>NW_027122703.1:2072094-3418646 GCF_030686945.1 Centruroides vittatus
ATTTTCTTCTTAATAAATTTAAACTATTAAATAGACGAATTTATTGTTATCAATACAATCAGAATTACTATTAGTCAAGAACAGTGCTGTTGTCAAGAAATGGGACACTGGAAATAAAATTTAAAATAGATTTACATTAGTAACGAGATTTTTACGTCACAGTTATTTAAAATACGGTATAAAACATATTTATATAAAGAAAATACTTTCCATACGAGTAAATACAACGTCAAATCTGTTAGACTAATTCATTTATGCACGATAAGGACATATCAAGGTAAATATTTTTTATGCAGATTTTTAGTTACACTTTTCGGTTAAATTTTATATAAATCGTAATATTATATTTCCAAAATAAACATTATAAGGCTGTAAATATAACACGCTATTCAATCTGCCGTGCTTTATACAGAAATATTGATAAATATAAATTTTTAAGATAATAATTAATTTTGCTCTACTTACAGATTATGATCTTAACTATATTTATTTTATACGTATTCTTGTCAATTATAAATAAAGGTATGTATTTTTTTAAATTAAATAAATGCCACAATAAAATTATATCAATAGAGAATAATATTATATTTATTTATTTATATATAAAAAAGTTATAGCCTAATCATAATTTATTTAGTCATAAATACTTTTCGGATTATTCTGACTCGTAATTATTGCTTATTTTTATTCCATAAATGAAAAAAACATTGTAAAAATATTCCTATCAAAATCTATGTTAAAGATCTGTTACATAACAGACTGTTATTGTGTACCATATCTTTAATAAAGTATACAATAGATTGTGTGCATGTATGATGCGTGTGTACTTTGTATATCATGCGTGCACAACATCTATTATTGCAAAATAGTATATGCAAATACTTTGTATACATTACCGATGTATATTTGTAGCAATTGCATATCGGATATGCAAAGTTTATGCGCAATAAATAGTGTAAAATGTATCCACACATGCTTACTTTTTACAAATAAATTGCCAGGTTTTATTATACTATAAGAATTGACACTTTTTAAATAGAAAGAAACGTCGCTAAAGTTATTACTCAATATAAACAGTGTACAAATATCAAAAGCGTAAGACAATTCCACGATTTCTTTTAAAATTAGGCTATATCTTTCATTGTGATAATTATTTTACCTGCGGATTTAACTGTTTCAAATTGTTATGACTGAAGTTGAAAGTTTCATACGAAATTTCATAAATATTATAATATTTATGAAATTTCGTATGAAACTTTTATTTTGTGAGCTGTGTGCTGGCTGTGTTGTTGTTGCTGTGTGTGCTGAGCTGTGTGTTGAGCAGGGCCGGATTTACATAAGGGCATTTGGGGCCTGTGCCCAGGGCCCGCACAAAATAGGGGCCCCCACAAACCTAAAAAAAAATTATGTTTAAACATAATTTTTTTTCTATTACCGCGACAGCCTAGTGTGGCCTAATCATGAGAGCAACAGGCAGAGAAAACCAAACCCGGGAAAAAACCTATGAAACATCGGAAAATTTCGGGAAAAAATTTCACATAGGTATTTTTCAGTTAAATTAAAATAATTAGTTTTACACAATAAAATATATCTATGTTTACAATAACCTTATTTTAAAATGAAATTTACAACTTCCTAGTTCAAATCTAATTGAAAGTACAGTACAGTGGTGCCTCATATAACGTACTTAATCCGTTCCAGGGGCACGTCCGTTAAGTGAAACGTCCGTTATACGAAACGCATTTTCCCATAAAAATACATGTTAAAACATCTAATTCGTTCCGCAGCATAAAATAACCGTTCTGTATCATTAAAAAAATGAACATGGGGTGCGTTCTTTTATTCCTCCGAGTAACTCCGCGCGAGCGACATCCGTTTAAAAATTCCTGCGGAACGCGTTCCTAAATTCCGGTGGGAGTGCGCGTCGTCGAACGGCAAAAACGGCCGCTTGTAGCAGTAGTTTACGGTGGAAAGCAACATGGCGTCCTCCATGGCTCAGATAGTTTCGTTTCCGGGTCCATTATGTGGTTTTATGAATGAAAATTTAGAAATTGTGAAAGCGCGAGTTAGCGCACGCGGTGATGTGTCTTTACGAATTTTTTTCGAATGGTAGCCGGCATTCTAATTTTTTCGTGGCTATTTTAATGCTCTTTCAACAAATAATCCATTTTATGGATTATTTGTTGCAATTTGTTGTTTATTATTATTTGTTTGACAGCATTCATTATCTTTCAACAAATAATCCATAAAATGGATTATTTGTTGAAAGATTAAATTTTACAATTGGGACTCTTCTTTTGCCTTTAAAAGCTCATATTTTAAAATTATAGATTCCTCCATCACGATACTATCGATAGTACGGGCGCCGCCATCTTTCTTTCTATCACCGTCGTTCCTAAATGCCTACAAACAGCAGCGCACTCCCGTAGTAGCGGAGACGCAGAGCGACCGCTATTGAAGAACGCACTCGTGGAGCAGTCACCAATTATGCCGGAAAGTCCGTTGTTCGCAGCCAGTCCGTTGCTCGAGTCACGTAACGGCCAAACAGAAAGTCCGTTGTTCGCAGCGTCCGTTATTCGAGGCGTACGTTATACGAGGCACCACTGTATTTTGTGTAAACTTTCTAAATCATCAAATTTGCCTACTCTTAAAGGGGGACCCCCACCGAATTTGTGCTTAGGGCCCCTGGATTGGTAAATCCGGCCCTGGTGTTGAGGAGTGTGAGCTGATAGGGTCTATCAGATAAAAGGTACGAAAGGTATTTCCTTGAGAGTTGACACACGATGTGATCTTTCAGCTTTTTTATTTTTTACATTTCTAAAACATTTTAATGCCATCCTTATTATAATTTTATTCTGTTTTTTTTTACAAATTTTATTACTTACTCCTATTTATAACGTTACTGACTCGTTAATTTCATGTTTTCTTTCATTCCTGTCAATTGGCATAGAGGAGACTGGGGATAGTTGTCACAAAGGGCATATTGTCACGGTGCAAATATCGCCTATATAATCAAAACTGAATGGTCACGTTATCTAGGAGTAGGTTCATTTACCGCTCGCCTACGTCATCACAAAATTCGAATAATATCCGTTGCATTGTTTTCCATTAATTAGCGGTTGAAAGATTTACTGCAAATCGCGTAAATTTTGATGCATCATGCCTTGTGCCGTTTGAAAACTTGCAATTAGTAAAAGGTGAGTAACGACTCTATTTCCTATTAGATGGGTCCTAAATGTATATATAAATTACGAGCAATCGAATTTTCTATTTTGAAATTAGAAACTATGAACCGATTTGTTAAGGAAGTTCATTTGGGGCAAATTGTCACACGTCGAACGGGGCAAATTGTCACTAAGACTGATTCATCAGAAGAGAAAGAAAAGACCTTCTGTTTGGTTTGTGGTGAAAGTTTGGTCTCACGAGCTATGTACAGATGTAAATCCATATTACGTTTGTCACAACTGTGGCTCTGAAGACAATATGTAAAGATTCGAGTTACTTGTCTTTCGCAGCATAAATAATACTAAATTAGTAATCCATTTTCTTTATAGAATTGGCACGAATAAATGTCAAATTACGCTTAATTTAACATAACCAAAATAAACTCGGAAATGTGAGAACTTAGACTACATAAACCCTGTGACAACAGACGGGATATGTTGTCACAGGGTTTATGTAGTCTAAGTTCTCACATTTCCTGAGTTGTTGTCACAGGGTAACACAGTTTCTAAAACAATTAATAACTATGACAAAAAGTTATTGAATGTTCATATATTTACTATAAACTAAATGATAAGATAGGTAGGTGTATACATTTTCACTTAAACCTAAATAAATTGATATTTGATATGACCCTAACACTAGAAATGACTAAAAACTGTGACAACTAGCCCGGGTCTCCCCTACACCCTTCCAGCTCAGGCTACTTCACGTCTGCTGTTTTGCTACGCGGATAGTTTAAATTATAACATCAAAGAATTAATTTTGACTTTAAGTTTAATTAAAAGTTTACGTTTACAATCCATACGAATATCACACTATATAATCGCAAGCTTATGAAAAGAAATTGCATAAGTATACAGTAGCATCTGTAAAACTCTTGAAAAGTTGTTGTTTGGTCACAGTGACCGATTCGAGATCAATAGTATTCATTTCTGTTATTAAATTGTCATATCGTATATACTGTCGTACTCTTCACGAAAACAGATTTAACTATGTTAATACAATATTATTAAAGAGCTTTCATTATACTGTAAAATCTACAACAGTCGGAAAATTTCGCTATTATCTCGCATAAACAAATCAATTTTTCCATAATAGAAAAATTTATGAATTTTAAATCAATTTTTTTTATTGCTGTAAATTTAAAAATTATAGTAAAATTTGTTTTAAAGAAATTTCTAATTAAATCTTATCTGACACTTACAGAATCAATCGCGGATATACCCTGTCCTCCATTCTTCGATCACATAGTGTTTTTCAAGGCGAAAATTACTCCAGTTCCTCCAACATATTTCCTCCTATACACAAGAAAAAATCCTTCTTACCCTAATTATTTGACAGATGAAAACAGTTTTTATACTTCACATTTTAATCCAGAAGTAAAAACAATTATGATTATACATGGATATGGGGAAAATCCTATAAGCGAAGACATTAATGTAAGTACATTTACACATATAAATCATCTACAAACTAAGTTATATTTTGCTTCTATGATACTTTTAATACAAACATAATATCTAAATATTATTTAGTTCTTGAAAACAGCTTTTCTACATTACGAAGATTGCAATGTCGTTATAGTAGATTGGAAAATAGGAGCCTTATCCCTTACTTTACCAAAAGCTATAAGGATAACTCTTGTGGAAGGCAAATACATCGCCGAACAACTAGAAAGATGGAAAGTGAGCATTTTCTTATTACTCTAATAAAAGTTATATATACATATATTTAATTTTTTAATTTTATATTTATTTCCACATAAAAGAAATTTATAAATCTCGATTTTAACAAATTCCACCTCATTGGATTTAGTCTCGGTGGTCACATAGTAGGTTTTATAGGAAAGTACATAAAAACGGGAAAAATTGGAAGAATTACAGGTAATAATTAATAGCATAAAATATTTAAATTTCTATTCTTTATATTATTTACATTTTATTTTTTATTATTATTTATATACAGGTTTCGATGTTATGGGTGCGTGTTTTTCAAGTTTTTCACCGAGATACAAGCTTCATTATTCCGATGCAAAGTTCGTAGATGTCATTTCCACATCAAGTGGAAGTTAGTGGTATTTTCTAGGTACCAGATATCTGATCTTTTATATTTTTATTAACTTTTACACACGGAAATATAAATATACAGATCAATTCATTACCGGAAAACCGACCGGACATTTGCATTTCATGATTGACGGAGGTCTAGTAGGAAGAGGATGTAAAGACAACATTGCAAATTTTGATTTGAGTACAGTTTTATTATTTTATTTATTTATTTACATAATTAGCTACAATTTTAATTTTTACAACTATTTGTGTTTAAAATTTTTGTACTTTATGACAGATACAAGTTTTATAAAAGGTATATTTGTTGGATTATATTCGGCAATTCTCCGGTCATTTTTTTGTTCTCACATGCGAGGATTCTATCTGTTTGCATCCACTCTTTATCATCCGGAATTTCTTCCCGTGGCTTATAAATGCAAGGATTATGAAACTTTTAAGAAAGGAAAATGTAGCGAATGCGGGACAGACGGTAGGAATTGTGCGGCAATAGGGATTCACGCCGAAAAATACGCAGATAAAATAATAAACGGCACTGTAACGATGTATGCGGCGACAACATTTACCGACGGATATTTCTGTGAGTCAAAATTAATATTTAACATTTGATAGCCTGTTTAATTAATCATTTCAACTTGTGATTGATTTTCAGTATATCAGTATCACGTGGAAGTGACTTTCGGCTTTACTGCAGACACTACAATTGAAGTAGGAAAATTAGTGTTGATTATTAATTCCAAAATAATTAAAATCTTGGATAAAGAGTAAGTAAATTGCTTTAATTATCTATAATCGCTTCGTTTAATCATTTTATAAAATTCAAGTTTACTGTAAAATATAAATTCGCAGCTTATATATTCAATATGTGAAAAGTATATTTAAACCCGGAGCGACTTATACCTATTTAATGACAACTACTCACGATCTCGAGCCAATAACAAATCTTAAAGTATTTTGGTATAGCGCCCTACCTCGTAAAGATAATAAATTGTACATCCGGTGCGTGAAAATTGTTCCCATGAATAATCTACAAACGTAAGTTTCATTTTATATTATTATATATAAGTAATAATTTATAAACGGTGTTAATTATAAGTATTGGCATTATTTTAAATAATGGGCGTTTATTTCTATTTCAGAGATCGTTTTAAGTTAACCACATTCGGTACTACAAACGGAGAAGCTATTCTTCCTCATCACATTGTAAAATTACATTTAGGAAAAAGTTGCGGATTTTATTAAACACATTTCTGAATATTTATGTATTTTTTTTTTTTCTAATTTCTGAGTCTTTGCGTTCTGTAGGCATTAAGCTGGTCGAATCTACGCTAGACCTCCAGAGCCCGTTGTGATTCCGATCAGGCCCATAAATGAATCGGGTTAATGTGAGCCTAGGTATACAAAATGGCGGCGCTTTCGGTCGCCATCTTGTTTGCACACTCAAATGTGCAAACAAGATGGCGACCATCGACAATAACCTAAACGCGCCTATATTTAAACTTTTTTAAAACTAAAATATTTTTAAAACGTAAATTTGCTACTTACTTTTTCCCCTGCTTTTGATTACTTTTCCTACTCTTGGACCAGAAACGAAAAATAAAAAAGTCGTCATACTGCCTATAAATTCAATCGATGCATGGACGAAGTGAATTACGAGATTCTATACATCAGTGGTTCGAACAAAATTTGCCTGTATTGTACATAAATTTTACTCCTCTTAAGAACTGCAGTCTTACGATTCACATCTCTCTCGCCTTTTCATCTACGATAGGCAGCGTCTCCATAGAGGGTGGCACCTGCGATCCGCGGCCACCTAGCCTTCCATGTGTCGTTCACATTGTCTTTCGGATCGGAAATCACTATTATATATCCTTGGTTATGACAAATTTAACACTTTTAAACACATTTACACACTATAAACGCACATTTAAACCACATATAAAGACTTTACAAAATTTTTACCTCACTTACACAGTGTTAACACACCTTTAATACACTTTTATGACATTAAACACATCAAGAACACGTTTAACATGTTAATTACCATTGACAAACTTTTCTCCTCGAAAACTTTTAGACTACCAGTAAATTGTACAAACTTAAAAAGAACACAGACACTTTTAGAAAAATTAACAACGTGCATAATCCGTCTACATCGTAACCAAAATTCGAAATTCACATTATTCGTCATGTTTCCTAAACGGAATTTTTTTATGGATATTTGCATACGAAGGCGTCATTACTATCAGCGCCATCTACATTTCTTTTCTAAAAACACTTGCCCTCGAGGTTACCGGAAGCGCCGCCATTTTGTGTACCTAGGCTCACATTAACCTTTAAATACGTATTATTATTGTTGTATATTCACCTATTCTTGATACTTGATTAAGCACAGAAGTTTTAATATTTTATTAAATATTTATAGCATTTCAATATGTTGACAACATACATAAATTGAACGTGTGGCGAGATAATTTCAAGTATTATCATTGTGTAACGATAATACTTGAAACTCGTACAATTAATATGCCTCTCATGCAATAAATAAGTTAGGAAGTTGTGTAGTCTGACAAAGGATTGGGATGAGGGATTGATGGAAGAAGAAAACCAATACTTGTGCGATCTGCTATGAGGGAGGGTCCCTCTCAGGAGAAATTTCTGAAATACTGCTCCTATTTTGATGTTAGATAAGCGTGGAAACTCGGAAAATTCCACTTCGCTAGCTTACAGGTGGACACGAACCCGCGCCCATCTGTAAACTAGCGACCAACTACCAGTGATTATGGTTAAAAAAAGCTTCAAATATTGATGTTTAAATATAAATATTTTGCAAAGGAATATAATAAATTTATATTTATTTTTGTTATACATAGACCTAAACCGTATAAAGACACAATACCCATTTTATAAAGTTTATAAAAAAAGGTTGAGGCGCCCGTATTCAACCCAAAACGTGAACGGCGGACGGACGAGCATCTGGCAATCCTATACGGTCGATAATGGCGTTTGCTACGTCTAGAATGGCGAGTAGACGATCGGCTTAAACTTCATTTTTTTGTGTTTGGGGTTAAAATTATGACGTATTTTATTAAAATAATGATTATTTAAGTATTTACGAATAATATTGTAAAGAAACAGACGATTTTAATCCAGAAATTATTTAATTATGCAATTTTTTAGCGAGTGATGCGAAGTGCCTATAGAATTTACATATATTTGTCTTCATAATAGCTTATCTTAAGGTAGGTTTGTTCTTCCACGCATCTTCTACCATCAACAGCGTAATACGTTTGTAAATTTTCTAAAAGTTAATTTTCCGAGCTGCTTTCAAATTTACATAAGTCACTACTTCCCTCGACAAAAGTATTTCCGAATCCATCTTCAGCATTTCTATCAGCCCGTTGGAAAGCTCTAACGACTCGGGCATAGACAAAAGTGTTGACGAAACATTAAGATCAATGTTTCGTCTACGCTTTTCTCTACGCCCGAGTCGTTGATAATAGTTTGACGAATTCTTCCTCTATAATCTATGATGAATAGTGCTCTTCTGCTTCGTTTAACACTCCAAATTTTCTGGCATTTATCAAATAAAAGTATTAGTTGATTATTGTTGATTTTAACAATGTTAAATATAAATATAACTTATTTCGTAATAATCGAGAATATTAAAGCCAAATTGTGCTACATCTTCTCCTACTCACCATCTATATTTTAGGCCCTTTGAAGCCGCAATTAAGAAGGCCTTTAGGTTAGGTTAGGATCTTTTTTAATGGCTGCGTGTAAACTGATGATTTCTCCCTGTTACAGATGCATTGTAAATTATTCTAAAATGAATTTTATTTTCTATCAATTTATATGTGCAGTATCAACCGTAACAGCCATTTTGAAATTAATATTGAAGAAAATAAAACCTGTCGGGGTTAAATTGTTAAAACTACAAGAAATATTTAAGTATAAATAATAAAACAAATTTTATAGTTATGCAAGTAACTAACTGAAAGAATGAATATAAATTGAAACTTTTTAAGGGTAATTTATGTTTTGGTTTGGTTTGGTTTGGTTAGAAAGAATTTTCCTATTATTCAATACCATTATGGCGACTAAAAAGAAATACACACAATCGAACTGCAAAACATGAGAGAAAATTAGAATTAAAAGATAAGTATCAGTTATTTATATTCTATTTGTGCTAATTTGAAAATTGTCATTTTTAGCTTCAAAACCCTCCCGCGGGCGAACAGCCGAGAGGTTACGTGACAACCAATGGCTGTGGAGAACCCGGTTGTAAAACCTCAGAAATTTATCGGTGGTGATGCATTCGGATATATTGAATCATCTCTCATTAATTAAGTACCCTCTCCATTGTGGGCCCAGCGAAACCCATAACGGATTCGGATAATTACTAATTGTTAAAAAGGCCCTGTTATAGTATGAACTAAGAGGACTTAGAATCATGCCCATTAAAATATGACGAATATCGAATATAGAGGTTCCGCAGTATATTTTAAACGTTAATCATTTCTTACTCGCAATATAGTAGCTTAAGTTACTGGCATTTCTTACTGTAATTATGCAATATAAATCTTTTTTTCTAAAATTAAAAAATAATTCCAAGATAAGTTAATTTGTTTAAACACTTTCTGTTAGATGACAATTACGAATTTGGGTAACTAAAATATTTCGAAAATTAGATACTAGATGGCGCTAGCAGCAGACATTTTTCATATGTATTATTTTTAATGCTATAATAATATAATAATACTAAATGTGCTAATACTTCAGGAGTAAAAAGAAAAATAAATGATTTTAAAATGTAGAATAATGAAAGTAATTTTAGGTACTCGTAAACACGTGTAAGCTCGCAAGCATTGTAAATTATAATAATTTGTATATAAATTTTTAACAATTTCTACTTCGAAAATAATCGTATTCAATTTCAGCGATAATATACTGTTGTAAACATAAAATTGCATAAATAATGTTATTTATATAATTAATTGTTTTAGCATTATTAACATTCTTTAATGTCAGCTTTAAAAAGTTTTAATAGGTAATTCCGGTTGTGTTTGACCAGGCTCACAATGAAGGTCCTGGACGAATGTATGATGGGTGTGATAAAAAGGGAAAAATGAGAGAAAGTGGAGCAGAACGGAACCCTGAGGCATACATTTTTCTCTATACATAACTTCTTTACATAACTCCCTATATTTTATGGACAGTGGATGGTGCAAACTAAGCGAGAACTGCAAGAACTTCATAACAAACTAAATAGCGCTTGTCTACACTGTCGAGGTCACAGTGAATGGGCATCAATATCCTAAAACACCTTTTTTCCAACAATATATTATAATTTTACTGATTCTTATTCTCGCAATAAGTCAAACACGTCCAGAGAGGGCAAGAGGCCCTGGCACTTTCAAAAAAAAGGAAAGAAATACTAAAAAAATTTTCAAAAATCTTTTATTAATATTTTTTTTTATTGTGTCGTGTGTTCTATTTTTATACTGTTAACCTAATGAATTAACGGTCACGCAAGGTAAGAATCTTATTAAATTCTCTCATTAAAAAGTTTTTTACACGTTTAACTCGGATCCCCAAGATTAAATCCTGGGCCGCCACAGTCAAACAAGTTAATGTTAAGTGTTATACGCACTGCTACTTATGCTTATTTGCTTTAATATCGTCCTTTGAACTGCACATCATATACTTACATTGTAATCCTTCAGTTTCTAATATAGATTAACAACCTTCAAACATAACCTCTGCGTCTGGGACACGATCTGTTGAAGGTGTGGATCTTTTGCCGAAACTACTTCAAATGGGCTCTTGATTCACATGTTGGAGTGGACAGTGACGATGAAGATGCTATTCTCATTTGTGAATTTTTTTGATTTTTGCCAATACATGAGCCAATCACAGCCCGTGTGCCAGGCTGTGATTGGCTCATGTATTTAAGTGACTCGTACAAGGATTCATATAACACGGAACGTATCTACCGTGTTATAGGGGGGTCTACTGTACAATCTAACATTAGCAACAATGTCTATATTCCACAACATTTATAATTAAATGATACATCTATGATAAGTAACGGCAACTTTCAAAAGTATGCATAAGCTGTTCAATAAAGCATAAACTTTACTTATTACTCCATACGTGATAATCTGGCGGCCATGTTTAAGATGCCGAAGTCGACGTTGAGTGACCAGTTAATAAATTTTCAGTTTATAATATTATATGGTAATTGTGTACTTTATTTTTTGCTTCGTATTTTGATTTATTATTAAGGTATTTAATTGTGTTGTTTTTACCGTTAATTATGTGTATTTGCTGTTTTAAGTTAAATAAAATGGGCATTGTTTAGGAAGTGGAAATGAATTAATTCGCTTTCCATTACTTCTAATGGGAAAAATTGATTCGGACTTCGAACGGCCTCCCGGAATGAATTAATTTCAAAGTACGAGACACTATAAGGTTGTCTGTTTTCTTGTATTTTTAAAGTTTGTTTTATATAGCATTTATTTTTATTTAATTCTCAATGAATTTTACTGTTAAATTCATGTTCTTTTTTCATCACCATACTTTTTCTATGTCATTTTCTATAACAACAGGTAAAGTGAAAAATATAATACTAATAAAACTTGAAGTAAATTAAATTAATAAATAAATCCGTAGCAGAAGCATCCGATCAAAATTAAGTGTTTCTATTATCAATTGCTTAATTTTTAAATGTAAAGTAAATGCCGAAGTCGACGTTGTATGACTTTGCCTGATCCTTTGGACGGCTTCCAATAAAAATATACTGGCCCATTGGTAATGCGAGTTTGCACCTGACCAACGGGATAGCTGTGTGAAGTTTTCCGAATATTCTTCACGTGTCTAGAACAGTGTTTCGCAACCGGTGTGCCGCGGCACACCGGTGGTAATGTAATTGCAACTAATTTCTTTTTTTGCAAACAACTTTCCGAGCGAGCCACCGGCGAAGAAATATTTCGTGTAACTAACGAATATGTGCTCCAAAATGAATTAAAATGGAAGGACTGTGTTAGTGTTTGTACAGACGGAGCCGCAGCTATGACAGGCCGAGTGAAAGGATTTGTAGCTCGAAGTACGTGAAATTAATCCTAACATACGATGCGATCATTGTCTTATTCACCGCGAAGCCATTGTTGCTAAATCTTTGCCACCTTCTCTGAAAGCTGTGCTGGACGAAGTAGTAAAAGTCGTAAACCTTGTCAAATCGCGACCCCTAAATTTGCGTCTATTTTCCGTTTTGTGTCAGGAAATGGAATCAGAACACACCACACTCCTGCTACATACAGAAGTACTGTACATGTACGGTGGTTATCAAGAGAAAAAGTGTTAACGCGAATATTGGAACTTAAAGACGAGGTACGTGTATTTTTGACTGTCGAGGGGCACGAGTACGCGAATTTATTTGCAGATGATGAATGGGTATGTAAGTTGGCCTATCTTTCTGATATTTTCGTACAATTGAATGAGCTGAACAGAAAAATGCAAGGTAGGAACGAAAATATTCTTACTAGTATGGATAAGATTCAAGGATTTGTGAATAAGCTAAATTTGTGGATACAGAGAATTGAAAATGGTTCGTTTGAAATGTTCTCGACTGTATGGTCACTTGCTTCCGGTAATAAAATGATGATGGATCTAATTAAAGAACATTTACAAATCCTGCAGCAGAGGTTCAAGAAGTATTTTGGAGAGAGTGTTAAAGATATCGACTGGGTTCGTAACCCATTCGTTGCGATTTCAGAGTCTCTACCTATTCATTTACAAGAGGAACTCGCGGAATTAAAAGCAGACAGAACATTGAAATTAAAACTCTTCGAAGTGCCTTTGAATACATTTTGGTTGACAATAAAAAGTGAATACCCGGCTATATCCGAGATGGCAGTTAATATGTTATTGCCATTTTCAACTACGTATTTGTGTGAACTGGGCTTCTCGACGTTGACTGAAATTAAAACATCAAAGAGGGAGAGACTCAGATCCGTCGATGAAGAAATAAGAGTAGCATTGCCAACGATTCCACCACGGATCAGCCGTCTGTGTGCAGCTAAGCAGGCGCAAATATCACATTGAAAAGGTATGAGTAGAATTATTTATTTTAATAGTAGTAGAAAAGTGTATTATACACTATACAGTATACTTTGATTTACTATACACTATACTTTAATTCACTGTAGAGTGTATATGTACTATACACTCTACAGTGAATTAAAGTTCATAAATTTTAATAATGCACGAATTGGTTAACGCAACATCTGTTTAATAATAATAATAGGTTAGTGGCATAACGTAATTCTATTAATAGTATAATATATACGTTTTTATGGGGAATAACATTTTGGTGTGCCGTGTTGAGTCGTGTCGAGTCATAGGTGTGCCGCGAGTAGAAAAAGGTTGCGAAACACTGGTCTAGAATATAAATAGAGACCAGAATTCCATAAAGAATCCTCCCGAGAGGTCGTCCCATTGTAGGCCTAGTTGGGTCCACTCTAGTCCTACACAGCTCATCGTGGGTTCGATCAGCTTAGTGCCTAGACTCAGAAATGGATAAGAAAATACATAAAGATAATATTCAGAAATGTGTTTAATAAAATCCGCAACTTTTTCCTAAATGTAATTTTACAATGTGATGAGGAAGAATAGCTTCTCGCAGGTAGACCACTGTGGTATGAAAACGCTGCCTATCGTAGATGAAAAGCGATGAGAGATGTGAATCGTAAGACTGCAGTTCTTAAGAGGAGTAAAATTTATGTACAATACAGGCAAATTTTGTTCGAACCACTGATGTATAGAATCTCGTAATTCACTTCGTCCATGCATCGATTGAATTTATAGGCAGTATGACGACTTTTTTATTTTTCGTTTCTGGTCCAAGAGTAGGAAAAGTAATCAAAAGCAGGGGAAAAAGTAAGTAGCAAATTTACGTTTTAAAAATATTTTAGTTTTAAAAAAGTTTAAATATAGGCGCGTTTAGGTTATTGTCGATGGTCGCCATCTTGTTTGCACATTTGAGTGTGCAAACAAGATGGCGACCGAAAGCGCCGCCATTTTGTATACCTAGGCTCACATTAACCCGATTCATTTATGGGCCTGATCGGAATCACAACGGGCTCTGGAGGTCTAGCGTAGATTCGACCAGCTTAATGCCTACAGAACGCAAAGACTCAGAAATTAGAAAAAAAAATACATAAATATTCAGAAATGTGTTTAATAAAATCCGCAACTTTTTCCTAAATGTAATTTTACAATGTGATGAGGAAGAATAGCTTCTCCGTTTGTAGTACCGAATGTGGTTAACTTAAAACGATCTCTGAAATAGAAATAAACGCCCATTATTTAAAATAATGCCAATACTTATAATTAACACCGTTTATAAATTATTACTTATATATAATAATATAAAATGAAACTTACGTTTGTAGATTATTCATGGGAACAATTTTCACGCACCGGATGTACAATTTATTATCTTTACGAGGTAGGGCGCTATACCAAAATACTTTAAGATTTGTTATTGGCTCGAGATCGTGAGTAGTTGTCATTAAATAGGTATAAGTCGCTCCGGGTTTAAATATACTTTTCACATATTGAATATATAAGCTGCGAATTTATATTTTACAGTAAACTTGAATTTTATAAAATGATTAAACGAAGCGATTATAGATAATTAAAGCAATTTACTTACTCTTTATCCAAGATTTTAATTATTTTGGAATTAATAATCAACACTAATTTTCCTACTTCAATTGTAGTGTCTGCAGTAAAGCCGAAAGTCACTTCCACGTGATACTGATATACTGAAAATCAATCACAAGTTGAAATGATTAATTAAACAGGCTATCAAATGTTAAATATTAATTTTGACTCACAGAAATATCCGTCGGTAAATGTTGTCGCCGCATACATCGTTACAGTGCCGTTTATTATTTTATCTGCGTATTTTTCGGCGTGAATCCCTATTGCCGCACAATTCCTACCGTCTGTCCCGCATTCGCTACATTTTCCTTTCTTAAAAGTTTCATAATCCTTGCATTTATAAGCCACGGGAAGAAATTCCGGATGATAAAGAGTGGATGCAAACAGATAGAATCCTCGCATGTGAGAACAAAAAAATGACCGGAGAATTGCCGAATATAATCCAACAAATATACCTTTTATAAAACTTGTATCTGTCATAAAGTACAAAAATTTTAAAACACAAATAGTTGTAAAAATTAAAATTGTAGCTAATTATGTAAATAAATAAATAAAATAATAAAACTGTACTCAAATCAAAATTTGCAATGTTGTCTTTACATCCTCTTCCTACTAGACCTCCGTCAATCATGAAATGCAAATGTCCGGTCGGTTTTCCGGTAATGAATTGATCTGTATATTTATATTTCCGTGTGTAAAAGTTAATGAAAATATAAAAGATCTGATACCTTATATCTGCATAATACCACTAACTTGCACTTGTTGTGGAAATGGCGTCTACGAACTTCGCATCGGAATAATGAAGTTTGTATCTCGGTGAAAAACTTGAAAAACACGCGCCAATAACATCTATACCTGTAGACAGTATATATAATACAAGCAATTGAAATCTAACTGTTTTGTGTTATTAAATTACTACCTGTAATTCTTCCTATTCTTCCCGTTTTCATGTACTTTCCAATAAAACCTACTAATTGACCACTGAGACTAAATCCAATGATGTGGAATTTGTTAAAATCGAGATTTATAAATTTCTTTTATGTGGAAATAAATATAAAATTAAAAAATTAAATATATGTATATAAATTTTATTAGAGTAATAATAAAATGCTCACTTTCCATCTCTCTAGTTGTTCGGCGATGTATTTGCCTTCCACAAGAGTTACTCTCATAGCTTTTGGAAAAGTAGGAGATAAGGCTCCTATTTTCCAATCCACTAAAATGACATTGCACTCTTCGTAATGTAGAAAAGCTGTTTTCAAGAACTAAATAATATTTAGATATTATGTCTGTATTAAAAGTATCATACAAGCAAAATATAACTTAGTTTGTAGATGATTTATACGTTTAAATGTACTTACATTAACGTCTTCGCTTATTGGATTTTCTGCAAATCCATGTACAATTATAATTGTTTTTAATTCTGGATTAAAATGTGAAGTATAAAAACTGTTTTTATCTGTCAAATAATTAGGGTAAGAAGGATTTTTTCTTGTGTATAGGAGGAAATAAGTCGGAGGAACTGGAGTAATTTTGGCCTTGGCAAAAACAATGTACTCGAAAAATGGAGGACAGGGTATATCGGCGTTTGTTTCTGTAAGCGTCAGATAAAATTGAATTAAAAACTTAAAAAATTTCATTATGATCTGAAAATTACAGTTAAATTTTTGAAGAAGAATATTCTTATTAAAACAATAATTCAATAACATTCAGGATCTAGTCACGGCTTTTTTCCTTCTCATAAATTAAACCAGAGGTTCTGTAGAGTCGTTGTCTATACGTAGTGGTGGTTACAAGGGGATACCATTGACAAAAAAATGTTATTAAAATTTATTTGTTCGTTTGTTATGATCCAGGGGAAACCAGACCTCGTGGAAAGAAACGATGGCTTTGTTGAATCGCAGAAGATATGAAAACAATCAGAATTTCACAAAATGATGCGCTAGTCGAGTAAAAGGTAAGAATGCATGTAAACAAAAATTGGTCTTGCTTTACTCCATGCAGGACCAACGATAGGAAAAAAGAATAATAATAATACCATATTAAGAATTAGGTACTTGACTGTTTATAACTGTACAGTACATATTTTCTTTCATTTTGTTGAAACCGCGCGTTTATTTTTAATGTCTAATTTATTTCACAGTGAAGTGACGATTTAAGACCCCAGACTCTTGAGATATTCACTTTATTCAATATGGTATATTTTATACATTTTGCCAATGTGAGTTTCGGATTTCCATCCCTCTTCTGTTGGTATGATGCATAGCGTACACATGGATAACCGTAGAAAATTTTCTAGGGGCAAATAATTAGCCTACTTCAATAAATCTTATTTATTTAATTAAGTTTTTGTACAAATAGAATATAGAATAGAGTTGGTATCTCATGGTTTTAAGTCTAAGGTTACAAATCTCACTCACTTTTACGATTATAATTTGTGGAATTTTTATTCAATCCCAAAGAGGGGTAGTGCCCCATTTGTTCCTCTCTGCGGACACCCTTGGCTTACAAATCATTTGACTTTTGTTTTTTACGCTAAAAACGATCTTCAGTTTGCCAATTTTTTATAACAGTCTTTTATTTTAATAATTAATTATCAATAATTATATATATATATATATAAATTAATAAACTCGTGTTAAATATTACTTAGAGTGTAACATATTCACAGTAAGTAACATTTAATCTAAAAAAGTTACATTTAAAACTTTTGTAGAAAAGTTTTGCAAAAGTTATTTACGTTGAATAACCAATTAAACACTTTTAATTGATTTACTTTAATAAAAGTCTCTTTATTTATAAATTAGTTCTTAATTTAAAAAATCTGGCGAAGGAACTTTTACAACTTTTCCGGCACTGGAACAGGAGAACCATCAGGGAAATCTGATAATTTAATATTATACTTCGATTTAAAATGTAAGTAATAAAAGCTTAAAAGGAGTAATTGTGTTAAATTATAATAGTTTTTTAATAGGAGATTTAAAAAAAAACACTATGACACTAACTCAATGCTAAAATATCCAGCAACGAGTTGTTTAACTTTCCCGGCGACATTTAAAATTTTGATGGCGCCATCTGCTATCATATTTTATTTTAAAAACATTTTATATTTATCACTATTATCAAATGGCATAAAGTTTAATTTTCAGGATAGAGATGAGTTTTATAAAAAAAAAATTGTAAATGCTAATAACGAGTAAAATCGTCATTAAGTATGACCCTACTGGAGTTACGCAGGACCTCCTTTATCTCCTCACCCCTCGACCTTTAATCACCAAAATTTAATAGCCTCAATGCCCCTAATAAAAAAATCTCCTTGCAAAATTTCAGAAATTCCTGACAAAAAGCACAGGAATTTCTGCCTTTTGTGAACTTTTGTGAACCTTTAAAGAGGGCCAACAAAATCGTGCCCCCCACACATACAAACTAAGTCTTGAGAGGTCATTTTTTGACCAATTATCATATTTTCCCCGTCTTATATATAGTAGAGCCGGAAAAGTAAAAATTATGTGCGGGGTCATCTGTAAATCCTAAAAAGGCAAAACGGGCTTAATTTTAAGATAAGTTTAAAACATAAGTTTTTAAAACATTGTAAATGCTAATAACGAGTAAATTTTCATTAAGCCCGACCCTATCCGAGATAGGGCACATAAACTTCTCCATCTCCTCATCTTCTCGAGTTCAGTAGCCATAGCCTAAGAACAGTGTAAATAGTTTGTGTTTAAATATGATGTGGGGTTTGTATCTACGAAACTATTAAATCTTTTTCGTATTGTATTGAAGAGTACACCATATGCTCATACTTTCCTAATACTATGACCAACATTTATAACTGCATTTACAGCCATTTCAAGGGCTTCCTTGCTGTAACTAACATTTTCCCATCTAAACAAGAACAAGTAATATAAAAAAAAATTTTTTAAAGTCAATTCCTACTTAGGTCAACAAAGAAAAATTTTATTTTAGTTACTTTTTATTAAATAATTACAATTAATATAAATATGTATATACATATGACAGAATCACAATATTAAGTGGCAAAATAGAAAGAGAAATCGGAATTGAACCCAAAGCGTAAAATTTCTTCAATTTTATTTTTTGAGAAAAATCCTTCATTCTAACCACTAAGGCGACTAAGCCACAACTGCTAACTCACTCTCGAAAATCATTTGGTTAAAACGTCTACTTAAAGCAAAAATTTTCAAAAATTTATCGATTTTCGCAGGAATTGAACTGGCATTCTTCACCTTCACGTGAAAAATACTGAAATCCTTGCATTTTACCGATTGAGCTACTGCCTGTTGATTTCAATCTTCATTACAAACTGCTAAAACTCCATTTAAAGTATGAATAATTAGGTTAATGTTACCCGTGGTATCGAAGATGGCGACGGGAAAATTTGCGCACGGCATAATGCGACAGATAGTACGGGTACGCCCCCTAACGTTTAGATCACTCGGTAATCTACTTCGAGATTATCCATTGTTAATCTGCTTCCGGATTATCACTCGATAATCTGATTCGAGATTACCGGAAACGCGGCCATCTCGAACGTAGGGAAAAAAAATTTCTTCGTCGCCATCTTCGATACCACAGGTAATATTAACCAATAATTAAATTTAATTAATGAATTAATATTTGAAAAAACTATATTAATATCAAGTGTCATCCACTACAAGTTTTAAAAAATGTATTTGAACTTGAGTGGATGAATAAAAAGTATTTTATTAACGATTGAAAATTTGAACAAGATATATATATATATAGGGAGAGTGTGAACTAATAAAGAAATTTTCTCTTTTTAAATTCCTACTAAGATTTTTTGCCTGTTTTGTTTAGTCCTTAAAACTAAGCATTACAAGGAGCAAACATGGATGAGAAAAATCGTTCCTTATAGTCAAAGGGACAGAACATAAAGTTCGTTATTTTTTCTGATAAATTATAGCTTATACTAATATACCTACATAAATTATAAGCATTATACTTATTAGTATAATTTTAAAACAATTTCGAAATGAAAGGAAAATTTGCGAGAATAATGGCAAAGAAATTTAATTGTGGAAAGACCCAAACCCCAGCCATTTCTTGCCACTAAAGAAACTTCATATCAGTGATTGGGAAGCAGACACAAATGAGAATATCACTCTCCTTAATTTTCTTTTCAAATTTTGAGTAGGCCTAAATCAAAATAAACTCCACGCCACGTGTTCACTTTCAACTGCAATCCAGCCATAATGTGAACAAGAGCTCTAAAGGGTTCAAAGTTACTTGTCCCTATTCGATATATTACTATCTGAAAAAAATTATGACATAAATTATTCTGATCCCCAATTGGTCCCTGGTCCACAATCGGTGCCTTTACTTTACTTGCTATATTATATATATATATTAGTAATGGGAAATATTTTTAGAATGTAAAATTTTCCATTACTACTACTACTTCCCTTATATTTTCCAGTTGACTAGAAAAGTTTCCATTTTGGCGAAAAACACCCATTCTGACAACACTTCAACACCTTCGCTCGGCGTCGACTGCTTTGTTGTTCTTGTATTTTGTTTGGTTTCGTGCCCATTTTTATTACATATTATTCATTATTTTCAGATATATAGTATATGCAAAGTGTCTGCTTATACTATATTGCAGTAATAGACCATGTGCATGTATGATGTATGTATACATTGCACGTAATCTATTATTGTTTAAGTTACATACGTTATTAAAGATACGGTACACAGTGAAAGTTTATTGTGTATATGTTACCGGCCAAACCCGATTTCAGGCCAAACTAGTTTGGCCTGAAATCGGGTTTGGCGGTAACATATACAACATAAAGAAGGAATATTGTTTACAATGTTCCTACATTTGTGAATAAAAACAAGCAATCATTATGAATCAGGATAATTCAGAAAATATTTAAGACTAAATAATGATTAGGCTATTGTTTTTAATAAACAATCTTATTATGATATTTATTGAAATTATTAATCTAAAAAATACATACCTTTATTTATAATTGACAAGAATACGTATAAAATAAATATAGTTACGATCATAATCTGTAAATAGAATAAAATTATTTTTATTATTTTCCTAAAAATTTATATTTATTAATATTAATGTATTAAATATGTGTATTATATTTCATTAGGATAATTCAAATATGTATTTTAAATTGTAGCATATACTGTTTTTATAACTATTCACTAGTTTTATACTTTAACAGTTAAAATTTGAAAACACGTTGCAAATTTCAGCCTTGAATGACAGAATCACATTGCATGTGAGAAGAATCACAGAGGATCGGTTGAACACTGTTTATCACTTTCAGGTTTTACATTGAGTAGTATTCCTTTTATCACTATGTCTCTGTCGGCTATAACATGAGTGTTCTGTACAAAATGGTACAAATAAAATGGTTGCCTGCAGTGCCAAAATTGCATTAGTGGTCTTCCTTTACGGAAATGTCTTCTGCAAATCCTGGAATGTCACTATATCAGATTCGGTTGCACTTTGAATTGCCAAATATTTCTCTTGACATGGCTGAATATTTTACATCGCCCGGCAGACTGTATTTCAAGAAATATAACACAATGATCGGACATTTTCATAATTAACTGCTAGATAGCTTTGAGTTATTCTCTACTTTTTTTTTTGTCATTCTACCAGTAAATAATAGATACTTATAACGTTTTTGAGATTATACTAATGAGTTTAAATGCAAAGGATTAAATATTTGAAATAGGTATATACTGTAAATACATACTAAATTTAGACCTAGCCAAAGTTTCAGCTATAAAGGAATAATAATTCTTATTTTATAAATAAAATTTTTACAAAAAGTAAATTAAAATAAAATAATTTACAGTTGAATATATTAAAGATCCCCAGCCTTAGTGGATCGACCTGGGGCAAAAGGACCCCATATATAAACTTCCCGTCTACACTGGAAGTGATGTCAATTTAATTCAAACTTTTCTCCCGGAATGGAGTTACATAGACGACCGGCATGACTTTGTTATTATCAGGAAAAGTATGCTGTACAAGACGCTACAAATTTAGAGATGGAGAACATATTTTAAATTGAATAAATTAAGAATATGATTAAAAATTGAAGCCCCTTGTTGACAATGTCAATTATCACAATAAATAATTGTTCGTTCTATATTCGATTTGGTTTGGAAAAAGTCTGTAAAGAAAGAAAAGTTTCTTTGTGTGTATGCGTGTGATTTGAATAAAATTATTCTTCGATAATCAACTCTAGTGAAGAGGTACATTTTGAATGGACCTGAACTTATTTACCTTTCGGAATCCTCAATCGAAATACCCGTTGGTAACAGTAATGCTAGGTGATGACATGCAATTTTTAGTCGACCGACTGTTTAGTTTTATGAATAACATCTACAGACTCTTATAGAAATGTACTCACACGTAACAGTCCAATCGATCGATTATTTAGTTTGATTTGTATCTCGAACCATTCGCAATTACGATGTGAACTGCGTTTAAACGCTTCCGCTGTCACTTCCAACCAAACAGTTGGACCACTCAGGTGTTTTGATGTCATAGTAGTGTGTTGTAATGTCTTCAAAAGGAGATAACAATAAGCAAATTTGTGATATTCAAATATATATATATTTTTTAAATTATATTGTACGTTAGTTTCTTAATAAACCGTGTTTTGCGAATTCGTACAGTATATTTTTACTAACAGAGATCGGAGTGACTTATTATTTAATAATGTACCTACACGCGTACAGAAACTACCTCTTCAAAATCCACGATCAGACTGAGTTAAAATATGTAACTGGACTATCGCAGTAGTGAGCGCATAATGTCGATCGTCGACAAAAAAATTGCGTGTCAGTGTCTACCCTAAGGTAGAGCGGAGCGACTATCGAAATTTTACTTCGAAATATAAAGGAAAAGTGTAAATAAAAACCTACATAAAAAATATTTACCTTAAATATGTCCTTATCCTGTATAAATGAATTACTCTAAAAGCGTTCACGTTGTATTTACTCATCTAAACATTACAAGATTACTCGTCTAGAAAGTATTTTCGTTATATAAATATGTTTTGAAACGTATTTCAAATAACTATGACGTAAAAACTTGTTCCTAATGAAAATCTATTTTAAATTTCTTTTTCAGTGTTCCCATTTCTTTTATACGTATATTCTAATGATAAGTTTGGTTATGTTTATAACAACAAGTGTCAAAATAAATTGTTTTTTACCATTTAAATTTATTAAGCATAGAAATATAAACAATTACCGACGACTTGTTTCTTTGACACGTTTATAAATTTACTTTATATTTTATTTGTAATTGGTTTGGTTTGTTGGGATACAACACAACACAAAGACTATTTGCCAACAGGAGTGATCACGACAAAACATTTTATGGATAATTGGTCACTATTTAAATGTTTTACACGTAAATAAAACCGGAAAAGATGAAAATATATTATATAATAATGCTAATAGCATTCTTTTTCATGCCAATTACAACTATACAATAGAATCTAGTGATAAAATCAATGTTTCTTTACTATAGTAATGCATTATTTAAAATTTATAGCTTTAAAAAATTACAAAGTAATATTTTTTAAAGCTATAATTAGCCTTCTCGGATATGTTTTTTAAATTTCATTTACTGTATCGTGAATTAGTTTCCTTATTGATCCTTTTATATTTTTCCTGGAGTAATTAAAAATTTAAAACTGTGTACTAAAATAGAGATTTTGACATAATTACAATAGAATCGTTATAATATATTTTAAAAGTACGCTTATAGCGAGAATAAAAGACAATATTTTCTAAAATTACATCTAATGTTAACAGTTTTAAAAGAGAAGAACTGTATGATTTTTAGCTTAAGAAAGATTAGAGATTTTATGCATTTGATCTAAACATAAAATACATATAATCGTATAAATAAAATTTCACATTAATAATAAAATTTTTAATTATATTTTGCATAATATTTCAGATGAGAATTATTAACTACTGCGTTGCCCCTGTTACTAAATATTCATTGTTGTAACAAAATATTATTGAAATTGATGAGATAAATATTGTTTTATTGATAAATTAAACTATTATTCTCAGTGGCGTAGCGAACGTAACTGGCGCCCGACACTTTATTGGCGGCTCCCTCTCCCCTCCAGAAACACATATAGTTTGTCTTAGTGACCATTTGGGTGCTCCCCTGTGAATGGCGCCCGGTGCATGATACACCTCCTTGCATCCCCCTCGCTACGCCACTGATTATTCGAGAGAATAATTCGTCAAATAAATACAGTAATGGATGTTTATACCTAAAATGCACATACAAATATGTTAAAGTTTTCATCTCTTACGCTTGTTTTTCGCTACAGGAACATAAAAGAATGATGGAGTCAACTTCATTTTTATAATCTTTCTTAATTTTCTCTAGAGATGTAAAGATTTTTAATTTTTATACATAGTTTTCTTGCATTTTTCTTCAATTTTCCTGTATCAATGAACAAGAATAAGAAAAACTGTATCCTAAATTGTTATCGGGACAAATTTCTTACGTTATTCTTTCTGGTTTCGATGATTTCATAAATAAAAAACTTTACATTAGAAGATTTTTAAGTTAAAATAAATCATTTTTTAACTTATAAATGTTTTTCCTATGAGGAAAGTTGTCAAAACTAGTTTCGAATTTACTCTTAGTCAATATTAAAGAATTCCAGTAATACTTTATCTTTTTTTACAATAATTTTCAGAGTTAAATTGTATAAATAACTCCATAATAATTTTCATTATAATAATTTTTGAGCATAAAAAACACGTATCAGATTATAAAATCAAGATTATTTCCATAAACATTATTATAAATTATTTTAAAATCGATTATAAGCCATTTAACGAGTTAAAATTAAAAATAGAACAGGATAAAATCAGATAAATCATTTTTGTATTATTAGATGACTACTTTAAAATACTTTGTAAACATAAAAACGCTTATAAAATCAACTTAAGTGATATGTTACTTTGCAAAAAAAATAATGAAAATGTAATTAATAAAAGATTAATATAGATAATATAATAAACTATTTATAAAATTAACAATATAAATAAATATATATACACAAGATGATGATAAGTCTCTTTCCACCCAATTACGAGGTATTTCAAAACTAATAGGCAATCGATGTCGACCTTTCGCCTTGTATGTTGTTCATGTGTTAAACGATGGTGAGAATTTCTGCCCACTGTAGCCCTTCTATCAAAGGGCTGTTAGAATTAAATAGGGCAACGATGTCAATTAAGAAATTGTAGCACACGAGAAAAACATACTGTTATCTTTTAGTACGTTTTAAAATATTAAGCGGAAACAGGAAACTGGCTGTCAAATATTCGCTCTAGTTTCTTAGACTTATTTAATTTCCCCTCAGAAAATTATGTCATTTATTTATTTTTATATTAAATAATTATTTCCACTTAAAAGCGAATCTGACATCCAAAAATTGCCGAAAAATAAATACTCCCCAAAAATGTACCGTGTAGTGCATCACCGCACAACATTGATGGGATTGGATGAAAGTCATACAGATAGCATTGAATAGGTTGGAATAGACCAGTAAACTGGTCCAAGATCCCCAGATTTTATACTTATGGAGTTTTTCTATGAGGTTTTCTGGTGTCAAAGGTATTCTGACGGCCAAGCGGTTGAGGTGGCAGTTAAGGTCCTGCGGAGAGGTAGGCTCTGAAAGGCCTTAGCTACTCACTTAAACTGGGAACAGATGTGGACGGGTCGAAAAACCCAGAAATTTTTCAATGGTGTTCGTCTTGTCCTGTCCCTCATTACCCGGTCTCTTCATCACGGATGGATCTGGCTTGATAAAGAAAAGACTCTCTCAGTGCCCACAAGACAGAAAGGATAAAATGAACGAAGTCGAATGTTTATGAAACACAGTCATTGAATGCGAGTAATGTGCAGTAACTTATTTTTGTGCATGCGCTGCTGTAATCAATGGCACGTTGTCAGCCGTGCAAGTTGTTGTTGAAAAGGTACAAACGCGCATTGTTGTGGAAAACATTCATTTAGAATATGAGAAAATGGCATGCGGAAACATCTGCACAGTTTTTTTGTGTTTTATTTATCGGTATTTGATATTCGCTATTAAATCGGATCATTTACATATCCATATCACTACTAATCTGAGCTACAACCACTCTCACATGGAATTTATGTTCTACAGTGATGCACAATTACCCCTTGAGTGTTGTACAAGTAGGGTACATTTACCTGTCATATTTGCTAGCCTGTTTCGAGATGCCACTTGATAGTTAAGAATGCGCTAAAAATAATAGCTTTTATTTTTTCATGTGCTACACTTTTGTAATTGATAACGTTTCTTTATTTTCATTAGGATTTGCGATTACAACAGCTCTCTTCGATAAAAGGACTGGAGAATGCAGGAATTCTCATAATCGTTTTTCACTTTAGCGCATTCTAGGAGTAATAAGACCGGCAGAAGGTCTATAGTAATTGCTATTGTTCTACATTTTTTGAAATAATTGGCTGGGGAGAGACTTTTGTTACCATCTTGTATGTATTAAACAAATTTATATAAATAATATAATAATAATTTTTATTTTCGTAATATGGGATATTCCCGTTACAAGGGGGAACATAAATTAACACCTTTGATAGTTAACATTAATAACAGTATTTATCTTGAATTACAAAAAGATATTTTTGATTAAGTCTCATTATCAGATTTGTTACTGGCCTTCCCGGACAATTTAACATATTTAGTAAAAAAATTGTATAATCTTGTTATTATAGTTGGGCTCATTTGAAACAACTTTTTATGAAATTTACTAGTTGATTTACTCTCAGATAAAGTAGAAATACCGTATTTTTGCCTAATCTCTGTACAACCTCTACATGTACATATTATATGGAAGATCGAAATTTGCTCCTGACATAATTTACATGTTTCTCTGCTGATCCTTATATAATTCTGATCCACTAATATATAAAAACTGTTTAGTCGGAGCTGCATATAAAATTTTTTAATTATAAACGGTAGGTGAAAATTGATGTATTCATTTGAAGGAGGAAAGTTTAAATTCTCCATATACCAGGGATGGAATTTTGAACTCTGTAATTTAAGTATTTCTTGATGAATAGAATTGTTAAACACATTTTCTATTAACGTACGGTTACCAAATTGCCAGTCTTCTTCTGTATTTCCAAATAAAATAGGAGAAATTCCATATTTAGCCAGCATTTGACTATATTTAGTAAACCAATTGTTGACATAATTTTTCTTTGTTTCTGTTAGACTTTTCAGATTATTTAATATGGTCTTAATCCAAGGATGATCACTGTTAATCATTCTTTTATAAAATTTTTGTATTCTTGATACCAAATAGGGCTCCAATTGTAGTCGGTTTGTGTCATGTCGTATGGCATATCCAGGGACTGTTCTATCTATCCCATATATTTTCCTTATATATTGTAATTGTATTATTTCAAAACGAGTAATCCAGTCAATTCCCCATATTGGGAAAGCATAACATATCGAGTTCATCACTATTGCCGAAAAAAGTTGCATTTGTTTTTGAATTGAATTAATTTTTATTTTGACCAATAGATATATAAGGTTATTAATTAGTTTATTAGCTTTATTTCTCATATTTTTAAAGTGGGCTTCGAAAGATAAAGTTGAAGTTATATTAAGCCCCAAGTAAGAGGTCTCCTCTGTAAGCTTCAATTTCTCATTTAAAAGGTAAAAATTATGGTCTTGTTTCGCCAGTCTTCCTCCTCTCCTGAAAATTTGAATATATGTTTTGCTTGGGTTAATTTTCAGCCCAAGTTGTGTAAAGTACTTCTGCATTAAATTAATTTTTCTCTGTAGACCAATTTTTGTATTTGAAAGTAAAACAATATCATCTGCATATTGTATTGAGTGGATTACACAATTTCCAATTCTTATTCCATCCTCTGCTTTATCAAATTGTTTATTTATATCAAATATGAAAAAGTTAAACAAAAATGGCGATAATGGGTCACCTTGTAACAGACCCCCAAAAATATCTATGGGGGAGAAGACAGTTTTGCCAGATTTTATAGTAACATGATAATGACCAAATAAAAATTTTATGGCATTTATGAATAAGATATCTGCTCCATTTTTTCCTAGTTTTTCACTTATTAATTCTATTGAAACTGAGTCAAAGGCCTTCTCCAGATCTAAAAAAGCAGCGTAAACTTTATGCCTTTTTCTAGATAACTGAATTTGAATAATTGATATCAATATAAAAATGGCTATTTCTGTACCACCATTTTTAGCGAAAGCAAATTGAGTATCGGACGTCAACTGTTTTTCTTCTAGCCATTGTTTAAATCTTTTTGCGAGAATAGCTGTAAAAACCTTCCTTAAAGTTGATAGTATTGCAATGGGTCTATAATTGCTTGGGTCTGTGCAGTCTCCTTTTTTATATATCATTCGAAAGTATGCTGAACGCCATGAATCTGGATATTTATTATTTTCATACATGTAATTAAAGCTAAGCGCTATTAAGTCGATTGCTTCAGGTGGTAGTCTTTTTAATAAACAATTAGGAATTGAGTCAGGACCTGTGGCCGTGGTTTCTTTTAGTTTATTAATAGTTTTTATTATTTCTGAGGCCAGAATTGGTATATTTATTATCCTCTCCTCCCTGTACAAACCTATCTGTTCTTGATCTGGGTAAAAATTAATATTAGTTAATTGTCTTTTTCCAAAAAACTTGATCCATTTATCAAATCCAATAGGGTCTTGTTTTTCGTTACCTTTCCTCAAACGGTATTTTTTCACAGTCAGCCAAAAAAATTTGTTGCTTTTGTCAGTCAATAGTTTTTGATTGATTAAATTGAAGTATTTCTTTTTCTTCGCTTTAATAAGATTTATATAGCTCTTCTTGGTATTTATATAATCAATTAATTGATCTCTTGTTCTAAACCTACGAAAAGTTGCTAATTTAGTTTCCTTTCTTCTCTTTGCTCTGTAGCATTCCATATCAAACCAGTCTTGCTTAAATTTGGATTTTATTTTATCTAAATATCTTTTCTTATGATGATTTGGTTCTATCTTATATTCATTAAATATTTTTATTAAACTATCATATAGTTCCTTAGTCTCCATTTTTTCAATTAACTTAATTCTTCCTCCTATTTCAGTTTCAAACTTTCTTAATTTGAATCTGTCTCTCGCAACCTGCTCTTTCTCTTTAATTCTTGCCTTTTCATATTTTGATTTGATTGAATCATCTCTAATAATCAAGTGTACAGGGAAATGGTCAGATAAGTCGTGGTCTAATACTTTAAATTCTTCACAATAATCTAGTATGGCTTCAGAGCACATTATGTAATCAATTACCGATGCTCCTCTTGATGACATAAAAGTATGCCTACCGGGATAGTCTTCTTTTGTACGACCATTAAGAATGTATAAATCATAATTTTTAACGAAATTTAATAATAGATTCCCTTTAGGATTACTACCAGTGTCAAGACTATTTCTTAAGTTATAAATTGTTTGATTATTACCCTTATAATAGGAATCATTATAATTACCAATTCTTGCATTAAAATCACCCATGATTATCCAACAAGAGGTAAAATGCATCCAATCCATTATAACCTTTTCCATTTCTTGATAGAGATTTTGTAGCGTTTGATAAGGTGGAAAATAACTTACTATTATTGCCAGAATATTATCTGATTGATTATTAAATTTAGGAGACTCCAATTTAATTAATGAGAATATAAAGTAAGTTGTTGAAAAACTATAAATCATTTCACCCAGAGATTTTTTCATTATTAACATTATTCCTCCTTTTGGTCGACCTACACCTAGATTTTTTTCTGCTGGAACTTGTAAATATTCAAAGGCCTGGAGAAGATTTTCCTCATTTGTATTTAGTTTATTGACCCACGTTTCCTCCAATCCTATAATATCATACTTCGTTAAGATTTTATCAAAATAGCAGGCGGAAAACTTATTTCTAAGTCCTTGAACGTTCCAAGATAAAATTCTAATATCCGAATCTTTAAATTCCTCTATATTAACTTTGTCAGATTCTCTATTTAGATTACTCAACATCTTAATACCATTATTATTAGAGGAGCTTAAATATTGATAGTTAACTCTAAAAAAGTTTTAGTATCAACTAAACAATTATTTATAAAACTATACGTTATTTGCTTATTCTTATATATTAGATAGTCATTTCTAAGAAATATCTGTTCACCTTTTTTCTTGACTTCTTTATAGTATGGGAGGATTTTTGCTCTACGGTTTCTGGATTCCTGTGTCAGGTCGGATGACATACGTATATTTTTAAATGGCTCATCTAAGGATACTTCTTTATTTTTATAAAAATTTGAAAGTATTTGATTTTTTCTCTGGACCTTGTTCAGTGTAACTTTCAATATTGATGGATCTTCTTTTTTTATTATGTGAATGTCCAGAATTTCCTCTTTTTTGAATTCTGTTACCTTAATATTCTCTCGGAATAATTGTGTAAGACATTCTTTCAAGTTTGTATTTTCTGTTATCGCTAATCCAAATAACATTAGATTACATTGGTTAGTTATATTTAAAATGGTATTTACCAAGTATTGTTGGGCTTCTATTTTTCTATCTAAGTCTGGCACTTTTGTTTCCAATAGATTTAAATTATGCTCTAACGTACCAAGTTTAGCTTTAAATTCGCTTATTTCCTGGTGAATTAAATTTATTTCGGCTTTAAGGTCCAATATTCGTGCTGTGATAGAGTTATGAGAGTCTTGTATCAACTTTGAAAGTTGTTGTAGAGTAGTACATGACGAACTGTCTTCTGTCTCTACCAATTCGGAAAAATTTTCTAACCTTGTTTCTTCATCCTTCTCCCTCTCTATTTCAGCTATTTTCCTCATCTTTTCCATCTCCTTAAATGTAGTTGGTTGACGACGGAGCATTGTATCTACACATGCATCCTTGGACACCTTAACGGCACTTGTACTTCGTGTCAATGGAGGTCGTCCTCTCTTTGTCGGTGAATGAGCTAACGGCCCTGGATTTTGTTCTACTCCTGCCATTATTAATTTTAATCTAATTACTAACCATAAACAGTTCAACAATAACCACCAAGTTAACAATTGATTTAATTTTTTGGCACACCAAAGATACTCCAACGCAATTTGCGCCATCTTGGTCGAAGGTCTGAAGCGCCCCCCCCCAATAATAATAATAATGGAAAAAAAACAAATTTATATAAAGATAAAAATATATACAGACATCTTCTGCTTAACGTCAGTAATTCTTTTTTGAAAATTAGACGTTGTGCGAGAACGCTAAACCGGGAACTTGTTTCTCAGCATTTCCCATTTGTACACGAACATTTTCTTTGTTGAGACTTGTGATTATGGTGTTATACAAATTGTATTTGGAATGCAATTCAAGGCTTATCTCACATATTGTTTTGGTAAGATGTATTGAAGAAAATATGAATTTTTCCTATATAGACATTGGGCGAAAAATTCGTCGTACCTGCAGTACGTCTGTCGAAACGTTACAGGGACGTTCAATGGGATTTTATTCATATTTGAAATACAGTTTTAGCACAAACATTTTTCTAAAATTAAACGAAATTCAATTTAATTATTTATCAAAGTCTGAAAGAATGTTAAGAAATTTGAAATATTCATCTATTTTGTTATTAAATTATTCCATTAAAGTTAATTAAAGTTAAAGTTAAGTCAGATTTTAAAAAATTGACCTCATAGTAAATATCTTGCAATTCGACTATATATTTCATGGAGACAATATTACTTAATTTACTTAATTTTAGAATAACTTACATGAAATTTCATTCCTCGGCTGTTCATTTCTTCCAAATTTCGGTCTTTGCTGCCACTTTAAGGTATGGACAGGCTAGACGTTTTCTGAGCAGAAAAGTGCACTTTGTGAGAGTAAAAGTAGATTTATTTACGACCGAAAGAGACCGAAAACATAGTTCAACACAGCTCAACTCTTCTGTTTCTGCGCTCGACACAAGCCAATCAGACCGCCATTTTGATAATGTCACCGAACTGTCGCCGGAACATTCAAACAACATGGCGGAAAAGAAAACGCGACGTAGCACAACCGAATTAGAAACATGTTATGTTTGAAATGCGGCTACATCGTTGACACCAGAAAACCCAATAGAAAAATATCCATAAGTATAAAATCTGGGTATCTTGGAGTCTATTTTAACCTATTCCATGCTATCCTTATGATATTCATCCAGTCTCATTAATGATGTGCGGTGATGCACAGTGTCCATTTACCTGTTGTATTTGATTGCCTGTTCCTAATGTTATAAGATAAAAATTATTAGGCTTTGCAATAGAGATATCATTTGAATAAAAGACATATAAAATATATTTTTTACCTACGTTATAAATTAAAGTTTATTTATAAATTTATAGTAAACATTACGTCACGATTTCTGAAGTTTTAAATACAATAACACTTGTAAAATTAATTTTTCATTTAAAATCCTTTTACTTTAAATGTCTGTCATATTATTATCGACAATTAATCAGGTAAGATTAACTATCGATCAATTTTTAGGACATTTTTTCTTTATCAATAATACAGTTATTGGCCGTCGGACAGTAATTAGCCATTTCGAAGTTAAACCTTGTTATTAAGAATTCTCTAAAGCTCTTCTGGGAATATGACGTGGCAGTATTAGTTCAAGTTTCTATTGTCAATAGGTAGCAAAAAATTTCGAAGGATTTTCTGTCGTTGTGTAGTTCCATAGCTATACAATTTTCTATTTTCTTAAAATTACGCACATTTCGGATTAAAAGATTGGCATTTGTAATTGCTAAATGTTATCAGTAGAAAGGCTATTACAAAAAATCTAGCAACGAGTTAAATAACTTTCCTCGCTGTTTTGATATTTTATTGAAAAATAACTTTTATATTATTAATTTTAATAAATAAAATTGCGTGTGGGGCCAACTGTTACGAGAATATTTTGCAAGTAAACTTTAAGCTTTTTGCCATTTTATAATAATAAAAATATAATTTTGAGAGTAGAAATGAGTTTTATTATAAATTGTAAAGGCTAATAACGAGTAAAATCTTCATTAAATCTGATTCCTCCATCTCCGCACTCCCTCGACCTTTAACCACACAAATTTAATAGCATCAATACCCCTTACATACAAGTTACCATGCCAAATTTCGTTTCTTATTTCAGATATTAAACGAAATAGACACAGAAACACACACATATTAAACGAAATAGACACAAGAACACACGCACGCACACATACATACACATCCACTTTTTTTCTTTCTTTTAACATTTTTGATTCAAAGTTGGTCCTAAAACCAAAAAGAAACTCTGAAGGTCAAATTTGAGAAAATTCATTTGTTGAAGAAAATTGATGGAATTCATTCTTTTCTTAATCATTATTGTTACCATCGTTAGAATGTTGGCGCGGAAACATCATAATGAATCATTTGAATGTGTTGTTCTTGTGTTCTGGTTAGTCTCTATCCTTCTCCATATATTTAAAGCATATGTGGAGAGCAATTATTATTAGTATGAAATAAAATCGTTGGTTTTATATAAAATTAACCTGAGCATTGCCTGGAGAAAGAAATTCAGTGAAGATGCTGTCTGTAATGGTGTAAAATTTTATTCGATTAGATAACAGCATGTACTGTACGTTACGGTTCCTATAGTTACATTAATGATAACGAGAAAAAAAAAATTGTTGTTTCGTTGCACATGAATAGTTTCTAATGAAAATTTCGAGACAATATGCTTATTGAAATGGATGGAATCTTATAGCAAAAGACGGAACTAAAAGAATTTTGAGAAAAGTTATTTTTTACAACGCCCACGTAAATTATATATTTTATTAATTAATAAACATCGACGCAAATCATGATAAATCAATTTAATTTTCACTGGTATCATGTTTAAATACAAAAATGTAAAGATTGTTTATTTATATTTTTTTAAATTCATCTTTGGAGCTGCTCCATTTTCTTCAAGTGCATTATTTTTTGAAGTATTTTCAATTGATCGTTCCGAGTTGTTACCTTCTTTATCTTTATTTCTATCAACATTTATCGATGCCTTTAAAACACCGAAAGATTTATTTCTTCTACAATCTTCTAAAGATTTTGTCACTTTGTGTTTCAATGGAGTTTCAACGATAACTGAAACTTCACTAGCTTGAAGCTTATATTCATTTCCTTTATTATCTAGTAATGCATTGTTATTTTCCATTGTTTTTGGAAGATTTTGCACCAATATATCTCCATAAAGACCCTTCCCCATTTTTTCTGGTGCTGAAATTTTATGCGATTGAATCTTTCGACGATCTACCGAAGAATATTTTCCATGTTTTGCTGGTGTCGATAAAACAAAATACGGTTCTTCTTGAATTTTATTTTGATGGCAATACTTTATAATTTTCATACCTTTTCTGCTTGCAACTTTTGTTATATGAAGATTTTTCTGTTTTATATTTTTATTTATATCCTTATTGTTCAATTTTTCACGAGGTTCAGCTATAAGCAGAGTGGCTCTTTTAATAACTTGTTCCATTTTTGAAACATGTTGAAACAGATCTTGTGAACACATTGAAAGAGAGCGATGTTTTGCATTATTATACAGTGCGGTAGGTTTCAACGATTCAGACATTGAAACTTCTATAGATTTCCATGACTGATGTTCTGATATGACGGATATGTGGTCGAAGTAAGATGGCGTTACAACAGCGATTGGTATTACGGCTTCACTTTTATTAGAATTAAAGTGTATACAAATTTCAATCTGTATGAAGTTTAGCTTCGAGTTTTGTAGAATCGTAGGAATGATTTTAATGTGTTGTAGATCATTGTTTTCTGTATCTCCATACTTTTTCCCCTGTAAATTTGTAGGAAGATACCTGATTATCGGCGGATCTGAAATTGTTGGAGGTGATCTTTCGATAACTTTTTCTTCTATATTATTCCACCCGGATCCTTCTAGAGTATTTCCTTTTGATTTTTGATGCAACGAGGATGGATTTAATATTTTATTATCATTTTCGATTGATTTTTTATCGCGCCAATTATACTCTGACGCTTCCATGAAAACGTTCTGTTGCATTTCTTCTTTTGTTATCGGCAAGAGAAAATTTTCAGCCGTGTACAAACATTTTGATTTTTCTTTCATTGGAACGAATTGCTCGAGCTTTGGTTTGTTTTCAGACGATAAAGTAATCTTTTCCGATCCAATCTCTATAAATCTGATATCTGTTGGAGATGATAACATTAAATTTTCAGTTTTATTTGCTACTTTTTTATTATCGTCCCGAAAATCTGGAAAGTTTACGTTTTTATCATCCAAATGTTTGGATAATTGATATTGGTATTGAGAATTCACAATATATTCGGAATGATTAGTAATCAGATCTGACTTCATTTTATCATTTAAATCATTGGTAAGCGAGTGAACTTTTTCGGGAGTAACCGTTAAAATATCTCCCATATCAGAAGTTAAATTATTCATTTCTTTAGTCTCTTCATTATTCCACGCTTCTTCACCCGAATATCCACAACTAAAAATATTTTTTTCTTTTTTTGCCACCATTTTTTCGTTTTTATCTCTTTGATGATGTTGATTTGTTACATCTGGAATGTTATAAATTAGTTTCTGTTTATTTTTTATCACTTGTGCTTCGTGTAAATGCTTGGCGTTATCCGAAAAAGGTGTCAAATGTTTACTTTTTATGTTTCTGTCATTGAAATCGTCGACAATTAAGTTATTCCATTCGCTTTCATTAACTTCTATATATTCTTTAGCTTTATTTATTTTCTTATTTTCTTTTATTGTATGCAAATTTTCGAAATTATCAACTACGGGTGAATATCTTTTATCCTTTCTGTTTGAGATATATTCGTTTCTATCAATATTACTTTCATTGTTTGCCTTTCCATCATTCGAAATTGCGTGTTTTACTTTATGAACTTTTTCATTTCCTTTTTCTTCGATTAATATTTTCATTAAAACTGTAATCAAATCTTCTAATAATTCTTGCCGTGTCATATTATTTAAATCTTTTTTTACAATATGTTTGTCTGAATTTGTTATTGTTGATATTCCGTCCATATTCGTTGAACTTTGTTTCGCTTGACACACGCATTCTGACAATGTATCTGAAGATTGTTCTCTCGTCTTTTCCAAATATATTTTTGATCTATTCTCAAACGATTGCTTTTGCAAAAATTCTAAACTAGAAGTGAGTGAAGATGAATTCCTTTTAGGTAGAGCATGTTTTATTGAATACAATGTATTTTTTGAATCGCTTTTTAATGCTGTCTGATTGCCTTCAATACAAAATTTTGAATGGTTTTCGTCGATAGATTCGCGTGTAAAATTCTCCAAATTACCGTTTGAGACAGTGCTATTTATTGAAGAAACTTGTGAATGATGTCTGCCATTATCAAAATTACTATTTGTTGGATTAAAATATAATATCTGATTTTCTCTTAATTGTAAATTCTTCTCATTTAATTCTGTTTTAATATTTGAATCACTTAGGTTCATACAAAAGTCTTCTTGATATTCATTATTTTGTTTCTTACCCTAAAATAAATTATAGCTTTTATATTAAATTTATTAATTTGAATAATTATGTAATGAATCTTTTGTAATGTTAAGATAGATTAAAGAGTGACTTTATGATAACCTTGTATTTTCTCGATTCTTTTGACAGATTTAAAAAATTCTTGATAAAATTTACAAAACCACGTTTTTGAGAATTTTTTGTCTGTAAGAAAGATCGAATTATATTTTAAAATACTTTTTATTAAACATTTAAAAAAATAATAATCTATGATATCAATTGTTATAGTCGTAATTATATTACATATTAAGTATAACAGAATTTGGTTAATCTGGCACTTGATAAACCGAAATTTCTGGTAATTTCATACTCAGAAAACTAGCCGATAATCTGGAATTATCTGATAATTGTCAGGTATCTACCATAGCAGATACTGTAATTATCAGACCATCTGGATTAGTGTATTCCACAAATCAACATTTGTTTGGATTAGTGAAGCTTTAAGATCCCTTGAGGAATAACGTGCTTATTAACAATTTGTTTCCAGTCAATCTTAACAGATTATAGTCATACATTATATCATCATCAGTCTAATTAAAGTGCATGTGTAAAGAAATTGATACAGCGGCTGGTACAAAATGAAGAAAAATGTCTGCAACTTGCGGATCGCATGTAAATATCCCGAATTTTGAGAAAATATTGCGAAAACTCGGCATCAATCATGGTGTAAGTGCCAGATTAACAATCTTCTATTGTAAATTTAACGAAAAAATACCTTCTGTTTGTTTCGTTTCATAGTTTTCTTTACAGTTTTAATTATTTTTCTCTGTTATGAAATATAGTGTGAAAAGATTTTTCATAATTTTAACAATAACTGTGTAACGATAACAATCGATAATACAACAAACTATTTTTGAAAGAAAAAGTTTTCTTTTGTATCGAGATTAACAGCAGAAAGTATAAAAAAATAATAATGAAAATTAAGTTAAAAAGTACGATATTATAATACAAATATCATAGCTTAATATTTCTGCAGAGTTATCAAACGGTTCCTGCTAAAACAAAACATCACCAAATTATGTGAAACAGCTTCAATAAACAAATTACCGTTTTTAAATTTTAAATTCTACCTCAGCTTCCATTTATTTGCAGGAATTTCTACATACTTATGTTAGTAGCATTCTAATCTTTAATAATAAAATGTGGGTGCAAAATGTCTTTCACAAACGAAATCTGTTGATTTGTAAAGTATACCAAATAAATTGTGAGAACCGAGGGGGTTAAGCGGCGAGCTTGACCCCACTTATCGGCTTCCTTGTCAGGGGATGGCCTATGCCGTCAGCGAGTGGGAGGGTTGGTGAGGTCGGGATAAGGTGTCGGCCGTACTCAAGGATGACAACCAGTAAATGATAAAACGACACTTTTAATAAACACATAGGTAGAATTACAATTACAATGAATATAGAGTACAGTTCTAAGATACCAATATTAAACTATAACTACTGGTAAATACGACAAATTCTAATCGGCGTTCGACCGACCTGTCCATCCCGTTGAAGTCGGGTAAGATCTAAAAGAATCGAAGAGAGGAGAGAGAATAAAATATAAAATCGTATCATAAGATGGAGAAAGCGAAATTTTGTTTTGCTTTCTGATATCATCATCTTCACAATACCGATTTTTCAAATTACCTTGTTGTTAGCAGTAACATAATAATTATATGCCTATACAAATTTTAAAAAAATAAATGTAATCATATTTACTAATTTTTATATAATAATAATTAAAAATATATTTACCATGTTCATCCATATAAAATTTATAAGAGAACGCATCACATAGACAACAGTGACCGACAAAATTGGCATGGTATGGGCATGGCTTGCCAATTTTTCAGGATTTAGATACCCGCAACTTTTTAATGTCAAATGATGGAATTTTTATGTTATGTATTGCTTCGGTTAAGTTTAAAAAATTAAATTAAATTTGCCCTCCCTTGTAATAAATTAAATAAAATTTCATATACCTTACTATGACATTCCCAACATCCAAAATTATGTTTTTTTTTTTTTTTTAATATGATAAATACAGCCCGTGTAAGAAATTTCCAAAATAACAGATTTTTTATCTCGTGGTGATAGATTATTAAAAGTAATGAACTGATTATAAAAATCTATCTTTCTAAAATTGTTTGTATGTCTTGCTACAAACAGATTCTGGTACCATAAAATTCTCCTGTAATAAGTATTAAAATAGTTTATAATAAATATCATTTTTCTTTGTATATGTCTATATTTAATTGAGAGATTTTAATATAAATTAGATTTCAACTCTCCGAAATACCCTAATGGCGTGTTTTTTTTTTTCTATCCGTCCACCTTTAGATAAAAATAATTCGTTATACGTATCTAGTAGAATCGCATTCTGTAATTTTATATAAATAAAAACTAGGATTAGTATTATTTTATATTTAATAAGAAAATAACGAAAAGATTTCATACATAAATATTTTTTACTGACCATATAGAATGTTCATTGATATACCAAACGTATTGTCTTCCTATTTTTGATATTATGTCACGATTATATTCAATTATTTCATCCATTTTATCAAATTGTTAATGTGAAATCTATAAAAATATAATTTTTAAAATTTAGTTACTATAATGAAATGAAAGTAAAAGATATATTACAAGAATTTAACTGAAATTATACGGTAGCAATAATGATAAGCGGCCGTCCATAAATTACGTAAGGGCGATTTCGGCCATTCTAGACCCCCACCCACCTCTGTGTAAGAAACCGTAATATTTTCTTTGATCCCCCTCCCCTTTCCTATCTTACGTAATATTTAGGCATAATTTTAAAAAAAAGATTTTAACAAAACAAATTTTTTTACGAAACCCTAAAAATCTTAGGCCCAAAATATATAATTATTAATTAGTTAATTAATATGTACTATTATTTATAAAGACTTTATGTGAACAAATTTAAAAATATAAAAATTTAATGAATTCGAACTAACAATTTATTTTAAGAACTTTATTTTTTAATTATCAACAATCTCTTTGTTATTATTATCATTAATCAACGTCATAATATTCATTTTTATATTAATCTTAATTTTCACAAAAGGACGCAAAAAACTTTGACAGATCGACTAGCTACTACACGTGTAAACAGAAACGTCATACAAAACAAAACAAGAGAGAGAAACCACCACACTGCCTTTCTCCCATGATAAAAAATGTGTAGAGCGTGAGTCTGCTAGCGTTATTATTCTATCACGTCACACGAGATGGCATTGGTACAACGAGCGTTCTTAATAGAAACCGACAAATTGAAGCCAAATTCAAAACTCCATCACTCAACGAGATCAAAAAATAAAAATAAGAATATTACGTAAGACGAGATCTATTACCTCCCTACCCCTGAGTAAGAAATCCTTGACCCCCACCCACCCCAAAATACCTTACGTAATTTATGGACGACCCCTAATAATAATATTATTTTGTAATATATCTAAAATGATTTAGTACCGTCATTAGTTTGTCATAGTTCTTATAAGGTTTATTTACCTCCTCTTGTAATAATATGTCATCAATATTGGATCCGAACTCTTTTAGAAATCTCTGTTTGTTAAATTTTCCTCTTAATTCCATCTTTTGGTTCGGGTAAAATCTAGGCATCTTCATTATATTTACTTTAACTGGATTCCCTCTTAGTGTTAGTTGCAACGGAAAATGGTCAGACATGTCCGTGTTTAATACTTCCATCGATAGACATTGATCTAGAACGGGTTGAGAACATATAATGTAGTCAATTATAGATTTACCCGTATGTGAAATAAAAGTAAATTCAGAAAGAAAATCACCTTTAACCGTACCGTTTAATATAACTAAATCGTTATCTCCAGTGAAGTCCAACAAGGTTTTAGCGTCTATATTCACAGTTTTGTCCTTACACCTTCCATTAATTATGGTATCATTTCTTCCTTTGTATTTTAGGCCCATTATTTCACCAATTCGGATGTTAAAGTCTCCACCTATTAACCAGTAATTTATAATATTAGACCATGGATCAATAATCTTTTGTAATTCTTGTAAACTAAACCTCTTAACCACCGGAGGAGAGAGATAGACAAGCGCAATACCGATACGCGATTCTTCCCAAATTGATTGAAATTTCTAATCGATATCCATAATAGTAAATATAAATTTATTGGTTGTATAACACTGTAACAACTCGCCGAATTGTTTCTTGACCAGTAGCATGAGACCACCAGTACGTAAATATTTTCTTATCTTGAATATAATAATCGTCTCTGATAATTAATCTATTTCCTGTTAATTTCTCTTGTTTAATTATGATCCGTAATTTTTTCCGTCTTAATCTGGATTTTTTGCATAAATCGGTTGTAAAAATTACTTTTTCCTTCCCTTCACTTTTAGCTATCACTTTTCATTTTCAAAATTCTTTCAAAATCAAATTTCTATTGTACACCGAATCTAATACAATCTTCACAATAGGGTTATTATCATAATTATTAAGTCTGGTTAAGCTCTCTATACAGCTGTTTTCAATTCTCAAATCCTCTCTAATAAACTGGTTGATTTCATTAATATAAATTAATATAATTGTTAGAGGTGAAAGGAAAATTTATAACTATGATATATTTTTTTGTTTTCTCGTTTATTAATTTATCTAGCTCGAATTCAAACATGCCTTTTAAATGGCTGTTGTTCTCGACTAATACGTCTATTTCTTCTATTTTTTTGTGACAATTTTATCAGTTTTTTTCTGTAAATGTTTATTTTCTTCCTTCACTATTTTAGGTACTTCCTTAATCCCTTGAATTTCTTTATTAAGCTGTGAAAAATTATTTTGTATTAATCCATATATTGATTTTAGTGAGTATGGTGAATCTTCTTGTACCAGAGATTCCTTATTGTTTGATAATTTAAAATATTCAGGTATTTTCGTAACTTCTGGTTTCGAGACCCTCTCCATCACAATCCTCTTCTAACTGAAAGAATTCCTCTTCCAATAACTCCTATTTGTTGGATATTACAAATCAGGGCTGACTACGCGTAGCATCGACATACGAGCAGTGTACGATATTCCAATTTTCCCCACTTGTTTGAAGATGACTGAAGATGGATTTGTCGGATTTTGAAATTTAACTCCACAAGTGCGGTTGCAGCATAATTCCTACGTTTATTCGGTGCACATTCTGTTAGAAAACAATGTGCTTTGCATGCTTTTATGACAACTACCATCCAACAATATATTAGTGTAAAAACTTTTCCAGAGAAAATTTCGGAAAATGAGAACTATATATAATAATTCGATATTTTTCTAATCACATGTTAATTCGTAAATCGTCATAGTTTATAATGAGAAATATAAAATAATAGAATTACAAACGAAAGAAAACAAAATCTTTCGGTGAGCGCGAACACAACTGCTCGTCGAAATCCATAAAACACTTTTCTCAGCCTCTCCTTGTAAATTAAATCATGGTTTATTTCGAACGTATTTTATTGCGTTTTCTACTGGAAAAAAAACTGTCTGTAAATAATAAAATTTTACAGTTTGCCTTTAAAAAAATGAGTGAGCGAGCGAGCGTAAGTATCACAAGTGATGAAATTCCACAGTACAAACAGCCACCTAAGGAAGGTTTATGTGATATAATTAAAGAGACCTCACGCAAATGTGGGATCGCAACTGGGGGTAGGGAATAACTTTATGATATCCATATCACTTGATCGATAAACTCGTCGTTAATCGACAAGCTCTTGTTTGTCATATCTAAATGGCTTCCGTATAAAGTTAGTGTTATACAAGAGTCGGTAAAACCCCTGTAAGTGGTTTTCCTGACACCAGTTAACCAAATCCTTTTTTTAGCGGGTTAACGCGCTATTAATCGTCTCGCGGAATAACGAGTGGGAAGGATCGCAAGTCGGAAGGGGAAGGTCGGTGGCTGTGTCAAGAAATAATCCATATCTAAATCTAACACGCGAGAGAGAGCTTACATAATTATCCCGTAGTTCATACTACCTTAACAATTTTTGCAGATTCGATGTCTTGTATGTCTTCTATTCAGAGTTCATAGAATTCTTCTATAGGCACAGTTATATAAGTCTTGGATCTTCTACTTAAAATATGGAGGAACCTGTTATCGCATATTCTTCCCTTGGATATTGGAGGTTGTCTCTTCGATTTTGGCGCGATGTTTAATAATATTTTCGGGTTGCGACCAATCAAAATAAGTAAATGTTCTCACGTGAAAGGATATATGGGGTCAAACTTCGGGGGTAGAATTCTTACATTTGACGTCGACTGGACTGTGAGATAACAGCTTAGAAAAGGAAATCAACTTCCGTTAAACCGGAAAGTAACTAAATGTCTTTCCTTTTTCCGTTGAAAATAATTGAAGGTTTAAATACGGTTTCGGACCCATTTCTTAACGTGATTTAACATTATTTAGTTAACTGACGAAGTAACAAATTACATCAAGTCTTCTTTCAGCCCTTTACAAAAGTTAGCACTTTCGTTTCCATAATTTCAAGAATAAGTGGTTTCTCCTTTAAGGAAGTTTCTTTCAACGGAACATCCGTTGATTTTAGAGAAAATGTTCTCCAACATAAAAATAAATTTAATATTAGAATTATTTTAAAAATCGAGGGCTTGTTTTCACATCTAGTTTACTCGTTTTTAAGAGAAAAAGGGGTGGGTGATCTTCACACAAACAATTGTTTTTGTTAATTGCATTCGGATATTACAATTTTATCATGGCGGCTTGTTACGCTTTACTAGCTCCTTTCTTTCCCAAAGAAGTAAGTATTTATTTAATTTTCATCATTCTGACGAATTGTTCTACATAACAGAAATTACAACTGTACTATTTTCAAGCTGAGAATAAAGGCGCATCCCCTACTATTTACGGGCTGATCATGGGTTTTTATCAAGTTATTGTATTTATCGTTTCGCTTATTTGTGGAAAAATGGTAAGAATATATTTTAAAATGTAATACCGTTAATGGTAATATAGAAAATTTTAAAAATTCTCTTATATTATATTCAAGTTAAAAGTCTAAAGTCACAAAGTGTTGATTTATGTGTATGGTGATAAGACGTTCGATCTTAATTTAAAGATAAATAAACAACAACTAACCCGTTACATATAAAGACCAACAACTGCCGAATTATCGGGCTAGCAAATGGCTATAGAAATAATAATTTTAAGTTAATTTGATACTAGAGTTAGGCGTTAGGCGCCATCTCTTGCTAAATTTAATAATTAGAGAAAATAAATTATAAATTTATTTAAATTATTTAATTAAAATATCTAATCATATTTTAAAATTGTCTAAAATTATTGTTTTATTCATTTGGTTTCTTTTAAAAACTAGTATATTCTTTTTTCTAAAGTAACAAAGTGTTGACTTTATTCGTATCGTGATAAGAAACTCGATCTTGATTTAAAGATTTATTTCTATGTATTATTGGATATAAGGAATATAATACACAAATAGAATCAATAAGAGAGTCATATAAGATGGAATATATCAAAAATATATTTACGAATTACAATATATTTTATTTCAGACTTCACACATAACACCTAATTTATTAGCTTATGGAGGGATATTCTTATCTGGTTATGCTAATGTTTTGTTTGGGTACGTATTTAATAATTTTACTGTAATGTAATTTATACTGTGTAAAATAATCAAATGATGCATATTTTACACAGAATTCTAGAGTGGTCGCCTCCCGGTAAGACATTTATAACCTTAGCATTCCTCATTCGAACGTTTGATGCCATGGGATGGAGTTTATATTTTACTGCCAGTTATACAATTGTTGCTATGAATTTCTCAGATAAAAGAGCCGTCATTTTGGTAAATATTTAATCTATTATTCTTCTTATAATCCTCATAAACGCCATCTTTAAAAGAAAGATTTGTTTCGATTTTTAGTCTCTTCTAGAAACAATATTTGGTTTTGGCATGATCGTTGGCCCCACTATTGGAAGTGCTTTGTACTAGGTAAATCATTAATAAATTTGCATAATGACAAAAAAACCGGTTGTTTTACAAATTTCTTTAATTCTAGATTGGCGGATACGCTACGCCCTTTATGGCTTCAGGATGTTTACTTTTAATAGGCTCTTTCGTGTCTTTTTTAATCATTCCTTCGAGCGGTACGTTAAAACAAAATTATAATTTAATTTTTTAATTATAAAATATTTATTTAAAATTTATAAAAAACTTTTATGAAAGGTCAGACTTCAAGATCTGCTCTTTCAGAATAGTCTAAATTAATTTATTTATTTCTAATTATTAAATTTAATACAAGACAACAGATTAATGGCCTGTCTTTAGTCCAAATTACTTAAACATGGCTCATTAATAATGCAGATATTAAGTCCAGTAATTAATCCAGCTAAACATCATTTGATTATTAATATTTTTTCGATAAAATCAAAAATATTCGAATTGCTTTAGAAGCTGGACCATTTCAGGAGCTTGTGTTTGACTTCAAAAATTTTTTTTCCAAAAAATTCTTTCTCGTATAAACTTTTTCAATTTCATTTATCACAGGCCACAATTTCTTCATTGTAATTTTTGTAGGCGTTTATGCATCTCAAGTATTTCCAAGAAAATCTCTCCTAAATTTATAAAGTACTTTGTCTTGTGACTTATTCATTTAAAACACTTCCAATTATAAAAATTGAAAATCTCTACCCAAGCGTAAAATTGCAAATTGTAAATCTTGCTATTATTTAAGTGTTAGACATTTCACGTGTCTAACACTTAAATAAAAGCAAGATTCCCACGGAAAGATTTCTAGGAGACACTCCTTGGCAGATCTCCCTCGTATTGTGCTGCCTTATCCTATCAAACATCTCATAACTATTAAAGTAACTATTAACTGTTTCACAATAATATGGCCGATAGATAAGAAAATGAAATTTCATATATTATGTTTTATTTCTGTTAAAACTTACTTACGAAAAACATTGCCAAGTTTGACGTTGGTTTTTGAAAATTTTTGAAAGAAGCCATTTTGAAAATTCTAACTCATTTTATCTTGGCTTTTAGATGCCAGGCTCCTATTTTAATTGGCATCTAAAAGCCAAAATAAAAAGAGTAAAAAAAAAGCTTTTTTTTTATGTTGACATCCGCAATTTTCAAAATGGCTTCTTTCGGAATTAATTTTTATGATAAAATTTTACGTAGCGTGATCTCTTCTATTTGAATTTGTTTAGTATAATATGAATAACCATTAGTTTCTAAAATAAAAGTACCTTATTAATTTAATTATAAATTGAATTTATTTTAAATAAGATGCATTGCCACCCGAAAATCCAGGAAATTTAAAGAAACTTCTAAAAAGTCCAGCATATATAATTGATTTAGCGTGTTGTGTCAGCTGTTTTTTTGCTCTCGGATTTAACGATGCAACGTTAGAACCTCATCTAAGAGAAGTGTGTTTTAAATAAATTCACATAAATTTAGTTTTTTTAAGTGTAATATTTAAATGAATAATGTATTTCAGTTTGGTTTATCGCCGGTATTTTTAGGAACGATTTTTATTGTTATAGGAGCTATCTACGCTCTTGGCTCGCCAATTTGGGGTTTCTTATGCGATAAATTGGTAAATTGCACGTATAATTTATTTTACTTAAAATATACACGAAGATATATAACGTAAAAATAAAATAATTTCAGCATGGTAGATACACGCAGATTTTATGCACAGTTGGTATATTTTTCTCCCTGACAGGATTCTTGTTCGTCGGACCGGTTCCATTCATACCAATACCGACGTAAGTTTTAATTTTAAAACGTTATTTAATGGAGAAAATAATTGTTTAAGCGTGACTCAAAAGTCATTTAACCCTGGTTTTGCATGAAATTCTGCAATTTGTGAAAGACAAATTGCGGATTTTGTATTGGTTAACTTAGTTAATTGGTTAACATTATGGCTCGTCATCGTTGCTCAAGCGTTTGTGGGACTAGGAATGGGAGGAAAATTAATCTGTTCTTTTATTGATGCCATGGCAGAAGCAATGTAAGTTATTACAATTATTAAATATAAATTATATTTTTTAAACAAAATTATACTTCTTATCTATGCACGCTTTATTAAGAATTGCAATTTTTATTTTATTTACGGACGGTTTTAATGTTTTACTTGTATGAAATAGTTTAACTTTTGACGTGAGCCACGTAGACTTTTGAAAACAAGCTTTTTATAGTGACTTGCATGATTTTCCATATTGTACATACATCCTGCGATGGATCTCAATAGTACTTTCACGTGTAAAAAATAAAATAGCAGCATGCTGTTCGACTCTGGTACAGTTGGATACGGGCGACGCCATTTTGAGTCACACTGTTTACGTGGCGGATTCAAATGCCACTTGGCAAGGAGGAGTGTTGACACATGACTGCGTTACTGTATAGTCTTTCAGTATTATTACTGTCAACCTTGTAGCCTACGTTATTTTTGTCAACAGCGCTACTAACCTTATTTACTAAAATTGCCTGGTATTTGCAAGAAAGTTTGAAATCTGTGGACGTTTTTTTTTTTTTTTTTTTTGATAATCAATGCAAAACGGCGAAACAATAATTTCGTTTAATCTTAAACGTTTACTTAAATTTTTTAATACGCAGAATGAGTAAACTCTATAACCCGATTTACGACATTTTTTCTGGAATCAGTTATGTCGTAAAAGCGGGGTCTACTGCGTATTTATTGCTAGCTTGAAATTTGAAAAATACAGATTAACATATTTTAACAAATTTATGTAAAAAATAAACAGGAAATATTCTAAATTTGTAAATTTTCTGTTTATTTTTCACACATTCTCTCTCCTCAGCTAATTCCGTAATGTTTCCTGTATTGTTTTTAGAATTTTTCGTGTACCTACATATCAATCTTCATTAAATTAGAATATCGAGGTATTGCTAATATATTGTTCCTATTATCAAAAGAGTAATACGTAAGGTGACTCGAAAGTTGGTAAACTGAAATATATTTGTATTACTTTAAAAACAGTTAAAACCGGTTTGAAACAGATACATTTTATTAATAATATACGTTACACCAGTTTAAGTGTGTTTGAAATATCCTCATTATACCGCCATATTAGATTCTCGGCTAGATCCATGGTGGTGCAACGTAAAGGAGTGGAATGCCATCTCTTGTTTAGTTCATTCTATTTTAATTGATTTTATTTATTCGCAATTGAATTTATTGACTATAAAATGACAATAGAAGGTAAATGTTACGAATAATTAAAAACTGCATTTTAATTTTTGCAATATTATTTATGCAGCCGTATAGGATTGCCAGATGATGCATCTACTTATGGCATAGTTTTTGGAACAATCATATCCGCTTGTTCACTCGGGTAAACTATTTTAAATTTGTTAAGATAAACAAATTTATTGTGACATCTCACTCACTAATTAATTCTTTATTGTTATTATTATAGTTCTTTCATCGGCCCATCTTTAGGTGGGTTCTTATTAGATCGCGTTGGTTATAAACAAGGTACATTATATGTGGCGAGTGCAGAATTTATAACTGTAAGTTTACTATTATTTATATAAAAAAAGTAAATGCAAACTTCGATACAGCGCTCTCCTTCAATCTCAAACTTATATATAGACTTCGTTACTTTCACGGCCATATGAATGCATGGGTATATCCGGCTATGGCGGAAAGTCTCACCTTCTTAGGAACTTCACCACACTGATCATTACTAATATTTTGTTCTATATCTGTATAATGTCTCTAAAGAAATTTGTAGACCTCAAAAGTGTGTTGACGCTGCCCTGATTATTTAGTTTGACACACTTCATCTTAACACCATTAACGAACAAGTGCTAGCGCTAAATCGAAGTTTGGCTACAAATTTAGGAGTTACATCGATTGTTTTTTTCAAATGATAAATATAATTAATTTTTAGGGAATAATTGTTGGAACTTTCGCGATATGGTTTAAATTTCGGCGGATGAAAAGGCTCTTCTAATAAATTAATGAATGTAATATACCACATATTAGTATGGAGTGTTTCCCATACTTCATCTTAACGCCATTGACGATCAAGTGCTAGTGCTAAATCTGAACTTTACGATCACCCTGTATATATATGTATACGTATACTATAATGTATAAACTTCGAAGTGAAATAATTTATTATCAAAATCTGAGTAAATTAGCTCCAAAATTTTTTAAAAAGCAATAGATTATCGTAGACAAAGTTTTCGAATGACCTAAGCAGTATAATTTAATGCACTATAAGTGCAACTAAAAAGTTCAAGTAGAGAAATACTGAATGTAAGTAGTACATTCTTTAATTTTCCTCCTGAGATTTTTGAGACTTGATATCGCTCGAATTACTTTTTATAAGTGTCTGTAAAGTATAAGAAAATCATTTTGATTTCTTAATAATAAAAGTTTAAATCGTTTTAAATTATTATTTTAAAAAAGAAGTAAATTATTATACTTTCTGAAGTTGTTGAAAAACTTGGTTATACGAATGATGAGATATTCGAAGTAATAGTCTTTGATTTTCCTTTTCGATTCTCTCTTTCTCTTTTTTTCTTTTCGTTTCATTTAAACTGTAAACAAGAACAGAATTAAGCGTCAAAATTTCTAAATTTCTTTCTAACTAGAGATTATTATAATGAATTTTACTGCCTTCAGAATGACTTAGGCAGTAAAACTTCACTCTAAGGGATCCAGGTTTCGAGTTTACTGGAATTTTCATAAATTTTTATATGTTTGACTTGAATACCTGATGTATTCAAGTCAAACCGTTCCTCATTCCTTGGACTTGACCACATCCATGATGTAACCAAGAATAAAGATCATCTTAATGTTATCAGGGGAAGAGATTAAGCAAAAAATCTTACCTTTTTACAACGTATTTGTTCTTACAATCGACTCTTCCTCCATTTTTCATAATGGTAGCCATTTGATTAAGTAATCTAGAATTTTCTTTTTCTATATTTTGATTCCTTTCTTCTTGTAATTTTAGATTTCTCAGTTTAACATGAATATGAAAATAATCGGATGGGGCCCTCGTGTCCACCACGGGTTGTGCGTTATGCAACTAAAATAATATCAAATAAAGGTAGTTAAACCTCGATTTTTTATAATTATTTATTTATACAAAAATTTAGTTATTGTTTCTGCGAGTTAATGTCTTTTTTTAAACATTTTAATCTTTCGAACTTTTTATATATAGAAATCTAATACGATGGGTGATCGGTTAACGAACACCAAACTTCGTTATTTGGACAACAAACAATTCAGATAAAACTCTTTTGCGAAAGTGTTCGCTATATTCGGACAACGAACACATGTTCGGATAACGAACATTTCAGAAAACAAACAGAAAAAGAAGCGACATAAAATCGTGAATACCGATTGCTGTTCCCTTGTCTTTAGGTGACAGTTCGAAACATTTCGGACGTAACGTTTTAATACCAAATTTCGAATTTAATCTGGACTATGCATTTAAATAATTTTTGTGCGCTAGTTGATTTTTGTTCTCTGAATTTTTGTACGTGCTTTTCTGAACTTTTTATTTAAAAAAGAAACTGATAATATTATGGAGCCTAAAAAAGAGTGTCAAGAACTATGCTCACCCTAAAAACCAAGAGAGAGATAATAGCCAAAGTAGCGGGTGGGCACAAGATGTCTGATGTTGCTAGGCAGTATGGCTTGAATAGGTCTACAGTAGGCACAATCTTAGCTATGAAACATATATCAAGAAGTTTCAAGCAGCTAAAAGAGTAATGAAAATCATATCTGAGAAATAAAGAGCATTGAAAAGCTCATAATGGAACCTGAAACTGATGTGACGACAGAAGAACTCCAATATTCTTAAATGAAAAACACCCAGAAACTCAGCGAGATGTGTTTTCTTTTGAAAAAGAGGAAGACGAAAGAGGACCAATGCCGACATCTGCTATTAAAGATGTTTTGAAGAAGTGGAAGGATGTCAGAACAATGGTCATAGAATGGCATCCAAACCAGGTTGAGATTAATAGGCTTAAGGATCTCTACAATTACAATGCTATTAATTACTTCCGAAAAATTTTGAAGAGAGAAGAGCAATCGACATTGAACAGATTCTTTAACCCTCACAAACCGAAAAAACATGACTAATAAAAATGCAAGACTGTGTATATATGTATTTTTATTATTACATATAAATAAATGTAGTAAGAAAATATATATTTTTATTTTTTGGAGTCTCCGAATGAATTAATTAAATTCCCATTAAAACCTATGGTAAATCGATAATCGGTTAACGAACAATTCGGATAGCGAACAAAGTCTTCGCATTATGTTCGTTAACCGATCACCACTGTATATTTATTTACTTATTTATTTTTATACTTGGAGCACGAATTTTGTATTATCTTTCGAAGATTTTAATGCTTCTAGAAGCAGCAATGCGTCTAGAATTGGGTAATGAAAAAGCAAATTTTATTTTTATTCACATTTATAAAATAAAACCTGACTTTCAGACTTATTATATAATAAACATGAAGCAAATATGCCATTCCGATGTCTAAAAACGAATTTTAAATCAAAATCCCAAAGCCTTTTTTTGTTCCTCGCTCATGCTATTCCTTAAATCTTGTTATCAGTGATGCATCAGCAACTTCTGGAGAAATCATTAATATTTTTTCACTGGTGCAAGAATTGTTGTTTTTTTCCAGTTTCACTAACAGATGATGTATTTTTTTAAATATAGCCTGAAAATGTGTAAGTGATACGAAATGGGAACGTTACATTGATGCATTAAAACCATCAAGATATAATTTAGGAGAAGTACAGTAGAGACTCGTTAATCGGAACCCCGGTAATCGGAATCGCCGGTAATCGGAACGATTTTCAGTCGACTGTGTCGTGCTGAATCGAACGTTATTGATACTAAATTTACTTCTAAAGTATAATTTTCATGTTTTTATATTCTTCAATATATTTATTTTGTTTGTACAAAATGCAGAAATAATTTTTAACGATACGATAGCCTCGATTATTATTATAAAAATTTTCGTTAGGCTTAAAATCGACAAAAATTCAACACGAAGCGACACCGCAACGGAGAAAAATTTGAACATCGGACAGGTTAATATATTTATTCGTACATAATCGGTAATCGGAACAAATCACTAATCTGAACAACCCCAGTCCCCATTGATTCCGATTTTCGGTTCTCTACTGTATATGATGCGCTAATAGAAATTGGTAGCTTGAATGCGAACAACAAAAAAAAAGGAACCAAGAAAAAGAAAAGAACAAAATAAAAATAACGCCCCAAAACAAAAATTAATGATCGGACATTGACTCCTTTACAGTGTTACCTAAAACTAACAGCATCAAAATTATTACAAAGTTCAAATATGATTTATGGGAATGCACCAGACTATCAAAAAGTGTTAGTTAATATTTAGAAGAATGTCGTCTCAATGAATTGCGGCAAATGTTCTGATGTGCCAAAGAAATAGCTATTGCCATGGCAATAGTTCCTTGGCAATAGCTGTATCTTTTCCATCGTAAACCTTTTTACGCCCAATACTTGGGCGTAAAAAGGTTTACGATGGAAAAGATATAACAATTCTCGATTCCTTCATAAACTTTGAAGTAAGCTTTTAATTATTTAGTGGATATTTGTATAAATTCTAAAAAGAAAAATTTTCCCAATTGGAAAATAACAAAAAATATTTCAGATTTTATACGATATTCCACTGCTAGCCGATGAAGATTCTGAAGTTATTTTTTAAAAATTGTCAGGATCATACCGATCGATAGTTGATAACAATTCTGATATAGAGCCATTCAATTTATTCATTCAATTGTTAGAAATATTTTTAAAAAGTCAATGTCATCAACAAAAGTTTTAAATTATATTGACAAAAATAAATTTAATTGAAAATTTTCCAAATGTTTCTATATTGTTGAAAATTCTTTTAATCCACCCCGTGTCCATTATTAGTGGAGAACGATGTTTCTCAAATTAAAATACATTAAAAATTATTTACGGCCAACAACGGAAGAGGAAAGGTCGACATAACTAGCTGTATTATCGGCGGAACAGAAGAGTTTGACGATATTAGAAGTCGATTTACTTAAGCTAATAGCGAGATTGAGGCCGAAGTTTTAAACGCGAAAACGTGTACGTCGGACGTTAAGCGCCAGTTTCCTGTAAGCCTAGAAGTTTGACAATGGCGTTTGGAAAGTCAGTGGAATCGTGCTCGACATTCCAAACGCCATTGTCGAACTTCTAGGCTTACAGGAAAGCGGCACTGAACGTCCGACGTACACGTTTTCGCGTTTAAAACTTTGGCTTCAACCTCGCTAATGTTTCGCACAAAAAATATTTACGAAAAATTTTATTTCATTTCTACTGCCACGTATCTATAAAAAGCTGTTATTGACTTTCCTTTGTCCGTATCATCCCAGCAACTGCAAGAAAGGCGGCATAAACTTGGCTTGCCTCAAGCGGCAATGCTTGGCGCGCCGGCCCTAAGTTGAAGTCACAATATGAGCTTTAACACCATCCTATTGAACACAAGAAGTCATCTTCGGGAACCAATCGGTCAAGAAACGGAATGAAGATGCCGTTTAACAGTCTCTGCTGGTCAACCGCCTTTAGTAGTTAGGATCATGATAGAATTCTATAAAACGGATATAATTTAGGTGAAAAACGTTATCTCAAAGCAAAAACCGAAATTCGTGATGTCGAGTGCTAATATTCTCTTCTTTTAATTACTCGAAAAGTAATACTAGCCTTACACCTAAAGCTGCCGTGTTCTTTTTTACTTTCGTTACGTTCTTAATAGCAGTTCGGGAGTGATGATGAGAGAAGTTTACTTATCCAGCGAGGCTATCGGAACGATGATCACGTGTGATAAGTAAACGAAACGTATATCACAGAATATCATTTTCATAGTTGACTAAACGCCAATCACGTGATTTTTGTTGCGTTCATTAGCTTAATGTTGCAACTCAAAATACGTCCCCAGTGCCCCTTTGTACAACTCTTTATTCGGGTGTTTTTCTAACAAAAGCCTCTGTTCTGCGGTTTTCGAATGGCCAATTGTCAAACGGTTTCGGGTGAAAGATCGACAGGTCAAGGTCAAGATTTTTGACCGAAAGAATCAGACGGACTAATCAATCGTACTGATGGTTCTCGAATTAATGACTCGACTGGGTGCAGCTATGTGATTTACGTTGAAAACACCGAGACCTATCATCAAATCCACAAACTCAGTAATGATTGCACAGTGTTTCAAGCTGAACTGTCCGCAATAAAGATGGCTATCGATCACATGAAAGAATTGTTGCAATTCTGTTCATCTCTATTCATACTGACTCCCTCTCAGCCTACAACACTATTATGAACAATAAACTCCATTCTCTTGCTCAACGTATTCATAATTCCATACGGAATTCTACAAACAAATTCAACATCTCTTGGGTAAGAGCCCACCAGGAGATGGTGGGCAATGAGAGGGCAGACCACCTAGAGAAAGAGGCTGCCATGAATGAATCACTTCCTATCTCATATAGTAAGATCAGTCAGTGCACACTTCGCGGGATGCTGTGGGAGGATACATTACAACTGTGGCAGAATACTTGGGATCAACAAAACCACCATCTTACGTACCAATTCATCCCAGACCTGAAGAATTTCATTAGTAACAAGTGGTATACCCCTGACTACTGCATGACACAAATCTTGACGAATCATGGCAAATTCGCGAGCTACCTCGCGAGATTTACTGGCAAGACTTGCAACATGTGCCCAACTTGCTTCACGGAAGATGGTTCCACCCATTACCTCTTCTACTGTATGATACTCGATCGTGAAAGCCTACAACTACAACTCCTGCTCGAGGAACAGGGGATTGCTTGGCCATGTGCCCCATCTGATATTTGGCTTACTAAAGAAATCTACCAGGCTTTCAAAAACCTAGCAAGACAAATAAATTATGTCACGCATAGCAATATCTTCAATTAATATCAGCACCACTCTGCTTGGCATTGGGTTGTATTGTGACCGTTTACTACAACCACGTTTTGGGAATCATTTATAGATGCATACTTCCAGGTTACACCTCACCACTAATCTTATTGTGAGGGCTGGCTTTTTGGACAACCATGAACATACTTTGCAACAGACGACAAGCCAGCCGTGTATTTCAACAACTATTGAAAATCCTCCACGCGCAAAATATGTCGCGTAGTGACCTCCCTATGCTTTGGGACACTTGTAGACATCCTGTTCTTCTCTTCACGCGCAAAGTTGTCGCGTGTTGAAACTTTCTTACCATGTAAGTTCGCGTGGAGTCCACTCTTGTATATACCTACTCCTTTTCTTTATTGTATATTGTTTGTATATACTATTCATGTATTCTTTTTCCGGCAATGCTTGTTGCGGGGCCGGGAAAATGTACAGTACAATTCTGTACGAAATAAAATAAAAAAAATGACTGATAAATGACTGAACTAATCAATCGTTGAGCTGATATTGGCCAGCGATCAACCATTGCGTGGTCCTTACAAAACTAGAGTATTTTCGTATAATTGTGTACATATACACACAACTATACGAAAATAGTTTAGTTTTGTGAGGAACACGCGATGTTTGTACATATATTGTGTACATAGGCTACATACACAATTACCTGAATTATTTCATTAACTGAAGTAACTCTTAACGTATATTATTCGAATAATATACGTTACACCCGTTTGAGTGTATTTGAAATATCCTCATTATACCGCCATATTAAAATCTCGGTTGAATCCATGGTGGCGCAACGTAAAGGAGTGGAAATGCCATCTTGTTTAGTCCAAATTATGTAATAGCTGTAAAATTTAATATCCAAATGATTGCCCAATAGTAAAACTGGCTCTGTTAGTTTCATTATTAGTATATATTAAATAATATTTATAAAACTATGTTAATATTATTAATATATTTTTATAATTTAATTTTAATAATTTTTCTTGTGTCCATATTAAAAACTAAAACGTCACATTTGATTTTTCGAAATAACTTCCAGATAACTTTAAAAAGTAAATCTATTATCCATAAAGGTTATGCTTTTTTATTAAATTTTTATTAGAATATAACAGTAAAAATTGTTTTTGTTATAAAAATCTATACGTAATATTAATCAGCATTAAATATTAATAAACTACTTAACTATTAATGAGACATTAAATGCTTTCACTTATTAATTATTAATGTTAAAAATTAAATTTATTAAGTAGTTAAATTATAGATATAGGATAACTTATAATTAATAAGACAAATCACGGGCACGGGATAGTGCACGGAAAAAGGCCCTCTTACTGTTTTTTAAACTCTTTCCGCCTTGCGGGAACTAAGATGGCCTCTTTTAACAAGCCCATTATGGGTTCGGCCAGGCCCACAATAGGGTGGCCGGGGACCCGATATGTCCGGACGGACCACCCCCCGAAAAATTCCTGGGGATTTTTCGACCCGTTCGGATTCGATTCCGGGCCCTCCAGAGCGGTAGGCCACCACCTTGACCGCTCAGCCATCCGGCCGAAGGCCCTCTTATTCGTCAGTGGTTTATTTCGCAAATTGCTACATTATGAAAAGATGGCCATTGGATCAAAAAGTGGTATAATGACTTTTAACACGAACCGTTGGATCAAACCGAAAAATGACTTTTAACACAAACAGTTCTGCACTGTATAATCTCCAGACTGATTAAGAGCGTGCGATAATAAATTGGGAGCGCACGGCAGCATAAACTGCTGCAAAATGTGCAGCAATGTCCACAATGTTCGGATCGCAAATAACTTATCGAATTTTGCGAAAATACAAAACGTTCTGTAATCCAGTAAGTACCACTTTGGTCTTAAACTTCTACTGTAATTTTTCATTTAGAGCTTCAAAGTTCGACTAATTAAGACTCAGAGCAGTTTAGCTGAAGTGGCTGGTTCCTATTGACTTTTTTTTAATACAGGGTGGTTATAATTAAAGTTGCCCTACTCAGACCTGTCTAGAGTCCGTTCTCGTGGACGTATTTTGATGAAACTTGGTGTATATGTTATATGGACCATGGGGTAAAGGAAAATGGGGAAAAAATATTTAGTTTGAATTTTTACCACTAGGTGAAAAAATGGCGCATGAAGAACAAGAAACACAAAATGGAAATGCTGTAAGGTGTTTTGAACGTGTAGTTGATGCAAATGGATTGCACATTAAACAAATGTGAATAAAAACTTTTTGGGTGTTTCCATTTTGTGTTTCTTGTTCTTCATGTGCCATTTTTTCACCTAGTGGTAAAAATTCGAACTAAATATTTTTTTTGCATTTTCCTTTTCCCCATGGTCCATATAACATATGTACCAAGTTTCATCAAAATACGTCTACGAGAACGGGCTCTAGACAGGTCTGAATAGGGCAACTTTAATTATAACCACCCTGTATTATGCGTGAAAGAATATTCTAGGTATAATCGGTCACGAAACGTATAGATTGATCAATGTGCAAGAGATACGTAAGGGGTGGAAAAAAAGCTAGCACTTTTGAATGCTTTACTACTACTACTTTTATGTATTTTTTTATTATTACAGTTATTTATTTAAATTGTGAACTAAAATAACCTTAATAGTATATTAACTACTATACACGAAAGCTTACTATCTATTTAAATCTCTCTATATATGTGGACGTAGTACTTGGTTAATAAATTTAGTGTATACGTATTGTATATTCTGTATAGTGTAAGGATCTACATTATCACAAGTTAATTTATTTTACAATTCTACATATAGTTTATAAGATACAAAAGCCTATTATTGATGACCTATATTCGTCTTAATACGCTTTTATATTTTATAAAGAAATTATTAAATAGAGAAACAATGGCTAGCATTATTTGATATACAGAAAAAATTTTAGTATACTCTTGATATAGTGGTTTCCCGGTGTAGTTACCCGGTGTGGTTATCCGGGTTGGTTCCTGCTATTCTTTGCGTTGCTTATATAGTGAATGATTTAACTCTGTGCTTTGAAAGTTCTTATATCGAGACTGCACTATATAATGTCTATTATACTGTAAAGTACTGTATAGTGAACTAGAATATCACGTGTTTTAAATCTTAAATGATGATATAGGAAAATTTATACAACAATAATGCGTGACATTTAAGGGCAATCGATTCAAAAGTTAAAAAAGTAGTTAACACTTCCATGCATTATTTATAGCCGTTACTAACTATAAATGATCTAAATACCTTTTCTAGATGCCTGCGATATTTGTCTTCTTGCCATCTTTTCTGTAAAAATTTATTGGGAGAGGAAAAAGTGTTGTTGGGTTTTTGCATCGTTCCACGAAATGGTCATTCTGTAGATTTAGTAGCAATACACTCTACAGAATTTCATCGATCGATAAATAACGTGCAAGTACTACATCACAAGTAGCCAACCCGCACTAGAACAAAAAAGAATATTTGTATGCGTTTTATTTACAAAGGAATAGTTTACGCTAGTCTTTCAGGCTCTATATTCTTTCAAAAAAGAATAAATACTTGACGTATAATTACGTTTATTACAAAACAAAACAGACATATGTTCTATAATAATGCTTTCTACTGAAAGTTAAATTATATATTAAACACATATAAATGTCATTAATAAAAGAACAACATAAAATTGTTCCTTGCAGAATATAAAACAATAATCACTGTGCATTAAAGTATTCGATAGACTCGTTGTTATATTAACGAGAATTCCATACTGAAAAATCAATGAATGAACACATACAAATGTATTGATTTTATGCCAGAAACTTTAAGCACTATTATGTACTTCAAGAATATTTTATGTTCAATCTCAAAAATTATTTTAATTTTTTAATATAAAATCGCGAATATATCTATTTTAAACAAGTCAATAAATCAAAACTGTAAATATCTCATTAGACCCACTAGGCTCAGACCTAGGGGCGAAAAAATTCAAAATAATAACAACAACAATATATCATATTTGTATTTAAATTAAGAGACATGGAGAAAAATGACAGGGAAAAAAATGTTATTTTACAAGTTAGTTTAGTTTTGAAATGGCGGCATAGACTATAAAAGGAAAATGTAATATTAAGTGCTTATTGTAATACCAACACTAATACTACAGTATAATAACTATATTAACTAAATACGATTTGGACTGTCACGTTATTTCAATTCAAAAATTTTCTTCTGAACGGAGTTAGATAGATGACTGGCATGACCCTGTTGTTAACAGGAAAAGTATGATGTACAGGGGCAAGGCACCATTAAAATTGAGAGCAATTGTGACAATGTCACAATAAATAGCAGCTCATTTTCGAATTTCGATGGTTCTGCTCCTCTGCCACCAAAAAGGGCACAACAGCTTTGTCGAATTATCGAATCCATTGCTATGCTTGGATGAAACATTATTAATATATTGACGTTTGTGGTCTTTATTCTGTCGCGATGTGCAGTACATGATTCAGTTTAGTTTATTACGCAGTTTTACAGATCTTGCATGATTATTAAGCTATTATGACATTCATACAAATCTTGAAAGCCCAACAAATAATTTTTGCACCAGGCTTTTGGCACCCTTTTTCCAATACTCATTGAGAATAAAGATTAGCCATAGAACAAGACTGTAAAAATTCAAAATTATTTATATCCCATTTTAGCATAAATTCTACTACATCCTAATTACAATTATGCAAATTCATATAAAATAAAACAGACAAGTTTCATTTCCATTTTAATCAGTAAAATTTTTATTATTCATTTGAATAATAAGCAAAAAAGCAATTAAAAAAACATATCATAAACATTTGGTGCATATGTTAACATTTTTTACAATACAAATTTATATAAAAATTTTTAAAAAATTAAACAAACAACATAATTTTTTAAACTCTGCAATTATAAATATATTTAATAATTTTTTTTATATTAAAAATATTTATATTTATCTATCACAGAAAATTTATTAATTGACATAGTAATTTTTGTGTTAATATTTAAGAGCATTCAATTTTATTTTTGCATTTCTTTTAAGACACAAGCTTATATCTTTATTCTGGTATATCATAAATTTCTTTTTAATTTTACAATTAATTCTTTCTTTTCGTTTTCTGGAAGGAATGATGACTTGGCTGCATTAAAATTCTGGAATTAAACATAAGTTCATAAAGCACTTAAAATTAATGATAAAAATTACAAATACTAAATTATCTACTATAATCAAAAAATTATGTAGATTTTGTTAAGTTATTAAGCATATAACACTGACAGTTGGATGACTGAGCAGCAGCCTACCCACTCTGGTGGATGTGGAATTGAATCTGGATGGGCCAAAAAAACACCAAAAATTTTTCAGTGGGTGATTTTCTGTACAGATTTATTGGTCCTCATCACCTGGACACCTTATTGTTTGTGATGATATAAATAAATACTTCTCAGCAAGCATAAGGTGGTATTCCTCAAATTTGATCCCTCTGGAATTTTTCCTTTAGCATCACCTAAAAGCATTGGTATTTGATGCTTTTTATGCCCAGCAGCACTACGAAATATTGGCTAACTGGAGAGACGCATATGACGGACCTGAGAAATAGTAACACCAGAAATACTGTCTGCTATACTCGATGCTACTCGTGATCATCTACATCTTTGTATTGCCATTAGAAAAGATTTTGAACATGTTCTTTAATAAAATAAAGCTAATATTTTACAGTATGTCAATTCCTGCAATGTTGTATTTATCCTTTACAGAAAGAGATTATTTGTATGTTATGCAAAATAGTCTTAAATTGATTCACTTTGATCTTTTTAGTGCTGGAACAAGCATGCACAACATGTTTACATCTGTATAATGCTGGAAAGATCTCTTTGACCCTTGAGATAAACTTTAATCATTAAACTAAATAATTTGGATTAAAAATAGGCAGTTAGGCCACCATCATCAATCTAATATTAACCATTAGATTAATTTTGGAATTATTCTTCTAGAATAGTTTAAATTTGAGTCCAATGCATTAGTTCAAGAAGTTGTGAGTTAAAGTTTTGCTTTAGTCAACCTTTTCTTCCACGGTAACTAAATTATCAAATAGATATTTTAATTAAAGTTTTCAACTCAGATATAATAATATTTCTCAAATTCAGCATAATCCATGTATCACATCACTTTGAGACATGCTTATATTGAAAATAATAACCAACTGATAACATTAAACCGAATAAATAAATAAGACTATAATTAGTGCAAGTTTTGATTTTATTAACTCCATCATTAAAACAAATAAAAAACTTTAATAAATATAATTAATGAATCATTTTTTAACTAATATCAAAACACATTTTCTGGTTATTATTTTAATAATGAAAAGTCCCGCTACTGAAAATGCCCTTTCCAATTCAATGGATGTGGGTGGAATCGTCTTTAATACATTTAAGAGAAATGTGTTTTTTCACCTGTAGCTTCAAAGATTTCTAGTTCGTTTCCGAGATGCATTGCAGTAGTTCTTTTACTCTCTAGTATTCTTAATTTGTCTACCTCAGCTGCTTTAGTAGCAGCATCAACTATAGCCGGATAATTCGCAATTTGTTTGGCTTTAATAATCAGGTTTGTGAAGAAAAATTTCATACTCATTTGTATCCTTGCCCAATTTGCACAACCTAGCGTTACGTAGTCGTTGAAGCTACTGGACATAGTTAAAATGAAGACAGCATCGGCACAATTATTCCAGATATTACAGGTCCTGACAAGTAAAGAATTTTCAGTCTTGCCAAAAATTGATTACTGACAATCTGTGGAATGCCATAACAAGGAAAAATTTAAACTAATAAGTGGGTTTAAAATTAATAAATACAAATGCATTCTGACAGCTTGAGTTAATTATACTTTCTATTTGCAAAATTTCCTCAACCTTAACATAAAAAAAGGAAAAAGCGAACTTTTAAGAAATTTGCAGGATTTCCCGGGATGAGAAAAATTTCCTGGGATGTTTCCCAGGTTAAAAAAACAGCAGAGATCCTGGGATCCTGTTTGAGAAACCCTAATTACAACTTATAGTGCAAAAAGGCATTTTAAAAATGTCTATTTACTTGTAAATACAATAGAAGCCATTTACCGTAATCTTGGGTGGCAGTAGGTAACTAGTAACAATATCCATGATTACAGTAAATGGCTTCTATTGTAAAACATATATAATGAAATTTCTATAAGAAATCACTCATTGCTGTGTAACATGATTTTCAATGATTTTTTTGAGTTTTGTAGCCAATTTTGAAGTTATCCACCATTTAAGACAAACATTCTTTTGCACAACAATGAGTGGTTCTACTTTGTGGATTACAGAACACAAAATGTCTTCTGTTGTAAAGTTGTCGTTTTCAATTTACGTGCTTCTTAGAAGCAATAGACAAAAAGATGTTTTAATGCAGGTGGTAGATGTAACTGGAACAATTACTCTATTGATTGGTTACAACACATACTTCTCGGGTAATAATTAACATAATTACAGTAATTTAAAATGGTAGAATTCTTTTTTGGAAGACCATGTATAAATGCTTCCTGTATGAAACCATATTCTCAGCAAAGATACTTGAATTCTTTTCATCTTGTAGACATAATTAGAACTTTCTTACATTCACCATATAACCTGCCCTCAATGGGGTGCTAGTGGTGAGGAATAAACCAACATATCTGAACCTGGACTTCAAATCAGTTTCCCTAAAATAATAGACTGAGGCTTTTACTGTCTTGTCTATCTAGTTGTCTCTGGCTAGCATAGTATACATTCAATCAGATATCAATATGCATTTATAAATCTATACTGATATCTGTGATTAAAATTACATCAATGATGATGTTTAATGTATAAAATATGAGATTAATTATATAAATCTCATACTTACAAATAGTATTGTATATTAATAATATTTGAGTAATTATTAAACTTACGGCTCGTGTAAAGTGAACTTCTTTCAAGCCAATTTTTCTAAGTAAGTCATATTCTTCATCTAAAGTTTTCCCAATTAAAGTGGTATCATCTTTATTTATTGAAAAACTTAAATTATCTTCTGCAAATCTGAAATTATAAAATTTAACATTAATTTTAAGTAGAAAGCACTAAAAGTTATATTTAAATTTCAAAACCAACAAAACTAATATTTTTACAAACACACTCAAACAACCTTGAAATGCTGGAATAATTTAATAGCCGAAATGTTTTTGGATGTTTAGTTATTTCAGCATTTCAAAGTTGTTTGAGTGTGTTTTTTATCTTTGCACAGCAGGTGTAAATTAGTTCTAATATTTTTACTTTTTCAAGTTACAATAGAAGTCAGTTAATCTGGTATTTATGGAACTAGAATAGTACCAGATTGTGAGGTTCCAAAAATGGGTTGAAATTAAAAATTTATTATAAAAACTTATTAAAACGAAACTAGAAAAACGTCCACTGTTAAAGATGAAAATTTTCAACCTTTGCCATCACGGAAAGTGAAATGGAAAAAATTAGACCAATAGGAGAGCCGTTTAGAGATAGCGTCATAGAGATCATGTGGGATGATAGCATTTGAACTATGGTGGTCGGCCAGTCTAAAAAGCTTTATTTATATACTAATATGCTAATATATTTCATTTATACGCTATATTATTATCTGATTTAAATATTAAAGCCAATTAGACGTACTTACTGCATAAAGTATTGAGAATAACGTAAAGTATTTAATATTCCTAACTTTTGATGATTTAGAATAATTTTCCTATCCAAATTCTTTGTTTTTGAGCTTTTTTATTTGCGATAAGATTGTAAGCAAAGTTAGAAAGTTTAATTGATATAACAAAGCAATCCCAATAGATGCCATTTTTGACTACTGGCACGTGGCCCACCTATTGTAGTAGCTGTTTATATTTACGGCTGGGAGATGGCACGCCATTCAACTGTAGGGTACTTCTGCATGTGAGTACATGCGGCACAGAAAGACAACAGAATGGCAACCATTTCCATCGACGGTCTCTGTTTGCCATTTCTGCATGTGAGTATCAAGCTTTTGTCAAAACATGGAAGCGCAATAGAGTGCCCATTAAAATTATAAACATACGAACACAACTGGTGAAAACAAATAAAGGAATTAAAGTAGGAACCTTTCATTTAGCGGAAGAAACAAAAAAACATAAAACAAAATGATGCTAGTGTTGCCACCAGGCCGGTTTTCACCTGGACAGTCCGGTTTTTAATTCACTGTCAGGTTAACTATTAATTTTGTCAGGGATTTCATATAAATTGTGAAACTATGATAAAACAAAGTACTAGCAAATGTTTTTATAAATTTACTTTATTTTTAACAGCAAAATACTTCACTTTCACCTAAGCTTAATCCATCTTACACCAATGACATATATGCGCATCTCCTGTTGACCTTTTTTTTTCATTTTGCTTCTCACTTCTTTTAGAGCTAAACTATACCATTTCTGAAGTTAAGTTACTCATACACAAAGGTACTTCCCTAGCTGGTTTAGAACTGGCATGCACATTATTCTTCACATGGCAAAATGACATTGCGCATGTGTCAGGGACCTCTATTCAAATGAACCTGACCTGCTGTCTGGATCAGCAATTTTGAAAAGGTGGCAACACTAAATGATGCAATCAAAAGAAAATGCAAACCAAAAGAAACATCGCGATAAAATCAGAATAAACAAAAACATGACCTTTTCCTGGTTACCTGCAAGAGGCCACCTACAAAAGCTCACACAAATGCAGATGCACTAAGCTCAATGCCTATGGCAAAGATCTGCGAAATGCAACCCATATACAGCAAAGTGCAAATAAAGGAATAACAGTTAAGAGATTCCTTTTGTAAGCAGATCTGACAACAATTAATGGCAGATTCATCCTCCCTGGGAATGAACATAGATGTTGTAAATTATTATTTAGACACGGACGAAATACTATCACCAGAAGGAAAATCTTGAGAAAAACGAAAAATGGGACAAAATAGTCATACCCAAAGTCATGGTAGACTATGCTTTCAAATTGTTTCATGATATCCCCAGTTCAGGATATGTAGGTGTGAAAAAGATGCAAGAGAAATTGCAGACACAATTTTTTTGGCTAGAGATAAACAAGAACATCACACATTACTGTGATAGTTGCCAAGAATGTGCAATGAGGAGAAGGCCCCAACACAGACATCAAGCCCCACTGTAGACGCTTCCTCGAGCATCAAGACTCTTCAAACGCACTGCGCTGGATATCCAGGATCCCCTTCCTATCACTAGTAATGGTAACAAATATCTATTAGTCTTTATTGATAATTTTTCAAGATGGGCAGAAGCAATCCCATTGCCTGATATCACTGCAAAAACCGTGGCAAAAGTATTCGTCACACAAATTATTCTTAGACATTCGGTCCTGAAGCAATTGTTCACAGATAGAGGATCCAATTTTGTTTCCAAAGTCATGAAGGAGGTCTGGAATTGCTACGTGTGGAAAGACTCCTTACAATCGCATATCACCCCTGGTGCAATGGAATGGTGGAGTGCTTGAACAAAATGCTAATTGACATTCTAATGCACTATGTTGATGCAGATCAGAGAAACTGGGATGAGATGATCCCTTATGCCCTTTTCACATACAACACAACAGTACACTCAAGTACTAATGAAACACCCTTTATCTTTTGTATGGATGCAATCTGACCCCTTTGACATAGTGACAGAACCCACTAGACCTTGTTATGATGTAGGTGAAAATTATGTGAGCAAATTAAGAGCGAGGATGACCTCAGCTCACAAATTAGCTTAAGAACACATGGAAAAAGCTGTGAACAATAGGAACATCTATCATCAACGCAAACACAAACCCTACAAATTTTCAATTGGAGACAGGTTTTTCATGAACAAAGTAGCTGTCCCATCAGGATTAAAATGGAAATTAGCCCCGTGATGGCACAGTTCATATAGAATAATTGCAGAAATGAGCCACATGGATTTTATAGTCCAAAATATACAGTCTGGGAAGAAATTGCACATGCATGCTAATAGGATGTAACCTGTAGTCGCTAGGATGAAATTTGCACCACCCAATACAGGAAAAGAAAGCACTGACATGCCAAATGCAAACTCATCCTCCCAAACCACTGAGCAACCACAATTAGAACAGGTTGACCCTTGGCATGAGATCATCGTAGAATCATTGCAGCAAAGCCAGTTAGACACCACAAACACTGCCAGAGATGTAGAGGTTTATCAACCCGTGACTCCATCTCAACCTGCACACTACTATGCTCTCCGAAACCAAGGACCAATGAGTGAATATCCCTGGGTACTTCCCAAATCTTTGGGAAATATTCAGCCGAACATGATGATGGTGTGAAACACAGACATTTCTGAGATTCCACAGGACGAAGGTCAACTGTGCCTGCTACTGCACACTCCAACTGGACTATTTGCCAATTGTAAATGATAGCTTCTCTTTCTAGTGAACACTAGTGTATACTGAAATATTTATTTTTCAGACATTTACTGTATATATATATATATATATATATATATATATATATATATAGTTTACAAAAGTTTACAAAAACAGATTTCTCATGCTCCAAGTATGAGAAACCTGTTTTTAGGTGCACTCTCTTAGCATTAGCCTGTGGGAAAAAATACTTCAGTCACATATGCTACTGAAAAAATAACATGTGTGCTAGCTCTAAGTAAGCAATATTCATTTGGAACAATACAATGTACACTAAGTATAGTTTACTAAATTGCACTGCATACAAATTTGAGATTCTCTTAACTATTCTTGAGATGATGATCTCCTGACACATAGCAATGTACACAACTATCCCATCTTTTCCTTGATTTCAATCCAGAGTCCTTAGTGCACCATATGTCCACACAAATTTCAATTTGCAGAATACTCTCTCTCTCTCTCTATGTGCCATATCGGGACTCCTGACATCAGCAAACACTTGGCATAGGTTAATAGATGGTTAGTAATGTACCAAGGTGTATCCTGGGGAAAATTACATCCAGAGTGGTTCCCCATTGCCTTCTCTGGAGCGCAATGTTTTTTCGAGGGGAAATGCCTTCCAGGAAGTCTTGTAAGGGAAACTTGCCCCTATTCAGGTGTTACAAACTTGGAGAAAACCCGGAAAACTCCACGTGACCAGCCGTCCGAGCGCGGCGTGAACCCGCGACCGAACTCCCAGTGTTTAGCGCAGAACCGCTCGGACATTGGTGGGTGCAGAATACTAACATACCATATTATTATTGGACAATTTCAGATTATTGGCTATTTTTTAGAATGTGCCAGATTATCAGATATTCTGGATTATTAAGTGCTGGGTTATCAAACTTCTACAGTGCTAATTAATGGAAAAATAGTTTCTTTAAATAAATATTTATTTTATTACTTTAAAAATTATTGTGACATTGCCACAATGCTAGGTTGCAATTTTTAAGCATATTTTAATTTATTTGATTTAAAATACTGTATATGCTCTTGATCTCAAATTAGTAGTGTTTTGCCCCTACACATACTTTTCCTAATAACAACAGAGTCATGCCAGTCATCTATGTAACTCAGTTCTGAGGAAAAATTTTTGATTGAAATCATGTGACTTCCAGTCTAGACTGGAAGTTTGTATATAGTTAATTGGGACCTCCTGCCCCTAATATTTCCATATCTGATTTCAACTTTCATCTATCTAACACCATTCTTGAGATTAAAGAAGGACTGACAAACAGAGAGATGACAGTGGGAATTTACAGGTCTACAATTTTTTCAAATTACAGCTCAATAAATACATTTTTTTAATGAATAAATTATAGATTAACTAAATGTGATATTACTGTAAAATAAGAAAAATAACATTAAAAATAAAAAATATATATAATAATATTCATAATTATTAATAAATTTTCATTATTATTAATTATGTATAAGACAGTCATACAAAGATTGTATATTTCTAAGCCAAATTGTATGTTTTTTTTTTTATTAATAACTCTTTTCTACTTTGCATTAAAATTATCTTTTTTAATTCCTGTTAGGGGTTCAACTAAGTTCATAATGGAGCCAATCAGCTAGATATCCAAATCAAATTATTCATAAAAATTTATGAAAATCTGATCTGGACTTTAATTTACAGCTCTCCGCCAAGTGGCAGACTGACATCTTTATGATCTTGGCAATCCAGGTGCAAAAAAACTTTTTTAGTGCCCACAGGGTCGAAAAAAATAATTAATTATTGTAATGCTTTCTCTCTAATATTAGCAACAAATATCATAAAATTAATTTTTTAATATTTTAAAAATTTTTTAAGTTACCTCACAACTGGATGTGTAATTTCTGGAGAAACTGATCCTGTTAAATAACTTGAATATGGACAAATTTCAAAATGTATCCCTGATGAAAGAGCATTTTCATAAATTTCTTCATCCTCTAAAATGTGGTAGCCATGACCAATTCTCTCTGTATACATTTCATGTATAGCTATAGATACATTTGATGCAGGTCCTGCTTCCCCTGCATGGACTGTACGATGAATTCCAAGTCCTTTTGCCTTCTAATAATTTATAAATAAAATTAAACATTAGTAACTAATGCATTTGAAATAATCTAAAAATATTAATTATATTGTATTAACTTTTCAAGATTATACCTTAAAATCATATTATCATTGTTATTCTGTAGAAATTATAATGTTGCAATTATTATATTATGCATTTATGCAATGTTTCAATATTTCTGTTAGATTATTATATAATATATATAATATAACTCTTGGTTTTGGTTTATAATGAAGATTTTTGTCAATGTATTTTAATCAATTTTTTCCCTGTATCCTGGTCAAATGGACTAAATTTACAAATAAAATTTGATTATTATTATTGTTAATTTTGACAACTTAGTGTTTGAATTCTAGAAAACAGTTAGATGAATGATCAATGTGTCCCTCTAATTCAATAGAATTTCTAATTTAGACTTTTTATAGTCATTTGAAATTTCTCATATATGCAAATAACTAAAAAAATATAATAAAGATGAATGTAAAAAATGTAAATTTTTATTTCTTGTAAATTGCTAAAAATGTAGATTATTCATATGCAAAGATCTTGAAACCTAATACTTTAGTAATAAGCCAAACAACTACGAGAATAAATTGGGATACTTTTCTGCGATTATTTTAATTTCTAAATAATTTGAAATTAATTTATCCTCCCTCTAGTAATAAATTATTTAAAAATTAATTTAAATAATTGCAGAAAAGTATCCCAATTTAATTTGGTAGTCATTTGGCTTACAGTGGCGTGGCGTAGTGGGGCGGCAGGGGCGGCCCAACCCAGGCGACACTTTTAAGGGGCGGCAAAACTTCACAATAAATAATAATATCTTGTAAAAATTTGAACCATTTCATTTCATATTTTTGTCGCACCTATGATTTGGACCGATTGAAATGAGCACGGAATTTTTCATTACTTATACCTAAATAAGGGGGTGGCGAAATTTTCCTCCGCCCCGGGCGGCTGACACCCATGCTATGCCACTGCATTTGGCTTATTAGTAGATAATATTAAGTTTGTAACTCCAAAGCATGTTATGAATTGTAATATTTTCTGTAATAAATCTATGATTCTTGAATTCTAAATTACTACATCATACATGTATAATTTAATAATTACTTTTATATTTATCAGTTCATATTTTTATATATCCAATATAACTAAAATTCCAAAGTAAGGCCAAGACTCACTAGTGTAAAAAAATGAGCATAAAACACTTGCTGTAATAATTTTTAATCATTGACCATGATATTTTACACTGGAGCATGATGTAAAATGAGTGTAAAATGAGTTGAGCCGTGTCCAACTTTTGACACAAATATCTCTCTAAAACAGTACTATCAACCAATCAGAAGTCAGTGGGCTTCTACATCATCATGACATTATGCAAAAATTATGGGAAACATTAGCTTATTCTAGCTCTTGCTCTCACTGTTTTGGTGCTTGTGAAGTTATCTGATTAGTTTAACTTTAGTTAAGAACAGCCAAGCTACAATGCTTTGTTTCTATCAATTTACATGCAAAAATGTATTTACTTTTGACACTAGGTGGCAGTACTTCCACTGTAAAAATGTTCACTAGTGGAACAGGACCTTCATTGCAATATAAGTGCAAACACAAATAGTCACTTGATTAAAAATAATTAAGAGTGATTTTATGCTCATTTTTTAAGCTAATGGAGTCTTGGCCTAATAATAAAACAAATATAAACTGTTGATTATTTTTAGGTTACATTTATGCTAATTTAAATTCATTTAATGTTGAAATCTGGTCTGAAAGTAGACAGCTTAATGATTTACTTTTAAATTTTACCCTTCAAACTGGGGTAAAATTTGGAATTATTTCTCAAAACATTGCTAAAAATCAACCGTTTTCCACTTTACTAAGACAACTAAAAGCTCATAAAACACAAGAAATGCCATTGAATTAACTACTTCTGGCTTGCAATCAGTCACACCACGCACTTCCAATAAGACTATCGTGTGTTTAAAAACCAGATGGGCTGATTTCAGGAGAGCTATATATCACAAAGGGTCACATGTGAGACCATCAGTTCTTTTTGAATTTTTACTCCTATGAAAAAGTTCTAACCATCTCATTCAGAGTTGCATTTGTACCCATGATGCTAGTATAACAACTTACCTTCAGGCCAAATTTTGACACAATAAAAATTAGCTTAAATTTATCCTGAAAATCTGGCTATTTAGTTTTATGTTTCATATTTTTATTGTTATAAAATTTATATATATCAAATACTTTGTAAATTTCTATATCAGTTGGAGATGCAAGTTCCTGTGCTTCATCACCTGCAATATCTATTCCCACTACTCCATCATTTTGATATTTTTCACATAAATCCAAAACTTCTTGAGACCATTCTAAAAAAATAAAAATGAAAAAATGATGATATTTTATTATTTCCACATAGAAAAATTGTAAAATATGTATATTATTTTCTTTCTAGATGATCGAAATTTATTTATTTTATAAATATTTTAAGATGTTATACTATTAAAACCAACCTGGATGGCCTCGGATGCAACATAATATAATTTTTGCTTTGATATTAAAATCTTTTTGACCTTTATTCATGCCTTTAATAACAGAGTTTAAAACTTCTTCAGCAGATAAATTTGATTCTTGATTTGGTGAAGAACAACATAAATGCGGAGAAAAACGCATTTCAAAGTATAATACACCTTCTTTTGCTTCATCTTCACATAATTCATAGGCTATTCTTTCTAATGCTTCTGGATCACCACTAAATAAAAAGTAAATATCTTAAAATATTTATATATTAAGCACACAAATACATAAAATATTTATCATAAATTTAATACATTATTTATTTTTTACTATAATGCAAACATTTTAAAACAATTCTTTCTATTCTATAAAGACTAAAAGGGCTTTCATTCATACCCATTATGAATATGAATAAAGGCCTTTCAGAAATTTTTATAGATAGTTTGGTCCAGCTGAAAATTAAAAATTCTGAAAATTGGACTCAGATCCCTTAAAACAGCAGGCTCCAGGGTTTGCTATACCAGAATACTAAATATTACTATACTGAACCATTTTGAAACACCAAAATAACATTATTTTAGCATTTATACCAAAACATTCAGTCAATTATCTTCCAACTCTTACAAACCTAACAATTGTTTTATGAGAAATTCATAAGAGTGAGAAGTATTCAAGTAGAAAAATTGTGTAATCACTATGAAATAACATTATTGGGATTATTTGTTTTATTATAACTAGTGCATATGCTGTAATAATAAACTTAAAAAAAATATTTTTATTAATATAATGATAAGAAATCATTAGCTCTCTGAATATATTAAAGGAGATGTGTGTTAAAATTCTACACTACAGAAGAATTACTATACAGTGTGTTTTGAAATTCCTGTTACAAACTTATAGAACAGATTCCTTTAGAAAAACTAAAATAAAAATCTTCAGTAACATTTTTTGAATAGTCTTTATTAAGGAGTTATAGAAATTTAAAGTTCAGTAATGTCACTTCTGGGTTTTCATAGAAATAAGGACAAATTCATGTTTTTATTTAGATTGATTATTTAGAATGCTTTTTATTTAGATTGAAAGGTTTTTTTTAAAAAAAAAAAAAAAAAAGAGTAGATTCATCTAAAAATTTTGTACTTTATTTTTACATATTTGAAAGCAATGTTCTTTTTATAAAAATGTGTAATACTTCTTAATGCTGGCTCTTCACTTAGTGCAATTTTGAGGTGATTCAATTGCTTTTGTCACTGCTCATATGCAGGAAAATCACCTTCCGGTTAGAGTCACTTTTAAATACTTTGGTGACAGAGTACTGGAACAACATATATCTTCACATGGCAATTCTGTCACAGCCAATCAGTATGCAGCATCCATAATTCCAAGTGTACATGACATCATATGTTTACACATCATCATTAGCACTACATACGGCATAATGTAGAAATATTGAAAAGATGAAAAAATAGCTAATATTAGATTTTAAAAATTAAATTAAAAAATATAAAAACTTTATTTTAAGTTAAAAGTTTTGCTGCCATTTTAAAAAATGCCCATAATTCCTTGGAAATCATCTTCCATTTCACATAGTGTAGGCACATAGGGTAGTGAATGCATTGCTCTATAAGTCATCAGATGACAGCGATGCAATTGCACTAAATAGAGAGACAGAATAAGTGTTTTGCTTTGCATCCTGATCCACTACAAGAATTGCTTGGAATGCACACCTCCAACATCTATGCAAATGTTGTATCTGCAAAGCATGTTCTGGTACACTCACTAAAAATACCTGGTGTGTGTTGAATTTCTTGTGCTGCAACCGTAATTTATGTAAGTAGATTGCTCTTCTTTATAAGCCTCCCACATCTGCATATTTTTATTTTTTTTATACCTGTTGCAAGATGATAACAATTTACTTAAAAAGTAAAAGTTTACTATAATCACCTAGAAAGTATTTGTTTTAATGAAAATAAACCACAAAAGTTCACTACCTTTATATCCACCCAGATGATTTTTCCAAAATAAATGAACATTTTCAGTCTACTTCTAAGACCTGCTTCAGGTGCAAAAAATTTTTAAAAAGATGGAATCTCTAATATGTCGAACGCAGGAGAGCTGATACATAAATTTGAATTAAACATTTTTTTTATAGAATTGACAATAGGATGCGTCTAAATATAAAAGTTCTAAAACATTTTTCACACTTCAGTGTTGTGGTGTTACAAATTGCGTCTTATTAAAATTCAGATGTACTCGCAAGCACTTTCAATAGCTTATAGCTATCATCCTCAGGTGAAAAATCGAATATAATTATTTTCAAATGTTCAGCTTTTTAATGGACGTTTCAAATTATGTAATGCACGTAGATGGAATTCAAAATAAAATATTAAAATTCAAATAATTTCAAAATTTACAGAAACGTGCTGTAATGATGTAGTATCCCCAAAAATACTTAAAAAGCATATAATTGTGCTGTATTTGTCTGTGGCATAACTGAGAATGCAAAATTATAATTTAAATTGTTTGAATAATGTTATTATCCACAGCTGCGAGGTTTCCAATGTCAGTACATTGTACAGTGTTACAGTGGATATGTAAAGGTTCTCCCATATGAATATTTCTCTTTGATCGTTGCACTGCTTAAGTAATTTAGTATCATAATAAGCTCTGCCAATGGGTTCCCCTGTCACTCATTTTGGCAGAGCTTATCATGAGGAATATAGAGTATCATATTTTCCATGCCCCTTTGGCAATCCACTATCCAATCATGTATTTACAATATGTTGATGAAATATTGCTTGCATGGGATGGCTCCGCACAGGAATTAGACAAGTTTATTCAAATGTTAGCTTCTATATATTCTTCTATCAACTTCACAGTGGAAGAAGAACAAAATAACAGAATCTCCTTTTTAGATCTGGAAATATATAGATCTCCTGAGCTACTTTTTCAGTCCACCATAAAAACAACAGGGTGCCACATATTATCCCCACAACTGCTTTCCAGCCCTCAAATTTTGTAAATTCTGCTATTACTTCTCTTATTTGGACAGCACTCCTTCTCCCATCCACCCAGACATTAATAGACAAGGAATTACAACTTATTAATAGGGTGGTGCACAATGCTGGTTTTTCTACTTCCAGGTTTCGTTATCTCCATAACCATGTCAAAAACAAATTGTTCCAAAGTCTTTTCTCTGCAACAAAGAAAAACTAAAGATAGTGCAACCTCCAATACCGTTTTTGGGCCCTATATCGCTAAAAATAGCACATCTATTTAGAAAGCATGGTTTTACTTTGCCCTTAGCCCCTCAACCTACACTAAGAAGAGTGTTGTGCAATGATAGAAACACACTCACGTTAAATGAAAAATCAGGGGTCTACAAAATTCCGTTAAAGCATGCACTGTCAGGGAAGGAAATTATATACATAGGTTCTACTACCAGAATGCTTCGGTCCCATATCTTGGAACATCAGGATGATATTAGATACAATAGACCAGCAACGGAGTTAGCTAAAAAGGTACTAGACCAGGATTATCTACTGCTTCGGGCCCACATTAAATTACCTAAGTGGTGCAATGATCAAAGAGAAATATTCTGAATAATTCTGTGGATATGTAAAGACATATCCACTGTAGCACCGTGCAACGCACCGACATTGGAAATCCCACAGCTGTGGATAATAACATTATTCAAACAATTTAAATTATAATTTTGCATTCTCACTTATGCCACAGCCAAATACGGCACAATTATATGATTTTTAAGTATTCTTGGGGATACTACATCATTACAGCACGTTTCTATCAATTTTGAAATTATTTGAATTTTAATATTTTATTCTGAATTCCATCTACATGCATTACATAATTTGAAACGTCCATTAAAAAGCTGAACATTCGAAAATAATTGTATTCGATTTTTCGCCTGAGGATGATAGCTATAAGCTATTGAAAGTGCTTGCGAGTATATCTAAATTTTAATAAGATGCAATTTGTAACGCCACAACACTGAAGCGTTAATTATTTTATTTTCTAAATGTTGGCACAAAATGTATTTACAATCATTATGGGAACCATTTTTCATAATAACATATCAAAGAAGGCCTGCTACGCTTGTGAAATGCACCTCTTCTCCTTAAAGTTTATACATTGACCATGTTTCTCTGCTTTAAAAAGTACTAGAGGCACTTGAGATTTTTAAAGCAGAGAAGCAGAGTCAATGTATAAACTTTGAGGAGAGGTGCATTTAATAAGTGTGGCAGGCCCACTTTGATACATCATTATGAAAAATGGTTTTAGAACTTTCACATTTGGACTCATCCTATTGGTCAATTCTATTAAAAAGATTTTTAATTCAAATTTATGTGTCAGTTTGCCTGTGTTCGACATATTAGAACGTCATAATATTAGAAATTCCATCTTTTTAAAAATTTTTTGCACCTGAAGCAGGTCTTAGAAGTAGACCGAAATCATTCATTTTTTGGAAAAATCATCTGGGTGAATATAAAGGTAGTGAATTTTTGTACAATAGCCCAGTCTCTAAAGAAGTTTTAAAATAAAAGTATATGATAAAAAAATATATGCATACTTTTTAATCTATTCACATGCACCAAATTCCTGAAGTGACATCACTGAACTTTAAACATTTATAACTCCTTAACAAAGGCTTTATTCAAAAAATGTTACTGAGCATTTTTATTTTAGTTCTCTTAATAAATTTGTTATATAACTTTGTAACAGGAATTTCAAAACACTCTGTATACATAAGTATTTCCGATATATGTGCAGATTGTAGCAAAACTTTAAATCAAAATATGCTGAAAGCAATTAGAAAATTCAATTAAATCTTCAAAACTACAGCAATTTATGAGAATACATCCAGTTTGTTGAAATTAATAGTAATTAACAAGTTTAAAAATAGGCAAATAATGCTTAAAATTATAACTAATTGTAAAACACTCAAATTCTTTCTGTTAAAATTTTAAAAAAAAATATTTTTGATTGATATAATTAATGATTTTCTTGTAATGCTTTGTATGATAATTTTGTAATGTGGCATGTATGCATGTACCCAGCCGACCATGACGGGACAAAAAGTGGCCCATTTAGTACTTGACGAGTCGTGATTTCAATTGAATAAATGAAATTTTAAAAAAAGATACTTACGAAACTGCAGAAATAATTATTTCACAAGGTTTAAGGAAATTCTTCAGACAGCTTGGTTTAGTAATAAGGCAAACTTTAGTAAGTTCTTCCAATGTTTTATATTCTGGATATAATTTTTTCTTTCTAAAAATAGATGAGAAATATGAAAATTAAATTTTATCAATTTTTATAAATTATTGCTATGATAAAATATACTGTATATAACAAAACAAAAATGAATACAAACGAGCTGAATATGAATGAACTTTTATACACTATAATAAAATATAGACAGTACCGATTGCAGTAGACATCTGTGTTCTTTGCATATACCTCAGTTGTCTACACTATGCAATAGGAAAATGTCATATGATATATCAGGTCAGTCCATAAGTTCGTGCGTATTTTTATCTACAAAAAAAGCAGCAAAAAATTTTAATTAAATTTTATTTCAATCTATAATGTATTCACCATTATTTTGTACAATTTCTTGCCATCTTGATGGTAGCTTTTTAATCCCGTCTTCATAAAATGATTTCGGTTTTGAATCAAAATATTCAGAAATAGCCTTTTTTACATTGTTCTCATCCTCAAAAGTTTTCTCTTTTAAAAAATTCTGCAAACTGCGAAAAAGATGATAATCACTGGGAGCAATATCTGGCGAATATGGTGGATGAGGTAAAATTTCCCAGTTGTAGCTTTCGAGTTTCTGTACAGTTATTTTTGCAGCGTGTGGTCTGGCATTGTTATGCTGCAAGAGAACCTGCTTTCTGTTCACTAACGACGGTCGATTTTTTTTCAATTTTTCATTTAAATGCTCTAATTGCTCACAATACATTTGAGCTGTAATTGTTTGATTAGGTTCTAATAGCTCAAAGTGAATTACACCTGACATATCCCACCAAACAGACAAAAGAATTTTTTTTGGATGCAACCCACCTTTTGCAGTCAGTTTTGGCTGCTTGTTGCAATCCATTCATTGTCTTTTTCTCATCACATTATTATAGAGGATCCATTTTTCGTCTCCAGTAACCAGTCTACCAAGAAAATGTTCTAAAGCAATGCGGGATAAAAGAGACGTGCAAATGTTTACACATTGTTGTCGGTTAGCTATTGACAGTTCGCATGGTATCCATTTTCCTAGCTTTGAAACTTTTCCGATTTGTTATAGGTGTCTATGAACAGTTCCATGGGATGAATTTAAACGTTCCACAATTTCATCAACTGTTAAAGATGGTTCTGCTTCAACTAGTGCAGAGAGAGCATCATCATCAAAGTCAACGGGTCTTCCAGTACGAGCCTTATCCTCCACACTAAAATCATTGTTTCTAAATCTTTCAAACCACTTCTGCGCAGTCCTTGCACTAATTACAATTTGATTATGTACAGTATTTATTTTTTTGGCTGCATTTATAGCATTCTCACCACTTAAAAATAAAAAGTATAAAACATGTTTTTTTGTATTCATTGGTTACTTCCATTTTAATGAAAATAAACAACTGAAATGTTCACAATTCTGAACAGTATTATATGAATGAGATCCAATTTAACACTTCAGTGTAAAAATTATCACATTAGACTAACATTTTTAACAGCAAAACAAGATTTTTCTGAGTCATAAAAATGCACATGGACTTATGGACTGACCTGATAAATTCACCATTAATAGAAATGTTTAAATTAAGAAAAAATAGTGCAAGATAAAATAATGATAGCATAATTCTTAAAGAAAGACTTGATTTCATTGCAAAAGTATTTAATGAAGGCATTACATTTGTTGTTTATGTTCCTTGAGAGAGAAATTGAACAGTTTAAGAATTTAATGCTTATACAGCAAAGTATTTTGAATAATAAGTTATTTTAACTGCCCTAAGAATAAAAATTCATGCAAACCTAAAAAGAAATTATAAAATATCCTATACATCATGTAACGTAATATAATGAAGTTTAAGATACATTAGCCTTAAGAAAATGAAACATTCATCTGTTTAAGGAAAATTATTATTTTACAAAAATCATTTTATACACACACTCCCTGTCAAAAAGATCCAGTATAGAATTCATTTAAAACTTAAAAACTAATTTTTCAAATATTGTGAAAATTTTAATAATCGCACTACAAAGCATTTTTAATGTAATACAGTGTGAAGCACTTCTTTTGGCGTGGGAATATTGACAAACTTCATAGCCAAATATTTTGAAAATTTTAACCCCCCTCCATCATCCTGGTTGCCTAGTCTCAAATTATGTAAATAAAGTGTGTTGAGAGTGTCAAACGTCACTAACTTCTTCAGTGAATGGTCTTGCCAGATGAGTTAGTACTATGTGATATTCTCACAATTCGCGTTGCTACTAGTATAACTCGAGACTAGACATCCTGGTGACTCTGTGGCCAGACAAGTGACCACTACTCCTAAAACCATCTACTCTAAGGAAGCCAGATCTCCAGACAGTTTTATTTTATAAATTTAAATATTAAGTAGGAGAATAATGAAAGCTTTTTACAACACTTCTTGAACAAACATAAAACAAAAAACAAACAGTATACAGTACAACAGTAAAAACACCCTCTGTTCTGTCCAAGTTGTTGGTAACATAAATATCTTAAAGCCCTTTATAATTGTATCTTTGTCAACAATCTTTCATAATTCTACTGTTATTCTTAGAGTATGTAAACTTTTTATCTATGCAGATGATTGTGAAAATTAGTCATGTTCAATTACATTTCTTTCTTTACAAAATTACTTTAGTTATAAATTCAAAAAACATTTTAAAATGTTCCATTCCATCTCTGCATTCCAATTTAAAAAATATTTAATTTCTATTTTTAAATATCTGGGAATCAACCAGCATAAAAGAATTTTTGATTACTTTCTTAGTAATTTTTACAAAATCACATTTAAATCATTCCTTCCTTGTAAAAATAGCAATGAACTGAACCTTAAAAGAAATTCCAGGATATTTTTTTACTGTAAAATCTAACGTTTCGATCTTCACAAGAGCTTTTCCTCAGGTTTCTCTAAATTCGAATGCAGAGATGGAACATTTTTAAAAATTATTTGAAAAACCTAATTTAGAGAAACCTGAGGAAGATCTCCTGTGAAGATCGAAAATGTTAGATTTTACAGTAAAAAATATCTTGGAATTTCTTTTAAGGTTCAGTTCGTTGCTATTTTTATGATATATTCCAGGCTTGCAGAGTTTGCGATAGGCGTTTTTTTGGTTATTTCAAGTGTATTCCATGAAGTATACTTGCAGTTTTATGATTATTAAAAACAAAACATAAATTTTGTGCTTCATTTTCACATATCTTATTTTTTTTATAACTGTCTAAAACACTTTATAAAAAGTCCAAAACATATAATCGTATTGAATACAATAAGTTTACAATTACAATAGAAATTTACACTTTACAACAGAATAAATTTTGCTATAAATTTTCAGCAACATCCTACTAATTTTTGATGGTGGCCTTATTAGTAAAGACTTCTAAAAATAAAATAAAAAATTAAATTTTCTGTATTAGTTACCAAAACTGGCTGATTCTATTGAATATGATAAAAACAACTGGCTTAGTTTAAGTAAATGCTTTTTATTTGGGAGCATCTGTCAATTGATGTATTGGTTATTAATATTTTGTCTTTTATAAGTAAGAAATATTATTATTATTTATTCATTGTTTTTTTTAATACTGATAGATGCTCCCTAATTTAATTTAATTAAAGATATTTTGTTGTAATTTTTGTATTGTTTTGTATTTAATACCAAGAGTTTTGTATGTCTTGTTTATTTTTGCTCCCCGCATCATGGAGTGTATCCAGTATGCTTAAAATAAATGCTTTTGAGCAGTCAACAAATCTGTTATTTAGAATTGTGCCAAACAACTTCCACACAGTTTGCAGGTGCAGCATGGCAGGTCACAGCTTGACTGACATTTGGTATTGCTAAACAATTGATACACTCCATTTTAACATCAGTTTAACTCTGTACAATGTGTACCACAGTTATCAAAATCAAAGTAAACTTTAATCAGATGCAAATATAGTTAAGTTGAGGATCGAATATAAGTTGAGATAGCTTTTTTGTCCCTTTAAAACAGGAAAAAACATAAACTAATATTCAGGTCAATACAGTAAATTAAAATATAATCATTAATTGTATAGTGTATATCACAATGGTGCCCAAACTTTTCAATTGGCAGGCCAAATTTCACATAAGTCATACAAATCATAGGTAGGTAGATCACAAATATTTTATAAATTCCATATATACTAAAAGTTGGCTTATTTCTAGCATTTATAAGGATGTTTCAAATATGTTAACAGGATTCTGTAAACATATCACAAATCATTGTGTGCTGCACACTTAATTTCACCTAGGGGCCATAGTTCAGCTTCCACTGGTATATATAATTAAATAAATCAATGCAAGCAATGATTGAATGCACTCAAATATAGTTATTGTATGTATTGTTATTAAATTTTGAGGATAATCTAACTAATTAGTACTGCTTTTCACTATTCATGACTGGCAATACTTTTTGATTAATGATTATTGTTGATTAATGGTTAATAATCATTATTCATTATCATTCTTGTATTAAAAATAATACAATGTAGACTCATTTAAGTTACAAGTATCACTAATGTATAAACATTACTTCTCAATTTTTATGTCAGAGTATAAACTTTATATCTATGGGGCCATCCATAAATGATGTCACTCTAAAATTTAACACTTTTAAGCTCCCTTTTCCCTTTCCCTCCCATGTCATTTATTGTCACATTATGATAAAGTCCCTTACAAATGATGTCACATTGGTTGTCACCCCTGACAAAGCTTTTGCATTATTACAATACATTGCATCAATTATGTAATGGAAATATATTAACATAAAATGATTTATTTACACTTTTATTAAAATAAAAAACTATATGACAATAGCATTAAAGTAATCAAAATTTTATTTTTTATTAGCAAGTTATTTCACTCCCATTAGTTTATAAGATGTTCTTCAATTAACACAATGGAAATGTTAGAGGTATGTGCATCCTTGGGGATGCTTTGTCCTGTCATGTCAATGTTGTCACCATTTATCCACTCAACATCTTATGCATTATATTCCTAATAAAGAAATTCCAAACTCAAAGTTGTTTTCCTCCAGTCCATGACAAGTGTTGCATTTACAGATTTAGAAAATTTCATCAAGTATCATTTCTCTGTTTCCTTTTTCTTTGGTAATATTCTAAAAATAAACTTTTAATTTTTCAAAAAGTTCAATATTTCTAACAAATCTAACACAGTAAATAACTGTTTAGCTTGTAAATATAGTAGTGTGCTTGGTCTCAGTCTCATGCCTTGATGGATATCAAAGTTCTATGTACTGTACAAACAAAATTAACTTGTTTAACTCAATTTATCTTAAAAACAAACCTATGACAACCTATGGCTTCATAATAATAGCACAATAACGACTGACTAGGGAGAACTAATGGTAATAAACTGTGAACTGTGGTGAACGGAGAACTGTGGTAATAAAAATTTCACACTATATAGTCCAGAAAGCATGCCAATCATTTTACTATGGCTGTAACACCATAGTAATAGCTGTGGTGTTACTATGGTAAGCCATGGTATGGTATATAAATGAATTGTTGTAGTAAACTAACTGTATGATACACATTTACTTTTCGTTATCTTTAGTGTTCTTATATAAATTTAAGTAAAAAAAAACTATATTTTAAATGTGTCATATTGTGTTAAAAAAGCATGATTGATACTGATTAATGGTGAATGTGAAACATGACATCACATGAATCATTTGCCCATCCTTGTCACATTCTGAATTACCCCCTGCCCATGAGGCATAACATTTACATCATTTATGGACAGCCCTATATAAATATATGGCTTTTTAATTAAAATGATTTATTAATTAAATAGCTTATCAATTAATAAATTGAATAAAAATTAGAATGAATTTTATATTGATATTATTTATTTTATGTAGCAGTCAGTGTTGTAGAGTCAGAATCGGTAAAATTCTTTTGACTCCAGCAATTCCAATCCCAAATTTTACAATCTTACACCTTTTGGGGGAAAATTTTTGAATTGAAATAACGTGATTTCTGGTTTACATTGGAAGATCTTGTGTGGTTAATCTAGGCCTCCTGTCCCTAAGGTTTCCATATCTGGTCTCTTCTTTCATCTATCTAACTCTGTTCTTGACATTAAAGAAAGACAGACAGATAACAAGAGGACAGGTGGACAACAGTGAAAATTTAAAGGTTGATGATAATTTTTTCAAATTGCAACCCAAATATCTTTGAAATTTGTTCTTAAAAGTTCTACCATGTCACTATGTTGTTTAAACAAGAACACAAAGTGCAGAGACAATAATAAAAAGTTTATATGACTTAAAAGTGCCAAGCTTATCTTTACCAAAAAAGAAACTCCCAAGAAAAAATTTTTACTTTTATTTCGGATGTCATAATTTTTGTTCAGCATAATATTTTTTTATCTCAGATGATTTTTTGGATATCAATTGTTTTCGACCAATTAACTTTTTCACTGCCTTTCTATTATAACTATTTATTATTGTTTCTATAACATAATTTGGTCTTAAAACAGTCAATAGAAACACAACAAAAAGATAAAACCGAGATCAGAATCTAAGTGCAACAACCTAAAGGAGGAAGTGAAAACTGCAATATGTAATTAATAGGATTGTTCCAGCTTATTATTCATCTGTTTTCTTGGGGCATGATTGTATGTATTAGTTCAAGATGACTAGTATATTTTTCCAAAATTAATATTTTAAAATTCTACAACATACTTTATTTTAGTCAACCGTCGGTTGGAAATTAACTATTCTTGTAGTAGCCAGAGCGAGAGAAACTATTTTGCAAACCAATTTATTACATCATTCATTAATCAAATCATTGTTTTTTTCATTTATTGTATTTAAATCTTTTCTTTAAAAATCAATTTTTGATAATTAACTAATGAAAGTGGAATTTGTTTGGCCAATGAAGACGTGTTTCTTTATGTACTCGAAAGTTTTTCCAAGGTAAATTCATTAAATCTATTTTTTGATTTTCACCATCAATTTTACTACAACTTGTAGAGAAATTTTAGATAAAAATATTTGGATACCAAGTGGTATATCTGTCACACACGTAAAATTCCTTATAAAAGGAATCGTAGTGGAGGAGTGGCACATTTCAAATTTGCTGGAGTTAGATTCAAACTATTTGTTTACAGACTCCACCACACTGGTAGGAGTAAGCAAGTGCAGTATACAAACAAATAAAAATACATTAATAAAGAAAATTCAATTTGATAAAATATTGTTCAATAAAATTTAATAAAATAAAATGTGTGTAACATTTTTTGTCAATAAATATATTTTTAAAATATATTGTGTAAAAAAATATATAATACTTACTGTAATAAATCCCATATAGTTGTAATTCGAATAGAACAATCTAGATGAATATGAAGTTCAATCTGAAAGAATAAGAAAAATTTTACAAGTTTAAGGCCTTTGTTACACTTTAAAAAAAACCAATAATTCTAATAATGAATTTGTCACTCTGGCATGTCAGACACATAACCAAGCCTCTTTGAGAAAAAATTCCTTCAACAAGATCTGAGGTTGCTGGAACACAGCATATATAAGAGGAGAATTTTATTCTCACGTACTCAAGACTAAATGTCACGATTGATGTTGCCTAAATACTTTTAGCATTGCTCCAATGTGTGACATAAATAATTTTAAATGTAAAACTTTTCAAGCCTGGAATAAATTATATAAAATAACTACTCGTTGAACCTTTAAATGCAATTCCAGGATACCTAAGGGAGCAATCGAATTAAACATTGTTTGAACATTTTTAAAATTTGATTTAAGCGATTTAAAATATTATTTTAAAGAATGTTTTAAAAAATCCTCATCTATCTGCTTTTAAATAAATTTAAAAAACGTTCCAATATCTGCATTCCAATTCAATGAATCCTGAGGAAGATCTCCTATGTAGATCGAAAATGTTAGAGACTGTGTTTTTGAGATTACGAACTGTTAATTATTTATCCTGGAATTGCATTTAAAGGTTCAACGAGTAGTTATTTTATATAATTTTAAATGTATTAATAATTTTATTATTTTAAATTTTCCCAAAGCTTTCACTATCAAGACTATGATGAAACCAAGACACTCCATCTTGGTCTCAAGATTTCACATATCTAGTAATCTGTCTAGTAGAAAAGCAATATTATAAACTTATTATTGTGAATAAAGTTTGTAGATGAAACTTGTGGCACTTTTAAGCATTTATTCAATCTTTCTACAAATTATCTTTTATTTCTCAGCTTTTGCATTCCAAAATCATCTTTTCCTAACTTGTAAGTCAGCCTCATCTATAATCTAAGGTTGTTAAGTATAGTTATATACAGTGATTATATAGTTTTTACATTTAATATTGAAATCTAGTAATCAAAAAATCTAAAAAGTTGAATTTATTGGCATTATAATTAGACTACACTTTAATCATTAAATCAAAGAAATTAGAACTAAAAATAAGCAGTTAGGCCACTTTTAGATTTTAAAAATTTATTTTTCAGATATTCACTTATTAAAATTTGGACTTCATTGTTGTTATATATATATATATAAAGTCCAGCAATTCTATCTATTAATTTACACTTAAAAATCAAAAATTGTGATTACGATAGAATAAACATTACAGAGCACAAGATTAAAAAAAAAATTTTTTTAATTTTGAAGAAATATCAGTTTTAAATGAGTTTAATATCTTGTGGCTGCTTTATAAAAATTATGTCAATGCAGTGAATTTAACCTGAGATGCATTCAATTTTTAAAAAACACAACGTTTATATTCGACCCTAAAGAATGTCCAGCTGAAGGATCAAAAACGTTAGTCATTATCACGGCAATAAGCTACCGGAGAATTGTTTAGAAGGTTCTACAAAGAAGGTTCAGAGCTATACTGAAGGACTATGCTTCCAAAAGTTGTGACCAGCCTAGCACATATGGTGATGAGATTTTAATGAGACTGGTTTGTCAGTGGTAAAAAGTTTTAGTAAGTGGTGGTAATGGTCTGTGTAAATTGTATTAATAAATTTTCTTCCAAGCAGGAAATAGTGAAACTGCTTAACAAATATACATTTTATAATTTTAACATGTTTATTATACATTAAAATACATAAACGTGTTAAAATTATAACATATATATTTGTATTTTAGGATAGCTTTGCTTTTGTTTTTCGTTTTATTTTATTTTGGTATTTAAATTAATCTAAAAAAGTTATGTTGCATCTGTTTCAATTTCTGTAAAACTACATGCTATGATTTAAATTGTGTGTTTGGAATCTTTTAACAAACTTTTCAAAAAATTGTAATTTAAATATTATGTATGCTCTGCCCAAAGATGACATTTTGAAATGTTGAAAGTATTTGCTTGTAATTAAAAATTTTTTACTCTGTAGGCAGTGCCGTAACTAGGGCGGTGCCAGCGATGCCCAGGCACAGGGCATAGACCCTGGGGGGCGCAGAAATGACCTGGACAAAGTTTTGGGTCATAGTTTTGGGGTGTAGTTACAGATGCTTGCACCGGGCGCATAAAAGGCTAGTTATGGTGCTGTCTGTAGGTACAGATTATATGGTGGGCAGGTAATGAAAAGGTTTTATTTTCATTCTACAATTTTCTGCATAGGTTCATGCCATTATGAGTTATACACATGAAAATAAGGTAATTATATAATAAAATAAAAATTTATACATAATTAAATCATAAAATTGAAAAAATTATAACTATAGATCTTAAAATTATAAGCTAGTAATTTTTTCTTTTCATATTCCTTATAGAAAATGTAAAATTGTATGATATAATAGAAGTTATTTTCAAATTTCTAAAATAACTAGCAGATGAGGTGTTGCTTGGTCAAAAAATAACAGCAGCAAAGATTAAGATTATTAGATTATTTCATACTTCTAACCCTTCTATTATATTATATAATAGTATTTGATTTATATTTACAAATGTTATCTTATGTAAGAATTAATCACACTGAGTGCCCAATCTAACATTTTAAAAATTCTTTAAATTGTGTACAGTAGAGGAATAAAGAATTTTTAAAATGTGTTAAAGTGGTTACTCAGTGCAATAAACCCTTACATAAAATAACTTTTGTAATTATATAAATCAAATACTCTAATATAACAAACATTAAAATGAAAACCATATAAAGAGTTTGTTATATTGGTTATTTCGGTCTACCATTGTCACGTTTATTGCCGTACTCAGATTATATGAAATGGCTCGCTTTCAATGGTCAGGTTGAATTGAAAATATGATACCTTAAAAAATTTAAGATATTGTTAAGGTTAATCATATTAGTCATTGTAAACCGCGCTATAGTCAGTCGCTATCCGCTTATTTTGTGTGTCTGACTGTCAAAGAACCACTCGGGATCGAGTTACGTATATACAAGCTAAGTTTTTGTTTATTGTCTGGTCAATGTACACTTCCGTTTGTCAATTGTTCACGATAGGAAGCGTCTTTTTCGTGTAAGATCCAAGTCGGATGTATGTGAGTTAATAAATGTTCTTGTTGCCTTTACCTCGCCCTGTTTTTGACTCGTTCACGGTTATAGGAAATCACCACAGATATCATATTTTTCCTAATGTTAACTCTAAGAAACTACCATTCACAGCGAAATATCAAATGGTAATCTGCCAACAAACTAAATTTCACAAAAATACAGAGCAACTATTTAAACTAGGCACCCTCAGAAACCTCTTAAAACACATTTTGTGCTCGCTGGTAACCTTGTATTATGTAATTTTCCTATTCAAATGCCACTATACCAGTGGTCCAATAGAAAGAAGGGACTGTTGCAGAAAGGGAGTGAAGAACTTTGACCAAAAGTAGTAGTTGATCTGCTCCCAGAAGAGAAGACAATCAATGACTACTAATTAATATGGGTCTGCTGCTAATATTTGAAAAGTGATCTGTGCTGGATAGGTTGTAATGGTCCCACACGTGATTGAAGCTGCTAACCTTAATGTTCAAAAGACTTCATATGACTTGTTTAAATAGAAAAACTTTGTAAAAATGCCAAAATAAGTGCTTTTATGCAAGAATAGTGTTTATATTTTTGAAACAGGTTGCATAAACTCTGTGGGAAGTATGTCTCATAAATATTGTGTTTATAGAAAAATTATTGGACTGCAGTTTGAAAAAATTGTGGACCTATAAATTCCAACTGTTGTCTGTCTGCCTGTCTGTCCTTCCTCAATTTTGAGAAATCAGTTAGATAGTTGAAAGTTGAGCCCAGCTGTAAAAAGCTTAGGAGCAGGAAGCCCAGATTAATTATATAGGATCTTCAGGTTTGGAGGTTTGGAATGGATGTCACATTGTTTAGGGAAAAATTTTAAATCAAAGCAAAGTTAGATACATGCTATTGCTAACAGGAAAAGTATGATGTACAGGGGCAAAACCACCACTAAAAAATTAAGAACATTGTGACAAAAAGTTGCAGGCTGGAATTGTGACAATGTCACAATAAGTAATCACTCTTTAGAAGTAGTTTGGTTTATTTTGTTACGACAATGCCAAGGGGATGCGTCTCAGGAAGACTTTTTATGGGAAGTTGAACCCTGTTTAGGTGAAGAAAACCCTAAGTGGCCAGCCCGTTTGCCATGCCCAAACCCACAACTAACAAACCACCAGAGTTCAGTGATTTTATGCACTCGCCTACTAGAGGACACTTATTAAAATTGAAAGAATACTGTTCAGAAATAAAAAACCCAAGTTGTTAGATGTGGAAAATTAAATACTTGTAGATTTTTCACAGGGTAACACATTTCATCCCATACAAGAGTGCTATGTGCTACCTGCCTCAGTAATGATATAGCACATCTATTTTTCGTGCTATATCATTGTTGCAGTAATTAAGTGAATATAATACATATGTTTTTAAATTATATTCTTTTTTATAAGAATTATATTTAGTTTATTATTTTGTTAAATTTTTTGCAAAAATATGGTGCTATATATAAATCAATAAATCAAATGCAGATAGAAATTAATTGATTTACAGAAATCCAATAGGTATTTTAGGGTGGGATGTATGACATTATCTAATTTAAAAGTATGTAAGTGTAACTGCCAAGTTTCATATCAATTTGTTGAATGGTCTAGTAGTATATAGCAAACAAACATCCTCATTTATATATATAGAAGATAATTATGATTTAATATTATGAAAATAGTATAATACAAGATGTTGGTGATACAGAATAATACATTTATGAATTGAGAAAAGATGATTATAGCACAAAATGTAGATTTAAAAATTATTCAAATTAAGAGAAATTTAGTCAAATACTTTGTCCTACCATTCCAATACCAGTCAAATACTTAATATTTAGCTAGTAATCTAAATATATAAAATTACTTGTCCTGACTGACTGATTCATCATCGCCCAGAGCAAACTGCTGAACCTAAAGAGATGGAATTTGGTACACAGTTAGCATCATGAAAATGCACACTAAGAAGGAACTTTTGGAAATTTCTCTGCAGGAGGAGAGGGAGAGGATTAAGGCTTAACCTGAAGAACGGCTTCTACTGTACTATTTTAGATGCAATTTTTTGCTTTCAACTACGTTTAGTCTTCATTGAGTACTTAGATGTATTAAATTGATAACATTTCAGACATTGTTATAAATATTTTTATATATTTCGATTTTTTAACCAAATGTTCGAACCATTTTAAATTCGAATTTGTTATTGCATATTGGTCCGATTATAGAACGATTGTAAACATTCCAGAAAATTGATCAAATTGAACAGTTTGTTTGATTCTCAGCAGTAGGTGTTATATAACAATTACTATGGTTGTTGAAATACTGAATATAAATGGTGTTTGCTTGCAAAATCTGCGCAGGCAAAGTTGCGGGTAACAGCTAGTGTGATATAACTGACTTCATTCTTTGTTAGAAACTGCACTATGACAAGGCAGTTTGATTAGAAAAATCATGTTATGATGAATATATAATCTTGTTCATCTGTTAAAAATATGCTAATTCATTGTCAGCCATGTCAGATGCTGAATCACTCCAAGATATTTAAGTCTTTATCATCATATCAGACAATTCTCCAACACATATTGCTTGTGTATATTTTAACATATAACTAAATAAATGTAAAATCAACTGTCTTGTGATATTATTTATTAAATAAAAAAGATAATATTTCATAAAATACAAGCACTTTTGATATAAACACTTATCTTCTTCAAGCAATTGGATTAGAATAAAGATTACAAATTTAAAAACAATTTAACATATGAGTGCAAAGCAAACTAAAATGAATCTACTATAAAAAAAAAAACAAAAGTGTCAAATAATTTTATTTATAATTGAAATAACTGCTAGATTTTTCAAGAACACAAGCATTAGATAACATATTTTTGAACTTCTATTCCTTATTCAACATTTAATATGATCACTCTAGCACATTCAGATTCATGAAGAATATTTCCAATACAGTCGTTAAAATGGATGGAATTGTCTCAGCAATATAACGATTAATGTCTTTGATGTTGCTTGATTTGATAAAACAAATATATATAAAAATATAACTTATACTGTTAATATTTACCCATTTATTAAAAGCCTCATTCCTGCTTTACTTACAAAAAAGTTATTTGAACTTTATGAATAGTAAAACTGATTCTATGAGTAAATGAAAGTAAATGATGGAGATTGCAAACATGATAAAATTATGATATAAACTAGATATAATTTGGTTAATTTTATCTATTAGTCTATGGTAATTATACATTTTGTTACATATCATTTTGCTTATTGTTTTTCTAAGAACCTATCAGTGATGTTAAAAGAAGACTTGCTATATATGTTATGATTATTATAATTTCATGCATATAACCCATATCAGTATAATCCACATTGGCATATATCCCATAGAAAATTGTTATAATGGCTAATAAAAATTATAAAGATGTATATATAATATATTGAAGAAAATAGTATTTTTAGCAGATTTAATATTTAATTATTAAACATCAAAAATTAAGTCCTGATAACAGAAAGTGTTTAGTTGATGATGATAATAATAATATAAAATATACAGATACTGTATACAAAAAATTAAGCTGTTGACTTTTAGACAGTATCAAATTTATAGTGATTAAATTTGCAATTTTTTTTTTCCATTGAATGAAAAATTATCTAATCTGTATACTTTAACTGATAATTGATATGCATTTTATATCTATTCACTTCTTAAATATAATATATCTGTCTTAAATCTTTGATAAAAAAAACAATATCGAATGTCATTTAAATATTAATAATTTACAGTTTAAAAATTAATTTCTTCAATTTCTCTGCTAAACAATATTTTGGGAATGAAGGATTTATTACTTTTAAATATTACTAGGACAAAAATAAAAGAAAAAAATAAATAAAATTTAAGAATTTTATTTTATTAACTAACAAGAGACAGTGAAGGATGGAGAGGAGCATATATCCAAGATTCTAAATGTGAAAGGGCATTATTAACTCTATTAATAGATAGTAAATAATTAGAGGGAAACGGTATACAAAAAATTAAATGCTATGCTAATATTAATATTGAAAATGTTAAAAAAAATCCGCTTTATTCGTCAGCACATGCTATTAAAACAGCCCTACACAACAATACACAGTATATCGCCCTCAGACATCACAAACCGTCTTTATAATTAGCATAAAATTAATTTAAACTGTTTTGGTATGAACCAAAACAATTTTTAATTAGTATAACACATTTTAAACCTTACCTTCAACTGTTCTAAACAAGCATATTGTATTTAGAACAACTAACAACCTCGGATATTCAAAACTCTTATAATACTAATTAAAACAATATAGTTCCCTGTTTAAATAAGTTTTGTGTAATCAGTTAATGCAAATCTGTGGTATCAGTTATGTTATCTTTCATTTACATAATTTTATCAGAGACTAATGATAAATTATTGATTTCAGTTAATGACTTATAACAATATTAAAGTAATATGCATTACCAGTTTTAGAGCAAAGTACAGTACATATGTTAAATTATTATAAGGCTTTCTTTTAAAAAAAATAGAAACACCCATATGTTGCTTATATGAGAACCATGGAAGCATGAGACTTCATATAAATAATAAAATTAATATATAATGTACACATTTAATCTTTCAAATATATTTGAGGACAATTATTTGAATTTTAACTACATAAAATAAAGTTATATAATACAAAAAAAAAACAGATGTAATTGAGCAAAGACAATAAAGAAGGTAACAGATATAGAAACAAGAAAGCAATTGACCTATAAACTACTAAAACAAATTAGATTGGTTCCTTACAATAAAAACAATTCAGACTATCTGTAACTTTACATCTTGGGACTATGAACTGTAAATTTACATTTTATAGTCATAAGGTGTAAAGTTGTAAATATTACACATTAACTACCAGTAAAAAAAATCAAGGACTTATAACTTTATTAAGTCTTGACTTTAATAAAGAATATAACTGTAAATTGTCAGTTATTATCAGTCACGAGTTATTCAAAGCTTACACTCTCCCACAAACAAGCAATTCAAACTAAATGATAATAAACAACGTAACAAGACGCGAAAACAATAAAGTATTATAAACACGAGATTGTTTCCTTATGACGTGAGAAATTCAAACACTAACAATTGTGACGTTACGCTTCGTTAAATATTTAATTAACACAGCCCTTTAGCAACTAGATTCAAGCTCAAAGTCTCTTACAAATCGAAAATGAAACTAAATCTTCCTACAACACAGCATAAATTTATATAAATCGGTATTAAATTCTTACTTTGCTTCTAACGTTAATTGTTTTTGGATCCATTTCAATAGTCACGTGCGTCAGCCACCTGTAACAAGTGATCTTTTCTCTAACTCACCACAACTAGAAAAGGAACGTCTATCGAGCGAAGAATGCAAGGTCTTTGGTCGATGTAACTGTGGTATTAATTATAACTCCGGATAAATTACGTATATCTGTGTAATTATCCTTATCGATAGCCTTATCTATTCGACTAATTGAACAGAAATGGTACGTGGAGTAAAACGTGTAAATTTTATTTTGTTTTTTTGAAATTTCTGTTGCTATTTATAAAAATTTGGAGCCGTGTACAGTATTTACTAATGAAGCGAGATTTTTTTTCCCCTTCTCGCTTTATATTAAACATACCAAACTAATTCCAGTTTGTGTACAGGACCTGCGTTGTGTCACGTATAACACCAGGAGTAAAGCCCACAACCTGAAATCACTGTAGCTTAACATTAAATACGCTTCTTACTTTATTATAATTAATTTAAATCCTGTATTTTCTTTCAATACTTTATACATAACTTTTTTAACTGTTTACTTGGCAAAAAGTCAAAAAACTGAAAACATTTTCGCGTGTAAACAATTTAAGTGCGCTGTAAACACCGATACATTTTTTAAAAAAGGTTTTTTTTATGTTGGAATAAGTATTTTAAGCTTCTACACATAAAAATATTTATAGAAAGCTTTTAAAAAATTTAACTTTTCTCGGTTTTTATGCCCCCGTAAAAGAGACGCCCGATTCAAACAGAACGAGTCACGTGACTCGAAAAGTATACTTTTGGATCACGTGACTGATTATTTTCAATTTTTTGTTATATTTCCCGGTTTAATTTTCCGACAAAATCCGATTTTTGGAACAATAAGTTTTAAAAGATTATTAAAAGTAAAAATAGGAAATGGCGTAAATTAAATATATAAATATATATCTAATAATAATAACGTTTTGAATTTTTTAAAATATATTTAATTAATTTATGTTAAATATAAATAACAGAATTTATACATTTTATAAAATATTAATTGCATTTACAATTTTTTTAAACTTAAATCTATATATAAACATTTTATCCGTGGGTAGTCATAGCAACCTGATGCAAGTTTCCCTTCAGGTCGCATAGCAACGCAAACACAAATTTATCAAATTAATTTCCTTAGTAATGTTTTATTTAAATTATTTATTTATATCGATCTATTTATTTGCACATTATTTATATATATGTACGGTATATATTAAATCAGATAAGAATAAAAATTTATATATATATATCTTACCCATCTTTTGAATTTCGATGTAGGCGGCGCTGTTAGCCAAAAAATCATGTAAATAAAATATATTTAATTATAAATTATAAATCGACATTTTAAAAATTATATTACTACTTTTTTTTAATAAAAAATGCGGTATAAAATTTATATCTGTCTAACGCGCTTAGTCATACGTCATAACGGTCGCGACTGTTCGCGCACCCAACGAACTCCTCTCGGAGGAGAGCCGCCGATTGTATAACGTCGTTAGTGAGGTTGCGGCCGTCGTTTTCCAAGCTCCTAGAACCTTGATCGTTTTCAGCCCAAAACGTGAACGGCGGACGGTCGAGCGCCGCCATCTAGCAATTCTAGACTGTCGATAATGGCGTTCGCTTCATCTAGCATGATGGGTAGACGATCGACTTAAACTTCTTCATTTTTTGTGTTTGGGGTTAAAATTATGGCGTATTTTATTAAAATAATGATTATTTAAATATTTACGAATAATATTGTAAAGAAACAGACGAATTTAATCCAGAAATTATTTAATTATACAATTTTTTAGCGAGTGATGCGAAGTGCCTATAAAATTTACATATACTGTATTTGTCTTCATAATAGCTCATCTGAAGGTAGGTTTGTTCTTCCACGCATCTTCTACCATCAACAGCGTAATACGTTTGTAAATTTTCTAAAAGTTAATTTTCCGAGCTGCTTTCAAATTTACATAAGTCACTACTTCCCTCGACAAAAGTATTTCCGAATCCATCTTCAGCATTTCTATCAGCCCGTTGAAAAGCTCTAACTGCTCTCAATGTTTCGTCTACGCCCGAGTCGTTGATGATAGTTTGACGAATTCTTCCTCTATAATCTATGATGAATAGAGCTCTATAAGCCATCCCTTCGGCTTCGTTTAACACCCCAAATTTTCTGGAATTTATCAAATAAAAGTATCAGTTGATTATTGTTGATTTTAACAATGTTAAATATAACTTATTTCGTAATAATCGAGAATATTAAAGCCAAATTGTGCTACATCTTCTCCTACTCACCATCTATATTTTAGGACCTTTGAAGCCGCAATTAAGAAGGCCTTTAGGAACCTTAGGATCTTTTTTAATGGCTGCGTGTAAACCGATGATTTCTCCCTGTTACAGATGCATTGTAAATTATTCTAAAATGAATTTTATTTTCTATCAATTTATATGTGCAGTATCAACCGAAATAGCCATTTTGAAATTAATATTGAAGAAAATAAAACCTGTTGGGGTTAAATTGTTAAAACTACAGGAAATATTTAAGTATAAATAATAAAACAAATTTTATAGTTATGCAAGTAACTAATTGAAAGAATGAATATAAATTGAAACTTTTTTAGGGTAATTTATGTTTTGGTTTGGTTTGGTTTGGTTAGAAAGAATTTTCCTATTATTCAATACCATTATGGCGACTAAAAAGAAATACACACAATCGAACTGCAAAACATGAGAGAAAATTAGAATTAAAAGATAAGTATCAGTTATTTATATTCTATTTGTGCTAATTTGAAAATTGTCATTTGTAGCTTCGAAACCATCCCGCGGGTGAACAGCCGAGAGGTTACGTGGCAACCTATGGCTGTGGAGAACCCGGTTGTAAAACCCCAGAAATTTATCGGTGGTAGTGCATTCGGATATATTGAATCATCTCTCATTAATTAAGTACCCTCTCCATTGTGGGCCCAGCCAAACCCATAACGGATTCGGATAATTACTAATTGTTAAAAAGGCCCTGTTATAGTATGAACTGAGAGGGCCTAGAATCATGCCCATCAAAATATGACGAATATGGAATATAGAGGTTCCGCTGTATATTTTAAACGTTAATCATTTCTTACTCGCAATATAGTAGCTTAAGTTACTGGCATTTCTTACTGTAATTATGCAATATAAATCTTTTTTTCTAAAATTAAAAAATAATTCCAAGATAAGTTAATTTGTTTAAACACTTTCTGTTAGATGACAATTGCGAATTTGGGTAACTAAAATATTTCAAAAATTAGATACTAGATGGCGCTAGCAGCATACATTTTTCATATGTATTATTTTTAATGCTATAATAATATAATAATACTAAATGTGCTAATACTTGAGGACTAAAAAGAAAAATAAATGATTTTAAAATGTAGAATAATGAAACTAATTTTAGGTGCTCGTAAACACGTGTAAGCTCGCAAGCATGTAAATTATAATAATTTGTATATAAATTTTTAACAATTTCTACTTCGAAAATAATCGTATTTAATTTCAGCGATAATATACTGTTGTAAACATAAAATTGCATAAATAATGTTATTTATATAATTAATTGTTTTAGCATTATTAACATTATTTAATGTCAGCTTTAAAATGTTTTAATAGGTAATGATGGTTTGCGGGCGTCTTACAATATCTCGCTATTTATAACAAAATCTGAAAAACCGCATACTATCGAGGAACAATTAATTGTGCCGGCCATTGAAGAGGATTTAATAACTGTTCTACACAAACCTGAATATATAATAAAAAAAAATTCCTTTGAACAACAACACAGTTCAAAGACGTATTGAGGAAATGAGTTACGATATTGATAGCTTCTTGTGTAATTATCTGCAAACGACCCATTTCTCTATACAACTGGACGAGTCAACTTCACCTAATAATGGAGCATTATTATTGGCATATGTTCGTTTTGTTATGGACCAAGAAATCCAAGAACTGCATCGTTGCGAAAACTTTGACAACAGACACTAAAGGCGAATGAATATGTAATGCTTTGAGAGATTATTTCATGGAAAAAGCGATTCCTTTATCAAATATAATATCAGCGGCAGCAGATGGAGCACCGGCCATGTTTGAGCGTTATCATGGATTTATAACCCATTTAAAACAAAATGTACCCGGGGTGTTTGCAATACACTGTATCATCTATTGACAACATTTAGTTGCTATAAATCTGAGTGGTAGATTGCATCAATCTCTTCAATTTGTCATTAACGCAGTAAACAAAATTCGAAGTAACGCGTTGAATACTAGGTTATTTGCGCAGCTGTGTGAAGAAAATGACGAGAACTTTCATCGATCGCTCCTACACACTGAAGTATGCTGGCTGTCAAAAGGCTTATGTTTGACAAGATTTTTAAAGCAGTTTTAGAGTTTTTGGATGATAAAGATCCAATTTTAAAAGAAAATTCAATTAAGTGGAAACCAGATATTACTTATTTAACAGATTTGTTCACTAAATTTAATGAGGTTAACTTACTGTTACAAGGTGACAATCTAATTTTGATACAAACAAAGTCCATCATTTTCCCAGTTTCCCAATTTGTCACAGACAAACTGCCAGGATTATGCTGTTTCAACCTACGTTAAATATGTCTCATACAGACTTTGAAATTAGGTTTGAGGATGTTTTGACTATGGAAATACCACAGTGGATTATCGATCCATAGGTGACATTAAAGAAACGGATGTCATATTACAAGAAGAACTGATCGGAATAAGCACTAACGAACTTAAAATACAGTTCAGAAGGGGTTAATCATAGGAATGGTCTGATACCCAGCGGCCACTGGGTCTCTTCGACTCTTTTAAGTCGAACCTGAGATAAATGCTCGGGCTCTGGCTCTGGCGTAACAACCCAAGAAGAGACCAACCTTCCTTGTCTTCCTCGCTCTCAAGTCCAACCCTCGTACATGGACATACATTTTGGTGCAGCCTGCACTGAAAGTTTTCTATCAACGAGAGACCAACTCTTAGTAACGGTCAGCGGGGTCCTCTACCCTAGTAAAGGGAACCCTGCCTACTGAGCTTATAGGTCGAAAAAAAAACCTATTATTTTTCCCATAAATTCCTTTAGTTTCGATAAGTTTTCTTTAACAGCTGCCAGCATTTGAAGTACTTGTTCGACGTTCCAAACGCGTTTCAAATTTCTGGGCTTACAAGATGGCGGCTCTCGATGTTCACGTTTTAAAGTTGAAAAATTCGGGCTCAATCGCTCTAATGTTTTTAAATATCTGTAATTTGGCGTCAAGTAAGAGAATGTGAAGAAATATTTTTTAATTTTACATTTTATTGGAATTTATTGATCTTCTCTTACTTGCTAGCTATGCCCAAATTGTGGAGGGAGCGAAGAAACTCTACATAGAAATGGAATAAACTGATGAAAAATCTATCCGTTTCCATCGGGAGATCCTGGATTCGAATCACACCGAAAAGCAATTCCACACTATTGCCGAATTTATATTTTTGATCCCTTTCAATATTTTTATAATTCTAATTTTTGAATTTATGTTAGGCCTACTAGTTTGTTTCCGTAATTCGAACAAAATATCCAATTAAACAATAATATTGCCATTAATTATTTTAACAATCTTATATATTAATTAAATATGTTTAAACTGGATAATGTTAAACATATTCTTTTATAAATAAAATTAATTAAAATTTTAATTGCCACTTACCGGTACAGTACATTAAAACGGTTCAGCTATAGAACCTCCTAGAACAAATTCGAAAATTAATAGTCGTTAACGCGGTGACGTTTAATTCTCGTTTGGAAATATATCTGTAAAAATTAATTAATGTCATTCCCTTGTATATATTAATTTTACACATTTATAAATTGAAAATATTTCATCTATACCGACACGATTTTTATGTTAAAAAAAATTGTAGAAAATGTATCGCTATTAATCGCTTGCTCACCCTCTGGCGGGATGGTTGGGCGTTAGCTTCCATGGCTATTTCATCCCATGAACGTTGAAGGTAAGGTACAGTACTTCATAGAGAAGAAACGCTTCTCATTGGTTGCTTATTTGACGTCACGCGAATTTCAAAACAAAACATCTTACTACGTCCTTATGGTAAAACATTACCGATCATAAGTTTGTAGCTTTAATTACACGCTAATATTTCATTAATTACGATTTCTACTTGTGGGTTATAAATAAGAAAAATCCAGAATATTGTGAAAATCTTCGCAATTTCTACGTGTAAAGTCGAAATTAAAATGCGTTTTTCTACTTTGTAAATGAAATCGATTTTATCTATTTTATGATATAATAATAATATTAATAATAATTTGAATTTCTTAATCTTAAACGTTGCTTTACATACCTATATTCAGGAATTTTTAAAAAATTCCTGAATATAAAGCGTCATTAATGGATTAAGAAATTCATGTCACAGGAATTTAAAAAAATTAATAACTAGCAAATTATTTGCAGTAAGATGATGCGGTTTTCACAGGAATGCTTAGAAAAATGCGGGATTTTTTTTATGTATAAAAAAATTTTGGTACCAACATAGTTTCATTTATCGCCATTAGGTGGAGCTTGATAAGATTACATACTTTGTGTAGTTGTTACTAGAGCTTACACTAAAAACATTTTTATTTTTTTAATCTTGTTTTAACAAATTTACAAATGTTCAATGTAGCGCCCATCATGTGAGCACGTTAAGACGAGGTATGACACTATGAACAACATTAAAGAGCATTTCAGTAACCAATTGAAATGCTCTTTAAAAAAGCCTCAAATATTGATGTTTAAATATAAATATTTTGCAAAAGAATATAATAAATTTATATTTATTTTTGTTATACATAGACCTAAACCATATAAAGACACAATACCCATTTTATAAAGTTTGTAAAAGCGGTTGAGGCACACGTATTCAGCCCAAAACGTGAACGGCGGACGAACGAGCGCCGCCATCTGGCAATTCTATACGGTCGATAAATGGCGTTTTCTACGTGTAGAATGGCAAGTAGACAATCGGCTTAAACTTCATTTTTTGTGTTTGGGGTTAAAATTATGACGTATTTTATTAAAATAATGATTATTTAAATATTTACGAATAATATTGTAAAGAAACAGATGAATTTAATCCAGAAATTATTTAATTATGCAATTTTTTAGCGAGTGATGCGAAGTGCCTATAAAATTTACATATATTTGTCTTCATAATAGCTCATCTGAAGGTAGGTTTGTTCTTCCACGCATCTTCTACCATCAACAGCGTAATACGTTTGTAAATTTTCTAAAAGTTAATTTTCCGAGCTGCTTTCAAATTTACATAAGTCACTACTTCATAAAAATGAATAACGAACCTACTGGAACTGGTATAATAAAGAGAAAACAACACCTTTCTTAAATTCCAGCAAAACTTTAACTATATAAGAACGTTTTCAACTGATTTCATCAGTCTTCTTCAGTTACTCGAACAAAAAACAAAAAGAAGAAAGAACCAAATTCAAATTTACAAAATCACGAGAATGGAAAGAATTCTCGTGATTGCGCAGACTATGCAAAAACGATGTACCGATAAACGGTAAAAAATGCAAATTCTTGACAAAAAAATGCAGATTCTTGACAAACTATATATAATATCACAATCTTACGTTATCCAATGAATGATTTCCAAGCAGACGATAGCCCATCTGCGTCCCTGTGGTTGATGCAATGGGATGTTAATTGTGCCCTATATATTTCTAATTTCTCCAAATGTCTAACGGCCTGTTTAGATCTAGTGGCTTTTATGATGGAAGCACTATCCCAGTGTACCGTGATCTCCTGTTGCTTAGCAAATGCTGCTAGGACTGTGCTGTCAACTGTCCTCTTAACTGATTGTTTATGCTCTTCTTGATGCAATCAACAGCAACCCCTACGGACTCACATTGGAGTTGGACCAAGAGAGTGACTTTAGGGTTAACTTCTTGGACTTGACGATCACATGTAAGGATGGGGAGATACAGACGGATATCTTCAGGAAACCGGTATATCAACCTAGCATCATACCCAGAAACTCCGTGGATCCTGAACAGTTTAAGTTAGCGGCTTTACGAGCATGGATACAACGAGCTTACACACATTGCTCAAGTATTTGCGACACGTACAAGGAGTTGGAGTACGTAAGAAGCGTAGCAACACAGTTTGGCTATCAGAGAAGGGTAGTGAACCGTCTAATTACGGATATACAGAGACGTAAACATCAACAACACAGAACTGAACAGAAAAAAACAGTGGTCATGGACTATATTCCGTTTATTAAAAGTATTGTTAAGAAGGTATCCAAAGAAAGGAACTTACGCATAATATATAGGCGCAACCCGACAGTATACCGTCTGTTAAGGAATGATAAGAGGAAAGAGAAACCAAATGAGCTAACAGGAGTGTACTCAATTCCAATCAGGGACCAACGTTTTAAATCCGATCTAGTGTACATTGGGGCCACCTTGCGTGGTTTACAGCAAAGAATAAAAGAGCATAAACAATCAGTTAAGAGGACAGTTGACAGCACAGTCCTAGCAGCATTTGCTAAGCAACAGGAGATCACGGTACACTGGGATAGTGCTTCCATCATAAAAGCCACTAGATCTAAACAGGCCGTTAGACATTTGGAGAAATTAGAAATATATAGGGCACAATTAACATCCCATTGCATCAACCACAGGGACGCAGATGGGCTATCGTCTGCTTGGAAATCATTCATTGGATAACGTAAGATTGTGATATTATATATAGTTTGTCAAGAATCTGCATTTTTTTGTCAAGAATTTGCATTTTTTACCGTTTATCGGTACATCGTTTTTGCATAGTCTGCGCAATCACGAGAATTCTTTCCATTCTCGTGATTTTGTAAATTTGAATTTGGTTCTTTCTTCTTTTTGTTTTTTGTTCGAGTAACTGAAGAAGACTGATGAAATCAGTTGAAAACGTTCTTATATAGTTAAAGTTTTGCTGGAATTTAAGAAAGGTGTTGTTTTCTCTTTATTGTCACTACTTCCCTCGACAAAAGTATGAGGTAGTTTTATCGTCCTTTCGTACAGTAGTGACGCGACGCTAATTAAAAATAATTATTTAGTGTTATTAAAATCTTATAAATAATTTAAAATAGTTTGATTAGTTTATTTACCTTCACTAGTAACATTCGTCGTTGTTTAACGTATTCCACCATCTTTTCAACAATATCCCATGAGTCAGTGCGCGACGGGAACGTGTGGCGCACCGTGTTTTACGCGGAGTTCAAACGTCAAACGTGTACTTCTACTTGCCATACAAGTTTAACGTTTGAACTTCGGCCACAACCTATTATCATCCATTTTCACCGGGTGCAAGAATTAAGGTCCCCTCTTCCGAGGCTAATTAAAAAAATTTTTAGATGAGTCTAAAAAAAATATGTTCGATTTCCACCAAAAACGCAAAAAACAAAAACTGCATTTAAAATAGTACAGTAGAAGCCAAATTCTTCAGGGTAATCCTTAATCCTCTTCCCCGCGGGAGGGGCGGTATTTTCAAAAATCCCTTTTCAGTGGGCATTCTGAAGACGTACCCTAGTGAAACGCAGTCAAAAACACAAAACACCGCATCTAAACTAGTACAGTAGAAGCAGAATTATTCAGGGTAAATCTTAAGGAGGATGCACACATGCGGCGGGGCAAGGAAAAGTGGCAGAAGGACGTCACTTTTTTGCCGGAGGTCTATTTCGTGCCGCTTTTCTCGTGCGGCGAAAGTTCATCGAATTCTATTTTTCGGGGCGGCCACCGCCAAAACGCATTTCTATCAGCCAATAACAATTCGTCTAGCACTCACGTGAGAAAATACAATCACGTGGTGTTTTAATGGCGGAAAGTTTGACGTGGTTAACCGAGATACCTAACATCAGAATAAAGAGGAAAGAATAATAAATTTAATACAAATTCTATACACAGTAATCATATATTATTTAATTCAAAGAACAAAACAACCGAATCTTACTCAAAACAGCAGTGGCGTGCCATGACATTTGATGATAGGGAAGCTGTGTTTCTGTAAGAAGCCGACTTTCAGGGGCAATCAATTAATTGCGCGTCAGGGCCCGTTCGTATTCGTTTGTTCGATAAGCCAGTAAAAACCGTATACTTCTTTAAATGTATTTTTAATAGATTATCCGACGTACTTAATAAATAAGAAAGTTCAATATAATTACCTCCGTTATTAGATTCAATAAATTCCCTATGCCCTCTAAATGCCAATTCTCGCTTTGAGAAAAAACATATAACATCTATTAATTTAGATATATCTATTAATCATAAATATCTTGTTATAATTTTCAATATTTATTTTATATTTTCTACCAATGTTAAATTCTATTCCGCTTTGATTTCCAAATTGCTTCAACTTTACGAAAGAATCGTCATTCGTCATAAATTTTATTGTCAAAATGTCGAAATTTTTTGTTGACGTATTTATATTTAATTTAGGCATTGGTCTTTCTCTTTTAATAATGTTTTCTTTTTCATTATATGGTCTCGAGCCAAAACTTTTTTAAAATAAATTTTTGAATCACTAGCCACCATATAAGGGCTAAAATTAAAATTATAAAAAAAAAACTTACTCGGTAAAACAAAATGTGTGACGAATATACATACCTAGTACAAAAAATTCTTCAATTGTACGAATATACTTTTAAAGAAACTTATAATTAAATATAACTTTGTGAAGAAACGTACATAAAAATAACAAAATATTCTTTACTTTTTAAATCTTAAAACAATCCACTTAGTGAAATACTGTAGCTCCGTACGAGTGGCTAATGAATAGAATCAGAGACGGTCCAGGTAGGTGTGTGCGTGCCAAATCCCGAGGGTGCCGATACCGGTCAATGTCAAATGCCTTTTTTGTCGCATCACTAGTATATATCAAAGGACGCGACGGGGTTGTTGTAGATTTTAAACGTTTCTCGCCATAGCTGTAAAAATCTAAATATGTTAAAATTAACAGATAGTTAGAAAACAAACGACGGACAAATTCGTTTTAGGACCAAGTGTTCACGGAAATTTCCAAACTTTAGAACTTTTTGGTCACTCTCATTGAACTGGAAAAATTTCTGTCTTTATTACATCTAATATTACGAAGAGATCAGACTCCACTGTACTCGGCAAGAGATTGGTTGGGTTAAGCTTCTGTTTAAGTAAAATTTCGGCTCTTTCATCGGAGTTTTATTTATGTTTCTAATTCCCTAATCGCTTAATTATTTAACTTCTACTTAAGTAGAAATAAGTTGAAACTGGGTACTTTGTTCTTGAATATCTGTAGTCTTGGGAAAGAAGTGGAAAGAAATTTTTATGACAACCGATACATAAATCGTAAATTTAAAGAAAATATATTCTAGAGCGTTTTTTGTACCACTGTACGTTTCATTCATTAAATTTGGTTGTAAATGATGCTGCCAAAGTAGCAGTTAATTTTTTAACACTACTAGAATTGTACACGTTTTTTCTGCATCCCCTTACTGATGGGACATACTAAATCGTAATATCACCGGTTTAACATTGAAATCCGTAAGTAATATAAGATGAGAGAGCAAAATAAACGCAGAATAAATATATCAAATATTTTAATGGAGTTTTTTTTAACGCTTGTCAACTATATAGAACTATCATAAAAACATGCCAGTAAACTCCTATCGGTTGGGTTAAGTTATAAATCTAGTCTACAGTGGGCAACCTTTTTTATAACATGGGCCAGAATAAATTTTACGTTTTTTTGCGGGCCGTAGTAGTTAATTGACGCCTTCTTGTAACTCGTAATTTTTTTAGTCTGCAAATATGAAATAAATAAATAAAAAGTTAATTACTACATTTATTTCTCTTATCGTTTTCGAAAATTACAAAGAATTGGAAAAATAACTAATTAATTAGTTATTTTTCCAATTTAATAATCTATTAAAGATCTCGCGGGCCGGATAGAAACTTTTTGCGAGCCGTAGCTGGCCCGCGGGCCGGGGGTTGCCCGCCGTTGATCTAGTCTACTCATGGTTCACATAATCGGGCGAGGGCGGCCGAATATCTAGCAGGCAGGCGGCTAACAGCCCACAACCGGTCCGGGATATAAAATTAGACGCTTTACGCGTGTGTCGCTTCTACCATCTAAACCGGGTGAGGTTGGTGCTCTGTAAACCGCATGTGCCAATGCCTATATAATCTGGCTGATTGGAAATTGACCCGGTTTCGACACTCCTTCCGCCACCGAATTATTCGAATATACAATAGCAATCTTATCGTTTTTTTTCACGTGTAGTATAGAAATTTGTAAAAGATACATAATGCGGTTATAATAAAAAATTAATTTTAATTAATGCTAGTACGTTAAAATATGAAAATTTATATTTTATAAAATACAAGGAAGGTCATTGGAAGGTGGAATCGGCGCTTCCATCGCTTCCAATGACGGCACGCCACTGCAAAACAGTATTCTTTATCAAGAGATCTTAATGGAAGAATGAGCCTATTTTGTACATCAGTCCTTTATCGATCCAACAAAATATCTCGGCAAGGTTCTTGCCAATATGATATCTCTAATCCAAAATCTTCATTCGAATTCTTCGACGAAATCTTCTAGCTAAATGAAACGAGCGGTACAAAACAAAATTTGTAAACATGTGGATAGCAACAGTGTCGCTATCGTTCGCCATCTTGAATACTGAACGCATGCGCCGAAATATAAATGGATTGCCGCTTGTATGGTTGTGCTGCCGCGCGGCGAAGACGCGTTTGCGACACCGCTTTTCCTTGCCGCGCCGCATGTGTGCATCCTCCTTTAATCCTCTCCCTCTCTTCCGCGGAGAGGAATTTCGAAAAATTCCTTGTTAGTGTACATTCTCGTGACGTACCCTACTGTGTACCAAATTTCAACTTTCAACTCCTAACAGTTTGTGCTCTGCGCTTATTATTATCGTTATTACAACCCATTTCGATTATATTATAAGATGAAAAAGTATTAAAAGTTTATGATGATAATTCATATTTTGTGGGCCCTTGACACTGGGGGTCTAGGGCCTAAGCCCTATTATAATCTCTATGTAGTTCCTCCCCTGTATACAATGTATGCTGACTGGGTACCGCAAACATTCGATACAATCTGGCAGTGTGAAATGCGTCTAATGACGTCATGCGCGCGCACTTGTTTGCTGCGGAAAACCTCTACACAAGCAAGTGATCGAGTTCCAGTAAGCATCGCGCTGACTTAAAACGGCTAGCCGCTAGCTGTCAATGTAAAAGGAAACACAAATGATAAAAAAGTTTACACGTTAGAATAAACTATTATTGACATATTTGTTCTCATATAAAAAATATATTGACAGTTTATCTTAAGCATGCGGAGCATGCTAAGCAAGCACAGAGAATTCGCCCCTGGTATTCGGAATAATCCTCATCCTTTTATCTCCCGCGATACACTTTACTATATATTCACTGGAACGGAAGTGCGACAAAATTAACAGAATATATTTCTTTAAAATTCTTTACGCCCTATAAGCTTTAAAGGGGCTTGTTTTACAAGTCAGTCATAGTGGAGCGAATGGCAAAGTGGTTAAAATGTCAACCTACCATTCTGGAAATTCTTAAACGAATCCTAGATGGATAGAAAAACCCAAGCGATTTCTCAAAAAGTGATCCTTTCCAGGTAAGTCGGATCGCCATTCATCACTTGGATTAGTTGCAATGAAGTGGCCGGGCTCTCCATTGCTTAATAAAATGATCCTCTTAGTGTTTACACAAGGCGAAAAGAGTAAAGAAATCTCATCATGGTTCGTCAAGGCTCACAATGTGAGAAAGTGAGATCGACATATCAGCACCAACCATTTATAGAATTCGAACCTAAATTTTTTCAAGTCTGCATAAACTTACTTTAGTTTCTTTGATCATCCAGACATTTTTTAAAACCCTTTTTTTCAGAACCATCATGACTTACTTGGGGTGGATGATAAGGAGGGGAAATTGACATATCCGGGAGAAATTGCCATGAAAAATTTCTGAGTGTTTCCGATCAGTACTCAAACCCGGATTTTCAGAGCTACAGAATGATTCTTTACTACCTGATCTACCCGGCCTAAGCCTCAGTTATGTGTGACTGGATGGCCGAGCGGTCAAGGTGGCAGCCTACCGCTCTGGGAATTCGACAATGAATCGAACGAATCCGGTCCGGTGGTCCGTCCGGTTATGTCGGGCCCGGTCCCTCACCCCTCGGCCGCCTCATTGTGGGCCTGGCCAAATCCATAATGGGCTTGTTAAAAAGAGGCGTTCCTAGTGCCCACAGGGCGGTAAAAGTTAAAACAAAAACCTACTTTGATGATTTGTTAATGTGTGAGATATCCAAAATATCTGTTGTCATCCTTTAATTTTCATTTGATGTCGACAAATAAGCCTGTTCAAATAAATAAATAAATACTGTTTTTGTTTATAAGAAGTTTGTACAGGAATTATAACTACGGCGTTAATTTTTTAAACTATTCGTTTAGTAAGCAGTAAGAAGATCATTTAATACATATTTCTCTTTATTTTTTGGCTCTGTCCTGTGTGCATTAAGAAGGTTTTTTTTTTAAATCAAGCTTATAGTAGTTTGGCTAGGCCTACAATAGGGCGACCGGATGGCGGCCGGATGGCCGAGCGGTCAAGGTTAGCAGCCTGCTGCCCTGGGGAACCCGGAATTGAATCCGGACGGGTCGGAAAAATCCCAGAAATTTTTCGGGGGGTGGTCCGTCCGGATATGTCTGGTCCCCGTCCCTTACCACCCGGCCACCCCATTGTGGGCCTGGCCGAACCCATAATGGGCCTACTAAAAGAGGCCCTCTTAGTGCTCACTGGGCAGAAAGAGTTAAAAAAAAAGGCGACCGGATGATGATGGAACGGACCCGATGTATCCGGGTCTCGACCGCCATTTCATTGCACTTTAAAATTTTATCCATTTAAGGACAACGTCGAAAATTTGTAGGCCGGATGGCCGAGAGGTCAAGGTGGCAGCCTACCGCTCTGGGGGACCCGGGATCGAATCCGAACGGGTCGAATAATCCCAGGAATTTTTCGGGGGGTGGTTCGTTCGGATATGTCGGGCCCCGTCCCTCACCACCCGGCCGCCCCATTGTGGGCCTGGCCGAACTCATAATGGGCTTACTAAAAGAGACCCTTTTAGTGCCCACAGGGCGGAAAGAGTTAAAAAAAAAAGTCGAAAATTATTTAAAATTTAAAATAAATTAAAGATTATTATTATTTTAAACAACATTTATATTTTAAATACGATTCAAGTAATAAAAAATAAATAAAATAAAATAATTAAATTTATTATTTTAAAAGATATATTTTGAGAGGTCGCTACAATCGCCCGGCTTAAGGGCTCGAATCGTTTTTTGTGGAGTCGGTTAAAGTGTTAAAGAAACAAAATGAGTGAGTCGTTTTATTTCTAAACAGCTTTGAGCATTTTAAATTTAAACAAATATATTTCTGTAATTTGATACGATAAAGTTAATTATTCCGATGTTATTAATATAGAAAAATTTTTAATTAATATATTTTTCGAAAAATTGTAAGCTCATTGGATGCGGGATTAGTATGCCACGTGGGTATGGATGGCGTGGCATGTTGTTACAGGACGTCTCCTTTATATTATATATACTAATATGTCAATATACATAAGTCTAATTTTGTCTTTAAAATGTTAAATAAATAGTGCTTTCTGAAAGCATTTGCCATTATAATGAAAACTTCGCAGTTGTTAATAAAAAAAAAAATGTTTTAATTAAATATATATACAAGAATTATGTTGAATAAGTGTGAAATAAAGATACTTACACAACCTTTAACACAGCTAACAAACATTATTTACAAAATCTTTAAATATTTACTATGTGATTTGAAAGTTCTCGTATTATATATTAAAATTTTATATTCTTAACAAAATTGACTTATCCAGTATAATAGTTTTTAATACACAGAAAGATATATCCATATTAGCAAATAGAAGATAGTATTTTTCAGCAGAACATAGTTTTTCTAATGGATGCTTGTATAGATGATTTAGGATTCAATAGTATAAGACATATTTTAGTGCATTAGTTTTTCAAATTATTATTATTATTAAATCAGAAGAAATTTACATTAAAAGTTTTTGTAAAATTTGTAAATCAATAATTACTGTATATATCGGTGGATAAGACGATAGTTGAACCATAAAAAATGGCCCCAAAAATCCGGGGTTGTCTTATAGGACAGATACAAAAAAATTAGATTGAAATTTACATAAATTAAAACCATTATAAAAAGACAAACAAATTGTAATTATTTACTGGAAGAGAGTAGGGTATGTGCACAAAATAGAATAGCCCATACAATGTTTTTGTGAATAGTCATGGTCATTACCTGAATGCCTGAATTAGTGTGAATGTTTGCAAAAACCGCCAGATGCAAGAAAATAAAATTTGTTCATTCGAAAAATTACAAATAGGACATAATTCCGTATACGCTATACAGTATTTATTATTCAGATAATGATTGCTGATTTAAACTAAATTCATAAACCGTTGATAGTTTGGGGGTCGTCTTATAGGACAGATATATGCTAAAACTATAAAACTTTGACAAAAATTTGCACATCGTCTTATCCACTGAGATATACGGTATATTCATTAGTCATTAATATTTACACCAGATATTAATATTAACCGAATATGTGATAAGTGCACTATGATATAGATTTGAGTGACAAAAAATTTTCAGTAGTATTGATTTCAATTTATTATTGAATTTTTAGTCTGTCTGAGATTAAGTATTAAGATTATCATTATACAATAGTTACCATTTTCTTATAGTAAAACCTTGCTAAGTCAAGCTGCAGAAACTTGAAGTCACGTTAACTTAAATCTGTCTTTACATCCAAGGCACAGTGTCTAGGATTTCCCATATGATATGGTCTTGTTAGGTCAAAATTGTCAGTACTTTTGAACCTGTTTTCTTGTATACCTTCCACCCTAGGTCTGTGATATTCATTTTCTCTTATATTTTGTGTGAAGCAATTAAGATAAACACTATAGCTCCATGCTGCAATGTCCACCACACCACAACAACTGTGCATTGACACATTTTTTGGCAAAGGAAATTACTTGCATCACATTCAAAAATTACCTGAAAATCTAAATTTCACTCGATCTCTTCTTTTTTCTCTAGGAAATCGTTTATGAATGTATTTTGTCTATTCTTTTCCTATTAAATTGTTTAATTTTCTCTTGTGGCTCTGTAGTTTTCCAGTTTTAGCTGTGCCATTTCACATCTCTCATTTATCAATAAAGTTCATGATCTGCCATTTTTGATAAATTAATAAATGCAACTAATTAAAAATTATTTTTCCTATATGAATTACGAAGATGCATGTGAGTTCATAAATCTAATTTGATGCTTTTTGGACTTGCATACATTGTAACCTTTATAGTTACAATATTAAATATACAGTATATTAAAAGAAGCATTAAATTAGCTGGTTAATAGACCAATATGTTTCTTGAAAGTGTGAATGACTGAAGATGGCAAAAAATGGATTTAACTTTTGTGCAATGTTGAATTATCAAAATGTTAGAACTTAGTACAGTTAAAATAACAACCTTTTTTCCGTTCCAGCAGTATTTTAATTACATAAAAACGTTTTCAACTGCTTTAAGCAGCCATCATCAGTTAAACATACAGCAAAAAAGAACATAGAATTATAAAATTATGAAAATAAGAATGAAGAGTTTTAAATTAAAACTTAAACAAAATTCTGTTGCGCTTACGCAAATTGTCGGTAACGCGCTTGCGCGTTAATCCAAACGTAAAACAAAAAGGTAGTAACATATTTACCTAGGCATCGTAAAATATTACATTAAATATAACGATAAACTAAAAGTGGCATTTTAATGATGTTCTGTCACTGTTTACTTAGGTTATCAAAGAAGGATTTCCAGGCTGATGATAACGTGTTTGCATCTCTATGGTTGATGCAGTTTGTGGTTAAATGAGTTCTGTGTATTTCCATTTTTTCAATGTTTTAACAGCTTGTCTTGATCTTGCGGCCCTCACAATCGAGGCTTTATCCCAAAATATTATCCCTTGCTCTTTCGCAAATGCTTCCAGTACTGTGGAATCAACATTCTTGTTCACCAACTGCTTATGCTCATATACTCTCTGCTTTAGGCTCTTCATCGTAGTGCTGACATATACTGGATCGGTGTTAAATCGATTATCTCTAGTTGGGATGGAATATACTCCTGTTCTGTCGTTGTGCTTTTCTTTTCTCTTATCGTTTTTCAAGATATTGTACGCTGTTGGGTTACGCCTGTATATTATGTGCAGATTCCTATGCCTCGCTACCTTCTTAACTACTTTACTTAAAAACGGTATAAAATCCAGAACTAAATTTCTTCTTTGCCCAGTTTGGGGTTGTTGCTGGTCCTGTTTGCGTTTATGCATTCTCGTAATCAGGTCGTCGATTACTTTCCTCCGGTACCCATGTTGAACCACTACATTTCTTATGTATTCTAACTCATTATAAGTATCACAGACATTTGTGCAATGCGTGTGCGCATGTTTTATCTAGGATCGAAACACTGCCAATTTAAAGTGCTCGGGGTCTATAGAATTGCTCGGTATAAAAATCGGCTGATAAACAGGTTTATGATATATACTTGTCTTGATTTCACCCTCTTTACATATTATCATTACATCCAGGAAGTTAACACTAACCCCACTTTCCTGATCCAATTCCAAGGTTAATCCATACGGGTTGTTCTTGATTCTGTTCATAAACTGGCGCACATTGCAGTTATTATTCCACAAGATGAAAATATCATCAACATATCTGGTGTATGCTACTATATCCTTCTGGAACGTGGTTAAGACTTTGCACTCAAGTTTACGGAGTACTAACTCATAAAGTACTGTCGACATTGGGCTTTCCATCGGGACGCCTCTAGTTTGAAGGTATGTCTTTCCTTCAAACTCAAAGAAAGACATGTAGCAGATTAAATCTGCTAACTCCAGAATGTGTTTATGGTACTTGAAAGCATTATTGATGTTAGCAAATAAAAAATCTCTCAAAGCACAGAAGCAAGGTGGTAATTTTATGGAGGGGTACAAGGCTTTATAATTCATTATTGTCATATATTCTTTGTCTTTAAGCGTAATTCTCTCCAGTTTGCGCATCAATTGCAATGAGCTCTTTATATGAAAGGGGTACCCCGAATTTTGTCACAGAGGTTGTTATTTTACTGTATAGAAACAATTCCAGTAAGCTTTGTTTATTTATTGTTAGAACTTAGTGTTAAAATTTCTGAAATTATCTATCACAGTTGAAAATACCCAAAACATCAAATAATTACTCACACGTTGGCAATGTTGATCCTTTTACTGATGTTCTCATTGGGGACACCTTGACAATACACTTGAAAATGTCATAAACGATGTACAATTATGTAATTGTTCTTTGAATAGATTCTTGAGAAATGAATTAAATATATAATTTTACATCAAACAACAATAATAATGAAATGAACAATTTTTTTATTTGCAATATATATTACAAATAAATGTTGTTTATCTTATTAAAATTTCTAGTAGCTTATAATTCAGTGGTAATATTAAAGTAGGAAATAGTTTAATGAATGAAAACACAAAAACAAAAGCAGTTTTTTAAAAGTTTTTTTTGCTCTCATGGATGTTAAGTAGGTCTTTTTTTTTTTTATTTCCATTGTGCATTTGGCCATATGGTGGGCATAGGGCCAGACATATCTGGGATGAGACCACTCATGAAAAATTCGTGGTGAGTTTGATTACATTTTGAGTCTCTAGAGCAGTAAGTGGATGCTTTAACTTTCTTGGCCATTTAGATATTTAGTTTCTTCATTTATGCAGATTCAAACATGAGAAGTTATAAATGAATATTGATATTGAATTACTTCTGCACACTGTATGGAAAATTACATTTTGAATCTTTATGTGAATCAATAGTATAATTTCACACAATTACAAGAAGAAATTCTAAATTGTTAACTGAAATATTCTTTATTAAATTGGGTAGTAGTAAGTGTCTATTATATATGATGGTTAACTGTCTTTTCATATACAGGCTGTACAGCTTATTATGGAAAGGAAACCTGTATCACATTTGGAGAATCATCTGGCATGTAACATGTCATATGATTTTAGTTCATTGTCCATCGTTTTCAATCAGCTTCTTTACATTTATTCTAATTAAAGCATTTTCATTTTGTTTCTTTAAATATCATTATTCAAAATCTACAACGTTGACATTTATAAATATTTTCAAAGATAATTATACTAACAGTACAGGTATACCTCGCCTTACATTGGTAATTGGTTCCAGGTGAGGCGACGTAAGTCGAATTTACTCGTGTAGTTATGAAGTAAGTCAAAACTACAATGGAAAATGCCAATAATGAGCACTTAAAAACTGCTAAATAAGACGACAACACAGAAACACAGATGTTTTCATGTTTCGTTCTCTAGGATTTATGGTGATTATATTAACATTTACTGTAAATGTACATATTTTAATATGATTTTATGTGATTTAACGCTTTTCTAGTGATATTACGACTTCAATATTTGTGGTGGATAGATGTAAAGTCGAATAAAATGACTTAAACTTGATTTTTATTTTTCCATATACTTTCTTGACAAACGACGTAACTCGAGGTATACCTACCTGTATATGGCATATGAACTCAAAAAGGTTCACCATTTTTGGCTTACATAAGTAGTCTATCAATAATTGTATTTCAATTGAAAATAGTTAATAAAAATTTGAAAATTTAAAATAATAAAATGGGAAATAAATATTTTTATTAATAATATGAATTTATAAAATGAAAATAGAAAAACAATTAGGTGTTACCGAATGCTGTTTTATTTATAAACTATAGAGTAAGACTATTACTGTGTAAAAAAATAGATGCAGATACCTATTAATATCAGATATGCAAATCATATATTAATTTGTAAATGATGTTTAATCTTGTTTCAGATATTTGGTTGTTGTTTATGTTTGTAATTTATGTTGCTGGGCAGACTCCCTCACCATCAACATATATAACGTCAACTGATCGTACAAGGTTGGGAGGAATCTTTTCTGCTCAGTGGCCATTTGCTGATTTATCTGTAGCATATTATTCAATTTTAGGTCACACACTTCTTTCACAGAAATTTCCTAATGTTCAGGTATAGTATTTTTATTTAAAAAGCTTTATATTATTTAATTTATTAAATAAATTTCACATCTTTTCAAATTAGGAAACATGTAATCTTGTAAAATCCAAATTGGATTCAAAAAATTTAGAATCTGTGTACCATGCTACAGGAATAAACAAACTACTAGATTGCAAGGTATAATAATATTTACGTATTGCATCTATGTTATATTAATTTCACTTTATTTTATATTGAAATTTGACTTGAATGATTTCAAAATTTCTTTAGTTACCTGCAGCAGGATTACATCAGATATTAGAAGCAGCAATTAAAGACGATGCATCAGTACACGATCTATATTTTTCAGTTTTATCATTGAAAAATCTTGCTTTAGCAGGTAAATTTATGCTAAAAAATTTTATATCTTGATAGTAAAATTTCATTCCCATTTATAAATTGAAAATTTTCCTTTTAAGTTGATTCAAATAAAGTGACTAAAGCATTGACATCGGCTTTAAAGAAAGATGATAGTGTATTAAAGTAAGTGAAGATAAAAAGTAAAAATAAAATTGATTTTTATGACTATTGTAATAATGATTTATATTTTCAATAATCTTTACAGCTTAGGATATGCTTTCCACATTGCTTCACAATTACAAGGAGATTTAACTCCTTTTTTTGAAAGAATTGAAGATGCTATTGTTCAAGCAGATGAAGTAGATGGAAAATATTTACAAGTAGGTTATAGTAGGCTAATTTGTAATTTTATCTATCAGTTATATAATTTTATTTGAAATGTGATGTAATATCAAATATTTAAATTGATAGACAAATCTAAGTTTTTATGCCATTTTCAGAAATTATTCAAATGATCTGACAATGGTTTTATAAGATTATATTATAAGGTGTTATACGTGTAATATAATGGTTCATTGCAAGTTTTAAACATACAGATTAAAACTAAATGGTGCAATTTAATAAAGTTCTATTTCAAAATGAAATTTCTTATCAAAATATGACACTTTAACTTTGTTCTGTGGGCACTAAGAAGGCTGTTTTTTAGTAAGTCCATTGTGAATTTGGCTAGGACCACATGGGGAGATTCTGAAAAATTCTTGGATTTTTGCAAATCCCAAGTTTCCCAAAGTGATAAGTTGCAATCATAACCACTCAGCCATCTGGCTGTCAGTTATTTTTATTTGTTATCTGAAAATAAATTGATATCATTTATTTGTTTGGATCTTAATAGTAAACTAATGAAGATCTGGTGAAGATCTAGTGATGATGTTTCCCAAACTCTGTCTCGTTGAGTTGGGTTCCGTGTGTATCACGATCCGATAGTTGATTCAGGTTCGATGAAAGCACACCTCCACACTCAATTCAGAAAATATTTACAGTTTATTTACAAAACAAAATATGTAGAATGTACAAGTTTGACGTAACATATACAGGACAACAAAGTGTGGCGTCTCACGTATCAGCTTGACCTTCGGGAACTATTAGACTCTGGGGAGGCTTCAGTCAGCTTGTGGAGTTGGCTTAACTGCAATGTCAGTCCAGTCTCCTCACTAACCCGTCCCTGAGATGTTTACCAGAGAAGAACACTCTCGCTTCACTCATTGGGTTTCCCAAGTGCCTGAGACTATCGTATACCAGTCTTACCTTTCTCTTGCTTGTCTTACTATTTAAAGAGTTTTTGGATGACAACTTCTGACCAATCAGGATTCTTCCTTTCATCGGAAGCTTCTCCAAAACGTCGGCTGTTCTTCTGACGAAACAAGCTCACCATAACGTCCGTCACTTGTTTACATTTTTTTCTAGCAAGCTAACATGTGGCAAACACATTGCCCGCCCTCACGCAAGTCCAATAAACAAAGATGGTGCTCCTTTTGTTTCCACACCTGTTTACAAATACAACACCTAGTGGGACCAATTCACAAGGTCATGTCACTTTTGTCCCTACTCTGTTAAAAACAATCCTTTACAAAACTTTTAATTGGTTTTGTTACTTTAAACGTATTTACTAATCCATTAATACATTTGAATAAGATTCTTATTATTATACAGATTTTCAATTGTATTATTTTACAATTATATAATTCATTATGATAATGGTGAAGAATGTTGAATAAAATAATTATGTAGTTATTTTGATCACTCGTTGATTTAAATTTATAAAAAGTTATGTAAGTATTTTTTTAATAATTATTTTGACATAATATGACATAAGTGGGTTAATGTTACCTATGGTTTCAACATGGTGGCTCGTCTCTGATTCCAGCAAATAGAAGAAGGGAAACAGTGGGGACACACGTTCTAACCTAACCTAACCTATTCTAATAATTAATTTGTTGGTAATAATTATGGTAATTTATTAGAATAGGTTAGGTAAGGTTAGAATGTGCATCCCCACTGTTTCCTTTCTTCTATTTGGTGGAATCGGAGACAAGCTGCCATTTTAGAACCGTAGGTAACATTAACCCACATTTGATATTCTCCAATGCTGTTTTGAGTCACCCTTCAAAAGTAGACAAAATTAAGGCCAGATATATAGCCCATTGTGGGTTAGTTTCTTATAAGAAAAATTCAGTTCACTTTAATTTGTTAAAGTTAATTTTGCAATAAATTGAACTTGTCTATGTTTTTATTGCTTTAAAAGTCAAATTTAACAATATAAACTTACATGTTTATATTTTGTGTTAATTAAATATTGTTGAAACATTATGGAAAATGGAAAAATACATGAATTACTATGAAAACAGAACATGATTGATATAAAATGCAATATAGTAGTTTAATAGACTTAGTTGTACTCAAAATAAAATGTAAATTTATAACTAAAAATTTTTAACTAAAGCAATAAAGAAAATAAATTACATTATGTTAATTTTAAATTTTAATAAACAATTTATTTTAGTTTGAAGGAGGCCTAACAATAACTGCAACTATAATAAGTGGAGCATACAGACTTGCAGAAGCTGCTAAGAAAGCACCAGCTATTTCTAATGTATGTAAACATTTTTACAAATTAAATTACTTTAAACGTGTATAATATAATATATGTTTCATTTTAGGACCAAGCAATCAAATTTACAAATTATTTTCTGAGCAGGAAGTTTGTACAAACTGTTAAAGGTGCAGCTTTATTATTAGATATGCTGAAAATCTTAACAGAAAATAAAGTAAGTTAGGTATTCATATATTTTTATTTTAAAAATTAAATGTTTTTATTATTATTAAAAAAAGTATAAGGTTAAGGCAAGCTGGATTTATTAAATTTTGTTAATTGAACATTATACACTGGATTATTTTAGAGATATAATTAAACTAAATTGAACAGAATAGTAATTCTATGTGTAGTAAGAAAACCAATGTGTAATAATTTGAATTTAATATCAAAGAATTAGCAATTGATTTTATTATATTGGATGAAGAAGGTTTGAAGAAGAAAAAAATTAGTGCAAAGAATAGCAAAAAAGAAATATATTAGCTTTTCTTTGCATTGATTTATTCTTTAACTTTTTCCAGTTTAATAAGTTTAATAATAATTTTAGCTATAATTATTAGGTCATAAATCTAGTAATTTTTCATTTAAGAATTAAAAGAAAATTGAAAAACTAAAAATCAGATTCTTATAAAAATTGGTCTATAGTTTTTAACTATAATAATATAACTTAATTAAATTATTTAGTGGTGATAGTTTTTTCTGATTTCTATGGATAGAATTTTTCAAATCTTTCTATGGAATAATAGTCTAAAGGCATTTTTTAGATAGAATCCAGTTAATCGATTCTATACAAAAATTGCTTAAATTAATAATTTTTACAAATTGTAAAAATTATTAATTTAAGTAAAAAGTAAATTTTATCATATAGAGCTAGTGGAAGGAATGGCAAAACTAGATCGAGGTGCCTCTAGCGGTGTCACTGGGTAACAGAATCGGGGCTACAAAGGCGGCATGTGCTGCTCCTTTTTGAAGCGAACAAGTAATGTTTCTTAGAAGGCAGTGTGATTTTAGTGCAATATCTGCAAAACCCTGGGGAAAAGTAACTTAAAGAAAGGAGAGAAACTGTTCAAATGTGGACACGTTTCCAAACTAAGAGAGATTTCTATGGACAAGAACACAGATTCAAACATGAATCAAGGTCCAACTGGAGAAGTTGTTGGTTATATACTATTTGGTTATTAGGTTTAGGTAACAGCTTTTTACAATAAATATTAGTTTGGATACCCACATCATTACACTTTTCACAAAATAAGACTGCAATATTACCTGTACTATAAAGTGGTTCCTCTACATCAATTTGTGTTCCAGTGGCGTGTTTGGTGATCACAGGTGGTTTTGGTGTCATGCTGTTACCCACACTCTCTACCTTTTCTCCTTTTCTTCTTGCCTGCCTTAAAAACCTATCAATATTTCCACAACCCTGTTTCTTGTAGCATGTTGGAAAAAATGGGACTGTCAGGGTGATCAATTTTCCATCCACCTACAAAATGCTGACTGCAGACTTTGCTGTACTTTGTGGGTTGCCAAGTTTGCCATCTTTTCTAAAAAGTTTTTTTATTTTTACATATTGTATTACAATTATCAGATGACTTTGATCACTTTTTGAGTAATGAATTACTTGAAATGATCTTTATAGTGTCCCATGACTAGTAATGACACCTCTAAGCATTTTTTAAATGTAGTTATTTATTATTAGGATTTTAGATTTTTGTAAATATGAAATGTTTTGCTATTTTTAATGAATTATTACTCAATGCACTACATAAGTAATGGGTAGTAATATAATATAAAGTGGACTACACCTATTTATCGCTAAAAAAGCACCCTAGTGATTTATAGAGATACAGTAGAGAGTTGTAAATCCGAACCCCAGTTATCCGAATCGCCGGTTATCCAAACGATTTTCAGTTGGACTGTGTCGTGCTGAATCAAACGTTCTTGATACTAGATTTACTTCTTAAGTATAATTTTCATGTTTTATATTCTTCAATATATTTATTTTGTTTGTACAAAATAAAGAAATAATTTTTAACGATACAATAGCCTCGATTATTATTATAAAAATTTTCGTTAGGCTTAAAATTGACAAAAATTCAACACAAAGCGACACGCAATGGAGAAAAATTTGAACATCGGACAGGTTAATATATTTTTTCGTACATAATCGGTTATCCAAACAAATCACTAATCCGAACAACCTCAGTCCCCAATTGATTCGGATTAACGACTCTCTACTGTAATTACAATACAATGCCTTTAATTAAATGTCACAGTTAACAACATAAACAACTTTAAAAAAATATCTACGATGAAAATGTCCAAGAAGAATACTTACTCAATCTACCGAATTGCAGCCAGCCATTTCTCTTTCTTGCCAGGGTATTGTCTATTCAGGAATGAATAAAACTTTGTACCTGGCAGTACAGTAATATATGTAAGATGCTGATTTTCAGGGACAATAAGTTAATTGCGTGTCAGGAGAAGCCTAGGGATGGATCATATGTGCAGCAGAGCAGTAGGTGGTAGCAGCAGAGACCAAGATGACAAGTGTCTTACGAGAACTGTTTATTTTAACATCAAAATTAACTTACACAATTTCAACACAAGAATGCAATCTAGATCATCTGTGGTTGGGGGAGTTCTAGATGTTGGTCGTTGAATAAGAGTATGATGCCAAGAGATACTTGCCCCAGGACTTTGGTGGAGGATAGTTTGTTGAGTAGGTGGCGGGTGACTGGTTGACGTTCCTGGGATTCCGACAAACACTTCGTGGCTGATTTGCCAGATGTTTTGTGTCTGTTTAACTCCCCCCAATGGTTTAGGGTTCTCATGACCCTAAACCATTGGGGGGTTAAACGACCCTCACATGACCTAACATGTGTCCTTTTGGTCATTAGTCTCCCCCTTTTTCTTGATTGTTTACACCCGACTCTTGTATACGAGCACCACAACAAAGCTCCCTCTCACTTGGTCGACATTCCCTCCATCATTCATCACTGTGTTGCGTTTGTTTTACGACAAGTGTTTTCTTTTCTGTCGAGTCTACTGCACTGACAGATGTTCTTGATTTGATTTTAGGAACCTCGCATATAGGTAACACTACAGCCGACCACACAACAGTTATTTTTTGAAGTTTTGTGTTGCAGAAAGCTGTGGTTTATTATCACAGGAAGAAAACAAGCATGGTGTTTCAGTGCATATCCAGCCCAAAGATGCACATGTTTTCCCGAAGTAGTTTTCTTTGCCTGCATACAGGTGGCACTCAACTCAGTTCCACTAGCTCTATAGATATATATTGCTATTTGTTTACTTATTAACTAATTCGGCAGTTTCAACTGGGATCCCACTAGGCACACTAGAGTGAAGTGTGAAATGGATTAATGTAAGAAGGCCACACCAGACTTTAGTGATCTTCCAAGAAGTGGTTCCTCTTGGGAGGAATTTATGGGAAGTGGCCCCTATTTTGGTATTAGACAATTGTAGAATACCTGGTAAACTCTACGTGGCTAATTAGTGAAATGCAAGCCTAAACTAACTACCAGTGTTCAGTGGTTTCATCCATTTTGTTATTGGTGGGCCCCAGTGCTGAGCAGTGCCATAACCCTTCTGGGCATTGCTAAAAAATACCAAAAAGCAGTGGTGGATTCTTTATGAAATTAATGAAGCTTTGCAGTCCCCTCCAATCCTGGTGAGGTCCTGAAGCAATTTTTTTTTTTTTTTTTTCTTTTAGTGAATGATGTTTTTAACAAAATTGATGGAATTTTTTAAAAGTATTTGTCATAAGGCTATTTTAGTGATAAAATCATACCATAAGTTGATGGGTTGAAGTACTTAATATTGATTGTAGAATATGCTCTAATATCCATTTTATATGACCTCAAACTATTCCTGTAATTGGTCAAATTTCAAAATTCTCTAGGGGGCTTGCAATGCCTGAACTCCTAGTAGAGCACAGAATTTATTCATAGCCTACATTTTGGTAGCTGGATGCTTGAATCCTTTGTTAGTGCATGGCTTAATAGTTCTTTAACTCAGTCTTTGCATTCCCAAAACAAGGGTGAAGAGACCACCATAACAGCTCAAGTTTCAGGGTACCAAAAATGTAACCTGTTACTGACTGAAAGCAAAATACATTGATAAAAACGTAGGGGTACCACAAGAAAAAACTACCGAGTTGGGGATGCCACTATTAGAAAAAAGGTAAAAAAAACTCTAGGCTAATTAATACATATTTTATGTTCTCAATAAAGCTACATAGAGATGATGATTGGAATCATAAACAAAAATAAATACAGTGAAAACTGCTTAGTGATTTACATTGATTCATATGGAAATAATTGCCTTGGTTTGTTTTTGTTGGTTTCGGATTTCGCCGATTATTTTCGGATGGATTATCAACGAAAACCGAGGTATCACTGTACTAAGAATTGCCTATTTTTCTCTTAAATCAGGAAGAAATTTTTAAGCATTATTGAAGTTCATGAAATTTACTGTATTTATTTTTATAATTGTCAAATGGAATATATTTTGGCTACATTCCATTTGCTACTAATACAATAAGAACTTTTATTCTATAAACACATTGTTTCCTCTTAACAAAATGGTAAATATCAATAATTGAGTTATTATGGACAATAAATCATAAATGATCACAGATATCATTTGGCACCTGTACAAATGACACAGATTGTCATTTGTACAGGTGTCATTGACAATCCCTGATTTGTAGTAAATGTGTCAGAGAAAATTCGAGATTAAAGCCTAAGTTATATTTAAAATTAAAGTAATTCAAAATTTGATTTATATTAAACAATTTAAATAAAAATATTTACATAATTATAATTACTTTTATAAATGTTTCTGCTTAATATATATATATATATATACAGTCGACTCCGCATAAGTCAACACCTGGATAACTCGTCACCGTAGGTTAATTAGTCAGCTTTCTGTGGTCCCGGCCGACTTACATAGGCAATAATGTTATTAATGTTATAAAATTCGGTTTACTCGACATTGTTTAACTCGTCACCCACTGGATAAATCAACATACTGTTTCTGTTTCACACTTTTTGACGTCTGATAAGTCGACTCCCCTCCTGAAAAAATGAGTTCACACCATACAATAAGCTGTGTGGTGTGAACTCAATTTTCAGGGGGGAGTCGACTTATCAGAATTCTAAAAAGTATGAAACAGAAAAAGTATGTAGATTTCTCCAGTGGTGACAAGTTAAACAATGTTGAGTAAACCGAGATTTTTAAGGTTAATAACATTAATGCCTATGTAAGTCGCAGTGGCGTGCCGTGACATTTGATGATAGGGAAGCTGTGTTTCTGTAAGAAGCCGACTTACAGGGGCAATCAATTAATTGCACGTCAGGGCCCGTTCATATTCGTTTGTTTGATAAGCCAGTAGAAAACCGTATACTTCTTTAAATGTATTTTTAATAGATTATCTGACATACTTAATAAATAAGAAAGTTCAATGTAATTACCTCCGTTATTAGATTCAATAAATTCCCTATGCCCTCTAAATGCCAATTCTTGCTTTGAGAAAAAACATATAACATCTTAAATATATAGAAGTCTCTGTAATCCGAACAAAATATATTTGTAAATCGGTAGACTATCTTTCAGCCAAACTGCTAATAACTTCTTTTATTTAATATGGTAAATGCATTTCGGTCCTATTTTACATCATGGACCCTCTTCAATACCTTCATACTCCCGGATCTTATATGTGCTTCTACTGCACCAATACAGCTAATTTACATGTAAACATTCACACAGTAGTTGACTGTGATGCTAAAAACAGTTAAAAGATTACATTTAATGTATAACACTAATTTGTTATAATTATATGTTATAAAACCTAATTTTAAAAAATTTGAAAAAATACAAAATTACATACATTTTTGGTGACCGTGGAATCAATTCCGTACAATATATATATAATATACCAATAAAACATCACTTCGGTATACAATTTTCAGTGGTAATACGTCACATAACCAACCCGTACAAATTTACACACTGTAACAATCGTTATACAGCACTATCTCACTGCGCCATCTATCAGAGGGTACCATCTCTGATCAATTTGCATACCGTTGGAAATGTTGATCAAATTATTATTTTTACTGTTGTTGTATTTTATTATTTCTATGTGTTCTTTAAATTTGCGTTTATAAATATCCCGTTCATTATGTAAAATTTGTACACTATTTCTATCAATTTGACAATTATTATTAACAACATGAGGAAATAGCTACCCATGATATAAAATTGAAATACAGAAAGAATAAATATAAAGTACAAAAGTATAAAAACAGTTTAAATATAACAATAAATTTTTTAAAACAAAATAATTTAACAATAATTAAAGCGGATAAGACTAAACAACTCATATTAATAGATAATAATGACTTAGAAAATAATGTTAAAGAACAAGTAAAAAATGAAAATCTATATAAAAAACTCAATAACAATCCATACAAAAAAATTAAAAAAGACCTCACTAAAATAATTAAAAATATTTATTCAAATAATGATATTAGTGAAATAAATAAAAATAAGATATTAAATTTTAAAAATAATAGAACCCCGAAATTAAACATTCGGTTAAAAACACACAAAGAAATTGAACAATACAGACCCTTAGTAGATTTTCGTTACTCTATTTTGTATAATTTAGAAAGTTACATAAAAGAACAGCTAAAACATATTGATAATTCTAGTAATAGCATTAGAAATGCGGATGAATTTATCAACACTATTCTTAAAATCAAAAGAGAGAACACAGATACCCTCATGAGTTTAGACATAAAAAATATGTACCCTAACATTAAATGGGAATTAGTAGAACATAGTTTAATTGAAAATAATAACAATCCAGCATTAATTGAATTAATCAAGTTCGCTTATAAAAACAATTATTTTGAAGTTTATAACGATTATTATAGACAAATTGACGGTATAGGCATGGGGTCAAGGATGGGGCCAAAACTTGCCGAGTTAGTAATGAAGAATATTGATGTTAAAATACAAAATATACCTGGGGTAAAAATAGTAAGAAGGTACGTAGATGATTACTTTTTAATTTTTAATAACAAAATCATAAATGAAAAAGATATTTTAAAGATTGTAAATAATATAAGTCAGCATATAAAATTCGATATAGAGTTAGAACAAAATAATAAAATTAATTTTCTGGATATAACAATAATTAAAGAAAAAGAAAAATATTCATTTACTACTTATACAAAATCCCCCAATGTACAAAAAACAATGAACTATTACTCAAGTGCACCAATAAGTTTTAAAAAGAATGTTTATATAATGGAACTGAGGAAAATATACACAAGAATCACTAATAATAACGAACAAACCATAGCATATAATAAATTAAATTTAAAATTTATTTTTAATGGTTACCCACAACACATATTAAAGAAATGGCATACCAATTATGAAAGAAATAAATTTAATATTAAGCAGAATAAAAAACATCTCTATAATAGTTTCCCTTATGTGGATATTATATATAATAAGTGTATAAATTTTTTAAAAAATGATGAAATTGTGTTGGCCCCGTCCTTGACCAATAAAATATTAAATAATATTAAAGTAAGAACTAACCCAATTAAAATTGATAGGGAAAAAAAGATTGGTACTGTGTATAAAATTAATTGCAACTGTCAGAATCCGAAAGTTTATATCGGGGAAACAGGTCGTACATTGGAAAAACGAATTAAAGAACATGAAGCAGCTATGCGTTTGAAAAATAATATTTCTCCTTGGTACCCTCATGTTGTTAATAATAATTGTCAAATTGATAGAAATAGTGTACAAATTTTACATAATGAACGGGATATTTATAAACGCAAATTTAAAGAACACATAGAAATAATAAAATACAACAACAGTAAAAATAATAATTTGATCAACATTTCCAACGGTATGCAAATTGATCAGAGATGGTACCCTCTGATAGATGGCGCAGTGAGATAGTGCTGTATAACGATTGTTACAGTGTGTAAATTTGTACGGGTTGGTTATGTGACGTATTACCACTGAAAATTGTATACCGCAGTGATGTTTTATTGGTATATATATATATATTGTACGGAATTGATTCCACGGTCACCAAAAACGTATGTAATTTTGTATTTTTTCAATTTTTTAAAATTCGGTTTTATAACATATAATTATAACAAATTAGTGTTGTACATTAAATGTAATCTTTTAACTGTTTTTAGCATCACAGTCAACTACTGTGTGAATGTTTACATGTAAATTAGCTGTATTGGTGCAGTAGAAGCACATATAAGATCCGGGAGTATGAAGGTATTGAAGAGGGTCCATGATGTAAAATAGGACCGAAATGCATTTACCATATTAAATAAAAGAAGTTATTAGCAGTTTGGCTGAAAGATAGTCTACCGATTTACAAATATATTTTGTTCGGATTACAGAGACTTCTATATATTTACTATATTAACAGCTGTCATTACAAATCTCAATTCATATAACATCTATTAATTTAGATATACCTATTAATCGTAATTATCTCGTTATAATTTTCAATATTTATTTTATATTGTCTACCAATGTTAAATTCTATTCTATTTTGATTTCTAAATTGCTTCAATTTTACGAAAGAATCGTCATTCGTCGTAAATTTTATTGTCAAAATGTCGAAATTTTTTTGTTGACGTATTTATATTTAATTTAGGCATAGGTCTTTCTCTTTTAATAATGTTTTCTTTTTCATTATATGGTCTCTAGCCAAAACTTTTTTAAAATAAATTTTTGAATCACTAGCCACGATATAAGGGCTAAAATTAAAATTATAAAAAAAAACTTACTCGGTAAAACAAAATGTGTGACGAATATACATACCTAGTACAAAAACTTCTTCAATTGTACGAATATACTTTTAAAGAAACTTATAATTAAATATAACTTTGTGAAGAAACGTACATAAAAATAACAAAATATTCTTTACTTTTTAAATCTTAAAACAATCCACTTAGTGAAATACTGTAGCTCCCTACGAGTGGCTAATGAATGGAATCAGAGACGGTCCAGGTAAGTGTGTGCGTGCCAAATCTCGAGGGTGCTGATACCGGTCAATGTCAAATGCCTCTTTTGTCGCATCCATCACTAGTATATATCAAAGGACGCGACAGGGTTGTTGTAGATTTTAAACGTTTCTCACCATAGCTGTAAAAATCTAAATATGTTAAACTTAACAGATTGTCCGTCGTTTGTTTTCTAACATTCGTTTTAGGACAGAGTGTCCAAGGAAATTTCCAAAATTTACAACTTTTCGGTCACTCTCATTGAACTGGAAAAATTTCTGTCTTTATTACATCTAATATTATGAAGAGAACAGACCCCACTGTACTCAGCAAGAGATTGGTTGGGTTAAGCTTCTGTTTAAGTAAAATTTCGGCTCTTTCATCAGGGTTTTATTTATGTTTCTAATTCCCTAATCGCTTAATTATTTAACTACTTCTTAAGTAGAAATAAGTCGAAACTAGTTACTTTGTACAGTACTTGGATATCTGTAGTCTTGGGAAAGAAGTGGAAAGAAATTTTTATGACAACGGATACATAAATCGTAAATTTAAGGAAAATAAATTCTAGAGCTTTTTTCTGTACCTTGTACGTCTCATTCATTAAATTTGGTTGTAAATGATGCTGCCAAAGTAACAGTTAATTTTTTAACACTGTACTAGAATTGTACACGTTTTTTCTGCATCCCCTTGCGGATGGGACATACTAAATCGTAATATCACCGGTTTAACATTGAAATCCGTAAGTAATATAAGATGGGAGAGCAGAATAAACACAGAATAAATATATCAAATATTTTAATGGATTTTTTTTAAACTGCTGTCAACTATACAGAACTATCATAAAAACATGCCAGTAAATTCCTATCGGTTGGGTTAAGTTATAAATCTAGTCTAAGGTGGGCAACCTTTTTTATAACATGGGCCAGAATAAATTTTACGTTTTTCTCCGCGGGCCGTAGTAGTTAATTGACGCCTTCTTGTGACTTGTAATTTTTTTAGTCTGCAAATATGAAATAAATGAAATAAAAAGTTAATTACTACATTTATTTCTCTTATCGTTTCGAAAATTACAAAGAATTGGAAAAATAACTATTAATTAGTTATTTTTTCTAATTTAATAATCTATTAAAGATCTCACGGGCCGGATAGAAACTTTTCGCCAGCCGTAGCTGGCCCGCGGGCCGGGGGTTGCCCACCGTTGATCTAATCTACTCATGATTCGCATAATTGGGCGAGGGCGGCCGAACATCTAGCAGGCAGGCGGCTAACAGCCCACAACCGTCCGGGATATAAAATTAGAAGCTTTATGCGTGTGTTGCTTCTACCAGCTAAACCGGGTGAGGTTGGTGCTCTGTAAACTGCATGTGACAATGCCTATATAATCTGGCTGATTGGAAACTGACCCGGTTTCGACACTCTTTCCGCCACCGAATTATTCGAATATACAATAGCAATCTTATCATTTTTTTCACATGTAGTATAGAAATTTGTAAAAGATACTTAATGCAGTTATAATAAAATACTAATTTTAATTAATGCAAAGTACGTTAAAATATGAAAATTTATATTTTATAAAATACAAGGGAAGGTCATTGGAAGGTGGAATCGGCGCTTCCATCACTTCCAATGACGGCACGCCACTGGTAAGTCGGCTGGGACCACAAAAAATTCACTACATAACCAACCAGTGACGAGTTATCCGGGTGTCAACTTATGCGGAGTTGACTGTATGTATTTATTTATTTATAAAAATATATATAAATACTCGTATAAATATCAACTCAAACCTGATTTATAGTTAAAGCCAAAGGAATTGTCAAGTTATTGGGCTGTAACATATTAGTTAGTTAATTAAATACTAAATAGGACTTGGCTACTCCTTAAGAAAAATTCTTTACTATTTAACTACCTACTCATATTATAAGCCCAATAATTTGGCAGTTTGTTTGACATTAAGTGAAATAATGAATCTTTTAATTTATGCACATAAATTTAAAATAGTAATAATGAGACGAATTATTAAAGTTCAGTTTCAAGTTAACTAGTCAGTAAAATTTAGGACATAAAATTTCTATTGCATATTGATTAATTTTTAATTTTCAAGAAAATAATTCTTTGACTAGACACTTTACAATATCTTATTTATGAAGCCGAGAATTGTTAATTTAGAATATTCCCCGAATTGATGTCGTTCTATATAGATATGTTATAATTAAATTGTATATTGTTTCGTGTGTTAAGAAAAATATTCTTTATGATTATCAAAATTGAGCAGTTCCTAGAAGTAGTTATCAAAGAGTTTACCATTATGAAATGTTTCATTTTGTTACAATGAGACAAAAAGATAACTTGTATTTTATTTTTCATATTAGAATAAGAATGCAAACATTTTGTTGGTTGTAAAATTGAATTTGTATATTTTTGGACTCAAAACCTTGAAATGTTGAGAAATGCAAAAAAATTTGGGGTTTATTCTGTATCTTTGGATGTTATTGTATGTGTCTGGAGCACATGATTTTGTTTACCCATTTTGAAGCTTAATAACTCCTGTCTTTTGTCAAAAGTTTCTGAAATTTTGCAAGAGATTTGTGTATTAGGGAGATTGATGCTATTAAGTTTTGGTGGTTAAAGGTCAAGGGGGTGGGAGATAGATAGGTCATGTCATATCTCTAGTAGGATAGGACTTATTGAAGATTTCACTTGTTATTAGCATTTAAAATTTTTTATAATTCATCTGTACTCTCAAAATTAAGGTTTTTGCCATTTTATAATAAAATAAGTTTTTTAATAAAATCTCATAACGGTTGGTGCCACGTGCAATTTTAGCATTTTGCCGGGAAAGTTGTGCAACTCATTACTGGATTTTTTTATTCATCTTGATCCTCTTAAGACAGTGTTTTTCAACTGGGGTGCTGCGGTACATTAGGGTGCCGCAGCGCCACGATGGGGGTGTCTCAAAGTTTAGGGCCGATAATAAAATTAGTTTTAAAAAACAATAGTGTGAGATAAGCAGAGGGTCAGGGGTTATCCTCGCTGACCACTTACACTGCACGGGTTGGCAAAACCCGATCTCGTTGTCGTTTCGGATGGCTAGGAGGGCAAAAAAGTGAGTGGGGAGGTGCGTTGGTAAGTCGACAGGCGTCTTGGAATGACAGGAGACAGGTTAACAAATAAAACATTTATTGAATAACTAGAATAACATATAAAGCGATTACAAACTATTCTACGGTAGTATGCGGTTAAATGCAAGTTTACAGATTCTACTAAGACGGCTATGCGTTAAGCCTATTGCCGGTGCGGGAGAGAGAGTTTACAAAGGTCCTAACAAAATACCTCTTGGTGTGAGATTGGATGATATCTCGAAATGTGGCGATCTCTGACGATGTGGACGAGTTATTCGTAGGTCCTCCGACGGGACTTCGTTCCTGGGCATGGAGACAGACACAAGTACAATAATAACTTCCTATGCGAGCGCGCAAAGTTCTGGTTGCGCGAGCTTTTATAGAGTTAGTGTGGGAAGCTGTCGGTTGTTGACGATGACTTGCGAATTCTTGACAGCTAAGTGTCAACTTTCCCACCAAACTGTTGTTAGTTAAGGGAGACCGCTGCCTCCTTTCTCCGCGAGGAATTGTTTCTCTCGGGGATTGTTTACAATAATATTTTGAACAAAAAAATGAAAGTTTTCTTTCATTTTCACAGATTTTTCCGCTAAAATCCGCAGTCTCACAATAGCAAGACTATTATTTTACATGAAGATATTTCGACAAAATTCAATTGACTTAAATTTTGATTTTGAACACACACAAATACTTTTTCTGCATTAAAATGCTACTTCAAACTGTCAATTTTTAAAATTTTTCTTCCTGGGGAGGGAGTCCCCTCCCCAGGACCCCACCCCAGCATTGCACATAATATTCATTTTTGCAAAGAATTCATCTGCCCCCATTAAAGTCCCCTTATTTAGATTCTAGATCTGCCGCTGGTCAAGAGTGTCACGATTTTTTATTTTTCAATCAAGGGTGCCACTCAATGCAAAAGGTTGAAAAACACTGTCTTAAGATGTAGTATGAAGTTTTTTTTTTTTTTTTGGAAAAAACCCTTTTTATCAATATATATTATGATATATCAAGAATTGTTTTTTGTAAAATGTTTTAAAATGTTCTCATTTACACATTCTAAACACAGTACACAGATTCTTTATAACACAACAACAAAATTTGAACTTTAATTTCTCCACAAGCGCGCAACACTCTGGCGTCCGACAATTAATTAATACACAAAACACTGATTCCTTACCAGCTACACAGCTACACATCCTGGTCAACACTGACCTGACATACCAAAAGAAAATGCACAATTTTTCCCTCTCTAAGCAGGAAAATCACACCCCACATTCTTAAGCATAGGATTACGTAAACACACCTGACACGCGCACACAATATACTGTTACTGTTTAATTGTATCTTTTCATTTTACCCATATTGAAATAAGTAAATTTGATAAAACAATTTAACAAGCTAATATATTATGCATATGCATGTAAAACAAGTGTTAGAATTTTAATTTGTTAATTTCTTTTCTATATAAATTTGATAAGTAAAATACATATTCTTTATTTAATAAAGTTGTGTTTCTTTTTTCACCAGTTCCATATTCCTGTGGCTGTAACTGTTGCTAGCAATAGAGCACTATCATCTCAGAATCCTAATGTACAGATTCAGGTTACAAATGTATTGGGTGCCTCTCTAGGTGCATTGCAAGTCGTGGCTGATGCGGCCACTCGTCTGGAGGATAATGCTGTCATCATGAGTAAAACGCCATTCATGCCCGTGAAAGGAGACGCGTAAGTCGGTCTTAATACCAAAGTGTTTGATATTTATATTATTCTGACTTTAAAATTTTGATTTCCAGCACCCATTATGTTTTGAACTTCTTGGAGAAAAAGCCCTTACGTGGATTTTATAAAATCTCTCTTAGTGCAGTACCAAGTAAACCAGATCAAAGACTCATTGGAAATGTAGGAGTATTGGTAAGTAATTTTATATTTTGTTATTTCAAATTAATTAATTGTATAATAAAATCCTTTAAATTATTAGATTCATGTTAAAGTGATGACAGAAGTTGGAATTGAAAATGTAGAAATTGGTTTGGTTGATAGAGATCAAACAACAGCTGCAAAAACTACAAAGTAATGAATGCATGATAATTACTTTTAAATTATTTAAAACATTGTAATTTATAAAATAATTTTTAAAAATGTATTTTTTTAGAGTGGAATTTAATAAACAGCTAGCTACATCTCTTGAAGCAGATTATCATCAGAAACTTATCATGAAGTTTACACTGAAAGATAAAATTGCTGGTGATATAATGAATGCACATCAAGTATTTGTCCAATTAGAAAATCAGAAAACTAAACAGCAGATAGTATTTGTAGCAGAGCCAGATACTGCTGGAGTTTATAAATTTGATTTGGTAGAAAACAATTATATATTTTAAATGTATTTTTTGATGCTAAATTGATAAATTCCCATATTCATTGTATTGTTTTTTCAATGTTAATTTTTTTTTTCTTTCTTTAAATAGGATGTTAATGGCAAAGCCAAGGAATTCGATTACGCTTCAGGCAAATATGACTTAATTTTAATTGTTGGCGATGCTGTCATAGCAAATCCTTTTGTTTGGAAAACTGTACGTTCAACATTTTCATGCACAGTAGAGAGTCATTTATCCAAATCAGTTGGGGACTGGGGTTATTCGGATAACCAATTATGTAGGAAAAAATATATTAACCTGTCTGATGTTGAAATTTTTCTCCGTCGCGTGTCACTTCGTGTTGAATTTTCGTCGATTTTAAGCCTAACGAAAATTTTTATAATAATAATCAAGGCTATCGTATCGTTAAAAATTATTTCTTTATTTTGTACAATCAAAATAAATATATTGAAAAATATAAAATTATACTTTAGAAGTAAATCTAGTATCAAAAAAGTTCGATTCAGCACGACACAGTCCGACTGGAAAGCGTTTGGATAACCGGTGTTCGGATAAACGATTCTCTACTGTATTTCTTTATATTATAGTCATTACCTAAAATACCATATAAAGTATTTTAAAATATTATATAGTTTTGAATATTTTTATCATTAAACCAGGCGTGGCCAAACTCTCTTGCATTTAGGACATATTCTGATTACAAAAGCAAAAATAAGTACAGAATAACTTCTTTATATGCACTTATATTCCCAACTTACCTAAACAGTATATAAAGTTAGAAAACTAACTAAAAATTAATGGATAAAAAATTTTTTCTTAATTTTATACATTTGTGTGCTTACATATAAAAATGTATAAGCATACAAAAATGTTTTGATGTAAAAATGTAATAAAAATTATATTTTTACACCAAAGTTTCTTGCCTCAATCTTGCTATAGTTGAAGTTACCAAATTAGTCAACTTATATGCATCAGGTTAATTTTTATGCAAAATTAAATGAAAAAATAACAGTTATCTATACATTCACTTAGTTTATGTTCAGCTCTGTTAACATGAATGATCATTAACTAATTGAAATGAGATCATATTTGCACTTAGTAAACAAATCATTGTTAAAGTTTTCAAATCTACAATTTTTTTCACGTTACTACATTTGTGTCAACAGTAACAGTAATTGTCAAACAGTACTACATTTTGATAGAATGAGGTGTTAGAAAAACTTCAGGAATTTTTAGAGTATGGTTCTGTCTTACATGAAGTTTAATTATCTAAAAAATGTTTGGATTGTTGCCTTTTAAAAAATACTTTAAATTTATGTATAAATTTTTTCATCAACAAACTATCCAATGAATGGCTTGGAAATGTTTTAATAAAATCACTTTTAGAAGAGAATATCGACATCAGTAACATCATCAATTTTAAAAGAATTTGAAAATTGTCAAAAATTTACACATTTGTGTGAAATTTTATCAGTAAATTTGTAATTTTTTTGTTAGAGTTTGTAAATTTTGACATTTAATCATCATCATTAGTTATACAGGTACTCCTCACTTTACGACCTATCTGCTTAACGACCAATCGAGTTTCGACCTGCAATTCGGGGAATCCCCTTTTTCGGCTTGAGTGTCGGTCAGTGGTGAATGGTGACATGCACACTAAGCGTACTATAATAGTCCTTTTATGAATAAATTTGAAGTTTGTTGCATAATTTTATAACGATCCTATATTCCCGGCGCAAGCTCCTCGCTTATTGACGTAGTTGTCAGAACGAAACTCGGTCGTAAAGTGAGGAGTACTTGTACTTCGTTTAATGTTGTTCATATACAGTATATATATTAGTATATGGATCTTTGATATATGTTAATGAATATATGCTGGTTTGAAAATATTTTAATTATGTTATTTTTCTCAAAATTTTTGAAAATTCTATACCCATGTTCTAACTACTAAAGAAAGATCACACCATGCTATCGATCGTGTAAAATCATGTTAGTGCATTCATTATAGTAAATTTTAGTGTTACTGGATGTACAGTTCACTCTGAAACATTAGCAAGAACAAGAAGTGTTTTATGATCTATAAGAAATGCATAATTTATAGCAATTAATAGATAGCTAGAAATTAGAACAATTGTTCAATGTAAGATCTTAGATGATAAGGGGAATCATTACAGTCTGTCTTACCAGTATGTTTTGTAGGAGGAGCCAAACGAATTGACCAAGCTTTCTTTATTATTATAAAACTTGAAGTGCTTCCAATTGATATAAATATAGCAGATTATCCCCAGATAGAGACTAAGATCTCCTTCTTAATGTCTGTGTATATATTTTATTACAGAATTCAATATAAATCTATGTAATGTTAATGTAAGAAATTTGTACACTTCACACACTAGTTACAAAAGAAAAAATTGAGATTAAATATATAGGATATATTTATCTGGAACTCATTCCTTTGAAATATATTCTCTTTATGCCGATTCAACATTTGCTGGAATCTTAAGAAATCTAATATTGGCATAAGAGCCTACTTACTATACGCAAGCTATAATTTTTTCGCTGTAAATTATTTTTGTAAGATTTAAGTACTAAAATTTTTTTTAAATAGTTTTTGATAATTTTAAATATTATTTATATTTTTGTTTTTACAATTTACATTCATTATCTAGTATTGAATAAAATTTAGTGTGGAAACTTGATTAGAAAAATTTTCAATGTTTTTATAATGTTAAAAATAGTTTAATTAAGTATTTTTAAAAGGTACTTGTATGTATTAATATTTTATATCTGAAATCTTCTAAACATTAAATTTTTTTATACCAGGTAAATTAATCAATTAGAAATTTGTGTTAAGTAGAGAATTCATTAATTAAAATTATGTATTAAAATATTTATCATTTCAGAGTGAAATTATTTTAAGCTTTCCTCCTCATCCAAATCCTCCTAAAGCCAAAGAGAATCCTTATGCTGTTAAAGCAGAAATAAAAGTAAGATTTTTCAATTATTATTTAATATTCTTCATGTTTGTGCAGTAACAGAACAATTTGTTTATGGCAAAATAAAGTACAGTGGAACCTCGGTATACGACCTTAATCCATTCCTGATGTTTGGACTTATACCGAATAGGACGTATACCAAACCAACCTTTCCCATAAGAAGTAATGTAAAAATGATTAATCCATTCTCATGTAAAAAAAACCCTCTTGATATGATATATTAATGGGGTTGTAAAATAATTTAAACACTGTTTGAGCACATTAAAAATCTATAATAAAATTTATTTTTTTATTAAAGTTATTACAGTATATTGTATTATATTATTTAAATCATTAAATCAAAATCAAATCAAACTCTCCTTAATACTAATAATCTGTTTAAAAATTGATTAAACCCCTTTCGTAATGTTAGCAGATTTTATAATGTCTTTATTTTTCACGATATCAGTTAAATCTCAAACACCTGTGCCACCTTCATATTTCTCAACAATCTCTTTTTTCAGTTCCATTGTGATTCTAGTCATTTTTTTAGTTTTTTGTTGCTTTTCATTGCTTTTCATTTGTCCTTTTTGCAATTCATGATTAATAAAAATAATAAAATTTTACTTACAAATTAAAATCAGAAGAAATTTAACAAAGTTATAGACCATGGGACTGTGAACGTCTAGTCTGGTCTAGTACACTGATAGTGCTACTTGTTCATAGATGGCGTGTCTAATTGAATTAAGTCATATACTGAGCAAAATTTGTTTCGTTCGAACAGGACGTATTCTAAAGCAGACGTATACCGAGGTTCCACTGTACAATAAAAATAGCATAGATACATGCTTGCTATACTTAGTATCAGGTTATTCTCTTTCATGAGGATGACTTGAAATGGCGTATAATGTGTGGAAAATTGCTAGAATATAACTAAAATCCCAGGACATAGCCAAATATTGCAGTGCCACAGCACTACCGGAAATTTGAATTTGCTGACTGGAACACTTTTGGTTGATCGGCATTCAGATAATTGACGCTCTACTGTATTTGTATTTTGAGACAAAGAAATCTGGTATTAATGACTGCACTTTTTATGCTTACTTGTTTCATCAATATCAGTTATAGTATAAACATTGGACATTACATCAGAATCAACACAATGCTTCTAATTTTTTCTTTTGCTTCTTTAGCAGATGTTGCACTTCTTCAGTCTCACCATCTAAATCAGAATTTTCAGTATGCTTTGCAGCTTTCAGCATCTCTTCAAACGTTGGCAAGTTGTCATCAAGTTTTAAAAGTTCTTCTTAAGTAAGGGATTTCCCAATGATGCTGTTGCTTGAAGTTGGTTCAAAACATTTGTCAGCTCTTCTACCATATGATTTTACTGTAATGAACTCTGAACTGATGGAATTAACTCTGTGGGGCTCCTGCAATTTTGGATTGTTTTAGGTGTTACCCCATTCCAGAAACATTCAATCATGAAAAGAACATGCTTCACTGAAGCAGTAACTGGCTTGTCGTTGTTAATGCCTTCAGTGAAGTACTTCACCTGGAAATGTCTGTAGCGTGCCTTAAAGCATCGGATAATTACTGGGTATCTAAAGGTTGAAGTTGAAGTATTCTTGGGGAGAAAAAAATGAATTCTCACATTACTCAACTTCTCTGCTTTATGACATGGTGCATTAATCATCATCATCATCATCCTCATGGTTTTGACGTATCATAGATTCATTAAATGCTTGGAGCCAGTTACTAAATTCAACTGCAGTCATCCAAACCTTTCAATTACGAAGCCAATTCATATAAAGGTTTGGATCAAAATGTTTGAAATATTGTGGACATGTAGTTTTCCCAGTAACTGTTGTGACTTGTCAGATCCATCTGCATTTGTACAAAAAACAATGTAAGTAAACACAAGATAGATTTACATGTCTTTTATGGGACCACGGGAAATTGTCTTGTCGGCTGCAGGCAGTAATACAACCCACTTTCATCCACATTATGAACATTTTACAACTCATACTATAACCATATCCGAGAATGTTTCACGAGCATCTGATATGATAGTTGGCCATCCACTTCTGCTGTTTCACCGTGAAAGTCCATGATGCTGCTTGAATTTTGCCAACCAAATCTTGATATATTGGGAGTCTGTAATTACCATCTGTCTTCCAAATTCTTTTGCTTTTTTCTATGATTACAGCTTCTGTTACAATTCCATACTTGGCATTAACTTGTCTAATCCAGATTACTAGGGCATCTTTAAGATTCTCATGTTTAGCAGATCTAAGATGCAATGCCTTAGTTTTTTTCTTCCAAGATGTGTCCAATACATCTGTGACTGATTTTCTTACACAAAAATGAAGTGTTCTGCCATTCTTTGTTGACTAGTATTTGGAAATTTCTCTTTGATTAAAGAAAAACATGAAATTTATTTATACAATCAAAATGACTGCTCATTTACTCATATGGAAGAGCAACAGATTTAAAAGCCGGAAGTGACAACTCATTGCTACTTGCTATGGGTAAGTCACACTGAAAATTTCACTACCATGATTCATTACAAAACTGTTTAGGGGGAAGGAATTCCAGAAATTTTTACTGGCATTAATTGAATTGGCACAATAATTGGGATTTTTTAATGTATGCTCAATATGGAAGGTTTGTTGTTCATAAGTAAATAACTGACAAAAATACAAGCCAACCCTCATTAGTATACCCCTTCATTTACTGTCAAATACCAATAAAATATTACAACAGTTGTGTTTGGGATAATCATGTACTTAATATATGCAACGTTAAAACACCAATATGAAAATTTGATTTTTGCACATTATTAAATTCCTAATGCAGATAACAGCATCCAAAAAAGTGTGTATATCTAATAAAATTCTTTCTAATTTATATAGACAGATTATTAACTAAATAAAACTTAGTTATTTTTTGAATTAATATTATGTGAAGGACAGTAAATTGTTGAAATTCCTTTTTATTGATATATTTAATATCAAATTCTCTTTCTGGTCAAAACCTTGTTTATGATGTAATACATTGAATTATACTCTAAAATTTGTATTAATAAAAAAATATTTTTTTCAGCACATGTTTAGAGAACAAGAAAAAACACCTCCAGCAGTGGTTTCAAATACATTCTGCGGATTATTGCTAGTTCCTTTTCTGCTACTACTGATATTGGTAAGTTAGAAATTTTTTATTAATTTTGACATGCAATAATATGAAATTTTCTTACAGTGGGGACGAATGGGTGTCAATATCTCTAACTTCCCTTTAAGCCTGAGTGCCATAGGGTTTCATGTAGGATTAGCAGGTAAGCTATTTAAAGTATAAATGAACAGAAAAAATAACACATTTATAATAACAACAATAATTTTATTACAGCAATTTTTGGCTTATTTACCATGTTTTGGTTGAAGTGGAACATGTTTACCACTTTAAAATATCTGTTAGCGTTGGGTGTGGTAACCTTTTTATCGGGACATAATCTCCTAAGTAAATTGGCATCAACCAGAAAATAAGTAAGAAATCAATTGATGCACTTGTATTTTTTTTTTTTTTTTTTTTTTAAATATGTGGGTTTTTAAAGCTGTTGTTTGATCACAATTGCAGATTGCATTTAACATGTTGAGTAGGAGAGTTGATGCCTTCCAGTGCAAGTTTTTGTTTGTAAAACATCACATTCCAGCAACTTTTGTGTCATATTTGAGTTGTTGTTATATCACCCAGCAGAGAAATGTCATTTTGAATTTTCTATACTGATGATTAAGTTGTTTCAAATAAAAAAAAAACGAAAAATACTTTCATTCTATATGTCTATTATAACAAACACTTCGTGCTGATTTTCGTTATCGTGAACTTGCATATTGGAATAAGTGATGGCTTTTACTTCTGTGCCCTAAAAAAATATAGTAATACCACATTTAGCTACGAGCAATTGTAACAAAAGAAATATTCTACTATGATTTACCTGTGGATGTTTATCTAAATCAAATACTTCACCATATCTGTAAGAGAAGTTAGCATGATTTAAACTGTAATATGTAGTTTCAAAAATTTTCTTACCCTCTGGCTTTAATCCTGAAATTTTCCCTGTCAAATTCTAAAATTTTTATTTTCTGAAATAAAATGATAAATCAAAAACACTGCACTATGTAAATTTAAAATTTTACAGTTGCGTGTACTTACCCTAGGAATAAAAAAGGGCTCGGCGCTAAAAAGAAACAAAAATTCGTCCAGATAATGGAATAATAGAGCTAACATATCATCCCCTGAAAAATATAAATGAAAATAATACATACACACGAATAAATGTGGTTAACTGCTGTTATATTTATTGAGTTTTCTCAATATGATTTGAAAAGTATTATAAAGTATTATTATAGTTGGAAGAAGTTGATACTGCCTCCAAGCTGAGAAATTTCTTGAAGATATGGAAAAAGAGCTTTTTTCAGTTAGAATAATGATATTATTGCCTGTTCAGGTTTTTGGGAGTTGTGTTCCACGACTCCCAAGAGAACACTCACTATATTCAGAAAGAATTATGCAATTAATTACATTGAGGTATCATTCTCAAGAATATCTATCATTGAACAAGGAACATGCTTATTGGATAAGGAAAATATATATTTTTTATAATGGTATGATGAAATTTTTTAGACTTCTGATGTTTAATATTTTAAATTTTCTATTTTATCTAAGCTTGGAATGGACACAAATTTAGATAAGAGTTGTTTAGGTAAATGCCATTAAACATGAAAATCTTGTCCTGAGGTTTACAGAATGCTTTTTTGGGAAATTCCTCAACATGTTCATTTTATCAACCAGTTAATGATATTACTCAAAATGATCCAATAATTCATGTTTTGAGAGGAATTAAATATTAAAGATTAAAAGTTAGAAATGCATTTCTAATGAACAAATCTTGAGTAATATAAGGAAGTGAGAGTAGAAATGGTCAAATTATTTTTTTTTTGTAAATAATACTGTTTGCAACTAAATGAAAATAAATCTTAAAATTTTTAGTGTGTATAATCAATAAAAATTAATTAGCAAACAATTTTATTTCAAGTTGTCCATACCTTCAGCTTCTATATCTCCTGTCATCTTTATTTCTACATATTCTAATTCTGTCATATAACCAAACATTGCAACACCAACCTATAAAAATATATTCACGTTTAAAATCAGTACTTATAATATTAAAAATACAATTCAACTAAGACTATAGCTACATTAATATAAAATAATTACAGAAGTACAAAAGAGGCAGATGTTTATCAAACAGTTGTAGCATTAAATTTATATGAATATGACAATTTATTTTCAAATGATTAATTCTTGATTACTTAATACATTACTTTAAATGCTGAAGATTATCAAATAAATTACAGTCAAAACTTTGATCTAGTGCCATCGTTTGGTTGCTTTCTAAAACTGACACTAAACCAAGTCCCAAATAATAATTAAATGCTGTAATGAGGTATTTCCACAAGTTTGAGTTTTCCGTCTCTCAATGTTATTTGCAATGCAATTAGTAATTCGAAATGACTGAGTTTGTATTAAATGGAAGATCTCTTTCCCATAAATAAGTATTCATTTGTGCTTTAACAGGTTTTGCTATATCAAGGTCTAGAACATTTAAACCTAATAAAACAAACAATACTAGAATATATGTATTAAATGTGAATTTTAACATGTATCAACCATAACTAGATAATTAAGATCTTTGTATTATGATAAGTTTATAAATCAAAAATATCCAAATTAACAGGAAGTTTGCATGCACAAAATAAATAATAGCGAGGTTGAGGCTGAAGTTTTAAACGCGAAAGCGTGTACGTCGGACATTCGGCGACGCTTTTCTGTAAGCCTAGAAGTTTGACAATGGCGTTTGGAATGTCGAGCACGATTCCACTGACATTCCAAAACGCCATTGTCAAACTTCTAGGCTTACAGACAAGCGGCACCGAACATCCGACGTACGCGTTTTCGCGTTTAAAACTTCGGCCTCAACCTCACTATTAACTTTGTAATATTCGGAACAGATGATTTATATCAAAAGATTCCAGATCTTTCCAAAATTAGCCTATCAACTGACGAAAGATACCCGGCCAAGTTTTCTCCCAGTCTCTTGAAACAGACGGTAATCGTAGCTGTTTGGGGAGTGTGGGTGCTCTGAAATCCAGGAAAACAGGAGCTTCTTTTAATTTCTGACAAAATTTGCAGATCTCACTAGTTCTTAGTAGTAGGTGCTGTTCTAAACTGAAGAAAGAAATGACCAAATTTCTGAGCATTTGAAGACTGTCTGCCATATTACACCACACACTTTCACTTATGGCATTGTATTTTGTAAAATAAATGTATATAATAAACATTTTATTAATAAAATTAATAGTTTTCTGTTTCTCCATTTATGAGTCTGAGGATTATTGACCCAACTATTAATACATAATTTGTTGAGCCCTTTCTAAACTGATAGGATGAAATCTATTTTATGTTTATTTGTAATCAAACCTACATGTCAAAGATATATCAATTGTTATTTGTTCACATATCCCCAAATGACACCTAGTAATTTTTGGTCCCCTAAGGCACCCAAATAGGCTGCATTGATTATTTTATTTGGTAAGAAGTCCAAGGATAGCTGGAGCCTATTGTCGTGACTTTCGCATTGTCTGCCCCATGACTATATTGACAAGAAAATTTTTGTTTTTGTCATTATATCATAACAGATTCTCCAGACATCCCCATACATGTTACCTAATGTTGTTCTGTAATGTAGGCACCCAGCAGCAGCACACCTTTCAAAGTCTAAGGACATCTGAACAATTTTGTAAACAATGAACTTAGGCAAGTTTATCTTTTTTTTTTTTTTTTTTTTTGAAATTTTATGCACTTTCCTCTATGGCTTTCAAGAAGAGTGTCCTCAATATGCAAAATGTCTTCTGTCTTACTGGATAAAAGCCTGATGTCAATGGTCAACGTGGTCTACTTTAGATTCAATGCACCAAAAACACATCTGCTTCTTTGTCAATAACCTTTCACACACCACACACACAGCAACCAATTCATGGTGAATGTCATCTAGCGAAGTCCTTTTTGCTTGCAAGAAATGAATACTCGTGGATACCTGTTTTGGACCGCACTTGCACGATAGCTGCCATCTTCCATCCGGACTTTGTCGGGGCAATATGATGCCATTGTTGCTTCATGGCTGTCTTTTTGAATGTTATTACTGAGTCTATCTGTTTACCATGTTTTATCTTATTCATAATTATTACAAAAAAATTGTTTTTCATAATACAAGGGGTTTCCAAAAAATAAGGTGAGTAATAACAAAGCTTTTTTTTTGTTTTGATACAGTTCTTTATTATAAGACAGTTGAATTTTCTAGAATGAGATGAACATTTTAATTCTTTCAGCAGTTTATTCTTAAATTTACTAAACTGTAGGTGGATGAAATATCTATTGTTTATGGTAGAAAGGCGCTATGGATGGAGATTAATCCTCTGATTTTAGTCTTTAAAAAAAAAAAAAAAATCTCTTGGTGTTTGAATGAGCTTAACATATACAAAAGTCAAGAAAATGATTATTTTTCATAAAATCAGACTGCTCTTTGACTAATCAATTATACACAGTTAATTACAGTTTAGATTGAGATATTCTCATTTATCCATCTCTCTTTTTACAAAACTCTAATGAAACTGATTAGTCAATATTAGACACGTTGCTAGCCACGTAACGTCTATCACGGGTGACCTACAACAGTGGTGGCCGCTGATAATAGATGGGGAATGAGACCTCACCATCCATGATAAATTACAAAGCTTGAGTCTAGTCCCTTGTAGTGATAGACCGGCATCTTTATTGCACAGCCATTTGGTTGGTTTAATGAAAGAAAATATTCAAAGCTAGTGGCTTTCTTTCTTCAGGAAATAAAATATACATAAATCAACTGTTCCTTGTGTGATGTGTTACTGAATAAAGAAAGCCACTAGCTTTTAATTCTTTAAAGTCTACAAAAAACCAGTAATATAAACCTAATTAAAATATTCAAAACTTTGGAAGATGACAAACACATGAATTGCTTCAACACTGGATTTTACACAATAGAAAAAGAACAAAATGATCAATTTAAATTACTAGAGCAAGATTACAGTAATAAATGGTTATCTTTACCCAATATAATTTGGCCTAAACAAACCTTGGTCTAAGCATTTATTAATTTACATTCAGACTCTAAGAAGCTAATCTGGCTCTAGTTGTGTAATCAATGAAATATGCATCATTTTGTTCAAAGTTTACTTCATATTTTATATTTAAAAAATGTCTTTTGTTTTGTTATTAAAAACAGTATTGGTTAACTCCCAATTCAAAGTTTAAGCACACAAATACTTTAATATTTTTAAGTTTTAAAATGAATAGTAATTAGTTATGCACAATATTGTTGTGCAGATTTTGTCGACTTTTGTAAACCAAAATATTTAAATAAGAAAATATAAAAATCAAATAAATCACACTTAGATTAAATAATTATTTTCTAATTTACCTGTTCAAATGCTTCGACCAGATCGTCTCCCCCTTCGTATTTTTATCAAGGAAAATTTCGTTATTCTTTCGTGAAACAATTATTAGCGACTATGTATATTTTGAAATAATTTTGCATTAAATATCATTACAAATTAATGTTATAAATCATGGTGTAAGAGTACAGGTGATACCACTCTCCATTCAATGATGTCGGTGAAGTGGTTGAGATTATTTGAGTATCCACCAGATGTGATGATCTACAAGTCCATTTTTTACCATTGATTATTATTAAATACAATTGTTACTTGTTCTATTTATAAATATAACAAGTACAATGCAGAATAGAAATAAGTATATAAAAGAATTAACCATTTAATTTAAATTTCTCTCTTATCCCAATAGAATAATACAAAAATGGGAAAGCAAAATCAGCAATAAACATAAAAAAACAAGGGCGCCAACAAGAAATATGTAGCTTTCCTTTATATCAAAGGCTTCTTTGAAGAAATAAATAAAGATTTTAACAAAGTAAATATAAAACTTGCTCCTACCTATGAAAAATTACAAAAGAGAATACAAAAAATAAAGCCTGAACAGAGTAATAAGATAGAGGATACATATAGCACAGTGAATGTAGTCTATTCCACACCATAGACTTGTGAAAACCCAAAAAATTACATAGGAGAAACGAAAAGGGAAGCAGGAGTAAGACTAAAAGAACATATCGCCGATTTGAAATATAGAAGAGTAAATTCAGTCTTTTACAAACATTACACAATAAATAATTGCAATATTAACAAAGAAGAAGTAAGAACCTAGTAAACACAGACATGGCATCATAAGTGTGAGCAAAGTGTCGTTCAGTGTAATGCTAGGAAATTTTAACTGTACAAATTTTTAACCATAAATATATGTATATTAGTTAACACCTCCTTACAAGATATCTTGAAAAGAAACAGTACATTGTAACATGAAAACTTCATGTTCATGTTTTATTAAGTAGCTGAGGGGTGTATGCCTAAAATGCATATTGGCCCACAAGATATTCCCAAATAAGGACTGATGTCAAAAATGCCCAGTGTCTGTCTATGCACCTAGTTGTGACAGAAAAAACAATTATAATTAAATTAAATAATTTAGAATAATCTGGAAGAAGAGAATCGGTCTGGAGAAGAACTCAAACCTGCAATCCCGCTGCCCGAGCTTCCAGTCTGATATTAAATATAGAACAGGAAGCTTGTTAATTAACAGTGTCGGTTATTTGGAATTATCTTTTAAGAACAGTTTTATTCTGTGGGTTTGACACGTGTTATTAAAATTTGTTGCAGGAAAAAACTAATCCTTTAATAGCGGATCGTTCAAATAGTATAAACTCAATTACCTTAACCTTAAAAATGAAATGATAAAATCTGTACTTCTGTGTTTTACATGGAAACAAGATCTTTTTATGTGCTTCTGCAATGTCATTCAGAAAGTTATCAGTTATCAGTAAACATGCTTACTGATAATTTGGCTAAGTAGTTAAAAAATAATAGTTAACTCATCATGCTCCTAAATATCTCTTTCAATATGTCCATCCAATTTCTCTCTTAATTTTTTCAAGTGGGTAAGATCGTCTTTGGATGTCTTTTCAAATGATTTTTTCTTTTCTTTACTTCATAAGTAACTCTTGGTTTCTCATTGAAAAAAATTTTGCAAATACTAGATCTTAATGTAATTATATTCCCCATTAAAACCACCAATATGCAATGTGTATAAACATTTGGTTATAATTTTTATACACTGCTGTAGAAAAAATGCAGTAATTAGCAGTATGTTTTCGGGCTACAATTTAAAAATATTGTAGATTATAAATTCCCGCCGTCGCCGTCTTTCCTTAATCTCGAGAATGGAGTTATATAGATGAAAGACAAGACCAGATATGGAAATCTTAGGGGCAGCAGGCCCCGATTAACTATATAAGAACTTCAATTCAATTCAAAACTTTTCCCTTGAAAGGAGTTAATAGATGACTAGCCACGACTCCATTGTTAAAAGAATAACATGATGTACAGGGACAAGCCACTACTAATTTGAGGTGGAGAGCATATTTTTAATAAATGATTAAAAATTGCAGCTTGGCATTGTGATGATTTCACAATAAATAACTGCTCTTTAATTTATGGGTTTGGTTAAATAGTTTATAAACTATAATAAAGATAATTAAAGGACTTTTTCAAGGTTGTTTGCTGTGTTTAGAAAAGTATGACGGGCAATTTGGAAACAAATTGGGAACTACATCCTTAGTTTGTTGAGGAGTTTTATCAGGAACATTGGCAATTTCCTTTCCAACTATATATACTCTCCACAAACAATGTGATGTGGAGCAAAATGCTTTTCACAAATGTCATAGAGTTCAGTCAATTCTCATAGATTGCCCATGTGTTGTGTTGCAGTAACCAAATAAACCAAAATCGATCAGTTCTCGATCTGCATGCAGTATCGCTTGTTTCCATGTTTTGACAATTCCAAATCTTTTTGTGCCTTAAATAAATGCCTTTATTTTTCATTTCTTTGTATAATAAGTTGCCTTTGTAATTATGCATGCATTTAAAAGACATGATTTTGTAAGAACTTCCTAAAAACACTGTCAAATGAGGTGTAAACAACAGTACAAAATGGGCTTTCTATAGATAAGATGGCACCTGGGTGGCAAATATTTGAACTACGACTACATTCCGGAAAAGTTTTCGACGGTCAAATAATAGCGTAAGAATACAAGTGTACTCCTATGTTATAAATGATAAATTACTACAAAGTTTTCTAAAGAATAACAAGAAAAATCAATAATAATTTATAATTTATATTTCCCTAAGTGTCCTTAAATCAAATTGTTTTATTTTCAGTGCATTAAGGATACATCCATGTAACCTGCAAAAATAAATTCAAATTATTAAATCTTTTAAATAATCTGATCGTCGTGTTACCTTCTTGCATTAAAGATTAGTTAATAACAATTCAGATCATCATCATTAATATCCACAATAATGTGTCCTTTGAATGTCAGAGAATAAAGATATTATAAATGTTTTAGTTTATCACAGCATTATTAATGGGATGAGAAAAAATCTGGATTGTTTTTAAAGCATAATATTTTATCAAAATATTCAAGTAATTATTAAATATTATGTATCATTTTAAAAGAAATTTTATTTACAATGGTATAGAATTTAATGAATACGATCATATGGCTTACGGTTGGCGACATGCCGTAAGTTTGTTTCAATGGACTCGTAACTCCTTTAGATGGCCTTCGTGTCAATTGTCGTAAAAGTCTGATTCTTCGGATCAATTGTGTGGTATTATTTGCTCGCCAACCTTTCTTGTGTACTATTTGTGCCAAATATCCAAAGAAATCCTCAATTGCCCAGCATTGTGGCAGATTTAACAAATTATGTTCTTTGGATACAAAAGGAATGTTTTTGACTTTGAGAAACTCGTGTTCAAATTTGAGTAGTGAGACGAAGCTTTGTCAGGCCAAAAGATGAAATTGTCATTTTGATGATGCTTGTTAAGAAGAGGGATTAGAATATTCTTTAGACATTCATTTGGTATGTGCTAGCAACCATATATGGCATTTCTTAAAAAATGACACACATGAACGGCTAAGCAAAAGTCATACTATACATTGTCATTTCACCAAAAGGTGAGATGACAATGTGTGGCATGGCTTTTGCTTCAAATTTCTTCTTAAATTTGCACTTTACTTCGGAAAGTGCTTGATTTTCATTTCTCGCACAGTAAATTTCATTTCATGGCATTTGCGTTCCAGAGAGAGAAAAGTATTTCTCATCATCCAAAATGAGCATTTTGTTTCCAAATTTCTTACGAGTTATCTGCATTGCATTTGGATTTCAGCAAATTCTTCAGCAGTATACTCTGCAGTGCTCTTCTTCTTCCTATTCTTTATGCCCATCATCTTAAATGTCTTATCTATGTATGTTCGATGACAATTGAACATTTTAGCTGCCTCCACCTGGCTAACTGCATTTTTGTTGTCAAACATTTGTTGCAATGCTCTTTGGTTTTTAGCATTAGCAACAACTGGATTTCTTCACTTTCTGGATTTCTTTTCCACATTCCAGATATTTTAGACTACTTCAAAATATCATGATTTACTGTGGTCATCTCTAAAAAATACTGCACCACCAATTTTTTTCAGTGGTTTGCTTTATTTTTGTACATTTGTACAACTTGCTCTCTTAATATGTCCTATTTTGAAGCCATTTTTCTGAACTGATTCACGAATGTTCAAAAACTTCATTTGCTGTAACCGAGCATGTGTAATGACATAAAAAGATAATTTAAAAATATTTATGCCAAAAATTGAGTTCAATAGCTATAATGCTTTAAACTCAGTCTGGAAAGTTTTTCTCTCATCCCATTATATCAAAGATTAAACAAATTAAACTAATACAGTATATTTTAAAAACCAATTTTTTAAAAAGACTTCTTAAAAAATTAGAAAACTTCAAAGGTTAATATAGAAGATAACCATCGCTTTTTATCTGTAACCGCATTTTATCAGAGACAAACTACTAAGGTCTACATACGTTAGTCTTTATTATATTACGATGCATTTCGGGTGAAAGTTTTGTTTTCACTTGCACCCCTCTTCAGATAATACATATCTATGTTAAGGAAACATACACATGTTACAATAATATTACAAAAAAGTTACAACATTCAAATGATTTACATTATAACAAACTAACCCATTTTGCTAAAGAATTTGACGCTCCACTATATCGATATCCTACTCTCGAGGCATTGTACTAACAGCCTTTTGTCTGTTTTTGTACTATTTTGCCCTTACCACTTCTATCTTCATCCCATTATTTAAATTAATGGTGCTATGTGCACTTACAATCACGAAACGTTCCTTGAACCTTCGTAAAAACTTATCTTTTTCTTTGTGGATTATTTTTATATTATTATTATTATTGATTACAGTGATCGGTCCATGGTGATTGGTTATTTTTTAAACGATTGCTGTTTCGTGCTCTTTTACTCTAGTCTTGAGTTGCCTTCCTGTTTCACCTATGTAAATTGCTGGTTTATTGCACGTACATTTAAGTTCGTATACAACTCCTGCTTCGTCTAGTTTTTCTTTATTTTTAATTTTATTAGTATTAATATTAATTTTATTTTTTAGTTTGGCTTCTAGTACAACTCCATATTTTTTGAAGACATTTCTACAATTTTCATATATACCTTTAATATAAGGAAACATTTTTTAATATTTTTAACGTTAATTCTGTTTTTTATAAATTCCGTTATCCATTTCTTTAATAATCTACTTGGGTAATTGTTTAATATAAATGTATTTATTAATTCATTTTATTGTTTTTCTCCATCTTCTGCTTTAGATTTTCTGCTCCATATCTTCGATAGTGCTGTCACAAGATTATTTCTTTTAATTGTTATAGGATAATACGATTTATAATTTAGATTATTATCCACATTGCAGCTTTTTTTTAAAGTTTTTATATTAAGAGCATTTTTCCCGCAGTTTATAGTTACGTGCATGAAATGTCTTCAAAAAATATGGAGTTGTACTAGCAGCCAAACTAAAAAATAAAATCAAAATTAATATTAATACTAATAAAATTAAAAATAAAGAAAAACTAGACGAAGCAGGAGTTGTATACGAACTTAAATGTACGTGCAATAAACCAGCAATTTACATTGGTGAAACAGGAAGGCAACTCAAGACTAGAGTAAAAGAGCACGAAACAGCAATCGTTTAAAAAATAACCAATCACCATGGACCGATCACTGTAATCAATAATAATAATAATATAAAAATAATCCACAAAGAAAAAGATAAGTTTGTACGAAGGTTCAAGGAACATTTCGTGATTGTAAGTGCACATAGCACCATTAATTTAAATAATGGGATGAAGATAGATGAGATGTGGGCAGAAGTGGTAAGGGCAAAATAGTTCAGAAATAGACAAAAGGCTGTTAGTACAATGCCTCGAGAGTAGGATATCGATATAGTGGAGTGTGGAAAGCTTTAGCAAAATAGGTTAGTTTGTTATAATGTAAATCATTTGAATGTTGTAACTTTTTTGTAATGTTATTGTAACATGTGTATGTTTTCCTTAATGTAGATATGTATTACCTGAAGAGGGGTGCAAGTGAAAACAAAACTTGCACCCGAAATGCACATCGTAATATAATAAAGCTAACGTATGTAGACCTTAGTAATTTGTCTCTGATAAAATGCGGTTACAGATAAAAAGCGACGGTTATCTTCTATATTAACCTTTGAAGTTTTCTAATTTTTTAAGAAGTTTTTTAAAAGTTGTTTTTTAAAATATGTTAAAAAACTGCACCATTAATAAATACATATATTTGTTACTTATATAAAAAAAATTAAACTAACTATTTTGCATTAAAAAAAACCTATGAAATTTAAACAACTAAAATATATCCAATGTTTGTTCTTTTCATTAAGAGCACAATGATCATAAGAATGATAAATGTTTATCATAATAAATGAATAAATTTTTCTACAGAGTTAAATGAATCTTGGCATAATGTTGACAATTAAATAGACAATAATGCTTCTTTTAGATACCAAAAATATGCTACAGTAAATTCATATGCAAATTTGTACATTTAAACTGATGATGTTCAAGGAGAGCTGAAAGAGTTAAATAAAAATACCATTCTATGTATTTAACAGCACACCTATATTTTTTCAAGCAGGTTTGGGTCTAGCTTGGTAAAATGGTAGGTTAATCATGTCAACATTATCAAAATAGTATTAAATACATGTGTATTTGTGAAGTATTACTGTGTTTTGTTTTAAGTTTTAGAGTAGATTTCTTACATTTCTTTATCTTCTGACTGAAATTCCTTATTTTGAATATTTTAAGATATTTATTTTGTTTTTCATCATTATTAAAAATTATAAACAAAATTTTAGTGACTTTTTAAGCTTGAACAATTTGATTGCTATCTTTTAAACACCATCAGATCTGAGAGAGTTTACAATAAAGGGCACAATCAAATAGGTTTTTTGGTTTTCAAAATGGAACCAAATTCACACAAAATTTGGGATTATTGATATGTTGATGTTTGAGTCTTTCCTCCTTGAGTATTGTGAAGTATTGATCAACTGGCATTATACTATGCCCCAGAACTGTGTATTAAATTTCTATTTTATCAAATAATTTTATTGAAATACATAGTTGGTCTAAGAATATAAATAAATATTTTGTTTTTTCAGTTTCACTCTTTATAATAATCTTTCAGATAGGTAATAATAACCTTGTTCGGTCCTTCCTGTGTAAATATACAGTAGATTGTTGTTTTGTTTGTGTTTTGACAACAAATAATCCCTAGGTACAGAACTATAATTGTCACAGATAATATTCATCCTGAATGTGAAACAGGGATGAACAAATTTTTCTGATAATCATATTAAGAGAACATTTTCACTTTTCATATCTTTACTTGAATTTGTTTGTTTCTGAAAGTATCCTGCTTTTCAAAGGAGAAATTCTCTCACAACTTTTAAATTTCTGAATTTTTCTTCCTCTTACTAATTTCAGCTTCTTTTAATATGATTACAAAATCTGCAATTCTTTCATATATCTTTCCTTGTAAAGCCAAAATGTACAGTATATTGAATTAATCTATAAAAAGTTTTTCTAAACATGTTGCTTTATGAAATTCTCTCATGCTGTTGAACAAAAGATCTGGGTAATTTAGCTACATTTAATTCAGAGTCAATGTGTTTACACAGTCTATTTTCTGATCTTGAATAATATGATTATCCTGCTGAAAGATCAGAAATATATTTTCATACTTTGTTTAGCAAATCTGATTCGATTCTATTGAGTTTAACATTGTAATGTTTATAAAGATCTTTAGGAGGTGCATCATTTGCAAGAATTTTTTTCCACAACCTATTTTGCTGAAAGCAAAGTAGACTGTGGAAGTTTTAAGGTACATGTACTTCTAGCTGTACTGTACCTGGGATAGGTGAAAAACAACCTGTTTGTAGTGATCCTTGTCCTCCCTCACTTGCGGTTTCGTCAGAATGGGTGCAATTCACCCGCACGCGGTAATAAAGGGTTATAAAAAAGAATAGACAAAGAAATGTAAAAAGAAGGGGAAAAAAAGTGGGAAGAGGGACGGTGAGAGGAGTTTGGGATGCAGGAGAGAGAGGAAGGGCAAAGTGGTGGTCCCCATGTGTAGAATAAAGCTTTTTGTGTAGAAATATCTGACTGTTTTAATTTTGTGTGACGAACCAACGGGGCGGAATCCGCTGATTCAGAACGGGTTCCCTACACTGTTACAGTATTTTTCACCTATCCTAACATTATACTTAAATCTTTTTGTTCTTTGAATGAGGTTAGATATGTTCAACGATCACAAACAAAACCTTTCTAACTAGTAATTGAACTTTAACGTAAAATTTCTTTTGGCAAGTTTTAAGGTATTTTACGTTAAAGTTCAATTACTGGTTAGAAAGGTTTTGTTTGTGGTTGTTTATTTACTCACTCCAGTATTTTTGAGAAGAAAACTGTTGTTACATATGTTCTTGATCACTCCACTCAAGGTGGTACTGAAGTCTCTATAGATCTGTGCTGTTTGGATTTTTCTTCTGCCCATTATTATAATACTCTTCTAAAGCTTCGGTTAACTAAATTTTAAATAGTCATCCAATTAAATTAACTAACTGGAGATTTAGTTTTTTAAAGCAGGAATTTTAATTTTAGTTAATTTTCAAATTGCAAAATATGCTAATTTATTTAAAGTATAAATCATTATTATTTTTTCAAATGCAAATTAATATCATTATTCTAGGTAATGTCTAAAAACTTAATAATATGAATAAGAAATAACAGAACAAATGCAATATTTTTCAAAATAAACTTGAATATGTAAAGGCACAATCATAACCCTGTTTGGCCATGACACAATCTTTATAATAATAGTATACCATTACAGATTTAATCCTGATATTTAAATCTTCTAATTAAATAAACACTTTATATAACATTAAAACTAATTCTTATCTGAATTGTCTGTCTATTATTAACAATACACTAGCAATTTCCTAATATGAGGTAATGGGAGGTTATGCTTTATGTCACTTATGCACTTTTTGTAAAGTATCTATCGAATTATGGACTTTGGCACTTAGCAGAACAAATATTATACCAAAAAATTATGTTACATGACATGAGGAACTACATCCAGAGTTTTCTGGCTATAGTTGTGGGGAAAAATCATTTGATAGTTGCTTGTAGATGGTCAAATGATTTACCATCACAACCATAGCCAGAAAACTGGGGATGAAGAAAATAGTAGTCACCTCTCCCTCAACTAGGAACTATATGTGGTCAAATTAAATTTAAGACACTTTTTGCACTATACTCTTCAATTATTTTTAATATTTTCATAAAGAAATTATCTAATTTAAAAAAAAAAGTACTTACTGAACATCAGCTGGGTGATCTAAATCTGAAATAATTGTTTTAAATTAATTTCTTTTACATCAATCCGATTCAATTATTAATTAATGCCAAATGAACTTATTAATTGGACTATAACAAAGCTAATTTGAAATTAGTCTTGTTAAAGACTGATTAATAATCTGACAGTTTGTTTGGCATTAATTAATTAATTTTATTAATAAATATTAATTGGTTATAGAGTTCTTATGCATCAGATTGCATCCTTAGTCTCCAACTTCGAGAATATCTTAACAAAAAATTCAAAATGGAAGATGAAGCAGGTATGGATCTGATATGGTGGGCAGTGATTCTCAACCTTTTTTTGTCACGGTACATTTTAATAATTTAAAAATTTGGCAGCACACACAATTACTTCAGTAAGTACCACAGAACAACCGATGACGTCATAACAGTGATTTTTAAACGCAGTTGGTTATTTAGGTCACATTCCCTAAACGCTTTGGTAACTATCGGCAGTTACCGGTAACACCAGTTACAATTTCCAAATGCACCCTAGGTAGGTAGAACTAATTGAACTATTTGTCTGACGTCGCTTATGTATGGGTATTTGCACTGATGGCACACTAAAGTGCTGCGGCATGGTGGTTGAGAATCACTGTGGTAGGGCCTCCTTGAAATCTAACTTAATAATGCAGAGCTCTGTCCACTTTTTGCACGGATAATTAGCTTTTAAAGATGCTGTCCATGTGTCTGGCATTTATCTGATTTTTTTGCTAATTCTTCCAACTATTTATCTTTAAAAGTGTTGTTTTATACTTTGTTTCAATAAAAACACTTTTTCAAATTTTTGAGGTAGTTTAATGGTTTTCTTTTAAAAAATATAGCAGCTTTTTTGACATATACTGGATTTGTTTCCAACTGTCTTTAAGAGCTTGATACTTACAAGTGGCAAAGTGGCTTACACATATCAATGCAAAAACTATGGTAATTTACTTTTTGACCCTTCTAATGCATTCTGATCAGAACTGTCATCATTAACAAATTACAATAAAAAATACAAAATGCATTATATTTAACAAATATAGTACAATTATGAAAATAAAAAATAAATATTTGTAAATATCTGTAGACTGTGCATATGATATTATAATTTAAAGTGTAATTTTAATTTAGCTAATTGTTTATTGTTGCCATTATCTACAGGAATTAAGATTTACAAGTAACATTAGTATGTAGAAAAAACTGATAAGAATTCTGTAGGGTCAGTTATGAAGAGAGATCCATGAGTTACTGCTCTTGATAAGAGCTCCATCTTGCGTAACAGATAGGACCCCAATAAAACCAATTACACGGCTTACCTCTCCCTTTCAAATAATTAACATGAACATAATTGGTCCGATAGATCCTCCGTTGACCAGAAGCCACTGGTATGCACTCTATCTCGTCAACCTTTGCACACGATGGCCCAAAGTTCAGTGTTTAAGGTCACTCTCGGTGTCAGCCACGTATTTGGCCTTTTTGCAGGAGTTCACGTGGACTGGTTACAGAGCTCTAATGCTGATAACATATGAAAAAGTGTAACTGCAGCCAAATAAGAACATAAGAACTGACCCCACCAGAGTTATGACCCTATATTTGGGAATGGCTGTTCTACACTACCATGTTAGTATAATGAGTGCAAAATTAATGTGATAAAATAATTGTTAAACAAGCAATTATTTATCATATCATTGTCACAATGCCAGGCTGCAATTTTTAGATCTCAATGCCAATGCTATTGATTTTAGTTGTGTTTTGCCTCCGTATAATGTGTGATCACAAGTGACACTAAGATGCTAGCATAACAAGTGCTAACCACAGACTGATGGAGCATGCACACAATCCGAGACTTCCCCTTTCCTCGTCACTTGTTATGCAAAACATCGCTCGTTAAGCGAGTCAATTTTTTACAATTTATTTTGCTCGTTATGCAAGGTGCTCATTAAGCGAGGTTCCACTGTACTATAATCCAAAAGAGTGTTTTTAATGATTATACAATTTCTGGCATTGAGTGTGTTTTTCATTTACAAATCTCTTGACCTCTTAAATATTTAGTATTATATTGGTTTAATAAAATCATTAAAATAATGTGAAAAAGACAGTTTTGAGTTGAGACTAGAAAAGTTGAACCTAAATGATAGTAATTGAACAATTGAATAGTTTGTAAATTCAGTGACAGAGGAATAAGATGCATGGCACTACAAATTGCTAATTATTATATACAAATACAGCTCTGAATGAGGTGGTTGCAACCTTATCAAATATGTAGACCTTGTCCAACAAGTAAAAAAAGTGAAAAAACTGATGATTTACATATGACCCTTTGTAAGATATACCCTCCAAAGTCAGTATATTGTTAAACATTCAATATGCTTAACAGAGTTTATATCGTGATTCCAATCGTGCCCTTGTAGTCAGTGCAATGGTTCTTGTTTTATCAGCTTTTAGCCAACTCTAGTAAAGTGGAAAACAGTCAAATTTTTAAATTTCACATTTTTGAAGGTCTTCAAAATTTCAGATAGGCTGTTTTCGAGCGCTATATCTTGCAAAGGATCACATGTAGGCCATTGGTTCTTACGACTTTTCTTATACTCTTGGCATGGTCTACAGCTCCTGAGAAAAGGACGCCTTACATTCGAGTATATGTGATATAAGCACGTGGCATTTTTATCTTATTCATCCCCCTCCTGCGTGATCTTTCCTCACAACTCTTCAGCCCTTCCCTCCACTAAACCCCGACACGTGGTTTACAGATGAACCTTATACGTACATGTAATTAATGTTTAAAATAAAGTGACCACATGTCCCGATTTTGGCGGGACAGTCCCGCTTTTTGGTGGACTGTCCTGCGTCCCGCCGATTTTTAAAAATGTCCCGCTTTTTAGAAAATATCTGCATTTCTTATTTTAAATGTACTGTAAAAATATATTACCTATTATTTATTAAGTATTATGGTGAATATAAAGAAATAAAAAATACATAAAAAAACACATAAAATGCATGCAGAGTAAACTAAATTAGACAATGTACCGAGTTAGATTTACTCGGTGGTGTTCGATCATAGTCGTTATGTCTCGGCTTAATTCAGATAAGTGCAGACAGTGCGGTTTGTTGTTTTCAATTTGACGTTCGGTTTGACTCATTATTTGATTGACGAAGGTAGAGCAATAGTGGCCACAACGTAACAGTCAATAAGGTAAAATTTAATACTCTTTTTTAGCCTTTGTAGTAAATTTTTTATTTATTTCTAGTATTTACCCACAGAATAAAAGATAAGTAAAAAAAGAGAATGCAAATTTAATGAAGAGCTAAGCAGAGAATTTCCATTTATTAAAAAAACCAAAATAGACTATATGGTATGGTGTGATAAATGCAATGCTGAATTTTCGGTCTCACATGGTGGAAAAAACGATATTACTAAACATCTAGCGACAAAGAGGCACAAAAGATTTTTGAATAATGCCGCTTCCTCGTCTAAAATGGAACAGTTTTTTCGCAGTGCTAGCTTTGGCAACATGAAAAAACAGCTAGCATTAGCGGAAGGGCTATTTGCTTTCCACACCATAAACCACAATCAAAGTTTCAGATCAATGGATTGTATGTCGCAAATGATCAAAACATTATACGACAAAAAATTTGCATATGCAAGGACAAAAACCGAAGCAATTATTTGTAATGTTTTTTTACCATATTCGTTTTCACAATTGCAGAAAGAATTAGAAAAATGCACATTTATATCCATATATTCTGATGCTTCCAACCACAAAGATTTAAAATTATTTCCCACAATTGTTAGATTTTTTGATCCAGAAACAGGAATTAAAATTAGAATATTAGATTTTGTTTCATTGCCGGGTGAAACTTCACAAATAATTTTTGATTCAATAAGTACTATTTTAAAAAAGAATAATTTGAACAATAAAATTATTGCCTATTGTGCGGATAACACTAACACAAATTTTGGTGGAAAAGCTAGAAGAGGCATCAATAACGTTTTTACGAAACTTAACGAACATTTGAACCAAAAAATTATTGGAGTAGTTTGTGCAGTGCACATTCTACATAATACTATTCAAACAGCATCTGACTTACTTCCAGTTGATGTTGAAAATATTATTGCAAAAATTTATTCATATTTTTATATATATTCTATGCATGTTGAAAGTTTGAAGGATTTTTGTGAAAGCGCAGAAATCGAATATAAAAGAATTCTTGGTTACAGCAAAACACAATGGCTAGCTCTTTTACCAGCTGTAGAAAATATTTTAAAAATATACGAACCATTAAAATCATACTTTTTATCACAAGATAAATGTCCAAGAATATTGCAGCTCTTTTTTGAAAATGACACATCACAAATTTGGCTTCAGTTCATCCACAACCAAGCTACATTATTTCACAATGCTGTGAAAATTATTGAAGGGGACAAAATTTCAATTACGGAAGTGTCAAACGAAATCAATAATTTAAAAACAAAATTACGAGAAAGAATTGATAACGATTACATTCCTTTAATTATTCGAAAAGACATCACTAGGTTGGAAGAACAAGGTGCCATTAAACGACCTGATTTTCTGAAACATGTCGAAAATTTTTATAACAACTGCTTGGAATATCTTGAAGAATGGACAGTTCAATTCGAAGATATTAAAAATTTTCATTGGGTGACATTAAAAAAGGAGATTTTATTGAAATATGTGGAAAAATCTTTTGAATATATTAGCAACCATTTTCCGAAAAATAATATTTGCGAAAATAATCTTTTTGATGAGGTGTCATTGGTAAAAAGATATGTTACAGATAAAAAAATTAAATGTTGGTTGTCTGCAAATGTGGAGACAGACAAAAAATGGACGGAGTTATTCCTTCATTTTAAACAGAATAATATTCCTTATCAAAATATTTTGAAAATTGTAGAATTCGTGCTCTCCCTTCCGGGAACAAATGCAGCAACAGAACGTGTTTTTTTCTAGTATCAATAAAATATGGACAACTGAAAAAACGCAGTTGAACATTAAAACTTTAAAATCTATATTAAGTGTAAAATATAATTTGACCAATTCATGTGAAATATTTCACGACATTTTAATAAATGATCCGAATCTATTGCAAAGTATTCACTCGGATCAAAAATATGACCGTGAAAGAAAATCATAATTTTTTTTAAATAAAAAACTTAATTTGATTAAAAATCATGATGTTCAAATTATTATTTTTTACAAATATTTTTATAGTTACCAATAATTAATAATAAATACATTTTTGTACAAGTATATGAATGTATACAATAAAATATATATAACTAAATTGTAATTCTCATTTCATCCCATTTGTCCCGCTTTGTCTCAATGAAAATGTGATCACTTTAGTTTAAAATCTACTTGAAGATAAAATCACACAGAAAAGTAACAATAATAAGGATCTGACAGATGATTTTCATAAAAGCTTAAGACTTACACTCATATTTGACAGGAGGAATATATAAGTCATCTTCAGTTAAGTTTTTCAAAACTGTTAACGTCACATCTTCTAAAGTATCGCCTTCCATTATTATTGTTTACCAACTTTTGTATTCCTTCTCTCTATACAAAAATTAAGTTTTGGCTAGAAATAAATACAATACCTTTCCTTGCAATATATCTAATAATCAGTGGCGTATTTGTGGTGATGAAATATTTTTCATCACCACAAAACATACACGTGGTTACACAGTATTCCCTAGTGTGAAAATAAGAAATTAAATTAAATTATAACAGATAATCTTTATTAAATTTATAAATTATTATAGTAAATAAATAAATACTATAATATATATATATATATACATGTATAAATAAAATTCAACGAAAGTTATGATAAAATTCTAGCCAAGGAGACTAGATGGCTGGTTGACCGAGCGGCTAAGATGGCAGCCTACTGCTCTAATGGACCGGGATTAATCCGGATGGGTCGGAAACAGTGGTGATATTCGAAATAGTTAACAAAGGGTTCGCTAGCAGAAAATTTTTCCCTGACAATCACCGACAAACGAAATGGAAGTTTTGGCTAGAAATAAATACAATACCTTTTCTTGCGATATATCTAATAATCAGTGGCGTATTTGGAACGTAACGAGCCCTGGGCGAAGACCAGGTAACAATAGTATATTAGTGCTGTCGACCTTTTTTATTTTTTTCTTTTAGGCAGAGAAATTTTTCACCCCAAATGGCACTGCTGATAATAGACAGATGTCATCATCTCTCGAAATACAATATCCTTTTTATTTCGCTGTCCCTAGCCCGACACGTGTTCCACAGCGTGAGATTGTGGGATCTCTCTTATGACTGGATCTAGTTTCAAGAACTCTCTTGAATCGATCGCGATTAAACTTCGTTTCGGTCGAGATTGAAACGGTCGAGAGAGATCGCACCAAGACATAGTCCCCGACCTTGCTCACAATCTAGATTGAAATGCTCGGTGCAAACGGGTTTTTTTTTTTAACTCTTTCCGCCCTGTGGGCACTAAGAGGGCCTCTTTTAGTAGGCTCATTATGGGTTCGGCCAGGCCCACAATGGGGCGACCGGGTGGTGAGGGACGGGGCCCGACATATCCGAACGGACCACCCCCCGAAAAATTCCTGGGGATTTTTCGACCCGTTCGGATTCGATCCCGGGTCCCCCAGAGCGGTAGGCTGCCACCTTGACCTCTCGGCCATCCGGCCGCGGTGCGAACGGGGTATAAGGCTCTAGTTTAGTAGTATTACAGAGTATAATACGTATATTTTAATATATTAAAAAAAAAAAAAACACTGAGAAATGTTCCGTGTGTTTAACAAAGTTCGGAAAACTGAAAATTTTAACAACGGGTTCGACCGAACCTGTGCGAACCCGCTGAATATTTCCACTGGTCGGAAACCGCAGAAATTTTTGGGGGTAATCCATCCAGATATGTCGAATCCGTCCATCACCACGTGGCCGCCCCATTATGGTTCTGGCCGAACCCATAATAGGATCACTAAAAAGAGGCCCTCTTTAAGTGCCCGCAAAGTGCCTACAGAATGAAAAAAGTGTTTTAAAAAGCTATAGTGAGTACATATTCTCGCACCGCCTTCAGTGCTCAAATCAAATAATTTTAGCAATTTTTTCCGGCTAAAAACACAAACAAGGAAAGGGTCAAATGAGCGGACATCCGATTTGAACGAAACTTGGTAGCCCTAAACACAAACAGCTCTTTGTCCAAATAATAGGATAATAGGACCCACTTCTCAAGCGTTTCCGAAAAACGGGTCTCTGAAAATTGAATGTTTAGCTTATGTGTTTGAAAGTTTTACGACTTCTCAGAACGGCGATAGCCGAATAGACAAGTTGCTTTTTTTTTTTTAAATTCTTTCCGCCTTGTGGGCACTCTTTCAGCAGGCCCATTACGAGTTAGTCCAGGCACACAATGGGGTGGCCGGGTGGTGAAAGACTGGGCCCGAACGAACCATCTCCCGAAAAATTCTTGCGCATTTTTCGACTAGTCCGGATTCGATCCCGGATCCCCCAAAGCGGTAGGCTGCCACTTAGATTTTTCGGTTATCCGGCCGTCAGCAATTATTTATTGTAACATCGTCACAATGCCGGGCTGCAATTTTTAATCATATTTTTATTGTATTTAATTTAAAATATATGCACTCCATCTCAAATTAGTGCTGTAGTGTCTTGCCCTGTAAATACATTTTGAGATATAAACAAATTAATGTAATTATTGCAATGTAAATATAGTATAACTTCCGAATAGCGGACACCGTGGGGACCATAAGTTTGTCCGCTATTTAGAGGTAAATATAATGTCCTATTTGAAGGATCTGGGACTTGTAAAAATGTCCGTTAAGTAGAGGTATTCGCTATTCAGAATTGTCCGTTAATGGAGGTTTTTTTTCTTAAATTTACTAAATAATATTCCTAGAGTAAGCAATAAAATCTGAAATAATATAAATAAAAATGAGGCATATTTAGAATATGATTTATCACATTTTGATTAAATCTTTATGGATGTTATTGTATATTATTAACTGAAATATAAAATAAAATTTTTATTTTTTTGTTATATTTTAATTCACCGATAAAATTAAAATGTTTATAGAATTTATTTGACGATATCTTTTGATATTTCATGTTGAATTTATCAGTTTTTTGTATTTATTTCGACATACGTCGTGTATAGACGAATAGATGAGAAAAATAACATATTTTTTTACTGATTTTGAAACAGTATCTCTTCATATTTTGGGATCAAAAAACTTTTATAAACAGAATATTGATTTATATCTAACAAATAAATACCCGTAGGGCTAAACTTAATTCTGGGCACACAGCAATTATGTACTAATACAAGGTACTATGGAAGACCCGGGATCGAATGCAGACGGGTCGCTAAACCCCAGGAGTTTTTCGAGGGGCCGTCCGTCCCTCACCGCCCTAAACAAGCCCGTAATGGGCTTACTAAAAATAAAAAAAAAGCCTCTTGGTACTCACAGGGCAGAGAGAGTTAATAAAACATTTATGTAAAGTCCGGAGCTGACAGAGAAGTGTAGATCTTGCAGCTTAGAGAATACTAGTGGAGCGTTAATTTAAATTCTTGTTTAATTCATCTATTTTAAAAAGTTAATAAATTAAAAAATACACAATTTTTTTACAAAATATAATAATAAAATTTTAAAAAATTGCAATTACAACGAAAATTTAAAAAAAAATTACAAAATAGACGAATAAACGAAATTTATTATATTTTCACTTCTCGTGCTTTTTCAGCTGAGAAATTGTCACCAAGTTCATTGTAATCAACCCTATTTGAAAAGTTATTCTCGATGTATAATAATGCAAAATGACGTAATTTTTCTAGTTCATTTTAAATATAATTTTTAATTATTTTAAGGACAATGAACGGTCTCTCTGCTGGTGCGTCCTAAACAGAAATTGACAAATAATTCCCTTTAAGTTCTGCGCCATACCGTCAATCTAGGGTTTTCAGATATGGCGCCAAATTTAAATTTCGATATTCTTACTACAGTAATGAGTTTATAAAAGATTGTTTTGGGGACCCTTGTTGATGAGGGCTCAGGCAATTGCCCTTTTTTCCCCCATAGGATAATGTGCCACAGAGGAGCCGCAAAATTTGTTTTTTATGTAAAAAAAACAAATTTTGCGGCTCCTCTGTGACACGAAAATATAAAATTAAAAGGTTGAAAAGTATAGCCCAGCGAAAACATCTAAATAAAGGAAACCTTTGTGTGGTGATTTCCTATAACCGTGAACGAGTCAAAAACAGGGCGAGGCAAAGGCAACAAGAACATTTATTAACTCACATACATCCGACTTGGATCTTACACGAAAAGGACGCCTCCTATCGTGAACAATTGACAAACGGAAGTGTACATTGACCAGACAATAAACAAAAACTTAGCTTGTATATACGTAACTCGATCCCGAGTGGTTCTTTGACGGTCGGACACACAAAATAAGCGGATAGCGACTGACTAAAGCGCGGTTTACAATGACTAATATGATTAACCTTAACACTTTGAAAGTTGTGGCGCGAGAATATCGGAACCAGATTTGAGAGTAAGATTAACGTGTGAATAAAGTGTATACATCACACAGACTACAACTACGAAAAGTTTTGGTCGAAGCAATGTTACCGTGATAATAGATTAGGATAACAAGCATCATTATAGAAAAAGGTTTCGTGTGTTGCATTGTGCCTAAATTCCTTCACTAACATTAATCAAAGGTTCAGGCAAATTATTGAGGCGCGACACTATAAGGCACTAAAGTTCGAAGCCTTTGCAGATCGCAGGCGACACATGCGCGATGTGCAAAGGCATCGAGCTTTACTCCAGTTTTAAGGAAGGGAAGTGCCTGTTGAGAGACTTTTATGGAAAAAGGTATTAGACACGCGAAGGAAACCCGCAAAACTCCACGTGACCAGTCCGCTGGAGAGGATAAAACCACTGAAAATATTTTATATTTAGAGTTTTTTTCAAATTATGGATCAATTATGACAAATGACTACAAGATTTACAATTAATGTAAATTTTAACTAGAAGGTGATTAATCAGTTAATCAGTGTGGCAATCAAGATAATCACTTGACGTCGTCGACCTATTATCAAATCAATTATCGGGATGAACTTTGAAACAATTTAAAAGCGACAGCAGTGAAATTTTTCGATTCTTTCCTAAAAATATTGCTTACAAGTGAGTACTTCATGTTGTTTATGTTCAGGAATTTGTATTTGAAAATTTTAAAATACAGAATTTCAAATTAAAATACAGCTGATGAAATTTCTAATTTAAAAAAAAAAAAATAGATCTAAAAATATCTAAATCAATTTTTGAAAATTATATATTTTATGAATAATTTTTAAACTAAATAATAAAAATATAATTAGTTCCAATTATTATATATAAATTGATAATGATATAAGAAAAAATACATTATTTATAATTAATACTTAAATAAATTTAATAGTGTTATAAGTATAATTTTAAGCAAAGAACAGTATGTTTATAATTCTTATTTATTAATTTATATAACGGTTTTAATTAATATTATTCTTTTATCCTATGCAATTTTTAATATGAAAATAATATAATCTTGCCCACCAGTCTCCCCACTCTGAAATGATTAATTTAAGTCTACTTATAATGCCCCCTATTATTAGAGGATTTCTTTAAATATGAATTAATTAACTGAAAATTGAAAGCTAAATTTTAAAAATTAGTTTAATAAAATGTGCAAACAACACCCCTCTCACTAAAACAATGTTCTGTTTTATTTCCGTCCTTCAATAAATCTCACAAATTAGCATACAAACTAAAAAATTATGCCAAAAATTTCAAAATTTATTAATATGTGGATTATTAAATAATTATTTTTCAAATGTTAATCTTCAAATTTTCTATTTAAAGGCGTGATTTCATCGGTAATGTTCTTGTAATGTTGTTATCTGTAATTTATCTACAGAAAACAATATCTTAAACAATATTTAATAAAGATAAAAAAAATAAATAATAACAATTCACTCGCATTTCAACCAATTGCGAAGCGCAAATGAACGGCGTTGCAGAGCTCGATGCGCATTATTTACTGATTAATAAAGCTAACAAATCATTACAATGCACCTAAGTTAGAGAAACACAAATAATTATCTGGAGTGAAACGTATTAGTAATGTATTCGGACTACAATTAGTATAACGAATCAAGTCGAAACTTTTATCTTTTCTGTTTCATCAGTTTTAGGGAAAACATGATACAGTAAATACATGTTTTTCGCTTGGTCAACATGTCTATACATGTTGACCAAGCGCAAACCCACGACCAGTGTAATAGTTTCCACTCTATGCAGGTGAGTGCTGTCACGAAGTGATAATATAACGCGCATACTTCGCGCTATATCATTGTCGCAGTAATTAAATGAATATAATATTTTTTAAAATTATATCCATTTTTGTATGAATTATATTTAGTTTATTAATTTTTCCAATAGATGGCGCTACAGGTAAATCCAGGAAAACAAATATACACAAAAATTAATTGATACATAGAAATCTGTTAAAGATTTTGGGGTGGTATGTTCGACGTTATTCTAGTTTATAGTAGGTTAACTGAATTACCCAGTTTCGTAGCAATTGGTCAAACGGACTAAGAGTACATAGCGAACAAACAAACAAACATTCGCCTTTATATATATAGATTAGAACGAAAAATAATTGGAATTTAGTTCTATTCGGATTTTGTGTGCAGTTTATTATTTTATCTAATTTTTTTTTTTTTTTTTTTTTGCTTTGATTAGTCTTTAAATCATGATCAAATTTAAAAATTTTTTTACAGTCATGTTTAACTACTGTATGTTGCTAAATAATTAAACAATTGCATTACTTAGCTGACTTTACGTTTCATCGCAAATTACGCAAGATTTTTTTTTTTTTTTTTTGGTGCAAGATAGATGGATCTATATTTTCTATTTAATTAAATTTTCGCAGGACTTCTCGAATCTTATGTTTAGGGTAGATTATTCATTTGTTCATTAAGCAACAGTTCACCTCAAACAAACATCACCTCTGTAAGTTTTTTTTTTTTTTTTTTTTTTTGTCATTGTGATTGTGAAATGACGGATTTGTGAAGACGAAAATTTATTGTATGCTTCTGTAATCTTGTTAGTATAATATTTCAGAGAAAAGGAGATAGGAGATAGGTTTGAGGACTTTAAATCAAGTTGTCGGCTGTTTCCAGATGCAGGTGAGTGTATCATAACCAATGACAACATTAAACAGACACGGTTTAATGTTAGAATAATACTAACAGGACCTATTCTTTTCGTCGCCCATTTAGTCTATTTTTAATAACAACACGGAGATGTAGAGAAAACCGCGCGATAAATTTTAATTAAATTTGAATTTCTTACTTTTATTTGCGGTTGTACCGTGTTTTTTGTACTGTAGATTGTCCGGCATGTCGGTCTATCCCGGAGAAATGCAGTTTAAGTGAAACTGTCAGCATTACATCAAAAACTAAGATTATACGTTTAACTTCTCCACTTTGTCCTCTTTCTAACTATTTGAAATTCTCGTGGAATGACGAAAATGCTATTTTATGTTTATTTTATTGCAATTCGATCGAAAAACGTAGAAAATAAACATATCAAATTTCAGAAACTCGCTGTACATTATCTCGACTTACACGGATTAACATTTGCTTTGTGTGAAATTTCAGGTGTTATTTTTAAGATCTGGGTGGATTGTCAGTGCAACACGCACTGATTAAATACCACTACTGCAACTAATGTCAATAAGCAGCTAATTGTTTTATTGCACTGTAAACGAATACTTTCTTCCTGATTTTAAGTGTCAAATTACAATGTTATTATTTTATCGTACTCGAAAGGATGTTTTCTTTAAAGTTTATTTAACAACTACATTTGTTAGATCTGATTAATTTTATTTTTTTAGTCACAGTTTAACTGGCATGCTGGTAACCCCTGGGCTTCGGGCATTCTGGTCGATTCACCTGTGAGAAATTCTGGACTCGAACTCGGATCCTTTATAGAGCAGCAGGATGTAGATATTATGTAGACTGTGTTCGCGACATAAAAAAATTACAACAACGAGTTGCTTAACTTTCCCGGCAACATATGCTGGCGCCATCTGTTATGATATTTTATTATTAAATTTTTAAAAATATTTTTAACAATTATAAAATGGTAAAAAGCTTAATTTTGAGAGTAGGGATGGGTTTTATAAAATATTTTAAATGCTAATAATGAGTAAAATCGTCATTAAATCCGATCATACTCGAGTTACACACGACCCGCTTTATTCCCCACTCCCTCGTTCTTTAATCACCAAAATTTAATAGCATCAATCCCCCTAATACACAAAACTCCCTGCAAAATTTCTGAAATTTTCGACAAAAAGCACGAGTTATTGAGCTTCAAACAGGTGAACAAAATCGTGCCACCCCCACATACACACAACATCCACACAGAGAAATTACTCCCGAATTTTTTTGCATTTCTCGACGTTTGACCGCAAAAATGGTCAAAATCTTGGGAGGGGATTTGACCGACCGATCGTCGTACTTTCCCTCTGTTGTATATAACAGCCGGGAAAGTAAAAGTATCTTTTGTTTTTATTTGTTGTTTTTTAATCGATAAAATATTTAATTTTATTACTAATTTTATAATTTGTCTAGGAATAAAAATGAGGGAGCAGACAAGCGTAAATATAAATGACGAAAACGTTCGAAAGAAAAAGAAGTCTGGAAATGGCATAAAAAGTGTGTTGAAAGGAATTACTCGCAACCAGATACTATTGTTAATTGCATTCGGTTACTGTAATTTTGCTATGGGTGCTTGTTACGCATTATTAGCTCCTTTCTTTCCCAGAGAAGTAATTCTAATATTCATATCCTGATCAACGTTATTACACAAAAATAACATTTTAATGTATTGTTTTCAGGCCGAATATAAAGGAGCATCTCCCACGGTTTATGGATTAATAATTGGTTTTTATCAGCTGATAGTAATTATCGTGTCGCCTATTTGTGGAAAAATGGTATGTATATTATTTTCGGAATTAGGAATCTTTGAAGAAAATTTAATACAGATATTTGAATTTTTCTGTCATATGTGACAGTCCTGCTCTAACTACATTTACTAACTCTTGTCATAGTCTTGCTTTAGACAACTGCCTACAGCTGCTCTACAATACAATTTCTCAAAAACTATAAAATAAATCAATCAAACAGATAAGCAGTGAAAAAATCTATGTTTTATCAGAAGAAACTTTAATTTACATCGCTTTCCTTTTATATAAAATATGAAATCTTGGAGTATTTCCGTGTTTGAGACAAGTGAGTCAGTGGCGTAGCTAGGATTCTCCGGGCCCGGTGCGGAACCAGATTTGTGGACCCCGAAAAAATTTTCGGTACTTTTTCGTGATTTTGGGGCCCCCGTGTGCCTATCGTTTTCCAGGGGCCCGGTGCGGACCGCACCTACCGCACCCCCTTAGCTACGCCACTGAAGTGAGTGAGTGGCACTGTAGTCCCCTTCTATTTCTAATTTGGGGTTTTATAGGATTTTCCCTCGAATCTCACCCTTTTGATTGGTCCCGTGTCCCCTCTCCCTCACTCCGATTGGCCATTCTTCTGTCTACAGGCGAAAACGAGACCGATTCGGGTCGGGAAAGGTCCGAGAGGTGTTGACGGAGCTTTGAAGTCCGCACTCGTATTTTACTCCGTTATTGCCCTTTCTCTGACGTTTTTGAACCTAAACGATTTACCAGATGTTCTCGTAGCCGCTCACCCCTAACGGTTTCAGGCTTACATGACGTAACAGATGTCCTTTTGGTTATTAATTCTCCCTTTTCTCGATTGTTTAGACCCTACACTTGTTTGCGAGAACCTTGACAAAGCTCCCTCTCTCTCGGCCGACATTCCCTTCCGTCGTTTATCATCGCGTGGCGTTTATTTTAAAATAAGTATGTAGTTTCCTTTCTGTTTGGTCTACATCACCAACACGCCCTCCTGATCCGATTTGACCTCCGAAATTTTATAATTAATCGTAATTTTGACTCGATTTTAGGTACAGTACCTAATATTATATCTAATCTATTCAATTAAGAATTGTTTATATTTGGGAATAATATATGGTCGTATTATAATAGAATTTTCAGTAAATATTCTTTGTTAATTAATTATATCTTTCTTTCAGGCTTCACGTATAACACCTAATCTTCTAGCTTACGGTGGAATATTCTTATCTGGTTCCGCTAGTATTTTATTTGGGTAAGTTTATCGACAAACTGGAGAATCTATAATCTAAATGTTTTCACATTGATCTTATCATTTAGAATTCTAGAATGGTCACCTCCTGGAATTAGCTTCATAATTTTAGCATTTCTCATTCGAATGTTTGATGCCGTGGGATGGGCTGCTTACTTCACTTCTAGTTACGCTATCGTTGCTATGAATTTTTCTGAAAAAAGAGCCACTGTCTTGGTAAATCCTCGTTCTATTTTTAACATTTCTGTAATTTACATAAAACGAATTTTGAAATTCTGTTTATCTTTTTCAGTCTATCGTAGAAACCATTTTTGGTTTAGGTATGATTATGGGTCCAACAATAGGTGGTGCCTTATATCAAGTAATTTTTTAAAAATTTTATCCATTAAATCTTATAAAATATAATCTACTAAGCTTTTCTTTGAATTTAGATCGGTGGATATGCCATACCTTTCGTTACCATGGGATGTATTCTTTTAGTAGGTTCTTTCACGTCCTTTATGATCATTCCTCCGTGTGGTGAGTTGAAGAAATAGAACTTGAAGAATAAAATTAACCGAATCTCTTAGCATTAGAAATACAAAGTGACGCTAAAGTCAGTTAATGGAAATACATTTTACGAACGGTCGAAGCCAAGTTAGGAATATCGACATAATATTATTCGTAATTCAGTGTCTTCATTGGAATATCAATTAACTGAATATTAACTAATTCATCCATTACCACTCGAGATGTGATGATGGGCAGATCCTCTGTTGTGAGCATGGTCGAATCCATGATTGAAAAGGCACTAAGAGGGTCTTTTCAATCACACCTATCATCAGGGGAGGTTAGAAAACTAAAAAAAAAATGTTTATCATGAATTCGACCAATCCGGAATGAGGACAGCCTCAGTTTAAGACATTCAGAGCGGTAGGTTAATCCTTCAGTGCTTCGTCATCTGGCCATCTTTATCTTATTCTTCGAATGAAGAATAAGTATGTAATTGCTAACACCTTTAAAATATAATTAGAATAGTTTTTAATTTTTATTGAAAGAAATACTTTATATTTTAATTAAAGCATTGAATTTATTTTAGGCGAATTACCACCCGAAAACCCTGGAAATTTAATAAAACTATTGAAAAACCCAACCTATATAATCGATTTAACAGTTTGTGTTAGTTGTTTTTTTGCTCTGGGATTTAACGATGCGACGTTAGAGCCTCATCTGAGAGAAGTATGTTAAAAAAATACATAAATTTATTGTTTATTTCAGGAAATATTTCAATGGTTATTATCATTTTTCAGTTTGGTTTATCACCTGTATTATTAGGAACGGTTTTTATTATTTTAGGAGGTATCTATGCCCTTGGCTCGCCAATTTGGGGTTATTTATGCGACACAATAGTAGGCTTATTTAAATTATTGTATTAAAACACTTAAATTTTAAATATATACAATAAACTCGTATCATTTTAGGGACACGTGCAAATTTTATGTGCAGTTGGTATATTTCTATCCATGATAGGATTTTTGTTCATCGGACCTGTACCGTTCATACCATTACCAACGTAAGTTTGTAATTATAAATATTAGTTGTTAAGGAAAAAGAATACGCATTTATATACCGTAAATTTTAATCATTTAATACAGAACATTATGGCTTGTTATTGTTGCTCAAGTGTTTCTAGGATTAGGAATGGGAGGAAAATTAATCTGTGCTTTCTTGCATGCAATGATGGAAGCAATGTAAGTTTGCATATTGAAATTTTTATTGTTTTTATTTATCTTTTAATTTTTGTTTCTTTTCCTAGTTATTTAAGAAGTAGCTTCTTTTAAATTTAAAAGTTTTTTTTTTCTTTTTGTTAATGGAATTTTCCATTATCCATTATAAGGTTTCCATATCTTGTCTCGTCTTTCATCTAACTCTATTTTCAAGATTAAGGAAAGATAGACAGACGGACGACAGTGGGAATTTATAGGTCTATCATTTTTTCAAATTGCAGCCCAATAACTGAAGATATTTGTGATATCAACATGGACTATATTCCCATTTATATGAATGCAGGGCCGGATTTACATAAGGGCATTTGGGGCCTGTGCCCAGGGCCCCCACAAAACTAAAAAAAAATTATGTTTAAACATAATTTTTTTTTCTATTACCGCGACAGCCTAGTGTGGCCTAATCATGAGGGCAACAGGCAGAGAAAACCAAACCCGGGAAAAAACCTATGAAACATCGGAAAATTTCACATAAATATTTTTCAGTTAAATTAAAATAATTAGTTTTACACAATAAAATATATGTATGTTTACAATAACCCTATTTTTAAATGAAATTTACAACTTCCTAGTTCAAATCTAATTGAAAGTACAGTATTTTGTGTAAATTTTCTAAATCATCAAATTTGCCTACTCTTAAAGGGGGGACCCCCACCGAATTTGTGCCCAGGGCCCCTGGATTGGTAAATCCGGCCCTGTATGAATGGATACAAATTTAATTATATTTGGATGAGCTATTGTCTGCTACGATAAAATTGTGACAGATCATATTGCTTTTATCTTTACTGTCGAGTTTCATATTATCTATTTAGTTTCAAAACATTGCGAAGAAAGGATGCATTCTGATTGTCTGAGTGTACTTTTTATAGGCTTTGATCTTATTAAAATCTAATTGGCATCCTGTTCTTGTAAAGATCTATAAATTTCTGGTTAGTGTTACCTATGGTGCCAAAATGGCGGCTCGTCTCTGATTCGAGGAAACAGAGGAAAGAAAACAGTGGGGACGCACGTTCTAACCTAACCTAACCTATTCTAATAAATTACCATAATTATTACCAACCAAATTATTAGAATAGGTTAGGTTAGGTTAGAACGTGCGTTCCCACTGTTTTCTTTCCTCTGTTTCCTCAAATCAGAGACGAGCCGCCATTTTGGCACCATAGGTAACATTAACAAAATTTCTTTGTACAACATTATCTATTAGTAGGAACATATTAAAATAGTTTTAAAACAAAATTATGAATGATGTTTTACCGTAGAATTTTGTTGGTTTAGAGAAACAGGATTGCCGGATGATGTTTCTACCTACAGCATAGTCTTTGGTACCCTTACATCCGCTTGTTCACTCGGGTAAACTATTTTAAATTCTTAATAAATAAGAAATCTTTTATTTAAGTTACGTTACTAATACTTAACCTTTCGCAGTTCCTTTATCGGGCCGTCATTAGGTGGATTTTTATTAGATCATGTGGGGTATAAATATGCAACAGTTTATGTGGCTGGTATAGAACTTGGAATTGTAAGTAATGCATATTTAAATTTTTTAGAGTTTTAGAGGTTAAATTATATAAATTGCACTATATTTTTTAAAAGATTTGTAATAAGTTTAAATATTTAATTTTAGGGTATCATTGTTGGAACTTTTGCAATATGGAAGAAGTTTCGACATAAAACTGGTGAAGAAATATTTTTATTAAAAGAATAAAATTGAATGTAAATAGAGATACAATAAAAATTTTTATAATATTAATTTGTTTTTATCATTAACAAAAGTTACATCTTTTGTCATTTTCAAGTTATATTTTCGTTTTACAAATTATTCTCAATTTTCATACTTGTGATGTCTCATTGTAATCGTGCTATTTATAAAACGAACCTAAATCTCTACATTGTCAAAAGGCGGGGTGATTCAGTCGGGACGTTCAGGCATAATATAAGGTGAAAAATAAAGATTGTTTTGTTTTCTCTAAGTTTTTTGATCGATTGCAAGAACCAAAACACCAGTGCAGTACGTCCTATTAATAAGCTCAGTCCTCGTAGACAAATATTTAACAAATTGTAGAAAATAAGGACATAGAGGCATATGAATTAATATGAACTCAAATCTCTATATTGGGAAACTCAATTGAGTCTCGTAGTTAGAGAATATCTGGATGACAATTTTAGTGAAGAATGGATTAGTCGTAAATTAAATATAGCTTCACCTTCTCAAAAAGCAAACATTTCATTCATTTAAATGATCCAAACTTAGGTTTATTTTTTAAAAACAAATAAAAAAAAATAGAATAACTTTTAACGAGATACGAATGTAAACTCAATTTATATTCAAATCGAGACCAAATTTAAAAATAAATAAGCAATCTACAGCTAAAAGGTTTTTACTATAAAGATATAATTTAGTGTCTTTTATTGTGGGGAATCATCCAGAACAGAGGTCATAATTGTGCCAGGTCGACCGGAAATCGAGGAGCGAGAGTCAATCTATCCGGCTCTCCGCACGCTTGATAATCCATGGGGTCATCGCAGCTTTTACAACTGGGTCCAGCAGCCAAAATACAACGCAGAATCCTGAGGGAGAAGCAGCCTCATCCTCACTTGAAGTTCCGACATTGCCAGTATTCGTGTAAAATCCAGGTAGTTGTAAGCCAAACTCAATTCCCGATCCCCAGAATGACAAGCCGAAGCTAAGCCGCCGCGGCCATTCTGCCTACTTAGGATTTCATGCTTTAAAATTTATTATTTTGTATTTTAGGACTTCATCAACGGACGTATTCTTCACCATTACACGTCCGTTCTTAAGTTTTGGATACGTGTGTATTTATGATACTTGCAAGTCTCAAAATGTTCCTGATTCTGAACAAAGATCAACAAACGAAAAAAAACGTCAAAAATCCCAAATAATATACTCGAGTTTAAATTTAAAAGTGAAGCAACGAGTTGCGTAACTTTCCCGAAGAAAAACACTAAGGCATATTAGCATAAAATGAATATTGTCTGTAGCGCCATCTGTTACGTAATTTTGTTTAAAAATTATTTTAATATTATTAATCATATTCTGTCTTATGCCATTGTGCAACCCTAGTTAAGCCGATATTCGTGGCATTCACGAAGTACATCCAAACTAAGATATGATAATGAACTATAAATTACTAATTTGCCATATATTACTTTCGCAGTTATGAAGTATGTTGGTGCTGGGCTAAATCCGGCACTCTAACATTAAGGCCCTCTAAAATTAAGGCCGGCACTACGGCCTTAAGGTCTCTGCTTATTCCAAAAGTAATTACATGACACTTGAAGCATTTGCTATACTTCTTCTGCTCCAAGAAGATGCAAATATTGAAGGAACATAAAATAATTTATCTTCTACATTCAGAAATGTCTATGACAACCACCCATTATATTCATATGATATTTTAATTCATACTCTGTAGAAGTTTCTTGAATGTTCTGATTTCTGTCTGCCTTTCTCTTTTGTCTTGCTGACTCCTTTATTAAAATCATGCACGGTATTATATAATGGCTTAATTTTGAGAGTGTGGATGAGTTTTACAAAAAATTGTAAATTCTAATAACAAGAAAAATCTTCATTAAGTCCAATCCCACTCGAGATATGTAACACGACCCCTTTCTATCTCCTCATCCCCTTGACCTTTAACCACTAAAATTTTACAGCATCAATGCTCTCTTATACACAAGCTATCGTGCCAAATTTCATTACTTAATCTTAATCCCATCCTGAAATATTAAACAAAATAGACACCAACACACAAACACACGGAAAATTTTGAACTAAAAGATACAAAACGTACAGGACGAGGAATTTTAAATGTTTTTTTTTAGATTTATCTTAATTATTAAAAAGTTTATAATAAATTTTGAAGTGTTTTTTAATCATTGTCTAAAAATACATAGATTCCATTTAAATACAGCTGTATTTGTAAGGGTAAATTCATTTGATTCCGAGAGTTCCTTCCTCGTCTGCTCTGGATTGCGCCACGTTAAGGCGAAGTACTTTAATTATCAGAAGTCTTTCACAATGTAAAATCATACTTTTATTTCGTTATTTTAATATTATTTTTTAAAATTACAACAAATCCCCGATAACTCGAACACATTTTTAGAAAACGTAATTTTAAATGTCTTAACAATAAAAAGTTATAATTAACGAGTGTTTTCGATAACCGGAAGTCTTTTGCATTACTGTATATTATTGTAGTGGATAAGTTATTAAAGACTATACTGTACATTGCGGTATACTGGTATGTACTGTACATTACATACACGCAGTGTACATTGTACCGTACTACCATAAAGTACTAATGAAATACTATCAAGACACGTGTTTGGTGGATATTTAATGAATTAAAAATAAATCTGGGCATTCAAATGTATGAATTTATCTACTGTACTATATTTTTTTTATTTGTATTAATTAAGCCTGTTAATTACTTGTATTATATTAATTTTAAAATTATTTATATTAAAAAAAATTATTATTATTGACAATACGGATAAGAAGAACAAAACTATATTAATGAAAAATTCAGTTATTCGTAATATATTTATTATGTCGTATTATTATTTGTAATGTCCTAAATTCATACTTATTCTATACGTAAGTGATGAATTGGCTGTGCACTTGTGTGTAAGTCAAATAAAAAATAAATAATATATTAATTATAATATAACTAAAATGATATTCATCACTATAAGATATTCTCCTTATTGTTAATTAGTCATTTCCTCCTTTGTTTTGTCGTTATTACTGGAAAATATCAAAACCATAGCTTTATATGTTAAAATAAAAAAATAATATAGGGCCTATATATATATATATATATACGTAATTTTAATCAGAAACATGTAAATAATAATACAAAATATTAATAAATACGTAATTTTACAATTTTAATGACAAAATTATATATTTAAAAATTAGGATAGGATTAATTGATAGAATAAGCAACACATGGACGATCTGCCAAGGAAAATGCCCTTTTCCGGAGGAATTTCTAGGGAGGCTGCCCCTTATTTAGGTGATAGACAGGTGAAAACACTCCAATAAACACCAGGGGCCAAGGGTTCGTGCTTGACCAAGGGCTGGCCCTTGGTCAAGCACGAACAGCGACCTGAATAATATCAGTGGTCTTTATCCACTCGGCCGTTGGTTAGATATTTAGAAATTAATTAAATTAAATATTAGTGTTTTAGTATTTTATAATTATTTGTATTTGTTTACAAAGAAAGAGAAATAATAACATAATAACGATAAAACTTATATTAGATTTATTTAGTATAAAACTGCGTAAATAAAGATCTTTTCGGTTAAAATAATACATATTTACTTAATTTATAATTGTATTAATTATATTTTACGATAAATATCATTTTATATTTTAAATATTTGCTATACTTTTTGATACAATTCTAGATAAAACCCTTGATACCCGGACGATTTCAAATAAAGATAAGATTTAGAATTCGGAAGGGGGATTTCCGCTATATCTTGCGAGAGGAGGAGACGTTCAATATATAAAGCATTCAGTCTACACCATTAATTTGTATCATCAGTAAAGTTACAAGTAAAAGAAGATGAAGTCTCTTCCCGTATTCATTTTAATTGCTTTTATTATCATGAGTGCTAATCTAAGTAAGTAATTTATTTATTTTTATGTCTTAATTTAATTTCTTATAAAATTCCATAGTCAATTTTTGACTACTGAAAGTTATCATAAAATTAATTATTTCTGATAGTACTTCAACCGTAAAAATAATACAGCTGTAATTATTAATATAAGTATCATACCAACGAAAATATTTTATATTTACATGCTAAATAACAACAGAAGTTCGATCTTAATAAGTTATTGTTATTCATAAAGCTCAGTGATTCCCAAAGTGGGCGCTACTACCCCTTAGGGAGCGGTAGAAGACTCAAAGCAGGCGATGAAAGACAAGGGAGCAGTAGGAGTATTGAAAAACAAAGGGGCGAAAATTCATTTTTGAATAAAAAAATTAATACTGAACTTCAAATAAATACAATATACAGTCAGTTTTTGCAGTGACGCATTATCCTATTGGCAAAAAGGTCGATTGCCTGGAACCCCCACCAACAGAGGAGCCAAACAATCTTTTATAGGAAAATATTTCCCCAAAATCTTCCCCAGAAGTAAAATGTTTGAAGCCGATACTGTACGTGGGCTCCTAATTTAAATTTATTTGGGTCCCAAGGAGCTACAACTTGCCACTGCAGTTTTGAGTCGTAAAGTAGTAATTTAAGATTATTTTAGACAATTCTTATTTTTTCACTTATAAAATAAATGCTTAAATTTAAAAAAACGTTTTTATTAAAAGTATTATAATGTAAACATTTATTTTATCATTTTGGACTGGTTTTATGGGCGGTGCTAAAGACGTGTCTGCACTAAAAAGGAGGCTGTATTTCATAGAATTTGGGAAACACCGAGATAGCGTTATCCGATTTACATGGTTTTTAATGTATAATTATGTTTCAAATAACTCTAATGTTTTATGTTTACAGTTGGTACAAATGATGCTTCGTTTGCACCTCGTCGTTGTAGAAGCCATCGCGAGTGTAGAAGATATTGTGGTTTTGGAGGAAGATGTACTAGAAGTAGACAATGTATTTGTTCTTACGGTCGTTGATTTTTCATGAATTTCCTACGTTTATGATAAAATCTGTATTTTAATAATTCCATTATAATAGTCAAAACACATGTATTTTAAGAAATTGATTGTAGCGTGCTTCTGAATATTACTATGTGCTTCTGTACTAAACTTTCATCTTAATAAATTTATTGCAAGTTAAAATGATGTCTTGAGTACATGATTAGGCCCGAGTGTAAAAAGTAAGAGGAATTTTACATCATTATTAAAATAATAAATCTTTTTGTTAATCATTGTCTAGAAATACATAGATTCCTTTTAAATACGGCTGTATTTAAACTGAAAAACATAGCATTTATTTCCGAGAGTTACTTCCTTGCCTGCTTTGGATTGAGTCACGTTAAGGCGAGGTAGTTTAAATTATCGGAAGTCTCACAATTTAAAATCGCATCATTCTTTCATTATTTTAATAATATATTTTAAAATTACAGTAAATCTCCGGTAACTCGGACAAATTTTTTTCGAAACAGTAATTTATCATTTCTTAACAGTAAAAAGTTACAATTAACTCTCTCTGCCTTGTATACAATCAGCTGTCATCTAATGAATAGCTCTACGCACTCTACTGTAATTCTGGAGAAAATTATTATTTTACGATTAATATTAGAAATATTGTCTAATAAAATAACCTTAATTTCCGTTGTGTTTGTTTTTAATTGTTGCTAAGGCCTTTCTTGGAAATTCTTGGAAAGGCCTTGGTGGTAACACAAAACATCTGTGAAAATAGAGAAAACGAGGCGACCAAAGAATTCAAATTATTCTAATTACCGGTAATTAAAATTCGGACGGGATATTAATGTATATACGTATGTAATATATAAATTAGAGCGAGAAATAAGAGATTTAAAGTAGTCTATTTATTAATTTTCATTTTGTTTTAACAATTCCATTGGAAAATTAACTATGAAAAGATCCAGTTTCTCTGAAAAACCGATCGATTCTTATTGAAAACCACCGCCGCTAATAGTGATATTTTGCTAATCAAAGTTAAAAAGTACTTAAATCTAAAAATATCGTAATCTAAACTTACTTATAAATCGCTGCAAAAGACTCAAAACTCGAAAAGTATGTTATAAAATTTTAATTTTCACATGAATTGCAAAATACGAGTTTTTCTCCCGATTATCGTGTGTGAAATAACACTAAACTCTTGATTAGTTAAAATAAAACTCCGAATAAATGACATTTTACTCTCTAAAATCATGTTTTTTTTATAATATTAATATTTAATAAAGAAAAAGTATGGCGATCGGTCAAAAATTAACTCCCTCCTCCGAAGATTTTTACAATTTTGGACTCAGGACATCTTGAAACGTCGAGAAATGTAAAAAATGTGGGGGTTTTTCTATATCTATATGTATGGATGTTTGTGGGGGGGCACGATTTTGCTCACCCTGTTTGAAGCTTAATAACTCCTTTGCTTTTTTTGTAGAAAGTTTCTGAAATTTTGCAGAGAAGTTCGTGAATTAGAGGGATTGACGCTCTTAAGTTTTGGTGGTTGAAGATCGAGGGCGTGGGGAAATAGAAGCTGGTCATGTGTCGCATCTATATAATATTACGTTCATACTTTTTTCTGAAAAAATATTTATTTTTAAATATTTCAACAATTAGATATTTTGGGATGTCTTTTCATTACCCCTGTGATATTTCATTCGATACAGAATTAATGATACATAAATTATGGTTAATGTTACCTTAGGTGCCAAGATGGCGGCGCTTCCGGTAATCTCGAAACAGAGTCACGCGCGGTACTGATAATAGAGGGAGCTATCTGATAATAGCAGAATGGAAGCGAACAATATGAGCAAAGAATTGCAGTCCTGTATTGTGATGATGTCTGAATAAGTATTAAATCTTGTTAAATTTAGATTCTTCATATACAAGTAAGAAGACACTATCATAGTACAGCGGTCCTATTAAATCCTGTTTAGCCTAATAATGTTAACAAAATTTTTACATACATTCTTTTTCTCTTCCGGTGAAAAGAAACAATATTTTTCTCGTCTCTTAAAGAACACAAAATTATATTTTCCTACATATATTTCTTTTATTGACAGTTTTGGCCGCCATCTTTCTGACGTATAAATTAATAAGCAGCAATCCCAATATTCTTTCCGTAATATTATTTTCCTCCAATAGGAAAAAATAATTTATTGATGCGAGTTGCAGCATACACAATGCGTTTTTTTAAATTGGAAGTGATGAGCGTGGTGTGTTTTTCGAGGAACACGGGCACTAATGGATACACATTTGAAATACACAGAATTCACACACGTGCGTAACTTACACTTACATTTGGATAGCTGCTTTCTATTAATGCAAAAATACGTTTCTAATGTTGTTGATGCCTTTTTTTATGAAAAAGTGGTGGAAAAAATTGGAAAACGGTCGAATAAACACGTTTTTAATGGCGACTGACAAAATGTCGCCTCTGAAAACGTATTTATTCAACCATTTTTATTTACAAGTGGTCCTTGCCAACACATACGCTCAGACATCCAAAGATACATTCTGGTAATGCTATAAAGCGGGGCCAGGGTATGTGCGTTTGCACCTTAAAATAAATAATTGAATTGAATAAATAATAATAATAAATCCAAACATACACATAAACATACTCGGAATTTCTGTTTTCTTTGACTTTTTGACTTCAGGGGGTCTCAAAACGTCGAGAAATGTAGTTTATGATTTGTAATTAAAAAAATAACGACTTAACCTATTCACATAACAATTTTATACACCTTCAATTAGATTTTATTTTATCATTTGATTTAAAATTATTCAAAAAAGAAAACTTATTGAATTTTTATTTCGATATTTCAATCTTCAAATCAGCCTAATTAAATTCTATATTTCATTCAAAACCAGAATCGACGGTTTCTCTTGGACTTTGGCTCGACTAATTCCGAATCCATTGGGCATTCTTCACCATTTCTATCAACCTGTTGAAAAGCTCGAACTAATCTTACTGTTTCGTTTACGCTTCTCCCTACGTCCATATCGTTGATAATAGATTGACAAATTCTTCCTCTATCGTCTATGACGAATAGAGCTCTAAAAGCGATCCCTTCGGCTTCGTTTAACACCCCAAATTTTCTGGCAATACGACAGTTTTTGTCAGCCAATAGGGGAAAGTCTACTTGTCCCACTCCTCCGTGTTCTCTATCGGTGTTTAACCAGGCGCGATGACATAGATAACTATCGGTGGAACATGCCACTACTTCGCAATTCATGCGTTTAAATTCGGGTAATCTTTCGTTGAAGGCGGTGATCTCCGTTGGACAAACGTAAGAGAAGTCCATGGGATAGAAGATGAGAACTAAATATCTTCCTTTATAATTTGAAAGCCTGATTTCCTTTACTCTTCCATTGATTACGGCAGTTCCACAAAAATCTGGAGCAGATTGGCCCAGATCTGAACGAGTTCTCTTTGTACCGCTTCTGTTACTTCGCTTTACTTTCTTACCCGCCATCTTGATTGTTATTTCGATATTATCAAATAAAAGTATTGTTGACTTTAACAATGTTAAATATAACTTATTTCATAATAATCGAGAATATTAAAGCCAAATTGTGCTACATCTTCTCCTACTAACCATCTATATTTTAGGCCCTTTGAGGCCGCAATTAAGAAGGCCTTTAGGAACCTTAGGATCTTTTTTAATGGCTGCGTGTAAACCGATGATTTCTCCCTGTTACAGATGCATTGTAAATTATTCTAAAATGAATTTTATTTTCTATCAATTTATATGTGCAGTATCAACCGAAATAGCCATTTTGGAATTAATATTGAAGAAAATAAAACCTGTCGGGGTTAAATTGTTAAAACTACAGGAAATATTTAAGTATAAATAATAAAAACAAATTTTATAGTTATGCAAGTAACTAATTGAAAGAATGAATATAAGTTGAAACTTTTTTAGGGTAATTTATGTTTTGGTTTGGTTTGGTTAGAAAGAATTTTCCTATTATTCAATACCATTATGGCGACTAAAAAGAAATACACACAATCGAACTGCAAAACATGAGAGAAAATTAGAATTAAAAGGTAAGTATCAGTTATTTATATTCTATTTGTGCTAATTTGAAAATTGTCATTTTTAGCTTCAAAATCATCCCGCGGGCGAACAGCCGAGAGGTTACGTGACAACCTATGGCTGTGGAGAACCCGGTTGTAAAACCCCAGAAATTTATCGGTGGTGGTGCATTCGGATATATTGAATCATCTCTCATTAATTAAGTACCCTCTCCATTGTGGGCCCAGCCAAACCCATAACGGATTCGGATAATTACTAATTGTTAAAAAGGCCCTGTTATAGTATGAACTAAGAGGACTTAGAATCATGCCCATCAAAATATGACGAATATCGAATATAGAGGTTCCGCAGTATATTTTAAACGTTAATCATTTCTTACTCGCAATATAGTAGCTTAAGTTACTGGCATTTCTTACTGTAATTATGCAATATAAATCTTTTTTTCTAAAATTAAAAAATAATTCCAAGATAAGTTAATTTGTTTAAACACTTTCTGTTAGATGACAATTACGAATTTGGGTAACTAAAATATTTCGAAAATTAGATACTAGATGGCGCTAGCAGCATATCTTTTTCATATGTATTATTTTTAATGCTATAATAATATAATAATACTAAATGTGCTAATACTTCAGGAGTAAAAAGAAAAATAAATGATTTTAAAATGTAGACTAATGAAAGTAATTTTAGGTACTCGTAAACACGTGTAAGCTCGCAAGCATTGTAAATTATAATAATTTGTATATAAATTTTTAACAATTTCTACTTCGAAAATAATCGTATTTAATTTCAGCGATAATATACTGTTGTAAACATAAATTTGCATAAATAATGTTATTTATATAATTAATTGTTTTAGCATTATTAACATTATTTAATGTCAGCTTTAAAAAGTTTTAATAGGTAATTCCGGTTGTGTTTGACCAGGCTCACAATGAAGGTCCTGGACGAATGTATGGTGGGTGTGATAAAAAGGGAAAAATGAGAGAAAGTGGAGCAGAACGGAACCCTGAGGCAGAACATAACTCCCTATATTTTATGGCCAGTGGATGGTGCAAACTAAGCGAGAACTGCAAGAACTTCATAACAGACCCAATAGCGCTTGTCTACACTGTCGAGGTCACAGTGAATGGGCATCAATATCCTAAAACACCTTTTTTCCAACAATATATTATAATTTTACTGATTCTTATTCTCGCAATAAGTCAAACACGTCCAGAGAGGGCAAGGGGCCCTGGTACCTTCAAAGAAAAATGGTAGAAATACTAAAAAATTTTTCAAAAATCTTTTATTAATATTTCTTTTTTTATTGTGTCATGTCTTCTATTTCTATACTGTTAACACTAATGAATTAACTGCCACAGTCAAACAAGTTAATATTAAGTGTTATACGCACTGCTATTTATGCTTATTTGCTTTAATATCGTCCTTTAAACTGCACGTTTCTAATATAGATTAACAACCTTCAAACATAACCTCTGCGTCTGGGACACGATCTGTTGAAGGTGTGAATCTTTTGCCAAAACTACCTCAAATGGGCTCATAATTCACGTGTTGGAGTGGACAGTGACGATGAAAATGCTATTCTCATCTGTGAATTTTTCTGATTTATTCAAATATCCTTATCATAAATTATTGACAGTTAAATTAAAACTATATTGCATGTAAAAAAGAAATGAAATGATTGGAAAAATAAATTATAAATCCATTTTGAAGCTTAGGATCTACAACAAATTTAATTTAATTAATATTCATTATTTGTATAGTTAAAAATCATGATAGAAATTAATACAAAAATTTATTTTGCACATAAAAAAAGAGGTGATTGCACATTCACAAATGAATTGCAAAGTAGTCTCTTTAGGAGAGTAATATCTATTTATGTTCGATGTACACAAATTTCCGTAATTATTATGTGTTAATTTAAAGAAAATGCTAACTTAACCATACGACGTGATTATCTAACAATTGAAAATAATAAGTAAATAATATTCTATATTTAATATTAGAAATAAATAAAAGTAATCTTGAAGTTCTCCGAGAAGATTCACATCGAACATCCTCTGAATAATTGATAATCATCCTTCCTTTTCAGATCAAGTGATGGATAAGGGAGTAGAGAAGATCACAATTTCACTTTTGCCAACATATTACCCAACTAGTAGATGGAGAAAACCAAATCTCCCTCCGACATCGTCGTACTTGCTCAAGATAGAGAGATATGGGAAAATTTGAGCCCTGCATACAATCACTTTTTATGTTTACTTCGTTTCCCTAGTGGTAAATGCAGTAATTAAAATGAAATTTTAAAAAATTCAGCAACGAGTTGCTTAACTTTTCCGGCAATATTTGCTAGCACCATCTGTTATGATATCTTATTTTAAAAAACTTTTTATATTTTTAATTATTATAAAATAGCAAAAAGAAAAACTTAATTTTAAAAGACGGGATGGGTTATATAAAAAATTGTAAATGCTAATAACGAATAAAATCGTCATTAAGTTCGGCCCTACAGGAGATATGACACATGAACCCCTTTATCTCCCCATCCTCTAGATCTTTAACCACCAAACTTTAATAGCATTAACTCCCCTAACACAGAAACTTCTCTGCAAAATTTCAGAAGTGTTCGACAAAAGACACAAGAGTTATTAAGCTTCAAATTAGGCGAATAAAATTGTGCCCCTCAAACACACACACACACACACGACATCCATACATACAGGAAAAAAATCCCAACTTTTTTGCATTTCTCGACGTTTAAAAGTCCCCGGAGTCCAAAAATATAAAAATCTTGAGGGGTCATTTTTCCCCTGTTATATATAACACAGCCGGGAAAGCAATAAACCAAATATCTGTAGATTTTTGTCGACTTTAACAGCGTTTTATAATTTAAATACGTATTATTGTTGTTGTATATTCACCTATTCTTGATACTTGATTAAGCACAGAAGTTTTAATATTTTATTAAATATTTATAGCATTTCAATATGTTGACAACATACATAAATTGAACGTGTGGCGAAATAATTTCAAGTATCATCATTGTGTAACGATAATACTTGAAACTCGTACAATTAATATGCCTCTCGTGCAATAAATAAGTTAGGAAGTTGTGTAGCCTGACAAAGGATTGGGATGGGAGATTGATGGAAGAAGAAAACCAATACTTGTGCGATCTGCTATGAGGGAGGGTCCCTCTCAGGAGAAATTTCTGAAATACTGTTCCTATTTTGATGTTAGACAAGCGTGGAAACCCGGAAAAATCCACTTGGCTAGCTTACAGGTGGACACGAACCCGCACCCATCTGTAAACTAGCGACCAACTACCAGTGATTATGGTTAAAAAAGCCTCAAATATTGATGTTTAAATATAAATATTTTGCAAAAGAATATAATAAATTTATATTTATTTTTGTTATACCTAGACCTAAACCGTATAAAGACACAATACCCATTTTATAAAGTTTATAAAAGAGGTTGAGGTGCACGTATTCAGCCCAAAACATGAACGGCGGACGGACGAGCGCCGCCATCTGGTAATCCTATACGGTCGATAATGGCGTTTGCTACGTCTAGAATGGCGAGTAGACGATCGGCTTAAACTTCTTCATTTTTTTCTGTTTGTGGTTAAAATTATGACGCATTTTATTAAAATAATGATTATTTAAGTATTTAAGAATAATATTGTAAAGAAACAGACGATTTTAATCCAGAAATTATTTAATTATTCAATTTTTTAGCGAGTGATGCGAAGTGCCTATAGAATTTACATATATTTGTCTTCATAATAGCTTATCTTAAGGTAGGTTTGTTCTTCCACCATCAACAGCGTAATACGTTTGTAAATTTTCTAAAAGTTAATTTTCCGAGCTGCTTTCAAATTTACATAAGCCACTACTTCCCTCAACAAGAGTATGAGATAGTCCTATCGTCCTATCGTACGGTACACGACGTTAATTAAAATAATTATTTAGTGTTATTAAACATCCTATAAATACTTTAAAACAGTTTAATTTGTTTATTTACCTTCGCTGGTAGCCCTCGATGTTAAATGCATCCGCCATTTTTTCAACAAATTTCCCGTGAGTCAATGAGTGACGTTCACTGAGTCACGTGATGTTGTGAACGAGCGCCGCAAGGTCTTTTACTTGGACTTAAAACATCAAACGTGTACTTCCACTTTCTGTACAAGTTTAACGTTTGTACTTGCGCCTTAACCTCTCTATTATATTAGATTGTATACATCGCACATTTAATACACTTTATAATCATATTAAAACGATTTTTTAAAGTAAAACTATGATTTTATTGTTTTATCGTAACTGTAAACTAATGTATTCAGCTATTAATACAGAAATAAGTATAATTTACATGTGCAATGCATATTTTTAATCTTTTAAGGTATGATTACGTGTAGTTTTTGTACACATTTGTAATAATAATTTTTCTTTCGGTGATAATTTACGAAATGTAAAAGAAAGTTTATAAAGTTATTAGTATTATCTCTGAGCAAAGAAACATTAAAATGGCATAATTGTATAATTTAAAGAAACATTATGACTTGTTCGAATGCTCAATGGATAATCTGCCTTATAGTCACGTTTACATATAATGATACTTTCATTCGTGATAATTGCCATTCTGTTGCTTACAACTCGGTCAATTTTTATTCTTTCGACCAGACTAGATTTTCGCTCAATAATATCTTTTATATTTTTAATTATTACGCACTGAAATAAAACTATCTATAATTTATGATAAAGCCATCGGAAACTTTGATGCAATACAGTATATAATCTACAAGTGAAAAAAAACACTAAAAATTAAATAACAATTTATTGGTGTAATTGAATCCAAGCTTTAACCTCTTCTGGAAAATTTTCTGCGGGCTCCCACGTATATATATATATATAATAGAAGATCAATAAACATTGTAATAAGTAGTGAAAAACTAACAAATCTTATTTCAAGAAGGATTAATTAGTTGACTAATACAATTAGTAAAATTGATATTTATTTAGGTAGTTCTAATGTAACGAGATAGTGAAACACGCTTGCTATAGTTCTACCTATTGAATAATGCGCTTCTATACATATCTACACATAGTCTGCTTGATAAATCAATGGGTATATATATAAATACATATATCGTTTTACCTCTACGTTACTTATAAATGTTCTGAACGAATTTCTGACAAGCATATGATGTATTTTCCATCCTCTTCTAGTGGATACGGTAAGATTTTCTAGTAAGATAACGGTAGTTTTAGATTAGATATTCGATAATAGATTTTCTCCTTCAGATCAAAACTCGATAAATAATATTCTCGGTTTTCACTCCCTTATTTACTATAATCTCTATGTTATGACTCGAGTTTACCAATGTGTATACTATCATTTTAACGCGTTTACTCGAATGCATCTAAATTAAAAAATAATTTAAAAAATAGATGAATATGGGAAGAAAATTCTGCATAATTTTTATTATTAGTTATCCTAATTACTTTATAACACGAATACATTAAGACTTGGTCAATTAACACGTTGTACATAATAATATAGCCTACAATAGACTGTTGAATAGTACGTACTGTACAGGTAATAAAAACTATAATTCAAGAATATTCTTATAATGGATTACTGAAAAATAATTTAATAAAAATTGATGTATAAAATATAAATTTATGAATGTGAAATTCCTGAAAATTTTGATACTGATTTCTTAAATGTTCAGAGGGAATTCGAGATATATTTAATGGAATTTTATAATTAATTTGCCATAAATTTCTTTAAAAACACCTGTATTATGTAAAGAATTTATTATCTTTTATTATTATTAAAAGTTTATGTTATTATAAATTTAAAAATTCAATTTCGTGCCCTCGTAACAACTCATCGGCATTTAATTTGTAGCATTTTATTATCAATTTATGCTTAATAATATCTTCACAGTCAAAAAAATCTATAAAGTTTTTATTATATATATTTATAATTGTCCATATAAATCAATAAGACTTTGTTTGTACGTTTATTATCTATAAATATTTTGAATTTTTCCCCTTTCTATCATAACTAACACTTCTGTTCTGGTTTAAGACTATAATTTAATTTATTTGACGTAGATACAGTAGAAAGAAAAGTGGATAATATCAAACTTTTATATAACTTAATGTAAATTTACAAGAAGAATTTACGAGATGTTGAAAAACTATAAAAGAAAAAAAAAAAAACCTTATTAATGTACTATAAATTTACAGGATATTTTGTCTGTACGTTGTTTACTCGTAATAAAAAATCCTAATTATATTTGTTACATTGTCCAGATCCTTTAATACATCAAGTGAGAAAATATTTCGTTATGTTCTTTTAATTGAGGTCGAATGATTATATTTTACAATTAATTTCCAATTAATACTTAAAATTTACATACGTAATTATAAATAAATTAGTTTAAATTCATTTCACGACACGCAACACATACACACACACTCTCTCTCAATCTGTCGTTTATGCTAGTTGATTAATGTCAAATAATTCATACCAACGAAACTAGGTTTAAAAAAAAATATTAATAAACATTCAAACTTCTTATATATTTATTCCTTTTTTTAAACAATAAAACATTAAGGAAACGTCGGTCAATTAATCAAATATTCTTCAAAGAAACCGAGCAACGTCTAAATGCATTTCTCTAGAAATCCATTAAGAACGAGTAGAAGTTTTAAAAAAAAGAAGTGAACGGAGACGTGGTATTTCATATCGATGTAATAAATAGCGATAGAACAATCCTCCTTCCCTTTGATCAAAATAATGTAGCAATTCTCTTAAACTAGCAACTATACAAACGATAAGAAGAGAAGAAAAATAAAATAATAATAATAATAATAAAATAAAAAAGAAGAATTGATGTGAGACATGGAACACCTGTCAGTTAGAGACCCGTGTCTGGTGGACCTTTAACAATCTTCAATTTTTAAACGTCATCTTTACCTTTCTACATCAGAAGTTATTTTGTTAGCAACGACGACAGATGACTTATGGATATATGGATGATGGCAAAATGCCAACTTGGCAAAGTTCCTTCCCAATTTTAACCTCCCCCGTAGCACCTTCCTTTGATATATTTAATAGCTTCCAGTATTAATGTCACACATAACAGTTTTATTTATTTTTTAAATAAATATTGCGCATATTTTTACTCGTAATAACTTTATAAATATTTGTTGTTTAACTTAATATTTTATTTTTTTAAATTTAATATTTGTTAATAATATTTCTCCCCCCCCTCTCTTGTCCTTATCTAAAACAGCGCGTTAATTTAATATTTTATTTTATTTATTCTATTTAATAATAAATTGTGGATTTTAACAGTAAATATTTTATTTTAAACATTAAATAATTTAATATTTTAATACTTTTTCGCATATTTTTTTGTGCGTAAAATCTGCGAAAATATTAAAATTTTTCGCTTATTTAGAAAAGGTGTAATGTAACATTTTAATTGTTTTAAATAAAAAAAAATTTGCTAATTAATTAATATTTTTAAACTTTGCTTAATTAAGCAATACAACAAAGAAAATTTTAATAAAATTAATTTTATAAAATATTCATTTGTTTTGTTTGTAAATCATTTAGGCACGGAACCGGATGCGCCGCCATTATTACGTTCAGGAGTAGGAATTACTTTTATCTGAAGCAACTGTAATTAGGAAAATATTTAATAAATATAATTAATATTACAATATATGTGTGCAATTACGACCAACTTTCAAATCAAAATATGCTATAAGCGATTAAAATCTTCGAAGAGAGAGAGCAATAATGGCGTCACTTCCGGTTTTCTGGAGTACGATATTAGACTTATGATTGGACGAGTATAGATCACGTGACGTGGATGGACCACACATTCAGTTATATATAGAAAATAAAAATACATCTTTGTCCAGAAAACCGGAAAATCCAGAAATTCGCACCACTTCCTACTCCATTTGATCTAGTACTGTACCAAATTTTATTAGTAAATAAAGATTTAATGAATTAATGTAGAGAAAAATTACTAAATATATAAATTTTTTTTAAAAATTAATTGTATTAATGAAGGAGAAACAAAGCATATAATTTCAACAAATTGGATTCTTGCGAAGAAAAATGAGTTAAAAAATTCTTTAATTACGTAAGAATATAAATATTACATTTTAATTGATGTAAATAGAAATTGCAAATTAATTAAATATTTTTCTATGATCATTTAATTACGTTAATAATTACTCATTAAAAACAAAAGCTGCATTTCCAAGTTTAATCAAAAATCGACTCGACGTTTATTAAATGATTATACTCACGCCAGCTTAATTATACAAATAATAATAATGAAAACTTCGGCCTCAACTTCCTATTATAACGCGAAAACGTGTACGTCGGACGTTCAGCGCCGCTTTCCTGTAAGCCTAGAAGTTTGACAATGGCGTTTGGAAAGTCAGTTGAATGCTCGACGTTCCAAACGCCACTGTCAAACTTCTAGGCTTACAGGAAAGCGGCGCTGAACGTCCGACGTACACGTTTTCGCTTTTAAAACTTCGGCCTCAACCTCGCTAATAATTAAAAAGCAAAACTCTATGTATTTTTTTTAAATTTTATTTAAAAATAAAATAAACAATAAAATAGACATGAAATCACAATATTATGAAAGGTACGATATTGCGATGATTTTATTTATTTTTTTATTTATAAGTATATATATTTATGTATATTGTATATAAAAACAGGTATAAAATACATTCATGGATTCACAATCAGATTAATAATAGTTTTTTTTTCTTTTTTATACACGAATATCCCCTAGGGTTGCCATAATTAATTTTACAGTACCCGACTTTTAAAGGCACATCCATCTTTAAAGCTTCCATCAATCAGTTCTGGCATTTTATCGAATTTTTTTTTTCAACAATAAATAATTGAATGTCATATAGTTACTAATTATTTTAACTCTTTTCATCTTCGGCAGTCGAAGAAAGGCGGCCATATTGAATATACTCACCTAAACGACACTTGTGTCATTCCGAAATTATCACAATTATGAGTTTCTAGTGTATATTTACCTTTTTTTTCTGATTTCCTACGTTTAATGCTTGATTTATTAAAATTTCCTTACGCTAGATAGTGATTAGAAAGTAAATTCTGTTTCATTTTCAAAAAGATTCTATAATATATTTAACTATATAGCGAATTAAGACTTGTTAAAACGGGATTGAATAATCCAAAATGGCGGCTTATCTGGTAAAAAGTAGATATGCTTAGTGTCTTTTTGTTTTGTTGGACCACTTATGAATAATTTTGAATTGTCAGCAGTTTATTTTATATGCATACATCGTTATCAGCTTGGCAATAACCCTTTGGAGGTGACAGAAATAATCTGCCATTGTCACAAACACACAGCTGATATACATTTTCATACGTTTTCCCTCTTGAACTTGGCAGTACCGTTTTAAGATTCTTTAATTCTATTTTTTCCGAATCTAGTAAAATCTAAAAGAAAAAAAAAATACAAGTCCTAGAAATAAATTAAAACTTTATTAAAATTTATATTAAAAGTACTTAATGTAACCTCACCACTCCCTCTTTAGATTGTAACTTAAAATCTTTGAGACAGGTAGCTGATATGTCGCCCACTCTGGACTTGATGTCTATGCCCTCGGGTGCTTTTATGTTAATAGTACTCGTAGGGGATTCCAGCCTGCGAGTACAGAAATTATAATTTACTGTGATGCAATAATTAATCATATTTACTTTATTTGTCTCCATTTTATTAGAAAATATCGATTACGCATACCTTAACTGTTGGAATGGTTCGGCTCGGATGATTGGTGTTTGAAGCGATCCGTCAAATCTTACTCCGCTGTCACCTAAATAAATAAAAATTAAGTAGTTTCCTGTTTATCTCACGCGACAGAAAGTAATTTAAGAGCGAGTGAATAAGAGAAATTCATTTAAATTTTCTCAGGATTAATTCTATACTATAGACAAAGTTGGCTAGAAAATATTTATCTATAACTTTTAAAACTTAAATTCGCTCTGTTATGAATTATTATTATTATTATTATTATAGTATAAAACTATAAGTATCTGTAAAGATAACTAATTATCAAAATTTTCTCAAATATATATATATATATCGGTTTATTTACTTTTGGACTACCCTGTATATCTTTTTTACGAAATAATTGCTTTAAAATTCTTTATCATAGTATGATAACGTTAAAAGCATCTATAAAAAGTACAGTTATTTTTTTATATTGTGGCATTCATAGTTTATATTGTTGTGATAGTGAATAGCACAGGCAGTGATGTAGTTTCAAGTTGAATAAACAACGTATGAAACCACTTTTATATGAATTGGTCAGACGAAATTATTTAAAAATTGCAACATTTTTACGTGATCTTGAATTTCTTATTACTTTATTTATATACATTTAGCTTCGCTCTTCATTGTCGACATTAAACTACCTTTACATAAACGCAAGAATTTATTTACTTGAATATTTTGTAACTAATTTTATGTCTGTGTGCTGTTATTATTGTTAGGATCTTAGGGTGTAAGATTTCTAATCGTAAATCGCTGTTTTATATTTAACAAAGAATAAGCGTATAACGGTCGGACTGGACACCGGTCACGTCCTGCTCGTCTAACTGACCCGAACAAAAGACGTCCCCGAATCTCGCGCCCACACGTAAGTGTAACCTGATCAGTTCCAGATTGGATTCCGGTCGTTAGGTTTTCACACTTGCAAAACAGCCGACCCAACAATTATTTTAAAATTGTTCCGTAATATTTTGTAATTTAGAAAAATAAGGAATTAAATTAATTGCTTCAATATTATAGGCATAAATTGTGACTAAAATGTTACCTTATGATGACCTCATCATAGAACTAAATACATATTAAAATGAATTTCTTGATTTACTCTCTATCACAAATATTCAGAAGCGGAAAATTATTTTTTAAAAAGCCAACAACGAGTTACGTAACTTTCCCGGCAAAAAAGTTAAAATTTTATGTGGCGCCATCTGTTATATTTTATTTTAAAAACCTTTTATATTATTAATTATTATAACATGTCAAAAAGCTTAATTTTGAGCTTTTTATAAACATTGTAAATGTTAATAACGAGTAAAATCGTCATTAATTCTAACACTACTGGAGATACATACGACCCCTTTTTCTCCTTTATCTCCCCACCCCCTCGACCTTTAATTAATCACCAAAAAAAATTTAATAGCATCAATTCCTCTAACAAACAAACAAACCTGCCTACGAAATTTCAGAAACTTTCGACGAGTTATTAAGCTTTAAACAGGGCGAACAAAATTGTGCCCCTCACACTCATACACACATCCATACATACAGAAAAACTCCCGAATTTTTTGCATTTTTGGACATTTCAGGGTGTCCCGAGTCCAAAAATGTAAAAATCTTCGGAGTCACTTTATGACTAGTCGTCATACTTTCCCTCTTACGTTACATATAATAACCTCAAAAGAGGCTATTATATGTAATATAATTGACAATTTGTATTTAATATTTTCTATATCTGTAATAAAAAGTCTAATTAAAAAAACAAGTAATAAATTGTCTAAATTTGCAACTACTCACGCATATTTACGGACAGTTAAGCAATAAAGTCCGTTTCATATGAAACAGACTATTCCATTGTCTTGGATGCATTCTACATTAAATTCTTATGATTATGCATTAAGAAAGGAAATTAAATTATTTTAATAAATAAATATAATCTGCAGAAGTTTCTGATTTATTCTTAAAGGTAAAGAAGCAGCGTAAAAAGAAATGGCCATAGTTTTAAAAAAGAGAGAAACAATAAACTAGATCCAAAAGCATAAAAGTAAAGCAATGAACAGTAGAAACGTTGAAAAAATATCTAAGTGACTTAGGGAGAGAGATAATAAAAAACGAATATATTAGAATTATATTGATTTTTAAAAGTTGAGAATTTACTTTTCTTGCAGAAATCGCATAGAAGTAAAGTGAAGTAAAGGAAAAAAGAATGTTTAAAATCGAAACCATTCCATCTAACTTCAATATCAGCTTATAAAAGAAAGTATTAATTTACTACAACTTATATACTTTTTAACAACAATTTAATAAAGAAAATTTAAATTCATCTAATTTATTAATCGTTTACCTGTAATTCTAAGTGAATCTGCAGCTATTACGATTTCTTTGCCATCAGCATGGAAGAGAATTTCTCCATAAGGATCCTTTACCGTAAATTCTTCTGCCATTGATTCAATTTTTGATTCTCCTAAAAGCAGTATAACATTCAAAAGATTTCGAATTTCAATTGAATGTATGAAAATATAATTAAAAATTTAAATCAGCTGACTTTTTTCTTACCTACAACTAACCTATTTGTTATAATTCCTTCCTCATTCCTGGCATTCAATGTGATATTTCTCATAGATTCGAACTTTAAAGGTTGCTCCTAGAAATAGAATTTTCGTTATAAATTTTTCCCCTTTACGGGAATTTTCTTAATTTGTTTCAATGAAAAATTGTTTGTAAAATATACAGTATTTTATATCGAAAATTTGTCATAAAAACTAATTTTTATTCTGTCGCCATCTGTTGAGAGGAAGCGTAATTAATCTTATGTAATGCGAAAAACATTTAATTACGTAAAGATATATTGCTTATAATACATTTCGGCAATGAAGCAGTGGAACACCTCAATAACTACTCAATAAACCACAAGATACACAATAAATGTCTCTAAGAAAAACAATTGCAGTGTAAGTTTCTTCTTACATCAGATCGTATCCAACAGTAGGAAATTAACGAGAGGGCGCTGTAGCGATAACTATCTATTAACGCCATCTGCACGTCGTATGCAGCGCCACGTAGTGATTATTCGAGAATTTAATCGTTTTGAACAATATGGAGAATTAGAAAAATTCTTTTTTTCGTGAATTTTCTTGACGGCATTTTCCTGTTTTCGTTATTTTTTTATTTATTTTCTATTGGACTAACGTTTGTTTTACGAAATCAATAGATCGTAAATTCGTGATTAGTGTTTTTCAATTTTAAAATATAAGATATATAAATTGAAAATAGATTTAGAAACGATTTAAGATTATATATAAATAAAATTGCATAAGATGCAGTAAGTTATACCTTTCTGGAACGAATCTCTGCCGCGTAGAGATAATGGAGAAATTCGGCTTTACCTTCCACCCTCAATCCATTATTCATTATCCTTAATTTTCCCATTCCAGACTGTAAAGATAATTTCATATAATGTTTTATAGATAAAATTTTATTTAAAATAAACCGCTAAAATTTAACGTATATAAATCGTTTCTTATTATCATTCGCACCATTCGGTATGAAATAAGTAATTCATCATTGAGTCATAACGTTGCAGTTTCGTCTTATAATAAAACAACATTATTTACTACTATTGCGATTAAAGAATGGAACATTTTTACGACTTTCTATGACCTCGAACTGAAATTTTACAGTCAACGTTTATTCTGCTAGATGCTATACCTACGTAGAAAGTATGGGGTCGAGGAAAAATGTCATAAAAAGGTCGTAAAATGAACCCCCTGTCCACTTTAGAAATGTTATTTTTTTAGGGTCGATGGAAGACACTTTAAGAATATATTTCTCGTTATTGGTTTTTTTTTCTTTCTTTTTTCTTAAAGTTATTCTATCTTTAGTTAGTGTACCGATTAGGGTATCCGCTTATAAACTTACCACTCCAAAGTCCATCACACGGATTATCCACACTGTGAGAGCGATATTGATGATGACCATAGCCGTTAAGAGTATGACTAACAAGTATTAGACAACGTTTTCTCCAACCGTATATGCCTACTCCGTATATATATTGATTACTGTATGGATCATAATGGATTCCATTTCCATCTACAGACGAAGGAGGTGCTCCACCTGCCCAATCTTGAGATGCTGAAGTGGTTGCTGTGGATGTAGTCTCTCCTCTTCCCATATCTGTAAAATGATATTATATATATTGAATAACGAACAAAGTTTCGAATGTACGGATGCATTCCTAGTTAATTGTGTCGCGTGATAGGTGAATGCTAACGTGATACGACACTTCTACAGATCAGCGCGACGTCCCATCAATTTTAATCACATGACTAATAATGCAAAGCATCCCGATTACGCGATAAAACGTGGCTTTAAAAAAAAAAAATGAAGGATATCCTTAGTTATAATTCATATTAAATTACAAGGAAGAGATTTCTTTATAAAATTTTTCGATATAAGAATTATAAGTACAGTACAATCAATTTTTCAATTAAAATGTAGTAAAAAGGAAGGCAGATTCATCAGTCCTCCTTGGCGTACCATCTGATGGAACATTACTTAACAGACAATGTCTGGCAGAACGCCAAATTTCTAAGTCGTTATATTTGAAAGAGTAAAATGTTATCGGTAAATTTTCCCCACAACACACAGTGTTTCATGCATCGCTACCTTACACGATGCCTCATTAAGCGTCGATTTTAGTTGTAATCACCCTCTGAACTCTTTCTGCATCACTTTTACTGGACATAATCCTTTAAAGATTTAAGCGGTTTTTGTTTATTTTCATCATTGTGTACCACGAGAAGAGAATGAAAATAAATTTCGCTATCAGCACATTAAAAACTAGTAATTTAACCACCGAATAATTAAAAAACAAAAATAAATAAATAAAATTCATTTTGTTAACTATAACTTACAAGATTATTTATAAAGTTAGCTTATTAATTTTAATAAGTTTAAAGTAGTTTAGAATTTATAATCGTGCTACTAAATAGTTTTTTTTTTCCTCTCTCTCTCTCTCTCTCTCATTTACGATGCGGTATTTACAGCTAAACCAGTACCATTAAATTATAACTAATTTAGCTGTAAATTTAATAAAATTATTACATATATATCCTCTCTTTGCTGCATAAAAATTTATGCTAAATTTTGATTTTTAAAACGTTCAAAAACACATTACTTCGGGATGCAAACAACAAAATACGGCATTGACTGATTGATAAAGAAATTGTAAAGAAAAATCATTTGCCACAATCCGTTTTCGATTTCTTTCTATCACCTTTTTTTTTTTTGATGAGCAAAACACAATTCCTGAAGCAATTCTTTCCCTAAAATACTTCCAGATAAGTTGAGGGAAGAAATTTTTGTTTGCTCGCTACAAAACTTGATTACCGCTGTAATTCGAATTCTTTCTGGTAAGGAAAGCTCTGTAAACATTGAAAAATTCACACAGTAGATACTACATTAAACCCCCGAAAAATTATTCTGTATTGAGTTATTGAGTAATTAAAATTTATAACATAAATTATTGAAGTTTACCACTTTACCATTCATTAAAATATACACAAAAAAAAAAAAAAATTGCAAGAGAGAAGAAAAAATTCAGAAAGAATAACTAACTTCGCAAACTCATTTGCATTTAAACAATGTTAGAATGAGATACAATTTAACGAGAGAGCGTGTTTATTTTACAGTATATACAATTTTCTAACCTATATTTAGTGTCATAAAAATGATTATTTTCTTGATACATTATTGCTTGTAGAATGTATAACATATTTAGCTGTTAGTTTCAATAACCGGTTATTTGCTGTTAAGCTTACCTTATTGACCGTATACGATGGTACGTACTGTATTTCCTTAAAAGCTACTTTTGTAAACATTTTTTTACATTTTTTTGTTATCAGGTTTCTTGGTATTTTTAAAAGTGCAGTCACGCATGGCTCGGGGTCATTATTTCAAATGATTGTCAATTTACTCCCAAGTTGTTCCCGTAAAGTTCTATCACGCTATACTCTTTTAAAACGGGATTATTCTATTTTTGAACCGAAAAATAAGTTAAGAGTGGGGAGGGGTGAAAGTATATCTTTCTACCTGATTGTTTCGGATGTGATATGAGAAAAATAGTATCACATAAACTTTATGTAATTATCTTTCTTTTTCGACTTTTTCTATCAGCCGAAAATCTGTATTATTGTTTTCTATCGACGAAAAAAAAAAATTTTTGATGATTCTAGCTATTTTATTTTCTATTTTTAGACAATTTATCCCGTATTTTAGCTCCGAAATTCCCTTCCGAAGCAATGCATTTCGATAGCAGTTGGTGTAATTTAAGTACGTTTATAACGGATTCCAAGTTCAAATTTTCAAATCGAATTAACGTTCTCTTAATGGAAAATAAATTTGTTATTTGTTATTGAGAAGTTGAGTTAAATTATTAACAATTTAATAATGAAATAACTTAGTTATTAATGTAGTTACGTATGGTCTATACGATTTATACAGTACAGTACATAAGTTACTTTTGATGCTTCTTTCTAGGCTAAGTTTGAAGCAACGATTAAATAATAACATAAATTCACTTTTAATAAGTTAAAAAGTCAATTATAAAAATTAATATGAAATTAAATTAAGAGGGGGGGAAGGTAAATGCCATTAAAACGAGAATTACAGAAAACAAAATTATAAAGTATCTTATCAGAAAAATAAAATGTTTTAAATGGCAGAATTAATTAATTTAAAATCTAGTTTTTTTTTTCGATAGATGTTAATTATTTTAACAATGTTTTCAAAAGATAACTGCTTTATCTTGGTAATTTTTCACAGAATTTAAAGAAAATAAACATTATCTTTCTTATCTAACAATGCAGGAAGATGTATTTGGCACTACTTTTTTATGATTCTCATAAAAACTTTTATGAAAACCAAACTAAAATGATGCCTTCCTATCAGAAGTTTTTATGTTATTAACGTCTTTACGCTATCAACACAAGTAACAATAATTAGATATTTAAAAAAAAACTGTGTAAAGAGGAAAAAATATAATAAATTTAACAATTTCTAAATTCAATTAAAAAAAAAATAAATAAATAAATCTCTCTAATCTATTTATTGAATTAACCCTGACTAATTATGTATAATTAATTTCTTTTTTTTTTAATTCCGTTCCTTGAGGTAATATTAAAATGTGTAGCTCTTTAATTAAATTTTAATCAAAACTCTTTCGAATTTTGTAATTTTCGAATAAATATAGGTTTCCAATGCTGAAATATATGGTCGAATGAACACGCAATAGCGTATGGTATGGTCAAGAATTATTGATGATTTTATTCCTGTGACAATGTGATTGTCTCACTGGGACCATCAACGATGGACGACTTACGGTAGACTTCTTACAAGATACGCCCAGCACCGCTTTAATAGTATAATATGCGGGCAATAAGCCTGAAGAGTAATAAGCTCCGTGCGCTAGAAGTCTAGCTTCATAAAAAGATACTAACTATTACGAGATAATTAGCCTTAAATGAGCTAATTAATTAAGAAATTATATAAGTATCCAGTACATGATTAAATTTTATAACGTATTTTCTCGGTTTTAATCACATTTAAAGTTGGTTTTCGTAAGAGGAACGATTTCACTAACTTAATAGTATAATGGTTATATACTCCATGCGTTAACGATTATCCATATTTAGGTACTGTACCTTCATTGCTGTCATCAATTTCGTGAATTTCTGTATTTCCCCCCTTTCAAAATGACAGAACTGATATATTTCTAATGAATAAAGTGCATAAAAAATCTTTATGCACTTCATCCTTTTCAATATTAAAAGGCAATTTAAGTAATAAAATGAATAAAAATACATTTCATCACACAAAACTTCAATTATTTATATTTTTTCTTGTTACAATCGTCCATTTACTTTAGATTTATGTCCTCAGCTATCAATCTAATTTCATTCATTTTTCACTTAAAATTGTTTTATTACACTTTAAAAAATGTAACCGAATTAGATTAAATTATCATTTGAACAATTACTTATTGTGTTTAATTAAAATAAATGAAGATTAACTTTAAAAAAAAAATCACGCAAATATATCTTAATTGTATACAATCTTGTGAATAAAGCATGAAATTGTGTGCAAATTTATTGTCTTCTTATGTAAAATACCTGTTAAATGTATATCGAGTATTAAAATAGTTATGAGTTATCAGTAAACACGGCAGTTTATTAAAATCAATGAATCAGCAACAAATAAGAAGAGTTCAGCATGAGTCATTTTGCTCTTCGAGGATATGTTTGTCCTTCTATAAAAAGAATGACTCTTCAATTACTTTTAATAAAGACAATATACGTGTTAAGGATATAAAAGCAGATTTTTCACTGCCAATCGAAATAAAGTTTAATTTACACCATGTTTTTTTTTTACATAAAAGTCTGTTGAATTGGGATCCTGTTAACTTCTCAGTGTACTGTGTGACCTATCCTACCCGAAACTTTGTTGTCTCTCTATTTGCTGTGTTCAGAAACTTCTGTCCTCCATTATTAATATCTGTATTCGAGATCTTATTATTTACAGAGGCGTTACTGGCTTCTCGGGAGCATATCTAGAGGGGTACATTTTAATACTAAAACAATCAGTTTTGTTACTTTAAAATAGAAATAAACATAATAACGCATATCGCATGACTATACTTAGGTAAGATTAGATAAATAATACTTTAGTCACCCCCGAATCATTCTTCTCGAACAGCCTGATCGTAAGAAATCGTTAAATCTTTCAAAAAATATCAATTTAATTCTAAACATTTTAGTAAGAGTAATAAAGAAGTACTGTAAAGTATACGTAATTCAGTGTAAATTCATAAATTAACGTAACAACGGATGAAAGAAATAAACAAAAAAAAATCGACGTAAATTTCATTAAGTAAGTAAAGAATTAATCTTATTTTTTAAAAGAAAAATTATAAAAATAATTGAGAAAAAGTAAGTACTGTGTGTAGTTTCTTCAAACTTTTATTTGGTTACCTCGGTAACATCAAGTAACCTAAGTAAAATTCGTTCAACCGTAGTAACAAGACTTAGGCAGGTAGACATGTAACATGTGTGTTGAAAATATACTTGTTAAAAAGGGTTTTAAAATAACGACTTTCTTCTCCACACGTTCTTACTTTTAATCAATCTTTTTAAAACTTTAAAAAAAAAAGAAAAGAAAAAGGAAAAACAAATAATTATCTAAGATAAAGTTTCAATAAAAATAATATAATTATAATAACAGTAATAAGAAAAAGTTTAGTTTGCAGCCGTGTAGTACACTTTTTAATAAAACTTTCCACAGATCTTCCACCCCCAAACCAGAGTTGGGGGGTGGAAATTTTTGGAAATGTCACGTGATTAAGAGGGCTATCATTTGTAAGATGCGAGAGGGTAGGCAATTATCGACCGTTAATTTGTTTAGTTGTACTAAACAAGAGAGAGAGAGAGAGAGAGAGAGATGCCGGGATGTCAATGTTAACGTTGATTTTCTTAGACGTCTAGCGGAAAATTAATAAAAATTTTTCTTGTATAAAATAAATTTATATTAAGTTGACACTACTCTATTTGCATACATGACTATCTTCTGGGATGGATTTAAAAACAGAACAGGGGGGGAAAAAAAGATTTGTTACAACAAAGGAATTTAATATCACATATTTTTAATTTAAGTAAATCTTGTAGGAAATATTTCAAATATAATATTCTCCTTATATGGTTAATTTTTAAAATTTTTATCGTTTTAAGTGTTATTTTTTGGTTTTGTCAACATTCCTGAGTTCAACAGACGTTAAAATATTTTCGTTAAAAAGATAAACAAATGCATGAACGAGTCGTTTTAATAAGTTCTATTTTACATATTTACAAACTGAAAATGTAAAAGAATAGACGGATAATACAGTCGAACCTGTAATAGAGGCCACCTCTAAACAGCGGCCAATCTTTCAGGAAAGGTTTTTTTTTTTTTTTTTTTAGAAAAATGCGTAAAGATAATCTCTAAACGACGGCCATTCTTTTATGTTTCCGTCAGTGTCCGTCGTTCGAAGGTTGGCCGTAATAATATATAAAAATAAGAGGATAAAAATCTGGAAAAGTTCGATCCGATTTTAATACCCTTAAAAGATTGATGAGGTGCCGTAAAAGTGTATTTTTCGCGAATTTTACACGTAATAAATTAATGTTTATAACGTTCTTTTTAATACGGAAATTTTTATCACTTTTAAAAATAAGTTTAAAAGATGAGAAGAGGATAAAAGAAGTTATGTGGAATTATCTAAATAGTTTATTATTCCCTGAAGTAATATCTAAAATACTGGTGTTCCGTTGTATCTTTTGTACTATCTTTATAGTTAAATGAAGCTTTTGAATAAAGTAGCTGGCTGTAAATTTTAATCGCCTATTTTATAATACATGAATCAACCTGCCAATCTACACGGACAGACAGAAGTAGCTATTAATCGTCTTTTAATCCATATTTTTTCTATATGTAAATTATATTTTTCGAATTTTTATGTAAAATTAGAGCATGAATAATTTAATTTTCTATATTTACGTAACGTTTATTATATAATAATCGGTAATAATTATCTACCTATTAGTTATATAACACGCACACTGTATAACTGATTATTACAGTTATATATCCCAATATAATTCGGTATTATAGCACTATAGCTAGCTTAACTATAATTATATAACTATTTTTAGTTTCCCATTAAATTCTTATTATTAAAAATATTTATAAAATCCGTCAGAGAGTTGCGTAACTTTCCAGGCAGAAAAAAAAGGTTAAAATCGTGTGTGGCGCCATCTGTTATGAGATTGTATTAAATTACTTTTTATATTATTAATTATTATAAAATGTCAAAACTTTTCATTTTGAGCTTTTTAAAAACATTTTAAATGTTAATAACGAGTAAAATCTTCAGTAAGTCCGACCCTATTCGACATATGACGCATGACCCCATATATCTTTTTACTCTGTCGACCTATAATCACCAAAATTTAACAGCATCATACCCCTCAATACACAAACCTCCCTGCAAAATTTCAGAAGTGTTCGACAAAAGGCACAGGAGTTATTAAGCTTTAAAGTAGGTGAATAAAATCGTGCCCCTCAAACACACGCACATAACATCCATACATACAGAAAAAAAACCAACTTTTTTGTATTTCTCGACGTTTAGAGGTCCTCTGAGTTCAAAAGTGTAAACATTTTGAGGGTTTATTTTTCACCCATCGCCGTACTTTCCCTCTGTTATAACAGCCGGGAAAGTACTAACCGCTGATAATGTTCGAAGCATTAATTTTAATTACTAAAAATCACAGGCAAATTAGGAATTTTTAAACAATTTTTTAAATAAAATAATTTATTTCGCATCCAATTATGACGCTACTAATGATAAATGAGAAGTTATATGGAAATTTTCAATCGATCCATTCATCAAAATGATAGCGTTATGGACAGACGTCGCATTCAATTAATCTGACGTATGAATATCTATAAAATCCTAAACATAAAGCGGTATGGCTTACTAAAAATCGTGTAAAAATCACACATTTTTAGCAAGTTTTTATACAAAATACTACGATAGTGTTACGGACAGACATTTACGCAGGAAATATATATATATATAAATTCTTTTCCGTTTTAAATTAATATAATTTATAACATTTTATATTATTTAATATTTTTAATTATTTTCGTATTACGAATTAAACGAATTAAAAAATAAAAAATAAAATAAAATAAGAGGAAATTTTCTTTAATTGATCGCGAACTGTGCTGCCATCTAGAGTTTAAAAAATCAATATCTGAATTAAAAAAATAGCACTTTTATTCGATACTTTCAGAAACTTATAGGAAAATACCTTTGGGAAATCGTCAAAGATAGTTCAGGAAATAGATCCTAGTCAACATCCGGATATGACCTTCTACGTCATTGTACGTAATTTCCGGTGGGTTTCTATCAGGAAAGTTGCTGAACACGTCACATTTTAGAAGAAAATTAATTGCGACAAATATATTAATAAACGCTTCATAAATTATTTAAAAAAGAAGAAGAAAAAAAAAACTTATTTCTTTCACGAAGTTTAATTTAAAACGATTGAAACGGTTAAAATTATTTTAAAAATTAACAACGTGTTTGCTATTAGAGCAATACATATTCTGTTGAAATAAAAATGATCAATAAATTATACTGTTGTATTGATTATTATCCTTTCTTATTATTCCTCGCTCCTTTGAATATTTACTACTTGATAGGATAAGATAGAATTGTATTCATCCTCCAGTGTAGTATGCAGAAGAAGATTTCTTATGTGGAGATGCATTATTTTATGTATGAGACTGCTAAATATAACATGTTTAAAACGTAGTTGAAATGCTCTAGAGAAATGAAGTAAGCGGCTAATGTTATTTGTATAAAAATATCTATAACAAATATTATTCAAGTCGAGAAAGAATTACTGAAATAGAAATGAATCTCGATCAATGAGAAAAGTCATACTCTTTGCCACTTTTAGTACCCCTACAAACGGAAGGAAGGTCACCACTTTCGAGGAAATATAACTTATGCTTTCATATTCTGATGATGGAAAATAGTAGAATTAGGCACTAAATGACTAAATGTAGGATTATGCAAAAGTAGGGCTAAATGTAGGATTATGCAAAAGTAGGACTAAATGTATGATTATGAACTTCAGAGGAATAAAAGTAGGACTTAAAGTATGATTACGGACTACAGAGGAATAAAAATAAGATTATACAAAAGTACGACTAAAAATAATGGACTATAGAGAACTAAAAGTAGGATTATGGATTATTAAAAGTAGGACTATAACTCAATGAGAAGAGTTAATAGGAATAAAAGTAGGTTTATAGACTATAAAGTAGGCTATAACTTATGCTTTTATGTTATGATGATCAATACGCTCATACATCCTTACGAATAGAAGAAAGTACACGTTTGCCTGCGGAATCATTTAAGTTGGATATTATTTTGCTTTTAGCCATAATTTTAAATCTCTTTTTTTAATTAAAATTAAATGATGATAGTAGAAAGATTTGCAAGAATTTGTATTATTAATAAAATAAAGTAGTAAGTGTAAGTGTGATGATGAATTTAATATGATGTAAGCGATTTCTGGGATCTTCGTTGTGTAGTAAGTAGGATTATGTAGCTAAATAAACAATAATCAATGTCTGTAGCGTGAATTTTTATTACTGTTCTACTAATATTGGATTTACTGTATCACATTCCATTTATATAATTATTTTAAGAGTAAATTTCTATTGATAAAACTCTCTTCCATCGAGTATTAAGCGTTTTTCAATGCTATCCAGGAGAAAGTAAAGAAAACACAACACAATTAGGAGATTGATAGCAACTGTTCAACTCTTTACAGATATAAAACTACCATAATTTTTTCCTTTTTATAGCTTAAATTCGAATTAAATCTCAAGTAAAATAGAAAATTATATGATTAAACTAGCATTTAAAGAAGTTAATGTGATGAAAATCAAGCTAAATCATTGAAAAATGTTTTAAAGAATATTGTAAGCGCTGCATGTTTTAAGATAAAACTAACGTGTGCTGATCGTTTAAAACGAATCATTGGTCATATTAATACACATTTACTATTTTTAATTCTGGCTCCATGCCACTGTTGGGGTATTCTTATTTTAGTTATGCATTTAGCTTTCTTGTAAATCTTCCCTAGCACATTTCAATGTTATGTCTTCTTGACTAAAGAATTTTTCAACAGAAAGTTCGTTAATCTCTACGGTAATTTAATTATTTTATTTAAATTTATCGTCGATATTCCATCCCCTAAAAGGGAAAGAAAAATCATATCAATTCCAATGATCAAACGTGTAACTAATATTTTAAAAATCGAAATTAAATTCACTGATAAAAACGTCACCTTTATATTGATACGAAGTGAAGATTTTGATGAAAATTTAATGTGTAATTTTTATATTCTGAATCATGATTATTGAACATTAAATAATTTAGAAATTTTTAAATGCCATAAAAAAGTCGTTTATAAAATCCAGCGGATGCTTTAATGTGCACCAGTAGTTAAAATAATAACATTAAAGTTTATCTTTTAATGTGTATAATTATTGTATAATAAAAATTTTTAAATGTCATAAGAAATATTTTATCCATTGGCAGTTAACGGACGTTACCGACAGATATTTACAAATAATACGTATAAAATACTGATATTAATTAACGACCGTGTATAAATCATCGGATTTAATATAATATTAAGGAAATATGTTATTAAAATTTTACAGTTATAAGCATCTTAAGGTAATTATTCCGAAATAAAAACTTATTTATCATAAAATATATGAAACTTGCGGCTTAAATTTTATAGAAAATTGTATAAAAATCTTCTAATTTACCTTAAAGTGTTGTAAAATTATTAAATTATATAGTAAATATTAAATTAATTTAACATAATAAAAGTGTTTAAAAATGCTTTTATAACTGTAAAGAAATAAATGAATTTTCTGTATATTTTCAGCACAAATTATGTATTGTTAAATATTTTTATAGATCATAATACACGAAAATTACTAAATTATTGACTCGAATATAAAATTTAAAAAAATTGAGTACGCTCGTGCTAGCAGCCTTAGACATTGTGCACTTTGACCCCCACCGTATCGAAAACGAATGGTGGATTCTCGACTTTTTATTACATTTGTAATTTCCTCGTTCCGTATTACGCCAAATAATAAAGTTTAATCAAAATCCGCCCGTCAAATTTTGAGAAAGAACTCAATTCTATAAACCACATAGAAGGGGCATCGTTAAAGCCAGGTACACACGTACCTGAACAGGTGCGCTTGTCCGGTATACCTGAACGTTTAGATGGAAAAAACACAGATAGTTCTGTCATCTACACGTTCGGGTATGTAACAGGCTTAACGCTACGCCTCAATTATGACACATATCTTCTTACATTATGTTAAATATTACTTATACGGTTTATAGATACACATTTAAAATTCCCGTCATACTGGCTATTAATGAAAACTATTTAATCAATAAAATTTTTAATTCATTCCGTGAAACTGTAATGAATTTACACCAAATTCTTACAAGTCGATAAATCGTATTTCTATTTTCTGTGTCGTTAATTTGTAAGGGGAAACAATTACTCTATGTGTTACGTGAATCTGCAAAGCAATTGGTTTGTATTTTCTTTCTTTTTTTCCCTCTCTCTCTCTCTCTCCAATTAAGAGTTTTACAAAGTAATCGATTGTTACTTTAATATAATTAATATAAAATAATAATTAAGATTCATTTTTTATATAAATTTTTAAAAATATAACACAGTAAAACCTGTTTAAAACCCGTTACTGGTTTATGGAAGGTTACGCTTTAATTAACTAACTCTTCTGGAGGGTTGAGGAGTAGCAGCGATGTTGTATTGTCAAGGATACTTTCCAGAAAGTGCAAACTTAATAAAACAGAATTTAAAAAAATGATGTGTAACTCTCATCACCGAGAAGTCGACCATGATCCTAACCAGCAAGTTACTGCATTAATGATGTCGTTACGCAGAATTTCGCCTGTCGTGTAATTTGTTTCCAGAAAACTCCCGTTAGACAGGTTTATAATAACAATTTACACACAATATCATTCAGTGGATCCGTTATAGACAGGTTTTACTGTAGCATTAATAAGAATCTAGATTTGTACATAAATTTATTGTAGATAAATCTAATATAAACTTCTGTACAGTAAATACATTATACATATAAAAATGGATACTAGAAAGAAAAGGTAATTTTTGGTATATTTTAATTTTAGTAATTATTTAAGAGCGTGTATACCCCACCTTTCTTTTCCTAAATTACATGATTATAAATAAGATTTGAAAATGATTATATTTTATAACTTGATTGTAATTTACTACAGTGTAATAATTTTATTTCGTTGCTAACTTAGATTTACTACACCATACTTTCTGATCTATTATATTACTATAAATCTTCGGTTTCATCCCATTAGACATAAGTTTGTAGCATCTCTATATCTCTTCCTTCGCAGTTTCTGTCATTTTCTTTGGCTCGACATAACCCAAGAGGCTCTCGTGTCATAAAAAAAGCAAATACAAACACTTTATTTTTCTTCATATTTCTCACATGTCACTAGGAATATTCTATTACTAGCACTATTGATTTAAATTACTCGCATGACTGCTTCGACTAGAAAATTTCTATTTTACAAGTGTTTCTACAAAATTTTCTAAAGATGTCCTTTAGAAAATTTTCTTTCGAAAATAATATTTATGCTACATTAAAAAAATCAAAGGATAATTGTAAATTTAATAATAATAATAATAATAATAACATAAAAAAATTATAAAGATCCTTCAGATGGATGCGTTTATATAAAATGCATTTAATCAATCCTGTAGAAATGATTTTCTGTCAAAAAAACAATCATTTATCATTGTCAGAATCATGTATTAAGTTTGAAACATATTTAATATGTTATTATATTCTTTTTTTAAAAAAAAAAAAATGTATAGGCATCTATCATTTACTGGTAGGAAGGACTGGTGAATATTTAAATTAAGTCGCTTGCGTAAAAAAGATCCAGCAACGAGTTGCGTAACTTTCCCGGCAAGAATTAAAATTCTGTGTGGCGCCATTATGAGACTGTATTTAAAAACTTTTTGTTATAAATTATTATAAAATGACAAAAAAAACCTAATTTCGAGGATAGAGATGAGTTTTAACGAGTAAAATCTTCACGTTCGAGCCATTCGAGATATGACATATGACCCCTTCTAACTTCCCACCCACTCGACCTTTGACCTTCAAAATTTAATAGCATGAATTCCACTAATGTACAAACATTCCTGCAAAGTTTTAGTAATTTTCGACAAAAGGCACAAGAGTTATAAAGCTTCAAAATGGGTGAACAAAGTTGTACACAATAACCCCCCACACACTAATATACATACATACAGAAAAAAAAACCCAAATTTTGTTTTCATTTTTAGACATTTTAAGGTCTTCTAAGTCCATAAATGTAAAATTTTTTGGGAGAGTCACGTTTTGTCCCTTCAAAATTTCCCCATAATTCAAAAATTTCCCCAAATCGCCATATTTTCTTTCTGTTATATATAACAGCCGGGAAAGTAAAAAAGGGTTTAAAAATTCAAATATAGGACTACATCCAGGCATAAAATTAAGTATAAAATATTAATTTGAATCATTTTAAACATAATTATATTGAAAATTAAGCGGTTAACTTGTAAAACATTTAATATTTTATTAAAATATTATGCAGTGGCTTATCATTGTTTAACGTTTATTTAATGTAACTCTGAATAGAATAATTGATAAATAATATTGTATAAAATTATAATAACGAAACTAAATACGATTAAACTTCTATTTAGCGTCACCATTTGCTTGATTACGAGATTGGCACTAAATCGGGTGTGGCGCTAAACCGAACTAACTGAACAATAAGAATCATATGCTGTATAACTGTATAATATTTAATTAATTTATTTATAGCCAATTATTATTTAAAACATCTAATCTATATTTTACGACTGTATGACATTATAAAAGATTTAAATTCTACTAAATGAATCACGTCAGAGTATTTAATTTGATTTAATATTATTTATAATGTTAAATAAACATCACGTAAGACTTTATAAGGAAGGTATTTGCATTAGTAATTTATTAGTTTTCTATTATTAAAATTAAGTCCGACCATGTATATTTACTTAGATAACTTTACTATTTATTTATATAACAATTAATTAATTAATGATAGAAATTCAAGACAATATTCGGCATAATAATATCAATTTAATATAAATTTACCATTAATCGGTATGCGGCCTGATGATTAAAAGCAAAAAAAAAAAAAACAACGTAAAGATATTAAAGATAAATCAAGTGGAGGAAATTTAAAGACGAATAAATTCAAAATAACGTTAATTAAAACATATATTATAATCATTTACGGGTAATATTTTACTAATTGCTGTATATTGTTAATTGACTACGTTGCAAATTAATTATACAGTTACTGCTGTTCTGGACGCAGCCACATCAACTGTATTTAACATCAGCCATGAACGAATTTAATTGTGGATAATTTACATGTCGCTAGCAGATTCCTGTGGATATCTTGCCTGTTGCGATATGTGATGATAAAGCGTGTGTCAGAATCAAACAATGAAATTTGAACGCTTCGTTCTGGGTATCATCGTGTAAAAGATGTTCCAGGAAATCTATTCTCGTCCCCGTTATATTATTAGCTGCACTTAAAGCGGCAGTATAAAATTTTCGGTTATAAACACCCGAAAAATCCTCAAATTTTTCGATCCGAAAAGCTATACCCGGGGTACTGTGACGTCACCGCATAACCCGAAAACCTTTAACTCTAGTAGCGGTCGTCACGCGAAATATTAATAGTCACGAAAATGTTACATTCGGATGATGTTATGTTTGTGTTACGATCGAGAAAACTGCTTATAAATAACATGTAATGTGTATAACTGCATCGGTTTTAACTCGAAAAAATAAATGGAAAAGAATAAATTTAAAACCATGAATGGAGGAGGAATGTAAGAAAATAATTCGCTTACCTTAAGAATAATTGATCAATTCTATTTTTCACCTAGAAAAGAAAGAAGAAAATTTTAAATTTTATCAAAAATTAAGTCTACATATTAAATACCAGAGTTACAACTGCAGAAAATTCTTCAGAACCTTATAAAAAAAAAAAAAAAACACTTATAACATCTGCTATTAATTACGTGTTTGTTGCTGTGAGCTGTTATATGACTTTTTAAGAAAGTTTTTGACCTACATAAAAGAATTTTTAACACGATAAATGCCCACCAAACCACGTGACATCTTAAGGGTGTAGGCCACAATGTCAATCTATAATTACATCTAAAGATAAGATTGCACGCTACAAGCATCTTTTCGACTATTTTCGCCACACCCCGATGATCATTTCGTTATTGCCTTATTCTCTTCCAGGTAAATTCTATATAAGCTTATTACGATTTGCCTTTTTTTTTTTTTAATTCTATTTTTTCAATTTTGATTCGTTTTCTATTTCTCAAGTAACAAAAAGCACGCTGGTTATTTAGGTTAACTCGAATTGCTCGAAGACGAATGGAATAAAAACAAAAAAAGTCCAACCAAATAAACGATTTATTTTAAAATCTTGAATAATTCTCCTTCTTTCTAGAATAAATAATAATAGAAAAAATAAAAAAAAAATTTATACTATCTTCTATTAAACGGAACCGTTTATAATTCATGTCATCATTCACGTAGAACACTTTTAAGAGACAAAACTTGACAATCTAATTTGGCATCAATCATCAGCAATGTGCTTCAGATTCCGATATCCGAAAGTGCTAAGTGTTTGTCTTTCTATCAAGTATCCAGTTACTGATCTTAGACATTCGATCCTAGCCATTACTTCGATCATTAGTTTTGGGGGAACTATCTACGAAACCCTGTTATTTCTGGATCTTTTCCAACTCACATATTTTCCTCTGATGGTCAAATGAAATTTGATCGTCTGTATAATGTTGATATACCTTTTGTAAAAGCTGGTAAAAGCCTGTAAAATAATAACATAGCCCTGTATTGATTCGCTCAATCTATTATATCTTATCTCCCACTCCCCTCCCCCGCTTCCAGTGTATTGTTTTTAACAGTCTGGTATTATTATTTTTTTTAAGAGGGACTTTTTATGTAAGATTTTTCCCTCGTTTAAACATATTTATTTTTAAAGTTGTTGGTATTTCTCTTTAACTAAGCACAGATAGCATCTGGCATTAGTTGCTGTGGGAGCAACACCATATGCAATCCTAAACAAAGTTAGTCCAACTGGGAATAAGCACAGAAGAGAAATGAGACGGTTGCTAAATGACTGTTCATACCTTTCGTGAAATCATACGTGTGGTATAAACGGTAAGTAACGCAACATAAGAGCTCATCTGGCTAAAATATCTCAAAACACATCATACATAAAATCTTCTGACAGGCAAAACTGAATATCAATTTTAAAATGTAGCCTATATATAACTTCCCTTATATATATATATTTTCATTATTAATTAATATAAAAATTAAAGTCGCATATTACAGCATTTATTTAACTTTAAAACTGGTTTAGATACAAAATTTTTAACAATGATAAACAGGAGAGAAAAATGATTAAAATGGCCTTGAAATTTCATAAATTTTGCAATGTTATTTTATTTATTTTTTTTTACAATAATTGGCTCGTTAAAATAAACTTTTATTCGAAATAATAAAAGGTTTAAAGCAATATTATAAAAAGAAATGATACGAAACTAGATACACATTTATTTCTTTATTTCATTTTCTATATATTTCTCCCCCTTCTTCGTTTTTCTAGTGAGATTAATGCTGTTAGTTTTAACTAGAAATGAAATAGGAATGATTAATAAGTTTCACCTTTCAAGAAGTTGCTGGTGCTTAACTTTTATATATTCTCCCCTCAAAAAAAAAGATGAAAAAAGAAAAAATATTTTACTTAATTCAGTTCGAATTTTTAAAAATTCCAATGCAATATTTCAACTTTTTATATATTTTCCTCCACCTTAAAAACACACTTAAACATACGAAATCCTTACAATTAATTACAAAAATTATACATAAGTATTTCAATTTATTATTTAATTTTTAATATATATATATATATTTTAATGTAATAATTACAGAGCTGAAATCATACTTTAGCCTCTACTTTATAAGGTCTTGTCCATATAAGGTCCGAAAACCGGTTTTTGATTACTTGAACCAGGAATTTTGTTTTCGCTGGACGGAAACTATTGTCAAAATTTCGACATAAAGCGAAGTGTTTCGTTCGTAAAATCAATTTTAAATAATTTAATAATGGAATAATTAGTTTTCTGGCTTATTTTTAAAGAGGTTAAATATATATATTTTTTTCCATTTTAAAAATTCGTAAAGGGGTAATTTTTATCGTGTTTTAAGTAGTTTCATTAACAAGACACGTGACCTTGGATGGGATGCTTCCTAAAAAAAACTTTATAAATAAACCCTGCCTAAACAAACATTGACAAGAATTTAGTTCAGAGCTAATTTGTTTCTATTTTAAAACTTTATTTTAAATTTAAAAAAAAAACGTTAGTTTAATTTAAATAATTAAATAAATTATTAATTTAATCGAAGAAGTCTTACCTAAATTTTTGTACTCGTATTTTCAAAAATTCCATCAATTTTCCACCATATTTTTATATATACTTTAACCACACCGTATCGTATCCTTTATAATAATATATATTCGTATATAACCATAGAATAACTTTTCTAAACATTGTCTACTAATGTTTGAATTTGAGAATTTTGGGTAGGGAGAAACGGTCTGATGTCGTCACTTCCGTCTAAATGAAGGTCTGGTGCACGTGTGCCAACTATCCTCACCAGGAGGCGCAGGTAGGGCAAAAGAGAGGGCGCTGTTGTGACGTATTAGTGTCGCTACTTTTAATTGCTTTCCCTTCTCCTTCCCGGGGAGAAACAACGTTGGAAATTGTTCGAAAATTCCTTTTCCCAGCTTTTATACGGAGTAAAAACAAGATAAAAATCGTTTATAACTCGCACATTTTATAAAATTTAACTTAATAAATTTGTTTTTTTGTAGTGTAAATTTGATTTTTTTTTTATAAATTATACGTTAAGATTACTCTGAAAGGTGAGTTTTTTTTTTAAAGTAAAGATAGATAAAAATGCAATATAAATTCATCTTTAAGTAACTCCTGAATATCTTCTTCCCAGTAAATCTCTAGTTTTACAGAGAGTATTCAGGGGTTACTTAAAATTTATTAAAATTCTACCGTAATTTCCATTTCTAGACAAAAAAAAAAAAATAAGTTATTTCTCCAACTATTTGAATTAGAAAATCATAAATAGTATTTAAATCGACGATTTTCTTCATAAATAAAATAACTGATAATGATTTTAGGATCAATAAAAGATATAAACAAGTTCTAAAAAGCTTATTTTTCTTTTAAAATTTTGAATATTTAATAACAAAATTCTCTCTCTTAAATCTTGATCAATTGAATATTTATTCATTTTTTATAACGCTTTTTTTTTATTCCTTACTTTAATCCCTTTTATTCTTATCCTCCTGAATATTTCCACTCTTTTCAAAGTGTAATAAAAGTTTGAAAATTCCGAAGTTTATGAACTTTGTTTAAAATTTTATGATACAAAACAAAGTTTATTTATTTTATACAGTTCATAAATATTAATAAAATATATAATTTAAATATTAAATACTGTAAGATCTTGTAGGAATTACAGAATAAAATGAAATCTAACTGTGTCCATTCTTACAATTTATCAAAGATATTGATATAAACAATATAAAAAAAGAGGAAAATCTCTTATACTACATTTTGCAGGTAAGATAGAATTTTGATAGAATTTCTATGTTCTGTGTTATATCTCATCTATTGTTCTTTTGTTTTCCTTAGGGTTTTTTTCCTGATTTTTTTATTTTTTTAAGAGGAATCGCTCGAAAGAGGCATTATGGCAAATTGCCTACTTGATTGAATAGGAGGTTAGATAAAATAGACAATGAATTGTTTGATATATCTCGTTTATAAGAAAAACATTTTTATGTATAGCTAATAAAATATATAAAGAAATTTTAATAAATAATCTTAAGTTATTAAATTGCTTCGTATTGAAGTAAAATAGGGAAATAACCGTACATTATAAATGCATCATTGTTTTTTTTTAGGAAAGAAAAAAATGGAAAGAAAAATTTACAATAAATTTCACACAAAAATCATTTAAAAAATTCTTTATGGCTTATAAAGATTATGCCGCATGTATATGCTTCAATATATTTTTGTGGGATGTGTATATAAATTTAATGTAATGCATAAGCCGCAGTAAACATTCTAGAGTGTATATAATCTATATATACGGGCTATAAATATTCCTACGCAATTTTCTATAATCATAAACAAATATTTCTAACGCCATTACGCTTTGATATAAAGTTAAAATATTTTATCGATCTTTTAATAGTGTATACCCACTTCCGGCTGGAAGAAAATAAATTTTCCCATTTAAAAACAATGAAAAATGTAGTGGAAGTAAACTATTTCGAGAAGAGAAAGGTAGGCGCTTTTTATTTTTTCTATTATTTTTATTTTTAAATGGAACATGTCGGAAGGGAAGGCAGGTAACCAACGGTCATCTCATCTTTCTGGACTCTCCACTCAACAAACATTCATCAAACTCCGAAGCTTTGAAGGAGGAAGATCGGGTGGATGACTTACATCCAAAATCCATCAAGTTGCTGAGTTTCTGGTTGGATTTTTGTACTAGTTCATCTGGGGATGCGTCACGTTATTGATGCTGTGCACCTCACTACTTTTACTGGTGGATGCTTTTCTTCTTTCTCGCTCTCTTCTCTCCCCCCAACGATTTTCCTATTACATCAACAATAAGACGCCCCAAGCGACATCCATAGACTTTATACGTTACTAACGACACCCTGGAGATGTAGAATGCGAATTCGGCGCTTCTTTCTTTCTTTCTTTTCTTTTTTATTCCTCTTATTTACTCTGATTCACAATATAAGAATTATACGCTTAGAAATCTTTTCTCACGCTAACCAACCTTTTTAAATAAGCGCTAAAATTATTTGTTCTGTTTAAAATTTTCTATTCAATTTTCTCTATTATTAAAGTAGTAAAACGATCAGATAACATCGCTCGAACTAATGGAAAATCTCTCTATTTCTAACCGCTTCGAACAATGGGAATATACGTAAATTTGTTCTTTTGTTAAAAATTATTAATCCTGTAATGCAAAACTCCTGTGTTTACTTTAAAACTTTACTTGGAAAACATTTTATATAGGTTAAACATCTGCTAGTGACACGAATCAATTCAGCGCAAACAAATTTTCGAACCGATAATGTTTTTTCTCCTTCTTCTTCTTCTTATTTTATTTTCCTCACCTGTCCCAAATTTATTCTGTCACTCAATCGTTTCGGCTAGCAAGTTTACCTTGTCTTTTCTCTTCTGCATCACGCAAAAGTTCGAGTGTACAAGTGTTACTGACAGATAAGATAAACTATTTTTCAACCTCCTTACGTATCACAATGTGAGTTAATAGTTGGTAGTTTCGTGTCAGTTTTCATTAAAATATTTGCTAAACATTATCCGTATAATCGAAAAATTTATTGAGAAATTGTCAAGGATATAAGAAAAAAAAAGAAAAAAATGGAGGATTTTGATTAATCGACATCATTACTTATAACGGCGCCATCTTTGGAGCGAATATGTAACTGATTTTTACGAAAATATGCGGCATATCCCGCATATAAATGCCTGATATTAATTCTAGAAATGTTATTATTATTCGAAGGGAGAATTTGGGATATTGGGTGGAGTTATAAAAACCTGTCATCGATTACTATCAAACAGATGAATGAATGATACATCTCTTGATACAGCCAATCAGTAAAACCTTTATGAAAAAATAAAATATGATTATCTTAAGATAATGTTTTCGAATCAGTTAATGCATTTTATAATATAAGAAGTATTTTATTTTACAATTTATTCATACTGTATTAAAACGTTTTAAACAATTTTAACGCTTTAAGTGACATTTATAACTCGTGCTGACTAGGATACTTTACAATTATCAACAGTATCAGTGCCAAAAAAAAAAGGACATAGAAATTCATTATAAGAATTCTCAAGAAAGAACATTCTTATTCTACTAACCTTGTGCTTCTGTTGTTAGAAGAATTCTCTCTTAGACTTGAAATGTCTTTAAATAATAAAGAACAGGCGACTGTAAATTACATCCAAAATACACTTTTAAAATATAAATTTTATTTTATTTTATTTTTAAGCTGTAGAATTACGATAATGTTAAAATATCTAAATCAGTTTTGTAAATGTTATTGCAGTAATAACAGAGATACTTGTGTATGACGTTCGGGAATCCATTAGGATAATCGTGTATCCTTCCAATGCTGATTTTCCATTTAATACATTTGTCATCAAATAAATATATATATATATGTGTGTGTGTATATATATATATATATATATATATATATATTTTTCTCTCTCTCTCTCTCTTTTCTTAATTTAAAATATTCTTCTATAAACTTCAGAAGATTGATTTGATTCGAAGGAAACTTAAGTATATTTGTTACCACGGAAACCATCATTTAACAATAGGAGAAGGGATGCCAAAATGAAGCATCTTTCTTTTCAGTTTCTGGAAAGCTTCCAATCAAGTCAACCTTTCTCTCTCTATATTAGAAAATTGTGAAGATAAGTCACCGAACTCGTTCTAAAAATTAAAAAAAAAAAAAAAAGTTAAATAAATAAAGCGATAAAACAGAAAAATTAATTTTTTCTCCCCCTATATTACGATGTATACAACGAGTCACTTACACGTAATAAATTGTTTTTAATTACGTAAACTTTATAAATTAATTATAACGTAGATTATTTTTAATTACTAAAAATTAATTTTTTTTAAAAAATAATAATAATTATGCATACAGTATACGGTATGAGTATTAAATTCGTTTAAACGTAGCGAGTTTCTAACGGTATATGCGAGGATTTGGATGTAACATTTTTGTAATCTTCCTAATGTTTTGCCACTTAAATTTTTTCTTTTTTTTTCTTAAATTATACATTGAATTTTAAAATTTTCTACACAGCCATTGGTTTGATCTCGTTTGAAAATATAATTTACAGCCATCATTTGATAAATGGACAGCCACATTTCAATGTCAAAATAGTTTTTATATAAATGGACCAGATTTTTCTTTCCTGGTATCATAAAGAACGAAATCCTTGTCCAGTTTCGAAAACTAGGCGCTTCTTTCGTTTTATACTTTCAAATTTAATGTTTCCGAAAGATAAAAGAGGTTGAAGAGTAGAATACATCACACCAACTGTAACTACGTTTTTAAGCTCGAATAGATATTTTACTATATAAAAATCAGATACGAGTAAAACCCTTAAATAAAACGTTTATTTTCGACTGTAAATTCTGTATTATTCAATAGAAACTGCATATTATTTTATTCTAGAGTAATATTTTTAAGTAAGAAATACTTCAAATTTAGATATACTTTCTTAAATCGGGGGTATTGTTTGTTAGTCTGTGTATAGTGAAAAATTTTCTAGCACAGTAAAACTTCTTAATTTGGACGTCTTTATATCCTTGACATTCTTCTAAATTGGACATTTTTAATTGGTACAGCGGGGCATTTATATAGTTTTCTCATCCCCTCTATCCGGGAAACTTCTCTAAATTGGACACGCATTTATATGAAATTACTAGTGTCCAATTTAGAGAGGTTCTATTATATTATCTACATGTACTTTTTTGTTAATTATTCTTTATTTTAAATACACCCTTAACGTTTACAATTTTTAATAAATTAATTATCGTCCTACTTCCCTAAAAATCATATTATCTTGACATTAATTTATTTACAATAGAATATTGATAATATTTTTTTTTTAATTAAAATTCTTTAATCGCTTCTTTTATGTCGTAAATTTTCTATTAAAATGTAATTTATTCCACTTCATATTTTTACATAATTATAAAATAATTACGCTTAAAGCTTTTATAACTAATTTATTAATAAAGTATTTTTATTTCAAGGTTTTAACCTATTTTTTTTTTATATAGAACTCAGATAGACTCCTTCATTTATATTGATTTTAAGAGCTGTATGTGATAAAATAATAAATATTCTTTTCCATTTTGGACATGTAGGTTATCCTATATAGCATTTTACGTGATATATAGCAATAAGAAACTTACTCCAGATGATCTACAGATCTTCAGCCAACAGTCACGAAAGTATAACTACAGGTGTCTACATTTTGATATTGAAATAAAACTTTAAAAAGGAATAACAGGGTGTGGTTTGGCATTTATATAAAAAGAGATAATACGTTTACGTCACTAAATTTATTTAAAAGGTTCCTTAAAAAAACAACCACCACTCTTCTCTTCATTTAATTATATTAAAGTGAAGCACTGTTTTCAGGATTTAAATAATTTCTGTAATTCAGGTTTCACGTCTATACACTGGAGAGTTGATTTAATTTCATTTTAAAAAAAATTAATTTTTTAAAAGCTTATAAACAAATAACTTGCCAATAGTAATTTTTAATTAAAATTTACAATTGTAAGAAGGATTCGAAGGTAGTTTTCGAGAGTTTCAAACAGCTTTCTTTGTGATAAACTAGGAAGTTTCTCTCAAGACGACAATATCTGTTGTTAAGGGAGTAACTTGGTCGATTAAAAGATGTGACAGGTGAATAATCACATAGAGGAATTTTATTCTAACCATTAGTTCTTCCTTTAATTAAGAGAAATGAGAAAATACATCTCTTCATTAAATCATTCTAGAGCCTCATGTAAATGAGACGATAAGCGAAGGAGATGGAAGGAATAATTATATAAATATATATTATTGAAAAATAGTATAATTAAACAGCTTTGAATTATTCTTTAATGGGATTAAGAAGCTTTAATCGTTAGAAATGGCGAAAACTTCATACCGGAGAACAAAAGTTTGCTTAAATTAGAATCATTTTCTGAAAATTAAATCATTAATTTCTGCAATGAAAAGAATTTTTTAAAAACACATGCTTTACATACCATCTTCAATTTTTATTTTAATTATTTTTTAATTCTTAATCACTTTCATTAAATATTTTATTTAAAAATTACGAAAGAAATAGTGATAACTATCATTTTTTTTTCTTGTTATTTTATTATTCAATTAATAAGCATAATAACAAAAATATTTCTCATTCAAAAATAAGGTAAAGTAATCTGTTTTTAAGGCTATAGAAATATATATATATATATACTTTTTATTATAAAAATTACTAAATAATATAAGCAGGAAAATTTTCCTGTTATTGCAAGTGATACACCCATTATTATTGTTTCATTTTGGCGAGTTACTCGGTGTTGACATAGAATAACGATTGATCTGAGGCGCAGACATATTGGATCTGTCTTATTTAGTTTGATTGTTATTCTATCTAACTTGTACTTTAAGTAATTCAGTCTTTCTTCGATTATTAACTTAATTTTTATTAATAACTTCACGAAACAATTAGCGCTAAATATATGCAACTTCCTGTATCTAGAAACATTAATTACGCATTTTAAATAATTAAAATTAATTAAAAAACAGAAAAAAATTACATTAAAAATGTATCCGGATGGTAAACCTCAAATGAAGTATCGCGGTGAAGACAGATTTACAGGAAACTTATTAATTGAATACTTTCAATGCTGGAAAAAAAAACGCATTAATTTTTATTAATGATTAATATTTAAATTATTTTAAAAATGTTTATTCGATTATTCAACCGCATTAAAAAAAGAATAATCTTCCTACACGTGTAACAAAATAAAGAAAAGGTATTCAGAAAGCTCTTTCCGTGTTTTGCCATCGTAGAAAGTTCAACAATGTCTTAATGGGTTGTTAAAAAATTTTATTTTGCCAACATCTCTTTCATATCTTCAGATTTTTACCATCCATCAAACCTGGACCAATCACAAAGAACCAATTGGTTTTTACGACAAAAGCCTCTTTGTGATTCCTTAGAAATAAAAACATTGTAACTTTGGTAATGACAGGTCATTTATATCTATTTTCCAGTCATAAGGCAAGCAGGAGGAAAAAGATCCTTTCTCTTTTTTCTTTGCATATGATCTACAAGTATAATGTTACCAAATACTTATAAAAATATATTCCATTAAATTTTAACGGTATTTACGTTTGTTTTTATTCATTTACTGCTTTTTTTCTTTTTCTTTTTTTTTTTTTTTTGTTCGAATGAATATCATCACAACTTCTAGAATAAAAAAGTTAAATATTTTTATAATGATGATAAAATGTTGAAAGATACACTTTCTTATGTAAAAATTATACGACATAAGTATTAATATTATAATATTTAAATAGACCAATCAGAATTAAAATAAAAAATTTTAAATTACCAAATAAAAACTAACAGTTTGGATATTTAAAATATTTTTACTTTAAGTTATCCAATCAGAAAAATGCATTCGTTTAAAATCATCCAATAAGAGAAGATAATTTTAAATCGTCCAATAAAAGAAGCGTACTAAGTAATTTAAATTAGCCAATAAGCGTAAATATTGGTTTAAAATTAGCCAATAAGAGTAAGTTTTGATTTAAAATTAGCCAATAAGCGTAAATTTTGATTTAAAATTATCCAATAAGCGTAGTCAAACTTATCATAATGTGATAGAAATAAATAATTATGTTTTCATTCATTTTTTTATATCCACTTAAGTAAATTTGTACATTAATTATACTTGTAAAACTTTTTTTTAAAAACACTGAATATAAGTCGAATACATTTAAGAATTAACATTAAAATAAAAGAAGTATCGTAGAATATTTTTCTATTTCGTTTTAAAAGACAATACTCAAACGACACACTTGGGATACAATCTTGTCCGGGTATTTTTCTTTTTTGGGACTGACTAATCGTCTTTAGGAAACAGAATAATTAATGATGTTTCTCATGGGAAGAATATTTATAAATGGTTGTTTATACATTATGTAATTTGCTCCATCTTAAAAGAACATAAAAAGGTTTATTAAAAAATATCATTAGAGATTTATTTTATTTCAAATTCACTTTCTGAATATATAAAATATTATATAGTTTGCAACAATTTTCAATTTTTAAATTAATTGTAAACTCTAAAGTTCGTGTAATTCAATAGAAACTTAATCTGCTTTTTAAAAATATAAACTTTCTTTCTATTATTAAGAATGTTTGTCCTATGTTTTAAATAAAAAATTACAAAAAAACGTTCTTAAATTACATTCTTTATTATCCGAAATTAAATTTAAAAATCGAAATAATCGTGTTTTTAATTTTTTAAACTTTAAAAATTTTCAATCGGATATTTAACTCTTATTGGTTAATTTAAAATAAAAGTTTTCCTATTGGTCACTTAAAATGAAACGTCTCTTTTATTGGATCGTTTAAAATGAAACGTTACGCTTATTGGATAATTTATTAATAACATAGAGCGCCACCATCTACAGCGCTACCTAGCGATAAAAATCGTTACTTATTATAAAATAAAATATTTAATCGTAGCAATTTAAAAAAAAAGAATAAAATGTGCATAAAATTTAAAATTTAAAAATAATATTTTGTTTATTTTAATTTTTTAAAAAACTCGATTTTTTAGCCCATTGTATTTAAGATTTGACATGTTCTTTATTAATTTCTATTTTTAAGTCATGTTTAAGAAGCTGATGTAACAATACATTAGAAACATTCCAGAAAGTGTTTCTTATACAGAAACATCTATCGATCGTCCACTTGAGTGTCAGCTACATCCATCAAGAAGGGGACCCGAAGAGAGAGGTATCATTAACTGACACTCTAGTGACACTTTCTGAAAAATCTGCCCATTTTCGCTCCCCAATGTCAATTTACAACAGATTGTTAAAAATATCCTCTCCTGGACTCTGCTTATGTGTCAAGTCATTTATATACCCTACAGTATACTGTTAATAAATGTACAAATTAGAATATATCACCTTATATTATGATTTGAACCGAATTGTAACTTAATTCACTTGTTCAAGGAGTTGGGATGTGTTCATTTCTCTTAATCACTTATGTCCTGAGGCAGAGATTAATATGGGAACAGTTCATTTACCAATTGAATTTTTTTTTTTAAATCCCACTTTTTAATAATAAAATTAGAACTTTTCTCCTCTTAAAAATAGTTTATGTTTCTAGTTAATTATCTTGTCTTAACACGTGTCAAAGCAATGTCCAAGTTTAATTATCGAAGGATTGATCACTGTATGATTTAAATCCGTGTAAGTTAATAAAGATAAACTTTATAAAACTTTATAAAGACATTATGTTTTACAAGATGAATCATCATAATTAATAAAATTGTATCAGAAAAGCCTTTACGTAATATGAATGGTTGATGTATCTCATTTTCAATTAGAAAAAAAAAATAAATTGAAAAAAAAAATTAGTAAAAAATAATATGTATTTTAGTTTATAATTTAATATATTTTTTTAAACTTTAGACATTATTAAAATTTATAAAAAAAAAAAAAAAATTGAAGCAATTATATAAGATTGATGAACGTTATTTGATGCGGATTGCGCGACAGTACGAGTTAAAGAATAGAAATTTGAGTGATTTAAATCTTGGATCCCTTACAGAATCACTCAAGAATATAATTTTAAGGGTTTTTTTTTCTTTTCTTTCCAAAGTTCTTAAATAATAAAACAGCAAGAACATTAACTTTTAAGGTTCTAGAAAACAGCTACTTAAACAAATGAAATCCTATCGTAGACTAAACATTCTTTTGGAAGTTATCCAGGATGATCACTTTAAAAATAATTTACATTCATAAATTAAAACAATCGAAAAAATAGATGAATGAACGAACTTTTTTCTTTCTTTTTTTTGTAATGTCAAAATGTTTAGTTTAAGAAGAATGCGGAAGAAAGTCGAAGATAAAAATTATGGTCGAGAGGAGGAGACTTTTATGTTTGTGGTGGTTAGAATAAATCATTCGTGCAATCAGTTCAAAATATTAGAAGAAAGACGAGCTTAGAAGGAAAAAAAATCGGAACTTCCTTTAGTTTATTGACGTTCAATAAACAAATTTGAATAACAAATCGTTTCTTACTTACATTTAAGGCCTCTCAGAAATCGAGAGAGTAACTTACTTTCATAGAACACAGTATCGCATCAAAACAACCCATGGTCGAGAGTGTAAGGTTACATATCTCAATTAGGGAAAGAAAAGTGCCTCATTTCCCCCTCTGCAGACCCCCATGGGGCCTACTTACACTTTTATTTTTACTTAATTCATCTTCCTGCAAAGGCGTGTATCAAATAAAAATATATGTTTTATCGTAAATTGACATATTATCGACTATTTTCTGATCACAATTTGAAGATTATAAAACTGTCAATTTGATTTGTTGTTTTCTATGAGAATTAAAAGTTATATCCTGATCTACTTCTGCATTGTGGCACCATTATGCAGAAGTAGATAAGGGAAATAAACATCATCTGAAATTTGATAATATATATATATATATATATCGCATTCATAAAAATAGGATTTTTATGAATGCGATATGCGAATAACTCTTAAAAATCGAATTTTAAGAGTTATTCGTGGAATAATTCTTAAAATTCGATTTTTATGAATGCGATATTATCAAATTTCAGATGATGTTTATTTCCCTTGGCACTTTATGAACATCGTTTCTCTAAACTTATTAGAAAATGCCCTTTACTGAATAACTTTCAACGATTTTCTTTAACATATCAAAGAGAAAACAGTAATTACTTTATACTCAATTTTCCTCAATTTGGATTAGTTCCAATGAAGAAATCCACACATTTTCTTGAATTTCAGCGGGGTCTTTTATCGTTTAAATTTAGAATAACTCTAAACAGATTATTTTTCGTTCTATGCGAGTTCTAATTATATTTAAAGCTGATGATAATTATAAAATTTTCACCTTAAACAATTGTTTGGACTTTTCTAAAGATAAATTGTGATAAATAAAAAGCTTAAACTATTTTGTAAAAAGAGTTAACTTATCACAAATACACCAAAATACTCTAATTATGGAACACTTTTTCTATATCTAGTAAGTGTATAGTTTATATTTAAAATATACATTTTATAGGGGAGGAAATGTATATTAGATATACATAAATATTTATAGGATGTTAAAGTTCATAAGGGCTAGACTTAGAGGTTCTTTTTCGATAAATTTAAACTGTGAGGCCTTTTAAACTAAGCTTAGAGTGAGGCCCTAAGCTATAGCTTCTTCGACTATGTGTAAAAATAACACTTAGAACACACACAGAAACATTATTCTATAGACGAAACACTTTATATATTTAGAATATGTTTACGAAATACTGTTTTATGCTTCCTCTCATTCGCTAAAATAAGAAAATTCTTACAAGAAAGTTAATAATATGGAATAAGACGTAAAAAAAATGAAGGTAATAAATTGATCTAAAAGAATATTTAAAGTTTAGAACTAAAGTTTTATTTTGATTTGAAAATTTATTAATGTAGGGCCTGAGACACGTGAGAGTGGAGCCTATCTAATTACAAATTGGGGGCTTGCCACCTTTCGAAAGCCATAAAATAGAGTTTATCAGTTTATATATTTTACATAAGAAGCTAAGTTTTAGGACCTTTCAGTGAAGGAAAACTGTAGGGCCCTATAGGCTTCCCCTATATCTAGGTCTACTTATTAATATACACTTTAATTTTGATAATATTACGTAATGTCTCTGGTATTGGTCAAGCTCCTGGCACGGATGTCCCTACCAGGAGCTTGTGCTCCAACCTGCATTGCTCTATGATTCGGTAAAATAGTAAAATTACTGGGCTCTCCCACCACGACCGGATGGTGACCACAGGAGAGTTATTATTATTATTATTATCATCCATGGCTATTTTAAGCACTTTGAGGTCTCCGACCCAGTTTTTTAGAGACATTATACAGATAGATATTAGTAATAAACAGCGAAATGAGGTCTCTAAGAAGGAACCTGACCCTCGGCCCTCTTTATACTTCTATAATAATTAACGCGATTTAAGACAATGAAAGATCAATTACTTTGTCTTATGGAAAACAAAAAAGAAAGCGAAGATCTATGAAAATTTTTCAAAAAATACTTAAAATGTAGCATTTAAGTTTACCTTATTTACTGTTCTCTTTAAGTACTTACAGTAAAAATATTGATACATTATGGAAAATATACTAAATGTAAAACACTGGCACAGCCAAAGTGAGACTAAGGGCCATTAATTCTTACCAAAAAAAAAAAAAAGAGAGAGAATTTAAATACAATATTGATACAAATTTCTTTGTTATTTTCAGGTTTATATTAATAAAATGTAAATTCATTTGTATGCATCTACCTGACTTAATTCCTGGCTAAATCACTGCCTTGTTATTATTAAAATAAAAGTAATTATATAAACTGTACTTAAAGTCTCCCTTATATACATATTTGACAATCTTTCTTGAGTTAATACAGCATATAGAATGGAAATTAAGTTTACTCTACGTCTAAGTTATGCTAAGTCTATCTTAGATTATATTTAATATAATGAAGAATAAAAGAAAAGAATAAGTTTTGAGAATTTAATGTGTGCGATTTATTAAAATTAAATTTTACTAATTAGAAAAAGGGGATAAAAAGAAGAGAAGTTAATTTTCATAAATTGTGACAATGCGATAATGAAACAAAAATGAACGAATTAAAATAGTTAAGAGGCTCTTTTAATAAAATTAACAATAATTATTATTTAATTGACAATATTTTTTTTTTATTTTTATACTTAACCTTGCCGTTTCCATAGTTTCTGGAGAAGAACGTAATAAGTTTTAATTTAATTAACATTATTTTTCACAAATAGAATTCTTCGAGAGATTATCTATCACATCTCGGATTGAAAATTCTAAAGTATAAATTGATTCGACATTTTTAAATTCTTTCCATTGAAACTATTTTAATTAATGATTATGCCTTTATAATACTGTTTGATAGGTATTTATAAATATCCAATAATTATTTTTTAATGAATTTAAGCTGTAAATAATAACAAATTCTCTTCACTTATCTTTCTTTACACATTATTTATCATTAGAAATAATAAATTATATATTTTTCTAATAGTTTTGTATAGTTACACAATACTAGAGTTTTAAAAAGGTGAGAAGGGTCCCAGCTAGTTACAAATGTGGGGCCTCATCACGGTCCAAAAGCCATTAAAAAAAAATCAAAAGAAACTTTAATTTCTATCACTTTCGCAACATATTTTTACATAAAGTATTAAATTTGGGGAGTATCTCTATGTCTAGGGCCTAAAAGGTCCTATTGAGTCGTCTCTGTCTGCACCTGATTATACGTTTTATATAAGTTACTCGAGTTATGTTGGATAAGAAGCATTCGTTATCATAAATCATTAAAGAATTCAAATCCGTGACTGCAGTCTTTAGCATAAATAGTGTAAAATATAATTTCATTAAAACATATCCTAGCAACTCCCATAAAAAGGAACTATACTTGTAAACCATAATAAACTACACAGCACTCCCCGGGCCACTTTAATGCATGGGTATCCTCATCCATGATTGGGGTCTCGCCTTCTTGAAGGCCTCATTTCACATGTCATGACTAATATTTTTGTTCTGTAGGTCTATCCGTATCCGTATGTTGCTTTTAAAGAAATTGAGCAGGATGCCTCAAGTATTTAAAATGGCCTTTGCATCCGGTTAGTACTTGGAACGGAGACCATTGTCCTTTAACACAAATTCTATTGCAACTCACATAAGTATATAAAAAAAAAACACGGATTATGGAAAGTTTGTATCAAATGTTTATAGTATCTTTTCGAAACGAAACGAAGAAATGATGAAAAATTGCTAACTTATGATTTATTCTGTAAATATCCCTCAATACAAAAACACAATGATTTTGTATCACAATAAGTTACAATACTAAATAATCGTCGTGTATGTACAAATTTATCATCTATTTACACCGTGAGTGTTATTGGATTAATGAGTTGTTATACGATAGAGTCAGTTTTTCCCATTCCAGTTGGCATCATCGTTAAAAATGATTGAGGGTAAGACTAGATCGAAGAATATTTGTTTTGTCTGTCTGATCTGCTGTATATCAAAAACCGGAATATAAACTAAATTAAATGTACCAATTGATGTCATATAATTAATTTAATTTATATTCCAGTTTATATCTGCTTACTACTAAGTCATATAGGAAGTTTAACACAAATTATAAATGCCTTTATCTAGTTTGCATTGGAAATTATTGAAATTATTCTTGCTTAAATTTATCAGAGTTAAATACAAATTGCAAAGTGCAATAAGAAAAATGCACTTTGATTAAAATAAATTAGAATTTGAAATGATTCGTCCGTTCAAGATTTATTTCATAGGACTTCGAAATCCATTTTATCGGTTCAAAATAAATTCGCCATTGCAACTACTTAACGTAGAATATTGTGATGATATAATCGATAAAGAAACAAAATCAACAAAGTAGATAAAAAGGACGTCATCCTGTCATCTAAACTCCCGAAGATCCTGCGAGTTGTCATTTGGATGCTGTCAGGAAGAATTAGAGGTTCTGACATCATTCTTTAACGACTTTGTCACTTGTTCGTTAACAATTGTCAATTTGATGTATCACTTGAAGAAATTTCAGAAGCATTCTTTCAATTAAAAGGCATTCAAGAAACGAACTTTTCGTGCTTCGTCCAAACCAATTATACACTCACAACCATACTTAGCCACAAACGAATGAAGAGCCAGCCGCAGTTAAGATGATCAATATGCCTGTTGTGGAGCTCTATCCGCAATGGGATCAACTGTAATGGGTAAAAAATAGTAGGCGATGACTCAATACTAAACAAAATTATAAAATGGTAACTTTATTTTTGACTTTTTTTCTTGTAAACATAGAAGAGTTTTTTCGATATCCATTACACCGGATCGCACACGTTGAGTTTGGGTTCCACTACAATCCAGTGTTTTTCAATCTCACCTTGGGTTTGGAGGCCTACAGTGTGTGCAGCTTAGTTACGATGAACGGAAGCCGATGCATCCTTGAAAACCTGTGAAATGATTCGGTCCTCCAAAGTAGCAGCTGGTGCTTGCTCTGGAAAACCTGGATTCGAGTTTACTACCTACGCGGCCGTCTAGAAGTAATTTCAATGACGATTAGCTTATGTTTTACGAAAATACTTTGATTCGAATGTTTAAATGTTAAATTATTTATACTATAATTAGTAATTATGATTTACAATCATTAATCGAAATGCGATCAATTGAAGCATATGATGAAAAAGGGCATGCGCTACAAAGCGGCTGCCATATTAACTATTCTTTATCGAGACATACGATGGTATAAAAATCATCCCAGATCATCCCAGAGCAAAATCTTAGTTACGTCACTACCTGAGGCACCTGGCTTTACTCGGGAAAACCTTCAGAAGGAGTGGTGCAGCTGCATACTGAGAACCCCTAAATCTGCTCGTCCTTACTCTACACCTAGGTAGAAATTTATGTGCTGCAGAAAAGCTTTCTATTATTCTTGTTTTACTCATTATCTCAAAATGATCATTCTTATCTGCTTCAATTGATCAATGTTAATTCAAAGAACTGATCAAATGATCAATATCGAAAAATAATTTCTGCTAATTAGCTTATTTCAGCTAAATGTTTCAGCAGCCAAAAGTGTTTAGTAATGATTTTAGTAATTACTTTACCAAAGCCCCGAAAACTAGTTTCTCGTGACTGAAGTAAAGTATCGAATTGTTCAAACGACTCAATAATTCGTCAAATGTTGCCACGTTTGGCACGCGTGCCATAGGTTGGCGAATCTTGTTCTACATGATTCACGTCCGAAGAATTGAGCGACCAGTGATGTCTCCAATAACTTATTGGAGATATAAAGAGTAAGTGATGCGCTATTGCATAATTTAATTTACTGGGTGAAAGCAAAGCTAAAACATTACACGTAATGGGAAACGGGCCATTATTAGGCAAAGTACTCAATCGCTTCAACTTTCGTTGGAGCCGAAAAACATTTAGGTTCCTGGAGAACTTTTAATAAGCTTGACATACAATCAATACATTGAACACTAAGCCATTAGATATAAAATTTTAGGCCAATAAGCATTCTTATGAAAGTTTATGGTAGAATCAGTGTGGTAGATACAGGGATTATGAGGTTTCTAAGCCCCCTAAAACTAGCTCCTAGCTTAGTACAGCAGTGCCCACATGCAGCATACTAGTATATAATGTATACTTTCGCTTTCCTCGCGTAAACTTAGTCTGTTGTTAATATTTTACGCGTGGACTGTAATAGTGCTGGCTGGAAAAGAAAAAAAAATATCAGTCATTTGTAGCAACTTTGTTCTTTTTGTGTTGTGTTTACATCGTCATTTTTTAATGCCCGTCCAACTCTTGTCCCTTGCATTACCAAATAATGTACACATCTATTTTTTAACAGATTAAATTGATAAGCATTCACACCAAACTTGGAAACGCAGAAAAATTAATATGAAGCTGTTCAGTCTTGCTAATCCGGGTTTATTTATAGGCCTATACATTTTTTTAGCTTGTCTCCATGTATTATTCTAACCTCCCAAAAATTTATTTCTGGCTAAAGGATTGGGGAAAACCAGCTGTGCTTGACTTTTACAGCATCTGCATGATTTCAGGACTTTAAATGTCGTTTTTTTCTCTTGTTTTTTGCCCAGTGGATTTTTTTTTCGGCTTTTTTAATCATACCAGGTCCACAATGAGGCCTTGGAAATAATTATAGACCTAGTATGCTGCAAAATATTTTATTTAAAACAACTTTCCCTTTCTTATTTGTAACAGGGCCTAGAATTATTAAATATTTTCTTCATTTATCAATAATGTAAGAAAATTTAATTTATTATTTATTCTAAACACAAACAAATTATTTTTAGTACTGTATCAATGTCAATGTCCCATGATAATATATACAGATAAACAATTGTTTTTGTTTTAAATTAGACAAAATTACTTAATATTTTTTATTCATATAAAAAACTTACATTACAGAAAATTTTGTATCTATCAGGAAAACCCACAAGCACAACCTTCCTGAAATAAATACATAACTAAGTTGTTATAGTCCAATGAATATATATTTTTTTTCTTTCTGTTTAATTTTCTTAAATTACAAATTGACTATAAAAAGTTGAAATTTGTGCATATTTAATAACAATGTGTACAAAAATTGTTCAATTTTAATCATAAATTATTACATACAAAATGCTTTATTTCTTTTTAAATCAGCATGCCAACGATTATATATATATATATATGTAGATATAGTATAATCAATAGTATAATGAAAAATTGAAAATTAGAAAATTTTAAAAATTGTATATATCGAAAACAGTACAGTTATGCTGTGGTACACCCGATTCAAATTTAAAGTGATTATAAAATGGATAAAAGTTTGTTTTTTTTTTCCCCTAATAATATAACTACACAACACTTCGCACATACACCAAGTTCTATATAAGTTCTGCAGAATTGGTATCTTGTATACATGTAGTGTTACAGAATCCTGTTACAACTGACTAGATGTTAGTGTTTTAAACAAGTTGAAAAATTAAAACATCTATTCACTAAGACTTCTGTTACGTTGCTAACATACGAAACTTATTTTTGCAACTGAAAAGCAAAAACATTGTTTTTTTTTTTTTTATATATATATATTTTTTATCACAGCCGTAAAAAATTCCGAATAATTCTTCAATTAAAATTAAATAGGAATAACATCTTTTTACACAAAAAAATGTATTTTGTAAATTAATATTTTGTTAATAATCCCCAGAAAAAAATTTAAAACTTCATTTTTTTTTTAGACTAGTAAAAATGGCACAAAATACCATCTAATTGTTATTTTTTATTTGCTAAAATTAATTATTTTTCTATATTTTACTTATTTCATTTTCTTTGTTTATTATTACTATTATGTTTCTTTTGTACATTATATGGAGCATTTTAAAAAATTAATACACAACTCAGCTTAGAAAGTGTGTACTCAAAACACTAAGTACATAATATATATATCAATATATATATATATATACACACACGTTATAAGAATTGCTCCCTCTTCTTCTGTCTTTCTTGGTCCGAGGTTACGAAATGCATTGCAATTAGCAAATGAAAATAAAAACTTTCATTCTTTTTATAGAAAAAAACAAAAAAAAAAAAAATATGTCAACAGAACTTAATCTGTATGAAAAGTTTAAAATTTTATGTAAAGACGAAATCATTCTCTTTCTGAATTAATGCAGAAAGGCTTGGAACAAAAATCAACCTGAGATAAAACCACCAAACAGACTGGGTCTGTCTTCGTTACACTTTGATGAAGAAAGTGGATGACATCTAGCATCAACTCAACACTATGTTCCACTTGTGTTAATTTTTACTTTTACTTTTTACTTTGTTATAGTCTAGAACTGGATTCCCCTGGTGAATTAGCACTGTGAGCATTCCTATAATTCATATATGAAAAAAATTATTTTAATTTGATTCCAATTATAATTAATTATTATAAATTTAATTAAAATATTTTTAATTTTTATAACAAATCTTTACATTAAAATATAGTTTTTTTTCTGAAAATATCTTTCATTTCTTTGTATTTTCAGTTTAATATCACATTAATATAATTTGTAAAGTTTATGAACATTTAAGCTTAAAAGAAGAAAAACTAAAATATTTATATTTTGATTTTTCGACAATCGCAGAGTACATAATAATATTTAATAATCGCATATTAAAATAATATTTTGCTTATAGCATTTTTAACAATAACATTGAAAAATAAAGTAAAACTTTAGAAATGATAATGATAAAAATTGTCATAGCTTTAATCGAGACCAAGAAAATGAAATTCCTTGGTCGTGTACTATAACATAACCCTTTACAGAAATTTCTCCTAGATGAATAAAATGGAAGATAGAAGAACATGAGAAAGAAAAAGAATTAGTTTTATAACGTAAAAAAGACTAATCTCTCCTTTTCCACTTGTGAAAAACTGCTGAATGTAGAAATTTATAACTCGAAATAGTAGTCAGTCTCCTGCAGTATGATGACGTGATTGATTGATTAATAGAATACAGTTAGGTCTCATTTTATAAGGAATTGATATATGCAGTTTTGTGTTTTTACAGATAGGAAATGGTTAGATTAACTCTTGGATGCACATAAATAATTCTAACTATTTTTATTATGAAATTTGTGCAACAAAAGTAATGACATAAAAAGTAAAAGTAATTTTCTACAATCTATATACGAGAAAAAATTATCAAAATGAAATGAAAATAGGTTTTAATGCAGAATTTATCTATACAGTATGCAAATTTTATGATGGGAGCATCTACACTTGATTTTTACATCATCTTTGACTTATAGATATAATATAATAAAAATATGACTTTCCACATGCATCTAAAAAGCAACTCCATTAGTCTGATGTATCACATGTTAACATGCTACCAATTTCTACACAACAATTTAAATAAAAATAATGTTAAATTTGGTTTTATATATACGGGGCTGTGCTGATAAATGAGGCAGAGAGGAAACTGCCTTAGGTACCACATTGATAGGGCTACTAAAAAAGAATCGTGATGTTTATAGAAATAAGTACAATGGCAAAGTTCTTACACTTGCCTCAGTCAACAAAATTATTTGGAACAATCCTGTATATACAGTTGTGTAAAACTGAAACTAAAACTTTTAGCATTACATAAGCCTGAACTGGAGACCATCTCCAATTCCAGTATGTTACAATACATTTTTATAACTTTTTTAGCATTTTTATGTTAATTATAAATATTTACATAAGGGTCCAGGCATCCAACGGGAACTACTTGGAGTGGACCACAAATTTATGCAGAATTTTATGTTATGTAGTACCTACTTATAAACAACTCCCACAAAATAAGAACCATACAGCAAAAGCATTTATTATAATATGTTAAAATAAATATTTCAAATAAATAACTTAGTAAGTGTCAATAAAGTAGCTTTTTAAGTTACATTAAGTAACAATTTCTTGATACTTTTGGGCATTGGAGATACAAAAGTGAATTCTGCACTAAAAGTGTATCTCCTATCTTTTATTTACATATTTCATAATAATAATAGTTTCACAAGTTGCAACTTCATCAAAATTCTTGTAGAAACTATTGAAAAGAATAGTGTTTGCATTGATCCAGGGATGTCATTTAGCTTTATCTAATAAACCTCATCTATAATAAATGAGTTAGTCAAAGCTCGACTTTTTAGCTCATTCGTGAATCATTTATTTACCTTATTTTCTGAGATTCTGTATTAGAAAATATAGCATTTCTCTGAATTATCAATCACAAATTACTGATAAATTCTCAATTAATAACACTTTATGTCACATTTCTGGATTTGGTTGATCTCGACGTAAGTTCTTTCCATTAATCAACATTTCTTCGATCCTTTCATTTCAATCATTTGTTGCTATAAATACAACAAAAAGTTTGCTTTTCTCCATGAAAGTGATTCACTTAATTTTGATAAAGCTTATCAAATTGTGTTATAAGCTATAAGATAATTATTTAAATGTATTTTGCGATACAATTAAGAGATTTATAATCTGAATTAATACTGATGATAATGCTCATATAAAATATTTTTACTTTATTTTTTTTATAAATTTTAATTCACTTTTAAAATAAAAATATATGTTTGTCAGTTTTGAATATTTTGTAAATTTCTAATTTTAATTTTAAGAATGGTTGAATTTTGTAGGTTATGTCAGACCTAATTAACCGGTAGCTAAAAATATTTAAAAATTAAAGGAACGTATGGAAGAAGCCAGATTGATTTTAAAGACTAACTTTAAGGATTGGGATTCGAATACAGATATTTAATATTGGATCACTCAATGACAGTGGGAAAGATGATGGAGGTAATGATGGAGAAAAAAATTGGCAGTTTTGGTCTGAGTGAAACAAAGAAAAAAAAGGAAAAAATAAGAAATTAGACAGTTAATGAAAAAAAACGAAAAAAATTGGATCAAAAAATGACATAAGTGCTCTGGACAGATTTGTAGGAAAGTGTTATGTAATATAGGAGAATGCGAAAAATAGATGATGTGGAATAGTTGAAACAAATACGATAGATCAAAACAGAAAGTAATGTAAAGGAAGATAAGAAGTAAAACAATTATAGAAGATTTTGAAACATTATTCAATCTAAATGCAAAAGGAGAAATAATGAAGAAATGTAGAGTACAAAGAAAATGATCTAAAGTGGATAGAAATAGAAAACGTATTGTAAAGTTTAGCTTTTTGTGAGCACTCAGTGCTATGTGGTGCTCTGCTACCTTTTTTATATAGACTGCATCATACACACACACAAATAAATACATTTTTTTGTGTGTGTGTCATAATATATAAAGTCAAGGCAGCAGTCTATCTCTCTGGGGGACCCAGATCGAATTCAAATGGGTCAAAAAATCACCAGGAATTTTTCGGGGTGGTCCATTCAGATATGTCAGGTCCCTTTCCCTTGCCACCCAGCCACCCCATTGTGGGCCTAGTCAAATCCATAATGCACTTGATAAAGAGGCTCTCTTAATGCCCACAGGGCAGAAAGAGTTAAAAAAAACCCCTCAGATCAGAAAAATATCCTCTTGAGAATGATGTTTCCTGAAATAAATGAATAGAAACACCAAAAGTTTAGTTCAGGGGCAACAGCACTGGAAAACTAAACTTTACAGTATTAGGAAATAAATAATAAATAAAAAACACCAAGAGTAAAATAAGAGTAGAGATAAGAAGGGAGGTAAGAATAAAAGAAACAAAATGACTGCACAGAATTATTAGTGCAGCATAGAAGGAAAAGAAAATGCTAGAAGTCTGGACAAAAAAATGAGTGTACCTACATTCAATAAAAAAAGATAAAATAAAGTATAATTAAAGATAAGTTTGTTATATCAATATGCAAAACTGTTAGAAGTGATCTATAATTATTGCTTATTATAACTGAATAAACTAAAACTGAATAAGTATTAGAAATAAGAAAATTTATAGAAGGTAAGTTTAGGGAAACAACATAATTAACACAAGGAAGATCAATAGTAAATTTAATATATCTGTAAGGTTTAAGGGCAAGTTTAATAAAAACTTTGTAGTGATGTTCTTATATATGGAGATCTTACAGCGGAAACAGTGTGTACCGGGTACATGGAGGGCTATGAACAAGTATGAAATGGGAATAGAATTGATAAAGAGATGATAATATCTAAAGAAAAGGATAGTAGTAATATTAAAATAAAAATTAGCGGCAAGACCCAAGAAAAGTTGATAGGTTCAAGTATCTAGGAAGGGTTTTGAGAAAGGAAAAATTAAGAAAAAAAATACCAGAATTGAGAGATATTTTAACAGTACCTTAAGGATATGCTACGGAAAAGTAAAGTACCTATTAAGTGCAAGAGAATATTGTATGAAAGATATGTACTTACAATAACATATAGTGCAGAGCTTGGACTGTAAAGAAATGGGTAAAAAAATAGGTTATGGAAATGAAGTTTCTGAGAAGTGCACAATAGGAATAACAAAAAAAAAGATAAGGTTAGAAATGAAAAAGTGCAAACAAAATAATAATGAAAGGAATATAAGGTATTATTGAAAGGAAAGGATGATATATTTTGGTCGTGTTAAAGGATAGAGAAGGAAAGAATACCATGAGTGGTCATGGAAAGAGAGATACATGAAAAAAGATCAAGGAAAAGGTCAAGGGGGAGATGAAAAAAGAGTGATCCAGGGAACAAGAAAGAAAGAAAATACAGTGAAAGAAAATATAAGAGGACAAATGATAGAAGGATAAATCTAGATGGAGAGGCTTCATCCAACTAACCCAGCAGCAGAATGCTGAAAACTAAGATTACATAAGATTAGATTAGATTAGATTATAATTTGTAATTTAATATCATTAATCAATTTAATATCATTGTACATAACTTTTTGTTTTCAATTTAATGTTATGAAAACGTATTAAAAAACAAAAAAGAAATTAAGAAAAATCTACAATTTGTTTATAGTGACAAATTATCACAGTAATGATAAATTTTCATTACTAAGTAATTTATAAAATAAAAGAAAGTTGATTTTTCATAAATAAAAAATACAAAAATGTAACTGAAATATAATAATTACATAAAAGATTAAAATATTTCTTACCTTGTATCCACACATGTCTGGCAAGCCAAATTATTATTCAGATATTGGATACTTGATTGAGAATTTAATTCTGTATTGCAGATGCTACAATTGAAACAGTCACTATGGTATGGTAATAGCACAGTATCCACAACAATTACTTCTCCAAAACCTGTAATGGTATTTTATATCATACACTTCTTAAATTTAAGAATTAAATTCATTGAGTAAATATATTAATGTAATTATGTAAGGCTTTCCTAAAATTATTAAAGAAAATGCTGTGCACCAAATATTTTTGTTTACTGTATTTTATGACATATAAAATGCAACTTTTATCCAAAGAAATGGCTCAAAAATCATTCTGAATCTTATTATGTGAAGCTGCAATCCACAGGCTAATCAATTCTGCAAATGGATTTCAGTAGGATTGGACTGGATTAATTGAATAAAGCAATACATGTGGACAATCTGTGAAAGAAAGGGCCTCCAAGGGTGCTTCAACAGGAAACTGGCCCCTATTTAGATGTTAAATATATGAAGAAAACTTGAAAAATTCCACATGACTAGTCCACTGGTGTGGCACAAACCTGCAACCAACTACCAGTGTTTAGTGGTTTTAATCACTTGGCTGAAGTGGACCTTTAGTAGACTACAGATAACCTCTATGTAGCCCTGGAATTCCCAACTGTTTTTATGTATTGACTGTTTTTAAGAAAAATATTTTTCCATCAATCCCCTTCAATATTACATACTATGTAGGCTGTATTTTTTCAAGCTTTGATGGTCCATAAAGAAAAGACAAGTATAAATAACAAAATGAATTTATTAGCCAAAAGTTAGGTACAAACATAGTTATGTTTCGACATAATCACTATGAAGATTGAGGAGTTTGTCATATCTGTGGACGAGCTTTTCCATCCCCTTGTCATAGAATGTTGCCACCAATGACTTGAGATGAACCCTAATGTTGTTTTGAAGATCATCATTAGTCTTGAACCTCTGCCCTCCTAGCCACTTTTCCTGTTTAGGAAAGAGATGGAAGTTGCTCAGTGCTGGGTGTTTAAAAGTGGTGAAGACTTCCACCCAGCCTAAAACTTTTTAATGTGTGAAGACTTCCACCTCTTTCCTGAAGTGAAAACGTGGCTAGCAGGGCAGAGGTTTAAGACCAATGAACTAATGACGATCTTCAAAACAACGTTGTTAAGGCCATCTCAATTCACTGAAGGCAACATTCTGACAAGGGGATGGAAAAGCTCATCCACAGATATGACAAATTCCTCAATCTTCACGATGATTATGTTGAAAAGTATCATAAAATAAATAATTATTGTTAACTTTGTTCACAAAAGTTTATTTATTGTTTCAAAATTAAAAGCATATTTGTTCATGTTAAAATTTTAGTATGATTTAATATATTTATTAGATTACAGTTAAAATATATAATAGAGAGGGAATAAAAATGTGTAAAATTTTTATTTTTAAATAAATTCTTATATTTGCAAAGTTTTAATGATCCCTTCAAACTTTCGTAGAACCCTAAGGGGTCAATACCAACTCCGTTGGAAAACCCTGATCTAGTCAAACTCTTGAATAAAAATGTTATTGTTTAATTAAACATATTATTGTTATTTTTTTAACTGGAATACAATGAAAGATTTTGAGGATAAATGCCAAAGGTTTGAGATAGCTTAAATGCGTTAAACACTTTTCCTAAATATTCTATGCTGAAATAAGAGTGTCTTACATGCCATGAAATATAGTAAATATAATCCTTATTTCAACTTTATTTAACATTTTAATAAAACTTAAAATTAATTTTAAATGATTTACCAAGTTCTTTACTGCAGACACCACATAATTCATTTGGTTTTGGTTGTTGATTTTCACTCATCTCTCTAGAATCTGGAGGTTGTATTTGTTCATAATTCCAAGAATATCCTGATGCAGAATTACCATCACTATCTTCACTTGAGTCTGACACTGGTGAAATGACATAATGTACAGTCTGAACTTCACTTGGAGTGGAACTGTTAATTTCTTCACTAATGGGGGAATTTTTACTTGAAGGCTTAGGAGGGGGAACAGGTGGATATTTATGAGGAGAATCAAATGAAAGTGGAGGCAATGAACTTCTGTCTCCTACAGATTTTTCAGGAGAATTTGTTTCACTTTTATTTCCACTATTTTCTTTATGCCATGGTGATGTATCATAAATGGAACCTTCAAGTATTGGCATTGATAGCCGCTTTGTTTGAGTCTTCTGAAAATCAACAAACAAGTATTTAGAATAAAAAGTATAAATATTTAAATAATATTTTTACAAATAATGTAATTCTTTACTTCATTTTGTCGAATCCATTCACCTTCTTGAATTATTTTAGCTTTAGGGGCAGCACCTAAAGAAAGTAATAAATGCTGCCTTTTCATGGGTTGTGGAATACCAGATTCTTTATCCCCTATTAAAATATTTTAAAAATGTCAAACAATATAAATAATACAGAATACAGTTCTAAGTTGTAATGTACAGTACATTAATTTAATATTTACACATGTTAAACTAATACAAAATAATATGAAAACTTATTATACATCTTATAAAAAAAATTTATTTCAATAATAATTTAATTAGACTTAAAGCAATTAGAACAAGGAATATTCCTTCCTTAAATTAATCATCATTTTAGCTTAGTACATGGATTTAACCAACATTTATTACTAATTTAATAACAAATGGCAGAGAATGAAAATTTTGACATAAATTACGTTTTTACTTTTTATAATTTTGCTTTTAATATTTATTTTCCATTATTTAACTATTTGCTGCTGAATAAAGTTTGTATAATTTTAACGTAATATTTATTGAGAAAAATATAATTGTTTTCTATTAAATAATGAATAAGAAAGTATGAAATAGAAATGGAATAATACATGTGTAAAGATAACCATTATATATCACTGCAAACACAGAAAACCTTTATTTTGATACAACACAAAACAGGAAAGTTTGTTTAATCTAAGTAGTTTGGAAGAGAGTGAACAGCTGCAGAAGTACGAAAGAAATGGGATAGATACAATCATAAAATTTAATTTTAAAAGAATGATTAAATATGTACATTAAAAGACAAATCATAATCTATCATTATATCTTCTCGTAGACTGCATTTCTTAATAACTATACACACTCAGAACACCTTGTAAAATTGCAGCCATATTTATTACTAGATTCAAATGTTTTCAGTCATATTTAATGACCTTTATCAAGAATAACCAAAAAATAGAATTCTTAGAGAATTTGTATTAATGATGCATGTGTTTTGGAACATTTTTTAAAAAGATATTCTACGGAAGTTTTAGTGCACCATCTCTACTAAGAAGCTATCATTATATAAACATATAAATATTAGAACGTTCGAAAAAATACTATGATGTTCAAGGAAGACAAAATATACAATAAAAGTAAAAAATAAAATACAAACAAAAATATAGCAACGTATAACTAAAGTGTTGAGGATATACATCAACACAAGGGTTCTACCCCTAGTCCTTAGGTATACTGCCATTTTCCAAAGGTCTTGAAGCTTACTTTACGCTTGATTGCCAAGCAGCAGATACTTTACTGGCTTCTCGGAAGTTGATTGCTTGCCCTTCTTGATTTGTTTTGCAAATGTGCCAGGCTTCTGCGTACCTGAAGTGCTTTTTATCTCAAACTATTTGTATCAAGCTTGCCTTATCCCACTCAGCTTTAAATATGGCTGCAATTTTACAAGGTGTTCTGAGTGTGTATAGCTATCATTGTATGGCACTAAAATTAATTTCTGATATCAAACTATCAGTTAACTGTTTTTAACTATATTAAAAACTTGAAGCATTAAAAGTTATTTTTCATACATCATGAAATCAAATAATGTGTAATTTCAGATAACAGATTTCTGTAAAATAATTTTTGAATAAACAGTTATACCATTTTTGACAATATTAGTTTTTTCAATATTTGTTACAGCTTCTGTTGGAACATTATTCTGAGATTCCCTAATTTCCTCTGATTCATCAGGCCTAATATCTAAAATGAAAATTTTTCAACACAAAATTTAATGATTTTTATTTTAAATAAATAAATAAAAATTAGTTAAAATAAATTAATAATACAAATAAAAATTAATATAAAAAAATTTAGAAAATATTTTAAAAATATACTTGATAATTGAAACTTAAAATTTAAATGTAAATTTATCAAAGTCACATGTTATTGCCATTTTTTGAAATTTTCAAGTAAAATCAATACCTGATTTAAAATTCATACAGGATCAAGATTCTAGAATGCAATCAATTATGAAGTAACACCAAGAAATAACTATTTTATTTTATTTGCTTATAATTTTTGCAATGTGTAGCAGATTTCCCTTTCTTCTTTTTGCAAAACTAGCATCCACAAACATTACTTTTATTCTTTACTTCACAACTGGGTGCATAAGTAGACACTGGGCATCTTTAACATCACTCTTTATTCAGGAATATCTTACACACCGATGTGTTTCGGGCATACACCACTCTTCCATCAGCTTTTCATTTAAGATTTTAAGACATTTAGTACCTCTTTACTAAATGTCTTAAATGAATGAAAGAGGGGTGTACGCCCAAAACACATATCAGTGTGTAAGATATTCCTGAATAAAGAGTGATGTTAAAGATGCCCAGTGTCCACTTATGCACCCAGTTGTGAAGTAAAGAATAATTAAAAGAAGACATGGTTTTGGAACAGGTCAAAAACATTACTTTTTTTTACATGTGCATTTCTTTAAATTTATTTAACTTGTTTCTAATTGTGTAGTTTTTAAAATTAGAGAATATTAACTTCAATGTTTTATATTTTTCATATTTTTAAACTCCTCAATACAAACAATTATGAAATTAAAAATATCACTAGTGTTTTATACTAGCAATATATTTTATATATTTACTAAGTATATATTTATTTAAAGTAAGAAGTGAATGTATTGTTTCAATCTAATTTGAAATATAATGAAAGTTATTATTATATTTAGTATCTATAATTTATATTAAAGTATCTTTAGAAAATAAAATATTAAAATAAATAATTCATTAAAATGAAAACTAAAAAAGTTTTCATAATAAATACAAAATACTACAATACTGAATAATAATAAAGCAATATAAGATGTTAATTTTATATTAGTTGCATGTTTAAACATTCCATAGTTATTTAGTTTCAGATAAAAATAATTAAATACTTTAAATAATGTTAATTTCTTAATGTTTTATGTAATGACCTTATTTCATTTTTTTACAAATTCTTTAATATTATTTTATTTAAAATACAATAAAAATATTTTTCACATATAATACATATATATACTTGTATTTATAAATACAGTACAGTTGTAATTAATCAAGATCCATTTCAACTGAAGTTCTGCATTATTTGAGGTGAACTATGAAAGCGTATTTTGTCAACAAAGACAAGAGAACACAATGTAATAGTTTGTTACAGGATGCACAGTACCAAAAAGAGCTCTAAGAATTTTAAAAAGAATTTACTTTGGCAATACAATACAATACTCTCATAACAATACAAACTTCTAAAACGATTTTTAAAATTTTTAAATTATATTATAAATTTATTTTTGCTTTAATAAGACAATTTTAAACAAAATTAAAAGTGTTTTATTGTATAATTTAAAAATCAGTATATTCAATAAGTTTAATCTAAAAATAGAATAATTCTACCTGTTATAAATGCATCTAAATCAAAATTATTAAATAATTTAGTAAATGTTCTGTGTTATCTAACTTTTTAATCATCTGAGATACATTCATTTAATATTACCTTGGATAATTAGAATTCTACTTTATTAAGAAGTGTTCAAAATAAATATTTCAATTACTTTTCATAATAATATACTTTATTTCTCTTTTAATATATTATAATAATGTACTATTATACGTGGAATGATCCAAAAGTTCGGGGACTACAGTAATCTATGACAACAAAAGCATGTATTTGAAGTTACAGCGTATGAAATGGATTCTACCAAACCACCTCTACGTATTCAGGTTAATTTCACCCATATATTCAATATACATGGCATGTTTTTTAAGTACCATTTTAAAATAGGACCACTGCAGTGCTACAGTTGGTGTTCTGCGAATGTGCGCTGAGTATCTACATCTGTTGACTAGCGCAATTACAGAAGCATTCGTTCATTTTACATTTGTTTTGTGTGTGTTTAAAATGCCTCAGACAATTGAAAATCCTATTGATTGTGAAGTATGTGCGGTGATTCATTTTTTTTGATTCAAAAGACAGAAAGCAACTGACTTCATCAGCAGATTAGTGAAGTGTTTGAAAAAGCATTATTAGCAATGGAATGGTAAGAAAATGAGTTAGAGCATTTAAAGACAGTCATACTAATGTCCACGACAAGGAGCATAGTAGGTGACCATCTGACATTACTGAAGACTTGGTGCAAAAAGTTCTTGCAAAAGTTTGAGAAACAGACGCTTTACGATTTCGTCATCCAAAACAAAAAGTGTAGCAAGCTCATTAAGGGGACTGTTTTGCTTTATGATAATGCCCGTCCACACGTAGCTCAACGAACCCGAGATCTTATCACATCATATGGCTGGGAACAACTCGATCACCCTCTGTATAGCCCTGATCTAGCGACTAGTGACTACCACTTGTTCCTCCACTTGAAAAGGCATCTAGGCAGTCAGTGCTATGACAACAATGACGATGTCAAAACCCCATGCTGCAGTGGTTGGCAAATTAGGTTTCTATGAGGATGGAATTTAGAAGATGGTTGTATGATATGAAAAGATACAGGCTTTCATGTAAGAATAAAATTATTTAAAAAATTGCAGTTGTGTTTTTTTAATATCAAAACAGTACTTAAAAAACACACCTCATATAATAATTTGTGTTTGTGTGCACACTTTTAGTATATTATACTTGTTATTTTCTTTTTAGAACAAATAACAAAGTAATGTTAGTTTTATTTTATTTAAGTTGTAATAGAAAATATGTATAACCATTTTAAGGGGCAAGAACATAAAACACAGAAATGTGGGTTATATACAAAATTGACTGAATAAAAAATAGATTATTATATAAAGTTATATGTAAATTACTTTATTTATATAGATGTTAATTTAAAAAAATAAAATAAAAAAAAATTATAATGCAATTCACATACATAATGTTTCTGAATTTTCACAAGTTGATTCTTGACAAAATTCTTCATTAGAATTTATTAATGGTTCATCAACAAGAAAATTATCCGGAACAGGCGGTTCCTATAAAAAGAAATATTTATAGTATTATTAATATTAAAAAATGTGATTATTTAAATATAACTTTTTAAAACAATTGTAATGTTTAACAAATTTTAATATGAAAATATTAATTTAATTACAGAATATAAACTTTATCTTTAATTAAGTTAATATTATTATACTATAATTAAACTATTTGTCATATTATAAGATATAATCAGCAGTAGATGAAACCTTGAATGTTATTTTCATTTTTTAAAGTAACTTTTAAGAAAAAATTAATTATTTTTATCATTTCATAATATTTTTTACATATGAAACTTATTTATAATAAATGATAACATACCTCATATATTGTTTCATTTGCCACTAAATTTGTTTCTGTTAAAATGTTTAAATTATCTGCGGTAATCTCATCATTGAATTCTTTAGGAACACCCTGATATACTTCAAAATTTGAGGAATCTATAAAAAACATTAGTTATTAAAAATATTGTGTGTGTTACAAAATAAAATTACAATATAGCTTACAAATAAATAATGCATAAAATCAAAACTATTATGAATAAATGAATGAGATAATATATGCGTAGGCAACCATATTTAATGATCAAGTTATCTGAAAGAAACAAAGATCAAGAGAAGGTTACATCTGTTTAGTGTTAAAGTTTCATTTTTATTTATTTTGGACTACCAAGAGTTATCTGTGTTATATCACTACAAGAAAAATAAATTATTTAATTTTTTATAGGAGTTCTATACTTTTGTTTATTAAACAATTTACATTATATTATTATGATATATTTTGCTAGGAGTAGATTAACAACAAAAAATTCAAGTCATTTATCTGATCTTTCTAGATAAAATAGAACAGATTAATGATACTTTAACTGTGGTTTATTTCATCTAAAATAAATATCTTGTAAACATATACATGTATATATTAAAACTGCTCGGAATCATTGTATGTTAAGTTATATTTGAAGGAAAAAATATACATAAGAAAATCAATTAATCTTAATTCATGAGTTTACTAGTTGATTTATTCATTTAATTAATATTTAAATTTTAATGCTTTTTTAATAAATAGTTTTATTTAATTAAAATATTTTTTATATATCTTTTAGATTAATTTTTGTCAAATGTAACTGTATTTAATAGTTGAAAAACAGTAATGATTCTGGAACATCTCATGGAATAATGAAACTTTAAAAGTACATAACTATCTTAATTCAAAATTGATTTTAATTTGTTTTTTATTGCTTTATTCAACTTATTCTTAGTCTAATTAGTGGTTTGTTTTCAATATCAAATAAAATATCAATAAAATAATTGCCTTTATAAATTATCTCGTATTTTATTTGAATTTTTTCTAATTATTATAATGCCCAAAAAAATATATTTTTACACAACAATTTAGATAACTAAATCATGATAGCAGACTTTTTCATTAAACACATGCAAAAATTTTCCAAAGGATAACCTCCACTGAGGAGGATTTTGGAGAAAATGGTGGTATATGTAAGAAAAATGTTTTGGTTACAGAATTTTTTCAGCTTTTTCATTTTTATATAAAAAAAATCTTAGAAGGAATGTATAATAAGCACTTATTGGCTCACAGGGAAATGTTAACTGTGTTTTGTAAAAAATGGATTTTAAATTGTTTCAGGTTAGTTTAAAACTTAATTTTTGCTTTTATACTTAATTTGTTAATGTCAGCTGTATACATTGTTTTAGACTGAAGAGGGGATAGTTTTTTCAATCCTGAAATGATTTTGCTGCTATAACAAGTGTGATTGAAGTGTTTTGAACAAATTCATCTTTGTCTCATGATTAAAACAGACTACTTAAGATGAAACGTAAGTTATTAGTCTCAGCAGAGATTATCCTTTGGAAAATTTCCGCATACATTTAAATATATTTTTCTTGTTTTGACTACATATTTATAACAGATGTTTACACATAAACAACATTCAAATTTATAATAGAAATATACTGTATTATACATTTATAATTGTTGCAATTTTTTTCAAAATAGTAAAATTATCTTGTAAAAAATTATGTTAAACATAAAATAATAAATATTTTCTCATGATACATTTTTAAAATATATTAATTTAATAAAAAATTGAATAAAATTAATAATATACTACTAAAAGAGATAAATAATAATAAATGAAATTCTAATTTTAAAAATATATGTACTATACATTTGCTTTTAATTAATTAATGGTATTCAAGAAAAAACCTGAATAACAATTTTACGATTTTAAACAATATCTTTTTGTAATATATTGGATGATCATAACTAAAGTATCCCTATTCAACATTGTCTAGAGAGATACTTAGAAGTCCAAATCTAACCAAATCTGGTATGATGACATTTCAGGATATGCAAAAGATATTTCTGTAAAAAATGTTAGTACCAAAACTTACCACTATTGCACATTTGATGATGTAAGCAACAAAAATTTTATTTACATGAGACACTCATGCTATATACAGATCTTAATGATAAATGGAATGTGGTCAATGTGGTCCCCATTCCGAAGGTATAAAACCCAAAAGCAATGAACAGTGTGTTCAACAACTGACTGTAATTGATCCTCCATGATGCTTCTCACATGTAGTGTAATACAGTCTTTCAAGACTACCAAATTTGAAACACGTCCTTGATAATCCATACTTTTAAAGTGTTCCCACAACCAAAAATCACATTGATTAAGAGCTAGAGAATGAATTGACCAGATAGTCATATTCACTGATCTCAATCTCATTAAAAAGCTTTAGTTATACATAAAACAGAATATTTTGCACAAAAAATCTACAATATACTTGCTCTGCCTGAGATTATATTTTTTTTATCATTCTCTCTCTTTAGGTGATGATCAAGTAAATCTTTTATTTAAAAATGAAAATTGAACTCTAAAAGAGATAGATAGTAATTTGCCAAACAGGAATATATAATGAAAATAAATTAGAATCAACAACTGTAGTGCCTTTTACCGGTGTGCTTCTTCTCTCTTTCTCTGTAAATCGCAAACGTTTTCAAACCTCGTTGGGTTCTTCCTCAGGCATAACGGAATTCTGTTCTACAAAATTTAAATATCCCTTCGAAGTTGACTGTTGATTTAGAAAAAATTGCGTTCTGGAACGCTGTTGCGTGCAGCCGATGTTTGCGATTTACAGAGAAAGACAGAAGAAGCACACCAGTAAAAGGCACTACAGTTGTTGATTCTAATTTATTTTCACTCCGGTGTTTTTCCTTCATATATTTTTATAATGAAAATGCTAAAGAAAGCAGAAAAATTGATTTGTCAAGGAAAGTTAAAAATCTTAGTTCCTCTGTTAGTCTATATCCAATAAGTTCTGTATCTATTTTTGTCTCTCTTTTTTTGCATGTTTATATTCTTTCAGTTCTAAAATATTTGCTTCTTCACCAAAAAAAATCTTTCACTTGAAAATTAAGCCTAACTTTTCACATATTGTCAACTGTCAGCATAAAATTCCCACTAGAAACACACACAGAAAATGAAAATCACTAAATAGTGTGATCAGTCACACCAATAGTGCACTCTATTTTCAGTCATTAAATAAGAGTGGTTAGTGTGACTAATCACTCTATTTAAAGACTGAAATTTTACCTCTTGCTCTCCTGCCTCTTAGAAAATTTTAGTGCCTCTTGCTGTCTGGCAAGAGTCAGGAGTCAGAAGAGCACAAGGCTGTCCTCCAAAATTCAAGCAAAGCAACAACAAAAGAAAAATCAGAGAGAGAGAGAGAGAGTAAAAAAAAAGGTTAACAAATTATCAGTGATGGAAAATTAAAAATTAGTACTTGTGTCTTTATGTGTCAAATTTCAGACAAATCAACCCCTCTGCCCCTTAACCAAAGTGTCCCTGTACACTCATGACTATTATCAATGAAATGTTATCATAAACTGCTGTATGCAGTGCCCAACAAGCAGAGACACTCTAACTTTTGTGAAAGTGTTCAAGGCACAAGTGATTTAAAGCATTGTCACTGTTTTAGTTTAAGTATGACAAAAGTATTGAGCATCTCTTGGTATCTCTGGCCCATCACAAAGCATGCAAAGGCAAAAAAATGTGAAAGAATAAATGTGGCTGTGATTCTATACCAGACTGCAACTTTTGGCAAGTGCAGTGAAATACGGTGGAAAACATGAGAATTTTCAGTGATACTAATGTGATAGTTATGACTGTTAACTCTTCCACTGAAGTAAAAATTTGCCTTGTCACTCCACAACACATCCATTTCTATTGTGGTAAGGAAGATTAAGGCAAAAGTCAGTTGGAATTCCTTGTCAGTGAAAGGAACTACTGGTTATGGCTGATCTGATACAGATAACAATGCACTGACTTTCTTGATACCTTCTATACTGTGCCATAGGATATGCTAACTGCCAGGATACTGCACTGCACTACTGAAGCTTGAAACAGTATTCACAGACTGTTCAACAACAGCTATAATATATCTTCAATCACTCATAAAATGATGGTTTGTGACTTTGACCAAGTTGAACTTCCAGATGTCCAGTTCCTTGAATTGAGTAATTGTTCTGAAAGCTTGTGGAGCAACAGTCTTTGGTGTAAATCTTATTTATGATCGTGAAATTTTCAAAGTGCAGCTGCAGCACTGTTGTTATTTTCATAAAACAGCTTCACAAGCAATGTTCATTCTAGTAAGGAGGTAGTATCATCAGTGGTGTAGTGTGGGTGTCAGCCGCCCGAGGCAGAGGAAAATTTCGCCGTCTCCTTATTTAGGTATTTTTACAAGATATTATTATTTATTCTGAAATTTTGCCACCCCCTATAAGTGCCGCCCGGGGAGGGTCGCCCCTGCCACCCCACTACGCTACGCCACTGAGTATCATTCTCATCATAACTGATAAGAATAATATTAAACAGTTCTCACCACTTTTACTGTATACCCAGTTCTTGACTGAACATGTGTGGTTGTGCAAAGGAAACCACCTTTTCCTTGTTTGAAGCACCAAAATTGCCAAAGTGGTGAGTTTTGATACTGTTTTTTTAAACGAAAATATCTTCTGCATGTCCTGAAATGTCATGACACCATATTTGATTGTATTTGAAATGCTAGAAAACTGTCTAAACAATGTTGAATGTAGGTATTTTAATTAAAATCACTTTAGTATTTAAATTATTTTACTTAGTAAAAAATTCTAACCTAAATCAACTTGATCTACAAATTCTGGAACTTCTGAATTTTCCACATTATCTAATTTAGGTTCATGAGATACCCTTAATTCTACTTCAGATCTTAAAATATCTTCAACAGCAACTGGAGATGGTATGTAATTATCTGTAAAATTTATTGTATTAAATTAAAATTTGTATTAGTCTGTTAAATCAGTGTCAAAATTCTATTGCATTTTTAACAAAAGAAAATGTTTTTAATTAGGAATTCAATTCAATTCAATTTTCTCAATAAAAATAAAATCCAATTACCCTTCCTGGTATTTATTTTTAAAGTAATATTTCTAACTGCTATTTTCTCGTAAATTTTTTAAAATTAACTTTAAACAATAGCTTCTATAGGTAAAAATTTATTTAACGGTATTTCATTCAATTTTTATAAAAGAAAATTAAAATAATAATGAAATCCACGTAACTGTTCTAAGCAATAAAAATTCAACTATACTTAATTTTAAAATTAATTTCCCACATGTGATTAAAATTAAACATTTTTTAAATAAATTTAATTTAACTAAACTAAAATTATATATTTACTGTATATATTTAGGTACAATTTTGTTTTTAGTATTATATTTGTATGAATATTTACAAGTTATAATTGTATGAAATAAATTATTTTTAAAGTTTAATTATATAATAGAAAGATTATATCTTTCTACTGAATTTTTTTATATGTAATAAGAAGACTTAATGATATATCTCACAACAATTATGATTATGTTCTCTTAGTGATTTTGAATAAGATAGAAATTTTAAATAGAATTATGTTCAGTTTTCATTAGTAATAATTTAAAATACTGCATATGAATTTTCGACAAAACTCTAAATCTAATGATAACAAATCAAAAATGAATAATGTAAATTATATATAGAAATGTATTGATAAAAATGATGTGAAAACATCATAAATCATCTTCTTTAACATTAGTATTGCTTTATTTTCTTATTCTCTGCTACTACTACTACTACTACTACTACTACTACTACTACTACTACTACTACTACTACTTTCTTCCATTCATCATCCTCCAGTGTTTACGATGAAATTAAGTTGTTGATTCTTGTGAAACCGTGTTGTATTATTCTTCGAAGTATCGAACACAAATTCATGTTAATAACAACCACTTGGCTTTTTTCCACCTTTATTTAGTTGAAAAAAAGCCAAGTGGTTGTTATTAACATGAATTTGTGTTCGATACTTCCATGAAATTAAGTGTTAAATATTTCTAAACATGATTGAGATATGCAAACATCTTACTAAATTACATAATAATTTATTCAGACGTTCAAAATAAGTAAATGTTTTACGGAAAGAAAATCGAATGGAAATATTTTTTTAAAAATTAAAACTTCAAAAAGCTTATAAATGTTTTAAACATATACATTTAACCTCAATTTGAAAAGAAATTGAAAAAAAATAATAACAATTTTATAATTAATTTTTACTTGTTGAAAGTATACAATTTTCTACATAAATAATATATAAATTTATTAAAAATAGAGAAACATTTTAATATTTAAACTTTGTTATATTGTATGATGAATGTTTAAACCTTTATTATATTATATTGATAAAGGTAACATTATATAACATTTATCATCTTAATAATAATGTAGTATTAATGTATGATATATTGTACATCATCATTCAGATAATAAGTTATGTTACATTATTACTATTATTGTAATAATTTAATGTAACATAACTTATCATATGTAACATTATAACAACAATACAACGAAAAATTGAAGCAATACAATATTATACATAAAATGAATAATTAATAATTAATTTAAAATTGATATTACAGTTAGGATCCCATCATATGTGTTTCCTGGTTTATGCCATTAGCTATTCTATTATTTATTGTCAATATAGTGTTTATTTGCATTATTTATGTTAAAAAACATGTGATAAGTATGTTAATATAGGAAATATTTAATTAATGGGATTTGCTATTTTACACAAATTTTCACTTATGTGAGGGGTCTTAGAAAATATAGGGCATGTATGGCAGGGTCCTACTGCATACTAATCAAATTAATAATAGCTATAAAGATTTAACTTGATAATACTGTATTATTAACATTAATAAAAGGTTTAATTTAATATCAGAAAATTTCTTTTCTTTAGATATTGAGTTTAACTCTTTTATACATAAATATCATCTCTAAACCTGATTTATAATTAATTGAAACCAAACAAACTGCCAAATTATTGGGCTATCATATGGCTAAGTAAATGATTAGAAACTAATTAATTTGTCTAGAGCAGTGATTCTCAACATTTTTTTCATTACGGTACACTTTTAGTAATTTAAAAATTTGGCGGCACACACGGTTACCTCGGTAAGTACTGCAGGACAACTGGTGACGTCATAACAGTGATTTTTAAACACAGTTGGTAATTTAAGTCACATTTTCTAAACATCTTAGTAACTACCGGCAACACCAGTTACAATTTCCAAACGCGCCCTAGGAAGATAGAACTGTTTAAACTACTTGTCTGACGTCACTTATGTATGGATATTCGCAGTGGCGGCACATTTTGAAAATCTCGCAGCACACTAAAGTGCTGTGGCAGTGGTTGAGAATCACTGGTCTAGAGGTACACACTTATACATTTTTTAAAAAAACTATATAATGTTGATTATATTTCATGTTATAAACATGTATTAAACACTGATAACTAAATTTCAATCTCTAATTTCAAATTTATATATTCTGTCATGAAAAATCAATTACTAAATTAATTAATTATGAAAATCAAAATATTAATAGTAGCAAAATATTATATATTTAAATGTCTTAATTTATTGAATAATTTTGCATATAATTAGTAAAATATAAAAGTACTACTACTACACTGGATACAACAAAATATCTTCACACAACATAAAAACTTGTTCTCACTGGACTCAAAGAGATTACTCATGCTGTGTGAAGTAAAATATATTGATATAATTTTTTTATTTCCTTCAATGTTAACTAATATTGTTTAGAAAATTACTAGTTTTAAGGTTTTCTTCTTCCTATTCCATATTTACAGTTAAAAGTATAATCTGAATTAAAATCAATGATGGGAATAGTTGGATGTAATCAAGTAATAGCAACAAAATTATGTTAAGAACATTTACAACTCTGTAGAATAGAAATATGAACTTTAAAAAAATAAAATAAAGGAAGTAATGGAAACAACAGATACAAAAATACTGAAATGGATAATAAGAGAATCATTAAGAAAACATTTGAAAAGTAAAGAAATTAGACAAAGAGTAGGACTTATTAACGTCATGTAGAAAGCAAAAGAAATAAAAGTGAGATAGTATGGTGGCATGATGCAGAGAAAGAATATAGATCCAATAAAAAAATTTTATGAGACATAAACACTGGGAAAGAGATTGAGAGATAAACAGAGATTGAGATGTCAAGATAAAATAAGAAAGGATATGATAAAAAAGTAACTATCAGATGAAGACATAAGAGATAAAGAGATAGCAATAACTCATCAAGGTAGCTGATCTTAGAAGTTTGGGATTCTCTGGTCAAATAAACAATTCCTAACTGTAATTTTCCATGTTATTTTATTTTAAGATACTTTCTTTTCCTAAACTATTTATTTTTTTTTTACTCCCAATATTTATTTATTTCCACAGATAATTATGATGTATGAAAAATAGTTAAGTTAACAATTATACTACATAATTTCTTTTTAATTTAATCAGAAGTCTGATAGTTTGGTCACTCTATACTTATTCTACGTATCACATCCAATGTTGATCTGCCTGTAATACAATCTTAAATATTTGAATCCATTAAACTTATTCCAAATCTACATATACCATAAATAAATCCTTTTTAGTTTCTTTATGCTTTTCTAATAACTGTTTAACTATAAATAATTGTTTCCAATATTGATTTTATAATCATATAAGTATTATAATCATGAATAAGTAATAATTTTTATAGTATAATCAATAAAACTAAGTAATAATCTGTTTGGCAAAAAAGTAAATTGATTACCATAATTTGCAATGAATAACCTGCAAGTTATCTATTTACTCACATTAAACAACTTTTACAAGCAGCAAAAACATTTAATTACTAAATTTTTTATCATTGTTAATGACAATCATCAGGTAATACACAATATGTTAAAAATGACCAAAAACATTAGTAATTAAATTCTTTTGCTGCTTGTATAGGTTTAATATGAGTGAATAACCACCATAGCAGTTTCTGGTTGGGATATTAGGTTATCCGTTTAAAAATAAATTTGAAAGCAGATACATTTTATGCAAAAATTTAGGTTATCTGCCAATTTTGTTTCACAATTATGAACTCATCCAACAGATTTTCCATTGTTGAGACTAAACAAGAGCATCTTTAAAAAACTGTGAAAAATTCTTTACATGCCACACATCTAATATGATTTTTCCAGAAACCACCGACATGCATACCTATACTTTAGCTTTAGTTCTCTTATTTTCTGTTTATCAACCTACTTTTTAATCGATATTATTGGACATGTCTGTTTAAATATTTATATTGAATTTCAAGTAATTCTCTCTTTATAATGCCAACTGTAGTTTCTGAATAGCCCTCTGACTATTTGGAATTTGCAATACTGAAACTACTAACAGTTTTACTATTCATTTTATATCACCATAATTACTCCCTGACAGCTTTACTCTTATGTAATGATATGATCAACTTTCATCAACTGACCATGGAACCTTTCTACTTTAACTAATCTATTAAATAACGTTGTTGATTCTTGTTAGTTCTGACCATTATGATAATAGCTATAACTTGAAATTATATAACCATTTAGCCTCTAATCAACTAAAATTTCTATACCTCTTTTGGTATCTTGTCTAATACTAGTGTTTTATTTCTCTTCATTCCCCTTTAATATTGAAATTATTTACTTCACAGAAACTTCCTCAATATACACTTTATTCACTTTTCCTTTCAATTTTAATTTCATTCTCACTCCTATTTATTCCATTTAAAAGTTTTCTTAAATAATTATACTACTTGTTTCTAATATTTCTATCTCTAAATAAAATATTTCTTTCTCCATATAGCTGACAAGCTATTTTCTCTATATTCTTGCATTTTCTTTCTTTTGCCTTAAACGTTTTCATATATTTTTTCTTTAGTTTCTGACTTTTCATAGATTTCTTCATACTTTTTATACTTTGTTAACTTTGCTACTTTCTGAATCTGTTTTTTAATTTTATCTCTGTTTTACTTGTTTTCTCTTTCATCAATTTATTTTTTTTATTTTATTTCTTGCTTGTTTTTCTTAACTCCAGTATCAAGTCTCTTTCTTAATTATCATACTAGTTCTGGCTATTTCTAAAAGTTATTGGTATTCAAAAATGAAACAACCTTAACATAGTTCTTATAATATTTGGTTTTTGTTGTCTGTCATTTTATGATAATCATCCTAACATTAACTGATCTGAACTAGAACTACAATTAGTTTGTAATCTGTTTTATGGTCAGCTGTCAACTCGCCTCCTTTTTCAGTTGAACTTCAAACTATTCACAGTGAAGTTATATATACATATATTGAAGCAAATTTGTTTTGTTTAGCTTTAATTTACATTTATGAAAATGATTATTTAAAAAACATTAAAAATTTATAAATAGTATAAATTTATTTACAAAAATAAATACATTACCTATATCTATTCCATCATCATGAATTTCCAAACCTAAAAAATCAGATCTTCTCTTCTGTATTTCTTGTTTTATTCGTTTAGTAGAATTTGTTCTTGCAACTGATGTGACCTGAAACATTTTGAATCTAGTTTCTAAATAAGCATTTTATTTAATATATGAAATGTATGAAATCAACATACTGTAATTTGAAGAGGTTCTGCTTCGTCTGTAGGTGGTGGTGGTGGTTTCTCTTTTGGTGGTTCAAATTGACGAGGTATTGCATCATAATTATTTAATAACAATTCTTGGTTATCTAAATAAAGTTCTAGATCATCAGGCACAACCTTGAAATTTAAGAAAATATCAGATTAAATAATCATTGTACTTAACATTTTATAATAATAAATATATTTTCTTTTTAAGATTTCATTTTTGCAATTTATTTATTTTAAAACTTTATGCATAGAATATGCATAAATTTTAAATAAATTAGATTCTAAAAAATTTTAAACAATAAAAAATTAGATATAAAATCTACACTAAAGTGCCAGAAAAACTGGGAAGGTCAATCCCATTTAGAAAATATAGCAGCATGTCCTTTCTCATAACTGTTTTCATCTGTATGTAAAGTGCACACAGCAACAGACATTCGTGGATGTGTAAAGAGTGATTCTGCAGTGAGAATGGCAAGTTATCTTGATTTAGCTGAATTTCAACTTGGTATGATAGCATTTCAGAGATACAAACAAAGTTTGAATTTTCACACTTGACTATTTCAAGGGTGTACCTCAAAGAAAAGATTTCTGGTAGAACATCAAACTTGTGGCCATCAGAAGAATCTCAATGCTCGTGACTTGTGTTGTCTATTGAGACTTATTTCAAGCAACAGGTAAGCAATACAAATAACATCACAGTTCAATGCTGGAGCATCTACTAATATCAGCTTGAAGACTGTGTAATGTTTTTTTCAAGGTATGGGCTTTAAAAGCCAATGCCCAACCCAAATTTGCTTGCCTATCTCACAATACTTCTTGTGTCTTGTCTGAGCTCAGGGCTTCTGCCACTGGACATTGGAAAATTGGGCACAAGTAGTCTGATATGACAAGTCATGTTTCCAACTGATTCAAGCAGATGGAAGAGTTTGAGTGTGGAGAAAATCCCATGAATCAATAGATCCAGTATATCAGTAGGGACTGGGAGTGTACAAGCTGATGGTGGTTTGGTAATAGTATGGTGTGTGTTCAGCTGACAAGAATTAGGACTCATTATACAGTTACAAAGGTCTCTGACTGCTGAACATTATGTTAATATCCTTTTAGATGTGTTACACCCATCCATGTCATTGGTTCATTCCAACAGGTTTGGCCTCTCCCAAGAAGACAATGTACCAGCACACAGATCTACAGCTGCCAAACTAGAGTTTGAAGAACATTCATCTGAATTTGCAGTCATGAATTATAAAATGTTTTCTTTACTAATAAAAAGCAGTCTTAAAGATTCAATTTTCTGTTACTAAAAATAACATTAATTTTATAGGAATAAAAATCACTACCAGCTCCTAAGTTTTCTCCAGACCCATGAAAAAATCCTTAGCTCTCCCTTCAATAGTCTTGACCATAATCAATAGTGAAACTATATGTAACATTCGTAGACAGCCAATGTTGTTATGTAGCTTAATATATATACCAATGTTTATTCACTCATTAAAAATGATAGAAATATTTTTTCAAACAATCTAAATTCATTATGTATGAAATATTCTTGTTAGTAATGTTATGTTCAGGGATAAATGTAACAATCACATTTCAACATTTATCAGAATTACCACATATAAGTTACCTGCATAAAAACTCAAGTAAAAACCTACTTATCAAAATCGTTATTCCTTCTCTCTTTCCTGATCCTGTTAGTTTTTATAAACAAGTGTACTCTAAGAATGTTGACCATACATACTATTTTGACTGGACTATACCAGCTCTGTCCCAGCTAATCTGTTGTTTTACTAAAATTTTCATTTTTGAAAATCAAAATACAGCTCTCAGCTTGTATATTAAACACATTTGTATATTGTGTTTTGAACTTATGCTTTGTCAGAAAATGACAAAGGTCATAAATATTTGAATGGATGCCTGAATTGTACAATATTACAGAAACAGAAACAGATGAAATTTGATTATTTAATTAATGGATGCTAATAAAGATAATAATCAAACACTTAGTAAAATGGAATAAAGAAAAATCAATGTAGCTGGCTTATTCAGATCTTGACAAATTTATTGTTTCACCTGCAGTGGTAGTTTCAAGGACAATGGTAGGAATAAAATATTGTATTATATCTCATTGCAAAAAGAAATTCAATGGTAATTAATAATTTAAAATTTATTGATTCAAGTGCTTTTAAAATTTGGGGACCAAACAAAGCAAAATATCCACAATATAATGAGGGGCTACTATATTTGGTCAAAAATGAAAATACAGTAGACCCCCTATAACACGGTAGATAAGTTCCGTGTTATATGAATCCGTGTTGTACGAGTCACTTAAATACATGAGCCAATCACAGCCCGTGATTCATGTAACACAGAACTTATCTACCGTGTTATAGGGGGTCTACTGTAATAAAAATTTTAAATGTTCAAGTACCATATGTTGTGAAACAGTAATGTTTAAATGCTTAATGCATCATCAAAAATGGTTTTAGACATCAGAAGTTTTAATAAACAGAAACTTTTAAGCAGCTTCAGAATCCTGTTAATAAAATTAGAATTTTGAAAGTATTTTTAAATAGAGTCACAGTAAATAAGTATAATTATATTTTTATATTATCATAAAAGAAACATCATATATACATGACTTTGTGCTCTGTCTTTATGTCTGATAAAAATCTTGAGATACAAATATATAAGTATGCTGGTAAATGAAACTTATCTTGTAAATTTTTTTGTTTATATATGCACAGAATTAGATATATGTAAACTAAACACTGATTTTATCATCAAACAAGAAAATTGCTGGATTACTTTTGGATTATATTATGCTAATTATTAATCAATTAATACTAAAATGTGGTAACTGTGACTACCTGACTTTTGGTTTACAGGCAGGTAGTCATAGTTATCATCTTGTATAAATAGTAATAAACAAACATTTTGAATTTAATTAAGTAATTTAGACAACTCTGAAAAAAAAATTTAGAGAGGGTCTCAAACCTGAAAGTCCTATATGTAAGACAAGCACATAGTCACTTACATTACATTTTAGTCTGATTTTTACTTCTAAACATAAATTTAGAATATAATCATGCTTATAGTTAATGAACTCCAAGTTGATTTGGAACATCCAATGTCAACAGAACCTTAACAGTCTGTGGATATTGAATAAGGAATCATCCATAAATTATGTAACTCTATTTTTTATACTTTTCAACTATCATCCATCCCTCCATAACACTGTCACATATACTCATCCCTAAAATTACATAACACACGTCCTCAATCAACCCGCTTAATTGTGTTAAAGAGTAATACAAATAATACATAGCACAAATTTCGAATGTTTCAACATATTCTTTGAAATTTTATTTTATTTATATTGTTAGCAATATCTCTAGTCGTTCTAGTATTTTAAATGTGTTTTGAAATCAAGGTGTTATTACAGTTTGTAGATTTCTTTCCATATTAATCAATCAATCAAATCACTTACCATCATAATATGGATTACTCTAGTTATAAGGAGGCTACATTGTTTTTAATTCTTCACATTTGAGATAATATATAAAAAGAAATTTCTATTTTATTTTTATCATTACATTTCTTAAATACATATAGTTCTCTATTGTATTTTATAAAATATTTGTATCAAATTTATAAATTTCTTACAATAATAAACCAAACAATTGCCATAATTAATCGGGCTATTTTTCGCTACTATTAATAATTAGATATTACATCACTCAATATAATGTGAATTTGAATTTTTATGAAATTGTCATTATAGTTTTTCAAGCCATAAAATAACAATTACAAGCTTCCAGTATATTTCTTAATTAAATGTGGAAATTTTTTATTTCATCTCACAGGGAAACTAAATTTATTATTTATCACATTATATTACACTCAAGTCTGAATGATTGAGAAATCATTAAATATCTGTTTATAGTAGTATATCTAATCTTGCAGCCAAATGTGACATTCCTAAAAAATATGTATAATCTTGTTAAAAAGTTGCTTATCTTGTTAATTTATCTTGCTAAAATTTATCATGTATAAATTTATAACATATGATTGAAGATATTTAATTAACTCCACTGATTGCATTATTGATTGCAACTAACTCCACTGTATATGTATATATATAAAATTATTGATGACAGAAAATAGAAATTGCGTATAAAATATGTAATCCATATCATTATTGTTTGTTAATTTCATATAATTCTGAAAATTCCCAATTTTCAGAATTAATTTAAATTATTAGGAAATTAAATTGTTAATAACTTAATAATACTTACTTCAACATTGTCATTTTGTTGAGCTAATTGATTTAAAATCATCAATTCCATCTGTTCCGCAATATCATCAACAGGAGTTAAAATATCAGACTGAGTACTTCTTGAGTCAATATAATTAGAATGAGATGAAACTTCTGATCTGTTAACATCTGAAGTTGTTTCATTCATACCAATGTCAAGTTTATCCTCTACATTTTCACCACATATTTCTGTATCTGATACAGTCATTTGTACTTGAGAGAAGAAACATTCATTTTCGTTTTTACCCAATTGTTCATTATTTTCACAGCTTTCATCTATCAGTTGATTTGGTAAATTACAAACTTCATTATTTAGTTCATTAGTGAAAATCTGTTGATCATTATTATCAGTAATATACATAGTATCATGATCAGCAATTTCATTACTATTAGATTCTTCAGAAATGTCATTTTGACAAATTTCATCAGATGGTTCATGAGCGTAAGATTCATATACAATGTTCATATCACCTTGAACTTTCACTGAATAACCGCATGGTATAATTTCATTTTGTACATCATTTCCATCATTTACTGAGTTGACCTGATAAAAATGAAATGCTTAAAATTAATGTTATAGTTTAATCAATACTTATTTTAAAATAATTCTAATTATGTTATCAATAAATCAGTAGTTTGAAACATTACTATATCGATTAGTAAATACTTTATTATTTAAGTATTATTATATTAAACTTTTTTCACCGAAAAAAACTTTATAAAATTAAAAAGTTTTAACATTTAGTAATTAAAAATTAATTTTTTATCAAAATTTATATAATGCCTAATTCATGCATTAGATAATTTATTTGAAAGTTTAATTCAATAAGCAAATAATTAAATTGCTTTAATGGAATAAAATTACACAAGCAATAAGATAAAACAACCATAACAGTAAGTACTTTCAAGATTAACACTCATCGTCGGCAATATCAAGACAGCAGAGACACAAACTTATAGCCAGAATGTATATAACAACAAATCAATACCATGAAATGGTTGGCAAAACAAAAAATAAATGTTAGAAAAGAGCTTTTATACAAATTAAATATGTAAAAATCAATCCATTCAACTATTTGAAATGGGAGGTAAGACAATAAACTCATTATTTTAAACACTGCCAGATTTCAAATGGCACCACACTATATAAAGAATCAATCGGCAATACTTTTACAATAAAAGTTCTACATAAAATAATTATGATGAAAGTCTTATAGATATTGCATGTTTCAGTATAACAGTTAAACTTGTTAAAATGAAAGAATAATGTTCATCCTGTCAGTATTTCAGCTTTATTTAAATAAAAAAGCTTATCACTATCTTACCTCACCTTTTCCTATATATTTTTTCATATATTATTAATAAGATCATACTAGAGCTTAAAAGGGATAGCTGTTTGAAGCTCAATAGTAAAACTTTTTGTTTCAAAATGAATTTTTGTTCCCGTTGTAACACCCTAACCTTGCAGTGTTCCCACTGAGTCTTCTACCAACCCAGGGGAGGCATTGCAGCTTTGCTTGTTTACATATCCATTTAACAAGAAATGCACCTCATTACTGAAGATGATTTTATTCCCGAACTCTAGGTTCACTGCCATGTGCTCTAGACCCTTTTCTGTGAACCATAAGCACACCAAATGAACAACTCATGATATTATCATCACAAAATTAAATTAGTTAAAATGAAATTATTATTATTTGTAGTAATTTTCCTTTAGTCTAATCAAAATTAATCAAAACAATACATTTCTAAACAATATTAAAATATTTTCCTAAAAAATTTGTTTAATTGAAAACTGTTTATAGGTGAAAATATGCTAATAGAAAACACATTACAGAACTATTCACAATGAGTGAAAGATCTTTATTTTTATGTTTAACTTTAAAATCTATTATTTTAATTATTAATATATATCATCACTGTAATGTAAATTTAATACAAATCATAATCTATTGTATTAATAAAAAACAAATGTTAAAAACATGCAACTGGTAATAACTTGGAAGAATAATGAGATAGGTAATTGTAATTTACAGGCAAAAATTACATAAATGAAATCTGTATTTACTACTTACTTGATTATTTTTTTCAATATCATCTAATTTTGCATTTTGTTCAAGAGGAGGAGAACCAGATTTTGTTAAACAATTTTCACACAACTCTTTTAATGTTTCAACATTTTTATCTTCATTTAATTTTATTGTTTCTGATTCTTCTTTCCTTTCAATTTCATTTAATTGCATAGTATCCAGTGTAGTTGTTATCAAAACTTCACTTTCTGTTAACTTTGGAGTCTCCATACAAATATTTTTCTTTTCAGGTAGTTCATTATTTTCTACTGGTGCTTCCTTTGATGAATCGTGTAATGATTCAATAGATTCAATAGATGTACTCATTTTAGATTTTGGCTTAGCTGGAACTGGTGGTGGAAGTTTTTTACTAGTAAAAGATTTAACTTCTGTAGAATGATCCATTGTTGCAAATGATTCAAAAGAATTCTTTCTATCTTGAACACTAAAACCTCCAGAATATGAATCACGAGTTACACTTGTTGACCATCTATTACTTGCAGTTTGTTCTTTATTTTGAGTTGCTGTTTCAAAAGTAGATCGCCTCCTAAGAACAATTGAGTCTGCCTTATTTCGAAAATCATAAGGTTCACTCTTTTGATTGTCTTGAGAACTTTGGTTTTCAATACTATTATTGAACATTGCAATTCTCTGAGCAAATGCAGATCCTCTTCGAGATATTATCTGTGGTTGGCTATCCTTTGCTTCGGTACTATCTACAATAATAAGTAAAAAATTTTATTAATAAAATTACCATTTTTCTTCATATTAATCAATATATATATAGGTCTACTATAACTATTTTTTTTAACATTTATTAATGCATTATTCAAGTTATAAACTGAAAATAATTTTAAGTATATATATATATATACTTATGTAAGAAATTGAACAAAAAGCTCAGGCTTAAATTTTTTCCATTAATCTTACATTAACAGACATTATATTACTTAACATATCATACATATATTAACTAAATGACAGCTTTTGTGTTAGTAAGTAAAGATACCAGTGCATGGTAAATTAATTTTTAAAATATCTATCCACATAAAAAAAAACTATGTACAGTACGTATACATATACATACATTATCCCAATGAAGCAACTAAAACACACTCAAATACATTAATAATTTTGGAAGAATAAATAGGTTACTGTATTGCTGAATGTAAACTGTTCACTAATCTCAACATATCAGAAAGTATGTAAATAAAAATACAGAAATTGTCCTTAATCAAAAAAATCACTTATATGTGCATGCTTTAGTTCAAAATTACATAGTATTTATTAAATTCACTAAACATGTTCTAGCCAGAAGACTAATCTGCCATTATAAATGAAATTACTTTCATTTTATGTTTGCACAATAAATTAAGAGTATTATCATTTTTTATTAACCTAATATTATGATTAATTTTGGGGGGCGTGTTTGAACGTCGGTGCTGCGAGTGACTTTTTCTGTGAACCTTTCATTTGTGCAGCGAAGTGGTGAATTACTGTTTATTTGATTAACTTATTATTAAACAAGTTTAAACTAACACTAACTAAGTGAAGGTAAAGGAAAAAGCAATAATACAAAAAATAATAATATGCAAAGATCTCCAGTCAGGCGTGGAAGACCTCCACTGACCAGAACGAGGACAGAGAACAAACAAGCTCAACCAAGCACTTCAAGCTCCAAACTCATTACGGATTACGGAACACAACCGAAAAGTGATTCACAAGAAGGAACAAAAGAATTCTCGAATCAAAATATGGAACCTGGTCAGCAGAATTCATTAGGCTCAACAGGTGAGTCACCTAATATTAATTCAAGCCTTCTTACTAATCCGGCAAGTCAACTTGACACCACAACTGCACTTCTATGGACTAAAATATCAGATTTAATAAATGCTTCAAATGATAAACTGTTAGAACAAATGGTCTATATAAAAGAAGACGTAGAACGAATACGTCAAGATATACGTGAGACTAAGGAAAGACAGATATATATGGAGGAAGAAATTAAAAATTTAAAACAACAACTAGAAAATCAAAAAAGTGAAAATGAACTAACGCAATTTAAAATAGACTCTTTAATTAATGATTATAATTATAAAAAAATAATTGTATACAAATATCCAAGCTCAAAATCCATATCTACGTTAGAGGTATATAACTTTATGACTAATGTACTAAACATTCACAATACAGCCCAAACTGAGATAACAGAAACAAACTTAATAACTAAGAAACCTAATACAACAGTAAGAATAACATTCAGCAATAAGCAACTTCGTGATAAATTTTTCTATACCTTTATTCAAAAGAAACAACAAAAAAACGCATTAGAAGAATGGGAAGACATGCAAATATCCCCAGATTTGACTAAAAACTCAAGGATAAGAAAGAAAAATTTACTCCCAATACTTCATGAATTATGAAAACAAAAAGACCAAGTTAAACTCCGTAATGATATATTAACGATAAACCAAGAAAAAATAACATATAGCCTAAAATTGAGCAAATTGGTTTATGTAAATAATTTTCGTCCTTATAGTAATCAAATAAATACAGACAGTTGATATCATGTTAAGCAAAAATATACGCAACATAACAAAGTCATAAAGAATAATCAAATGGTTTCCATTGCTAACTGGAATGGCCAAGGAATAAAAAATAAAACGTCACTAATAAATAACTTTTGTGTTAAATACGATCCGGATATTTTAGCAATTACTGAAACTTGGATTACTTCGAATTTGTATTATAAAACAAAATTTTTCAATAACTTTATAGTGGAATCGATCCAAGCACAAAAACCTACAGGTCCAGGCCGTCCAAGCGGAGGTATATATATCCTTATAAAAAAGAACCTTGGTAAAATAATTGACATAAAAAAATTCAACAATTATATGCTACTTCTTATCTCATTACAGAAGCCTACTTTGGTAAATAAAACGAATAATTTAATAACATTATTAATTGCTTATATTCCGCCTGATGATCTAAGTACTTTAAAAAATATGTTTAAAACATTAGAAAGTTGGAGTCATATTTCTCCGCTCATTTTGGTAGTGGGAGATTTTAATGCAAGGATTGGTGAGTTAATAGATTCAAAATATAAAGGTGCCAATTTCAATATATCTAATAAACGTCTTTCGAAAGATAAACAAACCAACAGATTGGGTAAAAACTTTATCGAGTTGCTAACAGAACACAGATTGTTTCTTCTTAACGGCAGAATTCAACAGGATATTCCAGCTGAACATACTTGCTTGACTAATACGGGTGCTTCGACCATAGATTTCACAATTTGCTCTGAATTATTCTTAGATTGTTGTGTAGAATTTCAGACTACGAATTTCGATATTTCAGATCATTTTCCTACAATAGCAAAATTCCGTTTATTTCCTTTTGAGAATTCGGATTATATATATAACAACAACTTCAAGATAAAGTACAAATTGGCTAATTATGAGTCCGAAATTGGAAATCGGTTTAAAAATATGCTAGAAGTAACTAACAATAACTGTGAAGAGGTATACAAAATAATGATGAATATCATGAATGATTATATAATATCAAACAAGGATAACAAATACGCGCAAAATAAAAATAAAAAAATCTGGTATGATTCCGATTGTTACAAAGAAAAACGGCGAAAGCAACAAGATTTAAAAATTTATAGGCAAAATCCTAATAAAGAAAATTTGATTAATTACAAAAACTCCAAACGAATCTACAATAACTTAATTAAGACGAAAAAGAAAAACTACTTTTGTAGAATTGAATCAAATTTAATAAATAATAGTAATAATAGCAAAATATTTTGGAATACTATCCGAAAATTTCGACCAAAAGCTAATCTAGGAGATATTAACATTTGTATAAGATTCGAAACTTGGAAGAAATTTTATCAAAGCTTCATTATAAAAAATTTAAAAGTTCCAATGGAAAGAAATATTAATTATTATGATGATTATTTAAACGCTGACTTGACTATGAATGAACTCGACGAAGTAATTCAAAAAACAAAAAACAATACTACCCCAGGGGATGATAACATACCAACCAAATTCTTAAAAATGCTACCAACGGAATCTAAAATAAAATTATTGAAAATATTCAATGCTATGTACAGCACATTGTCCTATCCTGAATCTTGGAATTCCATAATCATGACGATGATCTATAAAAAGGGAGACCAGATGGCTCCAGAAAACTATAGACCTATAGCTTTGTTATCTACACTTAGAAAATGTTTTACCTCGATACTTGCAAAAAAATTTCAATATTGGATCAAAATCAACGAGTTAGAAGCAGAATTTCAGTTTGCTTATACAAAAAATAAAGGCACCGAATTTGCGATATTTACTTTGCTAATGATTATTCAAATATATCTCGTAAAAAAACATAGAAAAGTGTATGCTGCTTTTATAGATATTAAAAAGGCATTCGATTCAGTATATGTACCTTTATTACAACAAAAACTTAAGGAGATTGGTGCTAGTTCTCAATTTACAGGAACAATATCAATATTATTTCAAAATTATAAAATAAAGATTAAGCACGGTAAAAACATTCTTCCACCATTAACGCATTCACGTGGTATTCTTCAAGGAGATCCATTATCTCCACATTTATTTAACTTTTATTTGAAAGATATAGATCATCTTTTTTCTGAAGTAAACGATGGTATAGTCATAGGCAATAAAGCATTTCATTATATTCTCTTTGCTGATGACTTGGTTGTGGTAGCACCGACAAAAATTTCTCTCCAAAGGAAAATCAATCAATTAAATTCGCATTTTAAGTCTAAATATTTAGCAGTTAATCCAAGTAAAACTAAAATAATTATTTTTCGGAACAACAGTAAAATATCTGTTAACGAAACAAAAATTTATCATGAAAATATCCTGCTACAAACTGTCAATGAGATAAATTACCTAGGAATTAATTTTGACTGGAACTTAACATTTAAATCGCACATTTCTAAACTTAACAATAAAGTCAATCAAGCAATCGATGATCTTTTGTTTTTATGCAGCAGATTTAAAACTTCTGACTTAAGAATACACATGAAACTTTACAATTCGATTATTAATCCAATGATATTTTACGCCAGTCCCATTTGGAGCTTGGATTATCTCTACAAATTAGAACGATTCCATATTTACTATCTACGCAGATTATTTCAGTTAGAACGGACAATACCCGGATATGCACTACGTCATGAAACCAATCGTATATGGTCTTTCCCGTTCATATTAAAACGAATCATTAAATTTTATTACAGACTCAAATTCAATAGTGACAACAATTTGATTGCTCTATATCATGAAAACATCAAGCAAAGTAAACTTCAAAAAAATAAACAGCTATGGCATAACAAATTAAAAACTATCTTCAACTCTTTTGGAGTATCAGAACTACTATTTCAAGATAACATTCAAGATTGGAAAACAGGCTACTCACTACTTTTAAACTCAGCTATGGCACAATCCATAAACAAAGATCAGTTCTCATTACATAGCAGTAAATATCATCCGTGGTACTTAGATATATTTAAAATACCATCAGTTCAATCATATATGTTGTATTCGGTAAACTTGAATGTAAAACGCTTTATAGCACAACTTCGTTTAAATAAATATTCGCTGTATGTTAACAACACTTACATAAGCTTATCAACAAAATGTTTCTTATGTAACTCCGATGATTCAACACCTTATCATTTAATATTAAAATGTCCAAAATTAAATGATATTCGTGAACACTATGACATAACTCGAACTTATAAATGCAACTCGCTAATAGAATTGTTAAAAAACTTCAACAAAATGGGTAAAAAAGACTTATATAAAATTTATAACTATTTTTGTAAAATAATCGACATTTATAAAAACAAAACAAACTAACACTAATGAAGTATTAAAACATGTTATTATTAATGAAATAGAACAATAAAATTGTAAGATTCAAATTAAAAATGTTTGGAATGTATTTGCGGAAAAATAGGTGTAAATTAAAATCAAAAGTATTGTAAAGTAAAAAACAAGTAAACAATGTAAATGTAACCCCCTTGTAATAGGGAAGAAATTTCCAATAGACAATAAATGATGATGATGATGATATTATGATTAATTTTTCTAAACTATTTCATACAAATTGGGTATTTTATATCATACTTGAACACAAAAAAAGGTTAATGTTACCCTAGGTATACAAAATGGTGGCTCGTCTCTGACTTCAGCATACAGAAGTGAGGAAACAGTGGGGATGCATGTTTTCTAAACCTAACCTATTCTAATAAATTACCATAATTATTAGCAACTAAATTATTAGAATAGGTTAAGTTTAGAAAATGTGCGTCCCCACTGTTTCCTCACTTCTGTATGCTGGAGTCAGAGACGAGCTGCCATTTTGTATACCTAGGGTAACATTAACCCAAAAAAATTTTATTGATTAGTAAACTCATTAAAATATTAAAATTGATCATTTTAATTAATATATATCAACTCTCTTTCAATTTTTCATCAAATATATCATAGTATAAGAAGATAAAATTCTATATTAGAACTAAAGAACTAATTAATAAAAAAAACTTTATAAATGCTAAATTTGATCTGAATAAATACTTAAAAACAATTATGTATAAACAAGAAATATTTTCTTGGCATACCATAAATTCAGAATAAAGATAATTTTCTACCAATAGTGCTACAATGTTATAATAGAATGTAATATTACTTTTTGAACACTTCAACTGTATTTTTAATTATATCATCTGGAAATGTTTTATAATTTTAATCAAATGTAAATCCGAAAAATTGTCACAGCGAGTAGAATTTTGTGTTCATTACATTTAAAATAAGTATTTATATATACCAGTAAATATATATATATATATATGTAAACCTATGAGAGGGAGTGCAGCTTGAGTCTGATGATCTAAGCCCATAAACTTTAGGGGTTCAATCAGAGGGAAAAAAAATTAAAAAACTGTCCATTTTCTGATTATTTTCTCCAGATAATGAAATAACTTTGGCTATAGGCTAACATTTACACCAGATTATTGTTCTACTTCAATATCATTATGTTATTTTGCATCAACAGCTCTCCATTCTTTTGGGGCCTTGTATATTTGGCTTTCATTAGATCACGTTTTGACACTAGACGAGGAATGGGCAACCCGTGGCCCGCGTAAAATATGAATAAATATATCAATTTCCCAGCTTAAGGAAGTATGCAGCAAAAATTCAAATGTTATTTTCTACAACTTATGTATGTGAATAGTTTTTCCAAATGAATTTAGTAAAAATTAAAACAAGAAACCAGCTAACAGACACATTGAAATTAATTTAAAGCTAGCAGTGACTAATATTTAATCAAATATTTCCGATATATTACTTTTACATAAGTTCCAGAAGCTAAATTAAGTATATCTATGCTAATTTATAATTATATATGAATAAATAATTGCGATTTACTGACATTTTTTTCCTCTTTTCTTTTGTATGCGGCCCGCGTCAGTTCAAAAGTTTTGAAATGCGGCCCTTACATAGAAAAAGGTTGCCCATCCCTGTTGTAGATCATTAATAGTATATTTTGAGAATATAATACTTAAAATAGCTTGAAAAAATCTAATATGATAATGGTTGTCTTTTGATACATGTACAATTGTGGAGATATCCTATGAATGATAAAGATCCAATCCACATTCAAATCAGATTAAGAGACATGTTGTGTTATTAATAAATCTTAATTTTGATACAATTTATTAATGAAAATAAAATTCTAAAATTTCTAATTTATTTAAACTATGGAATTACATATCATAAATGAAATTTTTCCTATAACAGATACAAAAATGAATTAGCTATCCAAATTCTTCATTTAATTTTATTTTTAGAACAGAAAGCAGTTATTCTATTTGCAAATCAGAAAAACTTGAAGATTAATATAAAGACTGATTCTTGTTTCATTGTCTTGAGATGTAATTGTCTATTCAGATACTTTTAATATAAATTATTATCTTTTTGTCCTTACAGTTACACTATGAAACACCAATTCTATAGAAAATGAGATCATCCCAGACTATTGCTTTTTTTAGGATTTAAAATTACTCCCTTATGAATAATAAATCATATGAGAGTAATTTTAAACAAGAAACTTGCTTTATAGTCTTTAAAATATACTATAATTGCCCTCTTCAAAAATTTTCCTGCAGGTGATTTTGTTTGAAACAATGGATACATATTGTTTGCTTGCAATATTTTTTTCACATATCTGTTTTACTATAATTATTATTGTTATTCACTATCTGTAATTTTTTTGTAAAATTTGCATACCTATATTGCAATAAATATGAAACAAAATTTTTAAAAATATTTTATTCATTTTGATTCCAGCAATGAATATGATCATTTTTCTTATTTATATTGTTTTATAAATCTGTTTAATAATGCAATACAGTAAAAACTTCAATTAAAAAGCTTGGAAAATAGTTTTTAGTAGTAATTTGAACTTAAATATAATTTAAGTTTTATACTGTTTATAGCATCATAATGTTACAAATTTTAAAAAATTCTCTTTATTCATGCATTATGAGAGGCATTCAAAAAATACAGAACATTTATGAATAGCACTCTGCATAAGTGAATGACCACCAGTGATTCAAGGTCAATTTGTTCTCTGATGTGTTAGCTTATTGCACATAGAGTTTCAATAATGGAAGACTTATTGCTACTGTTTTGTCGAGGGTTAAAATGTGTACAAAAATCGAAAATCCTGCCGCACGAAAAGTGCAAAGTGTTATTTGTTTTCTAAATGAAAGTTTGTCTTATAGAAACTCATAAGCAAATCATGGAAGTGTATGGTGAGCACATTATATACAAAGTAAGTGTAAGAAAATAGTGTTTAATGTTTAATCAAGGAAGATACACATGCCTGCACTCTGCTGCAGACACTATGCTGTGCTTCAAAAATTAGGCTGGGACATTTTTGAACATGATACACAGTCCTGGCTTGGCCCCCAGTGACTTTCATCTCTTTCCCAAGCTGAAAGACCTTTTAGATGACAAATGTTTTGGAACAGATGATGAAGTGAAAGAAACTGCCACCAACTGGCTGAAAGAACTGGTGAAGGAAGTCCTTGACAAAGGAATCAAAAACTAATGCATACTATGACAAGTGCTTTAATCACAATGGCAACTATGTAGAAAAATAACTGGTCTTGTATTAATCACTTAATGAAACTTTTTCTTATCATTACTGTATTTTTCTTTTTTTATGGCCAAATGTTCTCTATTTTCTGGACACCCCTCATATTATTTATATTTCGAAATAATTGTTTTCAGAACGAATGAAATATAGTGTTTCATACTTTTAAAATTACTTTTACTACTGTTTAATCTTGTCTATTTGCAATTAAATTACAATAATTAAATTCATAATAAAATAGAATTGGTTTTCAATATATATTAATTTAATCTTGTTTTTATTTTTGACTACAGTATATTATTGAAAAAATTAAGTTATATATCTTTTCTTTATTAACCTGGCTGAATATTTTGATAATATATAAAATGCTTTCCAAATTAATAAATGAATCCGTATTTTTTTAATTAAAACTGAATTTCTTTTTGTTTTCATTATAAAAACAAAATGAAAAGTTATTAAAACAGAAATTATAGGATTTGAAATTAAAGAGAAGGTTTAAGTACAAATAGTACATAATTTTCATGCAATTTTTAAGTAAATTAATATATTTAAACTGTATAATACACCAAAATAATGCAAAATTATTTCCAAAATAGTAAATAGATTTTATAATTTCCTTCAGGAAATTTAATAAAATCAATTTTTTTTTATGTTATCATCATCACTTTTTAATATTAGTAAACTCTTAAATTTAAGTAATAAGTAAAAATACAAAATTATTTCATGATTACTGTGCAAAATTTGTAATAAATTTGTAATGTCCTTAATATTGAAAAAGAAATTATACCAATGTATTTGCAAATGTCTTTTATAAGGTAAATATTGTAAAAATTTCTTTTGTTTCTTTCTCAACAAGATATTAAATGTTAATTCTTATGAAATAGCATAATTAATACATTAATAAACTATGGCTTACATTATTCAACTTTCATACATAGTAAAATATTTAGTATAGAAAGTTCTTCTAATTTATGAAGCAAAATAAAATTTTCTATAATAATAATAATCATAATCATAATAAGAGAATTAAATTTTACAATTATGCAAATTATAGATTCTATTTTTCATCTTTTCCAAATTTATATATAAATTACTAAATCACATAAAAAATGTTCATGCAAGAGTGCATGTTCAAATCTTTTTGAAATAACTGGTTAAACAGGATTTCCTTATTATCTATGGTTGTTCAACTCTTACTATTATAGTTCAAAATATATTTTATTTTTCTCAACCGGCCCTATTTATTCACCTCTAAATAAAAAAATGTGCATAAACAGCACAAATTGCAAAGTTATTTTAATTTAAAATTTCTTTTTTGCATTTATAATTTTTAAAATGTTTCTTAAAATTTTATTCCAATTATTCTATTATATTATAGAATATATTACTTGTAGTATATATACCTGAGTCACTAGCTCTCTTTATTACCAAATCTAAAAGACCAGTGTATACTGCTTGCTTAACTGCAAATACCAGAGCAGAATGACAACGACCGTAACAGCTTTCTCCATTTATTTCTCTAATCTCATCGTCAACTTTTAATCCAGCAACTTCGCTAGCACCTCCTAAATAATAAAAATATATTTTAATCTTTTATTTGAAATAATATAATTTTTAATTTAAAGATGAATATACCTGGAGTGACTGAATCTACAAATACAGGTGTTCCTTGATCTTTACCGCCTCTTAATGAAAAACCAAATCCTTTCGAATCAGAACTATGTTTTAACCAGATTTTCAACTTTAAGAATTCATTATTTGAAGTCTGTAAAAAATAAAATTTATATTCTTTTAATATAAATGGTCCATTTTAAATGTTTATGAAAAAAGTTAGATAATGTTGTCATACAACATGAATATTCACCACATCAACAACTGGTTGTACATAATAAAAACAAACTCAAATACATGTAAAATCTCCAAAAGAAAGAAATATATTTAGTAATACAAATGTTTATTACTTTCCCTAGTTTTGGATTTATTTGAATATTTTTATGAATAATTAGATAATGTAGTCATACAGCATGAAAAGTTAGCTAATATAAACATGAATTTAGAAGACTATCTTCTAAATTCATGATGTATTAAATTACAAATGCATATAGTAAATATAATCATTTCTTTAAAGACTACATATACATAAGCACACTGTCAAATAATTAAAATAGACATTTGTCATTTATACTTTGAAAAATACAAATAACCATTAATTTGAAAAGAGAATTATACATATAATTAAGTGAGGAAAAATCAACTTGACCTTCGGTTCAAGTAGAAGCTACAATTAACATGTACAAAAAATAGATATTAAAATATAAAAATTACATAATAAACGACAATGGCACAGAAAATAATGAGTAATGAAATTAAATGGAAAAAGAAAGTTAAAAGATAAATCGTGTAACAAATAATAGTACACTTACAAAATTCAATGAGTACTGAATAAGATAAGATAAAAAAAACTACATTAAATTTAATAATTCTGATAATCTGACATATAACTTATATGGAAGAAAATATATTTTTAACCTTGAAGATATTTATATAATTTGATAAAATTTTCAAAATATGCTTCAAGAGCAAACAAATTATAAGATAATTATTTTTATAACAAAATAATACATTGTAATTATATTATATAATAATAATTAAGAAAAATAGTATGCATTTTTTGAAGTCAAAAAATATTAATTATTTTAGACATAATTAGTCATTTTAAATTTGAAATAAGTACTAATTAAGAATATAAAAATAAAAGATTTTCTTGTATAAATCTTTAATACATTTTATACAGAAGTAATTCATTTCTACAAATATGTATGAGCTAATTTCATTGGAAATAAAAAGTTATTTTGGTTCTAATGTAAAAAATATGATTACTAGATAGAAATCTACATAGTTAAAACATTAATGCACTCTTTTTTTTTAACCGTATAAATGGATGAGACTAATTTCAAGTCATCAGAATAGATAAGAATGAAGAACAAAGAACTGATAATATGAGATTTATGATATTCATAAAAAATAGAAGTACTTACTGAAAATGTATATGCAATTAAATAGAAAAATCGATGGAAACGAAAATTGAACTATTCAAATATATTTAAAGAAAGGGAATAATGCAAAATGGCAATAATTGTAACAAACTATTCATTTATTTTCTCTAATTTTATCTACGACTTTTAATCTAATATCACTAGAACTTTCGAAATTATAAATTTTTTTATAAAGTAATAATTTTTATTTCTGTAGAGGTAACTCGACATATGCAATGCACGTACAATAGATTATTCGGGATTAACGTGTAAAGAATACGTAGATGAATTTTTTTAAGTATAGTCATTTTATTTTAAAGAAAAGTTTTCAATAAACGTGATTTTATATAAGAAATATATAACAATTATTAAATTATACGAAATACAGCACTGACTATATAAACATTCGCATCAAATACTATCACATTCTGTCCACATTTCTTTACAAATAAATTTATTATTCTGGTTTTAAATTTTTAATATATTTTTCTTAATTTAATAAATTTTATAATTAATTAAATATGAAGAATTAGTACACTAATTCTATCTATAAAGCAATTAAAATTTGTTTGGGATCTACCAATTATTTATTTTTATTAATTACTTACAGACAAATGAAGTTAAAAGGAAAACTAGCAAACAAATAAAATATTAATAATAATAATTTTATTTTTAAAATATATTTGAAGTAATCTTAGAATAAATTAGTTAATAGTTATCAATTGAGCATAGTAATAAGCATAAATTCAATATAATGACAAAAAATGATTTTAAGAATCCTATACTTATAATTTTATAAATATGGGACAAGGTGATGTGCAAATATAAACAGTCATTAATTTATTAATATACTTTTGTAATTGTAAAATAGTAATTTACCTTAATAGAAGGAAGTATAAAGGATAGAATAAGGAAAAGTTTAGTTAACATAACTCCAAATTATAAATATATTCTGATGAAATTTATAAGAATTGGAATTTATTAATATAAGTACAGAATTGCCCTATCTAATTATTCCAAATGATCAATTTATTAATAATATATATATAGGTCAATTCTTGAAAATATTTCATGTAATGATATCCTCGGTTTTCAAATTGATACTTCCTAATTATAATAAAAAAGGATATAAATATAATAATAGCATAATTAAAACATATTAAAAAAAAAATACACAATGTAACTACTAAACAACAAACTGAAAATTTATTTTTATTATTATTCAATGAGTAAGTTATAAATTAAAATAAACAATCAAGCATTTTAGATATAAGATGAAGTTATTGAATAATTAAATTATAAATCTTTATAATCATACTGAATGATAAATTATTAGTCATCGATAACTCATTTTAGCACATTGAAAAACAATAACTCGTAAATAATTACGATGCAAAATTATTAACAATAACTCGAAATTTATGTTAATTGTTTATAACATTGAAATAAAGATTTGAATTACTAAAATTTTTATATCAGTAAATAATTTTTAAAGTAAAAAATTTTAATTTGAATATTAAAAGAACATTTTCAGATCAATTTATTCCAGCATCAGCTCCAGTTTCGTTTCATTCTTTAACTTATTTAACAGTTTTAGCTTTGGAATATGTAGGAACTTATTTTATTTGAATTAAAAAGATCCGAATCAGATCGTATCAAAGACGTAATACCTGTTCTACAATAAAGAAGATAAGAAAAAAAAAAAGAAAATATGTATCTGTTAACTAATGTAATAATAAAATTTTAAACAAAATTTCCTAATTTATTAATTTTGAACTCTTTTCTTTTTTCATTTTAAAATGAACAGAACTAATTAATTAACAGAAACCAAACATTGGAACAAAAATATAATCAAGGTTTCAGCAATCTAAATTTTTGATTACATAACAACCTTAGTAAATGTTTTAATCTTATATTAATTTTGTTTTATCTTCAAACTAACTTCAATTATTTTAATTAAATTTTTAAAAATCTTTATTGTTATGTTATTATGGCTGCCATTTTCGATGGAATTTAATACAAAAATTTAACAAATATAATTTCAATCAGAAAACAAAATGTCAGATAGATGTTTTGTATTTAATGAAAGAACGTTGCTTAAATATCTGCATTAGCCAATAAATTCCATTAAATAATAAATTAATGTTATTGTAAAAAACAAGTAAAATATGCAATTTGGAAAAATATAACATTTTTCTCATAAACAAGGCCACAGTTTTTACAAAATCACTCTTACAAAAAAACAAAACCAACATGATAAACTAGACTAAAACTTAAAAATTTCTATCGATAAACTGATACCGATATAAATAAAGATTGCATGATATTACTTAAATTTATATAGCAAAATACGTTCTATGTTATTGAAAATTATTCAAAATTTGTTTACAAACGATGATCTATATTTTATTTTTCACTTCAACGCCCTCCAAAGAGAGGAAATTAAATAACTGTTTCAAGTTATTAACTACTTAACTAATTAAAATAAAAGTGACTAGATCAAATGTATCACATAGATGATAATTATTCTATTTAAAAAATAAATTTTCTATATTTAACATGAAGTATAGTAAACAACACATTTCAAAACTTAAATTTTTTAATATTTAATATCTAAATTGTTTTTTTTCCCATCATCATTAAAAGAATTATACTTTTATCCTCATTTTCTATTAAAGCTTAGATGATCTATTTACTTACAAAGTTAGTAATATTACTTAAATGTTAAATTAAATAAATTCTTCCAAACTTAACAAATGGGAACTATTGATTTTCAAATGGAAGTACTAAAAGATAGAGTAAAGTTACATTAATACTCTTATAGTATAAAAAATGACTCCCAGGCAAAATTAACTTATTTTTTAAAAATAAATAACTGTCTTTAAATTGATAAAATCTTAAAAGTATCACAAACATTTTAACTTAAGCAAGAAATAGCTCAGTAATTCCCACAACGCTATTTAAAAAAAAAGATATTTAATTTTTTCCCCTGCCTGAAGTGGCACAGTATATAATGCTAAGTAGAGGTAAGTTAAGAAAAGCTATAAAACTTTATTATTTTTAGACATATTACAATTATAAGTAATTTCCCTTTAGAATGTTAAGCTCTAGCATACAACAGAAAAGTTGTTTTTTTATTATTTGATAAATTTATTTTTATATATTTAAATTTGCCTTTGTATTAAATTTTAAAACCTTTAAATTAAAATTTTATGTACTTTATACAAAGTTTCTGAATAATAATAATAATTTATTGCTGTAAAAAATACATATATATATATATATATATATAGATGAAATAACTTAAAAAAAATAAAGCAAATTAATATAGATTTCTTCAAATAATTACCTGTTCTGTTGCATTCTTTTCATTCTCATCAGCATATGTAGATTCAGTTGTATTAACTGTAGAAAATTGTGAAACCGGTGCTTCATTTTCACTGTCTAATTGTTTTTCTGCTGAAATATTGTTTTCGTGGCCAAAATCTGTAACACTATCACCAACATCACCACTTCTACCTAAGCTCTCTAACCCAGAATCAGTACTCGTATTCACAGCACTTAGACCGAGTTCTTCGGCTGCTTTTCTCCTCTCGGTAATAAATTCTTCTTCCGAAGAGCACACCTCGGAATCGTCTTTAAAATCCGAATGCAGCAATACTTTGTCTGTGTACGATAACGGTCTTTTATCCTGAGAATATTTATGACTTAATGTTCCATTTTCATTACTACCGTGAACTATTCGTTCAGTTAAAGTACTTGAAGCCTCCTATAAAAAATAAATAAATTTCATTAAATTATCGAAAGATAATTACCCTAAAAATGTTTTTTTTTATTCATTGCATTTTAAAGTTTTCTAAATAAAAACTCAATATTTGTATGAAAAATAATTTTAAGATATAAATTTCTTCAGATTAAAACCAAAGAATTTATAATATAAATTGTTTAAATTCCTCTAGGCTTAAATTCTGAGACCAGATGATTTTAATTCATTTAAACTCACACGCTCTCGTGCAAGTTTAAATGAATTAAAAATTCGTACAAGAGTGAACCATTCAAAATTCTTTATAAAATAGAAATGTTTGTATTAAAAAGCTTTCCAAATGAGGTCAATCATTCAAAATAATTATCGTACTGCTATTTTAAGTCATTAAATAAATAAAATTTACAATTAAAAAAAAAATCTTAAATAACTTTAATATGGTTATATTACAATGCTACAAATATTATTAAATTTTATGTTGTTTTTAATTACTGTATACTTTGATAGTAATTTGATGACCCATTAATCAAAAACTTAGTTGTAATTATAAATATTAATACCTCAGATGCACCCTCAGTTTCACTTTCAGAAGGAAAACTATCTATTCCAGATGTTGATTTTTCTTCTTTATCTTCAATAAAATCAGATTTTGACTTTCTGTTTTCTTCTTCGTTTTCGGCCTGATAAATGGCAAAATTATAACTTCTCGGTTTATTTGCTCTAGAAATAAAAATAAAAAATAATGTTTTCTGAAAATAAATTCATTACTTAACTTATAATTTTACAAATAAATCAAAATAATGATATATATATGTCACCGATAAAATTATTTATTTTCATCATCTCCAATGATTTGTAAGAAGTAATAGGCATTAGTCATACTTATAAACCGTTCACCTTTAAAGTATATTAATCATGAATGGAAATTCAAGCCTACATACTTTAACAGACATTAAATCACTAGTACAATACAATTTAAAACTTTAGTAGTAAAATATCATATTTTCTCGTCTAGAAGCTTAAGAACATTCAAGGCTAAATTAACAAAAACCACTATTCATCAGACATTAAGAGCGAGGTCAATGTCACGACAATGCTATAGTTGTTATCAATTTATACGTTATTTATAAAATTTTATATAAAATATATTAAATTTAACTTTTTCAAGTCCTCTTTAAGTTCTCAAAATTGAGGATTAAAAAATATTTTCTCTATAAAAAACATATACTGTAATTTCATTAATTTATCATTCATTAAATACATGATGTTTAATTTAAACAATATTTAAAAATTATTACCTAATAATTATATTATTTATATTTATAATTTTTATATTACTTCTAGTCATAAATATTTTAAAATAATCATAATTTTTAATGTAATTAATCCTTTTTCTATCAGAAACATTAATACTTTAACTTATTTATTCACGTAACAAATGATTATTTGTGTAACTAAATATATTATTAAATCTTAAAAAACTAAATATATATAAAAAGCGTGTTAAAATTACAATTAAAACATGGTGTATAATATATATTTTAATTGGCCTATTATTTTCAAACAGCATATGGAAGTCTGCCATTTGAAAATAATCATCTTCTTCCCACACATGTTGGTCACACATACATAAAATGCCATCAATTTGCACAACAAAGGTCAACTAGCGAGGTAACGTAAAGTGCAGAGTTTAATCGAGAATCAACCCAGATCTTTCGACAGATGAATGACCAGATTAAAAGCCATCTGGACATTCTATACAAAGTTGACTGCAAATAGACACTTTTTATAATCTCTTAATTAATATTTATAAATACAACTTTCAGAATAGTACGACTAGTAATTTCTTAACCGTATAGAAAATTTAAAATTAAAAAAGATCCGTACCTTTCCTCCATCATTTCAGAAAAAGTCTTGATTTTTCGTTGATTCTGTTGTTTTTCCTGCTCTTCGATTTCTTTCATTACCTCTACCCTGTGATGGGTTTTTTCAGATTGCTTTTTTCTTCTTGACTTCCAACTATCTAAATTCTGCTCATATAAATAAATAAGTAAATAAATATACATCATTTAAATACAATTTCACTATCTTTAAAAATAATTTTTGGATAATTAAATCACTTACACTTTGCCATTCCTCTTCTTCATCTCTTAGTTTTTGCCTTGTTATTTTTATTTCTTTTGCTAATTTTAATTGTTCCTCAGCCTATTAGAATTGATAGAATAAAGCAAAATCATGTTAAATTTTCATCTATAAGAACTATTCATAAACCTTTTATAATAAAACAATTCGTAAATAATATTTATTTTTGAAATTCCAAAAATTTGAAATATTCAGGTCACTTAAGTAAAATATAAACAATAAAACACATAAAGTCAAATTATAAATAAAAACTATAGTTTCAATTGCAATCCAAGTATAAAAGGTCAAGAGGCACGTAGGATTTTTTTTTTATTTTTTATTTTTATATCCGACAAATGAAAGCTTTCCATATTATAAACTAATAAAGAAGAAAGAATTTCCTAAATATGAACTTTGCCCTAATCAAAACAGTTTGATTACAGAACAGTTCAACTAGAAACAGTTATCAATGAAAGTAAATTTAGCGAAACAAATAATGAATTAACATTCACTCCAGGCTCTACTTACACACAAAAGAAACAATGTGCCAATTAATTATTTCTCAATCCAGTTCTCTCTTAACCTTTTAAACAATGGAGCGGTCACAATTCTTCTTTATAGAAACCGGCACCCTGGATGACATTACATATTGTCATCTGGCAATTGTCCAAAGTCATATCTACTACTTTTTTTTTCTTTTTCCACCTGCGAGGGGGTGCACTGAAAGATTTCCCTTCACCCACGTGTAGAAACGGACACATTTACGCATTAGTCATCAATTTCATCCCAGATGTTCGCTTCCCGGTATTTTATCTTATTTACAAAAATAGCGAAAAAAATATAGTTAAGTCTGCCAATGTAATATTCAGAGAAGAAGGAAATCCTCCGCTTCAATTTCCCAATCTTGATGTAGAGAAATCGAATTTTCAAAACAATTTCGGAACGGAAGTAATGCGGCGAAAAGCGCAATTATCCAAACCCGACAGCGACGCACGTTGTATATATATATATATAGAAATAGATATAAAAATGATTCTAGATGCTATTACCTAGAATATATAATCGATTACTATATGTATACCTTTTTTTTTTACGGATTTATACTCGATATTTACCTTGAGATAGAGTGAAGAAGACTGTACTTTAACGAATTTCAAAGGATTATGCGCAGGTTGCGTTGATGCTTTCGGTACAGTTCGAGTTGGGATGAATTCCGTGCCGTCTCCCGATAACTGTCGAGAGTGATTGAATCCGCTGGAACCGCTCGAGTTGCTATCCAGACTGTCGATCGAATCGGACCGGACGTGATTACCATGATGACGGCCGCCAGACGGAGTCCCGCCTCTTCCCGAAGGCCAGGATTGGACGGTAAACTGTATGTTGCCACCAGGTGGTGGAGAGTCGCTGCCATCGGTGCCCGTCTTGTACATGCCCGGCATGTTATGTTTCTGCTTCTTTTGTCATTCGGTCGGTTCTTCTGTAAACAAAACACGAGAAAAAAACATCTGCGTGAACTCACTTTTCCTATGTTTTTACAGCACTCAAATATATTCTAATCCGATAAATCAAGATGCGTATGTAATCTAGAGCGTTTTACGTGTTAAACTTATCCATACACTCGAATCCTTAGGCTATATTTATATGCTAGATAAAAATACCAGAAAAAAAAAGAATTATTTACCCGATGTGCATATAAAACAGTGTATTAGTAGTAAATGAAAACAGAAATTACTTTTAAATATTGTACATGTTAGATTTTAATAGAAAATTCTGTTATATTATCTTTAATCCATTGAAAAATCCACTTGTAGCCTACCAATTACTACTCATTAATGTTGGAGATGTTGACCTACAAATACTAACATTCGAAATCGTCCAATAAGCTTTATATATAATGCAAGAGTGCATTTACTCGACTACTATTTTATTCCATCTACTGTTGGAAAGGATTAAGGGTTTTTTTTTTCTTTTGTCATTTATCAATAGAGAAATAGTTAATAAATTAATGGGATTAGTTTTATTTCACATGGATAAATCTTAGTCAAAAGCGACGTTGACTTTTACATCCTTTACCCTTCTACCAGTGCAAATCGATTTTGTTCTTCGCAGTGTAGTTTTTGTTAATGGAAAGTTGAAAAATCGCTATAATTTAATTGTAAAATTCTATTTTAGATATAAAATCTTGTCTACGAACAAAAGTCATTTCTTATATTTACTCTATTGCCGGGCATCGAGCGATTTTTCATATAGTTTAACCTAGATAAAATACATTTTAGCAATTTAGACGTTTTCTATGGAATAATAGCGGAAAAAAGTCACCTCCAAGTTGCATTAATCTAAATCAATTCGACTCCAGGACACGAAAAGCGATAATCGGTATAGTGAATGGAAGTGTGATGCGCTATCACATTCGTTAGGCCAAAGCCACCAAACGTGACCCACCTTTATCGTGTAGCCTTCTATTGTAGATTGAATGGATCATACAGTTCTTTGTAAACTATATTTTACCCTAATTTCCTGTACTAGTTTGTCCATAATAGTGCCAACCTCGGTAAGAAAAATCCTGTAAAGCTCTATTAATCTCTCATTCTTGACAATCTATTCTTATTTGATCAATTGTAAATTGGAAGAGAGAGATAAAAATTTATCTAAAAACAATGGACCAGTGTTTATTGATTCGAACTAAAAGCTCGACTTTAAATGCATTGCTGTTTAATACACTAGAAATTAGGCTATGTTTAGAGTAGGAGAGAACAAAGTTAATGGATTAGTTCTCTGTTTTACTTAAGTAACATTGGATTGATACAAACAAGTTTCAAAACTCCTCTAATTTACTAAAATTAATTATATTTTAAAGCTCGATAAATAAAGTTCGAGTTCGAGTTTCGAAACTTTGGTATTCTACATCCGTTAATCTAATTCAATCTTTAATGAAAATGACATGAATAACAAAACTCCATTATAGAATTAATTATTTTGCTTTAATAGTTTATCAGAATTCATTTTATATCAATTAAAATTGCTTATTTGAAAGTCAACAGTTTGATAGATTCATAAACAATTCAAATAGGGGTGATTAATAGATTGGAAACTCAAAAAAAAAAGTTTACAATAACAACAATAGAATTGCAATTGTTTACGATTTTCATGCGGATTTATTATAATTTACCACGAGTTACGAATTCCTTTTATTGTTTAATCATTTTAGATATGTGTAAGCAATTCTGATAATATAATATGACAATAGGTTATAAAAGCCACCATCTGTTATCTCATTACTTAAAAGTTTGATTGTGTTACGCGTATTTAGTTCACGTAACAACTTTAAAACTTAATTAATATTTATTTAAATTTAAATAATATCTATAGATTAATAATTTAAAATAATGTTATTTTAAACTATGATCTTACGAAATGGGAATTTTTATATAAAATATTAAAATAATAATTTATAACAGATTTTAATTAATATTTTTAATGTTTCCTGTATGTTAACATTGCAAAAAATTTATAAAATATGAATCATATTATTATGCAATATTTTTATATTAACTAAAAATCATATCATTTAAACAGAACCGGATTTAATTTATATATACATAAACTAGACAAATTACAGTTTAGGGACTCACTCTATGAGGCTATAACTTAGGGCCTTATATTTTTAAACTTATTAATTATTAGATGGGAAGGGCCTCTTATATATTATAGTTTAACGCCACAATGAATCTAAATCCAGTCCTACTTGTAAATTTTAAGCTTAAGCTAAATAACTAAAATATACCCAATAATAAAGTTTAAAGTTTATTTTTATAAAATTCCTCAACGCTGGATATTATTTATAGAAATAATTGAGATATTTCCTCAATTCCTTTCTAAATTACCAAGAGAAAAAAAAAGCTCTATATTTACTACAAACAAAGAAAAATACAGAAAAAGTAATAAGAATAAAATAAATTTCTTTATGTAGATTAAACTGTATTTTTAAATATTAACTTTCATTCATCCAAAATAGAAGATATAGAATGAAAGAATATATATATATATTGCATTGTATGTGTTATGTACAGGTATATATTATATTTATATATTTATACTTTACATCCTGTTGTCTGCTATTTGTGGAAAATTTTATGTAAGTTTGCTAAAGCTTAATAAACAGGCCAGGCCTGACTGATTTTGTAAAACCGTGAGAAAACAAATTTTATGTATCTTCTAGTTACTTAACTACTACATAAAATAATTTACTTTTTTTTATTATTATATAAAAGAAAAAAAATTATTCTTTATACATGACATTCCTGTTGTATGCTAGGAAGTCGAAGTGATTACCCAGTCAAAAGCCTATTTCAATAGTAATATTTACAGTAAAGATAATACTGCTTTAATTATATATTTGTAACTTTTATCCTTTCTCTCTTTTATTCTGTATTTCTTTTCATTAGCACTGAAGTATTCTTCCGGAAATAAAAAAGTAAAAAAATCCTTACCGACTAAGCCCGAAGCCAAAGTCAATGTACGCTGGCGACCTGAGAATCTTCGATTTCAGCTTTAGCCAAACAAGTTCTCATTAATTAAGTTAAATTCAATAAGTTGGCATTTAGAATTTTAAATATAAATAAATTCTTACGAGATGGAAGATCCGTTGTGTGAGTGATGAAGTGACGAAGATGCGCTTTGTGAATTTACTACTTATGCTAAATATTTAATTTAAAAAAAAAAATTAAATACGTAGCAACACGCACTGTTAAGTTTATTATAACGAAACGAAAAAGTAAATAATCTCAGCCTGAGGAAATGCCATACTTTCGCTTTGATAAATTGTCATTAATGGTATATTAACGATAATGTTATCTCTGGTAATAAACGAAGAACATTTACCTCATTTAAATTAAAAAAAATTTAAAAAAAAAAAAAAGTGAAATTAAATATGACCTATAGATTACAAAGTTTCGAAATGATTATTTAAAAATACATATACTGTATTTCAAATTTAAATTTTCGAAGCAATTGAATCTCTGATAGCTTCCGGGACCTTTCGAGGAGCCTCAACTCCCTTATGGGGTCCTCCCACCCCCAAAACTAAGAACATAAAAGACAACTTATCTTAAATCTTTCGGGTCATTCCCCTTTCACCTTTTCGAGAAAACCCTCGGGAATAAAATGGAATTTAAGTTTTACCTAAACGATTATAATTGAATTTCGAATAACTTTTTTTTAAGTATAATTTTCTATTCAAACTTATAAAGAATATATTATTGACGTAAATACGAGTAACACAATATTTGAAAAGGATGGAAAAAAACAAGCATACCTGATGTCGAAATATGAAATTTAATCTCTTATCCGGGTATGTACGATGTGCCTTCGACTTTTAACAAGATCCTTGCCTAACAGAAATGGAGTCATATTGACCCGGAGAACATAAAAAAAAATGAAGTCGATACTACATTATGAACGCAAATACCGCATTCCATTCTTAGTTTTCCTTCCTTTCCTTAATAATAATAATGTTAAGTGCTGATAACACTTATCACGTATGATGATGAAAATATTCGCCGGCAGATAATATAAAAATCATAATACTTTCTTCACTTTAAAAAAAAAACCATTAATTTACGCTACTCCCCTTTAAAATAATTACAGATTTACGCCATGTTTACGATGAATATGCAATAAGCTCTGCTTTGAAAACATTATTATTTTTATGACGTAATTCGTGACGTCTATTTTGAGTTGTAAAATTGTTTGTCAAACTATATATATATATATATATATATATATATATATACTGTTTATACTAATTAAGAAATAACTAGAGGATATTTATGTTTAAAAAGAATTTCAGAATCCGTGAGGCTGAATACATTACGCAACGGGGAGGTTAAAGTATGTGGTGTAATGTCGATTAGTCATTATAAGTGGGGTATATATATTGTTTTGTTTTAAAGTTTTTTTCTACTGAAAATACGGGAATTATCCCGTTTATATATATATATATATATAATTTTTTTTAATGGTTATACGTTCAGTTTAAGTCTCGAAAACGAGTGAATAAATTCGAAAATAGAAACGTCTGCTTGTAGTTGTTATAGAAATGTAAATAATTTAGATAAGTGTAAAAAATTATATTTATATCTTCTGTTATCAATGTTACGGTCTATCTGCTGTATATGCTTGGTTTACATTACTCTTCTCTACATCCTTGCAAACGACCTTCAGACATAGGCGTGTAACGTTACGTATTGTTATAGAAACTACAGAATTCTTGTATTTTTGGAAAAATGAGTGGCCAATTGTTTACATTAATCACCATCAATTGGCATATTTAAACGAAGATAAAATACGCGTCAGGTCCTTAACATCAATTAAAATATAATTTAAATCTTATCAACGCTTATTTATCTAAATGTCTTTTTTTTTTTTTTCACGTCTTCGAAGTAATATTTAATCGTTAATCGCATCTGCCGGTAAATGGTTTATCGGTATTTTTAAATTTTTAGCGCCATCTGTCGCTGTTAAAATAAATTAATTTGAATAAAATTACGTTAGAAATTATTCCATCCCTTCCCAACACCCGCGATCCGCGAATTTTGTACCCTTCTTAACTACAGTTTATATGAAAATAACAATGATCAATGAGATGACAAGTGTAGAGTGATATCTCCTAGCCTAAAAGAAGGGGAGCATTGTATTGCAGCTGCTTCTCTTGAGTCATGGTTGAGCGGAAGAGAAAAAAAAGAATAACTGGACATTTTAAATGGACAGTGACCTCGGTTCGATCTTTAAATGAAGTTCTGCAGAAACTATCATTAGCGGGGGAACTAGACGTTAAAGAGAATCTGAAGCCATTCTTCTTACGCAAACGTTGACATTTTTCAATTGAAAGCTACCGAACAATTGAACCATTAATTAAAAATCTAATTAATTAATTTTTTAGACGTTCTACAGGATTGAGATGTAATCAAGTGACTTGTGTCAACTAACTTGTATGCGATTTAAAAAAAAAAACAAAACGCTGTTAGTGGCACAAATAGGATGGAGTTGGTGAATAACGTCGGCGGTTTAGATAGAATTTTAAACGATCCTATGCATTATTCACCTACTATTGAAGATATCCTATCAACCAGGACTATCAGCAATGAGGTGATTTAAAATTAAGTAGCGAATTCGCCATCTTAATAGATTTATAAGCGTCTGAACTTTGTGAATGAATAACCTAGTTCAAACGGAAATGCGGGATAGTGCAGTCAGCTGTAAAAATAAGCACCACCTACCGGCTGTTATCAACAATAGCGAGGAGGGATATGTATAGAAATACACATCCGGAATTTATAGTTTTATAATCAGATTAGAAATCGTTTTTTTTATAGATATTCCCACTATTTTACCTCGCTTACACCACTTACCAGACACATTAATAACACAACGAGTTTGGGGAGTCATATAAAATGAATCTGACTCTCAAATCGACGGTCATGGAACTTACTGCCTATTTACTTCCGGTATCGAGCCAATAAAGGGAAAATTTTCCCCCATTGTCCGTTAACAAAGAAACACGTGACCGAACCACGCGTTTAATTCCGGCTGGATCCATTTTTAAAATTGGAGGATGGGAGCTTTAGAAGTGAACGATGAATCATGCTAGCAACTAGACGAACGAAATTGTGTTAACAACTTTCTCTTTGTCGCAACATATGTGGAACATAACGTCTCCAGTTACTCTCTAATGCCGTGTTCTTTTCACGTCTATAAGAAAGTTGAAAAATAATAATAACTGATAAGGCTACACATCAAATATTCACTTTTTATGTCTTTCTTTTTCTTTTTACAAACACTTCTTCGCTATGGGAAAGGACTAAGAGGTTGAGGTTAACTTGTCTAGGAGCGTGAGCACTTTTCAACCCTCCAGCTCGTAAAATAGGTCACTTTCTTCTCTTAATTATGATAAAATGATTTTAAATTTAAATGCCAATCTTCACAATTAATTACATTAGAAAAAAAAACGATATCGTAAGAATCGTGGTTTAAATCTCTCGATAAATTTTTATTGTTCTTTTAATTGAGGAAATTTTAATGGAGGATTTTTTTGTTTTTTTTTTTCCTTCGATTTAAAAACAGAAAAATAAATCGGTACTATAAATTGATCAACACAAAAACCTCATTACCGCAACCAAGACCCGATTATTAAGTTCTTTTCTTCCATTGAAGTGAATTTTTCTGTATGAAACGAGGTCAGACTCTTCAATCATTATGACAATCTCGTCACGATTATTCATTATACGCTACTATATAAAAATTTTCATTCACGATGAAATTATTTTTATAAACATTCCATCTAACATTTAAATATTTATATATCTACATATTACCTAAATGCACTGTCGACGTTGCGTGTGTTTTTTCGTTAAGAAAGTTAATTGAAGCGTATACAAATACAGACACATCATTAAATTCTTTAAACAAGTAGAAATTATAAGAGAGAGGATGGAGAAAGAGGAAAAAAAAATTAGTGTTTCCAATTTGAAATTGTTGAAATTCCTTAAATATTTCATTAAATAATTGGCTAGAAAGAAAGTTTTCAGTAAGGAATTAAGAAAGATTACTCGACACTTCGATAGTCTTTTCTTTTTTCTTCATTAAATACGAAAAAAAAATATAATAATTTATAAATTAATATAAGTTATAGAAAGATTCCAATTTTCAATTAATTATAAAATATAACTTTAACAGATCGATGAAGCTTTTAATCTTTAAGGAAAATAAAATAAAAAAAAATAATAATAATAAAAGGAAGTCGAAAATAGAAGCTGTATTTTTGCGTTTTCCTTAACTGTTGTAATTTTTTATATATATATAAATAAGTAGAAAATTAATTTATTTTGAAAGATTTAATTTCTAATACAAAATCGAAGGTTTAAAAATCTTTTTCTTCTTTTTTAATTTTGTAAGAAAGAGCCTGTGCAACATTACAAAGCAAAAGGGGGGGGAAGTGAAGTCGACAGCTGCTGCATTTTTTTCTTTTCTTTTTTAATGGTAAATTTTTGAAAAAATGGGACATTTAAATCCGCATATGTAGAACTATCCAAGCATTAAATAGGTATTTAAGACTTAATAAAGGATCATTTAATATTTGATTTTTAAAAATACTCACAGCAATTACTCTACGTAAAAAGAATAGTTATTGTCCGAGAAGCCATGACAGATTTAATTATTCTATTTAATTTTTTTTTTTTGTCATTCGTTTGAAACTTTTAACACATTTTAAAACACACAACAGAACTAGTTACCTATTTACTTACCAAAATTATTACGCACGAGTTTAAAATTTCGTAAAAAATCATCCCTCTCGATATAAAAATCTTGCAAAAATTCATTTTGACAAGGCTTGTTATCAAGATTTTGATAAGAGTTTTGAAATTTAGAATTACATTTTCGCCTTACTTACTTATTAATATAGGTCTACTAAGTGGGCAGTGAACTAGAATTAAATCTTACAAAATTAGTTTAAAAGTTTTTGAGGCATAAAAATCTTATTACGCAAGATAATAACAATAAAATTAATCAGTGGATTGTGTAAAAAGAAGGGTGATTTTTATCGCGATGACGTTGAAATAAGCAAAAATTTCTTTGTTAAACTTGATTAAAGGACGATAGAACACGTTCGATACAAAAGAGAAATAGAAGTGTTGTCCCTTTCTTCAGAAAAGAGGCGGCATATCACAAGCTTAACTTCAGCCTTAAGGCAAGGTCGTAGAAGTGAAGGCCGTTCTTTCAGGAAGAGAAACGGGATTCCTTGCAAATATTCTTCAACTAAAGTAATAATAATAAAGAAATTTACTTCCTCGATAGTATTAAAATTCGCATTAAAAAGTTTTTAAAATTATTTTAACCGCCTCTAATATATATTTTAAAGCGATAGTAAATGTATTCTGCATCTGTAGCTTCTTCGCATCTAAATTTATATCCAGAAAATTTTGAGGTCTCGTAAATGCCAACGATCAATACCCAGACCATGGTCTCCATAGCAACTACGATTCCATCATGGCTTCCTAGGTTTCTGATGGTCTTGATATTCAAATTCCTTCCGGCAGTATGGAAGCGTAAAAGTATTGACATCGAGAAAAAATCTCGGTTTATAAACTATTTTTCTTCCCCTGGATGAAATTTCAACTTATTGCTTATGTTGATTTCTTGAGAGACTAGATTTAAAATCACAAATTCCCTATAGAAAATGCCTCCATAAGTAGAAAGATTGGTTTAAACACGTGAAAGCGAAAACATCTCCCGTTTACCATATTCGTTCTTCATATTTAAAAAGTAATGGCAAAAATGGGTATTCTATTTTCATCATATTTACAATCTCTTTCCGGGAGTAGGATTGTTAAGTTTATCGTAAGAATTGTCTGTCCTTGGTAAAATTCGATAAACAAACAATGGGCTTACCGGTAGAGGTTCCATTCTGTTCCTTTGTCAAAAAATAACTCTCGGAGTAGCATTTCCTTATAAATAATAACTAGAAGACAATAGAATAGTCGTAGAATCACTCGACTATGCCCAATGATACATTAGGCCATACTTCACGAGCAAGTAGCTCAAGAATATTAAAACGAGATTGGTTCTCAGTACGTTATGGATTTAAAAAAAATTCCGTAGAACTTCATTAAGGTGGTATAATAAGAATTCCATTAAGAACTAACGCCATTTGCAATTCTAGAAAAACAAAAAGAAATGCATCCTAGGAGCCGCTATTTACTTCTCTGTTGGGGGTTATTTTACAATCCTCGACCTCTCCCAGGCTTTTAAATAGATTAGGAATAATTTGTTACTCGGGGTTCACTATCCATAGATGGGTCCAGGGTGCATTTTTATTAATTATACAAACGAAATGATAAAAGTTGACATGTTTATAGTACTGAAAGCGTTCGGAAAATGAGTCACGAATTTCGTATTTACGAAACGAAAACGATGATAATTACTTAGAAAAAAAAACAGTGATTGAAACTGTAAAAAACTGTTCTTTAACATTAAAAAATACAGTAGTTATTTGTTTATATATTGCAAAGAGCAATGCAATTTTCGATGAGATTATGTATAAACTTATACTGAAAAATAGTGTAATCTAAGATGAATTTAAATGGGTAGAATTCTGATTAACTGGATGGTTACAAATTACAATAGAAATAAAATATCATTCGATGTAAAGGTTCGTATCAATTGAAGTTTGTTGTGATTTCATCCATTAGGAATGTGCAGGATATCCTTAACAACAAAATTGGGTGGATCGTATCCCATTCAGAAAATTTTAAATTTAGAATTTTTTTTTTAATTACATGCGATAAAACACGAGCGAAGTAATGCCACGCTCCGAACTCATTGAAAAATTTCACAGATGTACTGTACTGTACAGTAATGAGGATGAGCATATTATAAAATTTAAATCATCCGCTTGGATAAACTCGTATAAAATTTAGCGGAGTTTTGTCTTTAAAAAAATTGATTAGAAGGGGATTTATCGAAGTTAACTTCTTAGGTGAATTACCCACCTGTCGAGTTCAGAACTAGGACTTAAGTGAATAGAAGAATTAAAAAATATATATAGAATGAAAAAAAAGCTTTCACTCAAACAAACTGGAATTTCTAGGTCAGTGGAGATAAATAATGAATAGATGCACAAGCTTTAATCATTTATAGGCGGTAAACATTCATATATTGTTCGTTGAACTCTATTGTTTTGGAGTAAGTCTAATGGATAATCGGGTAATACATTTCAATTTTAAGAAATTAAACGTCTTTTACAACACGCGTTAATTATCAAGAAGTGCAGATTTGAATGACAGGACGGTAAAATTTCAATTACATTTTGACAATTATTACACAAAAGTTTTAACAGTATTGATCCTTCAATGGCTTCCCTCGCCCGCATTGCCATTAGAGCAACAAGAAAACACTCACCTCGATGCTGCTGTAACGAAGAGTATAGAGTGAAATATCCTGATTTTAATCCTATGAAGGTTTGCAACACGGAGACCAGCTTCTTTATATGTATCCTGTTTGAAACCTACCGGTCGTCTGGTTGCGCCAGCAGTCGTTCGGTCCGCTCGGAAGGACTCACCTCTGACAACCAACAGGAAAATGCACGAGTGACTAGTTGAGAAACATGCCAGTAGGGGCGTCGTGAACAATAACATGCAGTCGATCGTGCAGTGTTTTTTTTCGTACGACTGTCTCTGTGTGTGTGTGTGGTTGGCTTGTACAGCTTCTATGTGCCCTTTTTTTTATAATTATCTCGTCTAGATTATCAGGTTTTTAAGGATAATTTGTTAAGGATAAGTTTGTAAAATTGCTAACGGTAACTGCTAAAACAGTTTTCTTATAATAGTAACAGAACAGGAAAGTTGAAACTGCGTAAAAAAACGTACAAAAGTCGAATTTCCACGGTTAGAAACCGGGATAATTTTTAACGATAAGAGCCTGTTTAACATTGCAGCTGGCGCCTTTACTACCCACATGAACGGTCAGCTGCACCGGATGTGATGTGCTCTGACGTCTTCCGCATGAACGAACTCTTATAAATAATGTCAGAAGGAGTCGATAACTGATTACACGTGTAGCAACGAAAAAAGATCGGAAAACATTTAATCAATTAGGCACCTATGCATTTTTCCTGATAGGTGAAGCCTACGGGCCAAAAGTAGTTTGCCTTTTTCACACTTGATCAGTCATGCTATTATATATCACTTCGATTGTGATCGAAAGATATCAACTTATAGGACTAAAACTAGTTGCGGTTTGTAACTAGTCGGAACTCTGACAAAAGAAAATTTAAAAAAAATAAATAAATAAATAAATAAAATTAAAAGTCACCCCTTAGTGACGTCACGAACTTGAGCAGTACCCGCCCAAATCGTGATGGACGTGCTGCGATCCACACTTCGTTCGGTTCAATGACCCTCACTTAAAATTTAGCAACAAGTGTTTTATGGAGATAATTATAAGAAGCTTTCGAACAAGTAAAAATGTTTATACACAAATATGTATTTAATTATAACCTCGAGTGTTGTATATGATACTGTTATTATATATAAGTGATACCTTTCACACTAAGTACAAATTCTAAGACTTATCTGAACTGTAATGTGTTCTTAATTTCATTTTTTACAGCTTAATATATTAAGAATTTTGCAAAACAAGAAGAAATTCCAATAAATTTGAATTTCGGATACATATTAATCCAATTCTTTTAAATATTTATTTAAAAATTTAAGAATTTAAGTCATTTTCAAACATGCCCCCCTTCATCACAGCGATTTTCTTAAACATAATTAGACATAATTAATACTTAACATTTTTCAGATATTTTTATGTTGCGAAGTTTAAATAGCATTGATTTGCATAACCAGTGGATATGTTGAAATCTATATTTATAGGCCATTATATAGTTGTATAAATTTATATATAATGGGAATTTTCCTTCAAGATTTCGATTCGACGACCCACTTTTTATGCCGTTCAATATGCAGAAATCTTGATTGAGACGTTACCGTGCATAATGAGCACCCACTCTGCAATAACAGTTCGTGTATCATTCGCACATCAATCTCGAAGCAGTCTACGGTATTTTTCTACGGACTTAATATTCTAAAACGAAAATTTACAACATTATGAAATATATGTAACATAAAAGACACGCCTCGTATTTCTACCATTTTCCTTGACCTAATTAAACACACAAGATAGAAGGTCAGATTGCAACAGGCAACCTTGTCCATTGACAGGTAAAAATACTTTTAAACTAATACAGGTGAGGAAGGATGCAATTACGAAATGTCCAACTCCCTCCTTCATATATATATATATATTGAAAATTCGATCGAGATTAGTATAAATCACGTTGCAAATATACATACTTGCATTCATTATAACTTATTTATGATTGGTTTCGAGTCATAAATCATGTCTATCCTCCAGTTAAAAGATTACCGAGAATATTAAACTGATACAAGTTGATATTTATATACTTTAAATAGGTCATTTTTATGTATAAGTGAACTTAATGACCGTATAGTAAACACTATACTGTAATGTCTTTTGGAATTCCTCCCGTCTTATGGGCACTCGAGCTTCGAAAACGAATCTTATCGAGCCGTTTCCATCTTATTTTTTAATATTTAACCTTCTATAAATAGTTTTTTTAGCTCAGGAGGACCTCATATTTACGGGGTCTCAAACTATCTTAACACTATTTTTAATATACTAGGCCTTAAAGTTAAATGATTCTTTCTAGTCTCTACCTATATAGGGCCTGTCCAAGAATGATTTTTTAGATTTAAATTTCAATTATGAAGAATCTTAACGCTAAAGTATGCTGTAATTAATAAGCTGTGCTATTTTAATCCACGTTAAAGTCGTTAAATTAAGCTCCCCCCACATCAAAATGATTAAAATTTTTAAGTGCTCGACGGAGCGGAATCGCATAATAAGGCTCTTAATATATTAGCATATATTCATAGTTGCATAATAAATTTATTGGCTATGCAATGTAAATGGTAATTACTCCATAAAGATCTATTAAAATCTTTTTCTCTTGCTGTCCTTGAACAACTGTTCTTGATAATAGAGCGTATTGAGGCTGTTTTGCTCTTGTTTTGATTCATGTTTTTGTAATTAGTCAGCGTCAGGCGTAGCTTCTTCATCAGTCCATACCAAGGTTAATTAAGTTTTTTATTATCTAACACACTAAAGAATTAATGGAAAATTCTTTACACAGCTACACGAATTACTCCTTTATTTTCTAAAAATATCGATGCAAAAATTACTTCCATACTCTTTAAAAATAACAGTATTTAAACAAGAATGTTTACAATAGAATTTATGGCATATAAAATGATTTTACTTATATTTTTAATAAGAAATATTTAATATTGACCTAATAAAATAATTTAAATAACAATTGCCTGCAATAAAAATAACTAGTTTCAAATTATTTTTCCTCCCTTATTAAGGCCTTTCAGTTGTGTGTGTGTGTGAGAGAGAGCCGTGTCATTTACCTTTATGAGGCCCCTAGTACATTAAAAATATAACTCAATAGCATTAAATAAATTGTATTATATTCTTTTAAATAATAAAATTTGACAAAATAAAGATATTTTTTTTTACACAAGAAATTTCTAACAAATGCTGTTGAGGCCCGTAAATGCGCATTTATAGAAGGGCCCTGCTAACTCTCTGATAAAAGGGCCTGCTCTTTCGACTCTTTCAATTGCAAATTCTTAACTTTTCTTCCTTTTTTTTAAGCATTTGTTCTATTTTCTTATATTTTATTTTGAATTATTAAGCTTTATAAAAGATATATCTTTGATTATTTTTTATTATTCAATTTAAATATACTTCTGTATATACTAGACTCGTTGCATAATAAAAAAATACTCGGAAAGTAAATGATGATAAGAAGAAGAATGATAAACATGAAAAGCTGCAGATAAAAAATAATTATGCAAGAATTGCTATTAAAATTAAAAGAATTTAGGCTTCTATAACATAAACAGTGACGATTTTAGACCGTGCGAGGCATTAGATAAGCTAGACTTATGAGGCCCAGGCCGGATTTGCTCATACGCTAAACAAGCTAAGCGTAGGGCCTGTCGTTATGAGTCTATAGCTTAGGCCCTTACATTTTTACACGTATAATCATGTTATACTTTAGTGCCACAGGTTTAAGTCAGGCCCGATGAGGCCCCTCTTGTATAAATGTGAGCCTAATTGGTTATCAAATATATCGTGCAATACTCGATGTTGTTTGTACAGGGTCTAGGATCTTAGCTGGCGCTGGATTCCAAGTATTAAAATGTGCGTGTCTGAGGCCCTAAACAAAAGCTTACGCCTAAAATCTCAACCGAAAGAACACAATAAAGAATATAAAATGAATTCGCTGAAAGAAGTACAAAATATGATTTATCAGATAATAAAATATTCGTTTATTCAAAGAGCAGCCATCCCTCAGAATTCCAATCTTCTATTTTCATGCTCCAAAAAAGAAATTCCTTTTTTTACTTTTTTCGATGATGCCAGCAACTTCAAATCTTACATAAAAATAGGATTTAACTTTGTGCTAATTCATCGCGGTAATACGAATTTCGAAAAATAGTAAGCAATACATAAGAATTCCAAGATGACGTGACGATAGCAGTTCTCATGAAACTGAATATTTAAGAGGGCGTATAACATCTCATGAAAAACAAATCACGAGAAGAATAGGCTAATAATATACTGTACTTTACCAAAATTTATAAGCTATTTTTAAGAATTTATTAATTAAAATATAAATATACTAAAGAAAAAATTTCCAGAGACCTGTAGAGACTTCCAAATACGCGGCACTATCTAGGCCCTGAATTACATATAATCTAAACAAGTAGTGGAGGATTACCCACTTAGAGCCTCGTCGTCTCGAGGGGCCTCAAAAATTACATAGCAAAAAATAATATGCCTATAAAATTTAGTAAGGGTCTTGTGCCTACCTGAAAGGAACGTAATCCGCTACTATAAACGAGCTACACTTAATAGGCCCTCGCTCAATCCTTAATAAAGTAAATGCGATCAGGTCCACATTAATGCACGGATATTCCTTCACCTTTTTAGAGGCCTCACCTCACTGATCATTACCGATATTTGTTTTATATCATCTATATCCGTATAATGCGTCTAAAGAAATTGGGCCGGGGGCCTCAAAAGTGTTAAAACGGCCCTGTGTATTATTCGTTACGCGGTAGGAAGGCCTCTTAAATGTTATAGTCACAAATCTAAATCCAACCAAATGAATACAGTGGTATATAACTAATCTCAGGGCTTAATAACTCCTATAGTTGTATACATATAAGTTAGTAGGCATACAACAGACTTTAAGTAAGAATGATAAGGCATAACTTTCAGAATATGAACACAGCTCTTCCATATGTAGTTATTTAATTTATATTAATGCATAGAACCATAGAAAACCCATAATTAAAATCTATTGTTATCAGTGTTTCCCGAATTACTCGAGTAACGGAATTAAATAATAATAATAATAATTTGCAAAATTTAACGCTCTAAAACTGAATTACAGCCTTATTAAATTCGCTTACAATTAAAAATAACTCGAAAAATCTTAGAAGAATTTCCAAATATACATCTTACCTTTTGAACTTTGAAGTTAGATTTTAGGCCTATATATATATATATAATTAACAAGACGAATTAATTAAAGTTTTAAAGTCCTTGAACCGCGAATGTATACTATAAGTAATTTTTCTAAAAATATTATAATGTAAACTACACGAAATTACTCTTTAGAGTTTGCATCGATGTGGCGTCAAACGTGTGTGGATGCTTCAATTGGATCTCGCGTGTAATCGCTTTTACATCCCTTTAAGTGCGTTCAATAAGACTTTTCGACAACTGTAATCTTTCGAGTGATCACGTGATTACCGTCAAAATCCACTTCATCACGAACACACAGACACACACACACACGCGCGCGGAGAGACAATGCGCTCATACAGAGATGAGAATGGCACCACAAAGGACATCACACGATCTTCCATTAAATGTCGTGTAAGGTGTGACTTAAATTAATCCCCCAGCGTTTCGATTCGGAGTAAAGTAACCATTGTTCCATTCTGTCTTTAAAAAAAAAAAGAACGGCTTATGAATTCTCCAGTAATTCAAGTACGAGTTTTCGCCTTCGTAATGATTCTTCCGGCATTTATAATAAGATTAATACCACGGGGAATTTTTTATTAATTATAATAAAATAAATAGTAGATTATTAAACAAAATACATAAGACATTTTTCATATTGTTTATACATATTTTAATAACGTGCACCTGCAACTTAAAAAAAAAAAAAAAATTCTTCAGGAATGCCATTTTGTTACACAACATCGCCCACGTATTGTTAACAATTTTCTGTCACGTTAAATTCTTAGAAAATAATATTAATTTCGTCGACACGACTCGTGTTTTAAAAAATAAAATAAATAAAAAATTTCTTCTGCCATTTAGGAAATAAAATAAGGAAGAAAATCTCGCTTCAATCGTCACACTTGGCGATTTTTTTTTTACGATTAAAAGTTGTAGAAAAGTTTCCTTTACCTCTTAAAATTTTCAGAAAGGAAAGAGAAAGCGAAGGCAATTTTTATTTTTGGATGAAGAAAAAGTCAGAAAGTGAGTAAGGGGGTATATACACAGACGTAAACATCATCTATTTTTGCGAGGAACCGGATGGAAATCACTTGAGTCTACACCAAAATGCCTGATTAGTTACCGTTTTAAAGTAAACAAGCCACCGTCCATTACATTATTCACCAAAGAAATGATTTTCTTACACTTTCTTCTTAAATATTTCACATTTCGGTGTAATATATATACGTAGCCGGATAGGTAATAAATATATTACGTTAACATTGAATTCGTTACAGCTACAAATAAGCTCGTAACTATAACTAATTTAATGTTAGTGTAGCGCATTTATTATCTTTCTAGTTAACTTATTAGCGTAACTATAATGTTATATTGTTACTTATAAATTACGTACGTCGTAACTCGAATTAGCGTAACTAAAACGAATTTATAATAGCTTTTACACCATTAAATTAAATTTATTTAGCTTGTTTTAAGCGTAATTTTCGTGCATTTAGTGTGTAGTAAGGGGAGAATGTAGGGCCCCCCACTCTATACAAGAATTAAATTTTGAAGGCCCTTTTATAATGGGGGCCTGGCTAGCTCTCCAGTACGAACAATTTTAGTTGTTTTATAGGTGATTTTTTTCATCCCGAATTAAAAAATAATACTAGTAATCAAACTAATGCAACAATATAACGTTGCACAGAGGAGTAGAGTTAAGCCACGAGCAGAGAAATTTGCTAAGAACGTGATATAAAAAAAAAAAAGACATAAAGGGAGCGACCCGACATGGAAGCTGACCTATTCCCAGCTTTCTAGCAGTAAAGTATGAGAAACGTCCTCAACGTCTGGTATAAAAGGAGGTGGATTACTTCCTGGAATAACTAGAAAGTCGACAAGTAGATATTCAATCTGTCGTCGAGGGGAGCGACAACCTTAGCTCGTTCACACGACGAAATTCTTCACGATAACTCCCCGATAGACTTATTGACAGATAAGATAATATCAATATACCAGTTTGAAGACTTACTTCGGCGCTGTAACGGGGTAAAAATCTCGTAACATTAATTGCATCCAGATCTATATACCGGGGATGGGGGTTGGATTTTTTCGGAGCATCCCCCCCCCTTTTCTCTCTCTCTCCCTTCTAATCATTAAATTGTTACAGAGCTAAATTTATCATTCTAAGTAAGGGAAAAAATATTGTAGAACAACCTTCGAAGAGTGTAGCGTAGGGTGTATCATTTTCATACCCTTTGATCTTTTTTTTTTCGTTTTTGCTCCTTAAGTAATTTATCATAGTGGGCTATCTAAATCACGTGACAAGTTCGATTATCGTAATTTATATCTTCCAGGCATTTTATAACGTGATAAAAGACGTCTCGAGCTTGTAAGGAGTGGACACATTTGTAATTTGTACACCAGAAGATGGCTTGTTGCGTGATGGGGATGATGATGTTACCCTATTTTTTCGTGGGAAATGTACGGCTTTTAAGTTTGACTCTTGTTTTTCTTTAATTATCATAAACTTTCTCGACTCTTTCCTCTTCCAGTTTTTTTTTTCTTTCTTTCTTTTTTTCCTTCCCTTTCATATAATGCTCAATTATATATTTACATCGTGTATTAAGTATAAAGTGTAAAATTATACGCCATTTTAATTAAGAAATGCCACGACGTGAACTTGATACTTGAAGAATTTTTATGCAATTTATGTACCGTGGTGTTCGATGATAAATTTAAATCCTTTTTTTTTTAAAAAAAAATTTTTAATGTTATAATTAATAAATTTTAAAAACGTTGTTCGTCTTGATGTTTCAATTAATAATTTTTAGAGCGTGTAAACAGTATTTGGGGTGACTCCAAACACTGGAAAAAAGACAGGGTAAGATGGAAGGTAGAAGAAAAAAAAAACTACACGGTTTCTATTTACTGTCAATTTAGATAATAACCCCCTCGTCTGGACCATAAAACAAAACTGCTGTCAAGTTAATGAACGTTTATAATAACATAATTATCATGTAAGAGGGGTGAGCTTAGAAGTTATATACTTAATTCACTTCCTCCTAATTGTTTGCTTATAATAATACTAGATGGCGCCAAAATATTTTAATTTTTTCCCCTTTTTTTTAATGTTTAAGTAAAGATAATACTTAATATTATCTACACAACGACGTCGGGTATAATTTTAAATTATACTTTAAAGAAATTCTTATTTATAATGGAAATTTTAGCGAAATTACTCTTACATCCCTACGTTTGCTGGAGTTACTTGTTTATTTTTTTAAAATAGCATTGTAAGAGGTTCCAATATAGAAACAAAGATTTCATTTTATACCAAATAATTGTTAATTGTTTACAAATGCGCTTGCGCGACGACCTCTAACTGCCGGGTATAATTGGCCTCGCCTTTTCCTTATATGAAGTGAATAATGCCGACTGTTGCGTGCAATCGTAAGGTCAAAGTTCAGACTAATGGGGGACGTTGACCTTACACTTGAAATATGAAAGACTGAATCGAAAAATCCTTCAACAAAATTGCAGTTATTCAAAAGGAATTTTAGTATAAAGTTCCACGTCTAGCATCAATAAAAGAAGGAAAAGAAAAATATATATATATATGATAAAGTTAGCCCCATAAATCCTGATGTGGATTTGCTCTTGGACATGTTACTACATTGAATTTTTCAGTTAAGATTTCAAGATTTTATCTCGCATCCCTTACTCTTCAATAATAAAAATGGCATCTCTAAAACAAAGAAAAATTTTTACGGTTGTTTAACTTTAAAAATTACCTCGAAGGTACCATCAAAATTTCAACGTTTTATAGTTACGAAACGTCTCAAAAATTTCACCTTTTATGACAAACGATTCTTTTTATACAATAGGAAAAAAGAATATATATACCTAAATATTTATATTACTTTCAACGCGAAAGCCAGCAAGCGCCATTTTTTTTCTAGTCATTATTAATAGGCTTACTCTTCGCACGGGTCCTGCAAATGGGAGCGCAGTGTATGGGACCCCAAAACGAGATAAAATTTGAAAAAAAAATAATTGTTGCGAGATATAAATTTACGTATGTATACGTATTTAATGTATTTATTTAATATTCTTGTATGGGTTTAGGTAGAAACCCAGTTGGTTCTCTCGCATCTTAGCTTCGTAGTATCTTCGCACGTCCTCTCCTTTATTCAATTTTTAAACATTGAATTCTTCGAGTAGAGACGTGATTTCGGTTCTGAAAATACTTCACGCATACGAACACAAAAATAGGTTTAGAATGTATAATTAATTATGACAATCTTAAGTGGGTATCGTGATTAATTTCCAAGTTTAATGCTGTATGACGCAGCTTCGGCTTGAGTTTTATACGTTAATTATACTAATTATGGAGGAAAAAAATATATAATTTAAGAGGAAAAATATATATCTGTATTATTTTCAAACTTTTTAACTTAAAATTTTGTTTTAACAAGGGAGAAAATGATTAATTCTACTCTTCTTTATTAATGATACGCTTGTACAGAATTTAAATCTTCGCTTTTAAATCTTCGATTTATTTAAGTGGGGGCGAGATTTTCGTTTTAAAAACATTCTACACGTAAAAATTAGGTGTAGAATATAAAATTAGTACGACAAATTTAAGTGGTATTATGACTAATTTCCAAGTGTAACGTGGTATAAAGAAGCTTCCACTTTAGTTTTATATAATAATTACACTAACAAGGTACCTTTTTGTATTAATTTAAAGACGAAAAATTTCAAATATTTTTGCTTTGAAGACGTAAGAAGACACTTCATTCTAGTCTTGTTTATTAATTTATACTCTTCTTCATTCCTTAAATGATGCTTTTAAACTTAGAGCTCTTTAAGTAGGGATGAGATTTCAGTTCTGAAAACACTCCACATACAAAACGATAAAAAGAGGGAGGGGGGAAATAATTGTAGAAACCTAAAATAAAATTAGTACGACAAACTTAAGTGGGTATTATGATTAATTTCCAAGTTTAATGCTTTATAAGGCAGCTTCCACTTCAGTTTTATAAAATAATTATACTAGGATTGTAAATATTGAATGTCTTCTTAAGTAATGCTTTCATTGTTTTCTAATCAAAACTTTAAAAAAAGTGAGTTTTTTCTGTTTTGGTTAAGTACCAAAACTTCAATTTTGTCTGTTTTTTTCTTAAATTAAGAAGAAATTTTTAAAAAAATGAACCACTTAAAACACTTATGCATTGAATTTTTTACTGCACAATAAAGTTATTTTTGTACGTTAAACTAAAATATAGGATGGTCCATATTTTTCGAGTTATTTATAGAGTAATATTAGTATTGTGTGACAATCATTAAACATACTTTCATAAGAATATATGTATGTAAATATTGAAATTTATGTTCTAATAAAGAAAAATTGCATAAAATAAATTAAGTGATTATATATATATATATATTGTTGTTTTAAGCGCTTAATCAGCTAATTTATTACATTCATAAAATAAATTAATGCCGTGTCGTAAAATTCCACATTTTATGATATTAGTAAAAACAGGAATGTTAATTGCTCAACGTATTATTAAATTTTAAATGAAAATTGAATTTTTATGACAGAAAATTCATTTTTAAATCAGTTTATAAGACTCTTTACACTTAAAAAATACATTCTTTATTTTAATAATATTAAAATAAATAATTTTAACTCGTTTTTTCGTAGCTCTAAACACTGCACACTTCACGCGATATTGCTTTTAACAGACCATTCAATAATAAAACGGGTAATAATTATCGTTTCGCTTAAACAGATATTATTACACTTTTTCTAGACACTTTCTAGATTTAAGCTAGAATAAGTCTAGAAAATATATCTTACAAGGAATACTTCAAAATACAGTTTCTTATAAGGCTTGAAATAACTGCGCTTTCACTCCATAAATGCGCCTTATATATACATACTGTATATATTTTTATTATTATTCCTTTATTAAGTGCCTTGAATTTATTCATTTTTATAATTTCTTATAAGGTTCGAAATGTAGTTAAAACCTTATAACACTTTAAGCTACTTCAAACTTCGTAAGTGAGCCTTGTAATTTCTATTGTTCCTTTATTAAGTGCGCTAAAGTTATTATTCCTTTGTTACTTAACTATATTTCATTACAAGGTTTAAAACACACTTAAAAACCGAATTAATTTATAAGGTTAAAACGTTAAAACTGTATTATAAACAGACCAGTAGCGTGTTATAGTCTCACGGGACTCAGGCAAATTTGAATAAGGGGGCCCCACGTACAATGTTCTTCGAGGGCATTTTTGAGGCAAATATCTTCTTATAAAAGATTGGTTTGGGCCCCGTAATATATTCTAGAATTAAAATATGTGTATTAAGCATTTATTTCAATTCAATACATTAATAATACGTAAATAAATAATTTAGACAGAATCTATTTGTTCACATTCAAGTATCGATGTAACTTAATTTGTATTTACGACACATCCTTAATGGTACAATAATGACGATTTTTCTATTACGGTACCGTTGTAGGCATTATATTTATATTGTTTAAAGTATAAAATGTTCGTATTAGGTCACTTAATACGAGAAAAAGAAAAGTAATTCCTCAAGCCGCAACTCGAAATTGCTGTTGCTTGAGGACAACCGATGAAAAATTAGGAGTAACAACCTTTGGTTTTCTTTTTCAATTCGCTCTTTATATTCTTCTAAGTACTTTTTTTCTTCTTTTTTAAACCGAAAGCAAATATATTATAGCAAAAAGTCGACTATTATTTTCATAATAATAGTAATAGTGACGAGATCTCTTATCTTTTGGAAACGTTTTCATTTTTATAGTCGATTCTTCCTTTCCTTTTATTGTCCTATCGGTTGACAGTTTACTTTTTCTTTTCCATTCCACAAGTAATTTCTTTCCTTTTGAAAATTTAAATTATCAGTTTTGAAATGAAAATGATCGAAGGCATTCTTGTATTTTGTAGTGTATTTGCAAGTGAAAATTGCATCTCGTGCCTTATGTTTGGTTATTTAAATTCTTACTTCCTCCATTTCATCATTTTATATGGTAAAATGAAAGATTAAATAGAAGCAATAGAAACCTCTTCCTCTCTCTCTATCTATTTTTCTGTTCCGTAGGTATTTTAAGTATCGCATGTTTTATTTAAGAGCGATAATTACGATAATAAAAGTATCATTTCTGCTCATTGTAACCGCAGCAACTCAATAGGAAATAATGATTTTTTCTTTGATCCTAGCTTCAGCAAGTTTTGCTTTTAGCTTTGTTTTCAATAAAATGGCTTCAGTTGGCATTTATTCTGCTGAGTGAGATAAAATCGACTATAGTTTCTGGAATTTGGTTAGTTGTATGGCACTATAAGGATGCAACTGGGCATGATAATATCGACAGTAGTATCTTGAATGGCTTTTCTGCTCCAATGTTTCCGTCATTCAATTCTCTTTACAAGCTCAATAAAACCTGCTAAATCACTTCGGTGATGCTAATAATTACGACTTCTAAATGGGAATTTAAATTATTATTACGCTTATATTATAGAGGGAAGAGGGAAGAGGCAGGCCCTGAACGTAGAAAGTTCTCAAATTTAGGTATTTCTATGCGATTTAGAAAGTGATATACAAGTTTAAAATTTATTTTTATTAATTTTATTCGTTACAGGATGTCACAAAAGCCAAAAGGATCGAAAATAATACACATTTCTTGCTTATTTTTAATAATTTATTATATTCCTTTGTCCCGTAACGACCTGTGAAAAAAATAGTCTAATTTTTATAAGACGAAATCCAAAAGACCATGAAATTTCCACTTTGCCGAGTAATAATATGTCTGTGTGAAAATTTTAAAAATGTTTATTTCAGAAGCATCATTACACTTCGAAATTAAAGTCACGACTGAGGTACTGTGACACATAAAATCGAAAAAAATTTAATTAAGTTATTATTTGGTGGAGCCGCATATCTTCAAATACAATGCTCTATAAATTATAGTACGTTGGGCTCTTTGCTTTATCATTTATAGAATTTAGTAATCTCCAAAATCTAAATTGTGGAAACATTAAGGTAAATTCTCAGCTCTGGTTTACGCTGAAATAACATAATCTTTCTTGGTAAAAGTGATTCCAGTTCGAGTAATTCTACCGAGTTACATATGCCACGGATTCTCGGATCTCTTAATTGCTCAGTATTATGGTTTTTCCTCCTTAGTACTGTGTAAAATTACAAAATTTTGATGGTAATTTTCGACTTTATCAGATTACATCTCGAATATTTTAGTTTAAAATATGTAAAATTAAATATTTCGTGTTTATTTCCGGTATCTTTTTCTGTTTATTCCATCTTCTTTCTGGATTATTCGAGCTTCGCGCCTTGCAAAAGTATCATAAAGATGGTTGTACTAAAAAAAGGAAAGTTTACATTCTAATATCAAATGTAGAAAATGGAATTATAAGTTCTGTAGAGAATAATATAATAAGGTATACAATAGAGTATTATATCCCACGGGAACCGTTATGCTCTGCACCATTGACTTTACATGTAATTTTCAACTGTCTGGAATAATCTTGGTATTCTGAACAGAAACAACATTTATTTTTCTGTAATATTTACACATTTTTAGTTTTCGTACCTTCTCCGAAGCTGAAAAATGAGTTGTTTTATGCTTTATCACCCACCAACACTACCATTCGTAAACAGCTATTTCGATTCTGAGGCCTCTCTATATCCTATTTGAATTGTCATTTATTAGCATAGCCTAATTACTGTAATTAAATATTATCATTAATACCAACTTCACGAGACTCTCGTATAAAATGAATGACTTCTAAGTGTGTTTATTCAAAATATAGAATATTATATTACTCTTGGTTCTCGTTAAGGATCCATTATTTTCATTTCTAACTGTAAATTACCCGTAACAAGTTCGAGGAATTTAGACGCCTCGGCACCTTAACTATTTGTTGCTTTGACTGTGGTATAGATTAAATGGGGCCAAGGTACTGTTAAAGACCTAGTTATAGAATAAATTACTATACAATTAGGAATTTAAATCGACAAATTCGTCCGAAAAGACCAAATTGTCGGTATTAATTATTACCATATTTGGCTTAGAATTGCTTAAATATTCTATTTATAAGCCTAATTATCGTACACGAAACTCACTTTGTTGTGAAAATTTCATTCGTTTTCATAATTAAATAAATCTTATAGGTTTTTTTTTTAAATAAAAAATATTCCTCTTCGGGTTTATGTAATTTATATCCTCTTCTTTCCTCTCGTTGGATATACGAGGAGTGTCCCCAAAACTACATGGCTGCATTAACGTCTGAGCATACTTGGATGTGGTGGGGTGACTCACATGCCTCTTACAGGCATTACTGATGTTTTTCTTCTCTGTATTATCTGTATCTGCACAATGCCTCTCAAGAAATTTGGCCGGGGGGCCTCAAAGACATTAAAAAAGCCTTTCTAGTGTCTTCAGAACAGCTAAAACATAGGGTGAGGTCACATAAGAATGCGATTTTGCCTTATATTCTACTATGAAAATAAACTTGGGTTTGATATTTAGTAAACAATTATCTGAGAGCACCCTTTGCATGGAGATTATATTGAAAGATTATAAGATAATGCTAATAATTTCATTTTTTCTGATAATATTCTTACACAGGCACTATAATTTGAAACAAAATGTCAAAATTGTTGGCATAATTTTGACTTACACTGCAGTGGTACATGCACAAAGGAATGCACAAATTAATTAAAATTTATTCATCTCAATTAGCATCACATAATATAATTGTCTAGAGACATATTTAATATAGATTCATTAATTCAGATGAGACAATGGGAAGATTATAATAAAAGAGTTATAAAAAATATTGATGAATATAGAACAATTAACATTACTGTTACTTTTGTGTGTGTGTGTGTGTGTGTGTGTGTGTGTGAACACATTAACATTATTTAAAATTATTCCATAAATACATGAAATAAATTCCCGAAACAATTCCCACTTAAGCCGTACTTTTTAAGAATGTTTTTTTTATTTTTAATTAATTCTTCTTCAAAACTGAAATAAAAATACATTTGTTAACGATTTTTATTTATTTTTTCTTTCATATTTCTATTATTGCTTTTGTTTAAGGCCTCCCAGAGGTCAAGAAAGGCTTGGTTCAAGCCAGTGGCGCGTTATAGCTTCGTGGGGCCAGGAAATCTCCATTAGGGGCCCATGTATAGTGTTTTCCTTGGGGGGAATTGTTTAGGGAAAATATTTTCTTATAAAAGATTGGTTTGAGGTCCCTGCTGGTGGGTACCCCAGGCAATTGCCCTTTATACCCATAGGAAAGCGCGCCACTGGTTCAATCTTTACCACAGAATTCAGCAAGCCAAATGGGACTGTTAACCTCCCATGAATGGCCTTTTAAGCCATTTGGGTATTTAGCTTATGCCTCACAAAGCCTCATTTTTAATTGTAATTTTATTAATATTTATTATTTATAGGCTACATGTATATTAAAAAATTTTATTTAACGCGATATTATATAAAAAGATAAATCATAATTATATTCATTAATTAGTCTTTAACCTCTACACACTTCTATAGCAGTTATACGATTAAAACACGAAATCCTGTGTTTATTAAGTGTTTTTACACTTCTCAACCGTGTTTAAATTAAAATGGGGTAACGAGAAGATCAAGTTTACACGTCATTTTATATAAATCATACGACTAAAGCTCTACAGTATACAGTAGATGAGTCAACTACTAGAATATAGACCTATACATCATTTGAATCGAGAAGTACGAAAGGCCTGTGTCAGAGATCATCACACTGCCTACGTACGATAGCATTTATCAGTTTAAGCAGTGGATGATGAAGTGTGACAGGAAGTTGATCCCGATGAGTGCGTGATGTGGACTCATTCTCCCTCACATTATTATTTTGCACCTGGCTCCATAAATCCTATCATTGACCTTGGATGTTTGTAGACAGATGTACAATAATTCGGAATTTAAAAACAAAATAATCATAAAAATGATGACTAAAAGCTAAAAACAAGGTACAGATTTAAATTAAAAATAATAAAAAAAAAATATAAGCTAAATTATTTCACGTTAAACAATAAAAATCAAGCTTTACGATTATAAATTATACAGAAAATTTTTATTTATTTAAACTACAAAAACACTGAAGGTCTTGCAGAGGGTCGAAAAAGGCACGAGATAATTCTCTTTTTTTATAAATAAATAAATAATAATAATAATAAAAATAAGCGTTAAAATAATAATGGAAATTAGGTAATATTAATACAACAGAAATAGAATGGATTGAATAATTTGTTCTTTGTAAAATAGTTTATAAAATAACATTGTTAAGTTTACAAGGAAAAGATTTGTTCGCAGACAAATCATTGATTAAACAAAGACCTCTCGATCCTACAATCAATTGAAGAGCATCGATTTACACAAGTCCAATAATGGGCAGCAATTCGACAATGTCGCAATTTCCAAGAACCTATCGACGACGTTAAGTGAGGATTGCTGCACGTATCTTTAGGCATTCGTGTACGAGCCTGGTTTGAAATCTCAGCAATTTTCAGGAGTGTTCTGTCCTGAATACGTCAGGCCTTATCTGTCGTCACCAGGCCACGTATATTGTGGTCGTGACCGAACCCGCGACGAATACGCAAGAAGGAAGAAGAGCCTTAGTACCCCTCAAAACGGACGAAAAAATAAGTCTGAAACGATCGAATCAACAGATAAAAGCAATTAATCGAATTGATTTGAACCCAATTTGAAAGTCTTTCATAAAAAAAGATTATTGATGATTACGATACGGTAACGGTAATGTAAGTTACGTTAACGTAAACACGGAATTAGGCCTACTCTTTAAAAAGTTAATTTAATTGTTCTTTGTTTTTATTTTTATATACATCAGTTGATAAAAGTTTTAATGCATCCATTTTCGTTAATTGCAATGTAATAAGAAAATCGTGAAATGCTATTGTAGTTATGAAATGGTATTGAATTAACAATAGCATCTATTACTGTATTTTTTAATATAATTTTAACTTTGTTTTATAAACTTAAATATGGTCCATTTCCTTTTATGCTCTTTTTATACATCTTTGTATTAAAGAAATCATTCCGGAGAAAAACGACAGCCATCTGTTATCATATTTAATTTAAAAAAAAACCTTTTTATATTTTTAACTATTATAAAATGTCAAAAAGCTTAATTTTGAGGGTACAGGTGGGGTTTATAAAAATTTGTAACGAGTAAAATAGTCATTAAGTCCGACCCTACTGGAGATACACACGATCCCCTTTATCTCCCCACCCCCTCGAGCTTTAACTACCAAAATTTAGTAGCGTCAATCCCCCTAATAAGCAAATCTCCTTGCAAAATTTCAGAAATTTTCGACAAAAAGCACGGGAGTTATTAACCTTCAAACGCGGCGAAGAAAATCGCGCCTCTTCACACACTAACATCCATACATACCGGAATTACCCCCGAATTTTTTTTTCATTTCTCGACGTTTGTTCTAAGTTCAAAAATGTAAAAATTTTGGGGGATCATTTTTTGACCGATCGCCATACTTTCCCTCTGTTATATATAACAGCCGCAAATTTATTGAAAATTAAAATACTTTAATAAAGTGCTGTGCCCCCAGGCACTTCGACGTAATGGAGTTCTAATAATGACATCACTACCTAGTGATACGGCTTTCCATGTTGTATATGCCATGTCAGCTGTCATCTCCCGTCAACTTAGCTCGATTAATCAATGACATCGATAACCTTAAAGTCTCAACTTGGTAAATTTAGAAAAGTTTAGATTAATTAACTAATTTAAATATGCTGTAGCTCGTTATAGCTTCTTGGGGTCCAGACATGTTTGGATTAGGAGAACCCAAGTACAGTGTTGACTACAGACATTTTTCTTTCGGGGAATTTTCTGAAGGAAATATTTTCTTATAAAAGATTGGTTTGAGGTCCTCTGTTGGTCGGAGCCTCGGGCAATTATCCTTTTTGCCCATGGGATAATGCGCCATTGTAAATAGGACTGTTCCTCTTTAGTGGTTAAGAGTGGAGTGATATTTTTCGATGGCCCAGATTTGATCCCTGATCTCTAAATTACAATGATATTAATCGGAGAGCGGAGCTGGGACTGAACTACCAGTGTTCAGGGATTGGCCACGTGGAGTTTACCAAGTTTTCTCCACATCTCTAACCCCTAAATAGGGCCAGTTACCCTTAAAAGACCTCCCGAGGCAATCATCCCTAGGCAGATCGCCCAAGTGTTGCGTTAACAAACAATTGGGTAAGATTAGGCAACAAAAGTAATCGAGAAACATTCACAAAAAAACGAGAGCGCGCCTTGTTAAAATTACATCGAGCAGTACCCATATTCTCAAAATCCTGGATACCTCAAATCCATATCTATATAATACATCGAAAAAATTGGACCGATGTCTCAGAAGTGCTTAATACAGGATACGTCAAAAACCTACAGTGCAAAACATTATTTTAAAAAGCACAGACACTATAAATCAGTGGCACATCCAGAGGGGAGCCCAGGCACACTGCAAAGAAAAAAAAAAAAAAAACACGGTAATCGAACATATTCTTTCAATGATTATCAAGTAGTGGTATACATTTCAAAAAACATACAAACGAAAAAAGTTATTGGATTTTTATTTATCAATCGGAAACACCAAGATAATTTTCAAATATCATCAATAAATATAAGGTATAAATAATCTTTGAATGGAAATTATTCCATCGAATATTTTACTGGTCAGCAGAAATTTTCTATGGACATGGATGAACAGATGTGGATACGCGATTGCATTTTTCAAATCTTATATATAATATACTGGAACGCCAATTTAATCTAAACGAGACAATTATACAGCTGTTGTAGTATCTTTAAAGATAAACGATTTTTATTGATGAGTATATACTAATGTATAAAATATGAACATGCGACGAAACTAATTCACAAAATCGTGTAGACCTATTAACTCAGCACGCTATATAATTTTCTATTCGGTCAATTTTGCTTTCCATTTCTCCAACATTAGAAAATGTATTGATTTTCCTGGAAGAAAAGAAAGTTTAATCCATGTACAAGTAATAGTAAACTGTTTTTTACATGTGTTTTGAATCCATCAGTAATTTGTAGTTATATTATCATTTGCAAATATGCAAATTACTGATTCTCATTTCATTTTTCATGTATAAGTACTGGGAATTCATGTATAAGTATTGTTTCATTTTTAATTATTTCCACCAATTGAACAATACAATTATTTTTTTCCCATAACCATTGTTGGTTAGACCCTTGGTGGAGGAGGCCGGGTGGAGTTGGGACTTCAACTATCGGAAACAGCCCAAGAAAAATTATTGTGGTTTTTTCTGCCCGATTCGATCCCGGGTTCCCCAAAGAGACAGGTTGATGCCTTAACCACCTCGGCCATCTTGCCGTCCTTAATCGAGGGTTGTTGTTATAAAGTATTTCGTTTTTAAGGAAACTAACTGTGACTGGAACCATATCATTTTCTGTAATTCAAAGTGCAATTTTACTGTACACACTAGAATATTTCACTAAATTGCATGGTGTATTCAACGTTTTAGAATCATTACATAAAGTGTAATCTTCCAGCAAAATTACTAGAAAATTACATTTCATGTCTATCTCAAAGTATAAATCTCAACAGCTTAAACAAAGTAATAACAACAGACAAAAAATAAGAAATCAGAGATGACAATTAATATATTATAAAATTACATTTTATAATGTCTTAATAAAAGCCATTAAAGAGATTTCTTAGGTAGAGTGTCATTCACTTTTGTACTTTACTTAAGATCCAGCAAAATGTCCTAAAACTAAAATGACAATGTCTCAGCCCGGAGTCTGGAATTTATTTTTTAATTTGTATTTATAACACTATCACAATCTGCATTAGTGGTTTAATTACACATATCATATTTAAAACTTAAAATTTAATTAAAACAGAGAATCACTAATACCATAAATTAATTCATGAGTAATTTATTACTGATCATAACAATAACACATTCACAAAATTTTTCAGAGGTTGAGAGAGGCTCGGGTCACTCACCTTTTTTCGGGTTCCAAGTATATTAATAAATAAGTAAATAAATAAAACAGATTTTTTTAAATAATAAAATTTGACAAAAAAATACTTTCTTAATACACAAAAAATTAAATGGAAAGAATTATTTGTAATAAATGTCTTTGAGTACCCTAAAAATGTGATGAGTCTGGGACCAACTCAACTATTTTCGGTCATTCCAAAGTTCAGTCTAATGGCATCTTTTTAATGGCTGTCTAAAAACATCTAATGGCATGTTTTCATTTGTACTCTCCTTACAACAAACTCGATTGTTCGAAGGCTGGAGGCAGGGCGGTCAAGGTAGCAGCCTACCGCTTTGGGGAACCAGGGATCGAATCCGGACAGGTCAAATAATCCCCGGGAATTTTTTGGGGATGGTCCGTTCAAATGTGTCGGGCCCCATTCCTCTCCACCCGGCCGCCCCCATAATGGGCTTGCAAAAGAAGGAGGCCCTCGTTGCCCATGGGGCAGAGAGTTAAAGAAAAGATAGACTCAGTTGTCCAAAAGTGCTAGACAGTAATTTGTAAATAAAAGTGAACTCCAATTATTTGAAAAGTCTATATAAAATGCAATAATGGTCATCTTGATAATCTCAATCTTTAGAGGTTACATAATAACCGGATTTTGGAATTTAGTAGTAAATTCATAAAGCTAGTTGGAATAAATGTGTATATATGAAGCTTATGTTACATATACACAACTTATCTATTCTAACCAGTTTCTTTTATTTCATTGAATATCTAGCTTAAATACTATTTGAATGTAAAGTTAGGAATATATTGAAGATAAACAACTAGACGGTAACTTTTATTTTACAAAGAAAAATTCTTTTCGTACAATATTAGTTTGCATGGATTGAGAATATCATTATGAAAAGTAACAGCATTGTTTTGTAGTTAAAATATAGTCTTAAGGCTTTACTTGTTACATCATTTCTTGGTTTTCTACAAAACTTTTTACTGCTAAAAAGGAAATTTTAAACTATAAGCTGTAACAAAATTATTATCCTAAATTCTATAATTGCTGAGAAATGACAGTCTACTGTAGCAAACAAACTTATAGTACTATTGCTAATACTGAATACTGTTAATATTTAGAATATATGTAATCCCATAATGAAATAGGATTTTCAACTAGACAAACTTCAATTCTTATGCAGTTGATTATAGTAGCGCATTTTGATTAACTTTAAAAATTTGTAAAAAGTAAATCTGTTTTAAAAAGAGGCAGTTACATAAATGTTTTTACATATGTGTGTATTTTATGAATAACTGAATTCAAAAGTATTCTTTGCAACTTTAAAAAAATCACTATACTTTTTACATATATTTAGAGTAAAATATTAATAATAATTTTTGTCATATATATATCAAAACTATTTAAATTAAAAAATAAAAGGAAACAGATTCAAACTTTATAAATTTATTAAAGATTTTATACAATGATAGATAAAAATATTTATTTATAGAGAGAAGAGCTATATTATATACATACAGTACATTTATATATTTCTGAAACATCTTGATGATGAAATTTCATTCTGATTCTACAGATGTTTTCTGATCTTTTGGCTTTGCAGATCGAGCAAATTGCTATTTCTTGAATTAAGGCTTTTATATTTAAAATATAAAAATAAGTAAAAACTTTACTCAGTATATTAATGTTATATACAGTAGAATCTCATTTTAACAGATTGCTCAGGCCGCTGAAAATCATCCATTGTTTCAAGATAATAGTGAGGTTGTGGCCGAAGTTTTCGTCTGTAAAATGTGAATGTCGAACATCGCTTACAAGATAGTGACGCTTGATGTTCAACATTCGTGTTTTATAGATGAAAACTTCAACCGCAACCTCACTAGTAATTCCGTTATATTGCAAACAACAGATTTCCCACACACCTTGGAAAATATCCATTTTTTAATCCTCCACATATTAGAAATATATCAGTATTTGAAATTATTCAGTCTCTTGAGATCTCTATTCTTTATTCTATAGAAAAATCTATGTTACAAGATCATGTATGCTGTACATCTGTACAAAGCTGATAGAAACAATATATACTGTAAGCACAAAAAGAGGCAAATTAAGTATTCTCATTAGCACTTCATTTGTCTTCTTGATTTGTTGCAAAACTTGTCCATCTTGGTTTATTTTGATGCCACTCTTCTGCCTATTGAATACAACTGCTTGATAATAGCAGTGTCATGTACAGTGAAACCTGTTCATTTATGTTGAAACTCATCAGGAAGAGCTTTACAACTTTGAAAGACTCAATGGCCTTGCTAAATTTCGATACTATGCTTGAACCAGTGTAAGAATGGTGTTTTAGTCTATGTGGCTTTCCCTCAATTATATCAGCCTGCTGACTGACGACTCTCTTTGTATAATTCTTCAATTGTACATATCCCAGATGTAAGAAATGCATCATCAAACTCTAAAAATTCCCAGAAACACCTGAATATTAACTAAACATTGAAAAAAATGTGAAGTTTACTATAAGTGAGGCTAGAAAAAAAATCCATTATTCTGATGAATCTTTTATTCTGCAATCCATTAAAAAGAGATTCTACTGAGATTCTATATTAAAATGAGATATACATGTGGTGCCCATCCCCCACGCTGATATGACTTGGTCGAGTCCGATGTTGTGCGCAGGCAGGAAAAAAGACAGATTGTTAGAGAAAAGAAAAAAAGAAGCAATAACGTGTCCGCTTCAAGACAATTAATATCTATTTAATAATTAGTACCAAGATGGTTTGTTTAGTGTTCTTCGTTTTGTAATGTTTTCTGTATTGTATTAAAATATATGCCATTATATGTCATAAGCTCTTCATATTCTTTCTTAAACTGCATTCTGCATATGCTTCTTAATGCTCAGCTCAGCCATCTATAGATACCACATATGTATATCATGTAGAAGGTTAAAAGATTGGGAAAAAAATCACTTTAATTTTTTTACTCTTTCTACCATGAGGGCATGAAGAGAACATTCATTAATTAACCATCATAGCTTTAACCAAGCTCACAATCAGGATGGGTGGATAGTAAGGGACAGGACCCAACAAATCAAAGTCAGATTGTCCAAAAAAAAACTTAAGTTCTTTACCTGGATTTGATCTCAGGTGTCCCATAGTAATAGGCTATGGGGGACATGAGATCCCCATATCCTACAAATGTCTTTACTGCACCACCATCTTGTCTAAACTTTTTAATTTTTATTGACTATAATTTTTTGTATAAATCAATAAAAACACTAAATATATTCATTCAAAAACTGTATTATTATAGAAAATGTTAAAATTTCTTCAAAACAAACACTGATTAATTCAATCTTTGTAAACTACACATTATATCTCTGTATTAGCAAGAAGACAGTTTATATTAAAACTGATTGTAACCTCTTTGATCATGCACATATTCCCTAGCAGATGGCATTAAAAATTTAATGCTTTTTCTATAGGAAATCCTTTTCCAAATATTCTTGAAAGTGAAAGCAGATAGAACCAAACAGTTTTCTGTGTTAGGATTCTATTTAATTCTTCTATTAGCATAAGGTTCACAGTTTTCAAAATCAATTTTGTTAATTTTATACAAATTTTTAAAGTCGTAAAAAATTTGTAGAAAATTAATGAATTTGATTTCAAATTTTAATAATAAAACCACTGATTATTAATTCATTTCTCTAATTACAAACAAAGATATATTTTAACTTTAAAAATAGCTTTTAATATAAATAAGTTCTTTCTAACAGCTGAATTCTCTTATAGATTTTTTACTCTAATAAAACAATTTCATATTATTATTATTAGTAAATTCAAATTCTTAACATTAATAATATAAAATCTGTCGTGCATGTGTGTGAATTCCTTATAAGTCCTGCAATTTTTATCCTATCCAGATAAAATTTTGGTTATATTCGTTTTATGTTCTGACGGAAAGTACAGGCTACTTATTTTGCAGAAATATTAGCTATAGAATAAACAATTTATTGATTTTGTATCAGTGATTGCACTTACACTGCAGTGACATTAGTGACCTCATTTAGTTCATGCTTGACGACAGTATTTCCCTTAAGATGCATTTTAAAATATTTTGGCAAATGGTGTATTTTAAACTTACTTCATAAATTTAAAATTTAAACTATAAAAAAAGATAGCTGCATTGCGTCACTTTCTAATGTTCTATTATCCAATCAGAAGAAACAATCTAACACACCTGTTATTTAAAATGTACTATCACATTTCAATGGATGGTATAAGCTATTGAATTAGTAGAAATATTAGTTACTCTTCTTGAATTTCTTGAAATCTGTACTCTTCTCAATTCTTCAATCTCTACATTCTCATAAAAGTAGAGATTGAAGAATTGAGAAAATAACTAGAAATTTTTCCATCATACTTAATGGGAGAATTTCTAGTTATTAAAATAAATTTAAAAATAAGTTTCCTAATTCTTTTTATTTTTTTAAAAACCTGTAAACAAAGGATACCACAACAAGAGGTTTTCCACTTAAAACATAACCATTTGTATCCTTTAATGCTTGAATTGCCTGTTCCTCTGTTGCTAAAGTTATGAAAGCTTGACCTTTCATTCTACCTTCTTTCATCAATCGAATATCAAACCTAAAACAAATCATAAAATAAAATAAGTAAGTAATTATTTACTTAAAATGTCAGCAATTAAATAAAATTGTATTTAATTTAAAATATTTTATTTCTTTTAATCTAAGCCGTATTTTTCTTCTCAAAAAATATGATGAAATTTAAGTACATGAGATTAAATTTTAAACTAATATTTTTGAGTATTAGTAGTAAATACATAAATGTAAAAGAAAGAGGTTTATTTTGCAATAAGTAGAAAAGTAACATTTATTTCTTATATATCAACTATTTCATTAAATGTGTTTTGAATGCTTGAAACACTAAAAAAGTATGTTGACATATTTTTCTGTAATATTAGATGATGAAGTAATATTAAAGTTTCAAATTTCCGATTGCCAAACTCCAATTCAACTTTGAAATATTCTATTATGGTGTTATATAAATTGCATAACTAGACTATTTCATTATATTTTTATAATTTATCAACATTTTTCCTATGACATTTAAGTTTTAAGCAATTTTACTCTTAACTTAAAATTTAAGGTCAGAATAACATTATATTTTAAAATTTTTAAACTCTTGAGTAGTGTTTTCCTCAACTAGATTATTATAGAACACAAAATGAATAATAAAAATCCTAAATCAAGCCATACTACTACTTTTAATTCTATATACAGTTAAAGGATTAATACAAATCAGTAAAATATTAGATTGCCATTCTATTTCCTTATTTACAGAAAAGTACAAAAAATTCAGTCCCCCTTGTTGCCGAGGTCAAAAAAATAGCTCTACAATACATTGAAGCTTTTAGTAAAGAAAACTGTGTAGCAGTAGTTAAGATTAATAGTATTTAAAATAACCCTTGAATTTTATTAGAACGCACTGTATATACTGTACAGTACATTAAAATATCAATTTCTCAATAGAGAAAACAATACCATAGTAGGGGTGTGTTCCTCTTTAGAACAGTTTTAACCAAAGAAATAGAAAAAGATAATGGAAATCTTCTAGTATGGACGATATGACACGTTTTATAATTAAATTATTTTTTTCCTGATATCTCTAATTTTAATATCAGGAAAAAATACACAAAATATTTATGAAAAAATAACAAATTAATACTGTTTGTGTTTATTAATAAAATAATTACTTTTCATTATACAGAATGTCTGAGTTAATAATAACAAGAGAAAAATAAAATTAATAGGATAGATAACTGTACACATATGAAACATTTATATGTATTTTGATGTATTCCAGATATTACTTTTGTAATTTAATTTTCATATTAACATAATTTAAATTATTAATACAATTTTGTGCACTTTATTTTGTATTTTCAAGGGGATATATCATCATGAATTTGAAGATTAGTATTGTATAGAATTTTGCCTCTGATCGCATAATATAAAATTCAAAATTTTAACAACATTTTGCATTTAAAGTAACAATTATATTCATAAATGTAAACTGACTAATCAAATCTTAGAGCTTTAATATTGTTACTTTATGGATTTTCAAAAGTTTAAAATCTAATGAACAAATCTGTGATCAGGCAACTTACTGAATTATTGGCTAATGGAATTTATGAGTTTATTTATATGTCTATTTATTTGGAACTAAGCATTCACATTGTATAAATTTCACTATAAAGTTTAAATCACATGTAAGCATTTTGATTATTGATAATGACTAGTTAATCAGTATATTGATCATTTTCATTCCAAAATAGATAGAAATGGCAAACAAGGGAGAAAACTAAAGATTTTGTTATAGGAGTTTTAAAGTTATCAAACAAAAATCATGAAGGAAAGCAAAAAAATAAAAATCAAAAATTGTGAAAGAATTTGACATTACATTGAGTACTCTCTCTATATACATATCTGAAAAACAAGGAGAAGAGTTTGAAAATCTTCAATGAACAACAGAATTAGACAAGAATTTTCTTTCCAGTCTGATTCTGATTTGGAAAAGAAAGCAGAAAATGATTATCCAGATGCTAAAAAGTCTATGTTGAAGTGATATGTACAGTACAGTGTAGGAACAAGAATATTCCTGATAATGGAAAAATTCTTAGAAAAAAAGCTGAACAATTTGGACAACAGTTAGGACATACCAGATTCAAAGCAAGCAGCAAGTGGCTGGATAAAGAAGCATAGAACAGTTTCCAATAAAATCTATGGTGAAAATGAAGAAGTGATAGCGAAAGATTACGTGAAGTGATTGAAAAGTTTACCAGAAATTGCAAGAACTAAGACCCAGATGATGATATCAACATAGACGAGCTTATGTTTTAAATGTCTGCTGAACGAAACAGATGGATTAAAGTCATATCACAGAGGTAAAAAAAATGCAAAGAACATGTAACATTTCTTTTGGGAGAAAACATGACAGTTAACAAAACATTACATGTCATATTTGCTCCCAAATCTTTAAAGCCTTGATGTTTCCATAACAGCAAGATGTTACCAACACAATATGCAGCAAGTAAGAAAGCATGGATGACGTCAAAGCTTTTTTCTAACTGGTTGAAAAAGTTAGATACCTGCATGATTGCCAAAAACAGAAAAATTATTCTTTTTATTGATGACTGCAGATGACTACATTTCATCTTTCCCATTCTTAAAGCTATAACAGTTCAATTTTTACATCAAATTTAACTTCTAGATTTCAACTGTAGATCAGAAAATCATTCAAAACTTTAAATTATAGTAGAGAAAGCTTATCCTATAAAAGATGTTGTTTGTTACTGAAGATTGATCATGCTAGTTTGGAGTGAAACTTCTAGATGCAATGCGAATGATTAACAAAGTTTGAAACAAAGTTCCACAAAGTACCACTGAAAATTGCTGTACAAAAATAATTTTGGCTAACACTTTGAATAAAATCAGAATTTTTGTCTGTACTGTTCAATGCTGTTCATATATCCTATATCCCCTAAATTTGTTTATTTAAGATAACATATATCATTTGTAATTATAAGTAATTAACTTTCTGCATAATAAGATCCGCAATTTTGAATATCTGTATATACATATTTTATTCCCATAAATTTAATTTTATTTTAAATGCAAAATGTATATAATTAAACAAGTTCCTCCTAGTGCCCACAGGATAGAAAAAGTCAAAAATAAAACTGAAAATAAACAGAAGTTTTCATTAAAGTATTTAATGAAAATATATTGATACAAACAGTGTTCAAAATAAGCAATGTAATTATAAAAGAATTTAAAAATTCACTGTTGATCTCATAAGACTAAATAAACACTAACATTATCTACATTCTATATATTAGCATCTCCCCTTATCCTTTTAATTACACATATTTTTAATTGATTTATTCCTGTTTCTTTTCCTGTAATCCTTACAAGTTTGAGAATTTCAATATAACACAAACAAAGAAAGGAAAACTCACTGAGTTCAGCATTAATAGTTTTTGTATTGCTAGCACTTTCAATGAACTTATATTTGTTGTCGTCAGGCATACAGAATTTAAAATCGAATACAAATGTTCCAATGTGAGTGGAACAAACATTATTTAAAATTAAAAATTAAGAATTAAAAACCGTTACAAACATGTTATAAACTTTGATTACACTCAATGTTATGACATCATGTGGTGCATGCGTGCATCCATGTTAACAGTGTGACAGCACATGTAAATCACTATTTAACCATTTACATAGAGTAACCCATTTGTGGAGAAGATCAAGTGTTGCATGGTTTTAAGGTTGTTGTATGGGACAGATTCCCATATAAAGATGAATTTACTGTTGCTACAGCATCTGAGTTGTGTTGTTTGAGCTCATAACTGTATTGTGTCAATACAACACTTCTAACATCCAAAGATTTTCAATAACAATGACTTTAAGACCTTTTGATGTTAAAGTGCAGTATTGAAATTCTTAAACTTACTTATAAGGTTACAGAGAAAAGAAAGATAGAATTACATCATCTCTTATCCACATGATTTATTCCTGTCGACTCTTGGTTGATTCAGCAAAGTAAACGAAACAAAAAACTTTAAAAAATAAAAAATTTATAACAATGAATAAAAAAAATCTCTAGATTTATTTTCAGATTTTGTTTAGTTTATTTTTGATTCACTACAAAAACTGTTTATTCTTAAAAAAGCAAAGATTTAAATTTCATTTGTAACTTATTAATTAAATTTAGAATTATTTTAATAAGTTATTAAAATTACTTACATATTTCTTTCAGTTGTTGAAGTTCGATCAATATATCTACCATAAACATATCTGAGATCCTATTAGTAATGCAAAAGAAAAAAAAATAAAGTTGTCAACCTGTCAAGTGCAATGATAAATAACATATGATAAGGAAATTATTTCTATAAAATTATATAATAAAAAAATAAATCTATTTTTGGAAAAATTCATTACAAAGAATGTTAAAAATTTTAATTAATTGAATATCCCAGTGAAATGAAAAAATTATTTCAATAATTTTCTGCATTTTTTACTATTTTAATAATAGTAAAAAATGCTATGAACTTTATTATAGAATTTAATTATAATTTAATTATGAACTTTTTATTTTTAAGTGCCTGCAGGCACTTAAAAATAAAAAGTTCATAATCTGTTATTCTTAGAGATGTTCTGATACCACAAAAGTATCGATACCGGTATCATGAGTAGTTTTAAAGTATTGATACCAGTATTGATATTGGTATTGGCCTTAAAGTATCAATACTGGGCAGTATTGGCATCGAGTATCAAAACTGAAAATTTTGCTGGCTGTCACCGTTCAGTCTGTCATGTCACCTTCCAGTTGTTTTTAATGCTGAGAAGGTACTGTACTCATTACAATGAAGGTTGAGTGGGCCCCAGAGCAGCGATGATAAAAAAAATATTAATTTATCATTTTGGTGATTGGCTATTCTATCCAATTTTCATTAGATTTGTCACGATTGACACAGAAGACAATTCTTACTTCATATAATATTTATTTAAATCAAAATGCATTTCAGACTTTTAGTCCCTCTTCAGTCAATTTTACTATTGTTTATCCAACATTTATTTTACAATAAATTATCAGTTTAAATATGATTTCTTGTTATATAAAATCTTGTAAACTCTTGTATATTTATACATTTTAAAAAAACAACTCATTAGTAACAATCTCATAGAACCTTTTTTTACAAATAACAACATTTAGGTGACAAACTTATTAAGTTATTATAATGTATTTAAGTATAAGATACATAAATATTTATGCTAACTTTCTGTATAGCTGATTAAAAGTATTTTAAATTTAAATATGCAAACAAGGAGTTGTAAATTTATTTCATTAATCTTGAAAATTTACTATTTAAGTTCAAACTTATGTGTACACAGAAGCACTAATTGTAATGATAAAATTATACAGAAAATATCTTTATGTCAGGACATGACTTGCGGGCTTCGTTACATAAATTAAATAAAAAACTATATTTGTATAATTCTATCACTTATTTTTAATCATTAATACTAATTGCATGATTTAAAAACATTACCTCTTCAGAAACTTGTTTTGCAAGATTTTTTATATACAGTCTATATGTGGGTTGTCCAGATTTATAATTTTTAAATACGGGAAGATGTTTCATTTCTATCAAGTAAAAAAAACAATCTGAATTTATATAAATTCTTTGAAGTATATTAAAGTATACCAATACTAAAAATTACCACTTTCTGAACATTTTTTTCGTTTAAGTTCTTGCAATGTAATAAATTTAGATTCTCTCCATATATCTTCCATATCTTCATCTTGATTTGTTTCTGCATCTTCATCTGTTTTATGTGGAGCAATAGTACCAAATCCTCCTTCTTCAACATGTATTGGTTCCTTATCTTTGGCTACATCATCTGCAAAAATTAAAACATTAAAATTTTAATTATATTTTATTAAAATACTAGATAAATAATATTTAAATAATGTTTAGTCTTAGTTCTATCAATTCTATTAATTTTTTTATGTAATCAAAAACAGGATTCTGAGTCTTCATGAAATTAGAATCTTGTTTAACATTATTATAAATAAATTTATTTATTTATAAATTTTAATTTCTTTATTAATTCTTAAAAAAACATTACGACATCCTCAAGAAATAGTACAATATATATTTTATTATTTAGTATTAGTTTTCTCTGTAAATTTTGATAATGTATATTATAGAATGATTAAGATACATTTTTTAAAATTTAAGATGTAACAAAATAAACATATTTCTACATCATAATTATAAGTATAACAAAAAATAGCATTATTGAAAAAATTAATTATTATGGAATGTATGTGTAATCTTATTATATATTCTAGCTAAAAGATGTCATATTTCTCATCTTTTCAAGCTATTCAAACTAATAAAATTTGGATTTTATAAGTAGTCAGTATAAAAACTCTAATTCAATCTGTTTTAGTTCAGAAGTTGTAAAAATATAAAGACAGTTTTATTTCTCTAGTCTGCTAAATTACAGTATTGTTTAATTGGAATTAATATTTATATTCAAAGCTACGACTTGAATATATACAAAAACACACAAAAAGAATTACTATTGCTTAATTTATAATATTTACATAAAAAATATATTACTAGTTAAAATTATATGAAAAATAAAATTAATTTATTTTTCGTGTAAAAATTTAAAATCTGTTAATCAATTTAAACGACTGCATTTCCTATTTAGAACACAAATTTTATTAGGATTATAAAAATAAATAACAAACCATTTTCATCTATATTTTCTGCTTCGTTTGAAGGTTTTAAGTTGATCTGTATCTTTTTTAAAGTTTGATTTTCTGATGGAACGTCAAAAACATCTGTATGAGTTAAAACTGGTCCTGTAGTTGTCTTTGGAAATGATGTAACTGTGGTTCCAAGTAAATCCTTTAGTTTAGGTTTTTTAACTTTTCTTTTCTGCTTCTTTAATTGCCTTTTTACAGTTGTTGGCTGTTGTCTATAAAAACATTAAATTATTTATTTAATCATTTTAGGAATCTATAGTTAAAATCATCAAATTAATGTTAATCATAGCAACTAGATTTTTAAATTGATTTGTTTGGTTATGCATTTGCTATTTATTAAAAAATTTCATAATCATAATGAAATTAATTGATGATAAAATTATGTTTCTCTATCATTTAATTCTTTGTATATATTTTTCATTTGTTATACAAAGTACTGCATATGATATAAAATGTTTGTTTGGTCTTTCAATATAATTATGAATATTAATAAAAAACAGTCAGCCTCAAAAGGTAATATCACATGTCTGAATTATCTAAACACTATACAATATGACTTCTAAAATGTTAATATGAAAGGTTAAATTCAAACTAATTCTTACTTCAGGTAATAAAAGATATTGAGAATCATTAATTAACTTAAAAATAACCATGTAATATAAATATAGATAAGAATAATTACTTTTTAAGTTCATCATCACTTTCTAATTCAGATTCTTCAGAACTTGTCATGTCCATTTCTTCTTCTTCTACAATATCTTGTTCTAAATTCTCTTGTATGTGTATGTCAGGCTGTAGTGGAGGAGCTTGAGTAACTGGCCCAAATGGAGGAGGTAAATTCATTTTATTCATTAAATGCAAGACCTATTAAAGAAAAACTTTCCATATAGTATTATTATACTATTAAAACTATTAATACTCAAAAGCTGTAGGGTATTACAATTCAAAACATATTTAAGTTTGCTGAGTCGGTTTTCTGTATTAGGAATTAACAATTAATAATTGTTAACTGTTGCAAATTTGCAGTTGTAACATATCATTGAATTTTTATGATGTTATGAATAGATTAATAGATGTATAAGTATAACCATGATTTTATTTTTATAGATTTACAGTTGTACAGAAGAGACCCTTTGAATTATACAATTAATTGGTTCCAATAAAGTATTGTGTAAAATGAAACGATATAAAGCAAGTTGACTAAGAAAGGAAAAGTAAGAATACATTGCCAAAATAAAAAATAACTATTTATCTAAAATTTAAAAAGAAATATTTTAATTTTTTCTAATTGTTACATCTGTAACTAATCATTTAACAGATTATAAAACAGATGATACAAGAACCAATGTATGGATTGATTTTTCATTACTCATTTGAAGGTTGTGGGTTTACAAATTGACAATTTTCAACTTTAAAAAAAAAGACATAAAATCCAAGTATTTTGTGATTAAAAAAATGTATCATCTTCAGCTAGTGCAGCTAATAAACACTTATGACACTGTTAAACATATAATGACTGAATCCTACATATAGATATATGATTTAATTCAGAGTCTATTTTAAATTTTTGAAATCATGATATAGTAAAATTATATAAAGTGAGATTGTATATATAAACAAATATCCTTTTTAATATGCTATTTCACTACATATAAGATAAATTATACAAAACAGTAAAATTAAAATTATGCACTACAATAATAATTAGAATTAAATAATAAAGAATTACATATAATATTTTTTAAATGACCTAAAAGTATTTGAAAAATGTGAAAAGTTGCCAAAAAACAGTTATAAATGAGTAACATACAAACCAATTTTTTTTTTTGTAAAATTATTGTTCTTTAACTTCCAGGGACACTAAAACAACTCAAGACTATATTTTCATACTTTTAAAAAATACTGTCAATCAAGCAAATTTTAAAAGTATGTTCACATATTAGTATGAAATATTAGCTGACATTTAACAGTTTTCAATATGGAAATTTTCAGTAATAACATCATTAAAGCAACGAAATTATCTATCTAAATAAAATATCAAATAAATATATAAATAGTATGTTTTTAAAACCTTACATTGTCATTATCTTTACATTAGTTGTAGGTACTGTACTGTATTGTACAACTGGCACACATAATAATAATCTACATGAACTAAATTTTGATGAATATTGAATAATCAATTAAATAATTATCAATTTAAATAGCTGTCTATTGAATTTGAAAATTTCTGTATAAATATTAAACTTTAATAAATTTGCCTACGAGATTCTAAATCAATCTATTGTAATGGCAGATCCAGAAAAACCCAAAGGAGACTTAAGTCAAAAATTTTAAATACAGTGGAACTTCACTTAATGAGCAGAAGAACAGAAAAACAAGCTATTTTCAAATTTTTCATATTTCATATGGCATTTTTTTCAAGCTAAAAAAAAGTACAAGCAAAAAATACATGAATTATTTATTAAATTTACAATTTTAATCTAAATAAGTAAAAATAAAATATTTCAATTTAAGCTAGTGGAAAGTCAATAAAAATATTAATGTGTCTTTTTAATCAAGCAAATATATATGATTTGTGTGCTTGTGTGTATGGCACACTCCTCACACACACAAAACTAAATTAAATTACATTTTCATAAACATTTACATTTATACTTGAGTATCAATATTTATATTTTCTATAAAAATCAAAGATCAAACTTACAGAGTTCATAGCAGTTTGTCATTGTAAATTTCCATGAAATTTCCATGTTATCATAGAAAATTTCCAATACTATTAGATTTAAAGCTTGTTTTGTGCTTAAGACAAAATTATTAAGTTCATAATATAGCAATAATACAAAGTTCTTTGTAAACTCAATAAGAAAATTATAGAAACTTTTTGTTTCTCTGCAAGTTCCATCTTTGATTAGTTAAAAATTATCAGTATTTTCACAAAATTTAATTATAATAATTAAACAATTATTTTACCTTTGTTTTGATAGAATTGATAATATCTGAATAATTGAATCGATTTTATTCTTAAAAATTTTAATTCAAACATTTTTAAAAGTAAAATTTATATAGGACAAAATTATGAAAACTTTTCAAAAAAAGGTAATTTAATACTTTGTCCATCTTCCTTTTGCTGTCAAGAAGAGGGCCAGACTATTTGGGTAACTGATTCAAGCAAAACTTGATGAGCATGTAGCCCTATACACAAACACCTACTCGTCCAAATAATAGGACCCACTTCTAAAGCGTTTCCAAAAAAATGGAGCTTTCAAAACATGGGAAATAATAAATAATAGTAATAATAATGCTAATGTATGGTAAAGTATAAAATAATTTTGAAAAAAAAATAACAAAGCATGTACTGGAAACAGAATATATTAAAAAACTACACCTTAATCAATCCAGCAAAAATTCAATATAATAAAAAAACAAAACGTTTTCAATCGTTTTTAACGAACCTTGACAGAACTGTGCTAGGCACATACATAAGACAACAAGATGTTAATGTCCAATGGGATCAGGCAGCTATTATCAAAACATCGACGAATAAGCACATAGTGAAACATCTTGAGAAGTTGGAAATCTTCAAGGTGCACTCGAGAACTGGTTGTATATAAACTATAGGGATGCGAACGCATTGTCTACTGCTTGATGATCATTTTACAATAATTAATGATGCTAACGGATTACACTAGTTTCGATGTTATATCTTATATTATTTATTCTTTTTTACTATATTTTGGCCTTATTTACTTATTTATTTATTTATCTATCTATATTTCAGCTGCAAGGGCATCTTTTGTTAATTTTTAATTTTTTATATTTATTCCAAAATCATTTTATGTTCCATTTTTAATGTTCTATTTTTTCTGTAACTGATGAAGATCATTAAAAATCATTGAAAACATTTTTATTGTATTAAATTTTTGCTAGATTGATTAAGGTGTAGTTTTTATTAAAAAACTACACCTTAATCAAAAAAAACCTTAAAAAAAACTAAACCAGCAAGGTCAAACGTATATTGTGTAGCTCCAGTACTTAGCATCTTCACTTGCCTATCACTGTTATAAAAAAAGGTAAAACTTCCAAAGACCAATAAGCTAAACATTCAATTTTTAGAGCTCCATTTTTCAGATATGCTTGAGAAGTGGATCCTATTATTTGGACAAGGAGCTGTTTGTGTTTCGTGCTACATGCTCACCAAATCTTGTCAAATCAGAGACTCGAATGTCTGGCTCTCTCCTTGTGAGACAAGTGTAGCCAATGTCACATGGTTTCAGTTAAAGCATGATACTTGAGATTCGAGGGTTGGATTGGATGTCACGCTGATCTTTTGTTTACGCAAGAAAGGAAGAAATTATCATAAAGGCATTAATTTCTTCCTTTCTTGCTTAAAGCATTATACTCTAGTCTTGCTTCTTCATCAGCAGTTTTAAATGATGCAACATCCTACTTTGTCTCTGTTACTTTTTCATTCATTTTATCTCATATATTTTCTATAGGGCTATCAGGACTATTTTCTGGCCAGTCTAATAATGGAATAAACTATTCTTCAAATCAATGTTTGGTTGAACCAGCTAAATGGCATAGTGTTCCATCCTACTGATAAATAAAATTCAAAGTTTCCCCCATCTTCCACACCTGTAATAAAACTGAGCAGTGGGAATTAAATGATCTAATACTTTAATGTAGCCAAGTTCAAAGTGTATTCAGTCAAACAAAGAGTTCAAACACCATTAGTGCAGATTGTGCCATAAATCAGGACACTGGCTGGGAACTTCATCTTCAGGTTTATACAAGCTGCATGATATGTTTCATTTGTATGGCAAATGACTCTTAGCCAACCATCATTAAATAACAAAAAATGACATTGTCACTAAACAAAACTGTTTTCCATTTTTTTCAAGTTTTGTGTTTGTCTGTCCATGTAAAGCTGTTTTTTTTCTTCACATACTTACTAGTTAGTTAAAAGTAGTTTCTTCAAAGATAAATTTGAAACAAACCCTAACATGCTAACAAACCTTAGTAGATTTAGCTGACTTAGCTTTCCCAGTTATTTCATTCCAAGCAGTAGTCAATTGATGGAATTTCTTTTATTGGTTCTTCAAGACCTTTACCTTGCTTATTTTCATTACATGTTGTAATCTTTTTTCTTCCTTGGCTAGGTTTTGCTTGATAGGTTCCATTTTCATTGAATTTTATTATTGTTTTACCTACACAGCTTTTGTTAAGCTGTAAATCAGAACATATTTTAATCTATTTTTCATTTTATATTAATTAATTCTCATATGTCACCTGATAGTTTTAAGGTGGCATTACAGTTTTCCATCCTTTTATATATGCAAATGTTTATACAGGATACTTCTTTACAAAGATGTTCTCTTAATATTGATTTACACTTCTGAATTTTAATTACAAAAAGGAAGTTTCCATACTTTTGTCTCGTAATTATTAAATTTCCATAATTTTTTCCTACACACAAATTTTATTTAAGAAAGTTTTTGAATTAAATATTTTAAAAATAAAATCAATTTTATTATTAAAACAAAACTAAAACTATAAAAAAAAAATTTTTATGCAATTACTTCCATGCATCAAAACAATTTTGATGAAATTATGTCTAATTTCCAAATACATCAAAATTTCATGTTTTCTGGTTTTCCATGGTTGCTATGAACCCTGTTTACATAAAATAATTCTAATAAAAAAACCTTTGAAAATAAATTTTACTCACTTGAGTATAAAATTTTGGAACAGAAGCCAGTGCATTTGCTATATTACTAATAATAGATGGTGAAGGACTTGGATATGAGTACTTAAGTAATGGTGATGGCAAATAATCTAATCTAAAAATTAACACAATAATTAATTATCAATCAATTATAATTATTAATTAATAATCAGAAAAACAAACTTTTGTTTACATGTGTGTATTTCTAATTCATTGGAAAGTAATTCATGGGAAAAGACATTTAAAACTTTTAGTGTTTGAAAGATTAAAAAAAATAACTGAATAAAATTATTATTATATTATTAATCCATTTAAATAATTTTGAATTTACTCGATATTAAATTCATAAATTCCAAAAACTTAACAACAAAATTATCATAATTTAATTTCATTGATACCTAATTCTTACCAACTTCAATACAAAACTGTTAATAAGGGTCAAGAATTCACCATTTACTCTGATTAAATGTTTTTCAGAATGATTTATGTCTCTTGATGGTGAAATGTGAGAGTTTAATCTGACAATGGAACATAAATTATCCTTCAAAGCACTTCATCAGAATAAATGTTCACTGCTTGAACTTTATTAGCAGTTTAGTATTCCTTAATATCATAATATATCTAATGTTCTAATGATTAGAAATATCAAAATGTATACAAAAATAACAAGATTTTTTAAGCAAAAATAAAATTTTAAATTAACTTTTAATTTGTTCATAACAAAATTTATACGTGGTACGATCCAAAAGTTTGGGGACTGCAGTAATCTATAACAACAAAAGCATGTATTTGAAGTTACAGCATATGAAATGGATTCTACCAAACCACCTCTACGTGTTCAGGTTAATTTCACCCATGTCATGTGATTAAACCGCAAGCGCTGCTGTTTTTTTCCGGAGATAGTTACCTTTGTCCTGCGACGTAATCAAAGTGGAGTTTCAAGAACAACCTCCAACATTTCGACTTCACCGTGACCTTTCACCGTAGAATCACTGTACACCTTTCTTAGCAATTTTAAAATCTCTGTAGGTGTTTTACCTAAACGCTGACAAAATTTAATGTTGGAGGTTGTTCTTGAAACTCCACTTTGATTACGTCGCAGGACAAAGGTATCTATCTCTGGAAAAAAACAGCAGCACTTGCGGTTTAATCACATGACATGGGTGAAATTAACCTGAACACGTAGAGGTGGTTTGGTAGAATCCATTTCATATGCTGTAACTTCAAATACATGCTTTTGTTGTCATAGATTACTGCAGTCCCTGAACTTTTGGATCGTACCACGTATGAGCTCACTAGTAATAAGTTTTAATTTATAATTGAAAAAGTTTATTATTATTTCTTTGGTACTTATGGGTTAAGAGGACGCCAGTCAGAAATTGCGATCAAAATTGCATTTTTGAATGAAATTATCTAAATAACAATAGACTAGTAAATTTAACTCTAAAAAGAAGAAAAATAACTGTTTAATTTGAAAAAATGAAAAAACAGCAAGAAATGATTATTGATGTCACCTGTGTGCCATTTTTCCGTATACTCTACAAAACAATTAGTGTTTTCATGTGGTTTTTAACATAATGTGTGAAATTTTGTTATATCGGTATAAATCGTGGAGTGTGGCAATTTTTATTATTTTATTGTGTGTATAATTTATTTTTACTATGTTTTCAAGTCGTGACTTTACGTTTTATCTGCAATCGTTGATACAAATTAACGTCAAATACAAGTAGATCTAACGTCATGACTTGCTCGTGTTCTTATGCAAAGTAGATGTGCAAGTTGCTCATTTGTGTTACATAGTGAGATTCATTATCACGTTCATGACTGATCTGAAAATGGAATATACCTTTTGGGACTTACCGAACGATGAACGTGGAGCTGTAAGTTTTTTTCAGAAAAAAGGAATTTTACATTCTGAACGTTTTTGCAATAATAACCATACAATGCATTTGTATTTTTGTGAAACAGAAGCTCCGAAATGGAAATGCCATGTCAGGACATGTCGTCAGAAAAGGGGCATTAGGACAGATAACTGGTTTTTCGGGTCACGTATATCATTCCTTAATGCTTTGCATTTTATATACATTTGGTCGCTGGAACTTTCTTCATTAGAATTTTGTAAAATGCAAGTAGGACTTGACTTTTCTGCAACCATCAATTGGAACAGTTACATGAGGGAGGTCTGCGCCCATTCTTTAATGACTCGTTGTGACGTAAAGATAGGCGGTGTTGACAAGATAGTTAAAATAGACAAAACGATGTATACAAGAAGGAAGTACAATGTTGGTCGTGTTTTACCCCAACAATGGGTGTTTGGTGGACTATGTCGAGAGACAAAGAAATGTTTCCTTGTCCCTGTGCCAAATCAGTTGGCAGGAACATTATTGAAGGAAGTGGTAAATCACATTAATGAACGACCATATTTTCAGATTGTTGAAAAGGCTATAATACCAAAGAATTACAAGAAGCAGGATATTTTCATTATCAAGTGAATCACAAATTAAACTTTGTCAATGCGGATACCGGATGTCACACGCAGAACATAGAGAGGTTATGGGGAAATTCTAAATGGAAGAACAAGGTACAAAGAGGTACTTCTCGTCATTATCTTAACTCGTATCTGATCGAGCTTATGTGGAGAAGAGAGAACCGTAAAAACGAAGCATCTTCAACAATCTTACGAGACATTGCAAAATTCATGCCACTGAAATGATAAATTACTAACATAAAAAGTAAGCATTTTTGGAAATTTGTTAATTATTTAAAGTATGCCTTTTGTATAACATTAATTTTTTGTTTGATTTATCAATTGTAATAAATGTGACAAATAAAAATTGCATTACTCAAAAAATTCACAATTTTCGACTGGCATTCCCTTAATCCATAAGTACCATTTCTTTTATCATCAAAAACAGTTACAATTTTTGCTGCTTCAGATCTATTATGGCACTATTGTCACATCAACATAACAACACAACAGAGCACAACAAAGACATTCTGCAAACTTTTGTTATTCCTAAACTACAATAGAGATGATTGAATAACATCATGTTTATGTAACATGGTGCAAGTATAAGATCCCAAACCACAGTCATTGTGAGGGACATACTAACACATTTGGTGATGAAAGGATGATCAGTCAATTTTTTCCAATGCAATAGCCTGCTCATTAACTTGATCTCATACACTGTGACTAGAGTTACAGGACTATTTGAAAGAGAGGACTTATACAGGTGGACTAGCAAATTTATGAAAACTAAAGAAGTGAATTGAAAGAAAAGTAAATCTCATTAGTCCTGACATGTATTCTGCTATTGTTAACATGATAACTCAATTGCAATATGTGACTGTGAGTAGCCAAAGGCATGTTGAACAGTTTCTTTGCTGCTTGTTCTAATTCTAAAGTGATATACTTTAATTATAAACGCTCTGTACATCATACTATTAAATTTTTTCTTATGATACTTAAATTCAAAATATATAAAAATGTAAATGATTATACTTTAAAAGTCAATTACTAATTAAATTAAATTTTACGTTATAAGACCATTATATAAATAAACTAAAATTCATATATTAAATACAAAAATAGAAATAAACATTTTGTTTATAATTATCGTGACAATTACAAGTTTGTAAAATTGTAGTTCATGTACATTTTATAAATTTCATATTACCTAAAATATCAAATTGTCTTAATGAAAATAATTAGTTTTCATTCAGAAATTAGAGTTAGTTTAAGCAAAATTACTGTCAAAAATTATAATTTTAAAGTTTTTCTTTACAAATATTTTAAACTGATATTTTAAAATTTGAAAATATTTAATTTAATAACAACAATTAATAAACCATTTTATTAGCAAAAATTCTGAAATATTTCAATTAGAAATGCAATGAAAAAAATGATCAGTTTAAACTAATTGTTAATGAATTAAAATAAAATGTACCGTAAATGTGGGGCAACTGCATGAATTCTCCTAGAAAATTCTTCCATCCTTAATCTCATGTTTTCCTTTTCAGAAATTCCATTTGTTTCTACATCCTTTTGTTTATCTGAAAATCTAAAGTATATATGTATAATGTAATTAATTTTGTACATACATACATTTATATATATATTTATATTTTTGTAAAAAAAAAATTTAAAATATTGGAAAACATTGTTCAAAAATTACTTTTTGATATCATTAAACACATTACATATTTCATTTACCATATATTCCAGAATATAAGTTAAATTTTTAAATCTGAAAAATCTCTAGAAAACAGATTGATTTATACAAAATATATAAATTGGGAACTCTTACCACAGATTGGTAAACAAGTGAAACATCACTCTTAACAACTGCTGTGCACTATTTATCATAACTTCAGCAGATATAAACAAATATAACTACCTTTATTTTCAACTAAAACTCATGTTTAAAGAACTTATTTAATTTGTTTAACATAGAGATTAATACATCCTTTGTCAGAAAAGTTCCAGGACAATTTTTTTATTTCTGTACACGTGAAAATAAAAAGCAATAAATTAGTGTTTTAATATCACCTGGTATGTGTTCTTACTCGACATATTTTTGGAAATGTTTCTGCACAAACTTGATAGGTGGCAGAGCTGCACTTATCAACACACTGTTTGAATTGCTGTCGCAATAGTTGGAGTGACACAATGAATGCTGATTGTGAGCAAAGAGTGAACATTAAGTTCTGCATTAAGCTTGGAAAAACCCCTACCAAAATGTGGAATATGATTAAGCAGCATATGCGGGTGAGGCACTTTCAAAAAGCCGGATTTTCGAGTGGCACAAAAGGTTTCGTGAAGGCAGAAATTCAGTGCAAGATGATCCCAGGGCTGGTTGCCTATCTTCAGCAGATAGCAATGCAAATGTGGAGCGTGTAAGGCTGTAAGGCAAGAAAACAGTCATGTAACATGTAACATCACGATATCAGAAAAACTGAGTTTGAATCGTAACGTGTGACATAAGATTTTATGCAAAGATTTAGGAAAATGAAAACTTAATGCAAAAATCACCCCTTATGTATTAACATCTGAACAGAAAGATCATAGATGAACAATCGCTGCTGAACTATTAGACAGAGTCAGACATAATCCAACATTTGTGTCAAAGATTATTGCAGGGGATGAAAGTTGGTGCTCCAACAGGCTGTGAAAATGAGCTAACAAGCATCACATTTGAAGCTTTCTCTGCTTGCTTCCAAGACCTCCAGAAACATTGGCAATTGTGTATAGATAGCCAAGGGGACTACTTTGACAGGGGCTAGCATCATTACTTGGTAATTGCAATTTTCTATTTTTTTATGAGCTTTGTCCTGGAACTTTTCTGACAAAGGATGTATATTAATAAAATGTCAATATGCATGAAAACTACATTGTATGTTGTTTTCAACAGCCGATGAATCAATCATGTATCACTGATGTAAATACGCATATGTAAAAGCATACTAATGTTCACTACATACATTACGTAATGGTACTAAAGTGTAATTATGCTGTATAAACTATTAATTTTTTATTGGTGGCATGACTTTGACTTGAATGTATTTACTAATAGATCTGATAAACATTAGTTCTCACCAAAATAACTTACTTTTTGTATTGGTTTTCTTATTACAATTAATTGAAAAAACAAGAAATGAAAAACTACATTCAATTAAATGTCATCAACTTAATTTACATGCAGAAATTAATACATAACCATAAAAGTTACACAGAACACAGAAAATGTTGTATACCAAAAAATTTCATAAGTGTTATGTTAATAAATATTTTGTAAATAAATTTATTTGCTTCTTTATTTTCCCTATTTATTTGTAACTTTTTACAGTAAATATTCAACTGTGTACAACTAGTAAAATACAGTAGACCCTCCCTATAACACGGTAGATACGTTCCATGTTATATGAATCCATGTTGTACAATCACTTAAATACATGATATTGGCTCATGTATTTAAGTGATTGTACAACATGGATTCATATAACACAGAACGTATTTACTGTGTTATAGGGGGGTCTACTGTAATAATTTTCTTATGTTGACTTAGCTCCATGTAAAATTTTCCATACTAATAAAGAATTTTAGTTAATAAGTTCAATATATTGCATTTTAATTTAAACTTAAACCAATTTTTAAATATATTTTGAAAATTTTTTGAATGAAATTATTTTATTGTTTCATCAAACTGACAAAGTGTTTTTTTTTTTTGTTTTTGTTTTTGTCATGGATATAGTGATAGTGTATATAATTGAAATATTTTTGATATAAGAATATAATGATATCATCATCATCATCATCATCATCATCATCATCATCATCATTGCAGCAAAGCTTAATATGTAAACAGAAGTAATAAATAATAATAACAGATACAATAAATGATGTGATAACAACATATAAATTACCTTTTAAAGTCACTTTCATGAGGAAAATCATTTTGATGTTGAACTTTAGCAAATTCTACAACTAGACGACAACCTAAAATCTCTAACTGATGTAATCTTTTTAGAGCTATCTCTGCATTCTCTCTATTTGGAAAATTAGCAAACGCTGTGTGTTTCTAAAATAAAAATACATTAGCAATTGTAATATATTTAAGAATAGTTAATTCTAGAGTAATTATTTTTTTAAATAAATTACAAAGAAACATTAATTTTATATTAAAGGAAAAAGACAAAATAAATATGAAAAGAGAATATATTTTAATTATTTTATATTGTTGTAGATAGCAAAACTGGTCTAATATAATGCACATCAGTAGACAAAATACATAATAGTCAAAAAATAAACATAGCTTTTTAATGTAACTTTTATGCTAATAGTAAATTTTACAGAAGACTATGTTTACAGTAAGCCCCTTCTGCAGCTAGAAATTTTTGCCATCATCCATACTGCTTATTAAAACAGTCCTAGATTCCAATTTTTGTGATTTTAAAGGCTTTTGTCACTGCAGCTTTCACATTTGGCTTTCATTAATCATATCCAATCAGCAAATATTTACCAAAAGGTCATAGTGTTACTTCCACAATTTCTCTATCTTTTAATCTTGTCCCTAAGGACTTTTCTCTCTTCCCTTAAATAAAAAAGATGAAGGTTGCAGATTCCAATCATAAGCAGAGGTGTGACCTGCAGCAACAAGAGCCCATAAAGACATCCTAAAAATAGCTTTTAGGACTACTTTGACAAGTGGTATGAACATAGGCTAAAGCTACAATAGGAGTTTATTTTGAAAGTGATGAGATTTAAGAATTTATATATGGTGTATAATAAAACCTAAATGTGGGCTTTGAAAATGAAGCCACAAGCCAAATCTGACCTGTGAGGTTATCTGAACTGGCTCACCAGTTAGAAACTGAAAAGAAACATCATCAATAAAAGAATAATATTATTACACTTCACGCCAACGTATAGTAATGAATGATTAACGCCGCAACACCGATGTGTCAATCATTCAAAACATCGTCAAACGATCACCTAAGTAATTGGGCTACAATTTTGCTAATTTTAATAATTAATACTAAGTAATTTGCTACTAGAGGTAGACATTAGATACCATCTCTTAACTAAATTAATAATTATAATTTTAATAATTTATTAAATAATTTAGAACCATCTGAACCAAGGCTTGAACCCACAGCCTCTGCTTGTGATGCAGTGCGCTTGCCAGCTTTTCTTCCAGATGATTCTAAATTTACAACAAATCTGAGATTTACTGAATCATTTAAATATGTCTACTACTTGCAATTTTGGATATAGCTGCATAACAATACTGAATCTCCAAAAATTCATTATATACAAGTTTGTATTTGTATATAATGAATATTTACGAGGCGTGTTTTTAAAGTAAGTACCGTTTTAATATAACGCCGCTGGAGCGCTGCAGTTGGCACTTAATGCATGCGCGCTGTGTACCTACATCTGTTGGGAAGCCACAAACGCCATTACGGAGCCAGTCGACTGTGTTTACTGTTGTTTGTGTGTTACTGAAATGCCGCCGCTCATTGAGAATTCCGCCGACTGCGAAGTGCGTGCCGTTATTCGTTTTCTCAGTGCTAAAGGCTCGAAAGCGGCTGAAGTTCATCGCCAAATCAATGAAGTTTATGGTGAAAGCGTTATGAGTGATGGAATGGCACGAAAATGGGTTAGGGCCTTTAGTAATGGCCGTACAAACATTCACGAGGAGGAATGAAGTGGGCAACCTTCAGTCATTATCGATGATTTGATTAAAAAAGTGGACTGTAGAGTGAAAGAGAACAGACGTGTGAAACTTTAAAAAAACTGCGCCGTGCAGTACAAAACAAAAGGCGGGGCTTACTGAGCAAGGGTGTCATTTTGCTCCACGATAATGCTCGTCCACATACGGCAAATCAAACTCAAGACCTAATCACATCATTTGGCTGGGAACAATTAGACCACCCTCTATACAGTCTCGACCTAGCACCGAGTGACTATCATTTGTTTCTGCATTTGAAGAAGCATCTGGCAGGGCAGCGCCATAACAATCACGACAAAGTCAAAATGACCGTTCTGCAGTGGTTGTCTCATCAGGCGGCAACATTCTTTGAGGATGAAATACAAAAGCTGGTCCCACGATACAATAAGTGTCTCAATATTAATGGGAATTATGTAGAAAAGTAGTGTAAAATATGGGCTTTCACATAAATAAAAATTTTGTTAAAAATGTTTGCTTGTTTTTTTTATATTTCAAAACAGTACTTACTTTAAAAACACGCCTCGTACTTCTTTCTTTTATTTTAAATATGGTAATTTTTCTAATATTTACTGAATATTTTGCAATTACAATTCTTAAAATTTGATAGTGAGATTAATAGCGCATTCCTAGTTATAACGATTTAAAATTATGTGAGAAAACATCAATTATCAGAATAACATCCTGATTACAAACACAATTTTTAAATTAATAGATGATTGCAGAAGATGAAATTTACATTTAAATAACTTCTAATCTAATTTATCCAGAAATTTTATTTGAAAGATTTCAATTCTAGCTACACATTTTGCTTTATCATATATTTTACTGTTCATTTGTATTATAAAAAAAATAATTGATGTTTGAACGTGAGGTATAGATCTAGCTGTAGATTTCAATGTCCTATTACTCCTTACTATTTCATTATTCTGGTTTATAATTTTCTAATAAATGAAATTAAGCTTAAAAAATATTATTATTAATTTCTGTTTTTAAAATAATTGGTTTAAATTATGCTTTCAACAAATGCTTTCAACAAAACACAATAAAAACAATGTAGCATCATACGAATTTTACATGATATGACTGAAAATAATACCTACCATTCTCCCAGTATTTGACATACAACGTACTTTAGTGGCTCCAAAATGCTGAAGCAATTCTTCTTTTTCTTCAGTAGTAAATTCAGAAGGTAAGTGTTTAATTATTAAAGTTGTTGATTCCATAATTGACACTTTTACTTCAATGAACCAAAAACTGCATTATAGGAAATAAGATATATAACATCACTTTCATAATAGTTTAAGTTTTAAAAAGCATAAAACATATTTTAAATTAGAATTATTGCTAAGTTTTAAAAGTTTTTAAATAAACTAAATACATTGCATAACATAAATGATATTCTTGTAAATTTTTATATTTTCTTTGCAAAACTCGTAACAATTATTATAAAATACGTTATTAAATTTACGGATCAAAATATGTTGTTAAAGATTGTAATTATGTAAGTAAAAAATATTCATTAGAAGTTGTTGAATATCCTTAGAAATATTTATACAAGTGAATCAGCCACTGTTAGAAATATTTAGAGCTCATCATTTTTGTTTTATGTATACAGGTATATCTCGCCTCACGTCAGTAATTGGTTCCAGGAGAGGCGACGTAAGTCGAAACTACAGTTTAAAACACCAACAACGAGCACTTAAAGACCGCTAAATAAGACGACAACACAGAAACAGAGATGTTTTCATGTTTTGTTCTCTAGGATTTATGATGATTATATTAACTTTTACTGTAAATGTACATATTTTAATATGATTTTATGTGCTTTTAATGCTTTCTAGTGATATTATGACTTCAATATTTGTGGTGCATGGATGAAAAGTCAAATAAAATGACTTAAACTTGATTTTTATTTTTCCATATACTTTTTTGACAAACGACATATAATTGAGAATGACATAATTCGAAACAACATAACTTGAGGTATACCTATATTATGTCAACTATTTTATTTATAAAACTCATGGATAACTAGCCAAATTTGTCAATTAAAACATCTTTACATTTACAGAAAGTAAAGATGTGCATTCACCAGTGGTTATGTTTTTTCCAAAAATCTTTTCCTAATTAAAATTCATTTTTTTTTTTACTTATATTGTGTCCTGTGTTCTATTTCTATACTACTCATGAATTAGCAGTCACATAAGGTGGGAATTTTATTGAATTTGCATTAAAACATTTTTATTCAACCACACTTACAGATCCCATCAATGCTGCAATCAGGATTTAATCTTGGCTCCCCCAAGATTAAATCCTGAGTGTGCCACTGGTATACTGTTTATCATACCTATTAATATATTTAAGAAACATGCTTATTTCTCAGGTAATTAGCAACTTAATTGGCATGATAACCCACATGCAATATTCGAGAAATGGTTTTTTTTTACAAAATTTGTTCATAAGATAAAGTATTGTACGTTACACTCTTCTTTATAAAATCTAAATTTCAAACACATGTATTATATTCAAATTTCTCAAACTGAAACAACACTGGGCTGTCATTTAAGCTGTTGGAATTTTTTTTTTCACTATTAATGAATAGTGAAAAAAATTATAAAATAATAATTATTAATAACTCTAACAACAAAATTAAACAGATCAAGCTTATTTTTCGAATAAATTATTCAATTTACCTAAATATTAATCCATTTCACATGTGTTTACTTTTCTAGCGCAATAGGAACAGTGTTGCCAGTTTTAACATTCCAAAATCTTTTGAATTTAATATTTTAATTACAATTTCGTATACTAAAATATGATGAAATGTTATAATAAATTATTATATTTATTTAATTGTTCATCTCCGTTTTGGATGTTTTCAAGTGACAGGCAGCGAAGTAATCTAATGGAGTAGTTCAGAAAACGTACGTTTTCTCTAGCGAACTATTTATCTGTTTGTCATTTAGAAACACCCTTTTGTTTATATTTCTATTTTACATTCAGTATCAGTATGCTCTACAGCTCTGTTAAAGTCCCAACCCCCTCATTCGGATCTAGAATTGTACCAAGAAGCTATTGATATATCAGAATAAAGAAAAATTAAGCACTTATTTTATACCACAAGAAGCTATGTTACGCTCGTTACGGAAATACAACTTCAACTACCGGAAGGTTACTCATTGATAGAACAAGTCAAAACTGACATGCTGTTTAGATATTGTCAATGGATTACGACTATTACAGTTGCTAGGGGCACCGCTAGCTGTTTGAGCGCCCGTGTGCAATACCGATTATGCCGCCCCTGTTTAACTACGACTACCTACGCTGAGCTTTCCAGCAATACCAATTTGCCGCCCGCGTGCGGTGCACGTCTTGCACGCCCGCTCACGGCGGGCCTGACAGTTGCTTTACTAGAAAAATAAGAATGTATCCTACTATAACTTGTCTAATTTAAATTAATTGTAATTTTAAGTCTTCACCCATTTGAACATCGAAATTGGAACACTTTTAAAAATTTAAAGCACAGTAGAGCGTCGTTTATCCGAATCAATTAGGGACTGGGGTTGTTCGGTTAACCGATTATGTACGAAAAAATATATTAACCTGTCCCATGTCGAAATTTTTCTCCGTTGCGTGTCGCTTCGCGTTGAATTTTCGTCGATTTTAAGCCTAACGGAAATTTTTGTAATAATAATCGAGGCTATTGTATCGTTAAAAATTATTTCTTTATTTTGGACAAACAAAATAAATATACTGAAAAATATAAAAACATAAAAATTATACTTTAGAAGTAACTCTAGTATCAAAAAAGTTCGATTCAGTTGAATTTAAAAAACTATGCTTTTCAAATAGCATATTTTCTTCAGCGTAATAAATAATAAAGAATTAACCAGTTACACTTTTTTTTAAACCCTTTCCGCCCTGTGGGCACTAAGAAGGCCTCTTTTAGAAGGCCCATTATCGGTTTGGCCAGGCCCAACAATCGGGCGACCGGGTGATGAGGGACGGGGCCCGATATATCCGAACGGACCACCCCCCAAAAAATTCCTGGGAATCGATCCCGGATCCCACAGAGCGGTAGGATGCCACCTTGACCGCTCGGGCATCCGGCCGTCAAAACTTAAGGTATATACAGGTAGTTTACTACTATAGAAAAATTACACGTTTTTCTATTTAGACGATACCACACAACTTGGAGTATTAATAACGTAGACGAGAGAAAAAATGTCTTATCATAATTATGCCGAAATATCCTCCAATAATTAAACATATAATTAAATAGACAATTAATAAAATTTGTTATAATACCGTGGCCATAGCTACGTGTACCATTTATTTGTATAATTCTTCTTAAATGTCTTGTGAATTACAGAATAAACACAAGAGTCTAGCTCCCTGGTAAGTATTACTTCTAATGTAGTTCGTGTTCAAGTAAATTTCATTTAAAAAACATAATACTGCATATAAGGAATTATATTGAAATTAGGTAGTGTGTTATAATTTCTTTAGAAAATAAACGTTTAGAAATTGCGAAGTTGCACTTATAAAAGAAAGAAATGCCGAGTAGTTCTCCGAGTAGCAAACATTACGTTCCTTCCACCTATAATTGGCTGAGTGAAAGGCGGTTTTACTCTCGAAACCTGTCTTTTCTCTAAGTAGACCTATACCTTCCAAAATAATATTATTCAGACAATATGATGGTTGCGTATGTCATGTGAGTAATGAATTTATAATTAATGCAGACAGTAATTTTTTAAGGCTATATACTCATGCATATTACAGAACGTTCGATTACTACTAATAATAGCACTTATCTCCGTGGAAAATATCAAATTTTAAGTCCCCCTGTTTTATTTTATTTCCCCGTCTCGTAATCTTACAATATTAATTTTTTTTAACATAGACGAATTCATTTTTAAGCAAGATGTCTATTCATAAATTTATTTTATTTTCACTTTTAACTAATAATTTCGAACAAAGCATTTATTATGAAAACAAAACAGTATTGTACCGATATATCACAGATCGTCATTGGCGTAGCCAGGGTTTTGTTATGGGGGGCTTAGTAGAGGCTGTAATTTTCTGGGGAGGGGCACCAGATTAACTAGAGGGGCGTGCCCACCCATGACCCTTCCTGGCTACGCCCATGTAGACCGTACTGTTTAAATTTTGTCTATGACTATATTTTAAACCACATTCACTACATTCCATTTTATTTAACGTATAACGAGTTGAACAACGTCGACAGTACGTAAACAAATGATATGGCTTGTAACTACGACCCGAAACTGACTCAAATGCAGTTGCCGCCATAGGCGCTGTTCTCCGTAGCGGCATAATTTACAACTAATTCTTACCAGGAAGCTAAACTCTTGTGTTTTTCCGCAATTTACAAGACATTTAAGAAGAATTTTACGATAAATGGTGCACGTAGCCATGGTCACAGTATTATAACATATTATATAATAGTCTACTTAAATGTTTAATGTTTAAAATAGACTCATATGTTGGAAAATATTTCGGCATAATTATGATATGTAAGACATTTTTTCTCTAATCTACGTTATTAATACTCCAGTACTGTGATTTCTCTATAGTAGTAGGCTATATATCATAATTATTAGTAAATAGGACCTGTCGCTTCTTCTAAAGTTTCGTAAATGCTAAATTACATATTTTTACATCACGCCTTTTTAAAATAACTAAAAGTTGTTAGTATATCGTGGTAAGACGGAGCAATTACTGTGGAAATTTATACTAGTCAAGCGCATAAGTCTATCGGTAATACAGAAATGACACACTTAAAACGCTTATCTAACTCATTTAGAATATTCTTTGGAATAAATTGAAAAATATATTACAGTGGACCCTTTTGTTACCATGCTCTAGTTGCGGTTTTTTCTCATAACAATACTTCTCCATAAGAAAGTATTAGCACTCATAAACTGTCCCTCCCAGCATATATGTGGGTGGCTGGTATTTCCTTGTATGCAGTATTGCCAATAAATTATTTTAATTGTTAGCCTATAGTTACTACTTCTAGTATAATTCACTTAAAAGCAAAAGGCTACGGTGCCGTTTTGAATGTTTATATTAGAAGGCATCCGAACATCTTGCTCCAATCGGCTAATTTGTACGTAAATAATATCTATCGTAAGGTTCATTCCGCGTAACGTTACCCGACTTTGAACCGATTAATAACGTTACGCGAAGATATGGAAATTATAGAAATAGTTCGTATCCTAGACGTTAAACACGACCAGCGTGTTCTTTTAAGAGCAGAATGGGGAGGAGAGTTTAATAAATTGTTTTTATTGATTTAAGATTTTTCTAGACAAGTATAATTCTTTTGTAGAAAAAAAAATGGTGGTAAGCGAAGTGATATCGCTTACATCAGCGGCCAAATGGATAAGAGCAAAGACCACTGTTAGCGACTTCGCGCCCGATCAGAGGATGACCATGTGGACATTTTCGAATTTTCTTTACGTGTTCAATACCTAAATAGGGGCAGTCCTCCCGGAGACACACCTCGACAGATTCCCAAATGTGGCATTGCCTTATCACAAAAATTCAATATTAAAGATTTTGTGGCCAATTTGTAAGCTCGAGGCTCGAGAACTCCGAACAAATATGAAGCCCACAGTGGCCGAGTTAATAAAACCACCGAACATCGACATTCGATGGTGGCTTCGCTCCCGACCAACGGCCGCATGAAGTGTTCCGGATTTTCTTTGCGTTAGTAACACCTATAAATAGTATCCAGTTTCCCATAAAAGACCTACGGGAGGCTTTCCCCTTGGCGTGCTTTGCCGTGTACAAGTAAACCTAAACTTAAACGGAACAAATAAGAATAAAGCAAGGAATATTTTCACCACCCAAAACTCTTTATTAATAATTTAATATTGCAGTTACAATTTTTAAAGAAGATACAACATACAACATATATTGTATTATTGAAGTAAAACCGGAAGTTCGACTGTGAGGTGCACCAATTAAAGGCTAACTACAAAGAAAAAGAAATATCTGAATATAATTTTAATATAAAATATTACATAAATAATGAAATGCCTTTGAATATTAATTTATTTTAATTAATTAATTAATTAATATTTTAGCTGTTTTCTACAAAACAAAAATTAAAAGTTATGAAAATAATTAGAAATTCAAATGCAGCGGAAGATCGCTTAAAGAACACCTCGCACAGCGAGTATTTTGCATAACGAGCAAAAATTGCACAAATTTACCTCGCTTAACGAGCGATGTTTCGCATAACGAGTGATGAAGAGAGGGGAAGTCCCGAATTGTGCGCATGCAACATGCTCCATCAGTCTGTTTAGCACTCCTTCCGCTAGCATCTTAGTGTCGCTTGCGATCACATATTTTTCCAAACTTGTGTTCACACATATTACTTATAAACATCAACAACCATAGTCCGTTATATAATAAACACGCCAAACGATATGCCAAATTCTTGGGTCATTAAATTTAATGACCGATTCCAAATTAACTTTTAGAAGTGTCTGAATTAAAAATTAACTATTTATAATAATTAAATTTAATACGAAATGGAAACATGACTGCCTACCTCTAGTCAAATTAATTAATTTCCAATAATTAATTATAGCCTTTACATAACCCAAGAATTTGGCATATCGTTTGTAGTGTTTATCAAACATATTAGCTGTGATTTTTTTTAAATAAACGTTATACCTAAAACATTTGAGCATTTTTTCGGCGTAGAACGCATTATCGTGTTTTATATTAATTTCTATGAGAAAATTGTTTCGCTTAACGAGTGTTTCGCATTACGAGTAAGTCTGGAACGGATTATGCTCGTTAAGCGAGGTTCCATACGAGTATAAACAGCTCTAATATTTATTAGAGCTGTTTATACTCGTAAAGGGAAGCAAATGGTAATTATTTTATAAACAACGAGCAGTTATTTGTGAGGTGTTCACAATGCCGGGCTGCAATTTTTAATCAAATTTTTAATTTATTTCACTTGAAATATATGCTCTTCATCTGAACTTAGTAGTGCTTGCCCCCGTACATCACACTTTTCCTTTCTGGCCCCTTGGCTTCGCATATGTTTTCTGGTGTTTCATCTATGTAACTCCGTTCCGGACAATAAGGAAGAACACACAGACGGACACAAGAACGACAGTGGTTATTTACAGATATACATGTTTTTCTAAAATTGCAGCCCAATTAAAAACTAAACTGTTTTCATTCCGTATAATTTAATACATTTTTTTGTTTAATGATAATACTGACCTTCTTAATTCTGATAAACCGATCTACTCATTACTTTGGTGATTGTTTATATTCTTGTTGTTAAAGGCTCTTCCTCGGAAACCAGTAAAAATTGTAGTATCAGCTCGACCTTTGACCGAATCTAACGGATCACTCTCCTCTCCGAGACTTGCATCAGCGTCTACATTAGTATCTGCACCAATATCTATGCCCAGTACTTTTAATAATTCCTCCAACCTGAATTGATCACGTCTTTCAGTTTTCTTGTATCGAGCATCGCTACTTTCTAAGAAAATAACTCCTGAAAAAAAAAAATAAATATATATATTTAGTCATTGAGTTACTTATAAATACAGTTAAACCTATGAACAACAGCCACTTAAAGAAACGTTAAAACAATGGCAGAATTTGTAGACTATTCTGTAAGCATCTATCCTTGTTCCAAAACAGGTTCCTGACGAAAACTGTCACAGTTCGATGGTTGTTATTGCAGGTTTGACTGTACAAAATCATTATAAAGTACGTCAAAAGATACTTTATAAACTTTAATTACCGACAACGATGATCGTAAACAGGAACTTGTTCATCTTCGCTTATTAGTTATGCTGAATTGTTCTGGTGTTTCTGAAGGTTTTAACTGTGTATACCGACTACACGCAATTGGTGCTTCTTTTTATAAGAAAAATATGCAATTAGTCGTAATTTCATTGATTGCGGAACATCTGGATGTCGATCAAAGTCGATGATGTCGCGCGTGGGAATGTTAAAACGTCCAATCGTGTGAATGTTTATTTAAATTTACATATTTTGCTTCAGTAACTGACCCGATTCGAGGCTGTAAACACGTCTACTGAGAGGATATTTTTATTCGAAATTAGAAGACTTTTGTCGACACAGAAAACAAAGAAATTCGAAAGCGAATTGTTCAAAATTTTGTGCAGACGTATTCAAAATATGAAAAAATTCTTTGAAAATTGGAAGTGTAACAAAATCTCTCTTTCATGTACGAAACTTATTTTTACAGAGTAATATACATTTAAGTTTAACGGGACCAGTGCCCTAATAGATCAAACCACCGAACACTGTTCGTAGGTTTGCCCCTGACCGATGTAAAGTTTTCTCGGTTTTATTCACGTATCTAACTCCTAAATAGGAGCCAGATTCCCGTAGAAAGCTTTCTCGAATGGCACCTCTCCTCTTAACAGATGGCCCAAGTACTGCGTACTCTTATTCCATTAATCCCATCACATATAAAAGATTCTTTCTCCATCAAATAATTACGTAAAATATATGATGGTGTCTATAGGTGCAGTTTGTTTATCTTAGGTGTGGCCATGTCCGTCGTCCTCGTTGTAGGCCTGACCGAATCTGTAATAAGTACAGTGAAAGGTTCTTTTGGTGCCCATAGGGAAAAAGAAGTAAAAAAAATCAAACGTAGGACAAACGGAATAACTCAACGTAACACATGGACGATCTGCGAAAAAAAGTGAGGTTTACAGAATATTAATTTTAATGAAATAAATTCAATATTAATTAATTAACTTATGAAAACTCATTTTAATAATAGTAAAAACGTCAGTTGTACGTCTGATCTGAATTCAACACGAAGCTATTTGTAAGATTGAGGTTTAAATAACTGATTATATTAGCATTTAAATAACCAACTAAAATAATAAGTCTAATGTAACAATAACATAAGGTAAAGAAATAATACCTTATGCAAATTATACGGGAATATCGCAATTAAAATATCCATAGACGATGAGAGATATTTAAGATATATCTAGAGAGATATTTAATATTTGAAATGCCACCAAATTTGGTAAGGAGACATATCGGGACACGTTTAATATTTTACTTATAACGAACAATTATTCATTGTGACGTCGTCAAAATGTCGGCATGCAATTTTTCGTCACAATACTATTGTCCACAACCTGTACATCATACTTTTCCTGTTAGCAACAGAGTCCTGCCGGTCATGACTTGAACTGAAATAACATGACTTCCGTTGAGTGGAGGTTTTAGAGTTTTCTTCACGTCTCTAACATCTAATTAGGTTCCAATTTCACGTAGAAATAACTCCCCGGAGGAATCTCTTTTTGGCAGACGGTCCAGGCGTCACGTTGCCTTATCCCATTAATCCCACAATTGCATTCATATAATTAGTTGTAAGGAGCTAATCGTATAAGGCAGTCGGTTGCCTTATACTTAATTCTAAAATAGAAAATATATTTTCTATTTTAACTCTGCAAATTTTAATGGATTTTTGGGTCAGGCAGTCGTTAATTGTCACAAGTCGATTGTCAAATTTTATTTTCTATTTTAACTCTGCAAATTTTAATGGATTTTTGGGTCAGGCAGCCGTTAATTGTCACAAGTCGATTGTCAAATTTTATTTTCTATTTTAACTCTGCAAATTTTAATGGATTTTTGGGTCAGGCAGCCGTTAATTGTCACAAGTCGATTGTCAAATTTTATTTTCTATTTTAACTCTGCAAATTTTAATGGATTTTTGGGTCAGGCAGCCGTTAATTGTCACAAGTCGATTGTCAAATTTTAATGAGAGTTGTCAATGCAGGTGGAAGACTTGCCACATTTTGTTCTATTTATGAATTTATTAAATATTTTATTTTTCTCTCATAGAATTAAGTATAAGGCAACTGACTGCCTTATACGATTAGCTCCTTACAACTAATTATATGAATGCAATTGTGGGATTAACAAGCATAATCCATTCCAGAGTCTTACTCGTAATGCAAAACACTCGTTAAGCGAAACAATTTTTCTATAGAAATTAATGTAAAATACGATAATGCGTTCTACGCCGAAAAAATGCTCAAATATTTTAGGTATAACGTTTATTCAAAAAAAATCACAGCTAATATGTTCGATAAACACTACAAACGATATGCCGAATTCTTGGGTTATGTAAAGGCTATAATTAATTATTAGAAATTAATTAATTTGACTAGAGGTAGACAGTCATGTTTCCATCTCGTTTTAAATTTAATTATTATAAATAGTTAATTTTTAATTCAGACACTTCTAAAATTTAATTTGGAATCGGTCATTAAATTTAATGACCCAAGAATTTGGCATATCGTTTGGCGTGTTTATTATATAACGGACTATGGTTGTTGATGTTTATAAGTAATATGTGTGAACACAAGTTTGAAAAAATATGTGATCGCAAGCGACACAAAGGTGCTCGCGTAAGGAGTGCTAAACAGACTGATGGAGCATGCCGCATGCGCACAATTCGGGACTTCCCTTCTCTACATCACTCGTTATGCGAAACATCGCTCGTTAAGCGAGGTATATTCTTGCAATTTTTGCTCGTTATGCAAAATACTCGCTGTGCGAGGTGTTCTTTAAGCGAGCTTCCGCTGCATTTGAATTTCTAATTATTGTAATAACTTTTAATTTTTGTTTTGTAGAAAACAGCTAAAATATTAATTAATTAATTAATTAAAATAAATTAATATTCAAAGGCATTTCATTATTTATGTAATATTTTATATTAAAATTATATTCAGATATTTATTTTTCTTTGTAGTTAGCCTTTAATTGGTGCACCTCAGAGTCGAACTTCCGGTTTTACTTCAATAATACAATATATGTTGTATGTTGTATCTTCTTTAAAAATTGTAACTGCAATATTAAATTATTAATAAAGAGTTTTGGATAATGAAAATATTCCTTGCTTTATTCTTATTTGTTCCGTTTAAGTTTAGGTTTACTTGTACACGGCAACGCACGCCAAGGGAGAAGCCTCCCGTAGGTCTTTTATGGGATACTGGACGGTATTTATAGGTGTTACCAACGCAAAGAAAATCCGGAACACTTCATGCGGCCGTTGGTCGGGTGCCAAGCCACCATCGAATGTCGATGTTCGGTGGTTTTATTAACTCGGCCATTATGGGCTTCATATTTGTTCGGAGTTCTCGAGCCTCGAGCTTACAAATTGGCCACAAAATCTTTAATATTGGATTTTTGTGATAAGGCAACGAACGCCACACTTGGCAATCTGTCGAAATGTGTCTCCGGGAGGACTGCCCCTATTTAGGTATTGAACACGTAAAGAAAATTCGAAAATGTCCACATGGTCATCCTCTGATCGGGCGCGAACTCGCTAACAGTGGTCTTTGCTCTTATCCATTTGGCCGCTGATGTAAGCGATATCACTTCGCTTACCACCAATTTTTTTTCTACAGAAGAATTATACCTTTCTAGAAAAAGCTTAAATCAATAAAAACAATTTATTAAACTCTCCTCCCCATTCTGCTCTTAAAAGAACGCGCTGGTCGTGTTTAACGTCTAGGATACGAACTATTTCTATAATTTCCATATCTTCGCGTAACGTTATTAATCGGTTCAAAGTCGGGTAACGTTACGCGGAATGAACCTTACGATAGATATTATTTACGTACAAATTAGCCGATTGGAGCAAGATGTTCGGATGCCTTCTAATATAAACATTCAAAACGGCACCGTAGCCTTTTGCTTTTAAGTGAATTATACTAGAAGTAGTAACTATAGGCTAATAATTAAAATAATTTATTGGCAATACTGAATACAAGGAAATACTAGCCACCCACATATATGCTGGGAGGGACAGTTTATGAGCGCTAATACTTTCTTATGGAGAAGTATTGTTGTGAGAAAAAACCGCAACTAGAGCATGGTAACAAAGGGGTCTACTGTAATATATTTTTCAATTTATTCCAAAGAATATTCTAAATAAGTTAGATAAGCGTTTTAAGTGTGTCATTTCTGTATTACCGATAGACTTATGCGCTTGACTAGTATAAATTTCCACAGTAATTGCTCCGTCTTACCACGATATACTAACAACTTTTAGTTGTTTTAAAAAGGCGTGATGTAAAAATATGTAATTTAGCATTTACGAAACTTTAGAAGAAGAGACAGGTCCTATTTACTAACAATTATGATATATAGCCTACTACTATAGAGAAATCACAGTACTGGAGTATTAATAACGTAGATTAGAGAAAAAATGTCTTATATATCATAATTATGCCGAAATATTTTCCAACATATGAGTCTATTTTAAACATTAAACATTTAAGTAGACTATTATATAATATGTTATAATACTGTGACCATGGCTACGTGCACCATTTATCGTAAAATTCTTCTTAAATGTCTTGTAAATTGCGGAAAAACACAAGAGTTTAGCTTCCTGGTAAGAATTAGTTGTAAATTATGCCGCTACGGAGAACAGCGCCTATGGCGGCAACTGCATTTGAGTCAGTTTCGGGTCGTAGTTACAAGCCATATCATTTGTTTACGTACTGTCGACGTTGTTCAACTCGTTATACGTTAAATAAAATGGAATGTAGTGAATGTGGTTTAAAATATAGTCATAGACAAAATTTAAACAGTACGGTCTACATGGGCGTAGCCAGGAAGGGTCATGGGTGGGCACGCCCCTCTAGTTAATCTGGTGCCCCTCCCCAGAAAATTACAGCCTCTACTAAGCCCCCCATAACAAAACCCTGGCTACGCCAATGACGATCTGTGATATATCGGTACAATACTGTTTTGTTTTCATAATAAATGCTTTGTTCGAAATTATTAGTTAAAAGTGAAAATAAAATAAATTTATGAATAGACATCTTGCTTAAAAATGAATTCGTCTATGTTAAAAAAAATTAATATTGTAAGATTACGAGACGGGGAAATAAAATAAAACAGGGGGACTTAAAATTTGATATTTTCCACGGAGATAAGTGCTATTATTAGTAGTAATCGAACGTTCTGTAATATGCATGAGTATATAGCCTTAAAAAATTACTGTCTGCATTAATTATAAATTCATTACTCACATGACATACGCAACCATCATATTGTCTGAATAATATTATTTTGGAAGGTATAGGTCTACTTAGAGAAAAGACAGGTTTCGAGAGTAAAACCGCCTTTCACTCAGCCAATTATAGGTGGAAGGAACGTAATGTTTGCTAGGAGAACTATTCGGCATTTCTTTCTTTTATAAGTGCAACTTTGCAATTTCTAAACGTTTATTTTACTAAACAAATTATAACACACTGCCTAATTTCAATATAATTCCTTATATGCAGTATTATGTTTTTTAAATGAAATTTACTTGAACACTAACTACATTAGAAGTAATACTTACCAGGGAGCTAGACTCTTGTGTTTATTCTGTAATTCACAAGACATTTAAGAAGAATTATACAAATAAATGGTACACGTAGCTATGGCCACGGTATTATAACATATTTTATTTAAGTTTCTATTTAATTATATGTTTAATTATTGGAGGATATTTCGGCATAATTATGATAAGACATTTTTTCTCTCGTCTACGTTATTAATACTCCAAGTTGTGTGGTATCGTGTAAATAGAAAAACGTGTAATTTTTTTATAGTAGTAAACTACAGTAGAGCATCAATTATCCTACTCAATTGGGGACTGGGGTTGGTCGGATAACTGAAAAAATGGATAACGGAAAAGTATGAAAAAATACATTATTAGTATATCCCATGTAATTAGTATATCGCTATTAACATACTTCGCGTTGAATTTTCATCGATGTTAAGCCTAACAAATTGTTTTTTTTAATAATAATCGTCGCTATTGTATCGTTAAAAGTTATTTCTTTATTTTGCACAAAATAAATTCAAAAATAAAGAAAAATAGAAAATTAAGCCTCGTTTAAATACCTGCTACCCTTTCATGGTCGAGCCAGCTAAAACATGCAAAAATTTAACAAAAATAATATTAAAGTAGTCAAGACATAGCCAAATACTGTAGCGCAACATCACTAGCGGACATTTGAATTTGCCGACTAGAACGCGGTCGGTTAACCGATGTGACGGTTGATCGGGGGTCGGATAAACGATGCTCTACTGTATATGCCTTAAGTACAGTATTACTAAATAGGAACTGTCACGAGGTGTCATTCTTCTAAACTCTAAACTTTTATAAATTTTAAATTACATACTGTATTTTTACATCAAGCTTTTTGAAAAAAATCTAAAGGTTTTTCTATATCGGGGTAAGACGGAACCATTACTGTGGAAATTTATACTAGTCAAGCGCATCAATTTGTCGGTAATTCAGAAATGACGTGCTTTTTTTTTAACTATTTTCTCCCTGTGAGCACAAAGAGTGCCTCTTTTAAGCGAGCCCATTATGGGTTCGGCCAGGCCCACAATGGGGCGGCCAGGTGGTGAGGACGAAATCCGATTTATCAGGACGAGCCATTTCCAAAAATTCTTAGGGATTTTTCGATCCCGGATGCCCCAGAGCCATAAATGGCCACCTTAACCACTGGGTCATCCGGCCGTCGAAATGACGTGCTTAAAACGTTTATATAATTAATTAAAATATTCTTTGGAATAAATTCAGAAATATGTGGAATGAACCCCCTTATTGCCACGCTCTAGTTACGGTTTTGCGCATAACTATAATTTTCCGTAAGAAAATATTGGCACACGTAAACCCACCCTCCCAGCATATATGGGTAGGTGGCATTTCCTTGCATGCATGTTGGCAATAAATTATTTTAATTACACCCATACCTCGCTTTACGGCCTAGATACGTTCCACGAAACTTGGCCGCAAAGCGAAAAGCCGTATAAGGAATCAATTATTCTAATACAAATTCATACAAATTCAATGGGATCGGTTCCAAATTTGTTAAATATATCACATGGTTTATCATTCAAAATGCATTTTATCTTTTTATTTCATTTAAATCAAAAATACATACATAACAAGTACATACATTTGTACATAAAATAATAACAGACTCCAAAAACCAACAATAATCTATAAACAAAAATGAAACAACTTCATGTTACATAAAATATGTGTATGTTTACATACATATTTTTTTAAAAAATGGCTTTAATCTGAAGACGATGAAGAAATGGTAACCTGCAGATCACTGTCGTTATCATTTTTCGCTGGTAAGGATGGGCCTGGCTTACAAAAATTGTCCAACGTTGTTTGTCTTGCCTTCTTGTCTATTTCGTTCTTCAGTGATTTATAACAGCTAATGGCTGAATTAATTCCTCGAGAAACTTTAGCGCTACGTTCGACGTCAGGATCGTTTTCAAGGAGGATGTTTATTCCTTGTTCGAAACTGGAAAAAGCTTTCGACAAATTTTTTGATGTTAGCTGTTTGGATACAACAGGCTCTGTCTCTTCATCAAATGCCGGTTCTGCTTGCAACTGAATGAGTTCCTCATATGAAAGGGGTTCCCTATCAGCTTCAAGTAGATCAAGCACATCACGTTCGTTCAAACCTTCAAAGCCGAGATCATGTGCTAGATTAAAAATTTTTAATTTGTACTTACATATGTACAGTACTTACATACGAAAAATGTCCCTAATTGTTTCCAATTTTTCCAGTTAATGTGTAACAATCAGTAATAAATATGTATATGAAACACTCACAGACAAGTCTAAACCAGCCGCTTTATGAGCACACACTGAATAAGGCTCGTAAACAAGAGGAAATAGCAAAGAGTGTGCATCGAGATTGCGCTTGCGCAAGATTGGCAACATGTAGATATATCGACATCGAAAAAAAGTTTTTTTGCCGTTATAGCGAAACATTTTAGGCCGTAAATCGAAAACGTGCCTTAATTGAAGAGGGCCGTTATAGGGAAATGCCGTATAAAGAGCGGCCGTATAGCGAGGTATGGGTGTATTAGCTTATAGTTACTTCTTCTAGTATAATTCGCTTAAAAGCGAAAGGTTAATCCGTCATTTTCAATGTTTATATTAAAAGTGGCATGCGGTGACATTTGATGATAAGAAAGCCGTGACTACCCCGGATAGAATCATCGGAAGTGTTATAAGATATTTTGGTGCGTAGCATCCATCAGCTAAACAGCGAGATGTTGGTGCTCTGTAAAGCGCTTGCGCAAATGCTTGTAATTTGGTTGCTTACAGCATTCAAATATTTTCGTCATAGAAGCTGTCCCGTATTCGACAATACAGAGTTTCCATTGGGAAGATGCATGTACGAATTTATATTCGAATATACAATGGCAATCTTATCATTTTATCACATGTGGTATAGAGATTTCTAATAAGATACATAATAGGGTTTCTCATTTCCCAGTCTTTTGCTTGTCCGGGATTTCGGGAAAAAAGTAAACTGTTACCCGAAATACCGGGATAAAATTAATTATTTTTAAAATATAAAAAAAACTCTTTTAAAATCAAATAATATTTTTCATTTTTTAAAGTAATTTATACGTTCTGCAACCTCCAAAATCAAAATATTAATAATGCAGTGTAAAATATACGGTATTTTAAAATTACCTTTGAATTGCGTAGAAATTTTCACAAATAGAAAAAAATTATTACAGTTTTCTGGAAACTGCATACAACAACAACAAGATAAAAATGCTTTGAATTGAGTTGAAAATCTAAAAAAACAAAATAAACTTAGGTCAAACTTCTAAGTTGGAAGGTAATTTTCGTTTTTAAATAAAACATAATACAAAATATTGTTGTAAATTTTTATAATAGGATTTTAAAAAGCAAAGATGATCAATACTTCATTCACTCGATCTGGTTCTTATTTAACTAATGAAAAACCTGCTACCGAGAATGCCCTTTCCGATTCAATTCATGCGGGTGGAATCGTCTTTAATTAATGCATTTAAGAGAAGACAGGTGTTATGTTTTTTCACCCGTAGCCTGGAAGATTTCTAGTTCGTTTTCGAGACTGTAGTATTGTACTTCTTTTGCTCTCTAGCATTCTTGATTTGTCTACCTCTGATGCTTTAATAGAAACATCAAGCTCGCAACGTTTCTTGCACTGCCCAATAATTCGGCAGTTCGTTTGTCTTTAATACTCGAGTGTATGAAGAAAAACTTCATACTTGCAGACTTCGTACTCGTTTCTATCCTTGCCCAATTTGCACAACCTGGCATAATGCAGTTATTGTAGCAACTGGGCACGGTTAAAAATTAAGACAGCGTAAGCACAATTATTCAGATATTACCGGTTCTGGCAAGTAAAGAATTTTTAGTCTTGCCACAAATAAGCTACGTATTGATTATTGACCGTTTGTGACATGCCATAACGAGCAAAAATTTAAAAAAACTAATAAGTTGGTTTAAAGTTAATAAATACAAATGTATTCTGACAGTTTATGAGTTAATTATACTTTCCATTTGCAAAATTTCCTCAACCTTAACACGAAATTAAAAAAAAAAAAAAGTGAATTTTTAAGAAATTTGCGGAATTTCCCGGGATGAGAAAAATTTCCCGGGTTAAAAAAACAACCGGAATCCCGTTTGAGAAACCCTAGTATGGACACGCCGCCTATTCACAGATGCCGTCTATCGAATTTAGTTATTGCTAACGACAGGAGATGGCGCTGCGTAATTTCTTGTCGCGCGCTAACTTTACCTGTTTTCCTATGATCGATAGAAAAAAAGCTTGCTGTTCCATAATTGATGTTTCATGTCAGATTTTAAAAAAAGTTAAAAATGCTTTTTTTAAATCGTATTTCCGATCGAATTTTTCAAATAAATTAGAAAATTACTATTCTATTGTTTCTGTTGTACTGTTCTATTGTTAGTGTAACTGGTTAATTCTTTATTATTTATTACGCTGAAGAAAATATGCTATTTGAAAAGCATAGTTTTTTAAATTCTGTATGTCACAGCCACCTCCATTATGGGCCTAGCCGAACCCAAAATGCATATGGTTTAAAAGGCTCTCTTAGGCCTCACAGAGCAGAAAGAGTTTTTTTTTTAAATACATGAGAAAAATCCTATTAATTATAAAACTTTTTAATATTAAAATTTTTTATAGAATCAAGATTTGAATGAGAAATTTTCCATAAAATGGTAATTTTTTTTATACTTACAACAAATTTTTTAAACCGCTCTACAGGCATTGAGGACGACTTTCAAGCTCGCAGTGGGTTCGACAAGGCTCTACCATTGGATGAAGGACGAGGCGCGTCATATTCTGGACAGACCACCCCCGGAAAATTTCTGGGGGTTAGTTACAATGATGGTAAACTCTAACTGCACTATAGAATTAAATAAATCAATAATGTAATAAACATTTACATTTCTCATAGTATATTTTAATATATTTTTATTTGCATAAACTCATTCTCTTCACGTGATTAGGTTACGTTTAAGGTTGATGACATTATCAGTGATTTTAATTGCAGAATCAAATTTTAATTAATTAATTAGAATTCCTTGGAGGGACAAAAACCTACATTCATATTTCCATCGATATTTTTCGTCGATTGGATACTTTTTGTCACGTTCTCACTTATACCGGTGCTGGCATTGTTATTCTTATCACCCATGCTTTGTTTAATGCTATTTAACCCTTTACCACTTCCGAGAATCAGCGGGGAAATTACACTTAACGATCACTCCCAATGCATTGATCGTTTAGAGTCATTTCTATTAGAAGTATTCCACATTCTTCAGATTATAACAACAATTAGGAATAAAACAAATTTTATTCGATTTTTCTCTTATGAAAACTCCATCCATTTTTTCAGCAACAGCTTATCTTTTATTGTTTTTATTTTATTTTTACAAGCAAATGGAAATGTCAGTTGACAATGTTCAATGTTATTTAATGCCAGTGATATGAAAAAGCCCTTTAAAATCAGATATACAGTATAACACAAACTAAAACCATTATATTACAAACAATATGAATTACAGTTATTACTTGATTGCATTTTAAGCATAATTATTTTCGACACAACGTTCTACTTAAATAAATAATTGTAATTAACTATTTATTTAGCCCGACGATTAATTGCACAAAGAAATATTTTGATGACAAATTTTTCACGGATTAACAATTGCAAGTCCATTAGGGGTTCGACCATATCTACAATGGGGCACCGGATGGTGAAGGATGGCGCCCAATATATCCAGATGGACCACCCCCGAAAAATTCTTGGGGTTTTCCGATCTGCCGGATCCGATAAGTGTCACCTAAGCCACTCGGCCAGCAACGATACAAATGTCTTCAGTTAGCAGCTTCGAGAGGTCAATTTTCAGTGTAAAATTTTCTATTTACGGTAATATTTAACTAATCCATAGATTTCGTGATAAAACACGGAACTCGGAAATTTAATGAGTAAACTTTACAATATTTGGGTCATATCTCACGAACTATAAATTATCAAATCAAATCTCACATTAAGACATAGTATTGCTGGGCCAGTGATTGTTTTACATAACACACGCAACTTTGTCTAGGGCCCCGAATTTTTAAGGAGCTCGGATACCTACAAGTATCTGCAGGATGATACTTGTAGGTATCCGAGCATTTCGTTGGTCAACACTAACAGAAATGACATCATCAAAGGCGCGTGGCCTGGTAAAGAGGTTTTAATACAGGTGAGTAAGCAAACCAAACCGTTTCGTTTGAAACGGGCTATGACATTAAAATGGGCCTGACGATTCCACGCTTGTCTAGGGTCTGGCATAATTATGTTAACCGGCACTGTACAAAGTGAATAAGAATTATATTTTTCTATTCGATTAATATTGTATTAGGTAATATGAAATTAAATTTGTATAGTTTACAGCGCAATTTACACTGTGGTATAAAATTACATTAGCAACAAACATTTACCTTTTTTAGGACATAAAAATCGTATCAGGTAACAGTAATTGTCTAGTAGAAACGTATTTTAACAGATTTTTTTAGAGTAATAGAAAGAAATATTCTGAGAAACTAACAATTACATGCAAAAAGAAGTAATCGAACTTATTGGGGTAGAAAGTGGGTCAATTCTCATTTACAATTTAATCATACTTCACATGCATACTTCGATATATCTGTAGGATATATTCATTTGAATCAAATTTTCCTACAGACATATTTTAATTTTTATAATTATTAAATAAAACACGAATTAAAAATCCATTGACATTAGTTGACTGAACTTAATAAAAGTAAATAATCTGTTTTCTCCCTCTTCCTACTTTCAATTAAGTTTAATTCTTTTCTAATTTGGATACAACTTGGAACCATAGAACATTATTTTTATTTAAAATTTAAAAAAGAAATATTTAACGAAAAATGATTTCTCCTATTTTAAATACCGCTTTTAATTCTTTCAGTGCATTTATAAGGTTTGTCGTATAAAACATTTGTTCTTCCATCAAATAAATTCATTTATCGATTTTCTCATTTAACCTATTTTATAGTCTATAATTACGTGTAACAAATATCATTTAGACATATAGAAGTATACGTAATAATTAGTAACTTTAAATATCTGTTTTTATACACATAATAATGATAAATTCCTTAACATTATCGTATATGTATGCTTAAACATTCTTATGTAAAATGCTATTTTATTATAATTTCTATTGTACAAAGTTTCTTTATACAATAGAAATTACAAAAAATATTAAAATTATACGATCCGAAAATAATTTTACAGTAATTGTTTTAAAACCAAAGTATTTGTATAAAATATTAAATAGCACAATAATATTACTTCTTATATTTGTGTACAGGATACATAATCTACTAATCATGCTATTAGAATATAAATATCTTTATTTACTTTAAAAAATGTATATAAACTAAATTTTACAACAGCAACAACAATAATAATAGAACAGATTTTTGACCTCATTTGATATTATATCCATGGAGAAGCAATTTTATAATTAGGCTATTTATAAATCGAACTCTCCTATAATTTTTTTCATTTCACTTTTTTATGAAGTAAAAATTACTAAGCTCACATCATCTTATCTTTAGTTAATAACTTAAAATTTATTATCCATAAATTACTGCATAAGATAAGAGATTCCAAGAATCTATTCCAATTATTCTCAGCGTTTTAGTCTTTAATAAGGCCTTAGGAACATGGTGCCAATGTTAAGAATACATTTCTAATTTCAAGTCACCCGCTAGAGTGTAACACTCTCAATTTAATCTAATACACTTTTTCAAAGAGGGAAAACAATACTTTAATTTCCTTCCCTTTTAGGGCCGTCTAGAACTTCCAGGGGACAAAGTCGAACAAGGGGAGGGGTCGAATTTCAGTGGGCTTTCGTTCATTTCATTAAATTTTATACAGTTTATGCATTTTATTATATTTATTTCAAAATTTCTTGCGTGTTTCGTTTCTATTTATGGTATTGTACCCATCATTCATAAAGTGATAAAGGTTTTAAGGGGAGTTGAGTTCTGTTGGGCGTCCAAAGAGGGGAGGGGTTACGGAAACTTGGACAAACTGGGACAATTAGAGGAGGGGAGTAAAAATTTCAAGAAAACTGCGGACGTAATTTATGGACAGCCCCTTACTATAACAACCTCCTCTCTCTCTTTTTGGCCAGATCCTCTTCCTATAGCCCTGTGTACTGTATACAAATCTGTAGAATAAAGGCCAGCTTTTTTATGTCATAATTTATACATAAATTATATATAAAATTCCGATTTATTTTCAAAAACAACGAATATAAAAGACGTTTTCTTAACTTCTACACAATAACGTTTAACTAGATAGCTGATTTATCATTCAAAATCATGTCGGAAAAATGATAACTTATTCAGATATAGATTAGCGTCGTTATTAGCATTCCAAATCCGTCCGAATATACTTTCAATAATCGATATTAATTAATCTTTAATGAAATCAATAATAAATTTGACTTATATTCACTTAACAATTCGGTTTCCTTATATAACACGCACCGATATGTAATTGAAATATTTTCTGAATAAATTAAACTTATAAAATATTTGATTGATCGCTGAAGTGCTATTTTATGAGGTACTCGTGCTAAATTTACGAGTAAAGATTATGTGATTTATGGCATGTTAAACGCAAGCTGCTCTACAACAATTATTAAAAATTTGTCTCGTCTCTGACGTTCTCTCTTACGTCATTTCCGTCAGCTGGAATAGTTACCAATCGCGTGCTACAAACACGTGGGCGGTCTTATCCTCTGCCATATCCTCCTATACTGTAATGGCTCGTCTCATCCCCGTACCTTTACCTTTTATATCAATAAGATCTTATCTACTTTTGTACGTACTATCGCGATTATAGACGCTATTGATGCAATGCATTATTTTAAAACATAAATCGTCAGTTTATGTATATTAATCCCAGTAGATTTGTAAGTAACTTAATATAATATTCATTCATTCTAATTAGGTCTTTGCCCTTATGTGTTCTACTTTTGTTTCTAATGTCAAGGTTTCTTTTTGACCTACTTTGTTTTTTTGCTTTGTTAGAAATTGTCAATTATTCTTTCTGCTTAGGAATTCCTAATAAATATTATTAAATGCAGGTAATATTTTTAATATTAATTATATTATGTAAGATTAACAAATAGTTTGTTTAATTAAAATTATCCATTTATTGCCATTTATATTTATATCAAATATTGGTCTAATTTTTTTCTTTAGTACATATATTTCTTCTCTACATGTAGCACTTATAAAATATATATATTAATTTAGTCTATAGATAAATATTTTAAAAGAAATCTATATATAAATAATAGTTAAATCACCTCTATCTATCAAATCTATGTAAAGATATCAAAAGTTTTATCATATATTCAAATAATACTTTGGTATTTTTAAGGAATTTCTTTTCCTAAATAACTTTTATAATATTTCTATTAAAAATGCTAATTTAGATATTAAATAGTTTATTCAATGAATAATATATTCATCACTTTTAGAGTGAATTGCATAAGATTGGTTTTCAGCTATTTCATCTCAATATATATATATATGTTTTCAATCTTAATTAAATATCATTTATCTGTAATGCAGGAAAGAAAAAATAAAATGGAATAAGTGAACAATGGTTTTCAAATATGAACTGTACACAGTTGGTGACTTCAAATTACATTCCGACAACTGCAGAATCCCTTGAAGGTAAGATACGAAAAACTTAAACGCAACCTGTAATTTTGGGTATCGATTAAGTTCTAAATGAATAAATAATAAATTTTTAATATGAAAATTATTCGTAGAATTTAATAAAAGTTTATTTATAGCATCTGGAACATTGGGAATTATTCTTATAACTGTTGGAGGATGTGTTGCTGCAACTATGTTAGGAATTTTTTTAGAAGAATCTATTTATTTGTATCACCATTGGCCACTTAAAATTTATTTATATACCGTAGGATGCCTTAGTGTTTTTCCGGTAAAGAAACTTAAAATAAAAACCCAGATTTACATTACATATGGTATTTATATGGTTATATATTATTGTATTTTTAGATTTCTGGTCTTAGTTTATTTTTGTGCCTCTTGGTGCCAAGAGCTGGGAGAACTCTTACTGCATTTATTAAAGTGTAAGTTTTTAATTGAATTATTTTTACAGCTATAATTACATTTCTATTAACTATAATTATACAAATTAAATTAATTATTAAATATTTTTTTATATTTTTAACATTTGAAATTATAGAGTAAAATTTATAATTCTTAAAACACTTAGTGTATTAAATTAATCTAAATTTATATATGTATTGTGATAAAAATCCTGTACTATTCATTCATATATATAACTTAGATCTGATTCAAATATATAAAAAGTTGAATGGTAAACCATATCAGAGTAAATCTTTCAAGTCTAGCAATGGGCTTAAAGAACAATCCATTAAAATTCTGAAATAAGTAACCAATAAAATGGCTAATAAAAGTACTATAAATGTTTGTTCTTTAAATATATCGAGATTTCTGGACTTCAAAGGTTTGATATTAATTTTTGGGGCATACTCATGTGAGTAAAAATGTCAAAGGAACCATACCTCTACATGTACATGTGACCCTTTGCAAGATGCTATATCTTGCAAAGGGTCACATGTAGAGGTATGGCTCCTTTGACTTTTTTACTTGTATGAGTATGCTCTACAGCTCTGTTAAGGTCCCAACCATTGCATTCAGAGCTTGAATTGAGCCATAATGAATGTATAAATTGTGCAGTTTATTTATGATCTTTCATAAGATAACGTGAATAGCATACAATTATTTATTGTCTGTTTTCCCCCTGATAATTACTCAATTCATTGAAGTTAGGCTTTCAAACAATAAGTATACAATTCATTAAACTTCAGCTTAAAATTTTTATATTAATAAAATTTATATTATTAGCATTCGATTTATAATTTTGTACAGAGATCTTTAAACAAAATAATGGTGTCTACTTCTAACATGACAGACTTGTCATATATTTTAGAAAATACATCAAAATTCTAAATTGATAGATTGCATTAATGAAATTACAATTCTTATTACATTTCAATGTACCATAAATTACTATAATGAAATATTCTTTTATTTAACAAACCAAAAATTAAGAAATGTACAATCATCAAAGGTGTAACATTAGAATATGGGAAATAGACTTGCACCACTTTCATAATAAATGATTATGCAATTTCATTTACCAATGAATTTTCAATTGATCAAAGCCTATAGATATTTCAGAATATAAACTGTAAATTTTGTATATAAATAAAAAGTTTGCACTAAATTATATTTGAATTATTGTTTTCTCAATTTTTCCACAACTAAACTTACACCAATTTCATAAGAAACTGTCCATATAACTTATTATTAAACATTCAGATTTTAAAAAAATCTCTTGTTTTACTTTTATATTGATTGGGAGTTATTTTTTAAAAATAAATTAGAATTGTACTCAGTCAAAAAAGTATGGAAAATTCTGGCTAGTTGACTGATATACAAAAATATGAGACTAATAGATCTCATCTGGAAATCTTGTTTAATAAATTTCATCTTGCTTATATATGACTCACTGCTCCCATCTGTGAGACAACTGGTGGAAAACGACAGGTACCACTGGCTCTGCAATCTAAATACCTTCATGGACAACAGGAAAATATACCATGCCTTTACAAACTTTGTACACAACCTTAAGCTTATGAATTGCCAGCAAACCAACATAAGCAACTTGTAACTCCACATCCTCTTTGCTGTGTTACCCTAATGCTATTCAGCCTCTACTAGTATATTGTATCTTGTTTAACTATGGCATCATCGATTTCCTTCATATCATGTTTAACCATTGTAATTCGTATATCCAGTGAAATAGGATTACCATAGTAATATGTATAATCATTGTAACTTGTATACCCTTTGTAACACGTATAACCATTATACTATGATTACCTGCTGTATTATGTTTAACCACTGTACCATGTATTTTCCTTGCAATAAGCATTACTCTGTAAAATGAATGCAATATGTATCAACATCTATCGGCTCTTACTGTACTTTACCCACCTTTCTCTTGGTTCCTGTTGTCGTGGTGGTACCTGTTTATCATCTTCCACCATATGGTAATTGTTTTGTCTATCATGTAAATTATCCACATGTGGATTCTTCTGTATCATTTGCATTCCATAATTGGTTCCCAGCAGATGCTCTGTGACCCTCCTTTCCTCCCTCTTTTCCTTCTTATTCCCACCCTATCTTATACTCTACTTAACCATACTATCCCGTTTCTTTCCCAAGGGTATACCATTGAGTCAGGCCTTTCCTTTAACTTCCTGCTTATATATGACAGCAGATTCGTTCTATTAAAAGTCTTTCTCAGATTAATCTTAACATCATTTAAAAGCTGCTCTGATAAAAAGTATACTTTTATTATCACTATTTTTGTTGATTAATCCAGTATTATTATTAAAAAAGAGAAACATTATTTTTATTCTCACTTAATTACCTTACAATTGCCATCTTCCTTCTGTTTATTACATGCCCAAATTTATATTGTTTCCATGTCAGGAAACAATGTAAATAGTATATGTTTTAGATCAAAATTTTCAACATTTCACTGATTACTTCTTGAATAAGATCTTTTCAAAGCCTGAAATCCCTCTTACTTTTACCAGCCATTTTGATGATAATTCTTTATTCTGATGTAGATGCTGAACCATTTGTAAATATGATTAAGTATACACTTTGAGGATATACAGTAGATAATGTGTCATTCATCTGCACTATGCCTCTATGAGCATACTGTTAACTATGTAAATGCATTTCTATTTCAGATATCTGCCATTTCCAATGATCTTCTTTTTCCAACTAGTCATTTGTTACATGGATAATAAAGAACGTACTGTTGAGAGATTATTAGGAAATAGCATCCCTCTACAAGGACCTCCACTTTGTTGTATTTGCTGTTGGTGTCCATCACCATCTTTTACAAGGTAAAATACTTTTATTCATAAAATAAATCATAATTTAATCAGTTACAAAATTTTAATCCATAATATGAAATAACATTATAAACCCAACCAAGCTAGACAATAGCCCAAAATTGGCATATCCTAAATTCAGATAAATGGTAAAGTTTGGCATTAGGAAGAGCATTCTGCCAAAACTTCTTATGATGAATATGCAAAGCATGAAAGGTAATGCGAGGGGATATCCCACAGGCAACATGCAGACTCAATACCTGCAGACAATGAAAAATGGGCAAGAGTTATTGGATATCATAAGGAGCAAATGAAGTTAAAGAAATGAACAATTATAAGAAGAATATTAAAGATGGAACCCTTAATATTAGTAGCATGACAGGAAGAGGAAAACTTGCAGGCCTGATGAGAAAGCAAAGATGGGACATACTGTATACCCAGAAAACTAGATGAAAAGAGACAAAGCAAGAGAATTAAGAGATTGTTATAAGATTTTCTGCAGTGGAGCTAACAAGCAAAGAAGAAATTACATTGGTATTATCTTGTCAAAAGAATTGTGGAACAGAAGTATGCTGCAGAGAAAACAGTTTCATTCTGATTAATCAGACTTTGGAATGGAACTAAAGATGATAAGTGCAATATGTCTCACAAGTTGAATGAACAAATGAAGAAAAAGATGATTTTTGGAATATGATAGGGGATGAGATACAAATATTAGCAGAATGATAATAGGAGATGATAATAGAGAGAATGATAATAGGAGTGACTTGAATGGACACTGTGGGATTGCAAAGATCCGTGGTGTTAAAATTCGCAAATGTAGGTGAGTTTGATTACCACAAAAGGAGGAGGCGAGCAAGAAATACACTTAAAACTAACTTTATGTACATAAATTATAAATGTCTCTACAAAGTTGGCACATACGTAGCACGTGGTGGTTCACAAAACAAAAGTCCCTCGGCGGGAAGATAGAGTTGAACAAATCCAATCGGCTCAAAAAAAAACTATTCACTCCATGAGCTTATAAACCAGCAAACGATTCACTTGTCTGAATATTATACTGTACTTCAAATTTCTCCCTCAGATGAGAACGGATTACCAAAAACCAGGAACTTCCTCATGCACGCAAAGAGAAGGAAGGCCAGTTCATCCCTATGCACACAGCACTCGTGAAAATTCCTTCTTTTCTCCAACACCAGGAACCAGAATATCACGTTGCCGGTCCCTTCTACCTTATATAGCCCCCATTGCCAACACAGTGCTGCCATACCAATAATGCCCAAAAATATATATGCAAATATATACATATATAAAAAAAAAGGAATATTTTACAATTTTAAATAAGTCACACATACAGAAATAAATAAAAAAAATGACAACTTACAATATTGATATTGACGACAATCAGAACATAGACGAGAAAATAAACAATAAAATAAGGTAACCCAACAATATATAAGGATGACACAACACACTGAGTCACAATGAAAGTATTAAACTGATCCATGGAGAATATAGAATTGGATAGGTAATACCAGAAGGTAAACAAATCATAAATTTTGCAATAGCATCAAACATGCCTTAGGAAATTCTTTTTTTAGAAAGAATATAGAATACTTCCTCACATACAAAAGTGATATCACACCTGTTCACAAATTGATTTTATCCTATATATGAGAAAACATTTCAAAGAAACAAAGAATTGTGAAGTCATATCTAGTAATCATGTAGTAGCACAACACTGACTATGCTGCATAAATCTATAGATAGAGATTATAATATTAAAAACAAGTAGCAATGTTTGAAGAACTAAAAAAAGAACCGAAACAGTTCAAGGCAGTGATACTATATAAGTGAGAACACACAGAAGTGATAGACTACAAATGCACATACTCAAGGAGTATGGAAAGAAAATACTAGAGAAAACATCAGGAAGGTTATAGGAAAATAAGAAAACTAGTATTGGAATGTATAAGCAGCATTGCAAGCAAAGATATCATTGAGGAAAAGATAGGAAGAAATGGCTAACTATAGATTTTGGGAGTACAGATAGAAAAAATAAGCAAAAAAAAAAAATTGCCAAAGTTAAAGTGTATGAATAAATGTATAATGAAATAGAAACTAGGAAAGGACAGATCTGTAGATGGCAAAACATCAAACATAGTTAATAAAAATATCACACAGGTGAAGCAGATAAAAGGAAGCAATGGAGAAATATAGTGTAGATAGGAAGAATATTTCTCAGAACTACTTAATGGACAAGTGATGAGGTGAAAATAGAAGCAGAAAAATCAAATGCAAAAATCTATGGCTCCTTTGACTTCCTGGCAGGTAAATGGAAAAGCAGTTGAACCAGATGTGATCCAATGGAGACATGGAAAGTCTTGGAAAAGAAGGAATAGATATATTATGGAATTTGGTAGAAAAAGCACATCAGCAAAAGAAGATACCAAATGAATGGAAAAAAGTATAATCATTCCAGTCTTCAAAAGCTAAGGAAATGTTCAGGACTGCAAGAACTATGGAGGCCTAAAGTTCATACACACTGAAGCTTTGGGAAAGAATTCTAGATAGAAGACAGAGAAGAAGTAGCTATAAAGGAAGGATAGTTTTGTTTCATTCCAATAAAATCAGTTACAAGTTTTGATCTAAGGTAGACAATTAAAAAGTTCAGAGAAAAAATGGCAGGAACTACATCTGACTTTTGTCAATATAGAGAAGGCCTTTACCACTCGGCCATTCCATTGTGGATCTGGCCGAACCCATAATGGGCTTGCTAAAAGAGGTCCTCTTAGTGCCCACAGGGCAAAAAGAGTTAAAAAAAAAATATAGAGAAGGCTTATGATAATCTCTAGATATGTAATTTGGTACAGCATGAAAAACAAGAATGTACCTGAAATGTATGTAAAGTTGATTCAGGTAACATACAATGAAGTGTATGCTAGAGTGAGAAGCAATCTATGAAAACAAATAACTTTGAAGTAAAGATAAGACTTCATCGGGGTTTGGCTTTAAGCCTCTTTCTTTTCAACATTATGATGGCAGTAGCAACAGAAAAGACCAGAGGGAAAAAATTATGGAGAATATTATATGCAGATGACATCGTTTTCTGTTCAGAGACAAGAAATAGAGCACAAGAGAAACTGAAAAGTTGGAATAAAGCATGAAAGAAAATGGTATAAAAGTTAAAAAGAGCAAGACAGAATACATTTGCTGTAAAAGTAAAGAAAGAAACAATCAGAACATAACTCATAACTCTAGAAGGAAAGAGGATCAAGAGAGTTTAAATAACTTGGTTTGATAATGTATAGCTTTATTTTCAATTCCTGATTCATCTATAAATATAAACTTATTTTTTGGAATTTTTGCAATTATTTCTTGAAACTTCTTTGCTCCAGCATTGCTTTTCAGACGAGAAAAAGATTTTTATAGCTGTAATCAAGTTTTTTTATTGCTCATTGTATTGTTGTCGCAGATACACTTTTTGATCACGTCTTTAATAGTTCTTGTAAAGTTTTATCATGGTTTCTATCAACAAATTTTCTGAACTCTTCTTGATCTTTTATAATATGGTGTAGAAAGAAAAGTGAATAACCAAATCCAAGCTGGATGGGTTTGGAGTGCTGTGTGATAAAAAGATACTAGCCAAGTTGAAAGGAACAGTTGTGTGACTAGCCATAATGTATAGTACAGAGACCTTAACATTAAAGAATGAAACAAGAATTACAGTAGCAGAAATGTCTGGGGGTAACAAAAGTTGATCAAAACAGAAGTGAATACATTTGAGGTACAGTTTAAGTAAATGCTATTGCCAACAAATACATGAAGGCAGTCTAGTAAAGGCATGTCATGAGAAGGAATGAAAGTTCTCAGAAAGCAAGTTGTAAATATAGAAATTGAAGAAAAGCAAATTAGAGGAAGACCAAGGAAAAAGGATTAAAAAAAGATATGATTACAAATTAGATACAGTGGAGGAAACTCATTAAATACAGTGATCCTACTTCACCTTGACTCAGTGGGTCAAGCTGAAGAAAAATAATATGAAAACATTATTATACATTTTGTTGAATTCTACTTTTCTGTATTTTTGTCAATTTATCAACTTTTTAAATACTTTATGAGGTAGAAGAAAATTTTATTTATAGCTAGCCATTGCAGATTACTTTATTAGTTTAACAATTGTCTTTTAAATCATTTCTCTTAGTATTGAATTCATATGTAGTTTTTAATATAAAAAAATATCATTTATCACAGGTTGACAACCTATGGCATTCATGCCAAGTTTGGCACATGAGACGATTTTCAGTAGCACTCTGATTGAATAGAAATGTAGTAAAAGTTATATTTTAATTATTAAATACACATTTAAATGGAAACCATAGTTCAATGTAAGCTGTGGTACATTAAAGACAATCTAACACTTCTCCCACACCGGGTTGTATAAACAGAAAAAAATTTAAATACCTTCTAAAACCGATAACCGGTGCGAACTATTTTTCTAAATGGCGAACGTTTTCATTGCCCCTCCTGGGCTCTTCCTCAGGCCAATTCTGGATTTGATAATCGAACAGCATAAATAAATGGAACGTGTTCCGTAATTTAAACGATCGAGTACGTTGGGCAACCGCGTGCCGTTTGCGGTTGCCCAACGTACTCGATCGTTGGGCAAACCGCGTGCCGTTTGCGGTTGCCCAACGTACTCGATCGTTTAAATTACGGAACACGTTCCATTTATTTATGCTGTTCGATTATCAAATCCAGAATTGGCCTGAGGAAGAGCCCAGGAGGGGCAATGAAAACGTTCGCCATTTAGAAAAATAGTTCGCACCGGTTATCGGTTTTAGAAGGTATTTAAATTTTTTTCTGTTAAAGACAATCTCTTGCTCATATATTTATATTACAATGCATGTGTTTATGCTCTGTGTCACCATCTATGTATTGTGCATGTGCCTCACATGTAAGAACATAATTCAATTAACAACTTAACTTCAAAATTATGTATTTTTGAAGTCCGTTATAACCGGACCAATTTTGATAATACATATAACAAAATTGGTAGAATCGTGTTGGCATCCAGAATAACATTATAACTTAGGTTCGGCACAACACTGCCGAAAGGTTGCCGACCCCCGATTTACGGGATATTTTATTAATTTTGTAGATTGTAGTGCTATAGTTTAACACATATGAGGCAAACTACAGCTATATCAAAATAACAACAAAAATTATTTTTTATTTCTTGGAAATATATTTCTTTGAAATATACAAGGTGGCCCAAGAGTCCATCATCAGAATGTATTTCAAATTATTTACTTAATGACATTTTAAGATTATTATATCTTAATTAACTAATTTTGGATCACCTGTATTTATTGAAATATTTAAATACAAAAATTTTTTATAAATTTCATATCTAGAAAACTGTCAATAACATTATTTAAATTTAAATTTTCAGGAAGAAAATATAAATTTCTGAACAGAAAATTAATTTTATCTTTGAAAATTTTTGGATATTGCACCTTTAACATTGCTATGTTTGGGCAACTATTCATTTACCTCATCCTTGCTATGAAAGTAGGGGAATGCAATTCTCATTTAGCACTATAATTATTAAAATTATTTGAGATAGGAAGCATTTAGATAGTAGTTCAAGATCTAACAAATCAAATTCCAAATCTTATTGTACAGGGTGGGGAAGAAAGGACGGATGTTTTTTAAAAAATCACATCATCTGTAATTGTTACTACAAAAGATATTCGTTGGAAGATATGAGTTCGTATTGAAATAGCATTTTACAGAATCAAGTGTGAAAAACAACATCTCCTATGTGGTGTCTGTTATCAGTGATGCATTTCTGGAGGCAATTTTGGCGACTTTCACACGAATAACTTCCTTCAGTTCTTGCAAAGAATGTGCTTATGCTCATATACACATGCCTTAAGGTGTCCCTACAAAAAATAATTGCACGTGGATAGGAGGAGGCCAATAGCAAGGTTGCGGCCGACGTTTTCAACGCAAAAATGTGTACGTCGGATGTTCAACGCCGTCTTCCTGTAAGCCTAGAAATTTGACAATGGCGTTTGGAATGTCGAGCATGATTCCACCGATGTTTCAAACACCATTGTCAAACTTCTAGGCTTACAGGAAGGCAGCGCTGAACATCCGACATACACATTTTTGCATTGAAAACTTTGGCCACAACCTCGCTAATGAATGTCACCAAACCTGGAAATGAGGCGACCAGGGAAGAGATGACGAATAATGTCAATTGATGTTCTAGCTGTGTGGGCCGTCGCCCCATCGCGTCGAAACCACACACGTTTGATGGGAATACGTTTCCATCATACGCAAGGATGTGGAAACATATTCCCATCAGATGTGTATGACTGAACGATTCCCTTTGCGTACGACTGTTTCCTCAGTCATATGCAAATACACAGTGTTCTATCATCCATGGCTCCATGCCTTCAGCTGAAAAGACAATGCTAAGACCTTACTACTTTCGTACTACCTGCCACAAATCTGCCACTCTAACTGGTGGTGAGTTCTAGCCATTTCAAAAATGTCTGTCCTTTCTGCCCCACCCTGTATATTCCATTAGTCCAATGATTTTTAATCATTTAGGAATACATCTACTTGTGGGGTTGCAAGACATTATTTCTAATATGCAAGACTTCTGTGAGACACCTTTTTCTGGAAGATAAATATTTTTATGTTATGGGTGTAGGCATCAGAAAAGATTAAGAATGACTACATTAGTTAAGAAACTGAATACTCTTGCTACCTCACATCATTATCAATCACATAATTCTAGAGTATTTAGAACTTAATCAAGATTTTTTTAAAATTAAATTATTCATAATTATATTTTTCTCTAGGACAACTTTTATTTTAATAAGAGCTGCCATATATCAGTTTGTTCTTATTCCTGTCATCTCATTTATCATTGATGAAATATTTATTGCTGTAAATATTAATGCAGAAGTTGAGGTATGATATTGAAAAATTATATACTTTACACTAAATATATGAATACATTTTAAAACTTTACTAATTTTTCCATATCTTTCGTGATTAGTTTGCCGAGTAAAATATTTGCATTTATATTTAAAATATAAAATTATTCATAATTTATTATATTTGTTTTCTTAGTAATGTATTACGAAATTAAGTATCTTCATTTTTAAAAATAATTGCTATATTCTAAATAACATATTATATATATTTAATTATTGATATATGCTTGCACTGTACAATTGTAGATACAGGGTTACTGGTCAATGGAGGTTTAAAAATTAAATGTTTTAATAAAGATTTAAGCAGATGCTGATCTGAAGAGAAAAATCAGACACTCTTACCTTTCTCAGTTCTCTTGTGTGACCACCTTATTCTTCCTGATGTACCCCAAAGTTAACTGATTGCATAGACTTATCACACCTTATAGGTTAAATGATGAACGGAGTCAGAGATCAAGTTCAAAAGTATACACTTTATTAGTATCCAATACTAATAAAGTGTATACTTTTGAACTTGATCTCTGACTCCGTTTCATCACTTAACCTACAAGGTGTGATAAGTCTATGCAATCAGTTAACTTAGGGCTACATCAGGAAGCATTATCCCAGACAGGAAGTGAGAATATTTACACCTTATTCTTAATAACTTTTGGGTAGGATGCAAAGCAAAGCAGGATAAGACCATTGATGAGTGTAGAGGGAGTCAAATATACAAATACCTGAAATTAACAAAACAAAAATTGTACCACTTTGGCTTGCAAAAAATATGTCCACTTTAGGCAATAAACATTTTCTAACCTGTGACAAATCTCACTCTGATTTACTCTAACTATTTGCAAAAATCCGATAATTGTGAGCACCTCAAACTTGGAATAATTTTCAGTCATATCTGTCATTTTGTTTGCTTGCCAAATTTTAGACTAGTGAATGGAAGACAACAACACACTTGCTGTTGCTGCTACTGTTACTACATCACAACCACACATGTCCATTCTATGTCATTAAAGTTGCACATCAAATAATCCAGATGATAAATTAAGGTAGGTCATAAATAACCCATATCTGTGCCTTTTAGTATGAGATCAGTTTATTTAGAATTTTATTCTACTATTTATGTTTTTTATACAATGAAATATATTTTCAAAATTATCAGTTATTTTATCAAAGAAAACAAAACAAAAAGATTAGAATAAAATACATTCTGATATAAAATAAAATAATGCATAAAGCAAACGTTTCTTCCCCTCTTTAATAGATATATATATATATAAATGTATTCAGTTTGTAACACGATTATTAGTCTCATGTCACATCTGACAAATAAGATCAATTCCATTTTAATTTCCTATGAATATTCAAAGCTCATAAAATCTATATAATTATATAAAACTAAAATGAAATTGAATGTAAAAGTATTTTTTCCAAATGTTCAATTTGTTCATATCTTTAAGTACATCTTAAATTAAAGGTAATTTGAGATTTGTGTTTTAAGAGGTGTGTAAACCATTGTATTCAAGGTTAGATTTATATATTTTAGGACCTGCAGTAAATGGTTGAAGTAAATAATTACAAACTAAACAAAACACCTATTGTAATTCATAAATTCATCAATATAGATTACGATTAAGTACAGTTTTATGAATATTTTAAAAAAAGTGTGTAAATTCTCATAAATATATTTAATTACCATATTTCCATGCATATAATTCATGCATTATCTGTGTTTAAAAGATGTGAAGGATATATGCCAATTTTAAATTTTAATTATGAACTTGTGTCTATAGAGCAATATAGATTCCTATATAGATGCAGCAGGGTGTATGGTAGTATAGGTTATGCAAATATTTATTTTTGTTCTGAAAGCTTTCTGTGGGTTATCTAGACAAAAATATGGTAAAATTGAAAGTGATTATCCATACTCTTCAGTGATTCCATGAGTATCCATACTCTTCAGATGTTAAGTAGATAATGAAAAACAGGGCTATGTGGCTGCTTCAGCTACTTATGATAGATGCAATCCTGATTGTGCATATTTAGCATGTTTAACAAGAATACCTTGAAATATATCTTTCATGTCATATGTCAAATTTCTTAAGATTACATTTGATGATAAGCTTTACATCAATGAATACTTAATGTAATCTGAAAAAAATGCTGTTGCAAATACAATGGAGCCCCGATATAACGCACATGTAGGGCGGAAAGCAACACCCGTGTTATAAGGTGAACTGCATTATACCGAACGGTGCGGAGGCAATCATGAATATTTTGATTTTTTCCAAGTCTTGTCTTTTTTTGAGTAAGCCCAGCATCTTGGTCAAGCTTATCAACAAATGATTTCAGTTTTGTCTGCTCTGCCAGCCAACCCCTTACAGTTCCTTCAGGTATGCCATATTTTCACCCTATGTTTGCTTTTATGTTTGTTTATCGAAACTCCGCTCTTTACTGTAGCAATAATGTCAAGCTTTTCTTTCACACGGTAAGCTTTTCTTTTACTCATCATGCATACAATAATTAAACACTATTCAAAATACATGCAGGAACTCAATACATACGCAATTACTCAATACGCAGTAACAATAAAATACGCTACACACTAACGCCGCACGGACCTGTATAAACGTGTTTGAGCTTATTGCGTCGCGAACATTGCCCGTGCTATAACTGAGTTTGCGGTACAGTGAGCAGCGCTATAACGAATGTCCACTGTATATCAGTCTGTTAATGCTTTTTGATGTTAATAAGTAATGGGTAAGTAGACTTGATGAATAATAATACCTAACAGACATTACATAATTCAATACAATCAAATAAATTCAAGCATTTGAATTTAAAAAAAAGAAACAGCTTTTAAGTTCTATGCACATTTTTATAATGTTTTTTACTAATATAATTATGAAGAAACCAAATCTTATATCCACTTATTAAAAACTTTTAAAAAATGTTCTTGTTAAAAGGTTAACAGATTATTTATAAATGTCATTTCTTTATTTTTTTTTTAAATAAACATTATATGTAACATATCTATTTTGAAGGTATTAAAAACATCATTTGAACATTTGAACATATAACAAACATCTCAAAGTCCAATAAGTATATAGAAACATTCAATGATAATCTAAATGATCGGGCTACAATTCCGCTAAATTTTAAATAATTAATACAAAGTAATTTGCTACTAGAGATGGTGCCTAAAGTCTACCTCTGGTAGCAAATTACTTTGTATTAATTATTTAAAATTTAGTAGAAATGTAGCCTGATCATTTAGGCGATCATTTCTACATCATCCGAAATTTTTGCAAGATATTTTTGCCTATTTCTACCACCATCATTGTTGTCATCATATTATATTTATCAAATCAAATACACTCTAATAGTAATAAATTTACTTATTATTTTAAAATCTAAACTAAAATAATTTAGCTCTAGAAATTCTGACGTTTGCAATCCATACTGCTTTTTGAATGCAGTGTGTGATTGCAAAGGTTAAAAACGTTTTTCTGTGTTTGAATATTTAGTTTAGATTTCTTTTTAAAAAGTGTAAATAAATATTTTTGAGGTCCCTGTAATAATATTTTACATATATTATATTAGGGGCTGTCTATTAATTACATTGACAGTTTTTGAACCATTTTAGACTTCTTCCTTCTCTGTTATATACAATAGTGTACTTTTAGTAAGTCACCTTCCCTTTAATTTCATGTATAGTACAATAGTTTATGGACCTCTAATATTGAAGAAATGATTTAAAAAGCCTATAAGAACAAATTTGTATGCCACTAAATACTACTAAAAAATTTAGATAGATAATGTTTTGATCTCCCTTCCTCCCCATCATCTACATTGATGTACAGTACTTTTCACAACTCCTTTCCCTTAAACTGTACATGTAATTAATGGAAGACTCCTTATAGTTAAAAATGAAATAAAATAATTTTTAAAATATTACAATTTTAATTGAACTGAAATCGTTCTTACTATTACAAGATTCATATTATTCACTTGTGATTTATATAATGTTATATATAATTTATCTTTCTCTTAGTATCCAATGAACAAGCTCAGTCCTTATTTAATTACAACAAATGCACTTTCATTTTTTCTTGGTGTATATGGACTAGTTATTTTTATAAGGATGACATCAGCTATATTATTTGGCTATTTTATCAGAAGCAAGTTTATAACTCTACAGTTACATTTCATCTTAATTCGGTTCCAGTTCTTTATTTTTGAAATACTCGGTGACATAGGTGCACTTCCGTGTCATCCACCAATATCGCCTATTGTGTCTGCTCTATGTAAGTCTTCTAATCTATAATGTATCATTCGATTATTTTTATACTAATTTTAAATATTTTAATTAATAAATTATTCAGAATGAAGATATTTGACAAATTTACAAGAAATACAGCAAAGAGTCTTTAACATTCAGCTATACTTAATTGTAAATTCCCTGTTTTAAGCTCCTTAAAGTTCGATAAAGAAAAAAAACTAACACAAACAATAATCTTATCCACTTTTCCGACAAATATTTTAATCAACGGACAAATGTTTTCAGCCTACTTTATAGGCCAACATCAGGTCTACTAACGAAATTAATAAAAATCTCTGGCATTCCGTTTGGAATATTGAAGCATTCTGTGATGCTTTTTACAATTTAAAAGTTAGAACGTTCAGGCATTTACTGTTTATATGCAATCAAAATTTGGGAATTTTATAAATATTAAAAATTATATAAATTATTTAAAAACATCATATTAATTTTCTCTAAGAGCATATATCATATATGACCATCGTGTTTACTATTCCATGGGTTATCGTAACAAGACTGCCACTTCCGTAAAGTTTTATAGCATCTTTGCTGTTTCTCTCTTTAAATTTGTTGGATATCACATAACTTTTTTAAAATATGACATACTATTTCTTAATAGTAAAAATGATTTAAGCATATTGTTTTAATATACTACTGAGAAAAATTTTATTATATAATAATAATATTTTCTTCTATATGTTGAAACTGTCCTTCATTAATATTTTGAGACACCATGAAGTGTTGATACTAGACACTTCGTGAATTCTGATCTTAAATGTTAATTATTTCGTGAAACTTCAATAATTACAGTATTTGTTATTCAGTGAAGAATATTTTGATGCCGGCTCTTTGAAATACACTTCATAAAAACTGAATATAGTTTCGGTATTGCTGACAAATTTGATAACATTGAGAACATTTACAATACAAATTTAAAAAGTTTTACAAAAAAAATTAGCAGTGCTGAATATTTATTTCAATAGCTACGTTTATTTTGCATATATTAGAACTTTTTGATATTTTGATAAAATAACAGCCATATATGCTTAATATGACTTGTCCTGATGGATTGGCAGTCTCCCTATAAGCAGTAACTCAATATCTACAGGCCAAAGGGCTGAATGAAGGTGAAATTCATCAAAGGATGTGTAATGTGTATGGTGAGCTACGGATGTGTGCGTGAATGGTGCAGGAAATTCAAACAAGAATGTGACAATGTTCATGATGAGGGTGGTCAAGGGAGGAAGTGTGTGACGACCGACGATTTGTTGCGACAAAAGGGATCAATTGGTGCGACAAAGGCATCAGCTTACAGTTTCTGAGCTCAGTGAGGAGTTTCCACAAATTTCAAGGTCCATACTGTATACCGCTGACTGACAGTGTTAAAGGTTGGCTGAATGGCCTGGCGGCAAGATTCTTCGACATGGGTATACAAAAGCTGGTGTCACAGTATGATGTCTGCCTGAATCAACAGGGCAATTATGTGGAAAAATAGATGAAGACTATAACTACTTTCTACAAATAAAGTGGTTTTTTTCTTCATTATTGTTTTTTTATTCTGGGTCAGCGGAGTTTGAAAAAAATAACCCTCGTAGAATGTATTGGAAATAAAAAAATCTATATTTTTTTATTGTTTTATTAAATTTCCACATGTCCATTATCATTAGTAATATAAAGGGTAATATGATTTTGTAGTGCTCTAAAAAACATTTGCCAACTGATTTACAGTAATGCTTGAAATCACATTAGTTATTTTAGCTTTCAAGTCTTCTAACAATTGAGGTTTGGTTGCATACACTATTGTTTTTACGTCCCCATAAAAAAAAAATCTAATAGTCAAGTCTGGTGAATGTGGAGGCCAAAAAAAATTTTTACTAAATAATTTTACTTAAAACTAGATACATTAAACTTTGTAATACTTTCTACAGATTTTTTTCTATCACAAATACTAATAGTTATATATTTTTTAAATTGCACACATACTTTATGGACACCCTGTATAAAAATAAATAAATGTACAGTATATCTGGAAATAAAAATGTAATCAAATGTATAATGTAAAAAGTACAGGATGACACATACAAAACAGCTCCAAATGCAAAATAATTTTAAAGTTTTATTTGGTAATAATGTAGAGTACAGTAAGATCCCGCTTAACGCTGATTTGATATAACACGGTCTGCTGAAGCCTAAAAAAAAGCCCAAAATTTATGCCGATTTAAATTATCATGGCATTTCATTGATTCATATATATAATTCAATTATATACTAACACAAATGAATCAGTAAAAGGTGGCAAAATAGTGTACTTTGTTTAAATCTGTTTGTTTGGTGCTATTTTGGAAAAAATATAACATCATGGATGCCACAGGCAATATCGGCTTTGCTTGGCAAGAATTAACTGATAAATGCACGAATGAAGTGTGAAAGAAGTTATGGCTGAAGGTATCCAAGAATTCTCAACGAGAAGAGCATATCACTGTATCATTAGGTTGACCAAACTCAACCTAATAGATACAGCAGGACTAGGAGATGTAGATGACCAGGATATTGAGGAGCTACTGCAGGTTTCTGGCGAGAGCCTTACCAACGACGACCTTCAAGAACTGGCAGAACAAGGAATTTGTGTAGAACTGGAAAATAGAGATTCTGAAAGTGAAGAACCCAAAATATTTCTCTACAGATTTCTTTAGTAAATGTTCGGTAACGATAACCGAAGTCATTGATCAAATTGTAATGAATGATCCAGATTTTGAAAGGAGTGCAAAAGCAAAATGAAGTGTTTTGGATGCGATCTTCCGCTACTAACATTTGCTTAAGGAAAAAAAGCGACAAATGAAACTTCATGACTTTATTGCAAAAAAACAAAAGTCCTTTGTCACAGAAATGAACTTTACACTTCTGTATGCATATGTTTATGTTATTTAACATATATTATTATACAAATTAATATAAAAATAACTTAAGTAAAATTTGTTTATTTTTAGTCGCGTGTTCCCTTATCCCTGTTTACTCTGTTAAAATGACCTCGTTTAATGCCGTTTCGTTTAGCGCTTTGTCGTCTAGGAATGCATCCCCGCGTTAAGCGGGGTCTTACAATACTTGGTATTTGGTAATAATTCAAGATTGATCTTATTAATTTTACTGTTTTGGTATTTGGGAAAATGTATCTGAAATAAAAATTGTATAGGTAATGTTAAATATTGAGATGATAGCGATATAGATTATCTGTATGAGATACAGATATCATAAATAATCTCTATGATACAGATAATCTATAACTGCATCATTAAATTTTCATTTGAACTAATAAAATTTGAGAAATGAACCATTTTTATTAATAATAGAAATCACTCAAATCTACATATTTTTATTATTCTTAAAATAATTACTTTTATTTCAATTTTTATTAATTTTTTCCAGATGTTAAAAGTGCTGTCTTATTAGGAGAAGGATTTATATTGTGTGTGTTAGCAAGATTTTTCTTTTTGCATCCACCACCACAATTTTCTCGTCAACAGGAAAGAACCTGATTGTTTCTGAAATAAGCAGATTTTATAAGAATTTTCTCTTCACTTTCTTCAAAAATTCATTTACAAACTATTTATCAATTAAAGTTTTTTTTTTCAAATAAGGGACCATTTTTAAAAATTTTGATATAAATACAAAAAAATTTATATTTCTATTTTGATATATTGCATGGAAATTGTAAGAATATTTGAGAATATCTCAATTGAAGAGTTAGATTTTATAATTTTATAGAATGTCATATAAATATACATGTATAGATTTAATCTCTAAATCTCATATACGTGCCGAAATACTAAGTATACTGTTTTAATACGTCAATGTCACTCGACAAGTAGTTTCTTTTAAGAAGCTTTTCACTTTACATTTAAATTATATATTTTGTTTCACAACTTTATTGTTTTGAAATGAATTATTAAAGAATATCACTAAAATATCTTATTAGAAACATTGTCAGAAAACAGAATCTAGCTACACGTTGCTAGATTTAGTGTAGTTAATTAGTTATTGCTAATATTTAGTGAGAAAGTATATTTATATAAGTGCTTGCTTTTGCATATTAAAAAGTTGATTATAAATTGTTGGTAAACATAATTTTTTTTAAAATTAATAAATTCAAAGAATGAAAATTTCTTTACACTTTATTATACTTTTGATTATGTTTAGAATGATTTTAAGCAAAAGTGAATAATATCTCTTTATTAGATATTTTAAGTTTTTCATGATGTAGAAATATGTAATTTATGCTGCATAAGAAATTTTGTTTACGTATGTCCTGTACAAAATATCTCGTTTTGTTTTCTATATTATATTTATTGTATATAATATACATTTACTTATATATATTATAGTGTATAATAGTGATGTACTGTACAAGTAATAAAGCTTTTACATGCAGCATATAAACTTTGTTTATGTGTAATTACATTGTTAAGATTATCACCATTTGTTATAAAATTTTAATTCGATAATAATGAAATATAGTTGTTTAAAAGAACAAATTATTATGACCATGTTTTTAAATTTTCATCTCTGTTACCCTTGTTGACACCCAAGCCTGCCACTCTAGAGCAGTCGGTTCAAATTTTGGTCAGACATCTTTGGAATTTTTCATAGTCTATCATGGATAAATCGTATCACCATTCTTCACCACACAGCCATCCCATTGTAGACTTGGTGGAATCATGGAAAAAAGGCTTATACGACCTAAATGACATATATTAAAAAAAATTATCCTTGTTAACTAACGCTAGAGTTTTCTGAATATTTCTTTTACTAAATTTCTATTTTATTTTATTATAAACATTGAATAATAATTAAATCTGAGTTGGCATGTTTTTAACATGGTAACTTTCAGATGTTGGAGAAGCGATACAGCACATACTGTAGCCAATGGCATATCTGCTATGAAACTAATGAAACGACTGTTTTTAATAATTGAATTTTTCAATGAAACCAATAATTTTTTTTTGTTTGTTAGCTCCTTTAGTGATAGAATCATAAGTCAATGGATTGAAGTACTTAATACTGACCTTAGCATATGCTTGAACACCATTTCATATGGCCTCAAAATGTCCCCATAATTGGTCAAATTTCAAAACTTTCTCTAGGGGCTTGCAGTATCTGAACATCCAGATGTATGGGCTCACTGAGTTTGCCAGAATCTATTCTTAGCCCACATTTTAATAGCTAGATTTTTGAATCCTTCATTGGTGCATGACTTAATATTCTGTAGCTTGGGCTAGAGCCAATTGGAAACATAAAAAGACATCTGAATTCTCAATTCAGGCTACACTCAACTCACTTGTGCATTTTAACATCAAAAATCAGATTTTCACCTCTTTATCCTAATGAGCCCACTTTGATAACCTTCTACCCACAGTAGAGAATGAACTATTTTTTTTCTCTTTGCATTTATGTTAGGTGGTGGGATATTCATTCCTCTGAATTTTCTTTTTCTTCATTTTTGGGAAGTTTTTGATTATATCTTTGTTAGTGTTTAGTATCAAAAGTGCCTAGGTCAAAATGTGCTTATAAACTTGGGTCATAGTGTGGAGGGATTTAGCCTTAAGCAGTGGCATTTTCCACATCTATTCCCCACTCTCTGCTGTCCACCATTGTTACCCCCACTCAAGTTTAAAAATAAACGATGTAAAAATGTTACAAACAGTTATCACTGAATGAAACAAAAAAAAGATTCAAATACTAGGCTATATAAACAGGTACAAAGCAGAATAAAATTTAATACTTGTTCTTATTCAGCCTATTTTTATTGAGTATTGTCATATGTAATTACCACTAATTTGCATATAACACACAAGGAACTGTCATACCAACATGATAGCTACTTTTACAATAATGTATTGTTAGTGCTCATCAGTGGCATGCCGTGACATTTGATAATAGGGAAGCTGTGTTTCTGTAAGAAGCCGACTTCCAGGGGCAATCAGTTAACTGCGCGTCAGTAATGGTCTAGGGTCCATTCGTACATGGATGGTGGCTGTAGAGACAAAGACGACAAGTATCTGACAAAAACCGTTTATTTTCACATAAAATAAACATATACTATGTACAAAATAGTTTCCTTTAGGACAATCAGCCGTTCGGACGTCCTGAGCGTCGATGTGGTTCTTCGATGGTCGATCGAAGGTAGCCCCGGGACATTGGCGTTGACAAGTCTGTAAGGCACAGGAAAACTTCGTTCGTTGGAGTCGGGGACACGGTCTAAGTCCGAAGTGGCACGGGTTACAGGTTGGCACAATAGGCGAGAACTTGTTTTTTTTTGACACACGGCGTTTTGGTTATTCGGAACGTTAACCGAGTGCCAGGTGTCCTCGATTGTCGGAGAGATTATATCAATCTCTATTTTATCTTTCATCCATTTTAATTGGTCGTTTTCCTCAATCACGTTTCCCGAGTGGTTGGTCCTCGTTACTAAACGTAACGAGACTCTTACCTGGAACGCGAGAAAAGTCAAAATCGAAGATGAATTCGATCTTCCACCGATCATAGGACGACTTCCTTCCGCAATTTATGGTTTCTGCCTGGCAGTTTGATATAAACAATGGATGTCCGATTACAAACGACTTTTACCTATGTTTTTTTAACTAATAAATTTTTCTCTAAATTAACCGTTTTTTCGCGTCTTTCGTGGCGGGTCGGACCTGTCCGGAACCTCACATTTCCATAAAAGTTTTAAACAAATATTGGAAATGACAAAAATAAACAATTTATGTATTTTAGTTCTAAAATACAAATAATACATACATAATACAAATTGACATGATACAAACAATAATAGAAAAAATTGTTTTTTTTTATAAACTAATTCTATTCGGCGATTTTTTCCGCAAAGTCGTTAATTACTTTATCATAAAAGTCGCTGGTTGTCGACTCCATCAACGTATTTAAAAGAACTTTTTCTATCAAGCAACGCTAGCGACGACAATCTTTCCTCCGACCGAGTGTTTCTGGCCAATGTATGAATTCGCTCCGTGGTCGAAAAACTGCGCTCAACAGACCCACTGGTAGATGGTACCGTAAAAATTAATGATATTAAATCATATAATTCTTTTAGTACGTCTTCGTTCGGATCGACATTAATTATAATACTACTTTCTATGTCTAAGAGTTACTTGTCAATATAGTCCTGACACAAATATAAATATTGCGATTCGCTGCGTAATTTAGATAAATCAAAAAATTTCCCATAAAATTTACTTAATTTAAAGAATTAAAAACAAGCTTGGAAACATTGTTAATAATTTTAACATTATGAAAAACATCTAAAAGTAATAAAAATTCTAAAGATTTTATGTCTGAAAATCTGTTAATATAATTATAATTTTCTTTTAACTATACTGTAATTAAATATAACTTTGCAAAAAAACGTATATAGAAATAACATTGAATACTCTTTACTTTTTAAATCTTAAACAATTCACTTAGTCAGATAACTCCCTACACAGTGGCTACGGAATAGAACCGTTGGAAGTGTTACACGTGTGTAGTTTCCACCAGCTAAACCGGCCGAGGTTGGTGCTCTGTAAAGCGCATGCGCCAATGCCCTCTGGCTACTTTACACCATTCAGTTATTCTGGCCGTGAAAGCTGTCTCGTAAGCGCTTCCATTCCGCCACTGACATTCGAATATACAATAGCAATCTTATCGTTTTTTTTCACATATAGTATAGTATTTTTTAATAGGATACATAATGCGGTTATAATAAAATATTAATTTTAATTAATTCAAAGTACGTTAGAATATGAAAATTTATATTTTAGAAAATACAAGGGAAGGTCATTGGAAGGTAGAAGCGGCGCTTCCACCGCTTCCAATGACGGCACGCCACTGGTGCTCATGGCTATTGAGTAGCTTAACCGTCTGTGCTAAGTCTATGCAAACCATCATCCACGCTCAGAAATTTCTGGCTACATCCGAGTGTGGATGATATTTTTATGTATATTTCTGCTGATTTTATTAGTCAGAAACTAGAGCTTCAGTTCACTCCAACTCACCATCCTATTCTCTATGATTTGGGCCTCAAAATGTCTTGTTTGCTAGATGTGTCCGATTATTGCTCATTGTGAAGGAGCGCCATAACAATCCAAACTTCAGGATACCAAAAATGTAGGCCTATCATTGATTGTAGTACAGACATACAATAATATCAATCACTAAATGACATTTATGAATTCAGTGTCTGTGTATTCCTATCGCGCTTCACACTTTACAATTAAAACACAGAATAACTGATAAACAGTTGTTTTTCTTTTAATTTTACAAAAGACCTGCTGTACCAAGATCAAATAAAGATAAATTACAGATTATTTGACAATTCTTAACTGTTCTTAATCTTAAATTTAGCTCTGCAAGGATGGGATGAATAGAAATACATATATCTCATATGTTTAGCAAGATTGAAAGAAAAAGTTATGGACACACATTATTATGTGTACATAACCTTTTCCTTCAATTTTATATTCAATTTAAAAAATGCTCTCTAGAAAAGTGAATAGTACTGGTCTACAAAAAAATATCATCAGTCTGCAGAAAAATATTTGATTGTACTGACACAGACACATACATTTGATTACGGATGACATTTAAATAGTAATCTAGAGTTACTGTATGTACTTTTGTTACATACTGTAAACTTTTTATTTATAAACAATTCACACTTAATATTTTATAATAACCATATGCTTTGATCAATTAAAAATTTGTCAGTAAATAGAATTGAATAACCATTGATTATGAAAGTGGTGTAAGTCCATTTTCTGCAGTCTAATTAAGCGCTTATGGACTGTCCATAAATTACATCTGCATTTTGCCAACAAAAGCACAATTTGATAGAATGGAAATAGATGAAATTTAAAAAAAAATCCATGTAATGAGCCTAAATGAAAAGAAGTGCCTAATGATAAGTTCATAATAATGATAAACTTATCATAAAATACTTTAACAATAAGTAAATATCTTTAATGTTAAAAATAAACAACACTATTTTATTTCTTGTTATTATTTATAAACAAAATCAGAATAAAACACAATGTATTTCAAGTTAAATTGAATTTTACATAATTGAAATTTAATGACATTTACAGTTCAATTATTATGAAAGAAGTAGTGTAAGTCAATTTACAGTCAATTTATTATTTAGTTAAATTGGCCTAAAAGAAATTTATATAATCAAATTACATATTGATAAATTAGTAGAAACATTGCCAGACTTGACATAATTAATTTATATTTCTGAATTGACTAATATGCTAACCTTCAATTTTCTCGAAACAACAATAAATGGACTTGCACCACTTTCAAAATAAATGATCCATTTGCCTTTTTACTGGTGAAATTGTACCAGTATTCTGTTCTAAAAACAAAATTAGATTTTTTTAAATTATGAAAAAGGGGCACCTGATATTGTTAGTCCAGGGCACTTAAATACTGTATATTAGGATGGCCCGGAACAGCAAACAATGGCACTGACATCAGCCTATGCTTGAAATGGAACTGAAAGATTTTGCAACAATTTCTTAATGAAAAAATTTGTTTATTTAAGACAATGTATCCAATGAAAACAATATGATTTTGTCATTGGTAAACTGTTTGTTTATATATGTTAATTTATGGATATGAATTGAAAATTATACATCTATAAGTATAACATAATGAGTTATTTTAATTAAATGCACAGCTTGATTCATCTTGATAAACTGTCAGAGAAAAAATTCTTTTAAAAAATTTAACTATATTATTTTAAATACAATTATTTTGCAATCGTAAACTATGTTGCACTTATTCCAGGTTAAGTTGTCAAGTTGAAGATTAAGTAACACATGGACTTTTTAAAAATTTTTTTATTGATAAATGGTAATTCACGATTGTTTATTGATGTGCTAGATGTATTTTTAGCTTTATGTGTCACTTCAGTTGTTTTTAAATTATAAACCAAACTGCCGGATTACGTCGGACTACTTTTCTACAATTATTTTAAAATAATTTGTCACTGTTAGGTGCCATCTCTTATTAAATTTAATAATTATAGTTAAATTTAGTATTACAGAATTAGTAGTTGTTTGGCTTATTACTAATATATCCAGTTTTGAGATGTTTATATATGCTTTTAAATTACAATGTGACACAGAGACACAGTCTAAAAACCTTTCACAGTGTTGTATACGAACATTTTTGGCCTCCACCGAGGCCGAAAACATTCGTTGGTTCTCTATCGTATACAACACTGTGAAAGGTTTTTAGACTGTGTCTCTGTGTTCCAATGTGATTTACAACATGTAAAAAATTCCTTTTGAAACCATAAAAAATTATAAGCATATATTTACCTTATTAAACTCCAACAGAAATTTCTTAAAATTATTATCTTCTGCATAAACTGCATTGCGAGTGCAAATTCTGATCCAGAAAAATCTAGCAAACAGTTGCATAACTTTCCTGTCTGTTATAGTCTTTGTAATAAAATCTCATATTATTAATTATTATAAAACGGCAAAAAACTTAGTTTTGATGGAAGAGATGAGTTTATAAAAAGTTGAAAATGCTAACAGTGAGTAAAATCTTCATTAAGCCCAACCCAACTCAAAGATATGACACATGGCCACCCTCTATCTCACCACCCTATTGATCTTTAACCACCAAAATTTAATGGCATCAATGCCCCTTTTACACAAACTATCATGCCAAATTTTGTTTCTTAATCTTTATCCCATTCTGAGATATTAAATGAAACAGACACCAACACACATCCATGGAATTTTTTGTTTTTTTACTTTTTGGGTTCAGGGATCTCGATTCATGGAGATTTGCAAAAAACTCAGAGAGGGAGGGTTAAATTTAACACAATTCCAATACTTTTCCTTCTTATGTACACATAACAACCAGGAAAGTAAAATGCAATACAGGTATACCTTGCCTTACGTCGGTAATTGGTTCCAGGAGAGGCGACGTAAATTGAAAAATGACGTAAGTCGAATTTACTTGTGTAGTTACGACATAAGTCGAAACTACACAAGTAGCTTGTGTAGTTATGACTTATGTACACAAGCTACTTGTAGTAGCTTGTGTAGTTACGACATAAGTCAAAACTACGGTGGAAAAAATGCCAAGAATGAGCACTTAAAGACCGCTAAATAAGACGACAACACAGAAACACAGATGTTTTCATGTTTTGTTCTCTAGGATTTAATCGAGAACGACGTAACTCGAAATGACATAACTCGAGGTATACCTGTACTGTAATTTTGTGTGTGTAATTCACAATGGCACAAATCCATGCCCACTGTCAAATTGTCTTAAACACTACATAACTTGTGGGTTATGTACATGAAAATACTGTAATTGTGTATACATATAATTTCTTTTTATAGTATTAAATTAAGAAAAATAAAATCAAATACAATTATAAATGAAATAAATGCTACTTTCTTTTTATTTTCACTTAAAAAATGTTTGGCATTATCACAGAGGCAGATATTTTATGCATTCATAATTGGAAAGCATTATAGTTTTAATACATAATACAAATAAAAATTTTCTTTTAATTATTAAGCAAATTTAGAGTTTGTTATTGATATTGATGCATTGCTTAATTACATCATAAATACTAAAATATATTAATTAATTTCAAATATAAGTAAAAAAATATTAATTGAAAAATATATTTATTTTTTAGTATAGAACTAATGTTATTTATAATTAAAAATAACATTCCAATTTGTGAAAAACAATTATATTATCCCATATTTCTATATTTTAGTAATAATTACAAATATATATAACAAAATTAGCATTTAAATTATATATCGTACACTACTCCAAGTTGGGTTTTAATCTCATCCATGATCTCTGCCAATAATTCTGAATCCTGATGTGTCATTTTGGGTGATTCTAAAAGACCTATAAATATTTATACAATTAATTCAAATTAAATTAGATAAACTACTTTGTAACAACGAATTCATTATTAATTCTTAGAATAATTCTAAAATTTTTATAGTTTTAGAGTCATATTATTAAAAATATTAAATTTAACATTAAATAAATAAATAAATTTTTTTAGTTCCTAATTCTTTTCGCCGCATATGTTTAGCCAGGATCGAAATGGGTGTGACCAGGTGTCAAATGACAAAGCCTGAAATATCCAAGTCAAACTGTCTGTAAAAGTATTCATCCAAACTCAAATTTAGGTTATATTAATTAAATTATCAACAACCGTGAGGGAGATAATAGTGAGAGCTTATCAGACCAATAATGGGCACAAACACTCAAATTTAGGTCTGTACAATGGCAGGCTGGATTTATCACCTTGGCTATTTCTCCAAATGCTTCATAAAATGTGAAGAATATGAACCTGCCTGAATCAATTTTAATACAATAGGCCTTCATTTTAACAGGCTATTGCCAAAAGTCCATTAAATATTGAATGTATATTAAAAACAAGCTTACAACATACAGAATGTATGAAAATGTTATAATGTATAAGTATGAATAAAATATTATTATAATGTACAGGCACAGGTTAATTGAGTAATTGATTCATTGACCCATCTTTTAGCATGTTTATGTGCAAATAAAATAGATTATAAATTTTTTATCCATTAAATCTGAAGTCTATTAAATCAAGAATCTACTGTATTTCAAACTAGAGCAAAAATGCAAAATAATGTTGGATTATCTTGCAAGTTCATCTGTAATTGATAACAATAAATTTGGTTTTAAAGATAGATTGTTAAAAATATTTTGCGATATGAATCAATCAAATAACATTCAAGTTTATTTTTCATATGAGGATAAAACTTACAATAGCATTTTTATAGCTTTTAAGTTGTTTTTTTTATTTTTGTTTTCTCAGGAAGTAAAATCATAATTATATCTTTGATTGTTCCCATTACCAGTTTCTGTGTATTTTTTAAGCCTAAATTTAGGCTTTTTTTCAGTAACTTACATCACACAAGGAACATTATTGATATAGACTTATATAATTATCCACATCCAATAATAAAGTCTATTTATATTATTATATTTACCTTCTTTTAAGCATCGTCTTACTTCTTCTGCTTCATACCTTAACCCAGAACTATTTGTAAAATTGCAAGGTGTCACAGTATCCGGTAATGGAAAATCATACTTTCCTGTTGGCGTAATTATACTGGTAGGGCACCACATTGGATGTGGAACCTATAAAAGTATTATAATTAATTTAAATGCTATACAAACAATTCTCTATTATCACATAAATTATATGTTTTCCTGTTACAAAATTAAAATATTAACAAAAATTAGGATTTACAAATTTTCACATTTTTCAAAAATCAAAAAGGCTTACTTTGTTTGTACATAAGTTTTGATATAAGAATATTACAGCAATGTAAACAGCATTCAACAGTAGTTTAATCTTTCAAATATCATTAAATTTAATAAGGTGACCAACCGTCCTCCTTTAGGAAGGACACTCCTTTTGTAAGTTCTGTCCTCCCTTGAAAAGTGTCCTCCTCAGTGGCATAGCGTGGGTGACAGTCGCCTGGAACAGAGGAAAATTTCGCCGCCCCCTTTAAATTTCTCCTGAAATAAAATACGGGGAATCTCTACAAGTCAGTACAGACGGTGTTGTCAGTCGCTACAATGAACAAGATGTCATTATTATACATTCATTTAAAGAAAGGAGATTCCCCAGTTTTGTCACAGAGTAAGTAATGAAAAATTCCGTGCTCATTTCAATCGGTCCGAATTGTAGATGCGACAAAAATATGAAACGAAATGGTTCAAATTTTTACAAGATATTATTATTATTTATTGTGAAAAAATGCCGCCCCCTAAAAGTGCCGCCGGGGCGGGCGCCCCTGCCGCCCCCACTACGCTACGCCACTGGTCCTCCTACATGTCCTCCTTTTTGATATTTGAAGACTAATTGGTAAATCTCCATATTCGATTGATGCTGAGCCGATCCGTTGCATGTAATGTGATGTGTTTGTATTTGACATGATGGTTCATCGAGGCTTGGTACAGTGCAGCAAGACGCGATTATGAAACGCATGTGCTCTGCACAGGAGACCTTGAGAGAGTGCATTGCATGCAGGTAGCTTTGTTTACTTCTTACCAAAACATATGTGGCCGTGCGCCTTATTTCGTATATTGTAGTATATATTACTCTTAGTATTTATTCCATTTTCTTCCTCTTTGTTAGTTCTTTTGTCTATCTTTTCCTAGAAACTTCTGTCTTCCCTAACCCTTCCCTGTTCAAATGGTAGTGACCTAATTAAAAGACAAAGAAAAGGTGGTAGCCTGAGGGCTAAGTGTAGGACAAGAGGTCACTTTTTGACTGGGACGTTGAAGAGATAGGACGTGTTGTGAAGACCTCCAGGTTGTTCTGGCATCAACTGGAGGACAAAGGAGACGATAAGCCTAAGCTAGCGCTCGAGAGGAATCCGAAAAATATCCCGATATAGGAACCTCGAGAAGCTTATTGAGAGGATCAGAGAGATGTCCACAATCAACAACACAGAAAGTTAATAATCTAGCATTCGCCACCATCACCCCAAGATCATCGACACTTTGGATACCCATTCTTTTCTGTCATTATATATCCAACTATCCTATTGTCTATCTTTTCCTCTCTCTTTTTTTTATTTGTATAAGTAGTTTTAAGTATTTAGTCTTAGTTCCTTATTTTTGTAACGCGGTGAATATTCCTTTGTTGCGAGGTTTCTTAACAATTCTACCCGAGTATCTGCAGGAATTATATGTAGAAAAGGTTAATAGTGAAAGAATGAGGAGTGTCAGAATTGTAAAAGAATCCTGTAAAGTAAATAAACACGGGTGACGAGAACATTTGTGTGTGTTATATTCTCTTGTTGAATCACTTACCACGTGCATATCCTACACATAACACGACACATACGCATGCAGTAGAGATTATTATAGTGTATTATTGTTGCAACAAATAAAATGTTTCTTTTATTTACGATATTTTTTCCTTCAATTTATTTGTGTCCTCCTTTTCATTGTAAAAAAATTGGTCACCTTAATTTAAACTACTTATAAATTAAATCATATAGCATTAAAAGTTAAAATAATTATGCATACAGAATTAAATAAGTAAATAAATTCCTATTTAAAATAAATTAAATGCAAAGCTTCTAATATTTAATTACCAGCGATCAATTTTTAATTAGAAAAAACTAATACTTTTGGCTGCTTCCAACAGTCATTATGAGATATTTTTTCATTTTTTGCTTTTTCCAACCTTTAGACACAAAGAGAGTTTTTTTCTCATACTCATCATGGGTTAAGCTAGGCTCACAATGGAGAAACTAGATGGTGAGAGACAGGACTTGACAAATCTAGAAATTTCTGCTTGTAAAAAATTCCTGGAGTTGTTTGCTAAATTCAATCCTGAGTCGTCAGAATGGGAGACATCCAACCATTTGTCATCATTAGATTAATACAAGAAATGTCGCTATTCTAGAACATCTTCATATGGGGACATATACTTTACAAATTTTAAACATGCAGCTAAACTTAAAAATTTGTAAAACGTGATTTGTCTTCAAATGCAATCTTCATATTAATCTGATAATGACTGCTTAAAGTAACCCAAAATGTATTTCTTGTAAGAAACTGCTAATGATTAAAGATTAGAGCTTGCATTTATCATGTTTACAAGCTGTGATATAATTTGTGCTACAATAAATTAAATATTATGCACAAATTTAACAGAGTAATTATATTTAAAATTTTTAAAAATTTAGAATTAATCTTTCATATTTGCTCATAAATACAACAAATCTTTCTAAAATTTAAAACTATTTTTCATCATTAAACAATATTTTAGAACAAAAGCTTCCAACCTGATTTCTTTTTTTTTTATTATTATTAATTTTAATTCTTTCTGCTCTATGAGTACTAAGAGGCACCTTATAGCAAGCCTATTATGGGGCAGTCAAGTAGTGAGGGATGGGGTGAGACATATCTGGACGGTTCATCTTCCAAAAAATTTCTGGGGTTCTTTCAATCATCTGGATTCGATGTCAGATCCAGAAGCAGTTAAGTGGTAGGCTGCCACCTTAACTGTTTGGACATCTGGTTGCCAACCTAGTTACTAGTGATCCCTAAGGAATCAACTGATTTATCTGAGAGTTGGTGAATTAGTAGAATCATTTGGAAGTTAATGGACAAATTTATTTTTATTATATTTTAAGGAATAATAGTAACTAATATATTTTTCAATTTTAATAAAATAGAATACAGATAAACTTCTACATTCACAAAAAACCGGGATGAAATCAAGATGTACCTGAACCTGTTACTGTTGTTGGGGAAAAGACGAAAAAATATTGTAGACATTTTTGAACCTTAATAGTTCTTCTTCAGACGATAAAAAAAGAAGCGACGGAATGCAGAACAAAAAATAGGACATCGATATTTAAACAGAAATCAAACACACATCTCGTTAAAATCGTTGGATTGGACGTGCATATTCGATGCAGGTAGATGGCGATTAAAGGTCCGTATCGATGAGGGCCTGCCAGGCGACAGACAAATTGAGTTCTTCCTTATAATTTATGCACGTGGTAGTGTGGCTAGATTTAACGAGACGTGTGTTCGACTTCTGTTTAAATATCGATGTTCTATTTTTTGTTCTGCATTCTGTCACTTCTTTTTTTTTATTGTCTGAAGAACTATTAAGGTTCAAAAAAGTTTACGATATTTTTTCGTCTTTTCTCCAACACCGGTAAAAGGTACAGGTACGTCTAGAATACAGAGCTTTGAATTTTTATTCATGTTTAATAAAAGATATTAATTCCTGTATGATTTATTATTTCATCCTATTTGTAATTTACTGTTATTTTGTATCAATACAGAAAAAAGTTAGCAAATTATATCTAATTTTTGAATGGGACTGACAAACAAAAAAAATTATAAACCTGTTTTAGGACAGTAAAAAGACTAAATTCATATTACCATTAAATATGAATTTTTAATGCTGGAAATTAACTCAATATTGAGTTTATCAGACACCTTCTCCACTGCTGGAATAATGCTTAGGTTGATCTTAGTACATATTACTTTACCATTAATTTTATACTAACAAGAAGCTTTATAAATTTCTTATAGAAATATATCAAAAAGAGTATTCAGCATGAATATTATAAAATAACCATCAAATATTGCTAAATGAGTATTTTGATTTCATAAAATAAAATTAAATATTTGATTACATCTATACTGAGTGGCCAAAAAATTAGAGACACCCTCTAATAATGAGTTGGTCTACCTTTAGCTCTGATCACAGCTGATATTCTTCTTGGCACGGACTCAACAAGTTGCTGATACTGCTGCTGAGGAATGTTGGCCCATGCTGACATAATGGTAGCTCTAAGTTGAGTCAGATTAGATGGTGGCATTTCCAAGCTCTGAAGTGATCTTTCGACTTCATCCCACAAATGCTCCATAGGATTGAGGTCAGGGGACTGATTGGCCATGGAAGCAGGTTAAACTCTGATTGATGTTCTTCAAACCAATTTGAGACTGATCAAGCATGGTGGCAAGGTGCATTGTGCTGCTGAAAGTGACCATCTCCATCAGGGAACATTACAGCCATAAACGAGTGTACATTATTGGCAACGATGTTGAGGTAAGCTGTGCTATTAAGAGATGTGTCCACAAATATCAAGGGACTCAGTGTACTCCAGGAAAATCTCCCCACACCATAATTCCACTGCCACCAGCCTGAAGAGTTGTCATTTGGCAGAAGGGCTCCATGAATTCATGCTGTTTGTGTCATATTCTGATCCCGCCATCTGCACAATGGAGCAGGAAACGAGATTCATTGAACCAGGATACTTTTTTCCAGTCCTCAAGTGACCAATTTCGTCTTTCCTGGGCCCACAATAGGTGCCTTTTCCTATATTTCTGTGATTCCAAAGGCACTCTTGATGGTCTCCTGCTGCTAAAGCCCATCCTTTGCAAAGTCCATTTTGTGCATTGGGATATGCTTTGTGATGCACCTGCATTGAATTCAGCTGTAATTTGTTGTGCTGTTGCCCTTCTGTTGCTGTGAACTATGCGTGCTAATCGCCTTTCACCTCTCTCGTTCACCAGCCTTTTTCGACCAGAATTGTCCTTATTGCTTGAAGTTTTTCTTCTCAACTGCCATTCTCTAAACACCCAAGATACTGTTGGGCAAGGAAATCCTAAAAGAGTCGTCGTTTCAGAGATGCTGGCACCAGCTCTTTTTGCACCAATGATCATTCCTCATTCAAAGTTACTTAAATCTTTCATCTTACCCATTTTGACATTAACTTCCATGATAACTACATCATCCGAAGCCGAGTGTTCCTTATATAAGCAACTCTGCATTGTTACGTCACTCTACATCACTGTTCGGACTGGTTTACTTTCATATAAGGGGCGTCTCTAATTTTTTGGCCATTCGGTGTAAGTTTTCAAAATAAATACATGCCTTCAAAGTTCAAATCAGATTTTTGAAAGCTAAAACTTTATTGTTTTCTTATTAAATTTTATTTATAGTTTTATATGTTATTTAATAATTTACAAACCTTTATACATCCTTTTGTTCCTGATATAACTAATTCACAACAATAATTGCATTTTGCTGAAGAACTGATATTCGCTAACTTTCCATTTTCATATATAAGAGAAGCTGCCATATTTTCATCAACTCCTAAAAATTATTCATGTCTATTAGTCAAGTAATACACTCTATTATAATCATAAGAAAAAAACAGTATGCTCGATTTATTTATATATAATTTTTAGGAACAAAAACATGAAAATGAAAATGTTTAATTAAATATATAACCAAGCATTTCTGATCAACTATTAAAGAGAAATAAAGACAAACCACTAGTTTGAAAATTGGAAGTTTTATTATAGTTCTTTAAATTTCATTTATTTTCCCAGCAATTATAGAATATAATACAGAGAATATATAGTGTTAATTTAATTTTTCACTCAACAAAGCTGTATATTTTAAACATATCTGTTCATCTTTAATATAAAAATGAACATACTGTATATCTTTAAAATTTACATTCCTGTTGTCTGAAAATTTATAATAAAAGTTATCAAGAACTTAAATTTTCATTAATATTATAATTTTAATATGAAATTTTTGAGATTCAAAATAGAACTAGGAACTAATCCTTTCCTTTTCTATGTTCAATCAAAAATATTCAATGCTTCTATTAGAAACAATCATCTTTTTTACTTTCAGGAGTATTTTTGTGACATAATTTTTTATCATGCATTATAATCATGTTTTTAATCTGCATCCTGAACATTTGAGGTGCACTAATTTGAAATGGATAGCATATATTTTTAATCAGAAAGTCTTTTGTGAGTGATAAACCAAAGTTATGCTAAATCTGAGTTTACCGAATCTTGTCCAGAATTTCTGGATGTTTTGCTGTCTGATTTAAAATGTGTTTCTAATGCAAATGTTTTGTTAGTTTTAATATACTGTATGCCAATTCCTGGAAAAACTGAATACTACTCTGGAAAAATTGGCAACATTAATGGAAAATTGTTTAACTAAATCTATGAAATCTTGTCAAACATATTTCTAAACATTACATACAAAATGTTTTTAATGCTTAAATTGAGAATCAGAGCAGTGATTCCATGCCCAGTAAAAAGTCACTGACTGACAATATATACAGGAATCAGAGTTGCCAATTTTGGGATTAATTTCTGTCCCCTCCAAATGACTAAAATAATTTTGAACATCTTATTTGAAAGATAATTGTTTTCTTAGATATTGTGCAAAAATTTCAGGAAGAGGTTGCCAAATTATAAACATTGAAAAGTGCATAAATCACTAAAAAAGCTGTATTTTCTTCTTTTTCTTCATCCAGCACTGCAGACATTCCTAGAGAAAAAATTACCGTATATCTCGGCAGATAAGACGATAGTTGAATCATAAAAAAGGCCCCGAAAATCCGGGGTTGTCTTATAGGACAGATACAAAAAATTAGATTGAAATTTATATAAATTAAAACCATTATAAAAAAAACGGACAAACCATAATTATTTACTAGTAGAGAGTAGGGTATGTTCACAAAATAGAATAGCCCATACGACATTTTTGTGAATAGTCAAGGTCATTAACCGAATGCCGGATCAGTGCGACTATTTGCAACAATCGCAAGGGAGTGCAAGAAAATAAAATTTGTTCATTCGAAAAATTACAAATAGGACATAATTCCATATACGCTATACAGTATTATTGATATTATTCGGATGATGATCGCTGATCTAAACTAAATTCATAGGCCATTGATAGTTTGGGGTCGTCTTATAGGACACATATAAACTAAAACTATAAAACTTCAACGAAAATTTATACCTCGTCTTATCTGAAGGTCGTCTTATCTGCCGAGATATACGGTACTTGATCTAGAAAGTTCAAATTTTAAACTTAACCTTTCTCATTATCAGTGATGTGCTCAAGCAACTTCTGGGTCAATAGGTCAAAATTCACTGAGGTTCCCATGCAGTTATTTTACTTTATCACTTAATTACATGCTTGTAAGGATAAAATTGCATTTAAATGAATGATTCTCATTGAAAATGTTATCCAGAATAACAAAAGGTCAAATTTATGTGAATTAAAACTTTTTATAATAATTTTAGAAGAACAAGTAGTGAGGATTTTGGAGAAAACAGGTAGTGATGGATGCAAATAAACAATTCAAATTCTTCAGAACAGCAAAGTGATGCATTTACTACCATAACCATTTTTAATATATTTATGATATATATAATTTAAATGATTATTTAATATTTGATATTCAGATCCCTAATCTAGTGTCAAATCATAGGTACACCTAGCACTCAATTTACCAGTACCAAATTGCATGATTTTGGCATTTTTTTTAATACTTTGACTCTTTAAAAAAAAAAAAAATACATAGCACATTAAGTGATAAATAATAATTAATTTACAAATAATGTTTCTATTGAGATTAATGAGACTGAAGAATTATATCATTCTGAAATGTTTGTTACATGTTATATATACAGGTATACCTCACCTTATGTCGGTAATTGGTTCCAGGACAGGCAACTCAAGTCGAAAAATGACTTAAGTCGAATTTACTTGTCACTAGGCTAAACTACAAATAACCATTCCCAGTTCTGTATTTTATTTATAAATGCATTTTTTATAATATATGGTTAATAAGAATCTATTTTAAGCTTACGAACAAATAAATTTTAGTTTTTAATATAGTACAGAAAAAAAATACAGTAATCTAAATTTACGAATACATGTACAGTACATGCTTACAATTTGGCAATGTTTACAGTACATCGCAGACTCTTTATTTGGGAATGTGGTTTGGCTCTAAGACATTATAAAATAAAATGATTTTGAAGGTTAAATAACAAATACAGTTATTAAAATTATTATGCAATAATAGAAAAAACTAATTCGTTAAATTTACCAATATTTACATTCAATTTGTTTATTTACATCGCGGACGTAGATGGCTGTGGATCATCAGCATCAACAGCTGATTGTGGTATTTCAATTCTGATTCTGAGTATTTTAAAATGATTTTATATACTTTTATTCTTATTTATTGTACAGTAACATGATTTTATATGCTTTTATAGCTCTTTTCTAGTGATATTACGACTTCAATATTTGTGACGGACAGACGTAATGTCGAATAAAATGACAAACTCGATTTTTATTTTTCCATGTATCTTTTTTTGAGAAACGACGTATAATCAAGAACGACTTAAGTCGAAACGACGTAACCCGAGGTATACCTGTATATAAATTAGAATTATATTTTATATAGTACTTGAATGCTTCTTGTTCTCTCTATATTTTATACCTTATTACAGTATGTCTAATCAAACATCTCTATCTTCTTATTCCTTTATTTTTTAGTTTTATATAATTTGTAATGTTCATTTTAAGTATGATCTTTAATGAATAAATAAATGTTTTATTCCTTATTTCAATTATTTTAAACATAAAATAAAAAAATTATATTTTAAAATTTTAATTTTATATATATATATATTAAATTAATTTGCTGTTTCAGAGTATGATCTATATATATATATATATATATATATATATATATATCATATATCATACTCTAAAACAGCAAATTAATTTTTGTTATTTAAAATTTTTAATTAAATAATTTAAAAATTTGTTTTAAATAAAAATTACATAGAGAAAATTAATGTAAATAATTTGTCAAATTATCAAATTGGTTGTCTTTTTAAAAGTTAAAAATTAATTAAAGAAAAAATTTATTAACAACTATTATTTATCATTAGGTAATTTATATTATAAATTAACATCTTAAAAATGTTATAGGACTACTACTGGCAATTTGTTTTTTTTTTTTTTTTTTAATTTTAGAATTCATGACTTATTCATTGCATACAGTCAAATCAATAATAATTCTCATTTTTTATTTTTTATGTAAGTTATACATTTACAAGCAATATGCAAACAAATTATTTATATGTATCGTATATAAATTATTACTTCATAAACACATTATATATTAAAGTAGATTTTTCTACCTAAGAAACAAATGCAATCCAAATTTTAAATTTATGAATAAAATATAATTGATAGCTCTTATTTATTAATTATAAAGTTAAAAAGTTTTACAAAAGATTAATATGATACATAAAAAATACTTATAAGAGTTGACTCAACAGAAAATGAAAAGCATAATTTCAGATTTCCTATTAAGGAAATTATATTCACAATATATGATGAAAAGCTACTACTTTTTATATATTAAAGACGTGTAACGCACTATATAAATTATTTTGTATTTTAAATAAGATATTTTTGATGTTTAACTTTTGTGAAGTCCTTTTGAAATATATATCTGCTTTAAATTATTCTGTAACTGCTAAATATTTTCTCTCTACATTTTTAATATTTATACACCATTAATATGTATAAGTATTTAAAATTTAAACATTAAATTTATAAATCATATAAAATTAAATTTCCATTAACATTCGATGGGGAAAAATTATATATTTTGAAAATTTTTTATGTAAAGTAGCTGAGCTATAATAAATTTATTTAAGATTACATTTGTACCTGAGATTAAACAAAATTAATTTATTTAATTGAATTATCTTAAAGAATTTACTTTATAATTTTGTGAAATCTGTGATTTAGTGGATTGATTAATTTGGAATATTTACTTATAACATTCTGGATTGATTAGTCATTTAGATTAATTCATTCACAATTAACATATTTTATTTTTTTTCAAATGATTTCATAAGAAAGGATGTAACATCTGTCGTTTTTGGAGAAAAGGGAAATCAACTTCCTTTCCCACACCCCTCATCACCAAAGCTAGGCGTCCATATGTCAGTTTACCCCCTTCGCATATTCCCCAAACATCCCCTTGATGTGCAGAAAATTCTACATTTTAATTGGTTAGGCATGTTTTAATATAGAGAACCATTTCCTAGATTGAGGAGTTAGACACAAACCTCCAAAGGGAAAAGTTGTTTTCCACAAAGCTCGATAGAGAAGTTTGACTGAGATCTTCAGAGAGAAAAGTTCGACTCTATACAATTCTCCATAGAGCAGAAGCTCCAGCAGTTCTCTACACAGCAGTTATAAGAATCTTGACTGCATAGAAAGGTTCTCTCAATACTATTTTAAACTGGTGCACTAAATTAAAGAAGGATTAGAAGATATATAAAGTAATTCGTCACCAATCCGAAGACTCCTAATTAAGGTTAGTAAGTAGATTTGATATATGTAAACTCTCTCTTTCTCCCACAAAATAGGATAGAATAGATTTGTCTTGTAACTTGTTAAGATTTGCTTTTATTAAATTCTTGTTATTGTTTTAAATATGGTCTCATTCTTGTTTCAAATCTGAGCTAACATCTTATCCACTTATTCACGTCCCTCCCACTCGAAGTTCCTCTCAAGTGTAAATGAGCGTGCCTAACGCTTTAACTAGGCTGGTGTCAGGAAAAACAAACTTGCAGGGATTCCTACAAATTAAACCTTAAACTTAAGACTTAGAAAGCCGTCCTACGACTCAGTGGGCCAGTTCACCCAACTGTGCTGCCGAATAAGTAGTAGAGGGGCTAACCCTGTCTCTCTACCCACGGCTGACCCTCACAATTTTCGATCTACAGATTTGAAAAATGAGCTTACTGGTTTTGTAATGCAAAATTTAGTTTCAAAATTTATTTGTTTTACAAAAATAATAATATTAAAATAATTTATGATAGTTCCCAATTGGAATTTTTCATAAATAAAAAATTATACCACTGAATGACGTGATATATAACAAAATTGTTTCAAAAATAAATAAAAATTCATTGAAATTAATATTTCAAGTAAAATATAAAAATTATTCTTTATTGGAATGATATATCTGGCAATGCTGTATGGCAACAATTAGTGATAATATTAAGAAGGATTACAGTTATTGGAAATTCTGATGTGTGGACAATCATTCAAGTAATTAAAAGGAGGTAAAAGAAATAGCATTATTAGAAATATACAAATCTTCAAAATATAAATATACAAATGGCATTAACGCAAGGGATGTGGAGGGTCACACAAGCACATGGAAAGCATCGTATGAGATACCTTAATGCAATTTCATGATGTTCCATAAAAAAGTATGTTTATCTGTTAAATTTTCACATTTCAGTTATTTATATATATTTATAACATATTAAAAAATTAGCACATATAAACTGGAACTATACTAACAAAATTCACACCTAAACACTAATTCCAGCAGTAAAAGTGAACAAACTTTAATGTTCAAACGTTTTTGGCTTCTTTTAGAGGCCCTCCTCAGGAATATACAATGAAAAAACAGTTCTATCATTTGAAAAGAATTTCAAATGATAGAACTTCAACAAAAGAATTTCAAACAATAGAACTATTTTTTTGTCGTACATTCCTGAGGAGGGCCTCTAAAAAAAGCCGAAAACATTCGAACATTAAAGTTTGTTCACTTTTATGCTGGAATTAGTGTTTAGGTGTGAATTTTGTTAGAACATATTGTTCAATAACAGATTAAAATCAAGCTAGAAAAATATGACCATTGAAGCAAATTTTTAAAATGTCCATTAGCAAGTTAAATCATCAAAATATTTCATTCTAATAGCTTATTTAGTTATCTAGCTTAATTTAGCAATTTAGTTTATTTAGTTCATTTAGTTCATCCAATAAGCATTGAAAATACTGACTTTCATTCCTATCTAACAATAGATTTTGTTTGTTTATGTAATTGAGTAAACATACAGTTTATAAATTAGTTTATTTATACTTTAATTTTTAAGTTATTTATATAGAATAAAGTATTGAATTATCTTAATTATTTATATATAAAACTTTTTTATTAAAAAATGAATTTAAAATATTTAAAATTTTGAAAAAAATTCTTACCATCAGAATTAAGATGACCAACTGCTGCTATTTTTTTAGGCTTTAAACCTTCATATACCATGCTAATAGCATTGACAGGATAAATACCTAAATCTAAAATAGTTCCACCACCTAATTTCTTTTTACTAACTCTATCAACATTTTCAAGCAAAATACCAAAACATGAATGTACATAATACACATCTCCAATATTTTTTAGTTCTTCCATTAGTTTTTCATAAACAGGAAGAAATCTACTCCAAAGAGCCTGTAACGAAAATATACATCGAAATTTCAGAATAATAAGATCATAATTTCTTCTCCAATAATTTCATTGAGAAAAATTAATGAAATTATTGGATAAGAATTATTATTATATATCTAAATGATATTTGTTAAATAGTACTGTACATTTAATTTCTTGAATTTTGCTTAAGATTTTTTAAGTAAAATGCTATATTATTTTTATTGGTACATGTCATTTGTTCAAGATACAATCATTAAATAATACTGATCAGGTTTTAAAGCATTTAACAATGTTTTTATTATGTTTATATAATAAATGTTTTTATTATATTATTAAATATCAATGAAATAGGAAATGCTAACTAAAGATAACATTTTTTTCGTTTTTTTTAAATTAATTAATCTATTCTAAATAACTAACACTAAATAAAATAAATAATTATTTATACTTTTTAGAAACTTTTAAATCCTAGATTTTTTGAAGAAAGAATTAAATTCAGAAACTTTAAAAATTAATTAAAAATTTATGATTTCTGTTTATTATAAATCTGTTAAGTTATAACTTTATATTAAGCTTTTCAAGTTTAAAAATCTTTATGAATTTCTTTTAACTTTAATCATTATTAAAATTAATTCTCTCAACCTCCATTAAAAATCGTTTATGTTTCTTGGCAGTGGCTATTAATTCTCGAGTCTGTTGTAAATTCATTCCCATTGGTTTTTCCATCAGAACATTTTTTCCGGCTTCAAGAAACATTTTACCCAATGGTACATGAAATGTGTTGATTGTGCCAACATATATAACCTCTATAATATAAATTACAACAATTAATAAAAAAGTAATTTTTACTATCATTGTAACATAATATAAATTAAATTAATTCAGAGTATGAAACAGGATAAACCTGAATTATCATATGAAATACAAATAAAATTACATTTAATTTGAATTTAATCATTTTGAAGTTAAAAACTACAAGACATCAAATAAGCATTTGGCTGTACTATAGATTACCACCTATGGAATTTTGGGACTTTGAGTATATATTTGAACTCAGGGGACTGAGACGAGTTCAACAGTACCCTACTTTTGGATTGGAGACAAAAAAATAAGAAAGTCATCATACTTTTTAAGTTATCATACTTTTTTAATGCTATCATGCAGATGGCACTGTAGTTGCTAGTACCGCCATCTTGCAGTAAAGTCTGCAAACCATGACGTTGGACTTCAGTCATCTCCTGGAGGAATAGGTTAGGTTTGCTGGACAAGCCGGGAAAGTGGTGCGTAGTACTAGCTGACCACAAGTGATAGCGAGCGTGTTGGTAGCTGAGGAGCGCGAGGGTGTGCGAAAAGGACTTAACTCCAACTGCAGATGATCAGTGTGCTTGTGGATCAACATCTGCCTCTGTTGAAGGTATATATGGCCGACTTGCCGGACTGCCTGTTAAACACGCAATAGACTTAGCAGAGAGAGCGATGCGACTCCCAATCATCGCACCATCACTGAAAAAAGTATGATAACTTTTTAATTTTTTGTCTCCGGTCCAAAAGTAGGGTATCGTTGAACTCATCTCAGTCCCCTCAGTTCAGATGTGAAGTGTGAAGCGCAATAGGAATATACAGACATGTGAATTCAATTAAAACAAATTTAATTTTGCGATAAACAAATCTATACAGATGAGTTCTTTTGGATTCCCTCAGTCCAATTTCTCTTACTGTCCGATAGTAACAATAACCCAAGTAGCTTACCTTCTTGGCAACTACTTGCCCGACAATACTAATCAAACCCGCGTGATCCTTAACTAAATTAAACCTACGGATAGAAAAGTATAGAGATCGGGAAATGAGAAGAATTGATAGGATAGTGGGGTACCCTTGTTCTCGCTGAACTCCGATGCCGGCTGGTGCTTTGTTCTGCATGTCTCTGGGTTCGTCAATGTTTTAAATATCTTCTACTATAATTTCTTTTCGGTGTCTCTGATTCTACAGTCCGGATCCTCACCTCAGCGGCTCTCTATTTGGCCCTCGTAGAATTCCGTCTCACGAGCTCGCCGTTTTCGTCCGTGCTTCTTCGTGTCCGGCCGGGGAAAAAGTGACCCTTCGTGACCCAGATTTGACTCGTCTTTCACTCGAACCCTTTGTTCCACACGGCCCCCTGGTGGGTGGGGAGTGAGAAGCCTCTGTTCCCAGAAGCCAGAACAATGAACAAAGGAAGTTAGAAAGAAGGGTTAAGAAAGAGAGAAAATTATTAAAACTAATTAAATCTATAATACATATGTATAAAAATATATGGCGTACAGCCACACAGATATATACTCAAAAGTCCCAAAATTCCATAAGTGGTAATCGATAGTATCCCCAAGCATTCTTAATCTATTTGTGAAGGTCAGAAACTATAGTTTATGATTTTAAACCAAATTTTCATTGTATGACCAGAATTTTTCAGATATAATTATGCTTACCAACTTCTTCATCTTTGGCTAACTCTTCATATGTTCCATATGCCTTTGGAATATTATGAAATTTTGCAAATTCTTCTGCCCTTTCAACATTTCTAGCTGCTATTGCTACTACCTAATTGTTAAAAAATTAATATTTTGAAAACTTATTGAAAATATTCATTTATGTGTATTTTTAAAAAATTTCTGAAAATTATTAAATATTGCAATATTCATTATTTTGTGTTATAGAACATTCTTAAAGATTTTAGGCTTTAATTTACTATCTAGAAATTTTTGCTGTAATTTCAAGCCAATAGGGGGATAAGATGATAACATTCAACCTTGGTAGTTCAACCATTTTAAATAAAAATAAGTAAAACTGATTAAAAAATACAAATATGATATTGAGAATAACTATTACGATATAAATGTTATGATATTGATAAGTTTCTAAACTATCTGTAAATGCTTTCAATCTGAGGATTAAAGCTAACCTGAAGAAAGCTTAATCTAGAGATCAGAAGATAACATAAGAATTTAATGTAAACATATGAATGTTTTTTATTATGTAAAGTTGAAGTGTATATTGTCATTATTCAAAAATTTTGATATATACAGACACTCCTCGACTTATGTTTCACAATATATGATGTTTCACACATACAATGGCCGATGTGAGTGAAGTAGAAGCACAGGAAAATAGTTAGAATTTAAATCCAAACTGCTTTACTGATGTATTAATATTTCTTTTGATATAACGATATATAAACACTGAAGATATACATTCTTGTGTTTTACAGTATATCCATTATGTCTGCAAAATTCCCCACTGTATCTTCTGTTACTGGTAAAAAGAAGAAGAGGAAGGCTGTTATCTCAAATGAGAAAACTAAGAGATCATATCTGAGCATGACAGTTATGGCAGTTGCTCGTGAGTTTGGGCTATCACAATCAACAGCATCCCAAACTCATGTTACTTATTATATAACCTTGCATATATCTTATTCTATTTATTTATTTATTTATTTTTATTTTCAACTTGAGATATTTTTGAACTTACAATGTGTTTTTTGAAACATAACCCCATTTTAAGTCAAGGAGAGACTAGTCAATATCTGTATGTCAATAATAAATGCAAAAAATCTCAGTATACTATTTTAAAAATGAAAGATATACTGTATTTTATTTCTTGAAATAAATCAAAAACTTTCTTAAAATGAAGTGTTTTATGAAAACGATACGATTAAAGAACATATATTATGAGGATTAAGATATTTATTCTTACTGATTTTCATTAAAAAAAAGAAAAAAAAAATTTTACTTGAACTTGTTTTATTTCAAATGAATGATGCAATTTAATGTGTTGTATTCCACAGTGTAATTGTAGACCTCTGTATTAAAGGCTCTTCAAAAGACTTTAATACAGAGGGGTTTACAAACCCTGCACTGCCTAGATGTTTTTCAAAATTTATATCATATTTTTAAATTACATATATATTATTAAAAAAAGCCCAACAGATATTATTTTATCTCAGTTTCTTAGTTTTGTCTCCATGCAATATAAAAAATGACTATTGAAAAAATTATAATTTTTCATTTTTCTTAGATCAGTAGTGCTCCTGAAAATTTTTTGCAGAGGTCTCAAAACTATAGTTATGCCACTGGTTGTATTGCAAATTAATTTATTCCATTTTTAATATTGATATTAATGTTATTTAATTTTATTTCTTACATTTATGTTAAAATTAAACTTAAACACTAGTTATCTAAAAAAAAACTACTAATAGTTCTAGTAATTGAGTCTTGTGAAACAAAATAACTGGACTATGATGCTAACCCCATATTTGCTTTGAACTGTTTTCTCTAATTCTCTTATGCTGACAATTCATCATTAAGAGAATCAATCAGAGAATATTTTCAGAATGTAAAAAAAATAGTTTTGTATAATTAACATATAATTGTAATATAACCTCTGCTTTCTTAAAGAATTCAAGAACTTTTACTTTCATACTTGAGTACTTTTGGAATCAATGTTAGTCTATCTTCAGAAATGTTCTTAAAAATTTGACTTGATTTAATATTGTCATACATTAGTTTCTATTTTACAAAGATCATATCAAATTTTTGAGCAGAGATTTGCTACCCAGTGGGAGGTGAATGCAATAAAAGGACATGGGTAATATTCCGTTCTTCTTACATTCTGTGAGAAATTGTAATCGGGCTCTAGCCCTAGTTAGGGTTACGAGCATTTTATGGTATTTATTGGCTGGCATTGTTACTCGGTAAACTTCTACATGCAAAGAACACCAGGATGAAATCAATCATGTACCTGGAACCTGTTACCAGTGTGGATGATACAACAGATAAATATATTGCAAACATTTTCGAACAATAATAGTTCTTCCTCAGGCAATACAAAAAACAAGCAATGGAACGTAGAACAAAATAGAACATGAATATTTAAAATTAGAATTGAATGGGATGGAAAAGACTCTCCCAATCAGAACAGACTCCCATGCGTTTACTCCATCCCTCTTAAGGACCACAGGTGTGATAGGGACTGTATTTACATAGGTTCCACTAAACACTCCTTGGGAGTTAGAATATGTGAGCACACTGCAGACATTCGACATGGCAGGAATGCTACGGCTCTTGCTATTTATCGACTGACCTGACATCGAGGCCACCTTCAACGAAGCGAGGGTCATCATCTCTTCACCTCTCCCTGAGCACCTGAGATAGTTGGAGGCTATTTCCATTTATAAAACTAGCCGCACCACCACCTGCATAAATTACAAAGAGGAGCTGAATTTGTCCATCGCCTGGCAGGCCCTCTTGGACACCGATCTTTAATCACCAATTACCCACATGAAATGTGCATGTCCAACACAACGTTCTTACACGAGATGTGGATTCAATTCTAATTTTAAATGTTCATGTTCTATTTTACGTTGTTCTACATTCCATTGCTTGTTTTTTTGTATCGCCTGAGGAAGAACTATTATTGTTCGAAAATGTTTGCGATATATTTATCTGTCATATCATCCACACCGGTAACAGGTTCCAGGTACATGATTGATTTCATCCTGGTGTTCTTTGCATGTAGAAGTTTACCAAGTAACAATGCCAGCCAATAAATAGCATAAAATGCTTGTAACCCTAACTAGGGCTAGAGCCCGATTACAATTTCTCACGGAATGTAAGAAGAATAGAATATTACCAATGTCCTATTATCACATCATATCAAATGATCCTCATTCATAAAATTTTCAAGATTACCTCTGAAAACAGATTTGTAATGCATTCAAAAGTACTCAGGTATGAAAATAAAATTTTTTAAAAGAATTTAAACTCCAAGATAGCAGAGGTTAGTGACTTGTTTTGAAATGTTGATGGAAAACGGAAAACTGGTGGTGCCAGTTCCGTTTTCTGTCTACAAATAAGGTTAGTATTCAATTTAGTCATTTTGTAATATAACACATTACAGTTACCTCATGGTCTTCTTTTGGCAAACTTCTCAAACAACTAACAAAATCATGACTTATTTTTCCTGCAGTTACTATTCCCCACTTGGTAGCCATTATTTTCATGATTTTTCATCAAATGCTATTAAACAATATTTCAAATTAACTGAAAGTATAAAATTAAAAGTTTTTAATCATATTGTTCATAAATAAAAGTAATAAATATTAAATAAAAATAATATTTTGTTATTGTGTATTTATTAAATTTTATAAACATCTCAAGAACCCAAGAACCCCTATTAAGTTTTAAGGGATGATCGATAAATAACCAGCTGACGACAATAAAACATAATGAAAACAGAATGAATTAAAAATCATCTTCAAAACATTTGCTTTATTAAGAGTTTGAAATGGCAACTTTAAAACAGAAATCAACAAAAACAAAAATGTAATTCTGGAAGTTCCAATAAAAGTTATCAATAGGAAGGATTAAAAACATTAGCTTCAGGGATTCCCTACAAGGATAGATCTATCTATTGTTAATACTTTGTCATTACAGCTAATTAGTCATATGTACCAATGTTTTGAATTTTGTTCCATTATACATTTCTGATATGAGACTTCAAGACTTCAGATTCTATATAATTTTTATGCAAAATGTTTTTGTCAGGAGTGCTCCTTTGTAAATTAGCCCTTTAAACTCTTAATCCTTTAATGTCAGTTAACACAATCCTTTTATAACTGATCCACAAGACCATAGCACTTGCTATACACATATTCAATAACTGCAACCATTTTGAAATATTTTCTCTTTTTGTCACAAGAAGGGAGGAATTATCATAAAATGTAAATATCCATGTGTTTTTTAGTTTCAAACAACCATAGCCTTTCTTTAGTTTTCTTGAATAACAATATATATATTTAAGGTACTGTACATACACACACTAATAGTTGAACAGGACCCAATAACCAACCATATTCACATATTTAAATTTTCTGTCAATTAAGCATGTGTTTACTTTTGGCTCAATTTTATTGCTTACAGATAATTTTTTATTTTGTAAAGTTTACTGTTATTGTTCATTAAAAGATGGCCAACAATAATGTGCATAGTAAAAAATATATTGAAGAGTCCTCAAATAAAAGGTTGTCTCTGTAAGTGAAGCTATGCATTTTTTTAAGTTTGTCAATAGTGATTTGAAATGACAGATTTTGAAGACAAAAATTTTTTTTTATTCTTCAATATATTTTTTTACTGTTATATTATATTCTCAAATGTCATGCTGTTTTGTGCTACTATACTTAAAAATTGTTAAATTTGTTTGTTGTTTATTAATTTTGCAAGATGTTATTACATTCATTTGCTTTTTTTATATTTCAGTAAAACACTGAAAAATGATAAAGGGACCACTAAAGTTGTAAAACTAAATGTAAAGTTAATACAAGTATATAACACTTCTTTGTCTCTAAGATGTAAAATGAATATGTTTTTCTTTAGCTGAAATTTAAAAAATATAACCACTGAAAAAAAAAATTGGCCCAGAGTAGGACTCGAACCCACAACTCCTGCTTACCGCGCTTAACGTTATAACCGTCGATGATTATAACGTTAGCTTATATATGTGCTGAAAGAAGAGATCAAACTGGAGGTCTGGATAGCGTAACTGGCAACGCATCTGCACGGTAAACAGGAGTTGTGGGTTCAAGTCCTGCTCTGGGCTGTTTTTTCTTCCAGGGGTTCTAAATTATTTAAAATTAATTAATTAAAATTATAATTATTAAATTTAAAAAATATTATATTAAATCAGATATTGCTAAGTCTATTTTTACAAATTAATGAATGCTTTTAAAAGTATAACTGAATATTTAATTCAATCAAGTACTGGTACAATAAGTGAGTCAACTTTTGGGTAAGAGCTGGTCAAATATACAGTAGGTAGTATTACAGTATTTAAAGGCTTAAAAGTATTTTTTTATAAACAATTTAATCAAAAGTTTTATGTATTCTACAATTAATGTGAAGTACAGACTCCCATAAAGTGCATTAGTACATTTCTTGTAATGCATAAATAATGCTGTATAAAAAAATATAATACAAATGCTAAGTAAAATGATCACTTATAGATAACTTTAATTTACAAAACTTTTAAATTTAAATGTATTTGATATTTTAACAGAAATATATATAAATTTTTCTATAGCTCTGTTTTTTCAGATATTTGTGATTAATTTTTATACAATTGTTTTAGATAGTGGATATCTGCAGACTATGCATTATCCTTTCTTTCCCTCTTGCAGTGAAAAGAGAAAACTTGCCAAAATAATTGTAGTTAAAGAATATGCATAGTATACATTCATTGTTCTCTAATAAACAAGTTGCCAAACTGGGCAATAAATTGCCAATTGGAATAAACTGGATATTAAAAATTTTTATGCTATAACATGAATGTGATTTCATCTTTGACTTATAATTCATGCAATCAATATTGGCAATTTTTGAATATAATTATGAAACAGTCCAAAATTGGGACATTTTTCAGGATAGTTTTAAAATCAAAATAGTATATTAAAAAGCAGAACTGATCAGCCTAGTTTGGGAGTCCACATTTTAATTAAGGATATGTAGTATATTTACTTGAAGAAGCTTGTAAAGAATCCTTAATAAATGACTGCTTGAAAGATTTTTAAGGTCCTTATGTTTTTAATATTTAAGAAATTTAATATGCTGTTGAATATAGTCCATTTGATGTGGTCAATCACAAAAATTTTTACATCATATACTACACCTAAGTATAATACTATCTATAACAATACTTTCTTCTTTAAAGTTATCACCAATTTTTCTGAAACATGCTTTTCTTTAACTTTGACATTTAGCTTTTTTATTATGCTTGAAAATATATATATATATATATATGCTAAAACTGTTTTTCTTCATTGTTCATAGTGTTAATTAAATGTTAAAAATTGCTACTACATTTAGAAAAAAAAAAAAGTTTTTTGAGCTAAATAAAGAAAAAACTGAAATCTAATTTTAAACACAAAATTTAGACACTAAAATACCATTTTATTTTGTTTGCTAAAGTACCAGAAAACATGCTAAATTGCCAATGTGTATTCTAATGCCAATGTACTAAACTGAAGTTTCAAATATACAAATAACCTCTCACTTGACAACAATAGAAATACAATAGAGTCGTTAATCCGAACCCCGGTTATCCGAACGATTTTCAGTCGGACTGTGTCGTGCTGAATCGAACGTTTTTGATACTAGATTTACTTCTAAAGTATAATTTTCATGTTTTTTATATTCTTCAATATATTTATTTTGTTTGTACAAAATGCAGAAATAATTTTTAACGATACGATAGCCTTCGATTATTATTATTAAAATTTTCGTTAGGCTTAAAATCGACGAAAATTCAACACGAAGCGACACGCAACGGAGAAGAATTTGAACATTGGACAGGTTAATATAGTTTTTCGTACATAATCGGTTATCCGAACAAATCACTAATCCGAACAACCCCAGTCCGCAATTGATTCGGATTAACGACTCTCTACTGTAAATGAAATAGGAGATCAGTAAATTTAATTTTAAAAATAATATAGTCCAAAAATAAAGTGAGAACCTCATATTGATGTTCAGGATGACAGATCTTCCTGTTCCTGTAGTCTTCAACAAAGACTACAGCTGATACTTGCTATCACATGACAGAGTTTATCATATTTTTCTGCTTTTGAAGATTGGTGTGAAGTCCTCTACACTGTTTTTAGACTATTTGAATTTTTGTAACAATAGGAATTCACTGTGTATTGTCAATTGGGATAAACAAGGTCATTCTGTTTATCTCTCAAAACACATGGCTGTTTTAAACATAAATCATCTCTTACTCTTTTTAATCACCCTTTTAAAAAGTTTTTTTGAGTTAAGCATACAAAAAAATTAACAAATCAACTAAAAGAAAGAGGAAAAATGTCAAAAAAAGAGAATGGCAATGAAAAATGAAAAAAGATGCAATAAATACTATATAAAATGACACATTTCAATGTGTCACAGAATATGTCCTTAAAATTTTCTTCACATTTTTAAAAGGATAAAAGGGTCAGCTCCATAAAATCTAGTCATTAGTTTTGATACTTAAATAGTTATATAATTTGTATAAAAAGAAAAATTTTACTATTCTATATGTTAAAATCCAAACAGTTAATTCAAAATATCAGAATTATTACATTTATCTATAACACAGTCAATTGATTTGTTTTTAAATTCATATTTAATTAATACTAGTGACTAAAATAATTTATTTTCATTTCATGTATTGTATAATTAAATTTATTAAAAATTCATAATCAGCAAACAAAAACAGATTTTAATTATAATATTCATATACATTACAAGTAAATCTTTTATTGATTAAATTGTATTAATTAATCTGACTATTTTTAGCATTTTTAATCATGAAGGAACCTATTATTATTATTTAAAGAAACTTCAAATATTAATAGTATACTGCAAAAATATTGTATATCATATATATGCATTTATAACTAAAAAGCTGCAGGAAAACTAATCGATAAATAAACATATTTATTGATTAACCGTAACTTTTCGGAGAAATTTTAATCACTTTATTAATCAAATACAGTATTAATGTTTTAATTTGCCTACATGATTCCATTAAAATAATAATGTAAATAATAATAATAATAAAAGGTAAATTTTAAGAATAGAACCAGAAAGCATAAGTTAATAGTAATTTTTTGTACAAACTAAAATCCAATTATTAAATTAAACTGGAGAAGACATTATGTAAAAATTAATTTCCATTATTAATGCTCTGTAAAAAATTAACATACAAATATTCAATTTGATGAATATTAAAAGTATAATTTCATCAAGAGAATACAAAAACAGGACAAGTGAATAATTTATAATATTACAAAAACTGTTAGAACAAAGGCGCACAACTGTAAGAGGTTTAGCAGTCAAGAGACACTGTTGCAAGGTTGGCATAAAAAATCAATTCTCATCCATATATGTAAACAAACTGAGTGAGTTCCCAACAGAGAACATGCCAAGACAAATTAAGTTCCCCAAATGGATCGACTCCTTTATTCTAACGGCTTGAATTTATTGTTCACCTGCTTTCTCTTTTATCGATTGCCTTATTTCAAAGTTGGCAATTATTAACATGCTTCATGTAAAAGGATATTTTTACTCCATGTTTTAAAATAAAGAAACTACTAGTTTTGAATCAAATCCAACAAAAATAATGCAAAAAACAATGCAAATGTCATTTATTATAAGTTTAAGTTCAACTTAATAATAATTTTGGCATTGATTCGCGTTTTATGATATCGTAGCAACCAGTTATACATAATTAGTTAATAAATCACCAATACAAATGGTAATGTTTTGTAGTTATCTGTATGCTTTTAAAAGAATCAAATGGAAGGGAAAAAGTACAGTAATAGAAGTAGAAAAATAGAAAAAAAGAGACCATTAGTGTTGTAAGTTTTCTCGTTTGTTTCACATCTACAACGGATAACGAGAAGGACGAACATATATATATATTTTTTTTCGTTTTTGAACCTCTACTTTTCACGTAACATTTAACAGAACGTGATCTCTACAATCACGTAAAAGAAAAAAGAAATTAGAAAGTATCCGGCCTTTTTTTGTGTATAATAAAACACAAAATATATTTTATAACCAGTAACTTAGCTGGCTTGAGTGCCACAAACCTAAGGGAGGCTACAACAGTTTTATTATATGTAAAATTTGACTAATAAGAATAATAATCAAGCTTTTTTGATGGTTTAAAACTGCGTATATGTATATATAAAAGTAAATACTGCATATAAAATTCCTAATTAGTATTAAATTAATAGCGAGGTTGAGGCCGAAGTTTTCAACGCGAAAACGTGTACGTCGGACGTTCAGCGCCGTCTTCCTGTAAGCGTAGAAGTTTGACAATGGCGTTTAGAACGTCGAGCATGATTACACTGACGTTCCAAACGCCATTGTCAAACTTCTAGGCTTACAGGAAAGCGGCGCTGAACGTCCGACGTACACGTTTCGCGTTAAAAACTTCGGCCTCGACCTCGCTAATAACGGCGGAGATAGACTATTGTTTTCGTTTTTGCATCTGGGCGGCCAACAATCAAGTAACGGCCTTGTTTATAACATCATTAAAGTTTTTGTTTTACTTCACAGTATAGAGAGATGATATTGTTTTCAATGAGAGAATCAAAGTAGAAATTTTAAATGGTCAAATGGGAGTAAATTATCTCTTCTGACGAGTTAAAACGTGACTATTGTCTAGAATTTTCTTTAATTGATAATATAAACACTATAAAATAAAAATAAAAAACAGCTAAACGAAAGTAGTTTGCATTAAGAATTCTTCGTATTCGTGTAATAAGACCTATCGATTTTTTTTACAACGGATCCAATGCCGGATACGGAAGTCATTATTTTTGTCTCAAGTTCGCATCTTGACACCGCCACATTTTAAAGTTTCCAAGGCATTTTCAACGCTAAAATTATTTTAAAATCGTATTGTGTGCTGTGTTTATATGCTATCAATCGCATTATATCAATATCGCATTTAGGTTTTGCATTTGGATGTTGTGTGATAAACGATAGCCAGCTATTTTTTTAAAAATTCGATTAAGTACTTAATTACTACTCGACTTTTTCACGTTAAAATGCGATAATAAAACATAACTATGGAATTATGTGGTGAAAAAAACGTAATTTCAAACCAAATAAGTATGAAACGAATATAATAAAACCATAAAGTTGCGGAAATTGGCGTGAAATCTCACTATAGATGGAACACGAATGAACGAATGAATTCCGCGTGACCTGAATATCTCATGTCATTTATCATTATTTATTCCTTTTTTTTAAAAAAAAAAAAGAAATGCAAACGATTTCTACAAACACGGAAGAAATTTGTTACATGCAAAATTTACATGGGCGAGGTGTTATTCAAAATTGCACGTACGAAAACTTAGTAAATACAGTACTTTATTAAGTCATACATGAATAGATAAAAAAAAATAATTCATGACTGATCTATCATAAAAACATATCTTAAATTTAATAATTTGAAACTTTTACTTTATTTCTGTTGTTTCGTAGTGTAAAAAATATTGTATCGATTAGGTAAAAACTGAAGTCAAATCCGGTCCCTCATCACTCGGATCGCCCCGTTGTGAGCCTGACCGAATCTATAAAAAGGCCCTCTGAGTGCCCACAGGGAGGAAAGAATTAAAAAAAAAAAAAAAACTGTAAAGGATTGAATTCTATGACAATAAATTACGATTTAAAATAGTGTATTTATTACTAACCGAATAAGGAAAGGTTAAAAGATAGAATAAGGAAGCGATTTATTAATTTTCAATGAAAACAAACTAAAAATGGAGGATAGGCCACAGTCTACTTTATTTGTAGGTGTGCGATGACTAATTTTTTTGTGTTTTTAATTTTCAGATCTACCTTCTATAGACTTTTGTCGCCTTAGGTAGAATGTCTTGCCTTAAATGCGATGCTACAGCAGAGCCTCACCTTCTTTTCCGAGTCATCGCCTTTCCATAATAAATTAAAGATGTTTGAAATTAAAATGTGATCAAAGTTCAGTCTGAAGAACTTCCTCTCAGTTAAAATCAATTGCTCTTCAAGGGAATTTTTTTTATAAGAAAGGATATGTTTTTACAATGAAACATTATCCAGTTCTCACTTCCTCTCGTTTATTATTGATTTCATTAAAAAGTTAATAAATGTATTAAACATATCCTAGTCATTACAAATTTACTATATATATTTTAATCCTATTCTTGGATTATTATAAAATAATTGAATTTTTATTGCATTTTAAGTTTATTGATGATTGCATGATTAAGGGCTGTCCATAGATGATGTCCCACTGGGAGGGAAGGGGGTTTATTTTGTATAACTCTTTCCGCCCTGTGGGCACTAAGAGGGCCTCTTTTAGAAGGCCCATTATGGGTTCGGCCAGGCCCACAATGGGGCGACCGGGTGGTGAGGGACGGGGCCCGACATATCCGAACGGACCATCCCCCCGAAAAATTCCTGGGGATTTTCGACCCGTTCGGATTCGATCCCGGGTCCCCCAGAGCGGTAGGCTGCCACCTTGACCGCTCGGCCATCTGGCCGCTTGAGGGGAGGGGGTTACGGAAATTTGGACAAACTGGGAGTAGAGGGTGAGGGGGTGTAAAATTTCAAAAGAAATTCAGACGTAATGGGCAGCACCTTACTAGGAAATTGGTAACATACAATTAATAAAATATTTTATCTGAAAAGTCGTGTGAATAAATAACGAGCATACGTAAAATATTCAGCCATTCAAAAATAATAGGGAAAGCTTTTTTCATCGCTTTTCCTACCTATTTTACAATATAAACTTAATTTTTAATATTTAAGAATTTGCCGGTTAGATGCGTGCATATCTACTGACAGCTATATTAATCAAATAGCTTGTGTCTGTATTTGTATATTTACGTGTATGTGTACATGTAGTCAAACGTCATGTAGCGCCACTCTCGTAAAGTCCCATTCAATACTCTTAGACAGATTTTCACCATAAATATCTCGTAATAGAGATCTCTTCAGTACCTGTAAACTACTAAATATAGAATTTTGCATTTCAAACGACACTTTCTTACTAACTTATGTGAATACCTCATTCCTGTATACATAGTTCTTATTGTTTGACGTTCATTACATCAGCTTAGCACCAATTTCAGAAACAAACAAGTGTGGATGCTAATTTGTAGTTTTGTTGTATATACACAGGCCCTGTCACAAGGAGACCAGAAGGGCCATTGGACCCGGGTCTCACATTTACAGAAGCAAATATTTACTCTCGTAAATGTGAAAATCCGTAAATATTTCCTCAAAAATATCTTCAATAAATTACCTTTGTGGTTCCGGCCAAATGTTATTTCAAAACTATACTTTAGTTATCATCATCATCATCATCATCATCATCATACATGATAAGTAAAAACATGTTATAATTCTGTGAGTTAATAATGACTGATTATTATGATCATTTTTAACTCTCCTCCGTGGGCACTAAGAGTTTTCAGCATGCCCATTATGGGTTCGGACAGACCAGAATGGTGAGAGACGGGGCCCAGATATATACGGACGGATCACCCCTAATTCCTAAGGGTTTTTGACCCTTAGGAATTATTAAGGGCCGCTCTGAGGACCCGGGATCGAATCCGGGTCTTCAGAGCGGTAGGCTGCCACCTTAATTGCCTTATCCGTACTATGATCGGGCGGTAATGCACGGATAATCGAGAAACTCATACTATACTACCCTTGATTGAGAAACTAACAAAAAATGCTCTATAACTGTAATATATTTGTGATTTAGGTATGGAAATATGGTATACAAACATAACTTCCAAATAAATGTTTATTCTTTATGTAAAATAATTCGTAATTTTCGTTTGCATTTGAGATTTGATAATTATTTTTCTAATTCATTAGAATAACTAGAATTACATAAAGCAGAGTGGAACATATACAAGTTCGGTAGTGGTCAACGAATATGCACGACTGCTGCATTGAAATTAAACATTTAAATATTCAAAAAGTCGAAACAAATTACAGTAGAGCGTCGATAAGTGGAATGGCCGGAAAGTGGAACGATTTTCAGTCGGACTGTGTCGTGCTGAATCGAATGTTTTTGATACTAAATTTACTTCTAAAGTATAATTTTCATGTTTTTTATATTCTTTAATATATTTATTTTGTTTGTACAAAATGCAGAAATAATTTTTAACGATACGATAGCCTCGATGATTATTATAAAAATTTTCGTTAGGCTTAAAATCGACGAAAATTCAACACGAAGCGACACGCAACGGAGAAAAATTCAACAGGAAGCGATACGCAATGGAGAAAAATTTGAACATCGGACAGGTTAATGTATTTTTTCGTACAAAGTCGGAAACTGGAACAAATCATTAACTGGAAGGACCCCAGTCCCCAATTGGTTCCACTTTTCGACGCTCTACTGTAGTTGATTGAAGTGAATTTTTCCACGACGTTTTCAGTATCTTAGACTATTGTCATCACTAATCACTACAGAGCATCAAATTTTATCTATCATGGTAGGATTCGACTGTTTTATGATCGAATATGATAGTTTGCAAGTAGTTAATACTAGACTCAGCCTAGTCTTAACTAAACTCTCAGATTCAATCTCGGGTCTCCCAGATGCATTTACCACCCCGGCCATCCAGTCAACTAACACAGAAAGAAATTAGAAATTCCCATATAAAAACCACTATAAAAATGCTAAATAAAGAAGAAAATGATATACAATGAGATGATTACGTAAATCTAGTTTAAAAAGTATTTTAAATCACAACGGCAAGAAATATGGCGTGTCGGTTTCTCAAAAATGTCTAAAAAAATTTCACATAAATATCTCTCTGTATATTTAATCTATGCATTTTTCTATCAGTTGGATACGTTAAACAGTAATACCGTATTGTCTAACACAGTAATATATTATTATCTTAGTACTAAAGTACCGTGTTAGATTATATTATAGGTATTCTATAATATAAGTAAGCCTATATCGAACGCATACGATATATAATCAGTTATATACAACTTTGTACTATACCATAATCTTCAACACAAATTTCTATTTCTCATAAACTAGTGAAAATCGTTTATTTCTTTATTTTATTGTAAATTCTTAATCCATTAACCTGATTAATTCATACATAAATGTTGTGTTCATCTTGTGCGTACCACGTCACGCAGAAAACTACAACAGAAAGAGCCATTATTTTAACTCAGGCTGCAATTTTTAATCATATTTTTTAAATTTATTTAATTTAAAATATATGCTCTCCACCTCAAATTAGTAGTGTCTTGCCCCTGTACATACTTGCCTGTTAATCGAGCCGTCTTCCTCTAAGCTTTCCATATATAGTCTGGACTTTCATCTATCTAACTCCGTTCTCGAGATTAAGGGATGACAGACAAACGGACGACAGTGGAAATTTATAGGTCTACAATTTTTTTCAAATTGCAACCCAAAAAGAAATCCGACTAGTGCTGTATTTTACTGGCTGCTAACACTGTGCAACATACTGTATTTACACAGATCTTTTCGACCCAATTCCATTGAATTAGTAAGATATCCAAACAAAACCATATTATAAGAAACAAACTATGTGTGCACATAACTTATGAGAAAGCATTCAAACAAAATTTGAAATTTCACGACGACAGTTTATTGGCAAAAGCTTCTAATCGAGCTGTAATTAAAAAAGAAAAACTGTAAACTTATAAATTTCCACTGTCGTCCGTTTGTCTGTCCTTCCAATATCACAACTTGATATTAGCGAAGTTGAGGCCAAAATTTTAAACGCGAAAACGTATACGTCGGACGTTCGGCGTCGCTTTCCTGTAAGCCTAGAAGTTTGACAATGGCCTTTGGAATGTCAGTGGAATCATGCTCGACATTCCAAAGGCCATTGTCAAACTTCTAGGCTTACAGGAAAGCGACGCCGAACGTCCGACGTATACGTTTTCGCGTTTAAAACTTCGGCCTCAACCTCGCTATTGTTTAAACAATGAATAATTATAAACAACATTGAACTATAGCACTTCGAAAACAAGTTTTAATCGGTTTAAAAGTATTTCTGCAATAAGCAAAGATAATTTATAAGTTTTACTTTGATTCCAAGAGAATTTTAAAAATATTACCAATTAAAAATTTAAGAAATAATGGCCACATTTATATATCTATATTAATGACTTGTAACTTATAAAAAGTTAATAAATGACGACAAATCGAAAGAATTATATATGAAGCAAATATTTAATTTGTAATTTGTTTTGCCTTGTACGAAGAGAAGTTCTGAAATTAAGCAAAATCGAAAACATGTTGGCATTTAATCAAACACAAATATATAACGAAAATACGAAAATTTTATTACAGTAATTTCCTGATTATAACTTGCAGTTCTCTGTGCTTTTTAAAGTCAATTTAAAAGCAGGTGCAAGATATACATTCCAGTAATTTTTGCAGATATAAAAAAGTACTCGTGAAATTATAGTACTTAGTAGTTTAGAAGCAATCTACAATCGAGGAATACCTGATTATTGTTATCATATCATTCTAAGAAGCTAACTTTAGAACTTAATAAGTGAGGAACAAGATGGATTTGGAGTGGAAAGATCATGTATAGATAAATTATTTGCATTACAACAACTAACTGAAAAATAGATTGGCAAGACACTAAGAAACATGCCTAGTTAGCACTGATAAACCTAGAAAGGCATATGACTATCTCACATTGCAGGTTATGAGAAACACTTGAAAGAAAGGAATATATTCAGAAATAATAGCCTTTATCGGGAGAGTGTATAATGAATAAATGTTAATTGTAAGTAACATTTATACTCACAAAATAGCAAAGGTGAGTTATGAGTTTTACTCAATTCAGAGGGAATAGGAGAACTAATTCACAGACTAACACAGTAGTTTTGAACTGGGGTGCTTCAACGACACTTCAATGGTGCCGCGAAATGTAGTACTGAGCAGTGCCATAATACTTCTTACGTATATTACTGAAAGTACGAAAAGCGTAATAACATTAGTAAAGAAGGATAAATAAAAAAAATTACCGAGCTCGGGATGCCATTATTAAAAAAAGTTGAAAAATACTGAAATAACCAAGAATATTAAGAGCAATAAATCCGATGTTATGGGACAATATCAGTATCAAAAGCTAAAAGCATAAGTATGAGGCACTAATTGGCAACATAGTAATAATGAAAGTGAAATATAGAATATGAAAACGCGAGACAAGAAAAGAGTAAATGCTCTAAAGATGGGATGTACTGTACTAGGAAGTGATAGCTTGAAAGAACTGCTAAAGAAGATATTAGAAGAACGACAGAAATAGAAATTGAATTGATGAAAAGAATAGGAGGAAAACTAAAATGGTATGGATGCAAGATGAAGATGGGGAGGCGAGATGGCTATCCAGGATCTTCCTATGGACTTCAGAAGAAAATTAAAAATATCTATAAGATCCTGGAAAAAGTAACCGAAGCTAAGCAGGAGGCTATAAGATGAAGACATCGCCGAAGGCGTGGTGAATGGATATTAGCAGATGGCGTTCAACTGTATAAATCGAAGAAACAAACGTATCATCCTGCATTTTATTTTATCAATCATTTATTATAAAGGTTAATTGTAAATGTAATGTTATATATATATATATATAATTACATATTTTTATATTCTTGAATATATTAATAGAAGTGGGTGGCTTCTTTTAATAGATTACACTCGAGACCCGATAAAATGCGGGTGTCGCTTATAACACAGTAAAAAATTGGATCCCAATTCTGGCATAGTACTTTGTGCAGCACTACAATCAAATTACTATAGGGTAGTTTAGTGTTATACTTGGTTTCTTCTTCAATGGTTTCCGCGCGTATATAGTACAATATTTCTTTTTACTCTCACCTAGTATAATGTAGTACCAGGTGCCAAGTATATTTTTGAAAATTCAAAAACTTCTGTAGCTACTAGAATCATACATATTTTGATAAAATATAGAACTATGAGTTTAATAATCTGTAAATTTGATTTTATTTCATAAAATTATGATATCATATCTACTAACGTACTGTATCTTTGTAATGAATGCTATGTTATTTCTGTTTAGCCATTAGAAAAATTACTGTATTACTACTATTTAATTTCTAATTATTCTAATTTCTCAGATGTTAATTAAAAGTCCAGTTTTCTTAATTGAAAAACGAACTGTTTCTAATAAATTCAAACTTAACAGCTGATATTAACTTACAATTAAAATTGCCCATTTATAGAAATTAAATGGACTCCACGAGGAACGAAATACGAATTTCGATTCAATTTTTTTTTCTTTTTTTTTTTATGGATAATTTTATGAGATTGGATTTTGAAATAGATTTTTTACAGTAGTAAAAGAACAAATACCTCACCAAGAGCTTTCGTAGATTTTCATTAAATTTTAACATCTAGTAAAAAAGGTTTGCAAAACATATCATAAAATATCAGTAATTTGAATACTTTTATGTATTAAAAAGTCAAAATGTTTTTCCTTTCTCTCATTAATATTTGAAGTTATAATGGAAAAATATAATGAAGAAATGCCAAAAGTTAGATTCCGGAGCCAACCTGTCAATAGCACATTTTTTAAACAACGGCACTTCCTTGTAATTTTATGTAATGTTACTGAATATAAACATGACTAAATTCAATTCGTTTTCAAATAATTAAAATATTCTTTCTTTAATTTTACACGGTTAAGGCATCAACCTAATACTCTGGGACTTAAATTCGAGATCAAGGTTCCAAATTTCGAGTTATGAGAATATCTACACGAATGTGGTACGAACTCGTTCGGTGAATGGTCTTAATGAATGCCTAACTCGTGACTAGTTATTCGGGTCAAAACCATTGGAAATTTTCACCAGTGATTTAATCTGGACACATCGGACATCTCACCTCACCCCGAATCTATCGTGGACACGAAAAAGGACCCTCTTGGTGTCCACAGAATGGAAAGAGTTTTGAAAAAAGAGAGGAAAAGAAAAGAAAGAATACTTCTTATTCATCCAAGACTACCGGTCATTTTTATTGGATGTATATATTTTAATAATACAATTTTTCAATATATATGTTATTTTGCTTCATGTTATGCCTACATAAACGGAAAAAAGCGGCTAAAAATTATTATTAGGAAAAATTTTAGAATTTTTACATAAAATGCAGAAATGTTTCCTCTGCAAAAAGAATTCTTTATAAATTTATAAAGAATTAATATTTCCACATCAAAGTTATCCGGAATTTATACCCTCCGGTATAATATTTGAAAAAAATAACGTCTTGTCTTCGATTTTGTAATCATTTATTCATTTCGAATTCCATTGTAACGGATTAATAATCAAGCAAAATAACTCCCATTCTTATTAGAAATGTTTCACATTCGTTAAATATTTCTTTTATTATTTCCATAAATCTATTGTTAAAGTGATAATTTTTAAGAGTGAACTAAAAGCAAACGAGTCATCTTCACTTCTAAAACATGAAGGACTATTAATTTACTATTTTTATTCATATACTTTTCCTTACTTTTTAAAAAATAAAAAGCACGCATGCAATATATCTCGCCTTAAAAAGAACATGAGGATTTTTTTTTACATATTATATAAAATATGTAGTGGTAATAATAATAAAATAAATGGTTTGAAGAAGAAAAATCTGAAAAACTACAACATTATATAACACTAAAGGTCTAAACATATATTACACGTATTTTTTTAATATACAATATCACTTATATTTACTAAAAGTAGAAATATTTTTTAAAATATTAATTTATAAATTTTCTACTAATCTTATATTTATAATATTTATAGCATATAAATAAATTGGTATTCTCTGTGTTAATTGCTTTTTATTACTACCAATGGCAATAACGACAGTAATTGGTTTTATTTTGTTGCATTTTATAAATCTTTATATAGAATTTTTCAATAACTTTAAGACAAATTATACTTCATTTTGTATGTTACATTCGGTTAATAAAAAATATACTTAAAATGTCTGCCAAATTTTATATTAACTTTCAAGTATTAGGAGAAAAATACATAAAAAAAAACTTACAATAAAATATGGAATATGTGGCTATAGAAATCTGTTTTAATTACAATATGCAAATGTTTTCTTCTTATTCTACAAAGATACTTACTTAAAATAAATTTATACAATCTTAATTATCCTCTGAAACATTTTTAAATTAATTTTTTTTTTAAATCTTATAATAGGAAAAAATAAGCATTATTTTTAAAACAATAGAAATAAAATATAACTGTTTCTTGCAAGAAACAATTAAAACTAATACACTTTAGACCAATGATACGCAAATTATGAATCGCGATCCCCAAAGGAATCTCAGGAAAAACAATAAAATACGATAATAAAAATAGAAAAAAGTGAACCAAGTCCCACACTACGCTTTTATTGGTTAAGTAGAAATAAAAAGTAATGAAAACAATAATTAGGATCGTACAAAACTTCTATCTAATAAAGGAAAGTCGCGAGTAAAAAGTTTGTAGATTACAAATGTTTAAGAAACTACTTACAAAGAAAATCAATAATGAACGAGAAGTCTTTTCAAAATACAAGTATAACAGAAGCAAATATTACCTTCAGCAACAGACATTTATCTAAATCATATATCTTATCTCAACTCAAAAAACTTATTGAATGATCTTTAACCTTCACGAAAATAATATTTATATAGTAGATATTACATTTTCAATGTAGATATGAAGTATAATATCCTAATAATATATAAATAAAAAGTTACTTATAGATATTTTTTAACTTTTTTTGAATAAAAAAAAATAATTACAAACACAGCAATGCATTGACAAAAAAATTTTTTTTACTTCAATATATATATATTAAAACCGAATTATTTAAAACCTAAAACATATATTTTAGTTATCATTCATAAAGCTTCTTGCCTTTTCTTCCTTTATTGTTTGTTCTTTTATGGCTACTTTTCCGTTAAAGTCCGTCCAAATAACCAAACAGTAGCTATAAAAGAATAAACAATATATTTTCTTGATTTCCTGCAGATGCAACATCAGCATTAGAAGAATTCTACGCATGATTCTTCTTAATTTTGATATTATATAACTGTAAAATATACGCAAAAATACAGAATTACGCAACGGAACTCTCCTGATTTCTGTTGTATAATTCTGTATTTCTGTATGTACCAATATATATTATAAAATTTAGAATCTTTGTTATATACCAAAACATTTAAACAGTTTTTAAACAATAAGTTATTATCCTTCTAAGCTAAAAATATCCTTCAATTCAATTAATATTTCATTAAAGATTTACATTTGAAAGAGACACACAATCGTTTTACCGATTTCTAACCCGGCGAATTTTATTTAATTTATTCTACTATGTGACTCAGAGATCAAATCAAGGTTATCGGGTCATTTCACTCACGATATCGACGAACAAAACACGATCGTTGCTATAAGAAAATGGCAGCAGAGAGAGAGTACAGTTATATAATTTCTATGCTTAGGAGAATGGAAACAAATTTATCTAAATAATCGTAAATAAAATGATTTATTGATAAAGTTTTTAAAGTTAATTAAATATTAAGTTTCCATTTATAAGACAAATAAAACGAAATAAACACAAATGTATTGATGTGTTTACTTCCACAAGGCACCACTCGGGGCAGCATTGTCGCATGTAGCAACAAGGCGTGTCGATGAAAGAAGTATATGGAATTGTTGTCAACTGTCCAATTCTTCAGGAAATGACGATTACATCACATCAATGGACTTCTATTTAATGATCGGAAGTGCCAACGATAGTAGTCATTAACCATTTAATCCGATTAATCTAGACAGAACTTTAACAAGAAATTGACCTCGGATCGTTTAGAAATTCGACAAATAAACGGATTTAAATTGAATATTTCTGTTAGAGTTGCTCATATTATGTAATGTGTCATGCAAAATCTATTTATTATATTCTAAACAATTTATTTTTATTTTATTTTTTTATTGGATGGATAGAACAAACGAATATTTCAGTATTACTACGTCCTAAAATATCCTTTTTTCTATGTTTAAAAATATTTTAAAGATGGCACTTACAGTTTTATTCCTCTAAATAAAGGAGTTCGAGCTCTTAACGCGATGTTCTCTAATCACGTGTTGTCCTTGTATGTATGTTTACGCCCCCTTTCGTTATTTTCTGCAAACTATTAGAATTTTTCCGAAATTTCTATTTTTATCCATTCAATAAAGTTGTATTTATTTTAAAAATTCATTAAATATTTTTCTAAAATTAAATTAAATTTATTAAGCAATATAAATGATAAATGATGCTAAAATTCATTATTATTATTATTATTTTTTAAACGCGTGGTTTATCTGGTAGTGATATGCGCAGGTCAAAGTCACAATGATTAATGAAAGTATTTGAAGTATGCTTAAATTATGGCCACGTCTGAAGTTACAAATCTTATGTAGAGAGAACAGTAGCATGCTTCTGTTCTAACACACATAAATTGTACATTTTAACCTCTCGCCTAGCTTCTGCCAACTTCGGATTTTCTGCAGCAATTTTAAGATTTAAATTTAATTTGTTGAAAATTTAAATTAATTTTACACTATAAATTATCTCAGGTTTATAAATGTTTATGTAATAAATAAAATGTGAATAAATTTGACTAATAATAATAATTTATAAAATTTTTTTCATTCTAAAGTTAATAAATTAGACCAAAACCCGGAAACGATACTTTTCCACAATAACTTTAGATACTCAAATTTTCCGTATGATACAATAGAGAATAATTATACAGAGAAAGGGCCGTGTTTTTTACATAAAGAGCTAAATTTGACGTATTTAAGGCACCAAATTTAGTCCTTTATGTAAGAAAACGGGGCTCCAAATTTAGCCCTTTATGTAAAAAAACAAGGCCCCGAATTTAGCCCTTCGTGTAAAAACCATGGCTCCTTTCTCTCATCATTTTTTTTTACATAAGGGAATAATATAATCATTTTAAAAAATGATATAAATTAGTTTCTAAAGGTAAGTGGCGAAAATTTTGTTTTTATTCTTTTAATTAAATTTATTTAATTTATTATTAAGGCTTTTAGAAAGGGGCCCACAACTACTACTGGTTTGGCCCTATCTTAGCTCTCTTAATCCTTCTCTATATATAGATACACATAGAGGGGGACTAAGACTGATCGAATTCTCTCTCTCTCCCTCTATATATTTATAGATAGAGAGAGACAGAACTATAAACAATTTAAAAAGAAAAGCAGTTTTCAGTATTAAATTTACGTAACTTAACTGTAATTTCTACTAAAATAAAAATAAAAACGAGAATTTATATTTACTATTTTTATATACAAAATATTTTTCTACTGTATGTGTGTGTTACTCAAAAGATTGTTAAAATACGTCACTGTCACATAATGAGCTCCATCCGTGTCAATGAAAACTTCACGGTATTATATGTTGGAGAAAAGAGCAAAATTGATGATTATATATTATAAAAGTGTCAAGTATCTTTGTGTAGAAAATTTTATTCTTTCAAGAATGTGTTGTGTCATAAAACTACTAGAAAATGTAGGCCATTCAATACCCATCTACATGTTTTATTTAACAAACCACCGTTAAATGTGGCTTTTCTGCAATGTTTTTTCTTGAAATAATAAAATTTATATTGATATTTTTTAATTAAATTCATTTATTTACGAGTTATACTTTTTTCTTTCATTAATAATATATTATAAAAGACGTAATAAATCATTTAAATAAATAAATATATATATATATGTATTTTTATGTTTTTTTTATACAGTATTTGAATAAATATTATAAATAAAATCAAACAAAATTTGATTTTACAATCTTAAAAATTTAAATGATAAACATTTTTTTTAAATATTAAAAACAAAAAATAAAAGGGAGAAGTTTCTTATTTACATAAGAAAATCCCATTAATAAATTTATCTTAATACTTTTTAGTAGTATAAAAGATATAAAGACTTTTATAAATATATCTAATTATAATAACAACAGGCCTCACAATTGAAGGGCCTCAAAAATTTTATTATTTCTTAATAATATAATACAATTTTTTAACACCGTTTAGTGTTTTTTAATACACTGGGAATCTCAAGAATCTACTTGGTCCAGGCCTCTCTTGATCTCTAAGAGGCCCTAATTGCTCTGATATTAAGATTTATTATTCTTCTATTTTTAATTAATGAATTTTATATTTTATTATTTAAAAAAAACGCAAACATGTTTTTGTGACTAGTGTCACTTTTCCAATGACCCCACGTGAATTATCTTCCTTAAATCCTACTCGTTATCGATCGAGTGAGGATTTTTGGTTTTACTTGTAAATCAAATATAACTTCCTATTCTTAGAAATATTAAATATTTTTTTAAGAAAAGGAACACAGTAGTAAGAATAGGAATGAAGCCAAATTTATAAAAACCTATCACACAGTTGCACTTGGCTGTGCATCCGTGAAACTTTCCACTTTGGACAGAAATGTCGAAATATATGCGTATATATATTACGAAAATTTAAAATATAGGGTAAAATATATGAAATCATTAAAACATTTCAAGGATACCGACAACCTACTTTCAGTTACGTCAAGGAAAACAGTCAATAACTGGTTTGACAATATTCGCTTTTCTACGTCCTAGACCTTATTTTCGTGTTTATAGAACCACATAAAAATCTTTTTATATTACAATTTTCCTATTTCGTTTTGCAAAGTGTAGATTCCACTCTTAACGATAAGAAAAATATTCGTTTTTTATCCTCGCTTCTAGCCATTGGAAATTTTCATAATCAAGATTTATAGCGGACATATTATTATTATTATTATTTTATTGATATTGATATCCGTAATTTTAGTAATTTGATATTCTAAGTTTGTATTTTGCATAGAATATAAGCTTTATTTATTACTGTATTAATTAAATTTGCTTTATTCGATAAACTTTCGTTAATTGGGTCGTTTTAGGAGCTTTTGAGACCCGTGCCAAATTGATTTACGCGCATTATATAGATGCAGATATCGAACAAATATATAAGTAATAAACAGTGAGACGAGACCCTCTAACATGGCCTCGAGGACCCTTGTCTCTGGCAACGGCTGGGTATGTTCGGGTGTGCTATTGCATTAATACAGCCCTGCTTTTAGGCTATCGTAATAGCCTAAAAGTCAGTTAGCGGAATCCTTAATTTATAATCAATTTAGTTTTAGTCTTGTGTGTTTTTCTGGTGTATTTCAACTGTATCAATTATACTAATTTTGTAAAAGAAATCACTCTATTATAAATTATTTATGACTCATAAGTTACAAGTGATTCGGGCACAAAAAGTTAACCAGCTTTCGGCTCAAACTGTATTGTTTTTGGCATAGAAAAAAAATTGTTTCCTTTAAAAATGTGTAATTTATTTTTCGTGAGGATTTGAAATAAATTTGTTGAATGAAAGTTACAATTAATTTTACGAAAAATTTAAACAAAAGATGAACTATTTGGCACGACCTTATTGAGAAGTAAATCCGAAGTTATGGTTTAATGGTAACTTTATGGATGCTGTTGTAGTATCATTCTCGAATATTAATAAATAAAACACGTTAACTGCAAAAATATATTCAGTAGAAATGGATTTTAGAAGGAGCTCGTAAATTTTCTCATTCCATGAGTTGTAGTGATAACAATTTAATACGTAATTGTACGATACTAAACATATATATCACTCGATAAACGTACACCTATCTCTACTACGAACACATTGCAACAAATCATTTAAATTCGGTAACTCCTCCTAATCTTCTTCACCTTCGCAGTTCATTCACTCGCAATTTTATTTAAAAAAAATGATAGCATGACTCATTCGCCTACATAAATAACGCCAACATGTAAATTTCTTTTAATTAACATAAAAAGTTGCAAAAAATTAATTACATTGAAACATTCATTAAAAATATACTTCCTGCCAGTTTTTAAATTTTTAAAAATATTTATCTGTATTTTTATTTAAATTAGAAATTTTTTTACAGTTGACAACGGAGTGCATAACATTACTTAACCGTTTAAAGGTGTTAACCTAATGGAAAGTATTAAATAATTCATTATTTCTATTGTGCATGCCCTAAGTATATATTCCGCCCTATTAAAATTGATAATAATATGACATAAGAAGGAAAACTGTACCTGTAAAAGTTAAAATAATAATAATAATAACAATGAATGATTACTAGAATACACCTAGCCGAGGCATTTCTACCGTAAATGGTAAAAGAGGAAGTCGTTCGAATCATTTAAAATCGCAAGGTCAACTAGTATAATACGTAAGACAAGAATTATCGTCGTCGAAAGCATTCCGATTGGATGCCTGCCCATCAATTCTATTCACGTGTTAATGGCGTAAACATGCCTATGTAAACAAGTGTAGTGTTTATAACTCTTACATAATATTCTGTAAAGTAGGCAGCTGAGTCAAGTGTCTTACAAAACAATAAAAGAATCGCCTGTCTTTCTATTTCGTTTACCGTATTAATTTCGAAAAATAATCATCGATATTCCTCTAAACGTGAAGGATGGCCCAAAAATCAGCCCAAAAATCAGGCCCCTTAATTGGCTCACTCATTCGAATAGAAAAAAAAAAAACGCTGTTCTAAACTTAGTGTACAAATCGTATTCACAAGTGTACCTGGTTAACTGCTTTTGTACAGGATCTTCTATGTGTTTATAGTGCTCTTTTGTACTTTTGTAGCGTAGTTTATGCTTTTACAGCATATTTTAATAACGTTCTTTTATGTAAACCTTATTGTCAATAAAAATAAACTTTTTTCGGCTTAAAATGTTGAATTTTAATTCAGAAATAATTAATATATATAAGACAGGTAAAAGTTCAAATTATAGAATTTTAGATTATTAAGAAAAAAAAGCCTATAATTAATATAAGATATTTCTTCAAATATTTGATTAATTGCGTTACAGTTAACTAAGCTTAGATGATTCCAAAATACGATTTAAATCAGTTATAATATCAAATATTAAATTGTAATAATATCTATATAATAAATTAAAGAATTTCATATAAATAAAATTGATTTTTATACAACGTATTAAAAATTAAATCCTTTTAAGGTTAGTAGTAATAGCGATATAAATCTATAAACATAAATATATTATTATATCAAATAAATTAAATTTAAAAATATGTTATAAATCTCCTCTCAATTTTATTACGTTTAATTATATTATAATTCTTGAATTTATTAGAAAATTAAAAAAAAAAAATGCTTAATAAATTTATTTAAAACTTAAAAATCCCTTTATTCTGCATTTATCGCCTTAATTGAATGAAAGTAAAATGCATTTAACAGTAATTTGTTAAAAACATTTTATAAAATTCTATTCTTTTCATATAAAATAATGTAAATTACGTTAAACATTAGAGAATAATTCAATTTTTTTTTTTTTTTTTTTTTTTTTTTTTTGCAGATTGACATTTATAATTTTGTAAAATGAAAATCTTTCTTATCCAATATATACACAACTAATTGAATTTAATTACTTAAATGACAGTTTCAATTAAAAAGAAAACTTTATTTTATAGTTGGAAGCAAATAATGCTGCAAAATAATAATAATAATATAAATTAGTTTTAATGTGGTTAAACCGTAGAAGAATTTAAAGATATTTATAAACAGATAAGGAGGAAATTAATAAACAAAAGTATACCAAGTTTATGTAAAGTTCTATAGAAAATTAACTTTAGCTTTGATGATTCATACACAAAGTTTACTAATTATGGAATTACAGGAACTCTTGAGTAATTTTAAAGCCTAAATTTTGATTATTTTAATAATTTATTATCTTAAATATAAATTATTCATCGATAGAATTGCCTTTCATAAATATTACATCACATTTCCTTGATAAAATTTTCGATTTTTTGGAAAAAATTCGTACAAAATTTTTTGACGACTACTCTCCATTTGTTTACATATATATTATTCTTGTCTACTCGGCCAAGGTGTCCTAATGTAAATTATTCGGCCAAGGATGTTAAGTATTGAGGCTAGACTCAGCAAACGGATATACGAAGAATCCAAATTTTGTTTATTCTTTCATTTATACGCCCGCGTATTAAATTAATTAATCTGTACATAAATATACAAATTTTTAAAAAAGAACACCTAGTATTTGTATGTATTATTAATAAACTATATAGCCTATTAATAGACAACCGTCATCACAGCTTTGTACAGTAACTTTCACTGCAGGAATCGTTGCATCCGACAGTTTCGTGGAAGGGTAGAGGTATGACGTTCTTATTTTCTTCCTTATTTTCGTGGAAAGGCAACATAATAACAGTCTTTTCGGGTGTTTTCTGTTCCTTTTCTGATTTCTCATAAGGGAGCACTATAACATTTTTGTTTGGCTCTACGTCTTCGTTCTTGTCTGTTTTATCCTTCTGCGGGTCGGGATGCGTCACTTCCGTTGTTTCGTAATAAGGGAGAACTATAACACTTTTATTAGGTTCTACGTTGTCATCTTTCTCATCTTTACTACACACCTGTTCGGTTTGTGACATCGTTTCCTCTCTAGATGGCTGTTTATCGTAGAACGGTAAGCTGATCACAATGTTTTCGCAGTCGGAATTTTGATTATCTGTTTGAGAAGGCTTGGGAGGAGAAGGAGGACGAGGAGGACGAGGAGGACGAGGAGGATGAGCTTTCAATTCTAATAAGTCGATACACGATTGGACTCTTCCTATAGCGTTTTTTCTTGCCAAGCGTATATCCTCCGAGCCCATGGTATCGATATCGTCTAATTTTAGCATGCAGCGAGTCAACATTTCGTCTAAATAACGATATAGTTTATCTTGGACTTCTGTCAAATTCTCCACCTGCGTCTTTAAATCTTCTACTTCTTTAATTATAGATTCGATTTCTGTTGATTGATCTCTCGATTTTTCTTTCAACTCTTCGGGTTCGCAATTGACTTTGACTGTTGTTACATTTCGTCGCCTACGTTCCGGGACTCTGTTAGCGAATTTATGATACATAGGCTCTGCGGAAGACTGCGACTGACTACGCTGAATGTCTTCATCTACAATGTTTCTACGTCTCCTGCGTGGGACCGTATTGCTCTGTTGAGTCTCGAAATCCGTAAACCGAGGCATATCTTCCTGTATTCTCGAAGATTCGGGAGTTTGGGGGCGACTGCTAGATTGAAACTCGTCTCGACACTCCACCATAATTGGAATTCGGTGCACTCTTGGTGGTTTTCCTTCCTGTTCAATGCTTTCGTCTGTTTCTGGCGTGCTTTCCACATCCGACCGACTACTAGTTCTTGACATTCTGGGACTTTCATCAGCGAAATCAAATCTTCTGACTCTAGGGTTAGTATGAGACCCTGTGTACTCTCTAAAAGGTCTACCCCACTCCATATCATCGTAATGGCTGGGCTAAAAAAAAAGAAAATTAAAAAAAAAATAAGTATTTAAGAATACAACCGATAGAATTGAATAGCATTTAATTGGAATTTATTAAAAATAAAATTTAAACGGTTTGGCACCCTTTCAGGTACCTTGATCTAGTTGAGATAAAGAGGTCTTCGATCTTCCCACGACCTTAATTGCGAAATTCCATCCAACGTACTTCAAAACTATACAAAGAATTTAGAACACGTGACCTTAAGTAAAACACACGAATATAAAGCAAAAGCATTTTGTAAACTTGATTACCGCAGGAAGTTATCGATTATTGACTAATTAGTAACGTTATATTATAATTTACATTAATCAATTCCTACCTTATTAAGAGTTTATTGTTCACGCGTTTAATCATCATACACTCGTAGAAAACACGCAAAATTTTTGAATTAAAAAAAGAGAAACATAAAAAACGAGCCACGGTTATTAACTTACCATAAAAAGTACTACTTTGTTATCGATCTGGGTACGTATAAAAAGAAGTTATATAAATTTCGAACAATTTTTCCGGTCAACGAATCCAACTGTCACTACAAAGTGTGGTGGAACAAAAGCACTGACATTAAATAGAGTGTTTACGTCATAATTTCCGGACTTTTATTACTTTTCTAGTCATTAAAACGCATTTTGTTGATTAAATTTCTATACAATACTTTACATTAATGACAAAGAGGGAATTATATCATTTTAACTTTAGATAGTACGAGTCGTATAATATCAATATCCTGCAATCTACATTTACTTTCTAAACTCTTTTTTTCCCCCTGTACAATTTAAAATTTAAGTCAATTTAAGCCATAATTTAGCTTCATTTTATACGTCTCATTCTTCTCTATCGATCAAATCAATCGATAGTGTAGAAATTTCACAATACATTGATCGGCCATTAACTTAAAGGTTAAGCCAATAAATCTGATTAATAAAAATTTCCATTAAAAGTAGATTATTAAATGAAGTGTTAAATCTTCTATTTTTATATCTTATAACTTATGTAAGTTTAAGGAAATAAACATAACGCCCACTTATTAATTTTCCTGAAAGTTATATACAGAAGAGTTCACCCTTTTAACCTTTATTTTTCACATATAAAAACCATTTTATATCTATTATAATAAAAGATTTTATGCCCAAACCTATTATTGATGACTTCTTAACGATGACATCTGTCCAGGCCTTTAACTATGCTTACTTTCTGCCCATATTGCATTAAAAATCGAAGGAAAACATTAATACAAAGCCGTAAAACACATAAAATTTTAGTGTAAAGGTCGTGAATATATATATTTTTCAATTATAAATTACAGCAGACTGTGTTTACTTGTTTTCTATTTTAAGAATCTACGCAGCAGTTACTGCGTCTAATAGACAAAACACCGGCTGCAATTGTTTGAAACTTTAAGACAGCCGAAAAAATGTCGAACATATAAAAAAAAAGGAAAACAAAACTTACTCTGCTCATTCTTTCCGACCATTCAGACCAACTGGAACTTAACGGAGGAGTAGGATCGTAAAACATGGCTTAAGCTAGACTTACAAAACGAGAAAGATGCTATATCCCACGTCGAAAAAGTGTTATCAAATAAAAGTAACGTAATAAAAAGAGTTAACCAATGATAGCTTGTTAATTCGCTTGTTTCTCCAATGAGATAGCATAAATAGCGCGACTTCCTTAAATGGAATTAGACCCCTGTATAGTGACGTCAAGTGACGAGATAGGTAAAATAAGAATAAATTCCACGTATTTTAAGACTTCTGCGTTGCACTTTCTCATTTTCTAACGTCTCTAACGTTGAAAAATAACGAAAATAATCTCGTACTGAGAATAAACAACTGTCTCTTTTTTTCCCCTATTATTATTATTATTATTATTATTAACATATCTTCTGTTAATTATTAAAGGGAATTAATACTTAAAATAATTTAATTATTTTAAATTATATGTCTATTTAAAAAAATTCAAATTTAATTAATTTTTAATATTAAATAAATTAATTTTATTTAAACAGGTAGTTTACAATTGCTAAACGTATTTATTTATTTATTTAAGGGTAGTTTTTCTTTTTTATATTGTGTATTTACGTATCTGTGCGCCATCTATTTTTGATTTGTAAAAATATATTTGAAAAATATTTTTTTCCTGTAAATTTATTATATATATTTTTTCCTCCTTCCAATACTTTGATGTTCTAGAAAGTTTCTTTTTAAGAATTTTCGTCTGCTTCAAAGTTTATAAACAGGCACATAAATGGAAAAAGAAATATTGATTTTACTATTAGAGGTATAATTTTTTCTACATTAGCAGGAACATTTTTTTCTTTTTAACGTATAGGGTAGCCCAAAAGTCATTATAAAAACTAAATAGTTGTGTTGTTTAAACACCTCCCCGTGTTTTAATCGTGTTTTCGCTAATTTTTCAAAAACAAAGATTTGTTCTAAATTCAATTTATGTCTCAGATTCAAAACACATAAAAACAAACCGTGATTAAATGATTTTTGGGCCACCTAATATAACACATCCATAAATAATATTCTGATTTATATACATAATTTTATATGCGTACGGTACATTAAAAATATATTTATATACGCGTTATATAAGATACAGCGTGGCCTAAAAGTTAACCGATGTAAACGTTAAAACACTGTTTTATTCCACTATTTATGTACGTATTTATATATATAATATTTCCACTAGTATATTTATTTATTTATCTACACAATTTTCGATTTATAAAACAAGAATTTTTGATATTTAACGTGACATTTAACTTTAGATTATCTTTACATCTTTTTTAAAAAAATATTTAAATCTCATAATTTAATTAAATAAAAACATTTTAATTTATGTTGATTTAAAGCTTCCTCATACAAAGAATTTAATGTATATTTTTTTAAAATTAATATATTTAAGTCTTCTGATATTTAAAACTAAGAAGAAATTAAGAAGGAAAGGGATAGAAAAAAAAAATTCTCATTTAAATATTCCGAACATGATTTAGTATAAAAGTTTTAATGAGATTCGTAGTACATCTTTCAAGTTTTCTATACTTTATATACTTTAAAAACAGTAAAAACTTATATAGAAAATCCCGAATTGAAGTGTACCCTTTACAGTTTATCTTGTAATATATGAGGCAATTTTGATAGAGAATCAGATTGAAAGGATTAATTTATGAGCCCCCATAAAAGAGAAACCACAACAATCTCCACAACAGATATTGCTCTCATCTATTTTTATGTTTTATTTATGAAAACAATTTTTTTCCAATATTGTATCTATATTATAAATATTTTTCAAAATTGGATTTTATAAACGTTAAAAGAAAAGAAACCAGGTAAAATAAATTAAGCTTTTAAGAGGAGGGGGGAAAAAACCATAATAATTAATAAGTAAGAAAATTATAAATGTTTCTTTCATTACAGAAAATTCTTAAAATAAATTATATTTTAGTAGAAACCAAAAAAAAATTTATTATTATTATTTTTTTAAGTATGTAAACTCTATTAAAGTGAGTATCATCATTTATGCAAAACTTCAATTTTGAATAATTTTAAATTTAAAAAAAAGAGAGAGAGAGAGAGAGAGAGAGAGAGAGTTTTGTATAATGTAATTTTAATTTCCGATCGAAATTTATATATATATATATTAAAAAAAAATTATTTTTAAGGAAAAAACTTTCAGAATTTTTCATTTGTCTTCCTTCTTTTATATTTCTATACAATATTTCATTTGCCATTTTTTTTATTTCCTGCTAATGACTATTTTGTTCTCTTTTATTTCATATCTAGTGGCACTCGAGATAAATTTTTATTAGTAGTTTTAAAACTTATCATTTATTTATTTTCAACTCGAAACGAAGACTTAATAATTAAATTTTTTTTTATTTTTATTCTTTTTAATAGCATACGTTCCTACCGAATTTTGTTTATATTTAAAATTCTTTACTAGATAAATTAATTTAATAATTTGTGTTTAAATATTTCTAGAATAAGTTTTTTTTTTTTTTTTTTTTTTCGAAATAAATCATAATCTAGATCATTTTCGGTTTGAGCAATTTTATTTACATCTTGAAAACATGGCTTCCTGCATAGAGCATTAATAAAAAGGTACAATTTCCTGGTACACACACATAAAACGTAATAAATGTGTACAAAGTCGATTGATTGTGTGACAAAGAAGATGATATGATCTCGAGGATATAATTGTTTCTTTTCTTTTTTTATTCCTCCCTCTGCTATAAAATAATTTAAAAATCAAACTGATCTACATATAACACTTTAAAATCACTTTCTTTTCAGTGATTTTTTTTTCTGGGAAATCGTGTCAAGAATTTTTTTTTCTTTTAATAATCTCCATTGTAGATTAAAATAATTTTAAAAACATGTAAAAACTTATATACCAATGTAAAAACACATTCAAACATGAATATTCATGAGATATTGTAATTGAGCGATTTAAAACCTCTGTCTTCTACTTTGACATCGTCTGCACAGTGAGAAGACAAGGCAAAGCAAAACACATCCACAGACTCCCAAAGCAAAACCTATGATCCACCAATACAGTCGAAACGAATCTTGTTGGGGTAAGCATATAGTTGGATCCTCATCCGCAGCATATAATCTGTTACGATGGCCGCTACTTTGTTTTGGACAGTTTTGTACTCCGTTACATACCAGTTCTTTTCTTATACATGTCATGGTCGATGCACAAAGAAATTCACAATCTTTTCCTAGTGAAACGAGTGAATCGGAACTGGAGGGAGTTGGTAAAACTTTTAGTTGTGTCCACCATAAAGTAAAATTTCCTTCAGACGATTCTGATGTACGATATTCGACCGTAACATCAGACTTGCGAATTTCTTCTTTCTCTAAGATAAATGTCTCGTCTGTAGATGATAACGTCTGACAGAGGATTATCTGATTGACGATTATGTAATCGAACGTACAATTATTCTGACCGTGAAAATGTTCTAGTTGAAAAGAAACGTCCATTCTTGGAAAAATGGGAACTCTCCATCTACAGTACATGGCTTTAGTTGGATAAACATTGGAAGGTGGAAATTGAATTACTCCTTGCAGATCTAATGGTCGTATTTCCGTACCACATCTATAATCGCTAAAATGGGTATAATTTCCCTGTAGATAGGTTTTAATCTTCATCCCCTTCACTTCTGGAGTTAAATGTAATGATAGCAACACTTTAGATCCTAGAGAAGTAATATGATGAACACGTTGACGATTACTTTGACATAAACAATACGGTGGATCATCTAAAACACCAGCGTAAACTTCCATTAGAAGTGGATCACCCAAACATTCGTGACAATTGACAACCATTTTCGAGAGCGGTGATAATAGGGTAATATTTATTCTTCCGTGGGGGAGCGAGCTGGCATCGAATGTATAATTACACACTATAGGTTGATTTCCGAGTGTAAAATTTAAATCTTGCAGTGACAAACTGAATGAGCCAATATCTTCCCTGGCGACATCGTATATTTTATTGCAAGCAGATTGACTTATATGATTATCTTGAGGCATAACATTAACAGTTTTCACCTGAAAGCCATAACTGAGTGATGAACCATCTAAAGATCCTGCGTGACTAAAAAATTCGACAAACATTACCGGCCCCGTTGTTTCATAAACGGCTCGTGGTTTATTCATATCACACAGTTTAGAAATTATCTTCATCCCATCCGGTTCGTACGAATCATACAATTTAATAGATTCTTCACAAAGAGTTACTCGTTCGACTCGAAACCACAAAAATTCTAAACGAATAACTTCTTCTTCAGAAGCCACAAAACGATAGAAGCACGTTGTATTACCCGGATACCAAGATCTCAAGTTGGAAAAATCACTCTCCTTATATCCTCGCAGATGTCGTTCGATACTGCAGCTGCTGTTCCTTAATTGAAGTGATTCTGTGTCCCCAGTATCGTAGATGCTATCAGCTTTGAAATGGAAGCCCGTATTGAGCAACGGTCCTGCTGGAGATGTAATAAACTCTACTAGCATTTCAGAACCGGAGGCTATTATATTAGATTTGAGCCTTCCTCTCCCGCATAAGGTGACGATAACTGGACTATCTTCGGTTGGTCCATCGTAAACACGAACGTAATCGAATGGACAATCTTCCGCCTGGCGCGAAATAGGGCGAGGAAAACACATTAAAAGGTTATCACACCTTAATCCGTCGACGTCGAATGTAGTGAGATCAAGTCCTACCAAACTGTGTCGAACACTAAGACGATATCTACAATGTAAAGCACGTGGATAAATTCCCGGGAAACCTGGTGATTGTACAAAGCATCTACCCGGAGAACAATCGTGAAAAACACGATCGCAATAAGTTCCGTATATCGGAGCACCCCTTCTGTTTGGATATAACTGTGGATATTGTCCGTATCTGGCATGAACTTCTCTTTGCTGTTCCACATTGGCATCGAACTGCAGATAGGTATCGTAGTCATATTTATCGACATGGAAAACAATTTTAACGTGAGGCGTTTCGGATATAAATGTCTTCGGAGAGTCAATATCTCCGCAATAAAAACCAGGATTGGCACGGTTGCTATGATTACTTTCTCGATATCCATCAATTATCTGTACGTAACCACCGATGCATTGCTGCCTGTCTTCCGTGGGTCGACCTATTCGGAGTTTAGTAAAGCGTACAAAGACTACCCAATCGTCACGTGCTGGTCGAACTCGAACCCGATAGCTGCAATGTAATGCTTTGCCACGATTTGCTTCTGTTACAGGAGGACTGGATACTGCTTGATATATATCTACAGTTTTATTGCACCTGTCTTCGTTTTCGTCTAAATTAAAAAATATATGTATATAGACATTATATATTAGATATCTTTAACTCATTTTAAAATAATCGCATTAATTTATTATTCGAAATTAACTAAATTTAAATTTAAATTTAAAAAATCTGTATAAAAGTAATTGCAATTTATCTCTAGTAAATTTAGAAAATTTCGAATCAAATTTTCTACATTTTATAAAATTATAGACTAAAAATTGGAAAAAGAAATCAAATGAGATTTTCGTAAACGAAATAAGATTTTAATAAATTTTTATATATTTTCAACATTATAATAATAAAATTTTAAAATGATTCCACCTGTTTAAAATGAAAAGAATTCTCAGAACGAGTAGATAAAAGGAAATCTTCAATTATTTGCAAATTTGTGCAAGGTGGAACCTTACCCACGTGCACGCTATCTGTCAATAGAGGGTCTACCTAACATTGTTCATAAACTAGTTACTATGACAACTATACTTTAATGTGACAGCGAGATATCAAAGTATGCAGTCAATATCGAAAATTATTCTTTTTTAAACGACAAAAAAGCGGCATAATTGTATCTAACCACAGTAACAAACGATAAATACCACACAATAACACTAAATAAATAAATAACGACTCATATAATATCAGAACAGTGATAATTAATTGATGCAAATTAAAAAGGACATAACGTTTTAATAATTCAAATAATACACACGAATATTTTTCTATTATTAATGCTCTTGCATAAACCGACTCGATAATAAATTTTAATTTTTATAAAGTTCACTATATATATAATAAATTTAATTATTACAAACGACGTTTTTGATAAATTAATTTGTCAGAATATATGATAAAATTGAATTTACTTACTTCCTCTATAGGCAACATCAGCAGCCATGCTGCCTTCAATAAGACAATATAGAAGCAGAAAGAACGTACGCCTATATATTTCACTCTTCATTTCGACGAGGGAAAGGATGTTATTAGTCTAATAAATCGCCTTTCTAATCTTTAACATGCTCTTTCTCGATACACGAGTAATTACAAGAGTCCACATCACTGTTAAACTGCTCTGACCCTTCTTCAACTGAGAGTGGTTGTTATTACGATCCACAACGCATGTGCAACGTTTTATCGATTAAGAATTGGAAGTCCGCAATGTTTAGATGAAAACTGTTGTACGCTCAACTGATTAAAATCCTTCATTTATAAATGTACTACTGTATCAAAAAGCGCTCTTGAGAAGTTCTCTTGATATTCTAAGTTATTTCTTCTTAAAGAAAAAAAGACAAGATGCGAAAAAAATAAATAAAAAAGTAGAAAATTATTTTATAAATGTAGTTGATCTCTGCACATCAAATGTTTGTTAAGAGAAAAGAGAATACATTTGATCACTTTTATATCTGCTTAACTGGCCATAATTAAATTTCTGTTTTAGTTAAAACAGCCTGTTTAATCATAACATTGATTTCCCAAAGCGTACTCTTGAAATATGTAGATGCTTGTATGTATTTAACTTTCCGGAATTAAATCGTTGTTCCACCGTTAAAAGACAATTATAAAGTAATTAGTCTATGTAAATTATGGAAATCAGACGAGACGATCATAAAAAAATATTAGCATAATTCTTTAAACCAATCGTTTTCTATACTTTTAAACGCTTTAAGGCATAAGTTTACGTAAGGCTTTAAATTTTATCTATTTTATTTTATTGATGCAGAGTGAGAACAATAAATAATTTATATTTATCATTGTTCGGGTGCCAATTTGAATTTTATAAAGTGAAAATTTATATATCAAAAGTAGTGTTAAATAATTTTCTAAAAGACATATAGAAACTAAGTGCTCAAGTCACTCTCAATTATTTATAATTATTGAGGACGTGTTTTAGGCATACCATTCCTTTTTCAATATTAAATTAATTCTACTTTTTAACACACATATAGATATATACATTAAATTTTAAAATATTTATAAGTACATTTTTTAATATTTTAAAAAGAAAAATGTATGATTTAAAATGTAAATAATTTTCTTATTTAAAAATTTTATCTATTTTATTTCTTCTTCTTCTTCTTCTTCTTCTTATAATTTAAAATTGTAAAAAACTATCACAAAATTTCATTTTTTTAAATATATTTTTTGAAAGAATTATCTTGAGTTATGTAATGAGTAAAAAATTAGCATAGACATTACGAAAGGAAAACCAAAAATATTATTCACATTTAAATTTTAAAAAATATTTTCAAATCTTACATGTCAAAACGAATTATCATCTAATAATTTTCTTTTGGATCTAGGCTGAAAAATTACTATTAAAATTTAATATTGTATCGTGATATATAAAGTTTGACTATTTTATCTATTTTAAACATCATAGTTATATGTATGTATAAAGCGGAATGTCTGCTGAAGAAATATATTAAATAACAGGCTTTTTAATAATTTAAAATTCTAGAATTTAAACTTTTATCTTTCTCTTATACGTAGTTTTTTAAAATTATTTTTGAATTAAAATTCGACATTTTAAGCTGGGAAAAAAGTTTATTTTTATTGACAATAAGGTTTACATAAAAGTACGTTATTAAAATATTCTGTGAAAGCATAAACTACGCTACAAAAGTACAAAAGAGCCCTATAAACACATAGAAGATCCTGTCCAAAAGCAGTTATCCAGATATACTTGTGAATATGATTTGTACACTAAGTTTAGAACAGCGTTTGTTTTTCTATTCGAATGAGTGAGCCAATTAAAGAGCCTGATTTTTGGACCACCCTTCACGTTTAGAAGAATATCGTTAATAGTGAAATTTTCGAATATTTTTCGAAATTAATACGGTATACGAAATAGAAAGACAGGCGATTCTTTTATTGTTTTGTAAGACACTTGACTCAGCTGCCTACTTTACAGAATATTATATAAGAGTTATAAACACTACACTTGTTTACATAGGTATGTTTACGCCATTAACACGTGAATAGAATTAATGGGCAGGCATCCAATCGAAATGATTTCGATAACGTTAATTTTTGTCCTACGTATTATACTAGTTGACCTTGCATTTTTTTAAATGACTAACTCTTTACCACTTATATTAAAATAAAGTAATATAAATTTTAGTTTATATCACTTTCGTATGATTTTTTTATACATCTTTTATATAAAATTCCGTATTTGAGGTCCTCTGTTTCAAGGGTCGATCCAAATTGCGCTGTTGACTTCTCTGTCTGGTCCTATAAACATCAGATCGGTTCAATTCTTGTTTCCTCTTAGATTAGCATCCTCTTAGATTAGCATCCATTAAAAGTATTTTATTTAACAAATTATAATAATTAAATAGAATGTTAGTAGCTAAATTTTACAGAATTAGCCATAACGCAAGCCATTATTAACAAATATAAGCTTATATTTGAATCTGAAAATGCATTAAGCGCTTCATACATTTATTAAAACTGCTTTGAAATTAAATTTAAAAAGTAATGATTGTTTAAATAATCCATAAAGTTACAATCATTATACTTTGCAGAGTATTTTATTAATTAATGCGAATTTCATTTCCATTTCATGTTATACGGTTTTATCATCTCAAGAGAAAACCAGCGGAAATATATACGTCCATTTCTTTTAGTGATTCTCTTCTATTATTCAATTGCTTATTCTTGTTTATTTGTATTCGTTTCGAATATTATATTATTATTTATTCATAATTCTTTTATTAGAATCTATAATAATTTTATGCTGCAATTGTTCGATCCCTTTTTCGTTGATCAATTTGATTTTTGTGCCATATTTTTAAAAATGTAACCTTTAAAATTTGTATTCAATTAAAGATGTATACAGTATAGTGAGGAGTGAAGACGTTATAAATAAATAAGAGGGGCTGTTTATATTTAAAGAGTGAAATTTAAGTGTTAATAATAGAATTTACGCAATTTAAACTTTAAGTTTTTGAAAGAGTCTTCAGTGTGAAATTACTTGTATTCGTGCCCCTCCTTTATTATTAAATTTGTATAAACGATCCCACCCTGTAATATATATAATTATGGCACTCCTCCTCCTTTCTTACGGTTATCAATCCCTACTGTATCTCCCCTGTGTACAGGAAGTAGCATGCATCTGCGTTACCCCTAAAAAAATACCTTATGATTCTCTATTTATCTATTTTATTAATGATGCATATAGTGTGTTTTGTTCTTTATTTATTCATTTTAAACATAATATAGCGCAATCTTTATTAAATAAAATACAAGTAATGAATCGTATCCCTTACAGTTTAGGATTAAATTGTGCATAATTTTCCAAGTAATTACTATTCCCTTTACTGAAAATTAATAAAATGCAAATAGTCGGACTTAATATCAAATTACAAAATATAGAACTCAAATATTCATTTGAATAATTATTTATCTTGCAATTAAAAAGTTTTCGATTAAAAAAATTTAATGTAGAACGTCAACTACTAGTGAATAATTCATCAATTTTAATAAAGTGCAGTGATATTATAATGCTATAAGCAAGAAGATAAACTTAATTTAGTTTTTTCCCTTGGTTAATTTATATCAAAGAACGTTTCTAATTTCTTCTTATATTTTAATTATCTTCTGTTTTTTTATAATACAAAATATCTTCATTAATGTCATTTTAACTGTAATTACTCTGTTTAATTTCTTTTATTATTGTTTTTTCTTTCTATTTTTCTGGTCTTATTAAATAAAATTTAGTCATAAAAATGGAAAAGAGAGAGGAATTAATCAATTAAAATTAACGAGCAAAATTGCATTTAAGCATATACTATTCATTTGTTAATTTATTTTACATTAAAGATGAAATAAATTCCAAACAATTGTTCGTGTTTCGAAAAAAACGTTAAAATATTAAAAATAAATAAATTTAAATATAACATGCAAAAATTATTGTGACATAGTCACAATGCCTGGCTTCAATTTTTTTAAATCATATTTTTAATTTATTTAATTTAAAATATATGCTCTCGATCTCAAATTGGCAGTGTCTTGCCCCTGTACATCATACTTTTCCTTGAACATTAAAGTCGTGCGGGTAAATCTATCTAACACTTTTCAGGGGGAATTTTTTAAATTGAAACCACGTGACTTCTAGTCTAGACCGGAAGTTCGTATGTAGTTAATGAGGCCAGATATGAAAAGCTTAGGGGCATGAGGTCCCGCCTTATGCCCCTAAGCTTTCCATATTTGGTCTCGACTTTCATCTATCTAATACCGTTCTCAAGATTAAGGAAGGACAGACAAACAGATGGGCAACAGTGGTATATTTCATGCAAAAAAAATAATAATAAATAACATCTACTTTACTGTTACGCTTGTAGAAAGATATTATAAGTGAACGAATATAACAGATTTATCTTTATTTTAAATTACACTTCAATCGACTGGTGTTTTTATTAAAAGAAACACATCTTTTTAAGTATAAATTTAACAAAAATACTTATATTTAGCTTTCTAATAAACTAATTTATTGATATTTAAATTTTTTTTACACAAAATTTCATCAATAAATTATTTTTGTTGGTTTTAAAGATTATTAGTCTACATCTCTCGATCAATATTACTTAAAGTGTTGGTTAGATTTTTACGAGAGACTTGTTTTATATTAGTTATAAAATCTTTATCTTCAAGTTATTAAAGTATTAGCGATAAATTGAAATGATTAAGAATGATGCTAATAAGTTATTCATCTCTTATACATAACGTTTAATTATTAACAGTGTAATTTTAGTTACTTAATAAAGAAAAAGAATATCAAATGTATCTTTCCACACTTCATAAAACAAAAAAGAATTTATTTTTCTGTAGTTTATTTAAATATCCATAGGGAATTTCTTTTTCTTTCTTTCTTTTTTATATAGTATAATCGATACTGGCAGCAAACTGAGCTTGAAAATCAATTCAAATGATGATTGTAACACAATTTTACGGTTTATAACGTTCGTCGAAATTTTCTTTATTATATTACATATTATAATGAGCATAGCAAGGGTCTTTTAGAAGTCAAGAGAGGCCCAATTACTTACCCTTTTGAGACTCCACAGTATATTAAAAAAATAAAACTACCGTCAAAGTTTTATCGTATTATTTAAATAATAGAATTTGGTAAAAGTAAAAGTTTTTCTAATATAAAAAAATGCAAAACAATTGAAAAATTTGTATACCTTGTTTTTGAGGCCTCCATAAATATGAGGCCCTTACCAAATGACTCTGCTGATAAATTGAGTGCTGTTATGAGCATGTTACTGTAAAAAAATACAAAAAACCTATGATGAAAAAGTTAATTAAAATAATAAATTATATGCTCTCCACCTCAAATTAGTAGTGTCATGCCCCTGTACATCAGACTTTTTCTGTTAGCAATAGAGTCATGCTTGTCACGTATCTAACTCCTTTCAGGGGAAAATTTGAATTGAAATAAGGTATCTTTCGGTTTGCATCAGAGGTTCGTATATAGTTACCTGGGGCCACCTGCTCCTAATATTTCCACATTTGTTTTCGAATTTCATCTATTTAACCCCTTCTGGAGATTAAGGAAGGACAGACGAACAGACAGAAAAAAACAGTAGGAAGTTATAGGTTTACAATTTTTTCAAAAATAAAAAATATCAAAAGTATTTTTCTTCATTTCTTTTATAAAAAATATTTTTCTCGTTTATTTAGATAATGTATTATAGGTAAAGAAATTTTATTTTATTATTTATTAATATTTATTTATTTTTTGTATAGTACAAACAGTATTTTCAGTAAACTATACTTAAAAATTAACTAAAGCAATCGTTATATACAATTTTAAATGTATAATGCTCATAGTAATCATGTGTCATATTATATCATAATATAACAGTGAGTATGGCTACTATGAACACGATTACTATAATAAAGAACAAAAAAAAAACTATGATTAAAATTAATGAAGATAGATAAAAAAAATAATATCAAAACTATTTTTCTTTATTTCTTTCATAAAAAAATGATTTCTTCTTGCTTTTTCATATAATAAACTATACCCATAGGGAATTTATCTTATTTTTTATATAGAATAATTGATTTTCAGTGTAGATACGTTTAAAAATAAATTACAACGGTGATTACAATATCATTTTACGAGTTATTATGCTTATAGTAATTATATTCTTTATCATATTGCTATATAATAAATAATATAATTACTACACAATTATATTACTATATAATAACGAGTGTAACTATGCAACTACTATAAGCACGATTATTATGATTAAATTTCATTAAAAAACGAAGAAATTAATATAAAAAATGATTTTTCTTTATAATATCATAAAAGTTTATTTATTATTATTTTTTTATATCTATTTTTTGAATTTACCCGCACGACTTTAATGTTAAAGGAAAAGTATGATGTACAGGGGCAAGACACTACTAATTTGAGATCGAGAGCATATATTTTAAATTAAATAATAGCCAGTCTAAAAATTGATTCAAACTGTAATTAATTATGTATATTTAAATTTAATTAAACTAATTTCGTTCAATTTAGTTTATTCTACAGCTTTAACGTATCTTATATTTAAAATTATATATATATATAAATATAGGTTATATGATATTATTTATAATCGAACAAGATGAAAGAATTGAATTCCTTTCGAAAATTTTTTCCGATACGTAAACAGAAAGAAAATAAATAAATAATATTTTGTTGAGCCTGATCTTTATATATATAAGGACAATATATCGATTGAATTCTTAAGCTATTATAACATTTATATGGTTTAGAATTCTAGTTAGTCCCCAGGAAGAATTCAAATAGCTATGGAATGAAATTTGTATATTTTATATTTACTTTAATCATAAATGTCATCTTCTTTCTCTTTTTTTTCTACAAATATAGATTATTTTTCTAGATTTTTATCTAATTTTATAAATAAAATTAATTATTGTTTGTTCATAAGGTATAACTTTCTTTTTATTATGAAATTTATTAATGAAAATCTAGTGAAACAGAATGAAGATTTTTGCCCGGAGTGATATACGAAGTTTTAAATTAATTTATAAATATAAATATTTCTGAATTTAAAATTAAAAATTTAACCTTTTGTTTTAATTAATTTTTAATTAAATGTCTTACCTTTCATGAGTTAAGCTTTAATAAAATGATACACAATTAATGTATATTGTTGATACAAATTAACAGAATATTTTAGTTTTAAAAAAATCGAATGGAGTTATTATTATTATTTTTTTATTTAAAAAAAGTCTTTTTATATATTAGGAAACTAAATAATACGATCGATACTTCACTTACATTTTTGTAATATTTTACTTTAAAATGCGATATTTTCAGAGAGAAAAGTCTACTTATGTGAAAACAAAGCTGTTCGGATGTAACTAAATAGCGTAGACGACTTCTTTTCTTTTAATATTTTTACTTTTTAGAAGGAGAATATAGCATATTTTTCTCATTTACACGAAACAAAATTCTTTAAAATGATCTTCTCCAGAAACCTTCACGAAAATAAATTCTTGGATTCACAAAAAAATTTTACCTTATTATTTTATTGTTTTACTTATCAATAAATATAATTAATATCTGTAATTGGGCCGCAATTTAAAAGAAAAATTGTAAACCTATAAATTCCTATCGTCGTCCGTTTGTCAGTCTTCTCTTCCTTAATATCGAGAATGGAGCTAGATAGATCAAATTCGAGACCAGATATGGAAACTTTAGGGGCAGTATTCCCCGATTAACTATATACAAACTTCCGGTCTAGACCGGAAATCACGTGATTTCTATTCAAATATTTTTTTCCAGAACAAGTTACATAGATGACTGGCATGACTCTGTTGCTATCAGGAAGAGTATGATTTACAGGGGCAAAGCACTGCTAATTTGAGATCGAGAGCATATATTTTAAATTAAATAAAATAAAAATTTTCGATTATAATTAAAAAATATAATTATTTAGTAATTTTTTAAAATTTTGTATGGCCATAAAAATATCTAGTAAATTACAAAAATAGAATTTTGGGTCAACGTCGATGCTATCTCTTTGTAATCAAATTCAAAAGGACATTATATGGATTATTGGATCTGAGTACTGTTTAAAAAGATTGGAGAAAGAATTTTTTTCCTTTCCTTTCTTTAGGTACAATTTAATTGATTAAGAAGATGGTTTTTGCTATAGTCATACTTGAGCGAATTAAATTCGATTGGGAACGATGATATATATATTTTTTTCTTACCACAGATACAATGGAGATGGTGATTGATGAAAATCACTGTTAAATATCTTAATAGATATTTTATTGATTTAATTTCTTTTCAAAATTGTTCTTTAGCGTTTAAGTGATAAGTACAGACACTTTTAAAGGATTAAATATGTAAAAAATCTATTGAGAACACACAAAAACTAACCATAAAGCGCTTTGCTAATGATTAGCTTTTAAACTAAACTCGATAATTACGATGATAAATGATACTTTTTAAACCTTCAAAACTTTACATCTCGATAATCAAGATTTATTAGAGTTAGATCGATTGATTGATTAATTAATTAATTGCAAGGTACTATCACATTGTAAACTTGGCACAATAAAACCCATTTACAATCGGCTTGAACTTACGATAAAGTCGACCAACATGGATGAGGAATATGGAATGACGCCCTGTGATGCATCATTAATTATAATTAAAAATTATTATCGTTTTTAATTATAAATTAATTATAGTGCCCATAAATTTAGCTATGTTAAAATAAACAGGAGTGCCTGAATGATCTTCGAGGGGCTGCTTAGAATAAATTATGGAATGATGCCATGATGTCTATTGCCGTACATGTTACAGCATCATTCCATAATTCATCATGGGCAGATTTATTAAGGTCCTAAGCCATAACATAAGAAACCTACCCCTCTATTAAATAATAATATATTTAAAGCGCGACATATTAAGTCATAGTACACTAGACTCTTGCTAATTCGGCATTCTTCTGTGCAAGGAATGGCCGGATTAGCAAGAATCTAGTGTGCAGTACAAGGCCTTGTTTAGTTTATGCGTATATCCGTCCAACTAGGTTTGATTCCAATCCCTAAGGCATTAAGCTAACTTGATATTATCTGATCAATATTTCTTATCGATGAAGAAGAAATATTGTTCAAATAAAAAAATATATTATTATTATTATTATATATATATATATAAAATAATATAATGTAAAATATATAAAAGAATAATCATAATAACTATTCAATATAGTACTTATTAAATATTATTATATATATATATATAACAGTTTTTATAATTCTTATTATATATTTATAATTACATTTTTTATTTATAAAATAATAAGTTCAAAAGAAAGAGAAAAATAATCCTTCTATAATTAAACTTGTAAATAATTTGAATTGAAAATATTTTAGTAAGAATTTCAAAATTAATTTAATAGTTCATTCGAACTTGAAGTCATTTTGCAAGCAAAATTAAAGCAAAAAAATCATAAAAATTGATAAAATTATATAATTTTTTTTAAAATTTATAACCGTAATATTAGTGAAGTTTAATTTATTACTAAATTAATTTGAATTTCCTAGATTCTATTGTTTATGCAATACCTCAGACAGTTACTTGCGGTTTGCTTGTTGAAAGTTAGTAGCGTTGAAGCCATTGAGAACTATCGATTGGTACTTATTAGTATTGCCTGGGTGTCTTTTATCGCAAATGGCATTTACCACTGTTGTTCATACATCGAATTGTAAGTATTCACACATTTAAATATCACGCGACATTCAATCATACAAACGCATTTCAGGAAATATAGAAAGGAAGTAAATTAAATGAAATAGCTTGAAAAATTGGAGAAAACACATTTAAAAAAATACGTAATTACTGTTGGAAATCTAGAAATACAAAAATTATCGTTTAATTTTGTATGTTGTTATTAAATTGAATTAGGGCCTCTTAGAGGTCAAGAGAGGCACGAGACATTCGCTCTTTTAAATCTAATGTATACAGTAAAAGAATAATTAAAAATTGCTTTAATACACGAAATATTTAATGGAATAAATAAATTGTAATAAATGTTTTTGAGGCTCCAAAAATGAGAGGCCCGGCCAAAGGTCATGCTGGCTTTCTCTACGATAAGGCCTGGATATAACGAGGGGCTACTGTATTTTGTTTTCTTTAAATTTGTTAATTTTATAAAGTTTTAACACGTTTTAATTCCAATATTCTATAGGATTTAATGATAAAATGTCAAATTGGATCAAAGTTTTGTATTATATATTCTACTTTAATATATAAAACTGTTTAAACCTTCTTTAATTAAGAAAATGAAGACAAAAACATAATTAAGTTTTTGACTGTTAAAGGAATAAATAATTGAAATATATAATGGAAAATCAAAGTAATTAAAATGCAAGCAGGATAGAAATCGAAATGCAAGAATTAAATTTGCATGATAGTTAATTTTCAATTACTAATTCTGTAACAAATAACTGAAAAGTTAGTAAATATTTAGATGTAAATGTGGGAATAATATGCAAAATAATTATTAAATCTCTGCTTATTTTAAAATAATATTTTAATTATATATTATTTGAAATTTCCGTTTTTCAAAACATATTAATAATATATTATAAATTATCTTTCATGTGTATGTTATATTGGCATGGCTGTCGAGAGCTTCCACGCACAAATATATTTTTAATAGTTGATATTCTTGGTCCAGCAGACCCTATCTTAGGAAATGCCAGCAGGGCCTTTTATCCCGTACTTCACGTACAGTACTGTACATATTTACAAGGCCTCAAAAACATTTGTTTAACATTATTCGTCCCACTATATGTTTCATATTATAGTAATGCTATTAATGCTCTTCGTATGTCGTACAAGGTCTAGCTAGCTAGCTAGTACCCTGTACAACATCTATACTAGATAGCTAGCTAGCTAGACCTTGTACGTACTGTACATCAAGTAGCACTATTATATAATACAAGCTTCACATCATATACAAGTAAATTTGGAAATAAGTCCAACCGAGGGATTAGCATAATTTAAAATCCTCACTATCGAGATTGTGTGTTTGATCAGTGTAATAACAATATAAACCTGATATACACAAAGGAATGAAATAAACAGAATTTTAATTCTAGCAAATTAAATATCTTGCAATTCAGAATAAGTCTATAAACTTAACTTATTTTTTAAAAAAATCTGTCTAGAAATATTTCCGATGCACATTACAGTTGCGATTATAAATTTACATAAGAATAGCCATTAACATTTGAAAATAATTAAATTTTTAATCAGTAATTAATCAGCGTATTTGATAATAATGCTAATTAGCAATAGTATTATAATCCTTAGACTTAGCTTTTCTCGTTAAATTATATCCTTAATTAATCAACACGTATTTGTCAGACATAATTTATTTCTAACTTCTTCCTTTCTTTACATCTTTACAGTAGATTTAATATTGAATATATATATATGTGTGTGTGTGTGTAATTTTGTTTTCTTCAATAAACAAATCAATAAACCTTACGGTAGAAAAATATTTGAAGATTTTCTTCAATACTAAGCCTTTCTGATAAAAAATTAACATATGACCCGCATGTTGAGATTGAATAGAATATTTATCAGATATTTCTTTTCTTATCGATTACAAAGAAAAACTAATACACTCAGGGTCGGATTTATACATAAGCTAAACAGCTTAGGGCGTCACACTAAAAAAGCGCAGTTTAGGGCCTCATATTTTAAAATTAATAATTATATGATGGAGAAAGACTGCGTTAATCGGGGATTACCTGTATATGTTGCATAATGTACGTATGATGCCCTTTTTTATAGCTTGTGCTCCTTTCTTTATTGTCTGAGGGTCCGCTGACTTAGGCTCATAACTAATCTAAGATTTAGACCTGGTGTGGCTGTAAGTGTAATATGTAACAAGCCTTTCTCTTCTATCAAATGATACATATAAAAATGTGAGGGCCTAAGCTAATAGTTTCATGATGCCAGGTCCTAAACCGTAGCTTGTTTAGCTTATGTGCAAATCAGGCCTTGTAAGGTGTAAGAGGTTCTTCTACTACCACCAAATAATAATAAATTTTAAAAAATGAGACCCTAAAATGGACTCCCTAATAGTAGCTCATTTAGTTTATACGTAAGTCTAATTAGAAGCGCTTGCATTCTCTCGACTCATATCGATCCGAATATTTTAACTCGTCCGACTACAAAGATGACATCAAAGACGAATGAATAATTTACAAGTCATATTTCATCAATCTATCAAACAGCACTTAAAATACAATATATATGTGTATGTGTATATATTGCATATAAGATTAATTTTACTGCAAAACTGGCTCATAGTATTCTACCATTTGATGGAGTAGATGATATGTTGACATTAATTCAGTCTCGTTAATTGCTAGGAGAATGTGTTTGTTAGTGAATGCAACAAAATTAGCAATTGTGATGGCATCCCAAACCAAAAATATCTAAAAGGCACTCGTAATTAGAAGGCATATAAAATTTTCGCTTTCATTTTTACTGTTACGCAAGTTATACTTCTTAAATTAGATTAATACCAGAAGGGCATTTTTAGGAATTTTACGGAGGAAGACACTACAAAAGGTCAATTTGTTGCTTGACTTTAGACTAGGACATTTATCTTTTAATTATGAATACGTTTCAGTGAATTTTCGTACCGATTTTTTATTGTTATATCTGGTTAATGTATGCGGAACTCTGCTCTAGGTTCGAGCTACAGTCGATCAGATGATGAACTGATAGAGAAAGCACGCTCATTTTCATAATGTAGGCTATCCAGAAGATCTAAAAATCATATGAGAATTGTTTAGTAGATTTTATGTAAAAAATTCTGTAAAACTAAGCGGATAAACATTAAATAAGTATTTCATATTTAATAAAACACTACATTTCTTTCAATAAAAAATAAAAATACTACATACCCTAATAAGTCACCATGCTTAGATGTTTGACTTGATACGTGGCACTATTTTGAGTACGTTTCATCGGAATGTGTTTAAGATAGTTGCTTCGAAAAATCCAGAGATATGTTTCGTGACACAATGCAATGGAAATTCGGAATTGATTTGTGAGAAGGTTAAACATTTGCTTCTAACCTTCTCAGATCCTTAAATCTATCTTCACCACATGCATCTGAATATATGCAGGTTGCCTGCTATCGTTTGTCGTTTAGACAACTATTGTTGGCATTCAAGAAAGAATTTGACATTTATATATTAAATGTTTTTTTTTTAATATATATTCCTTGATTTACACTTTTCGCTTTGATATATTTGATAGAAACATCGAATTTATCATTTCCTGTTAGATATATTATTCCATTATTTCAACCGATATTCTTGAAATGAAATATACTACTTGAAGAAGATAATTTATTTTATTTTATTATTTTGTCTGCTTTACTTATATAAATTTGAAGTTTTAAAAATATAGTTTTATGTGAAAATTAAGAATATCTACTTTTAAGGGAACATAAAACTGACTTATCCAGTTTTAGGTTTCTCTATCTGGAAATCTAAAAATAGTAATGGGTAGTTTCACTCGTTGAATAAGCTACGAAAGATTAGTAAAACAAATTATTTTTTTAAACGAAAACCTAATTTAGATATTAAAATTTGTTTTTTTTTAATTGTAGTTAAATGATATGCAGAGCCTCTCAGAGATCAAAAGAGGCATTTACTTTTCGGAGGCTCCGTATAGAATAGTATAAAAAACAAAGCAAGTGTAAAATTATATTATATACTTAAATAATAAAATTTGACAAAAAATAAAGATTTTTTTATTAATTAATAAACAAGAAATGAAATGATATGAATAAATTATAGCAAATGTTTTTGAGGATTCTTAAAATATTAGGCCAGGGCCAAATAACTGTAATAACTTTGCTAACACTCCTGTGATATGACTTGAGAACGTAAATTTGTATTTTTTAAATTTTATTTTTACGTTTTTTCTTTATATTTACTTATTTACTTTTTAACGACGCTCGCTGCAATTTAATCTGAAAAATTCTGCACGAAAAAACAATCAATTAACAAAGCACATTTCGTAATGCTGTTGATTATTGAACGGATCATTTCCAGCTTCTCAGTCAACAAAATTTTTGTTGTGTTCATATAATTATATATATTTTTTATATTTATAGATAATATTTTAAAATAATTAGGTATTTTGTATATTCCAAAACCTGCAAAGTTTCATTTCAGCCGAGTGAAAATTAATTGCTACGATAAGCAAATTGTAAAGCTTTCCAATGGTAAATAAAAGATATCGCATGAACAAATGCTTCAAGTTATTGTTTTTACTTGTTTACTTTGCTGCATTGTGAACCAACAATTATTAAATATAAATGACGAAGGAAAAACAATTAACGTTTAAAATAAATTCCGAATTATATAAATGTGAAAACAAAACTAAAATTTTAATAATTTTTATCATATTTTACTTTAAAAAAGTAAGGAAGTTTGATAAGAATTTATAGAATTTTACAATTATTATTTGCTACCGTGGGCAGAAACGTCCTCTTATCTATATTACACATGCATTGGATAAAAATATTAGAGCAGGATTTACATGTAATCTAAACAAGCTACGACTAAGGCCTCACGTTTTCAAATTCATTATTATTCGGTAGAAGAAAAGGGCCTCTTATACGGTTAATAGCTCAACAGATATTTTTTTTTTTAAATCTAGTTTGAGATTTAAAAAAGTATTTGGCCTGGCCTCAGACTTATGACGCTCCTCAAGAGCATTTGTTACAGTATACATTTCATTTAATTTCTTATGTATTACAAAAAAAAATATTATTTTACTATTTAAGAAATTTTAATTCATATATATATTTTTTAATATCCTGGAGGCCTTAAAAATGATTCAGGTCTCTTATCACACGTGAAAGGCCCTGTCACAAAGGCTGTATGACTGTATTGTAAAATAAACGGATATGTTTTTGTACACTTAATCAATAAAGATAATAATTATCAGCATTTACAGGTATTTTTACTAAGAAATTATGAATACCGTGGGTGATCGGTTAACGAACACAATCCGTTCCGAGACTGTGCGCTATCCGAATTGTTCGTTAACCGATTATCGATTTACCATATGTTTTTATAGGAATTTGATTAATTCGTTCTGGAGACTCCAAAAAATAAAAAAAAAATATATACTTTCTTACTACATTTATTTATATGTAATAATAAAAATACATATATACACAGTCTTGCATTTTTATCAGTCTTGCTTTTTCCGTTTGTGGGGGTTAAAGAATCTGTCCAATGTCGATTGCTTTTCTTTCTTCTTCAGGATTTTTCAGAAGTAATTAATAGCATTGTATTTGTAGAGATCCTATTAACCTCAACCTGGTTTGGATGCCATTGTAAGACTTGTTTTAACATTCTCCCACTTCTTCAAAAGATGTTTAATAGCAGTTATCGGCATTAATCCTCTTTTTCAGAAGAAAACATAGCTCGCCGAGTTTCTTGGTGTTTTTCATTCAAGAGGTCTTGGCGTTCTTCTGTTGTCAGATCCATTTATGGTTCCATTATGAGCTCTTCAATGTTCTTTATTTCTCAGATGTGATTTTTGTTACTCCTTTGTCTACTTCAGTCTTCTTGATTATATTGTATCTTTCTTAGATAAGATTGAACTACAGCCTACTGTAGACCTGTATAATCTATATTGCCCAGCAACATCAGACATCTTCTGCCCACTCTCTACCTTTGCTATTGTACTCTCGCCTTTCGAAAATAAAAACCGACGCAAAACTTAACGAGTGCCCGCCCGACAGTCTCGCGAATACTATAAAAGAATTGTTTCTGTCAGAAAAATAAAAGGCTGGAATTACAAGGGAGTTTCAAAGTTTGGATGAATACTATGCGATCAGTACATCCGATCAGTACATCGACGCTCAACCCGGTATATACCGGGTTGAGCGTCGATGTCGATGTCTCCCGCGCTCCGAAAAGTTTCGAATTGTTGTCCGAAGACAAGAGAAGACCGAACATAAAAATCTATTCATTATTTTACGTCGCGTCTTGTGTTTGTTCTGTGAGGTGTTCGTTGTCCGAACGTAAAAATCTATCGCAAAAGTGTTCGTTATCCGATTTGTTCGTTAACCGATCACCCATTGTATTTCAACGAAATTATTTACATAAAAGATAAATAAATTTATACTATAAAGTATAAAATTCTAATAATTATTGCACCGAAACTTCAACATAAATTTAATTTATACGATGATACGTACAGTTTTATTATCTTCAAAACTTCATTATTATATTTAAAATAACGAGAGCTAATATCATAATCAATTATTAAATTATTTTCTGGATTAGTGAGTAATCATTGTGTATGCGAAGTCATTGTTAACGCTATTCATCTTTTGATTATTCGGAACTAATCCTATTCTTCTCAATTTTAAAGACCGAAATTTAATTTATGTTAAAGTTTCTGTAAGCTGTATGAAAGAAGTAACTCATTTAAAGTGATGTTAAATGTTTCTGTCGAAAATAATGTACAGTTAATTGGCATATTTGAAACTTTGTTCTTTAATTTCACTTTTACGTGCTGAAATCTTCTAGTAAAATGTATTTTACTTAACATCTGCTAATTTCGAAATTATATAATTCTATTCGACCGTTTTATTTTTTGAAATTTTAAATATATAAATAAATTATTTTTGATAAGCGTAGGCTTATTCTTCGAAACTTCATATATGTATATATATATATATATATTTTTTTTTTATACTCAAAAATCTCCAGAAACTGCTCTGATTAATGTGTAAAAACCGCAAAGTGTAGCAAAGAATCTGGAGGATTCTCTGAATTTATGATACATTAAACAATAAAGTTTTCCTTAAGACATTTAACAATTACAGAAACACCGTATAAGTGAAAGAATTGCCTCTTTAACAATTACAGTTAATGCAGTGCTACTTTTAATTCCTAGCAGCATATTCAAATTATCGCTTAATTAACTTAACTTTCGCTTCGTAAGTAACGAATCTTATGCCAGTAATTTGAGTATAATGTCCATGTTATTAATAATTAAAGCCGATGTTAACTTATTTCCATCCTTAATTGAAAATCAATAACTATTTTTATTTATTTATTTAAATTGTTTAATTTAATAATTGCGGCATATTAAAATATGTAGTACTTACTTTCACTTGAATAATAATTTAGAGAATTACTATAAATAACTAATTTCGAGTTATTTATTTAATTTCATTAATATTCTTGGAATATTTATGACATTATTTTAAATTATTCAAGTATTTAAATTTATTTCAAACGTTTTAAAGTAAGAATGGAAAGAATTTGATTCGCAGTCTTTGTATAATTTCTGTCAGATTAGAAATGTGTTATAAGCAGTAAAACACAGTAACTACATTAGCAGTGTTACTGCCTACTTTTATAACAATTAAGAATAAAAAAATAAACGATAAATCCTAATGTAGCGTATTTATAGCTTTAATTTTATTACTTGATAATGGCTGTTATAGTTTTGGTATCTTGGTATAATGATATAAACACTAGTAATATAATATTAATATCATACAGGTACGTCGAGAGAGCACGGAAATCTGCAGTATCTTAAATTAGGAGCGTGTCCTTTAGATGCAAAGGTTACTGACCTGTAGTCTAGGATGATGTTTAAAATTATTCGTGAAATATTTTGTAAAATTGTAGATTTTTCTTTGAAAACTTTTACAATTTGCTATTATTTTTGTGTATTTTTTTCTTTTTTTTTTAAAATAATAAAATGTAAGAAAATGCATTACGTTATACCGAGTGATCGTAATTGAAGTAGCGAGTTGGCACATCGGTACTTTTTGCTATAAAAATGATTTGTTATAATGTTACGAACGGTCTTAACGTTAGGCGAAGTCTACCGTTATGCCCGGTTCCCACTAGAGCTTACGGATCTGTCATCGTCGACGTTATTCGTCAAATTCAACGACTGGGCATGCGTACAAACAGCGTAACGTCGACAGAAACTGTCGTCACTATCCGTCAACCAATCGTGGCTGTCCTAACGCAGTCGACTTGTTTCCTACAGAAAGCATTTCCAAGATGGCCGATGTCAAAATCGTGCGACAGAAACCCTCGTTTATAGGAAAAATCTGTGCACGAATATAGAGACAAACTGAAAAAAGAAAACACGTAGATATCCATTGGAAGGCATTGCAATTTCAGTGTATCACTGGTTGCATTGACTGGATATATGACGTAATGCTTATTCAGATGTTTGGCGGATATGGATACATAGACGAACGTTAACGGAACATTGCTGTAGTAAGGGCTTTATATTATAAAATATGTTTATAACGGTAGCCATTCGAAGTAATCTTTTGCTTATAACGGAGGCAATAAGATGTAGCGAAACATTGACATCATTTTCTTAAACATGGCGAACGAGAAGACGACACGATTTCGTATTTTTCTGATTCTGGAAAGCTTAAAACCATCCATCAATTATGATCTGAAATTAGCTTCTGGAACATTTTTGATATTAAAACCAATGGTTTAATATAAGTATTTCGTTTTTTCGGGCAAATCGTTCTCTCTGTCAGTCGGTCCGTTCGCCTAAGTGTGCGCTTACCATAACATTATACTATTTATAAATTTGCAAGCATAAGGAAAATACTGATGCGCAAACTCACCAGTACCCCCTATTAAACGTTATTTAGAGAAATATTAAGCAGTCCAAATGCAATCAAATCTAGCAAGATGACATTTTAAAACATGCGGTAGATATTTTCGTAAAAAATTTAGCCCTGTAGTTCACCAGTATGGAACTTTTGAAGCTGCAAGCAACGAAAAAGTAGTTTCTTTAGCATGAATATTCGTGTTGCAGTCAAGTTCCAGATATAAAAGTGTCCATAAATGTTGAATGTCATTCTTATCAGGTATGATGACAATAGCGTGGTTGAGGCCGAAGTTTTAAACGCGAAAACGTGTACGTCGGACGTCCAGTGCCGCTTTCCTGTAATCCTAGAAGTTTGACAATGGCGTTTGGAAAGTCGGTGGAATCATGCTCGACATTCCAAACACTTTTGTCAAACATCTAGGATTTCAGGAAAGCGGCGCTGGACGTCCGACGTACACGTTTTCGCGTTTAAAACTTCGGCCTCAATCTCGCTAATATCACGTTGCAGGAACGCGTATTTCTTGCAAAACTGTTTTATGAAACCAATGACAATGCTGCAGCTGTATTTGAGAATTGCGCCGTCAGAAGGATTTACGCGAAAACCATTGAGTCACAAGTTCTCAGGAGAACGATAACTCGATTCGAGAAAACTGGGATGTCTGGGAGTTCAAGTTGATCCAGAGAGCAAACCAATCACTTCATAAATCGTTGAAAATGTTACCACAGCTATTGTTGAGCAGTTAATGAATAATGTTGCAAACTCCAGTAGTGCATTTGCAGTGCCACACGACAGTTGGATCAGTCTTTTGGTACCTATTAGTGGCCGAGCTCACGCCTTGTCAATAGGTTAGTTAAATGGAGTTTTCTGGATATTTTCACATGTCTAAAATTTAAATAGGAACCAGTTTCTCTTAGAAAGTCTTCCTGGAAGGTATTCTCTCTTGTTAGATCGTCGTGTGTTGATTTGCCTAAATCAAACTATTCTACGGCATAGTGTGGAAGATACCGAGAAAACAGTGCATTGTTATCTGTCTATGACAGGGTCTAAGATAAACTATAACCAGCCCTGTTTCTTGTCGCCAACAGGGAAACCTGACTCATGCTTGCATTAACTTTCCTTTCCCGAATAGAAGTGATTGTGTCACAACCACGGAAGATCCTGTGGAACATTTTTACCTCAGCGGAACAGTGAACACACATAACTGTCGCATTTGGGCTAAGGAAAACCCTCGTTTCTTTTAGCAGATTCTACTGTATCCGCCTAAAGTTAGTCTTTACATTTTAATTATATTTAGATTAATAATACCTCAACCTGTTATCTAGCCCAACAGAGAAAGCCAGGTGGCCGAGCAGTTTAGGTGCCAGCCTTCCGCTGGGGAATCCTGGATCGAATGCGGATGGGTCGAAAAACCCCAAGAATGGTCTTTTCAATTGCAATATGCAAAAATTACGAAAAAGGTACTTATTTTTGAAGAAGCAATAAAAGAATTTGCACATATAAAACTTTAAAGTGCATTTCTGATATGATTCTAATCTGTTTAGGCGGTTGCTGTGTTGCAAAGATATAATTTGCAAACGCAAATAATAAACTAAAATTAATAATAAGTTCAATTGCTTTACTTAAAATTTAGTTATGCATTGTTATTGAATAGGCTATACGGGATAGGAGCCTAAATTCATTTTTGTATCTAGGACCCAGACACTGAAAAGATTTCTCTGGACATATTGTACTTCAACTGTGATAGAAACAATACCTTGAATCAACCACTTTTACTCAAGATGGAGGGCTTGCACATATCGGATGCTGCGTACGGCAGTTTCTGCGAATAACATTTTACCGATAATGGAGTGATTAGTCGTTCATTTCCTACGCCCGGATCATTTTGTTCTCAGGACCTTAATCCTAGTGATTTTTGGTTGTGGGGACACTTAATTAGCGTGATATAGAAGATATGTTGCAAATGTGGCAGCCTTGAAAGACAGTATCACTATGATTGTGAGAAGTATCACAGAAAATCAATTACCATCGGCCGTCTTACGTTCATCGCCTTCATGTTTTTATAGACTTCAGCATTGTGATCATATAGAGCGGTATCCTACGCTAAGGTCGCTATAGAATGAATGTCTTGTACAAATATTTTATTACTTCTAGCGCCAAAAATAATAGTGAGTTTTAGTAATGTCTTCGGCATATCATCATACTAAACTTGATTACATTTGAGCTACTAAATAAATACGCTATCTCACCAATCAGCGTTTAATAGGGATACTGTACTGTACTTTAATTACCATAACTAGTGATTTAATCAAATTTGAAACATGGTTAAATATAACTCATCCTCTAAAAAAGTAAATAAATATTTGATATATAAAGAATTATATACGTTTATAAACAAATATATATATATATATATATAGAGAGAGAGAGACTTACGAAAACCAATAAAAATTCTATTATGTTTCTTTTTTTAAAACTAAAATAGATGGATGCAGCTTTTTATTTTTTTCAAATCCATTAAATATTGTAGAGCATGAAAAGGGACGTTCGATAATTTTTACTTTTATTTGGATAATTTAAAATCAATAATTCAAATTAAATCTTGAATATTGTTATTACTTTAAAATAAATGCGAATAATTAATAAAAAGACGTATTTAAATGCAAATTACCTTCACGTAATTTTATTAGAAAAATGTCTAACTGATGGAATTTAGATTATATTTCAAAAACATAACTTTAAATATATATATATATTATTGAAGTTTTAAAGGTTAATATTTTCTGTTCTCTACGGACAAGTTTTCTTATGGCTCATGAATCGGTGAGCTATAAAAAAGTATAATAGAAATCCATTAACTAGAGAAATAATGGGAGAGATATAAACTATTCCCGGAAAATAGAAAATCACGGATAATAGAATTCGCATTTAGTGTTGTATTTTCATTTATTCGACACGACAAAATTATAATTAACAAAAACTCATAAAATTTAATAAAATAATTATATATACAACTTTACCCTAAATATACTTTCATTATACAAACACTCTTCGATTTGTTTGCCTCTTTATCATTAAAATCGTGTGGCGCTAAACCGAAATAATGGGGTCTAGATGTAAGTTTCAGTTTGAAAGATTAAATACCGATGCAAAATCATACATTTTACAGATACTAAAAGGTTTTTTATTTATGGACACGATACATTAACACAAGCATTCGTTGACGCTTTACAAAGATCAAAGATAACACTATTTAAGACGGCGTTATTTCGAGGTTTACCTTAACTTGGTCTCCGTCTCGGAAGATACGTACTTTTTCTATAAAACTAACCCATAATGACTATTTTGTCTTCATTTATTTGTGCATAATTAGCATTATTTTAGCGACGTTCAATACGAAGACTCCGGTTGCTTTAGAGTGTTTACAAAGTATTGAATTATAAATTATTAAAAATTTTAAATATAGAACACTTGATTTTATCACTCACTCTAGATTAAATTTGATATTTAGCCTATATAATCAAACGTAAGCCAATGATTTTTTAATAGACCGGACTTAGCTGTTGTCCTAATCTATAATATATAGGTCCTGATATATATGGGTGTCTATTTTGCATTATATCTAAGGACTTGACGCACTAAACCTTTTGAAAGTTGGCAAGATTATTTCTATTTATGTGGCATTGATGCTGTTAAATTTTGGTGGTTAAAGGTCTAGAGGCCGAGGAGATAGATGGGATCATGTGTCTCGAGTGGGATCGAACTTAATAAAAACTTTACTCGTTATTGGCATTTAAAATATTTGGTTAATGTTACCTTAGGTGCCAAGATGGCGGCTTGTCTCTGATTCCAGTAAGGCAACAGTGGGACACATGTTCTAACCTAACCTAAGCTATTCTAATAAATTACCATAATTATTAGCATCCAAATTATCAGAATAGGTTAGGTTAGGTTAGAACATGTGTCCCACTGTTGCCTTACTGGAATCCGAAACAAGCAGCCATCTTGGCACCTAAGGTAACATTAACCAAATCTTTTTAAAAACTCATCTCTACCCTCAAAATTAAATCTTTTGCCTTTTTATAATCATTAATGACATAAAAGTTATTTTTAAATAAAATTTTACAACAGATGACGCCACACATAATTTTATCTTTAAGCTAACGTTATTAAAGATAAAATTGTCCGAAAGCTGTCAAAGTCGTATGGTTTCCGATCTGCAAAGCTCCGGGAGTTCACTGACTTTAGTGCTAAATCTCATTGGATATCATTGACTAACATTGATCCCTACAGCAGAAAAACATTCCAGGCTTCAGGCATTTAAGGAACTGTTTTCCTAATGTTGTATATGTATATATACACAGTAACAGTTCTTTAGCTTCAACATTAATTTTAAGATAAGTAACTTATATTTGTTGCTTCTTTTAGTAGTAATAAATTTTAAAAGAATCCATTGCTGTAAAAATCACTCGAAAACAACGTGTTTTATTTGCTTTGTCTATTTTCGTGTTAGCAGCTTAATACTTTGTATTATTAACAGTACCATTAAGAAACGTTTCAATCTTATTGCGACCTGAATAAAAACATGCTGAAATGTTTGATATGTCTCTTTTATTATTTAACATTCAACAGACAAACCGTAGGGAAAACCCGTGCTGCTCTTGGGATGTAGTGAATCAAACAAGAATTTAAGAGAACTTTCACAAAGTAAAAGAAGAAGCACACTAAATCGGATGTATAAAAATTTTTTTCATAAAAGGAATTCGTAAAACAAATGTTTTTCTATTCCAGTTTATTTTAATTTGTGATTTGTGAGAAATTTCATACAGGTTATTTCAGTAAATTTAAATTTGTATTTGAATAAAATAATAATTTTATTATTAACGAGCGATTATTTATTGCGACATCGTCACAATACCGGGTTTCAATTTTTTATGATATTTTAATTTATTTAATTTAAAAATATATGCTCTCCACCTCAAATTAGTAGTGGCTTGTCCCTGCCCCTTTCTTTTAACAATAGAATCGTGCCTTTCATTTATCTAACACCCTTTCTTAATTTTCAGTGCAAACCAGAATTTTGTATATAGTGAATCGGGGTCTTCTTCCCATAAGGTTTCCATATCTCATCTCGTCTTTCATCTAACTATCACTATTCACGAGATTAAGGAAAGACAGGCGGACGGACTGACGACAGTGGGAATTTATAGGTCTACAATTTTTTCTTATTGCAGTCCAATTAGACTACGTTTATACTACCGACGACAACTTATTTAGACGGTACCAGTCTGTTTTAAAATTGGATATGGCCTCCTCTTTCTTCCACACAAGAGATTAGCGGTTCCTCCATCTTGCTCAAAGAAGTTCACGTTGATTGTCCAATGCCATTACAATCTTGGCTAACTATCGAACGACTTAACGAATAAAACGAAAGATCAACGATAACGACTAGTGTAAACTTCTATATTACTTATGAATTAGCGATTACATAAGGTAGGAATTTTATTGAATTCGCATGAAAAAATTGTTTTATTCGTTTATCTTGAACGCGCCACTAATTTTAGCACATCATATTACCAAAATAATCTTTAAAAATCAATTATAGATTTTTATTTTTATACCTCGTAACTACACTATCTTGCAAATAACCTTGCTATTCATTTATACTGCATATGCGTGTGCATATATTTCACATGTGCGTGTGCACGTGTACACGTGTAAAATATCTATATTAAACATTTGTATTAATGTTATATGTTTACTTATTCTGTTAAGAATACATTTTTAATTAAAATATTTTATAAATTTAAACTGTGAAAAGCAAGTGAGTTATTAAGTTTTAAAGAGGGTGAACAAATCCTGCCCCCCCCACACACTAACATCCATATATACAGAAAAAACCCTCGAATTTCTGTGAAAATCTTGGGGATCATTTTTGACCGATTGCTATACTTTCCCTCTGTTATATATAAAATAGCCGGGAAAGTAATAGAACTTGATTGGAAAATTAATTGATACAATTCTTCCTTCGTTTTACGGTCTTTGAGAAAGGATAAATCACTATTATCTCTAACGGGCTCAAATTCCCTGCATTCACAAAAGGAAGAAATTGGCTGAGAATAGTCTCTACACTTGTCATTTATCATCTAGAATAAATTTGAATTAATCATAATATAAAAACAGTTTAGTTGTATATAAAATATTTTCACTTTAAAAGGTATTTTTGAATAAATAATCTATAGTATTTGAAGGTGGAAAGTTAGATTACTTGAATACAGCTGTGAAATTTTGCTTTTTGTACACACTGTAGTTTATTAAGTTATTATAAGTATTAGGCATTAACAGGGGCAGATCTACATAGGGACTAATAGGACTTAAGCCCTGGGCCCCAAGTGTCAAGGGCCACAAAAATTGAATTATTATCATAAATTTTTAATACTTTTTCTTCAACAATTTATCGTATAGTAAAAAAATAGTTAATAGGTTAGGTTAGGTTTGGAAAAAATGGAGCCCCATTAGACTTTAATAAGCCCTAGGCCCCGAAAAACTTAGATCCGCCCCTGGGCATTAAGATAGATTGACCAAATTTCCAATCTTGTTCAGAACCATTAAACAGAACACGAGAAACTGCATAGTTGGCCAGCATGTGACCAAATTTAACACCAATTATTTATGAACTTTTCTGGTTTGATAGTCGTTTAAGCTAGTTCAATAGAATATTAACTAATTTATTTTCATTTTCATTAATTCTCTTGAAAAATTTCAGAATTCTCATCAACTGCAATCGATTTACATCGTGACGTAAAGCATAACCTGGAACTGACTTATCTGGATAAAATAGTTTTCTTATAAATTTTATAATCTCTAAATGACTTAACCAATCAAAACTCCAAATTGAGAATGAATAGATGACGTAGTATAATTAAAAATTATCGGACTTCCCGGTCCTCTTAACCTCCCGTTCTAGTGTTGAGAAAGTCGAGCGAGAGTCGTTGCCAGTAATTTTTATTTGTTTTCAATTATCTGCTACAAATATACAATGTGAGAAATGAATTTCTAAAGATAAATCTTTGTCCTCGACGTTTCGTAAATGAAAAATTTATTTATATTTGTTGTTTTTTTTTAAAAGAATTTTCTTGAATTATTAAGTTATATTTATTTTGTTGACATTTATAAACTAATTCTACTGTAATTTATGATTCGAAAACAGATTTTAATAACACGATAAGGATAGAATTTATTATTAAAAGCAGTTGAGTAAATGCTATTTCCTAATATATTTTTAGAAAAATAAATTGTAATAAATTTAGTTAATTAAATAAAGTTGGTTTATAAACTCTTTTATGCACTTTAAAGTGTAGGGTGGGTTAGACGAAATTTTATTTCAAATTGCTTACGTAGTTTCTGCGATATAAATATTATCATTAAATAAAAACATAAATATCAAAAGTTCTAACAGTAATTTATAATTCTTTAACGTAGGTCCTACCGAGCCCAAATTGACAAATATACCTTATATATTGAAGAAATTATAACACGAATTTAATTACTGTATTGGCACGTGAGAGTTTAAAAAACATGTTTTACTTTTTTAACTTGGTAGAAACACGATAAAAGTACAATTGAATTAATTATAATTTTAGTTAATTTAGTTAGTTAATTAATTAAGTAAATTAATTTTCCGACTTCCGATGCTTACAGACTTTTGGATTGGGTTATCGTATAGTATCCAAATGTGTCCTCCAATGCGAGAACTCGTCCACTTTTTGTAAAATATAGTAAAAATGGAGGACAGTCTTCCATTTTTTTATTTTAAAAATGTCTTTCCTGTATCCAAACACACTCGTAATGTCTTCCATTTTGGAAAAATTTGTCCTCCATTCGTAATTTTTCAACTGGTAAGCTATCCAACATAAACTGAGAAAATGGAGAATTTCTCAAGTGGAGGACCATACTGTAAAATACTGTTTAATATTTTAATATTCGTGTTTTTATTTGATAACATTTTTAGTTATACGTGCAGCTAATTTGAAATAAAATGTCATTTCTTGTCTACTTTACGCTTATCCTTATTCTTCTTCCCTGCTTATCGACGTTATTTTGACTAAATGTTTAGTTTATTTTTTATTTTAAAAACACAATAAAAACTATATAATGTATTCCTCCTCGAAATTAAAAGATATAATGATTAAAAAAAGTAAAAATTTCCGAGAAAAATTAAGTAAAATCACAACGAATTTTAATATTTGTAACTTTTCTTTTCTTTGTAATGCAAAATAATTGACTTTCTAATGAAGATTCTTCTTTCTTAGCTTTATCTGAATCGATAGTATTTGTTTTTATTTTTTAATTTATAAAACAGAAAAACAAAATAATCTATATTATATAAAAAAACAAATATTTTCATTCAAATAAATATTTTTAGATACGCTTTTGCAGCAACTCCTGCTATCATTATATTGATAAAATGTCATCAGTCTCATACATAAACAATTTCGCATTAGCTTAGGGACGAGTAAAAAATATTGAATAATAAAATAGAAGACAATAGAGAAAACGTAATATTATTTCTCGATTCGTAAGAATAATAATCTATTCACACGATGCAAAAAAATAAGATTAATAGAATTCAATATGATTTTATTCACTTATTTTATACACGAATAAAATCAATAAAACAAATAAAAACAATTTTTTTTATCATTCGTTTTTAAAAATTTATACTTTATATATTACTTTTAATTATATTTTTCTCACAAAAGGTCAAATTTTGAGGTTCTTACTCGTCCAGAAACAGTGCCAGATGATCTTACTCCCTCCTCCTCCTCCTCCTCCTCCATCTTGGATCGTAAAATATTTTTAGATTTATGCTATAAATTCGAATGATTAATATTTTAATTAATGCTTAATATAGTTAAAACTTAATATTATATCTTAATATATGCCTTTAGAGATGTGGAAAACTGTTAAAGATCAAATAATTAAACCGATCACGCGAACATTAATCGTCTACTCGAATTATCTATCATAATCTAATCCGATCATCGAGGAGAATTATAAATTCGAAAGATTAATATTCTAATTAATGTTTAATATCGTCAAGATTTAATAATATATCAACTGTCGTGTATAATATTCTCGCACTGCTAGTAAATTCGTATGCATATATAGTAGATCTTCATTTCTCACGCAGAATGTTATTTAGGATAATTTAATATTTCAAAATTTTTAAACGATTTTTCGAAGTTAATAAAATTTCGAATATAAAAATAAAATATAGCAAGTAATAAATAATCAAATGTTTAATATCGAGAGATAAATTCTATATTTTACAATTTAATTCCGTCTTAATAAACTTAGTTTCATCCCTTCTTGTATAAGCGGGGATGCTCCTAAGTTTAAGGTGATTTGAAAAAAAAAAAAATATATATATATATATATAGCCTATAATTTTAAATTATATATCATTTTTTAAATAATTATAACGAATAACATCTTATATTAAATTATTAAGTTATATATTTATAGATTTTGTATCGAATTCCATGTTAGAATTGAAGTATAATCTGTTTATTATCAATCCTAGATAAGTGAGAAGGATGCCGGATGCCGTTTAACATAGGCCTGTAACATCCCAAAATGTTGTCTTTTATGTTAAAAAATATAATATAAGAGTGATATAAATTAAAATAAAAAGGTTTTATTGATTTTTTTTGCTATATTTTTATAGCAGTCAGAGTAGAACAGAAATCACATTTGTAATTGATCCACGTTCAATTTTAGCTCTCTCAATCCCTATCTATTATCATGGTTACATAAAAAAAACTTATATTAAATTACGATTTTTATAGAAACAGATAATATTGACAAAATAAAATATAGAAAAAGAATAATTAATGAGTAAATAATCATTAATCAGTTGACAGTTATGAATGGTTGTTAGTCTACGTAGCGGAACACATGATAATATTCTCATAACTGAAGCTTTGTTAATAGAATTTGATTAATTGTAAGAAATTTTTCGGATAGTTGGGCAACTTTAACTATTTATAAATTATTTATTATTCGAACATACTAATCAATTCAATTATTATTTGTAGACAGGGCTTGAAAGACGTGACAGCAGGCACAAGCAGTTACACTATAGACTTCACTCTTCTCTAAAGTTTATAAAAATATATGGGAAAAATCAATAAAACGAAAAAATATATATGTATTTTTCCATCGTTTATTTTAAAAAAAGATTAATTTATATCATTTTTCGTGCCATAATTTTATATAAAATATTACATTTTGAGATTTTTATCTACAAGGTGCTCAGACCAAATAGCTGCTGTCCTCTTTCTCTCTGGATCTGTTAGCATTATTTTTGGATTTCAAAAAACACAACAGCATTTTCTTCAACATAAAAAATTATTTTCTCATACAAAATGTAGAAGAAGAGGAAAGATGTTTATTTTCATTAAAATATAATGATTATTAATTGATATATTGAAAGAAATATGACACGATAACACAATTTAAATAGTTTGAGCAATTATAACTGTGATCGAGGTCAGAGACGAAAAACTTTTTGTAATAGGAAGGCCACTTCTCATTTTAGAGGGCCATAAAGCCGCATATTGTATAGCAGGTTGCATAACTGTATCACCGAGTACCACAAATATACATTGTATTTAGCATCACATTTACGCACGTGCACCCTAAATACATAAATTGTGTTTAGATATTTGCATTTATCGAAAAACAGATAACACACTTTTGTATCTTGAAATTCATTGTAGCAAAATTAAACTTTGTGCCATTTTATGTTGTTCTTCTATTACACTTAATGCCACAAGGTCTAAGTTCCTCTACTGATCTGTGATCTGTAGATCGTAGATAAAGAGCATCGTGGCACGTTATATCTTCATGGGGCCAAGACAAATTTGAATTAGAGGCTCCATGTACAGTACAGTGTTAACTTCATACAGTTTTCTTCGAAGGTATGTTTTGGGAAGAAATATTTTCTTATAAAAGGTTGGTTTGAAGGCAACTTTTGATGGTGGCTTCAAGCAATTGACCTTTTTGCTCATAGGGTAACGCTTCCCAGCTGTTATATAGAGGGAAAGTATGGCGATCTGCCAAAACATGATCCCCAGATTTTTACATTTTTGGACTTAAGACACCTTGAAACGCCGAGAAATGAAAAGAAGAAGAAGAAAAAAAAACATTCGGGGTCAATTTCAATATGTATGGATGTGTGTGGCACGATTATGTTTATCCTCTTTGAAGTTTAATAACTCCTGTCCATTTTGTCAAAATTTTCTGAAATTTTGCAGGAAGGTTTGTTTATTAGGGGGATTAATAATATTAAATTTTAGTGGTTAAAAGTCGAGGGATGGGAACATAATGGGGGTCATGTATATCTCCAGTAGAGTCAGACTTAAATGACGATTCTACTCGTTATTTGCATTTCCGATTTTTTATAAAACCCATCCCTACTGTCAAAATTAAGCTTTTTTCCCATTTTATAATAGTTAAAAATATAGAAAGTTTTTAAAATATGATAATAGATGCCGCCACCAAAATTTTAAATGTTGCCGGGAAAGTTGAACAACTCATTGCTGGTTTATTTTTATATGTTCTAACTTATAATATTTTTATTATTGGTTTTATGTGTAATTTTAATAGGATGTTATAGTGTTAATCGGGAAGACATTTCTTGTCCATGGAATTCATTACCTTAATAACTATTTAATAAAGAATTGGACGGAATTCCAATAGGGCTTTACCTTCTCTGAAAGCGATAATCGTGGGCGTCTGCTGCAACATTTTTAAAGGGGAAGAAAAAGGCCTGATCCAGTAGGGGCCCCAGCAGATGTCCATGGCAATAATAAAATTAACAAAGCGAATAAAAATAGTTTTTTTTCCATTTATCAAAAGAAACCTTACAGAAAAGACTAAATGCTACAGTTGAGTACCACGTATTCACCAAAGCTCTGAATAAGTTCGGAGTTGCTTTGGACTAGCTTAACAAAAGTTCCGAACTTCACGATCTTGAATTCGGCTTCTATTTATACTATTTTACATGCGGTTTTTTTGCGTTTTAATAGGGTACATCAACAGAATATACACTAAAAAGGGAATTTTCGATATTCCCCCCACGGGGAAAGTGTTATACATTTATAATAGATACATTTTGAGCCACAACAACGCGTGGCAAGCTCTGCTAGTTATTATATAAAGTAGAAAAATGTAGCGATATATAAAGTATGTAGACCTACTCCATTTTATATACCTTATATTTAGGTTCTAAAATTTATAAATTTTGCATAATTTTAAAGTAATTTTTAACCTTAATAAGATTTAGAATGGTTTGTATACAGAATAAAAAATTCATTTTTGATGTTATCCATATAAAATAGCACGTAACTTGTTCTGTGAAATAAAAATTTTCTTACAAAAATAACATAAATTAAAATATTTTATAGAAATTTTAAAATCTGTAAATAAAATAACTAAAAAATTTGAAAAATAATCCTTATTTTTCACGAGTGTTTCGAAAAAATCCGAACGATCCGAGGGAAAAAATCTTTGTCTATTTATACTTGTCATGGTTTTCATGATCTTTGGACGTTCACTTACAACTAGATTTTAGAAAATCAATATAAGGGTTTTAAGGTTTTCAAAAGATTTATATTTCTTATTATCAGAATCGACTCTATAGTTTTGGTGTAAATATGATTAGTATTACGTCCTAAACTTTGAAACTACTTCTATTATAAGCCTATATTATCATTATAAACCTATTAAAATCAATTATAATAATGGATTTATTTTTACAAAAAATTAAAAAGAATAAACAGTTAAAGAATGTTATTTAATTCAATTGTAGAATATAACAAATATAAGATTTTATTAATAAAAGATACACAATGATCGAAAAGTTATATATACACATTTAGTTTATTTTATTTTTAATGATGAGACAGATTAATTCCAAGAAATTCGCTAGTGTGTCATTCTATGGATTGAATAAGAAGGATCTCAACATAAACAATGTAGAACATGTCCGGGAAAAAAGAGGTTGAACGGCAACTTAACTTTTTATTTATCTCGAGAAACAATTATATCAAAAATAAAGTCAAAAATTAAACATAACGATGGTTAATTTATATTATATTTAATAAAAATTACCAAGCAAACATTACAAGATATCCAGAAATTGTTAAACTAGATAATTGTCACGCTTTAAGAAATCTTGTTTTTTTTTTTTAATTTAATTTTATCGAATTTCTAAACCACTAAACAATGCTCATTTGATTACTAACTTTTCTCAGTTGTCATTAATAATTCTAACAATGTAGTTTTATAATTAAAGTGAATTTTTTGGGCTGCAAAACAGAAAATTTAGCAGGTCGAACTTTAGAGGAAGAGCATTTCTCGCGCGTAATGAGCGAGAACTCCATTTCCCTCTTGTGCATAAACTGATTTGCGAGTGAGAATCCTGATCCGAAAAGTTCTCTTTCGCCTGATTTTCTTTCTTGTCTTCCTCTGTATGAATACAGCCTTACCGTACAAGCGTCCTATGCGAGAATTTTCGGCGCGCCCTTAAACTTTCTAATTAGTGCATAAATTTTAATATTTACAATGAAATTTGTGTATAGCCTACTTGGTTGTTTTCTACTAAAAATTTTTGCGCAAAAAAAGAAAAATAAAGTTAAAAGTTATAATCTAAATACTCTGAACTCCCGATTATCCGTTTTAACTAGTGCACGGGTTTACACGGAAAATCGGAAAACACGGATATTCCAGATTAAGCCATTTAAATTATGAATAAGACTATTCAGATATGTAAGTGTGACTCCCAAGTTTCATAAGCTGAAATTTGTATTTAGTCAATAAACGTTCAAAAATACGTAGAAATTTAAATTTTACATTTCTATGACATTTTTCCCAAATTCACTTTATTTTTATTTTGGGACTACAGTTGTCCCTTGATAGTCCGACGTTTCGTAATCCGACATGCTCAGTAGTCCGACGCACCTCCCGTCAAGGTCACTGTATTCCCCGTCTTCAAAGTGTGAGCACGGTATGTACTGTACTGTACATATTTACATATGTATACAATTAATCTACCTACGTTGTAGCATGTAGTTATAATGTTTATAAATTATCGTACGTACTGCATTATTTATGCCTATACATACTGTATGTACATTTATTGGCTTCCATATTTCTTTTAATAAACATGTTTTAGTTAACCGAAAGGAGTGTTTCATTTCCATATTCACCTAGGCAGCATTTTACTTATAACATGTAGGAATATTATAGGCTACTGCTAGCAAAACAATGCCAAATATGTAATCACTTTCGGTAATCCGACACCCCTTTGGTCCCATACCTGTCGAATTATCAAGGGACAACTGTAGTAGGATATTTTTAAAATCTGCTGTGTTTAGCGTAAAAGGGATTGTTTTTTTCGCGTGTATTCTATCAATACATACATAAAATTTCTTTTATAAACCGGATATTTAAGACGATTTCTTGAAAAGTCGGCTGATCTCGAAAGCCTACAACTTGTGTACACTGATGGCGTGTATACAACTTCCCATTCGTTACGCTATCAATGGACAAGATGGACAAAATAGTTTGATCATGCACGGATAATCGGGAGTTCGGTGTGTATTATTAACTTGCAGAACATTTAATAGCATGCGCATGAGAGAATTTCGTGTTTATTTACATTGGGTGCACGAATATGTGTGATGTGATGTGAAATAGGTCTAAATAATTGTGTCGTTGGTAAAGATAGCTAGATTAGGTTTTGAAGTACATTTCTTCTCGTCTAACACTCCTGTTATTTCAATTAAAGTCGAGAATACCGAATAAAAACCACTGGCTGCCTGTAAACAGTATAAAGAAATATTTTATTGTAAATTTTTCATAACGATTTAAGTTATACTAACATACTGTATGTTCATGGTATTTTATATATCAAGCAAAAAGCTGGTTATGCATGGACAACTGAGATCTTACCCGAATCAGAAAGTTCTTTTTCACGAAAAAAAATCCTCCAATCGATATTCCAATAGGCATTCCTCCGAATATCTTCATGAAGCAAACGACCTAACATTAATCATTTGTTTTAGTTAAAATATCAATGAACACGAAATAAAATTTAAACTTATGATACTATACTTTTAACTTATATCTTAACGTCAGAGGAGAAGAGAAATATTTTTCCACAGAAATGAAATTGTCGTACACCTGAAACAACATTATTAGATTGTTATAAAAATTCAGCAACGAGTTGCGTAACTTTCCCGGCTGTTATGAGATTTTATTTCAAAAATAACATTTATATTAAAGTAGCCCCTCGTTTCGGATATATCGCGCTTGTTCTTTGTCTCCCGATAAGAGCGATATAACGAGGGGCTACTGTATTAATCATAATAAATAAATAAAATTGTGTGTGGCGCCATCTGTTAGGAGATTTTCTTACAAAAACTTTATTATATTTTTAATTATTATAAAATGGCAAAAGGGTTAATTTTGAGTGTAGGAATGAGTTTGATAAACAAGTGTTGGTAATGTGTAACAATCTTTATCAGGTTTGACTCCTCTCGAGATATGCTACATGCCCACTCACTATCTCCTCACCCGGTCGACCTTTCACCACCAAAATTTCAAAGTATCAACGCCCCTTATATACGAGCTACCATGAAAAATCTCAATTTTTTAATTTAAAGTTTAAGAAACTAAATTTACTCCATCTTGGGATATTAAACGAAATAGACACCAACACACAAGAACGCAAACATACATACCTATCCAAGGAATTTTTTCCCTTCCAGTTTGACTTTTTTGGGGTCTCAAAACATGGATATGGAGATTTGCAAAAAGAAAAAGAAAAAAAAACTCGGAAGATCAAATTTAACACGATTCAATACTCTCTTGTATTATGGTATAGATAACAGCCGGGAATGTAAAAACTAGAGTAAATGATTTATGTTAATTTTTACTTACGATTGATGTTAAATATGATGCTCCGCTGCAGACAAATAAACTAAAACTTAATAATTGTAATGTAATTATAGCCATTAATAAACGAATGAAAAGATCCATCTTGGCAAAAAGGGTTCCGTACAAAAGAAAGCAGGTTTCGTATACAAAATGAGTGTAAACGACAGGCAAAAGAAGCTCCCATTTTTCGTTTACTTGTTGAAAAACTTCCCATATTTCTATAAATTTTTCGATTAGATCTTGGAGGTAGTATTCTGTCGCTTTCTTTACGGTTTGTAATTCTAAAGAGATTTTAGATAATCTTTTCAATATGAGTAATGCAGTGAGAGTGTTTAAGACAAACACACAGAGGACATGAATAAATATAATCATAAACCAAATTTGAATAGAGACCAAACAGAGAACGGATCTGATTCTGAACTTCTTTCCGTCATCAACATATGAATGACCAACCAGCGGTATTAAAACAGCTATCGATGCGAATAAAAAGACTGCGTACAAAAACAAATTTCGAAGATATGGTTGAACTTTATCAAGAAGTGTTTCTTCGCCTTCATACCCGCTTTTCGGCATAGAATAATGGACATTGATCTTTCTTCTTCTCATAATGCTGAATTGCAATGCAACGTACAAAGAACAAGTTAACGGCAAGAATTTGCAATAGAAAGCATGCTCTTCAAATAGAAGAAATATTCTAGCGCAAGGTACATCGACTACAAGAATTACTGTAATAAATATTACTGCTAACCATAAACATATTTCAATTATTCTTTCGTAATTTAAGAAAATAGATGCGGATATTTTACTCTTTCGACATTTGCATGGTTCTGAAATATTCAATCCGAAAATTTCACTTAAAGAAATAACAGGATCTAAATAACCAGCGATACAAATGTTATTGGGATAAGATTTCGTACAGTTTGCCATATTTTTTTCTATTAATAATTCGAAAAATATTTATAATAAAAGAATACTTTATCGATGATTCGAAAATTACTCTATAAAATTTCAATTTCAAAAACCTACCTCGCTCTACGAATTCGGAATGAAAGTTTCGTTTAGTATTTACTAATTAAAATTGAAAACAATTAGATATAAAGAGATACGTGAAATGTGTCTTCTCGTGTCATCTTCTACAATTAGTTCTATTAAATGAACTCGCAAACAAAAAATATTGTCTAACAAGGTAACATTTTCAATGTCCAACTTCAATGTAATGCTTCCGCTTTGTACGTTTGTATCGGTATACTTATTGTTTGTACTGTTTACTGATAGATGAGTGACTTCATTATGAAAATGTCAATTGTTTACTTTTGAAATCTATATGCAACCGAATTGTAATGTTTACGTCTCTTGAATATATTACAGAGAATTTATTCAGGTCAATCTGAATAAATTAAATATGCTTTTTTTTTTTTTTTTTAACTTTTTCCGCCCTGTGGGCACTAAGAGGGCCTCTTTTAGTAGGCCCATTATGGGTTCGGCCAGGCCCACAATGGGGCGACCGGGTGGTGAGGGACGGGGCCCGACATATCCGAACGGACCACCCCCCGAAAAATTCCTGGGGATTTCTCGACCCGTTCGGATTCGATCCCGGGTCCCCCAGAGCGGTAGTCTGCCACCTTGACCGCTCGGCCATCCGGCCGCTTAAAATTAAATATGCTATAAAAATACTTTTTATTCGTTTTAAATTGTTCTATTGTGCTTAATCATTTTTTATTAATTCATTGTGCAACCAAGCACAACCTGGTTTTGAGGCCTACTTGGTCTAAATATTCAGTAATACTATTAAAACAATTTATGACTTTCCCGGAAAAAATTTAAAATTGTGAGGCGTCATCTGTTATAATATTTTTATTGAAAAATAACTTTTATATTATTAATTATTATAAAATGGCAAAAAGCTTAATTTTGAAAATAGAGGTGAGTTTTATATTTATAAACATTATAAATGCTAATAAAGAGTAAAATATTCATTAAGACCAATCCTAATGGAAATACGACACGTGACACCAGTCTGTCTCTCTATGGCCTTGACCTTTGTTTTGCCATGTACCGACAATCTAGGGTCCTTCAATATGATGCCAAATTTAAATTTCGATATTCTTACTACAGTAATGAGTTTATAAAAGATTGGTATGGGCTCCTGTTGGTGGGGACTTCAATCAATTGCCCTTTCTGCCCGTATGATAACACGTTGTTCAGACGTTCCAAAAATTGAACTTAGAAGCAGATAAGCAAATCTGTTCTGCCAACACAAGGAATTTTCGAGTAACGAACAAAGAAGTAATGAACTCTTGGCGCTCGATTATCCGCTGGACCCTGAAAGACCTATTGTGATGGAGTTGATTGGAAGTTAGAAGGCGGGAACCAAAATATCCGGCAATCCACTCAACCGGAGATTCATATAGACAATTGCAGGCTTCTTCAACTGGGTCCACAGACACTAAGCAACGCAGGTCTCGCGAGAACAGTTGAAGTCCCAAAAATCGTCAGCTGTCGAGAAAATTCGAGCCTTTATCTTCTAAACTTCGGTCTTCGGAAACTGGTATTTAGAAACTTTCACAGGAAACTTAGCCATATTGACTCAAACTTATCAGTAGCGTAGCGAGGGGGGGTGCAAGGGGGTGTATCATGCACCAGGCGCCACTCTCAGAGGGGCGCCCAAATGGTCTCCAAGACAAACTATATGTGTTTCTGGAGGGGGAAGAGAGGGGCGCCAATAAAGTGTCGGGCGCCAGTTATGTTCCCTACGCCACTGGAACTTATGATGAGCACAATGACCTTTGAGTGCTCGCAAAAAATTTAAAGATATCTATTGTAAAATCCTATATTAAGCGTTATTGACATTTATATTGTCATAGTGATTATTTCAACATTTTAAAAAATAATCAAAATTTTCGAATTTAATTTAATTTATTTCTAATTTTAAACAAAATTTTGAAATAGTTTGTCTAATATTCAATAATGACCGCGACTGTAAAATTTAATAAAATTAATGGGAATTTTTTCTGAAAGCGAAAACAACAATAATTCTTATGTCTGAGCTTCTACCTTCGAGTTTTTCACGAGATCTATGGAATTTGTAGAACTTTTAACTCCACATACTTGCTTCATCTTGTTTATAATCTTTCCTGATTTTATTCTATGTCCTTGCACTTCCTTTTTCAACTCTTTAACATAATATAGGAGCATAAGAAAAGAATCACTTTGAGATAAAGTCAATTCTACTTCCGATTCAGTTTTTTCTCCATTGACTATCTCGCTTTGATTGGAAGTGTCCACGAGCAAATTAGGTAATGATTTGCATTTGCACTTTTCGTTTCTATCGGTATTTTCGCCTTCTCCTTTTTCTAGAGGCATCCGTAATCGTTCCTCAATTTGTACTTTCTTATTGGATTCTCCGGTTCGTGCTGCCTTCAAAATCAATTCTTGGCCGAAATTCTCTAGAATGTTGTTACGAGCTTTTTCTGCCTTTTCTAGACGTTTCTTCAGCAGTTGGCTTTCCTTATAAACTTTAATAAAATCAGATTTTTTATTGAAAGCTTTCGGTTGTTTGCTCTCTCGCTTTCGGTATTGTTCCAATTTGGCGTAGTGGACAAGCAATGTTTGGCATCTCCGATATAAATTTCTCATGATGCATACAATACAAACTACTACAAGTAATTTACAATAAGCAAGGCCTCTAAAATACCACGAAGTGATCAAATCCCAAAGTTCTGCCATGTCCGATAAAAATCAGTTGTTACTATCACGTTACAATAGATCTACTTGTTATATTGTCGATTTTATCACTTTAATAAAGTAATTGTAAAGTAACTTTGAAAATATTTTCAACATAAAATTAATCATATTATTTAATTGTTTATCGAAAAATTGCCCAAAGTTTCTAAAACAAACTTTTGAAACATAAAACCGACTGAAGAATTAGTGTTTCCGGATAGAATAACTTTTATAATTATGTGTAAATGATCCTGCCTGCTGCCCCTAAACTTTCCATATCTGGTCATGTTAATTATTAATTTGTAAAAAATTTAAAAGGCTAATTTATTAAATTGATAGACTTATGTTACTCGATTATAAACATTTAAACTTTGCAATTTATGGAAATATATACTATAAAGCCTATATTTTAGATAAGATTAAATATTATTTCTCCAATGTTTGTACAATGCGAAAGATTTAAATGCGTTTATAACTAGAAAATCTTGTTCAAACATTGTTTCAAAAATACATATTATAATATATGTAATATGTTAAACAATGTGCATAATAACCGCAATATAAATTTGGTCTGTTTATTTTAAATATTTTAATTTTGTGGAAAATTACATAAAACGCATAATTCAATAAAACGAGAATTTTTAAAATCTATTTAATGCAATTCTACAATCAATTCGAATTAACTATTCAACAATGGAATAAGCAATAGGCTTAAATACGATTTCATAATCACATGTTACACCAGTTTATGTTTCTGTCTTCTTTAGAAGAATAAATAAATAATACTAACAGCCGGTTCTCTAACTTTAAAATTTAAAATCATTTTCATAATTTCAAACTGTCGACCGAAACTAAATATTTTAAGATTAACGATATAATTAATTAATTAACAGTATTCGAACACAGTTACGGTAGCTTTTCAATCCATAAAAATCCAGCGACGAGTTGCTTAACTTTCCCGGCAACATTTAAAACTGTGTGTATGGCGCCATCTGTTATGATATTTATGTAAAGATAAAAAAAGCAGATATCCGAATGTGCGATCATATCTGTGATAATTTTCTTTATTGATAAGTAACCGATGCTTTCATTTAAATATCTTGAATAACAGAAGCATATACTTCAGAACATCTATTGTTTTCATAACTGAAATAACAAAATAAATGTCGTGTCGCAAACAACAACAACAATAATAAATGTTAGATGGAATATCTGTCTGAAATAATTATTTAAAATTGATATTTTGATCTGAAATTATGGAAAATACCTAGCCAACATGCTGGCTACGTGGAATTTTTCGGATTTTCTTCATGTTAGTAACGCTTAAATAGCGGCAGTTTCTCGTAAAACACCTCCCAGGAGGCATCCCCGTTCGACAGATTGATCGTGTGTCGCGTTTATTTAATCGAATAAAAACGAATGTTTTATGCTCGGTGTGATTCCAAGAGGAGGAAAAGAAAATGTATAAAATGATTACATTTCTTCTTTTCTCTAGAAATTTTTGTGGGGGCTTGGGGGCCGTCAAAAATTGAATTGCGGGAGTTTATTATACACACCTGTCACCAGGTGTGTTTTGTCGAACACGCTTCCGATTTAGACAAGGAAAAAAAAAAAAGCAAATAGGCCTAGTTAATTAAGGCGCGAGTCACTAACGCGATATTTTTCGACCATTTATTTTCCGTTAAAAAATCGACTCGCGCTAAATTCGGGGTTTAAGTAATGAAATGTAATATAAACAAGGACATTTTCCTACAGAGATTGAAATGCGACTGAACGTCAGACCTAGCTCGACCGACCACTTCAAAACAGCCATGTGATCTAGTTAGTAGGCCTGCGCTTTTGTTTGCATAGCGCTACTATAGTAAGGCTATGTCTCCGCTTGTTCGAAGATTATTAGTCACGTGATGTTTCGACCTCCTTTTAGTGACGTGGGCTCTCACAGACGCCATTTTTTATCTTAAAATTGTGAAATTTTTGGCTTCGCTCGAAAAATTATTATTACATCTTTTTTTTCTTTTTTTTCTCTACTTTTAAACAATGTAAAATATTTCTATATTGAGAAAAATGCTTTATTTGCGTCGAATTTAATGTAATTTGATACGTAAAACGCAAAAAATAAACATATCAAATTTCAACTCGCTGTAATTTATCTCATGTTTCACCGATTGCCATCGGGTTTGTTTTTTAATGGGGAAGAAATATGCCTCATTCAAGTTAAGTCAGTAGAAATTTCGTACTACTGCGAGAAAATTTGTCAATAGACCCGCTCTACCCCTTAACGCGAAAGTCAATAAACGCTAATTGTTTTATAACCGTATTTTCAAATGCTTTTTTCTGAGTTGTAAATCGACCAATTGACTAAGTTTTTATTTTGTTTTACTCAGAAAAATGTTGTGTTTAAGATTTAACAGATATTTTCTTTACATTTTTACACATGAATTTTATTTTTAATTTTTATGTGATATAGTCGCGTGTTAGGCTTAACTCGATCATTGACATGAATGTAACCTGTGTTATTAGCTATAAATACCTAAATAAATGCTTATCTGATTGAATTTTACTTTCTTTGAATTTTTTTATGAGTATTATTTTTTTTCTAAATATCTTTATGAAAATTTTGGAGTCGCGTTAAATTCGGGGTCGCGTTATATTCGGGCTAATACGGTAGTTAATTAAGGCGCGAGTCACTCCGAAAGTCCAGGAATGAGCTTCACAGGAGGATGAATGCAACGTCAGGTAAACTAATTTAAGAATAAAAGAGAAAATTTATTATGGAAAAACGGAACATAACATTTGAACTTAGTTTAAATTAATAGTAAGTACAAATTTGTTTTAGGGAGGTAGCCTATTTCTATTTGTAAAACGGGGGTATCAGAACTTCGCGACTCACAACATACAAGGAAAAGAGTTGTCTTTTCTAGGAGTTGACTTTCTTTCTAAATGCTGTGTTGATTTTCTTCTTTTCTCCCTCTTTTTTCTGCTTTTTCTCATCTCTTCTTTTCCTTCACTTTCTCGCTCTTTCACTTTCGTTCCCTTTCTTATTGACCTCTGTCTCTTCTTTCTCCTTCACTCGGTCTTTCTCTAAGTCTTTCGCTAAGTCTGATTTTCGTCATTCCCTTTTATTTTATTCTTCGTTTTGACCAATCATGATTTTGTTCCGAAGGAAGTTGAGGTAATTTGCGATAAGCATGATTGATCATCCAGTAGTCCGCCTTCTCTTTTGTCTATTAAGAATTATATGCGTCCATGTGACTTGGATAGAGTATCATCTGTCATCTAACACCATTGAAAAAGTGGGAAACGACGGTCATCCCCTTCGTCTTTTCCTTCGCTTGTTGTGAGATTTATAACAATTAATGGATAATTTTTTTTTATTCTAACTCGATTCTCTGAATTATTTTTAATCGTTATTACTAAAAATTTAGAAAGGGGATCCCTAAAATCGGAAAAAATAGACGAAATTCCTTTACAACGTTGGTTGATAAACATAAACAATCCCGGCGTCTCATGCACACACGTCTTCGAGATGTGGGTGCAAACGACGTCTTGTCTGATAGCTAACAATTGTTTGTTGCATAACCAAACAAAACAAAAAAAAAAGGAATATAAAATACATATAAAATTTAAAATATAATATCTTGATTAAAATTAAATTATAATGTTAACAGTAATATATAATCCAGGTCTATAATAACAACCAAATTTGAGGGAAATTGTGGGCCTCACATTATCGAAATTACAGTTTGAATTTATGTGCAATTATCTTTAGTCTTGTGGCATTACACTTTTCACCGTGTATTTTACATAAATTTTCCTGCTTGTATAGGATTACTTTGTTATTGAAATTATGTTATATGTGTTAATATATTTTTATTTTAAAGTAATAAAACCGATTGCTTCAATACCGAGGGTTGACCATAAGCAACCCCCGGATACGCCCGAATTTAAACATATCTTATAATTTTCTAATACAGTATATGTTTTATAAATATTATCAACAAAGACACTATTTTCCTTCGCATATGTAGACTAACAAACATCGGCCAGTGGCGTGTCATGCTACAGGCAGAAAGGACAATTGCCAGGGGGCCCCAACAGAGGTCTCCAAATTAATGTTTTATAAGAAAATATTTTCTTTCAAAATTTCCCGGAAGAAAAATGTCTGAAGTTAACACCGTACATGGGGCACCGTAATTTGCGTGGGCGCCCATGAAGCTCTAAGGGGCCGATGACATCGGCTCCATTCTTATTCTAGGAAAATTCTATTAATAGATGTGTATAAGTGTGGTTAGCATGTTGTACTTTATGATATCCTAAAAGTGTTCTACTACTTTATAAAAGGTCCAAGAATTGCAGTCAAAATTAACTCTAAAAAATATAATTGTTTTTTGTAATAATAGATTGATTTCTTTATATTATATTTTTTTTACTTTAAACTCATTCACGTAGATTTTTTATATTCTTTTCAGAACAATTTGTCATCCATTTATAATTTTTTTTTATCTGATAAACGTGCGTATGAGACTGTAAAACTTCGTACACTTGCACAACACATGTTGAATATTACTTACCAATTCAATTAACTTTCACATCTTATATATATTTATTTTTTATATTAACACTTGGCACACATTATCCCAATAAATTCTTGTGTCATAAAATAGTAACTATAAGTATTCGCATTAAATGAACGAAAATTTATCTCATATCTGTAATATAATTCACCTATAGAAGCGTTTCTTTGTCAAGCAATTAAGTAAACCAATGACATAATTCGAACTACGTCATCGACTTGCCTTGACAAGGAAACGCGCCCTCTACATTAATTATGCTATACTATATTTAATTATTATAATAATTTATTAGTATAAAATAAAACAAGTGATTGTTTTGAAATCAGACAAAAAAATCTAGAATTTTTTAACTTAATAGTTTTATTACAACCACCGATAAGTATTTCAAATTTATTTTTCTAACTGGTAGGCGATTTATTTTCACGTTATATTACAACTGAATTTAAATTTAACGTCGACGATTAGCTTATAATGCCCTCTGTTGACAAACTAATACGCAAACGGAAAACAGGCAGATTACTGAAATATATGGACATCGCTTAAATTTATAACCAATGGTAGCTTTTGGATTCGAGATTTATAGATTTTTCTGCCTCGATCTCGTTAAAATTCATTCCCGAGATCCAATGCAACCGGTCACGTGGTATCAATTTCACCAATCAGTAGTCTCGAGAGTGACCAGGATAAACGACAAGTGATGAAGGTATAGCGGTAGTAAACCAATAGACAATATTTGGATAAATTTCCAAATATGCACAATTGATGTTATCAGAATTATATTAAAAAGTCACGTAAGTTTTCAGAGAATTGTTGTCATTGCTTATAATAGATTACATACATAAAATATATTATAATCACTAAGCAAGGCGTTGCAAGTATAGATTATTATATTACAAACCAATAAAATGTGCCATTGTTTTCCTTAATTTAAAAATGTGTAATGTTCTTAATAGCAGCTGTTTTTGTTAATTTTATATTGTTTGATATGTAATAATCAATTTAAACTTTGTTTTTGCTTTCAGATATATGTACTTAATGTATATTTTTGTTTTACATGGGTGATATAATTGGTTTTTGTTTTACATGCATGATATAATAATAATTTTTGGCACAAAATTTATTTATTTTTTAATATGTAACTTAAATTTTCATAAACCAATTGTTTACAATAAGATATTGCTTGTATGCTTTTTGTTAAGGTTGTTAAATTCTTTATACACTTGGATCCATTAGTGATTTTTATAATATAATAATTGGATATTTATTTATTTATTTATTTATTTAATTAGAAATTTTATTTTAGATTCAGAACAAGCGAAAATGTTTGATCGGGGGAAAAAAAGAGACGTAAACAGAGATGGAATGACAGTATCACTCAAAATTAAATGAAAAACAATTATTTATTTTGTTTTTTAATTTATTTACCAGCTATATATGGAAGAATTGGTCATTTAATATGATATTAAGTTTTCCAAGTAAATACTGTTGTAATCTTTCAAGGCTGAATGTGGATGAAAAAATAGCTTTTCGATTTCCAAGGTTAATTTTAATTACAAATAATATACTTTAATTGTTTATTATAACTTTAATCCAAAGTTATAATAGTCGTATTATTGAATTTTAAAAGGTGGTCTAGTTTGAGTGTGGTTTTAAGGACAATCAATCTATATATATAATCGAGATGGGTTAATATTATTAAGTGCAGAGACCAAATGGTTAGGAGTTGAAAGTTGAAATTTGGTACACAGTTACAGAATATCACAAGAACAGACACTAAGAAGGGATTTTTCAAAATTCCTCCCACAGGGGAGAGGGAGAGGATTAAGGCTACCCCGAAGAACTCTGCTTATACTGTACTATTTTAGATGCAATTTTTTTTAACTGCGTTTTAGTAGGGTACCACATGGGGATGAAAGAAGTATATTCCTTAATAGTGGAAGCGTTAAGAATGGGCGTGTTAACAATAGAAAAGAAAGCAGCAAGATTTATAGGCGCAGATGCGGTTTTTTGTGTTTTTGCAGGAAATCGAACATATTTTTAGATCCATCTAAAAATTCGCTAATTAGTCTGGAAACGGGGATCTAACTCTTGCATTCTGTGAAAATGGGTAAGACTGGCTATAATGTTATAATCTTAATTTTTGCTATCATTACTTTTTGTCTGAGCAATGCCGGGCTTATCTGCTAGTATAACATATTTTTGATGAGTACTTAAGTGATATAGTACTTGTATAATTAATCTTACAGATTAAAAATAATAGTAATTCAAAAATTATGTTTTTTATAACAATAAATGATGACACTGTTTTAAGCACATACTATCTTTGCTTTGATGCCATGTTTGAAACGAGAAACACAACTGTTTGTAATGTGTGTTGACACTAATAATCAACACACTAAAAGCCTTTTTCATTTACCAGGTTTTTAGTGTGTTGATTTATCTTTCCCAGGGATTGTGCAAGAAGTTGACACTAATAATTTTGCTTACTTGCATTAATACAGGGTGTCTGAAAATAAATTTACAGTTTAAAACAAATAAAACTCCAATAACATTTATTCAGCATAGCCATGTTAAAATGAAAAAGAAAAACCCTCCAAAACTGGATGTATTTACTAAAATTAATAACAAAAAACATTAAATACAGTAAAAATGGAATGTTTATTAATGGAATGAACATTTTCAACCATGTACAACAACCATCTTCAACCATCTTTAGAATGTAATAAATAGAACAGGAAGCATATTTGAAATTAAAATGTTCAAAAATTGCAGATTTATATAGGATATTTATATATCAGGTGTGCAGGAGCATAAATATGTCAAGTAAATCATAGAAAATAGGAATAAATAATTAACAAGAAAAATATTAAATACAAAATAAAATAATTAAATACAGTGATTATATACAAATATTGTTAATAAAAACATAAATATAGCAAAATGGTGATAAACAAAACTATAAAATCTCAAATGTGACACCATTACAGAATATTTAACATTAATTGTGGTTCCTTTCTTACTAGCCTTATAAGTTTCAAGCCTTTCCAATTATTTAAGTTGTGTCTTAGACTAAGCATGATATAGTAGGCATGCTCTATCTAATTATATTCTATTCTAGAATGTGAAGATTGCCATTGTACATTGTCAAAAACATTCATTCCGTTACTAAACATTCTATTTTTACTGGATTTAGGGTTTTTTTGGTATTAATTTTAGTAAATAAAGTCAAACAATATAGGAAGCTTGTTATTCAGCTCTGTTGTACCACAAATGAAGCTCTAAATATAATTATTTGAAAAATTTTTTTATTAATGAAACATACTCTCCAACCTTTAGTATGGGGGAATAGCTGGGATGTTGGTAGAAAAACACTGATTTTTGAATAAAAATGCTGACAGCATAAAAAGCTGTAGTATGTACTGTACATTGATATTGCACAAGGCTTATATTAAATACCTTTAATAAACAAAATTTAATTTATCTCTGCATATGATATTTTATAAAGCTATTGCCATAAACATTGTCAAGAGTATGGTAAAAGGTCAGGTGGACAGTACAGTAGAGGTAAGGTTAGGTGACATTACAGGCTAAAGTATGTCACTGAACTTTAAAATAACTTTAAATGGAAAAAATTCTTCAACATTGCTCATTCAGTGTGCTGTTGCTCTGTCCTGCTAAAACTAGGTATTTGCATTGTAAGCAGGATGTTGATGAAGCTTTGGTATGATAAAATTTCTTATCCTTTCAGAATAATGTGTACTGTAGATAGTAAGCAGGCAACCTCAACTGTCCTTGAGAAATATAGACCAATAATTTCCATAATAGACTGTAAAGAACGCTTTTGGCAGAGCAGGTGTAAAAGCAACACGACCTTGGTAATTGGTCCCACCTGACGTTGTGTCTGTAAATGGTCGAAAGACAAAGGGTGTAGCATCCCTGTTTATGGGACTTGTGTGTAGGCGTCAATGTGTTTACCACATGTTTGTCGACTTAAAAAAAAATGTAAACAAGGGATGGACGTTATGGGAAGCTGTTTCATCGGGAGAAGAGCGGACGTTTTTGAGAGCTTCCGAGGAAAGGAAGAACCCCGATTGATCGTAAGTTGTCGTCGAAGGACTCTTTAAATAGTAAGAATTACGAGAGAGATGGGGAGAAGGGCAAGAGACTGATAATACGGTAGTCTCAGGCACTTGGACAGCCCGCTGACCATAGAGAGAGTGTTCTCTGACAACGATCTCAGGGATGGGTAAGTGCGGAGACTGGATAGGCTGTATAGTTGAGCCGACTCCACAGACTGACTGAGGCTTCCCCAGAGTCTAATAGTTCCCGAAGGACAAGCTGTCATGTGAGATACCACACTTTGTTGTACCGTGTATGTGATGTTGTTAAACTTGTAAATATTCTCTGGATTGAGTGTGGAGGTGTACTTTTCTACGAACCAACGTAAGAACATTCTCGAGTCATAGGAACCAACTCGAGACGGATTATAGTAAAGATCTTCACTTAGACATTGCACACCAAACTGTCACTTTAGGATTGATTAACAGTCTCTGATGGTTGTTTTTAGAGTTGTTGAGTTAGAGAGTTAGAGAGTGTTGAGAGAGTTAGAGTTGTTGAGACCAGTATGAACAGTTTTGTTTGTTAATCTCTCTGTTTACATGGAAGTGGGATCCAAAAAACATTGCTTAAGCCATTATTGGAAACAAAATCTTTGAGTAACTTCTTACAGTAAGATTTGCATTTTTCATAATCTGGCTCTGTTATTTCATGCACAATTTGGACTTGATGTGGATGTAAGTGTAGGTTTAACTTTATAATTTGAGGAACTGAGGAACTGTAGCTGCTCTTGGAATCCATTATTCTTCAGAATGATGGATTCTAAGAGCAACTACATGTTTGCACATAGAATGCCTTAGTTTACACAGAACAGCTGTTACTGACACAACATCCACATTTTTTTCTCTTTTTAAGTTCTCCTTGGACTTGGTTTTCAATTTTTATTGCTGAGGATTTTGCCCTAAACCTTTTCACCTACAAATGGATAAGATTGATGCTTGGTACATCACTCAAACAACAGATATTTAAACCATGCACAAAACTGACATCTAGTAACTGCATAAGAATTGTTGGTCTTGAAAAAGGCCCCTATAATGAATCTGACACCTCAACTGACCATTGCAACATTGTGACTAACAAATTTTCACCTTTTAACAAATGCACTCATTGCCCTTTAGTGATGCCTTGCAATTGACATTTTATTCATTTTTAAAATTGTAAATTTATTCTGAGACACTTTGTACAATATATTGTATTACATAGTTTAAAATAGTCACTCATCATACTGACTGGGGATGACTACACACTCACAACCTTTACTGGTACTCAGCTTTTAACTTAACATATTGTATATACAGTGCTCTTTTTATAAAAAAAATTACTGAAGGTATGCATGTATGGTGACTGAACATACATAATTGTTTTTACTGATAAACTGCAGTGTTATGTAGCACTATCAGTAAGTTTACTTTTTGTTTTATGCTGTTTGCTAGTAGGCCATACTGGCAGATAGCATAAAATAAAAACTATTAATAGTTTCTTAGTAAAAACAATATAATCATACAGAAAGAAAATCATATATCTTTAAATAATTGGTGTGGAAATAAAAATTGAATGGAAGTTCAAATAGTGTGATTGCCAGTAGACTAAGTCCTGCTCCAGATCAATCTCTTCTTCCAGAATATTCTAAATTAATGTACTTAATTCTAACTATTAATTTTAATACAAGACGGTGACTTAATTGTTATCTTTAGCCCAAATTACATAATATTTATATATTTAATTAATTAGCCAGGTTAGATCCCAATAATGAAACTGGATTTATCATTTTATTACTAATATATCTATTAGTAATTATATCAGCAACAATTGTTTGAAAATTGCACATCTTATTGTCTTCCTTGTTTGTCTAAGATATTGATCTTGTGTTGATATTTTTTTGTGGTCTTGACTTTGTGGGTGTTGTTTATAACAAACAACATCCACATCCATCTTTGTTGTTTTAAATTAGTCCAGATTATAGAAGCAACTGAATGGGACTATGTCAATAATCATGTATTTTTCTCTCTGAGCTTTGCTTTCTTTCAGTAATGTACAGTACTTGCATTCTCATTTATGTTGTGATGTTGTCTTATTTTAATCAATATTTTATTTATATTATTAATTACAATTAAAACATACTATATTGTTTTATTTACATATAAACAATGCTGTCATCTTCTAAAACAGATTGTAGTGTAGAAATTTTTCATATTTGAATGCATGATTGCAGGTTTTTTCATTTTATGTATGATGTTTATAAACTAATATAGTAAACTGTCAATAATTTGAAAGTTTTATTTTACTGTTTTTTTATGTTATCTTATATTTGTGTGAATAATGGATATTGAATAAACATTGTTAAATAAATCACACCACCAACATATGTATTAAGCCAGTATCTTTGAACTAAAGAATAAAAATCCTTTAGTTCAAAATTTCCCAAACAGAAATTTCAAAACCATATTTGACATCCTGACATTTAGGAGCACCTTTTCAATATTTTTTACTGTTTGTGTAGCATTATATCCTTTTACAAAACTTAAAAAGTATACACCATCCCAAATATGCCTTTTATCTGCAGGCATTTCAATTTGATTTTATGCAAACAAAATGTGAAGTTTTAAAATAATTTTTTAAACAAAGAATACAATATCATATTAGCAATAATGTGTTAAATTTCACAACTATTGTAATTAAATTACAGTTCTATATGGAAATTGTCCTCAGCATAAAAATAGCAAATTTTCCAACACCTTATTTGCTGAGAAAAACATATCTGTGTTAAGAAAAGGTGGTTGTTAACCAATGCTTACTTACCATAATTAAAAATTCTGCTGTATATATAAAGGGAGTGTCACAATTTCACATGTTAAGCAAAACTGCATCAAATGAGGGATACCTGTATTGAATTAACTGTAATTCAAGTTTCTGATAATCAAGCCTTTCCAAATCAGCACAAAGTTTATTATAAATATTTTCTGCTGTTATAAAAAAATCATTATTACATTCTTTCATATTAATCTATCATATATAAAGCAGTTCAAAATATCAAATTTTAAAAATTAGATTTGATATTTTTGAACTGTTTTATTAATTGTTACAGTCAACCAGTTTGATTTAAAGTGAAGCATAATTATGCTTAATAAAAACATAATTTTATTAAGCATAATTATGCTTCACTTTAAATCACAAAAGATCAAAAGATTATTAAAGCTACAAAATAAAGCATTTGGAATGTACAGTATAGCATTGATTATCTGAATACCAATCAACCGAAACATCGGTTAACCGAATGGATTCCAGTCAGCAAATTCAAATTTTCACTAGTGTATCTTCCATTCCAAACCTAATAACCGGTGCAAAACAATTATACTTCTGGCTAACATTTTCGGTCCCTCCACTGAGACCTTCCTCAAGCCTATATTCTTCTTACACGATCTTTTTCAAAACGATTTTCGAACAATCAAACCTTTAAAATTTTCCGTTATGCACGTGCCACCCGATTAAATCGAAAAAATCGAACAATTCTAATTCAAAGCGTTGAAAAACTTCTGTAAAACTTCCAAATCCTAATGCTTTAATCGTATAACCAATCCTATGCTAATTAAGGCCGCTCCATCATTCCTCTAAAAGATTTGGAATGGAAAATATTGGTTATTAGGTTTGGAATGGAAGATATGCTTTTAGTCCGGTGTTTTTAGAGGAGTTTTATTAGTATTTGGTTATGCCGACTAACATTTACCGCAACAGCGTGGTTAGCCTTACCAAGGCTAGAGAAAAATTTGCATTTTTGAGCAAATGCAAAGAGTTAAAGGTATTCCCGATGTCGATATATCGGATTAAATTACCGCAAGCGAACCAACAGTTGGTAAAGAAGGTCAAATGGATGTCCTTAAATAGAGCGATAAGGACCACCAGAAGAAGTATGTATTCAGAATTAAGGAAAGTGATTAAGAGAGAGGAAGAATTATTCCAGAGGAACCCGCAAGAACTTAAGTTGGAGAATGCTAAGATTGCCATTATACAGGATAGGCTAGTCCACTCTCTTAAATCGCATTACAACGACAAGATGGATTGGATTTTGCGACACCAGACACCAGAGAATCAGGTTACGCATAAGTGCAAGTACACAGTATGGGATGATTTGATCCTCCCGGTATATGTTCAAAGAGTACTGAGGTATGGGCCGAAGTATGCACCCATATCCCGTAGAGAAGATACGCTTAGAGCATGCATTCCTGACTTAGAGAGGCTTATAGTAGGAATGACAGAAGTACAAAAGGAATATTATAGATGGATGGCCAGCTGCAGGATTAGAAATAGCAAAGATTCGAAGCAAGTGTACAGGCTAAGAGAAGATCTGTGAAATGGTTCCGGGTGAACGACATTACAATGCTTAGAGCAGACAAGAGTAAGGAATTTGTGGTAATGAAGAGAGAAACTTATGATAAGGCACTTGGGGAGTACATTAAAGACACGAAATGTGTTGTACAAAGTAGCCAGGAGACAGAAAGGCTGCAAAGGAGAGTCAAATGTTTCTCTAAGTCCAAACTAGCAGTAAGACTAGGTATGAGGGATATCGTAGTAGATGCGCCGAATACGCCCAAACTATTTGCATTTGCAAAGGTGCACAAGCAAGGGAAACAACTCAGACCGGTGGTGGATAAAGCAGCGGCACCCACTCGGAAGATAGAGACGGCTATGCATAACCTTCTTACACCCCATTTAAAAGGATACCAGTATGCAGTAACAAGCGCGGCAGAATTAGTGGAGGAAATCAAGGGGTAAACAGTCCAGAACACATCTCAGTATTGGATTTCCGTGCGCTTTACCCTTCCATCGAATTACCACCGTGTTTTTGTGCTATTAGGGACTTTTTACTCCAGCAAGTGAATGATGGAGAATTGCATGATCAAGTGTTGGAGCTAGCGCATTTAATCTGCTATGGATCGTTGTTTCAATTCGGAGGAACCACATACGCACAAGGGAAGGGAGTACCCATGGGCATCGTCGTATCGGGTGACATTTGTGAATTGGTCGTGAGAAAGTTGGAGGAGGCAGTAATTCCAAGGTTCAGCAAAGCATCCTGTTATATAGAAGATATGTGGATGACGTCTTAATATTATGGAGGAAAGATGCGGACGTCAGTTCATTCCTACAACAGATGAATGACAATAGGTACGGCCTTACTATAGAGTTGGAACAACACAGCAATAAAGCAGTGCATTTTCTGGACATAGACATTCAAATAACGAGTAACGGGTTGCACATGAAAGTATACAGGAAGACCACAGGCAGTGAGAATTATATAACAGCGGATTCATGTGACCCGTTTCTGTATAAAAGAGCGGCATTCAGGTCCATAGTTAAAAGGGCGCACACCCATAGCACCACCCAGGAAGCTGTACGGAAAGAAATCGAATATTTGAGTGAAGTGGCAAAAAGCACGGCTACGGCAGGTTGGTACCACAACTAGAAAAGATTACGTAAATGCCAGCAATCAGAATCCACCTGAGAATAGGAATAAGGAAAAGAATATCGTACCAATTTCGTACAACCCGTGCTTGGCACAGTTATATAGAAGGATTGCGAAAAGGCAAGGGTTAGGCATAGCATACAGGAGATGCCCCTCTATGATACAAATACTAAGGAATGACAAGGATAGACCGGATAAGGACAAACTTCCGGGGGTATACGCTATTCCGTTAGCCGATAATCGATGTAATAGAGAATTGGTATACATCGGATCCACCAAAAGGGCTATGGAAGTTAGAATAAGAGAACACCAGAAGGACGTTGAGAATGGGAGAAATACCACCTCCTTGACGGTTTATGCATCGGATCCGGAAATCATCCCGGACTTTAAAGCTGCAAAATTGCTGGCCACCACCATTCATACGGAACATATTAGATGGTTAGAACAGGTAGAAATTTGTAAAGCGTTCCAGTCGTCACTGCCAATAAACGCAAAGGATGAAATGAGGTTATCGATGGCTTAGCAGGCCGTGTTGCAAAAAGACGACACGGAATAAATGAATGAATGGGAAGTTTAACGAAGTAATGGAGGGGCAGTTTGGTGAAAGTGATAAAATGTTAGAAAAAGAATGTATATGGCATCGCAATAAAAGGGATGGCAAGATACTTTTAGAGGAATGATGGAGCGGCCTTAATTAGCATAGGATTGGTTATACGATTAAAGCGTTAGGATTTGGAAGTTTTACGGAAGTTTTTCAACGCTTTGAATTAGAATTGTTCGATTTTTTCGATTTAATTGGGTGGCACGTGCATAACGGAAAATTTTAAAGGTTCGATTGTTTGAAAATCGTTTTGAAAAAGATCGTGTAAGAAGAAATATAGGCTTGAGGAAGGTCTCAGTGGAGGGACCGAAAACGTTAGCCAGAAATATAATTGTTTTGCACGGTTATTAGGTTTGGAATGGAAGATATGCTTATAGTCCGGTGTTTTTAGAGGAGTTTTATTTTCACTAGTGCTTTGGCTCTGCAGCATTCTCCCCGTCCCTGCCAACCTAAACTGTAGGCCTACTTTAATGTACTACTTTATGTAAGATATGTATTTATAAGACGTGTGATACAAAATATATACAGTACAGTTTTGTGTTTAATATATTTTTTGTAAATGATCAGTTATCCAAAAAATCAGTTATTTGAACAACCCCAGTTGCGAATTGTTTCAGATAATCAATGCTCTACTGCAGTGTTTCCCAACATGGGGCCCACGTCCCACAGAGGGACAATTTGATTGTTAAGGGGGGAAATTCGAAAATGAACTCATCCAGAGTTTAAGTTAATCATACAGCCGCTGTATGCCATATTTATTGTAAATATTGATTTAAGTTAGTTTTAATTTTATTTGTTCTTTGTTTCCTTTTCCTTCTAGAACTTCCCTTTATAACCCTTTTCCCTTGGGGTGGGATTAACAATTCTGGGAACCACTGAGAACAAAGAGATGAACAAGGCCCTGAGGCTGGTGAAAGAGGAGAAAGGACATTCTTTGCCCAGACCTCGAGGTGGGCAGATGTGAGTTGTTGTGTTCCAGTCCAGGTCACGTTTGGCAATGACTGGAAAGTGCAAAAGACTGATGAAAGGATTGGGTTTTATTGTGGTTACAATAAAACAGTGTGGCAATTAAGTGCAAGAAAAACTTCAATGAACACGACGAGAGACCTTCCAAAAGAGTTCAACGTATATGTTGGGGGACATAAGAATTTTAGAAAGGCTTAGGTGGGGCATAGCACAAAAAAGCTTGGGAAACACTGCTCTACTGTAATTTGTTTAAAAATACAACCATCAATCCAATAGCCAAATTATTAATGAATGCTAAATGATCTGTCAGATAATCAGACAGGCATATTGTTTGGTATTCTGTGATTTGTTTATTTTTAATAACTAGGTAATTGAAACATTGTTCTAAATAAAGGAGATTAATTGCTTTGCTACATTTGGTTGATTATGTGAAAGTATATGCATTATGTATGAATAAATAAGAAAAACAATAAATTTTCATGTTTATATGCTAGTTCCAGCTTTAAGATTTAATAATTAAAAAAAATTGTTATGTTATTGATTTAATGAACTTTTTTTTATGTAAGGGTTTTTGTACTTTGGTAATAATAATGAGCTGAAATAGAGTAATTAAAAATTTTAAAATTACAATTATTAGCTCTTTAAGACTTTTTCACAACTAAAATCCATGTTATATAATTTTATAAATTCTTTTTAAATACAAATTGACTACTGAGTTTTGCATTGTGCTTGATTCCGGGGCCTTGCTATCTTTATATATTAAATACAGTAGCCCCCATTATAATGGGCCTACTGTATTTTATATATAAATATATATTATTGATCCTGATATAGGTTACATGTTACAAATTTATAATTTTATTATTAATTTTAAAAATTTGTTCTAAAAATTTAAAATGGCCTCAATTAGTTCTTCCTCCATTTTTCACTTAAATCATAATTTATTAAACACAATTAATGAGCAATTATTTACATTATTTGTGAAATTGTCACAATGCCAGGCTGCAATTTTTAATCCTATTTTTTTAATTTATTTAATTTAAAATATATGCTCTCCACCTCAAATTAGTAGCAGCTTGCCCTATGCTGTACATCATTCTTTTCCTTTAACAATAGAGTCGTGCCAGTCATCTATCTAATGCTTCTCAGGGAAAAATTTTTGAATTGAAATAACATGACTTCCAGTTTGCATTGGAAGTTTGTATATACTTAGTCTCCTGCCCTTAATGTTTCCATGTCTTGTCTTCGTCTTTCATCTAACTAACTCTGTTTTTGAGATTAAGGAAAGAGGGACAACGGTGGGAATTTATGTCTACAATTTTTTCAAATTGCAGCCCAATAATGGAAGTACTGTCAGGGTCATAAAGAAAATCATTTAATTCTGTTATGGTACTTACTAAAGTCAATAAATTTAGAATGCAGTATCTGTATTTCACTTTAAATTCAAATTGCTTATCTTAGAACAATTTGGTAGTAGGCCTACACATGTTCATAAAAGAAGCAGGAAGTACTTGTTGAGAAAAAAATGAAAAGAAAAAACATGAAAACATTTGATGGGGAATTGAAATCAATCTTTTGAAGGGAAAGGTTATGTTTCATTTTAAAAGGGAGCTTATTCGTTGAATTTGGAGACAAAGTAAGGATTGATAGAATCCTGGTGAAATTCCTAAAGCACTATAAACAGAAGATTGAACCTAAACAAGAAAAGGGGATTTAGTTTTGTTTGTAATGTCTTGCTTTGCCATTAATTAAAATTTGAATTCATATAAATTTAAGTTATTTAATTAAAAGAACTGTATGAACTATGAACCATTGGGAGTCAAAATAAAGACTGAGGAAAGAGCACTTAATCTGTTACTTATGCTAATTTCAATAGGTGCTATGCAGTAATGCCATTACAGCAAAATCAATCTCAAAACGTTTCTAGATATTTTGGTATTATCTCCAACATTTTAGCTTTGAAAAAAATTGATCATTCTTTAATTTCTTTTAGAGCATGGCAAAAATTCAATAATGGTAAAATTTACAGGTTGGGCACTTGGAGTTCTGCCAACTCTAAGTCTGATTGCTTGGTTCCAACACCATAACTCTGCTTACAAGTTAAAAATTTAGTCTTGGTTACTACTACTTAGTATTGCAATGGAATCTTATTTATCTAGAAAAATGTAGGTTGGAGTTTATACTTTGTATCACTAACATTTGTATATGTATGTGTGTCACTGTGAAAGACCAAAATTAGAGAATGTCAATATTCTCCAGTGAATGTCGACATACGAAATATGTTGGTGAAAGACCGAATATTTGGTTATATTATTATACATTTCGAACAATTGCCGATGTTTGTCGACAAGCACAGATAAGCTCTGGTGGAGGTCGAAACATCAAGCCAAGAAGCCACAAAATCAACAAATCTTTTGTTCTCTCTAAACTGCACAACTAAATGCAGTTGTAAAAGCAAGGGACTCTTGTGCAATTCAAAGTGTCATAGCAGTTTAAGTTGTTGCAATAAATACGACGTTAATCAGATAATTTACGTATAAGTTTATTATTGGTATTATTTTTCTTTTCTGATTAAGAATATACTGTTTGTCTTAGGTTCAACAGTTTATTTACATGTGCTGTTACTTAAGCTTTCTCCTATTTTGACATATATCATATATTAAAAAGTTGCATTTTTGACTTAACGTAGAAAAATATTTTAATTCAACATTCATCATCAGTGCATGCTGAATGTCGACATTTGCCAGTGTAAGTGAGAAATAATGATATTTAGCAAATATTTCATACATACACAAAACAACTATGTGAATGCTGACATTCACCAGAGAATCTCGACATTTGCCAGATATTGGTCTTTCACAGTAATATATATATATATATATATTTATAGTTCTAGTAATATATTTATAGTTACCGAATATATACAGTGGTACCTCGTTTAACGTACGCCTCGAATAACGGACGCTGCGAACAACGGACTTTCTGTTTGGCCGTTACATGACTCAAGCAACGGACTTTCCGGCATAATTGGTGACTGCTCCATGGGTGCGTTCTTTAATAGGGTTGCTCTGCATCTCCGCTACTACGGGAGTGCGCTGCTGTTTGTAGGCATTTAGGAACGACGGTGAAAGAAAGAAAGATGGCAGCACCCGCACTATCGATAGTATCGTGATGGAGGAATCTATAATTCTAAAATATGAGCTTTTAAAGGCAAAAGAAGGGTCCCAATTGTAAAATTTAACCATAAAATGGATTATTTGTTGAAAGAGCATTCAAAATAGCCTCGAAAAATATTCGTAAAGACACTTACATCACCGCGTGCGCTAACTCACGCTTTCACAATTTCTAAATTTTCATTCATAAAATTACATAATGGACCCGGAAACGAAACTATCTGAGCCATGGAGGATGCCATGTTGCTTTCCACCGTAAACTACTGCTACAAGCGGCTGTTTTTGCCGTTCGACGGCATACACTCCTACTGGAATTTAGGAACGCATTCTGCAGGAATTTTTAAATGGATGTCGCTCGCGCAGAGTTACGTGGAGGAATTAAAGAACACATCTCATGTTCAATATTTTATGATACAGTACGGTTATTTTATGCTGCGGAACGAATTAGATGTTTTAACATGTATTTCTATAGGAAAATGCGTTTCGTATAACGGACGTTTCACTTAACAGATGTGCACCTGGAACGGATTAAGTACGTTATACGAGGTACCACTATATATATATATATCTTCGTCACTAAGGGTAAATACAATGTTATGTTGGTACTTGAACTTAACTGTTCCAGAAGATTGTTTGAATGACAATCTGCTTGGGTACTGAATGAATTTTTTCCATAAGGAATAACATAAATTTGATTAATCCATTCCAGATCCCAAAAATACACTTATAAAAGCATTTTAACTAGAATTTGGCACAAATTTAACAAGATGTTTACAAGTCTAGCATGCATAAATCATTAAAAAAACCAAAAATGCAAAGAAATGAGAAAGTTTACAGTGAAATTTAGTAGAGTTGTGCACTGAGCCACATCTACAGGAAGACTGACACATTTCCTTTGTTTCAGCCTGGAATACTCAAATGCAGCACAGAATGGCAAAATATGCCTATTAATTTTATTGGGTCAAAAGGAAGGTTTTTATGTATTATTAACAGTTGTTGTTACTTAACATGGATGTGTGATTTAATTACAATAGTTGTGAAATTTAACATATCTGCTAATGTGAGATTATAAAATTCTTTGTTTAGAAGCCTATTTTAAACTTTTTACTTCACATTTTGTTTGAATAAAGTAAAGTCAAAATGTCTTCAGATAAAAAGCACATCAGGCAAATTATACTTTGAGTTTTGGAAATGAAATAACGTTATACAAAAAGTTAAAAAAAATTGTAATGTGTATGAGCAAGATGCTGCTAAAAACATGTCAAATGTGGTTTTAAAAGTTCCACTTAGGGAATTTTGAACTAAAAATACACAATGTACAGGATGTTCAAAAGCTGTGGACAAAGATGAATTACAGGAAGAAGTTAAAAATTAATGAATAACAGGTTGTGAACTTTGCAACAAATCTTAACATGCCCCTGACATGTATTGTTGAAATGCTTCATGGACTTGGAATGGTTTTAAAACATAATGATTGGGATTTGCATGTTAGTGAGAAAACTAAATTAGATTAAGTATAATTTCTTGTAAGTAATTTGTTACTAGATGTACACTTTAGGCACCATTTCTTATTAAATTTAATAATTTAATTTTTAATTATTAAATTTGTGTTTAATAATATCAACTAACATGTGGATTGGTGTGCAAAAAAATGAGAGGTGAGCATAGGTATACATGTCTTTGGTATTTTTTTCAGAAAAGTCTTGATAACAAGAATTTGTGCTGCATGCAAAGGATTTTTCGTGATTTTTAAACATGCTAGCAGTAGGGGAAAAAAAGCTGTTGAATGAGCTCATAATTGAAATTTAAAATTGACAGATAACCTGTACTTACATTTGAACTGACCTTAAAACATAGATAACTCAGAGATTGATGGCTAATGGCTGGGACAATTAAGTTGTCAGCCTACCATTTTGGGGACTCAAGATCAAATCTGGGAGGCAGTCTCAGGAATTTTTCAGATGTTAAGCCCTCATCCCTGTTGTGGGCCTGGCTGAACTAACAATACATATGATTAAAATGACCTGGTATGGCTCAGTCAAAAAATGAGAACAAAAACACTTACAGGTTATTTACCAGAAATTATGGCATTTGAATAATACCTGTATTATAATGAAAATATTACCCATAATATATGTTATTTACTATTGTAAAACATTTATTTGTTAATTATGCTTACAATTTCTATGCTATTTATTATTAGTTTTATTATTCTTAACTTTATTTCATTTTGTTCAAATTTCTTGCTTTAGGTGTATGACTAATATTGTCACCGTTACAAAATCGCTGACCTGGACAGCAGGTCAGGTTTGTTCAAATAGAAGTTCCTGACACGTGCGCAATGTCATTTTACAATGCGAAGAATAACGTGCATGCTGGTTCTAAATCATTTACAGTTAGGGACTAGGAACTTGTAGGAGTAACACATACAAACAAAAAAAAAAAAGGTCGAGAGGCAGGTTGCGCGTCACATGTCAGCATAAACAGAGTAACATGGCTGAATGGCATATGAGTTTCAGTGAGTGTGAGGTCTTTCACTGTTCAAATGGTGTAAATTTATAACAATATTTGCAAGAACTTTGTTTCATTGTAATTTCACAATTTCTACGAAATTCTCGGACAAAATTAATAGTTCACCCGGACTGTCCGGGTGAAAACCGGATGGGTGGTAACACTATGTATGACAAAATTAAATTTGATTAAAATTTATTTTTCTGTTTAACAATTTAAATCTACATATAATTTCCATAATACATAATAATAATTCCAATAAAAATAATATATAATATCTTAATCATGTTATTTTCTGTCCGGTTAATATAGTTATACGTCAATAATTCTTAAATATAAAACTGCTTTATACACTAATAAAATTTTGTGGACTAATTGTTGCAAAATTAGAATTTTGATTTATTTTATAAAAGATTTTTTTTTCTCATTTAACTTCATTAAATTTATAATTGTCATAATTTCTTGTAACAGATTCATACGAGATATGATATTTGAATTTTAATTACTGAAATGTAAAATATGTCATAATAATAATAATAATATATTTATTTAATTAAAATTTTTTAATTTTATAGGAAAAGAATCTATTGGATATAGTATTATATGAAATCAAAAAATGTACCAAAATGAAAACAGAAAATGTGCAACGACAAAACCTAATTGAATTAAAGAAAGAAAGATGTTTAGAAATTAAAAGAACACAAGTTGAACCAATAATTGAAAAATCTTCAAAGAAAGAATCTCAAACAGCTCGCAAATCTACAAATCCAACCAAATTAATACGAAGTCAGGAAATCAAAATAGGTAGTCCACATTGCAGCAAAGAGGAAGAACAAGGATCGTCAGCATACTTTGATACTTTAGAACCCCCTCAGATTTCAATGTCAGTTCCAGCTGAAAATGAAAAATTAGATGAAGAACAAAATATTTCAGAGGAATTGCCTATACTTGAAAAAGAAGAAACTAGTTGTGATAATGTTGAAAATGAAGATAAAGATATTGAGAAAGTATGGGAAAACATCAGAAAAGATTTAACATTCTCTGAAGAAGAAAATAATAATGAAATAAAAGAAAATGATGACAATGAATTTTTAAATGCATCACCAGAAGAAAAAATTGCAGGTCCAGAAGAAGAAGAACCATCTGATTGGGAAGATCATGAACCTTCAGATGGTGAAATAGAAAATGAAAAACAACAAACAACAAATGAAACTGTTGAAAGTGGTGAATGTGTGTTGATATTATCTGATGAAGAAATTGAGGAAACAATTCAGCCATTAAAAGTCAAAGAATTAGATAATCAATCTGTTGAAGTCAGCAATGAAAATTTAGCAAATACTTCTAAAGAAGATGAACTTGAAACTGTAATGATACCAGACGATAAATCAAACATTGAAGTTGAAGAAAGTTTAAATTCAACAGGTTAGTTTTTTAATTCTTTCTTTCAAGATAACAAAATATTTTCTAGATAATGAATATTGAATTATTTATTATAAATACAGTTGAACCTGCCTATCTCAAATCTTACACTGTAATGGGGAAAATATTTGAGACAGACAGGTTTCTACATAGTAAACAGTAATAGGCTTGATTGGAGGTACGGTATTTTATTAATACAATAGCAAGTATAGTATATACCCATATTAGGTATAAATAAAACATTTTTGACATGTACCGTAACAGAAATAGTTTGTCAATACTTTCCTGACTTTCGTCAACCAATAAGCTGTAAGTCAAACTTGTAGCTGATTGGAGAAAAGCAGCATTAATTACAATTATGTACTATATTGAAAAAGATATTTCTCAAGTACAATTTATGCTATCAAATGTAGTCTCTCAGCTTTGAATTTGTAATTGCCACTTATCAAATTTTCAAACTGCTTTCATGCTTTAGCCTTTAAGACTGCCACTGTCTCTGTGTTTATATATATAGCTTAATTTTCATATTTAATAAAGTTTATGTAATGGTGTCCAGTTTCACTGTAACACGATTTGAGAATTTGGAAAATCCTTCATACAAAATTTCATAACTTTTAAGTGCAAACTCCTTTATTCTATATTTTTTTAATCAAGTAAGCATGCATGTTATCTCAAATTTAGCTATGGTTTTAAGAATATTGAAGTTTTCTATTTGTTTTATTTATCACCAGGTTTTTATGAAAACTGAAACTGCAATTTTTTTTCTTCCTTTTCTTAGCTTTCCTATCAACTGAGTGTTGTTAAAGTTCAAAATTACAACTGAAATGGATAACTAGAAGAAAATCAACACTTTACATAATTTTTCAGCACCACAAATAATTTGTATAACAAACATTTTTGCTTTATTTTATAAACCTGCTTTAAGTTTGAAATTATACAAATAGAAATCTCCAAATTGGAATGTTTTCAAATATTCAATAACATTATTTATAAAACTCTTTAAATATTGTAAATGTGTATACATAAATATATATTTTTGAACAATTATATATTAATAGAATACTGAGTATATAAATAATGAAATTAAAAATAAAATAAAAGTACAAATAAAGTAAACCACACGAATTTCATATGCCAGGGGTGGCAAACCTGTGGCACGTAAGAGAAATCATCTGGCACGTAATGTATCATATGATTTCTGTCCTTTAAAAGGACAGAAATCATATGTATCATATGATTTCTGTCCTTTTCAATCATCCTTTCTGTTTATCACCTGATCATCCTTTTTTCAATCAGATTTTTTACATTTACTCGAATTAAAGCGTATTCGTTTAATTTCTTTAAATATCATTATTCGAAGTCTAAGACTTTGGCACGCATTAACATCTTTAAAGCTAAGTATGCTTACAATATGGCATGCGGACTCAAAAAGGTTTGCCATCCCTGCCATATGCCTATGCATTTTTTATGTATAAACAATTAATCTGTAGGATTATCAAAGAATTATTGCCACACATTAACATCATTTCATTAACATATGAGTGTTGTCGTTGCTTTCAGGCTTTAGCCTTTAAGACTGTCACTGTATAGGTTTGAGTGTATAGTTTTAGTATAGGTTTGAGCAGCTCTAATCACAAAATTAATTTTTACAAATAATGTTTTAGATTTGTAAATTTTACAAGAAAGTTTTATTATTAATTTTTCGAAGTGAGTGGTAATTTGAAATAATACAACACTGAATTTATTTTGAAAAAAATTTTTTTATTTTTACGTTACATGGATACATTTTATTTAAGAGTGTTTCTAGTTTTTTTTCTTCAGTTTATCTAAAACAAGACACATTTCTCCAAGTAAGTACGGGAGTATATTTTCACGATTGCAAACGATATAATCTCGATCTAATTTTTGATGTTTTATAATGTGACACCAAGAAAGTTGACATTGGAAATCGTCAAGAAATTTTTCATCAAGTTTTTAGTAACAAGAAACAAAATTCCAGTTTAGATCATCCTCTAATTCGTGTAAAGTTGTGGTTTTTAATTGTTGGTATTTTAAAATTTTTTTTTATATCAAACCTATGCATGAAGATGACAATAAAATTATCTGAGAGTTTGAAATTCTGCAACTTTATTCCAATCAAGATGATCGGAAAAATTGGATAGAAATTGTTCATCTAATTGCTGATATTGACAATTTAAATCTCATTTTGCGTAATTAATATGTTGCATAATAAATGCGACGTTAAGTTTGTAATTTTTCCATATGTATTCCCAATTTAACTTATCTGCAAATTCCAAAATAAATGTGTTAGATAAATCGTGACGCTGACTGATGATATCCCAATCAACATAATTTTTAAAATGACAAATAGTCGTTCTTCTAAGGGCAATGACGAGAAAGTTTCCTAGTCGATTGGGGGTTGTGAATTGACAATTCACAACCCCCAATTTACCACTCCGAGATATTAATAATAAACCTTTCTTGTAAAATTTACAAATCTAAAACATTATTTGTAAAATTAATTTTGTGATTAGAGCTGCTCAAACCTATACTACTACTACTGTGTTATATTTTTATAGATTAATTTTCATGTTTAATAAAGTTTATTTAAACATTTTTAGACAACTGTAGGTAAGTAATCATTTGTAAAAATGATGAATGAAATACTGTGGTATCTCTGTACTCGGACAATTCAGTGTTTGAAAACAAATTCGTGGAAAAATTGCTTGGTCGTTGATTGAACAAATGCTAACCACTAGAATAAATTGTCAATTAATAACATATTTTGATTTTTATTTTGTCATGCATATCAAATTTTTATTGTAAAAGTTTTAAAAAAGATGATGATGCTGATATTTCTGACAAGATCAACGAAAAAGCTCAGATGACGACAATACTTTGTAGAAAGAAAATACCCTGGTTTAAATAAAATTAATATTAACATGTAAAAGAGCACTTTTAATTGTGATTGTTAGTTAATTATTGATTGGAAATAAATTATTGATTGCTTTAATAAACATATTTCTTTTAATAACTAAAAAAAAAGTATACTTTTGCTTACTTTTGGAATGTAATCCCATGTTTTGTATTAGTCTTTTGTTTCGTATAGCACGGATTTGTATAATACAGCACTTTTTTGGAATGTAACTATTGTTTTATATGAAGGATACCTGTATTTGAGATAAACATGGAAAATTTATTGAATTTAGGATGAAAATGCATGGGGAAAATAAATTTCAACTTAAGCATCTTTGAGATAGACAGGTTCAACTTTATATGAATATAAAGTTAATGAAATAAAACATTAAATCAGTTATTGATAAATATTGGAAAATAAAGCAAAAGTTTAAATTTCTGGATGGAATATTTTTTTATTTTGTGGAATTTAAAACATTAAGCAGATGATTTAAACATTTAATGATACTTTTAAACATCGTTAAACGGTTAAATCATCTGCTATTTGTTGAGAAAATTATTATATTTTTAAGATTGCTGGTGATTTTTATTAACTAGTTTTATATCGAGTACATCTGTATTTTGATTCAATATATTATTTAAGTCTAATGTAATATTTTTAAAAATAATTGTAAATAGCTACAGTTCTCTAATTTGTTTTTAATATTACTTAAGTGGTTATTCAGTTATTTTTAATCAAATTCAATTGTTGTATTAAATATAGATGCTATTTGTTTACGTTAACTTACATTTTATTATGAGGAAAATTTTATAAGGAGTGCTGGAGATGTTTGTTACAGTGCCATGTAAAAAAGGAATAAGAATGGTTGTCATATTTAGATTATTTTACATTAAAATAGTTAAAAATATCTAAATTTATACTAGATATTATAAACTATTTTTTTGTATAATCAGGCTACTATAGAATCTTGTTTATAATGAAAAAGTTTCACTAAAATTTTAAATATAAATGATATGTTTAATGTTGAATGCTATGTTTTGATTATTTTTGCTGTTGTCTTTTACATGTTAATGCAAATATTTATTGAGATATAAAGAGTTTTTATATAAATAAATATATAATCTTTAAAATTTAAAAAATATGGCTTTTGATATTGAAAATTAAACTGATTTTTAACTTATTTGGTTTAAGAAAAATTAAGAATAAAGTTTGAATGAAATAATTGGAAATTAAAATACTATTCTTTCATTAAAAGATGACTATTTTTATTATAACTTCAAAGCTGTGTATGAAAATATTTTATTGTTGTTTTAGATCATCAGGATGAAAAAGCAGTGGAAAAAGAGGAAACAAAAGAAGCAGAAAATACTGAAAATAATAACCATGTAGATTATAAATCAGATCAAGAATTTAAAGATCAAGAATTAATTGAATCAGATTTAGAAACTGATAATGAAAACAATCATATGAAAGATGTTACCGATACCGTAGAATATCTTTCTGAAAAATCTACAAAGATGAGTAATTCAGATTCAGATAATATTAACACTAGAGATTCAACAAAAATTACTATAAAACGAAGTGTATCTTCTGGAAACGAAGAATATGAATTGAAAAAAATGAAATTAGACAATGATTCTTGTAAGTTGAGAATATCTTAGTAATAATAAGTTAAATGAATAATAATTTATTTTGATTTATCCATTTTATAATTTTAAGTTTTGTTAGCTTTTATTTCCTGAAATTTATAGAATTTTCTGAATTTTTAGAGTGTGCTATAAATTTCAAAGTAAATTTTAGATAGAAAATACTTTTAACGTGTCATTTATTAAAAATTCAATGAAAAGAATTGCTGTATAAAGAATTTAAAAGTTGAGTTAAGCTTTGAAAAAGTGAGGGAAATGTTATCTGTTGAAATGTGTTTTAGACTTTTTTTTTAAACATAATATAGAAATTATATGAATTGTTATGAGAATATGAAGATTTAAAGTTATTGAAGACTCATTAAAAATAAAAAATTTTCAATGAAAAAATCACTTACAAAATACTTTTTGATAAAATAAATTTATCAAAAAGGATATAGAGAGTAAACTGAATATAATATATGTTTGTAATGAAATTTTGATGGAAACAATATTTAAAAAAGAAATTTTTTTAAACTAACGACAACATTAATAAGAAAAACTTTAAAATTCAAAATATTGTAATTAATTATAAAAGAAAGTTTTCATTAAGCATTAGTTTTCTGTGTAGGCTATCTGTTTTGAATGGCCCTCCTTAACTTTTTCAATGTCTCTCAACCTTCTCATCAATCTTCTGTATGAGTTTATCAGTCACCACAGATAGTTGGCCACTTTTCTGCTCATTGTGGACATCTGTCACCCCAGTTTTGAAAATATAGCACCATTGTCTTACTCCACCCTCACTCATGTTCTGTCCATAAACTTTGCACAGGACAGTGGATTTCAATAACTTTACGGGTTTTTGATTGACAGAAATTTTTTAACTCACAGCTGGCAAGATTCTGAATGGCAGCACACATTTTGAATTACAGTTGTGGCAAGAAGGCAGAGTATGATCTGCTCTGGATGCGTACTGACTCACTCTCTACACTGTTGCCAAATATGGTGCTATTATCTCTAATACTGCCAACACCACATGAAAACGGAAGTTAGTTTCTGGACAGTTCTCATATAAATTTGATCAATTTGAAATATTTTTGGGAAATAGTTAATATACTATATTATATTAATTTGAAAAGGTTTTCAATAAAAAGATTTGAAGGAAAATTTTGGAGATAAAAACTTCTATGACAGCTGTCACCAGAATTTTTTCAGAAAATATAATTTTATTTACGAATCATTTATGTATAAATTTCTTCTAAGTAGTTCTTTCTTTATTTAAAACCTTTTGCCGAATCCTTAGACATTGCCTTATCTACCTGTAGAATTATTTTTCTGAATATGCCACTCAACCTTGGTATCCGCACCAGTTTCACTGCATAATTTGCATAATCCCAAAAAATAAGCATCTAAATTGTGCACTTGCATGCAATTTAGATGTATGAGCTGGAAATACTTTTTCATTGTTCAAATAGATATAGCCAGTTGGCAATAAGTAAACAGCATCAGCTGGTTTGATATCATTTACTGTCCTATTTGATTTCAAGATCCATTAATTTTATAATTTCCTCAACCTTTCAGTTGAATATTACAAAAGCTGAATAAAAAATAAAAATTTCTTAATATGCTATATAGCATTTAAATTCACAATTTTTCTTTATTTACTAATTATGAAATTTAATGTTGTTGCTTAGTTCTACCGTCAATGTTGAAAAAACCAAACTCTTCCTTTTTTAAAAACAATTATGTACTTAAAATTGATATTTTCATTACTTTTTTCCCCTCACAAAGAACAAGTATGTTGCTAAGATGATTGCATCATTTTCATTCATTTTGATTTATTCTTTCTTTCCTCCAGATAGAGTACAAATAACACACTTTGACTAGTTTATACTCATTAATATATTGACCCATCCTTTAGCATGCTTTGTTTTTTGTGAATTATGTGAATTTAAAAAGATTCTAAATTTTTCTTATATTATTTAAATTTCAATGTATAATAATTGCAGTTATTTTTCAACAAGCCAATCAAAAGCAATTTATTATACCAGTAGACCGAACAACAGAAGTTAGATAAACAGTTTAAACTTGATAAATCATTCTATTTTAAATCATTCAAATACTAACAATTCAGTTATGAAAATCATTGAAATAACTCATCACTAATAATAATTCATAAAATTATTTTAAGCATGTAAGATGGAATAATTTATCAAGTTTAAATTGTTTATCTAAAACCAACTTCTCACACAATTCCTGGGAAGGATAAATCAACACACTAAAATCGTTTTTTATATCCCAGTACAAATAGCTTTGGTTGAAAATATTAGTTTTTATCTAAAGCTATTTGTACTGGGATATAATGCAAGTTTTTATCTAACCTGTTCTGTTGTTCAGAGTCTACAAATATAGTAAATTGCTTTTAATTGATTTGTTGAAAAATAACTGTAAATTCTATAAATTACTCCCTTTGTCCCATAATAATAATAGCAGTTAATGAATTTAATTTGTCCCATAATAATAGTAGCAAAAGAAAATATAGGACGTAACATTTATTATCAAAAAAACTAGATTAAATTAAACAATGAATTAAAAATATTACACCTAATTCTCATTTTGAGTGTTCAGATAGTTTCTGGATTTTTCAATAATTTTATTAGCGAGGTTGAGGCCGAAGTTTTAAACACGAAAACGTGTACATCAGATGTTCAGTGCCGCTTTCCTGTAAGCCTAGAAATTTGACAATGATGTTTGGAAAGTCAGTGGAATCTTGCTTGACATTCCAAAGGCCATTGTCAAACTTCTAGGTTTACAGGAAAGCGGTGCTGAATGGTCGACGTACACGTTTTCGCATTTAAAACTTCGGCCTCAACCTCGCTATTATTGCGTTTTAAACTTGTAGGTAGAATCTCTTGGTCTCGAAGCTTTGCTTTCCCTGTATGAGTGAGCTTAAAATTATTAGCGCCATCGTTCTTCATTGCTTCCAGCATAACTTGTTGAAGTGACAGAAACGTATTATCCAAATTCTTGATATGGTCATTCTGTTACACTCAAATTGTTTTGCAGCTAATGTAATTGCACTTTTCTGCAACTTTTCATTTTTCTTTTGATTCATCAAGAACTGAACAATTGCGACTCAATCTTTGAAAACTCTTTTTTTTTATCTTACCTTTATAATGGGTTGATATTCAACTGAAATAAAACAATTGATTTCAATCAGTGGATGAAATTAGAAAAATACTTGTAATTTGTAATAATTAGGTTAAACCAAAAATTGAAAAATGAGATGTGTCAAAACAAATGGCAGATGTCATGAAAAATCAATTTTGATTGAAGGCTTTGCAATTTTGCACTACAACATAACTTACAGCTGTATTCGCTAATAATTCCTGTTTAAATATTCACTTGCTACTACTATTATGGGACAGAGGTAGTATAATGTATATAATATGAAATGAGTTCCATCTCAATAATTTGGATACAAAATATAAATTGTGAATTTGAATACAACTCAGAAATTTTTTATTTTACACTCTTCAAAGACTGCGTTAATTTACAGCACAGACTCTTGTACACCTTTTTACACACAGCCGTTTTTTTGCTATCATTCAAACATTTTCGGTTATTTTTAATAACCTTTTTCAAGAACCATTACAGTCGAATGCGGTCGTAAATTTAAACAAACGTCGCCAATAGTAATGGAACTTTTTTGAAATGGTTCTATTCACGATCTCCTAACGGGAGATTTACAAACCAAAACTTATAAAAATGAAGATAAACATATATCCTTAATATTCATGCTAGCTCATCGTTCGTGATATGTATCACATTAACTAACTGATTCCCCTGCTTATCCGTTGTTATACCTACTATACCTGTATAACACCCATATAATTCCTGTAAATAGCAGCTGTACATGCATTTCCTCGCCTGTTACTATGTTTACTAAATATCGTGTTAGTATAAATATCTGCTGTAGCTGGTTTTCTTATCTGGTGCGACCTTTCCTTCGTTACAACACGCTGTTTCTCCATGCCGATGAGATCTTGCTGGCTTCCCTGAAGTTAATGGTCTGCCCTTTGTAGCTGGTTTTGAAAATATTTCATGCTTCTGCATACTTTAGATGTTTTTTGCTGTATACTTTTTGTATGAGCTTTGCTTTATCCCAATCTGCTTTTACTTCTTGTTGGTCTGCCAGTATATATGTTGCCAGGGCGGACTCGAACAACCAACACCGCCCTGGCAACATATATACTGGCAGACCAACAAGAAGTAAAAGCAGATTGGGATAAAGCAAAGCTCATACAAAAAGTATACAGCAAAAAACATCTAAAGTATGCAGAAGCATGAAATATTTTCAAAACCAGCTACAAAGGGCAGACCATTAACTTCAGGGAAGCCAGCAAGATCTCATCGGCATGGAGAAACAGCGTGTTGTAACGAAGGAAAGGTCGCACCAGATAAGAAAACCAGCTACAGCAGATATTTATACTAACGCGATATTTAGTAAACATAGTAACAGGCGAGGAAATGCATGTACAGCTGCTATTTACAGGAATTATATGGGTGTTATACAGGTATAGTAGGTATAACAACGGATAAGCAGGGGAATCAGTTAGTTAATGTGATACATATCACGAACGATGAGCTAGCATGAATATTAAGGATATATGTTTATCTTCATTTTTATAAGTTTTGGTTTGTAAATCTCCCGTTAGGAGATCGTGAATAGAACCATTTCAAAAAAGTTCCATTACTATTGGCGACGTTTGTTTAAATTTACGATCGCATTCGACTGTAATGGTTCTTGAAAAAGGTTATTAAAAATAACCGAAAATGTTTGAATGATAGCAAAAAAACGGCTGTGTATAAAAAGGTGCACAAGAGTCTGTGCTGTAAATTTTTTATTGTTTTTCAAATTATCCTAAATCAATTAAAGCTTATTTAATATTAATGTTAGATAATTATACAACTGTCAGTGACATTAAATTTTTCAGTTATTTTTTTCAGCAACATAAAATCCATCTGGATTAAAATGGACTAAAAATAAACAATGATGATGATATTCAACTCAGCTTCTGGTTTCTAATTTCTATATTGTTAATGTATATGTATGTATCAATTAAAACATAACTTTTAAAGAAAGTATATAGTCCATGAATAAAAATTCAGTAACATTTAAAGATATACAATTGAATAAGTTGGTTGTATATTTGATATAAAATATTTAATAATACTGTTTGTATGAAATATTTATTGATAATGATTATGGTTTTAAAAATTGTTATATTGGGAAAAATTATCAATTCTTGCATTAATTTTTGGTGAGTATTCAAATGAATATTAACAAATTTGAAGATAAATTTCAAATATCTTATCAATATTTAGAAATTCTAACAGCAGAATTTTTAAACAGTACTTCCAAACAAATTAATCATCATTGTTTTCGAAAAGTTTTTTCAAAAGAATCCTAGTATATCCTAGTTAGCAACATTGTGAATACAAATGTGATACTCCAGTGTATTTAGATACACTGGAGTATCTTGTTCTATTGTTTTTAATATAAGTGACAAATTCTAGCCAAAGATATTTATCAACTCCTGAAAGAAAAGAAAGTGACAAACTTTAAATGACAATACAAGACTTTATAGACAGACAGTAAAATTTACAAGTTTTTTTTAAAACAAACCTTACAGAATAGATAAAATATTAAGTCATTAATGAAGAAAGATTTAATAGTTTTAAAATAAACATATTTAATGAACCTAGTAATTAAAATGATTAAACTTTTTAATCAATTCGCATAATATCTTTAACATAAAAATTATTGCTAGGTTCTTGGTGTTTGTTTGAGGAATGTTTTCCTCATTCCCTTCAGTTTTTTAATTATCAGTCATTTCTGTCCCTGATAAAAGCTTTCAGTTTTATTTTCCAAATTGATAGTATGGAATCCAGAAATTGACAGTATAGAATCACTTGATGTTTTTTTTAATAGTAAAGATACAAACTTTTGGATATCAAACATGCTATATTGATAGTACTTGATTTCTTACTGTTATTATTAGTTGTGCTAATTCAAACAGCAACCTTTGTACTAATTTCTTTGGAATTAGCACAAGGTTGCTGTTGAGAACAAATCACACAGGAACTCTTTTTGATGGAAAAAGTAGATTTATTTTCTATGATTTAAAAGGATATGCATTTTGGGCTTAATGCCCCTCTTCAGTCCTATTTTATTAAATATATTGGCATAAAATTGTGTAAGAAATTACAGAATGTGTTAAATTATATTTAACATACACATACAAACATTTTCTCAAAAAATATAATTACCTAAAAAATATTATAGTGACAGCTGGAATAACTAATTATTAAGACCTTTAGATAAAATAAGAAAAACTGTAGAAATAAAATTATTTGTTAAATTGTATAAAACCATGGACTAGTATAAGTAAAACTGTAAAAATAAGTAGTTTTGTTAAAATGTATAAAATGTTTTGATTAAAAAGGTTGTAAAATGTAAAATCCTTAAAACTAATTAAAACTGGTTAAAAATAAGGTGTAAGAGCATTCACTGTGTGTTTTTGATGTATGATAATTTTACTTATACTGGCACAATTACAGTTTTACTTATACTAGCTATGGTTTTATACGATTTAACGTAAATAATTATTATTTTTTTCTATTTCATGTGAGAAATAAGGTATAATTAAAAACTTGTACATCTTACAGGTTTCCAAATACTTTTGTGACAGTGTATGTTACTATATTTTAGAGATCTCAAATTTATTGCCAGTCTTTTTAAAATAATTTTCATTTGTCTTTTTCCTTTTTGTTATCTGAGTGCACTGCTGTCACTGTAATCAGTGTTGCCAAGTTAGTGAATTTTTGCTAATTTAGGTAGAAATTGAAACAATTGTAGGAAATTTAATGGGAGGGACAGTATTTTTGATGGAAAATTTGGGAGATGATTTTTTTACATTTATACAGTATTATGTTATAAGATACTGTACCTGATACTGTACATGATAGTGTCAAATTCATTTGTAATTTATAATTATTATTTCCAAGTTATAGCCTGATGATTTGCGACAGTTGTTGGTGTGTCATTGCAATGCATCAGGTTTTAGTATGTTTATAGATACTGTACCTTTTTCAACAGCTTAAGATGACTTAATAGCATGCCCAAGCTCAAATATTCAAGCTTGAATCATGCTATGTTTAATGGGAAGGTTTTCAAATTTAGTTGGAACTGAAGTTTGAATTAGTTTGTTAGCAACTTAGCAATAGTGTTGGCCAATATCCAACAGTTGAACATATCAAACTGGCAAACAGCCACATTACTGAGATTGTATTCTACTTGTTTTTGTACCATTCTTTGACTGCAATAATATTTTATTCTTGAGAGTTCTACAGTTAGTACAAGAGATGTCCTTGATATCTACAAAATTCTTGAGACTTTTGAGGACATCGCTCTTATTTGATTGCAGTACTAGAACTTTTTGTTGAATTGTAACTCTTGCTATTTCAGAGCACTCAACCGTCAGTGTTTTGCATGGACAGTCCACTTTTCAAGGGTTCTGTCTGCACATCCACTGTGTTTTGCATTTGTCCACTTTTTCATTTGATGATTCCAATTTCCATTTTCTTACAATTGTTGTTTTTTGAATAATATATTTTTTTCATATATACTAATCCATTACTCATTTTTTTTCTTGTTGATTTTAAATATTCTTCAGTTGAGTGTTGTATATACTTGGCTGTCAAAGAAACCAAAAGGAAAACTATACATAAACTTTTTGAAGATTTTTTAAGCAGAAGAATAATATTTATGAAAGTGTTTATGCAACCACATAAGAATTGGTGATTCCAATTGGGAGTCTCAAGTCTGTACTTAGGGAAATGCTGTTCTGCACTACACTGTTAGTATAATAATCAAAAATACAAAGATGATGTGATAGAATAACCTTATATCATATTTAACAACTTATTTTACCATTTCTGTACACCTTGCAATAAAGAATTCCATCAAAATTGTCAAAACTACTATATTTCAATTAAAATTTTGGCTGTCAGCTTTTTTAGCTATAATGCCAGCTCTTTTCAAAATCATAGGTTGAGAGCTCTGCTATTTCTTTTGATATTTTTTCTAGTACTATCAATAACATCTCATTTGTAGTATAAAATGCTTCTTGTTTGGATAACTATGTTAAATTTTTAATTGGCAATATCTATCTTTTTATCATAAGGATGCCTGTCTTCTAAAGTGCTTTCTTTGGAATTGTACAAAGAACTTTTTAGTGTTAGATTTGTTTTCCATTCATATAATTTACAGTTGATCACTGTTTTGTGATTCTACAGCTTATATTAATAATAATTTATGTTATTTATGATTCTATAAGTTTTGATTATCACTTTAGAACTTTTTTATACGTGATCATGTTTGAATGTTAATATATTCAGTTTCTTTATTATCATTATTTTTCATTGTTTATTTATTTATTTGCTGTTTTAATTCTTAGTTGGAAACTACAAATGATCATCAATAATAAAATTATTAATTGATATAGCTCTGGAATTAAGTTCTTTTGCTAATTTTTGCTTAAGAAATTAAAGATGCTTAATCATTTTTAGGCTTAAGATCTATCTTCAGAGAAATATAGAGAAATTAAAAAAATAAAACATTTGGAATATTAAATGTTTAATTTTGTTCGAATAAACATATGTAAGTTATAAAACTTGAGACATTTGCATTGCAATAAATATACATCATCAAATCAAATGTTTTATTACATACAAATAATGAGTCAAACCGAATTGAATGCAGATGCAGAAATGCCGTATTATTATTTTTAACAGAATGTGATGTGATAGAATGTTTTTCACACCTAAAATGTTAATATTATCTTGATAGCATTAAACATATCGTTGGTGCACAAGAATAGTGACACAACTCAAAAAAGTAGATTTTCCAGAACAGCCACTTAAAGTTTCTGGTTTCTTTGTTAAGGCTTTGTCATGATCTTGGATTTTGAAAATTTTCAAATCTATTTTGGAAATAAATATTAGTGTTCATTCTTCCACATAAAAATATGGGGAGTTTGCTATACAATAAACTCAAATTTGGAAATTTTTGAGTTGTGTCACTGTTCTTGTGCACCAACGATATGAATTCTATAACTTACATAACATGTTTTTATATCTTGATAATGATTATGTAGTTGGCAATTAAAAAAGTAATTAAAAAAAAATGTTTTCTTTCGTTGTTTGCTTATTAATGAGTTCTTTATATTTTCTTCTTATGATTTATTATTTTGGTTAAATATATAAATTTTTTTTTATTCTTGTCAGTTTTAATGTTTTAATAAAAGTAAAAATTTTGTCAATTTCTTTAATTATCATCATTCTATACAAAGAAATATATTAGCAAGATATGGTTTTAATACTACTATAGAAATTTTATGTTAAAATTTATAAGTATATTTTAAAATAGATGACCAATTAAATTGCAATGAAAATAACTTATATGCAGTGGAAAATGGAGCAAGTGATGAGTGTGAAGCAGATTTATCGTCAAATATAAGTCGTTCTAAGTCAACTATTCTTACTCAAAAAGTAAGTTATTTAAGAGAGATTATTTATTAGTTAATTTAAATATTAAACTCTATTTTAAAATATAATAATAAATGCAAATTTATTATTATATTATAATTAATGCATATGTTTTTAGTAGCATTCCAACTTTAAATTAATGCACATTATAAACTTTGTAAGTCATTTATTCTGAAGAATAGTTTAATGAGAAATCACAAATGTTTTGATTTTTGTAATTCTGAATTTTTATTAATAAAAAAATAAATAATTCAACATTGAATTATTATGTTGGGTTAAGTGAGATATACTCGGTTAACACCGGTGGCTGATGTACTATGCCGGACCAAAGTCAAGGCATAGTAACCAAAACAGAAATTAAAGAAGTGTATCAGTGTGTGTGTCTGTATTCAGGAATTTTCTCACAATATGACATGTATTCAATATAGTGGCCTTCTGTAGTGTGATGTATGTGTTTCTATTCAATTCTAATGTGCCCAGGCTTTTGTGTAGTGTGTGTGGTATGACACCTGTAGAGGAGAGAACAACAGGTACAATAAGCACCCTATCCATCCTCCACAGATGCCTTATTTCCTGGGCGAGTTCTGTGTACTTGCTAATTTTTTCAGTGCATGCGTTTTGTATATTGTGAGTGTTTGGAATGGATATGTCTAAAATGTATGTGATTTTATTGTGTTTGTCAATGAGTGTGATGTCTGGTCTGTTGTGGTAAATTGTTTTATCTGTGATTATGGCTCTGTCGTAGTACATTTTGTGTGTGTTGTTTTCCAATACTGTCTGTGGAATGTATTTGTAGTATGGTTCATGGATGTCTACTAATTTGTGTTTCTTTGCAAGCTCTTGGTGTATTATATTTGCTACTTGATTATGTCTGTGTAAATAATCTGTCTGTGCCAAGAGCTTGCAACCAGAGGTGATGTGTTGTATAGTTTCTGGCATGATGTGACATTTTCTGCATGTGTCATTTGTGAGTGTTGCATCTTTGAGTATGTGTTTTCTGTAGTTTTTAGTATTTATGACCTGATCCTGTATGGCAATCATGAATCCTTCCGTCTCCCCAAAGAGGAATCCCTGAGCTAACCAGCTGTTTGACGCAGTTTTGTCAACAAAATCATGGGCCAGATCATAAGGATGCCTGCCATGGAGTGCCTTTCGAGCCCACGATTGCTTAATGGTGTCTATGCTTTTTATATGTTGCGTTGTGTCCATATGATGTGAGTGTAAGTTTAATGGTGTGTTATTCGAGTCTGCTAGAGTTACTGCTTTATGTAATTGTGATGTTTCTTGTTTTTTGTAGAAAAACTCTCGCAGTGACTGTATTTGTTTGTAGTGAAGGTTAACTATGTCAATCAGGCCACGTCCGCCATCTTTACGTGGAAGAGTTAATCTTTCTGTGGCAGATTTAGGATGATGTTGTTTATGCTTAGTAAGTGTTGTTCTTGTTTTCCTTTGGAGTTGCTCAAGATCTGTGTGAGTCCAATGTATAACTCCAAAAGAATATGTGAGTACTGGAATGACATATGTGTTTATTGCTTTAACTGTGTGTTTTGCATTTAACTGTGTTCTGAGAATAGCATTTAACCTACTTTGGTATTCTTTAATTAATCTTTGCTTTATTTGTGTATGTTCTGTTAGTTTGGCCTGTTGGAATCCTAAATACTTGTAGAACTCGCCCTCTTCCATGGATTCAATAACGTCTCCATTTCCAAGTGCAAAATCTTCTTTCTTCAGGATTCCTTTTTCTATGTGAACTGTTTTGCATTTATCTAGGCCAAATTCCATTTGTATGTCCTTGGTGTATGAATGTGTGATTTGTAGGAGTTGATGAAGTTGTTTTTGTGTGGATGCATAAAGTTTTATGTCATCCATGTACATGAGATGTGACAGTGTAAACTGTGTTGTTTTTTCGTGTCTGATATTGTAACCATATTGCGTGTTGTTTAACATGTTGGATAATGGGTTCAGGGCTAAGCAGAACCAGAGAGGACTCAAGGAATCTCCTTGAAAAATTCCTCGCCTAATAAAAATTTGGTTTGTTTGTATGGAAGTGTTACTAACCCTGAGATGTAGTGTTGTTCTCCAGTGCTGCATAGTGTTTTGAAAGAATGCAATGAGTGATGGATGTATTTTGTACATGTGTAGAATATGTAGCAGCCAACTGTGTGGAACACTGTCGAATGCTTTTCTGTAGTCTATATAAGCCATGTGTATGTTTCTGTGTTGTTTGTGTGCTTGCCGTAGAATGACTGAATCTATGAGTAACTGTTCTTTGCATCCCTTGTGATTTCTACGGCAACCTTTTTGTTGTTCTGTTAGAATGTCGTGTTCTTCAATATGTTTGTATATTTTGTTTGCAATACAGGATGTCAATAATTTGTAGAGTGTTGGAAGACATGTAATTGGTCTGTATTGTGTGGGGTCTGTGGTATTGTTGTTTTTAGGTTTCATGTAGGTGATGCCCTGAGTAAGAAAATTTGGCATGTCTTGTGGATTGATGATGATGTGTGTTAGGTGTTTAGCTAGTTCCTGGTGCAGTGATGTAAACTTTTTGTACCAGAAATTGTGAATGTTGTCTACACCAGGTGTCTTCCAGTTGTGTGTTCTGTTGACAGTGTATTGGAAATCATGTATGTTTATTTCAGCACAGGGCATAGTTGGTATGTTGTGCAAGTTTCTGTTCTCCTCCTCGATCCAGCCTGCATCAGCATTATGCATGACAGCACTGGACCAAAGAGAAGACCAATATGTTGTGAGTTCTTCTTCTGTTGGTGTGCCACTGTGCTGTGTATCAGTGTTTGCTTTGTTATTAATTTGTCTGTAAAAGAGTTTTTCATTGTTTGTAAATAATTTATTTTGTTGTTTTCGTAGTGTACATGTTTTGTAACGTTTGAGTCTACGTGCTTTGGCAGCAAGTTTTTGTTTTAGTGTATCAATGTATTCTGTAATGTGTGTGTTGTGATGTTCATGTTTTGTATGTGTTTTTATTTTCTTAAAAATGTTTTTGAGCTGTTTCCTTAATTTGGGTGTTATGTTGTTTTTAGTGTATTGTGTCAGCCTGCCTAATTGCTGTCTAATGTCATTTATTTGTATTTCTATTCTTCTCTGCCAGGCAGGCTTGTGATAGTATTGTGTTTTCTGTGTATTTGTCTGTGACTGTACTTTCAGTCCATGGTGTGTCACTACTGTGACTGCCCCAGCATAAACTAATGTATGAATGTCTGCGAGTGTAGAAATTGAATGAATGTAGTGTGGTATTAAGTGAGTGTTTACATAATTTAGTGTTTTTCCTACTTCCTTTGACGTGTTGATTTTTGGTATTCGTGGTCGTTGTGTGGGATCTGTGCCTGTATATTTAGTGAGTGTTTCCTGAAATATAAGTGAGAGCGTATTAACTAAATTCATGTCTATGTTATCAGTGATGGACGAGGAAGTGTCTGTAGTATCATTAGTGGTAATTGTTGTATGTGTGTTATTATCAATGCTTGTTGCTGGATTATCCTGACAGGTTACATCATCTTCATTAATGTTAGATGTTTCTGTCTGTTGATGTATTTGATCAGCCACCTGTTGTTTGATAAGTTCAAGTGTTGTTTGTGGAATAAGGTTGTTGTGTATAATTGTTCTTTTTTGATCAACAACCCTTTGTTCAGTGACAGTGAGGTGAGGATATTGTTGTGTGAATTTATGGTGTAGTTGTTGTCTGTATGCTGTCATGTTTGTTTCAAGTTTTGTGATCGTGTAATAAGTACGGATGATAAACTCGTTCATTTCTACTGTCCATTTCATCCGTTGGCGTGGTTTTCCAGCCTTTGTGGTCTGTGGATGCATTGCCACAGAAACACCAAGGCTGGGTTGGTTCCTCACATCTGTTGAGGGCATTGCAGTAGCCATGCTTGGGCCGGTGCTGCTTTCGCCACCGGTAACCAGGGGAGACTGTGGCCTATTTTTCGAACGTGAGCTTCTGCCTAACCCACGCGGACCTTGTTAACCCGGGTGACGTCCGAGCCGGTATCACACTTTGATCTAGTTATCACCATAATAAATATCTCCACAGAATGTGGGTGTGGTCACTCTTAGCTTCATTTTTCCCCATAGGCCTTACTGGCATGGGTGTCCCTACCAGGAGCTTGTGCTCCAGCCTGCATTGCCCTATGGATCAGTAAAATTACTGGGCTCTCCCACCACGCCAGGTGGTGACCACGGGAGAGGTATTATTATTATTATTGTTATTATTATTAATCTTTAGCGAGGTTGAGGTTGAAGTTTTCAATGCAAAAATGTGTACGTTGGACGTTCAGCGCCGCTTTCCTGTAAGCCTAGAAGTTTGACAATGGTGTTTGGAGTGTTGAGCATGATTCCACTGACTTTCCAAACACCATTGTCAAACTTCTAGGCTTACAGGAAAGCGGCGCCAAACATCCGACGCACACGTTTTCGCGTTTAAAACTTCCACTTCAACTTCACTTTTATTTGGCCATTAGGAATATGTCCATTGCCAAGGCTTTTTATACATATGAAAAATATATGTAACAATTAAATGTGTATCTTTACTTTAAATGTGTATATCAGTTCTATAATAGATGTTGCTAAGGTAAACTTCATTTTTTTTAATCGGAATCTCCATTTCTTATTGCATATTATGATTCTACATCAAAAACAAACAGACTTTTATCTAAAACATTTTTTTAAAAGATGCACTATCAGACATTATGAGCACTTGAAGTTTTATGCAGTTGCCACACCATGCATGTGAATCTGTGTGACCTCTAGATCAGCGATTCTCAACCTTCTTAGCTCCACAACCCCCTAATAGTAAATATAAATAAAATTAATATTTTGCGACCCCCCATCCCAAAGGAATAATAACAGTAAGCCTTACTATTACTAATTAAATTTTGACTGTAATTATAAATGTAAACAAATGCAACCATCACATTAATTTCTTTTCTTTACATGTGTACATATTGTAAATAAAATGTTTATTAAGTTTATAATAAATGATTTTTTCTCATAAAATGTGATTTCATTATTGTTTCATGATCCCCCTTTAATATCACTGCGACCCTCAAAGATCCCTAGGTTGAGAAACCTTGCTCTAGATGCAGATTGTCAGTCTGATACCCTGCAAAACCTCCAGCCATTTCTGGCAATACATCAGCATATGATTAATGTTGTAGTTTTTTTAAAATATATTGTTTTCATTTCATTTGTTACATAATCTTTACATTTAAACTTTTATTTAAAATTTTAAAAGAAAGTAGTAGAATACTTTTAAAAGTACTTTTAATATACAGTTGAACTTGTCTATCTTGAATCTCACAGGAATGAGAAAAAGTTTGAAATAGACAAGTTTTGAGATTTAGACATTTCTATAAACAGTAATATGCTTGATTGGAAATATGGTATTTTATTAATAGAATAGCAAGTACAGTACATACTTATATTAGGTATAAATAAAACATTTCTGGCATACTTCAAAAGAAATATTGATACTTTGTCAATAGTCTCTGATGATTGACTTTTTTCAACCAATGAGACACAAGTTAAACTCACGGCCTTCAGTCCATAATTTGAGATATAGAGGTTTTGGGAGAAAATTATATGAGATAAATGTGGAAAATATATTGGATTTAGGCTGAAAATGGAGGAGGGATAATAAATTTTGAGATAAACATGTTTGAGATAGACAAGTTCAACTGTAATTGTCATTTGTATAATAACATTTTTGATTAAAATCATTAACAACTGTTTTCTTTGTTTTCATAAAAATATTTAAAGAGACATAGATTAAAATCTGAAAGGTTTTATATTTTTCACTTTTCAATAAAAAGTTCTTCAGTTTGATAATTGCAAACTTTTATCTATCTATCTATCTCCTTCTCAGCACTGTTTAAATCAATTAATAAATAAACACACCTGATTTATATTTGCTGAGCTTATTGTTTTATTCCGAACGTTTTCACATTTCGAACAAAAAATGTAAAGCCTGAAGATGGCCTATTATAGTAGGCTGAAAACATTCGGAATAAAACAATAAGCTCAGCGAATATAAATCAGGTGTGTTTATTTATTAATTGATGCAAACTTTTATATTGAACAAGTTCAAAATTTATTAACTCTTTACACGATATCGGCCAAAATTGGCTTTATCCATTAAAAACGAAATCGGCTGATTGAAAAGTTATTAGTCTAGTTTTGCTATACAAGTTTCCATTGTAGTCTGAGGGGTAAAAACAATTTAGTCATTAGCAATGGAGATGGAGTGAGTTTTCAGAGCTTAAAGCATTAAGACAAATTTTGTTGCCTTCAGTATTTAAAACAAAGACTAAAAATGAAAACAGGATAAAATGATATTAACTAGAATTTATGGTGTTTATTAGATATTTCAGATCACTTATTACATTTTAAAAACATTACTGATTAAGTAAATGTAATTTGTATGTGTGTAGACACAATATTCATATATTATACTATATAGAATTTTAAATACTTAATAGGAATTCAAAGTAATTATTAATAAAAAAATTTGTTTAAAGAAATGAAATCATATTAATATTTAAAATCCAATAAAAAGATATTTTAATGTTATTACTTTTAAATTTTTAAGTTTTCAACAAAAACTCTACATTAGATCTAGGAATCTGCTACTGCAACAGATACAAAAACAAGTTGTATTCTGAAAAATTTTATCAATTATTCATTATGAATATTTCTTCACACTTAAAAGTAGTGAGTAAGCATTTCATCATATCATGTAAGATTGAAATATAAAATTAAAATAAACATTAAATTTCTTTAAGTAGATTCCACTGATAATTTACAACAGATAATACAAGATGAAGGAGCTCATTCTACAAGGAAAAATAAAAAACTTCCAGAATATCATTTTTGAACATTGTCTTCCAAATGGATAACAAAAACAAAAATTACAGTAATAGCTGGATTGCTCTTTCTATAATAATTTGTAATTTTAACCTGAAATGTAAAATTAATTAACTGATGGAAAAAACATTTAAATTATTAGAGATACAGATTCCAGTATATCTTTCATAAAACATCATGTGTATATTTAAGTGAGTATTTGTCTATTTATGCATGCATATATGTGCATGTGCATGCTGCAAATTACAGTTCTTGTTTAAGAATGAAATTAATTGAGAGTAAGAATGAAGTACGTTTTATTCATAGTCAAGTATTTTTACAAATATTGTATTTGATACAGTATATATACAAAACTTTATAAAACTTAGTTACAGATGTTAAGTTTTCTCTTTATGCGATTTTCAAATCACAATTTCATAAAGTATATAAATGGCTAGTTTATGAAAATCTAATTTGATTAATTGAAAATTTATTGTTTCCTGTAAGTCCATTTATCATTGATCATTAAGTTAAATACTTAGCTAGATGACCAGAATGGGATGTACAGTACAGTACATTTATTTATCATCACTAAGACTGATCAAATAAAATTGGATAATCAATATTGTTTGTTTTAATTAAATTATTTCAAGATAAACGTCTATGATTAACATGTTTAGAAATTCACTTCTGAACATATGAATAGGCATGCTTACATTGAATAAAACTCAACATTGTATGTAAACAAACAATTCTACTCAAACCCGATACATTGTAATACCAAAACCAACCAATGGCAGTGGTTGGCTTTGGTATAGAATATGGCAGATTCTATTGGTCTAATTAACGGCTATAATAATAATAAATTACCAAACAATTTGATACTAGAGGGAGGCGTTAGGTGCCATCTCAATAAATTTAATACAGTCACTTCTCGACTTACGACTATTCGCACTTACAACAAAAAAATTTTATAAAAAAATTGAAAAAATGTATCAATTTTTTATAGTTTTTGTCAAATATATATCATATACATGTATATCTTGCACACTTCTGCAATCGATTGTGTCAACTTTAGTTTTGTTGTGCAGTTAGTGTAGTTATCCTTTGTGTGTGCTTGTTTAAGGTGACTAATTGTTTCGTTATACAGTCAATTCTCGACTTACGACCATTTCGACTTATGTCTGAAGTTGCAGAACCGAACCCCATTGTAAGTCAAGAAGTGATTGTAATTATAATTTTTTAATTAAATAATTTAGATTTACTGGAAGAAGGTTCAGGTATCGTAATTGGCAATGCATCCGCATGGTAAGCGGGAGTTGTGGGTTTGAGTCCTACTCTGGGCCAATTCTTTTCTTCCAGTAAATCTAATCAACTTCATCCAAAGAACAAAGCTCTAATATAAATACATCTCACTAACCTTATATAGCTTTGCAGATAAAAATTTAAAACATATATCAAACGTTTTTGACCCACTTTCTGGGGTCTTCCTCAGGTGTTCTATAAATATTTCCTGGTTTTATTCTAATTTTTATAATTTCCAGTATCCTATGTTTTCTATCTTCACTGTAACAACTAGCACAAGTGCTCATCTTTCGAATATTTAAATCTTAAGAAATTCGAAAATTTCGAAGATAGAAAACATCGAATACTGGAAATTTTAAAAATTAGAATAAAACCAGGAAATATTTATAGAACACCTGAGGAAGACCCCAGAAAGTGGGTCAAAAACGTTTGTGATACGTTTTAAATTTTTATCTGCAAAGCTATATAAGGTTAGTGATACGTATTTACAGTAAAAATTATTTAATTAAAAAATTATAATTATTAAATTTATTAAGAGATGGCACCTAACGCCTCCCTCTAGTATCAAATTGTTTAGTAATTTATTAATATTATAGCCATTAATTAGCCCGATAGACTATGGCAGTGGTTGGCTTTGGTATCAACATTGTATGAATTACTTGTCTGATAAATTGATTTAGGAAAAGTCATTAAGGTTAAGTTATTTTATTTAAAATAAATTTTTTATTAAGTTAACTGAATTGCAAAAACTGTCTGGTTTAAAATGTAATGTTTCAGAATTATTTATATATTTAAAATAGCCAAAAATGTTTCAGATCTTGAAAACAGCAAAACTTATAACTGTTGAAATGATTTATTTTCAATTAAAAGTTCTCTTATAGAATGACAACATTCTTCTAATGATAGAATGGATTATTAAGTCATACGTAATGTTTTTTTTATTATTTGAAATCATACTTTTAGAATTAAACTGCTATAAATTTCAATAATACAAAAAATATATATAAATGTAAAATAATTTTATATGAAGATTATTCAGTATTTAATATTATAACAATATTAAAATTAATTTAATAATTTTTCTGAAAATAACTTAATTAATCTAATCATAACTGTAATCATAAACAGCAAAACATTTATATTTGCTTTAGACAAACAATGCTGCCAGACTTTAAATGAGCTATAATTTGGCTAATTAATTATAAAGGTATTACATAATTTGGACTAAAGGTAGACAGTTAAGCTACCATCTTGAATTAAATTTAATAATTATAAATGGACAATTATTTATTGTGACATTGTCACAATGTTGGGCTGCAATTTTTAATCATATTTTAAGTTTATTTAATTTCAAATACACATGCTTCCCTCAAATTAATAGTGTTTTGCTCCTGTACATCATACTTTCCTACTAGTAAAAGAGTCATGCCAGGCATCTATCTAATTGCTTTTAGGGAAATTTTTAAATTTAAATAACATGACTTCCATTCTAGACTGGAAGTTCATATATAGTTAATTGGGGTCTCCTGCCCCTAAAGCCGTGGTCACACCTTGTGACTTCCAGCCGCGCAGGCAACTGCAACCACGACGGCTGTTCTCGTTAACTAGTAAATCCTGTTTGAAAACCAGCGTAACTGCAAACGTGAAACAAAAAGCTTGTTCTACTCGCGCCAGTTGCAAATGTGCATCCAATCAACAAACACCTTTGTGCCGTGTCATACAGTAACAACATTGAAAATAATTCATCATCATGGAGGAAAATTACAGGATTGATACTTTTACAGAATTGAAATTGATCAAGCTTATTCAAGCTCATGAAAACCTGTGGGATTTTAATTCTTTGTTTTATTGAAGATTTTATCTCTTTGTGTATTCTCACCAGTTCTTTCAAAATGATCGCAAAATAATTTTTATTCATTGCAGAAAAAGAACTGTTTGCCATTTTAATAAGAAAAGTGGCTAAAATTCTATAAATACAATTATAATTTCTGATAATTAGCACTGAGTTCAGCGTTAACGTAGATTCTTCTTTTTATTAAGACAAACTGATGTAATTTTATTGATTTATTATAGGGTCACATGTTTCCGAGTTGCAACGAACAATGTGTGACCATGAGAAGATGCATGTGACTGGCGCTTGCTGCAGTTGCAGTCACTTGTGCGGCTGGAAATCGCATGGTGTGACCATGGCTTAAGGTTTTCATATTTGGTCTTGACTTTCATCTATCTAATTCTGTTCTTGAGATTAACCTATCGGATGGTTAAAGTTTTCTCCATTCCTTGTGATGCCATATTGAATTTTTGTTGATGTTAAGCCTAATGAAAATTACACATTTTGAAAAGAATAATTGTGGTTATTGTATTGTCCAAAATTATTTTTTTATTTTGCACAAACAAAATATAGTAAGACCCCACTTAACACTGATTCAATATAATGTGGTCTACTCAAAGCCCTAAAAAAAGCTCAAAATTCGCACTGATTCAAATTATTGTGGCATTTCATTGATTCCTATATAATACGATTATTTACGAACATGAACCAATCAGCAAAAGGTGACAATTTGTCGTCGTGCTGTACTTTCCTTAAATCGTGTTTGTTTTGTGCAATTTTGGAAAAAAAATATAACATCATGGATGCCATAGGAAATATCGACTTTGCTTGTCAAGACTTAACTGATAAATGCATGAACAGAGAGTGGAAGAAGTTATGGCTGAAGGTATCCAAGAATTCTCAACAAGAAGAGCCTATCACTATGTTGTTAGGTTGACCAAATTGTCAACTTAATTGATACAACAGGATCAGGAGATGTAGACGAGTGGGATATTGAGGAGTTACTGCAGGTTTCTGGTGAGAGCCTTACCAATGACGACCTTCAAGAACTGGCAGAACAAGGAATTCATGTAGAACTGGAAAATAAGAGATTCTGAAAGTGAAGAACCCAAAGAATTTGTCTACAGATTTCCTTAGTGAACGTTTGGTAATGATAACTGAAATCGTTGATCAAATTGTAGCAAATGATCCAGATTTTGAAAGGAGTGCAAAAGCAAAACAAACGTTTTGGATGCGATCTTCAGCTACTAAAATTTGCTGAATGAAAGAAAGTGACAAATGAAACTACACGAGATTGTCGCAAAAAAACAAGAATCTCAGAAAAGCCAGGTCTTTCATCACAAAAAATGAACTTTACATTTCTGTGTGCATATGTTTGTGTTATTTAACATATATTATGATGCAAATTAATATAAAAACAACTTAAAATTAAAGTAAAATTTGTTTATTTTTGGTCGCATGTTCCCCTTTTCCTATTTACACTATGTTAATATGACCTTGTTTAATGCTATTTCATTTAGAGCTTTGTCGTCTAGGAACGTATCCCCCACATTAAGCGGGGTCTTACTGTAGCTATATTAATAAATGTAATAACTAAATAAATTATATTTTGAAAGTTAGTTTTAATATAAAAATTATAACGACTAGTGACATCTAGCTTCAAAAACATTCCAATGCTGAAACAAGATATCTCTGGTAAACCGGTCAAGGTCAGAGGTCACAACCCTGAGATATGTCAGGATTAACACAGGACAGGTTAAGAAAGGACAGACAGACAACAGTGGGAATTTATAGATCTACAATTTCTTCAAATTGCAGCCCAGTAAATAAATTTAGATTATTCTGGACTAACGGATTAAGTTGGAGCAGAATTTGAACCTGTAATTCATGCTTACTGTGCAGATGCATTCTCAATTATGCTGCCCAGACCTCCAATTGATTTTCACTTCCAAACCAATTAAATTAGAAAATATAACCATATAAGTCATTAATTGCACTAACTGGAGATGATTACAGACCCATAGTTCTACATGATGCTCAAGCTTTTATACCAGTATGACTTTTATATATATATATATATATATATATATATATATATATAATCATAATTAGACAGTTGTTTTGTCATTTGTGATATTTCATTAATAATCACAATGTCAATAATCCTTAAATTCAATATGAAAAATGAAAACATGAACCAGTTTTCAATAAGTATGCTCACTTTTTTTCAGTTTAGTGCAAACAATGCACTACAATACTATATAAGCATAACCAAAATTTGCACTTAAATCATCAAAAATTATAAAGTTTGTAGTAATAGATAAGAACTTAGTTTTGAATAAATTTATTGAAAATTTCACAGTTATGATTTATGCTAATAAGTATCATTTATTAGTTTAATCATATTTGATATTATATATAATTAACTTAAGTATAACTGTAATTTACAGTGAAATTATTAATATTACAATATTAAAAATTTTGGCCATTGGTGGAAAGTTTTTGAAGTATCAGATTTATAAAATTTTATGAAAACTTATTAGATTTATTTTTAAAAAAAAGATTAAATATTTTCATAATTGCTATTCATAGATTCTAAAAAAGTCTGAACAAGCATAAATAATTTTTTAAGATTAAATTGAATCAGCATATTGAGATCATAATCAGTAATTCTAATAATTATTATGTTTCTGTGCTTTTGTGATATTTATATTTTGTACGTAAATTTTTCAAATATTAGAATTATTTTCAATTGTTTCGTATAAGCATTTGTCTTCTGTTTTTATAAGAAACTTTATTTAAATGTTTTAAAGTTGTGAAGTTTTGAGTAATTTTATATTTGATTTATTAAATGTATTGAAATGGTTTCATAAATTTATATATATTTTTTTTCAGGCATTGGAAGATATGATAGCACAAGAAATTTGTGAATATATGATGGAAGGAAATAAAAATTGTATTATGACATGGAAAAAGAAAAATCAAGAATTAGAGAGTATTATAGATACATGGAAAAAGAAGGCAGAGAGTTTACAACAACAGGTAAAATTCTAACTATATTTGCTGCTTGCTATCTTGAAACCTAAAATATTCTATACTTGAGCAAGATTTTATCAAATATCTCACCACTTTAATATAGCTTACTATCCCGTGCATAAAAATCAAGTCTCCATTTATGGTTTTTATTTCAAGAATAAACAAATGAAATAAGTTGAAATAATTTAAAAATTATATTTGATTTTAAGTGTAGGGATATTTCTTGTTTGTCAGCATTTTATAATGAAAATTCCTTAAATTGAAATAGCATTTCTATAGTTACGGTCAAGGAATATGGTATTGTTTTGTAAATGAACAATGATGGTAATTCCCATCAATACTAATTTGAGCATTGTAGAAAAGACAAGAATTTATGAAATAGACAATGATACCAATGAATCTTTGTTAAAATATTTTCAAAACAATGAAAAGAAGTCAATAAATGAATTGTCATTAACTTATCTTGTGTTATTCTCGACATATATCGGGGTCGTGACATTTGACCCGTGGGGTTTAACCCGATATATCTCGTTACAGGATCGGTACGTTTTTGTCGCTATGCATCATAATTTTTATATTAAAATGAACTTTCGAAATAATTTTTTTTGTTTTAAAATTTTTCAATATATTTATTTTGTTTGTGCAAAATAAAAAAATAATTTTTAACGATACAGTAACCACGATTATTATTTAAAAAAAAAATTTTGTTAGGCTTAACATGGACAAAAATTCAACATGGCAGCACACATAATAGAGAAAAATTTCAACATGAGATAGGTTAAATTATCTTAAACTCGTGTAGCATTCATGCACACTTCATTTCAAGATAGCAGATGGGACTATAGATTTTAAATAAAATATGGTTACACTGAATAATTTTTATTCCATTAAACTTGTTTAAAAAATATTGCTTGTTAATATCCACACAATAATAAAGGTTCATAATACACATTTGTAAGGCTAAAATTATTAATAGAAAAATATTATCACACCTTAATTTTCTAGCAAAAGAACTTTAATGGAAAACACTAACATTTTTTTGGCCATTTTAAAATAAAAATAGAATGTTACATTTACGACTTGTGTGATAGAACTTAAGCTTACAAATTCAAAATTATAGAGCATAAATTCAACTTTTGTAATGCTTATTTGATGTTTTGAAAGTTTTTAAATTTATAGTTATAGAATAAAAGAAAAAATATTTATTTAATCTTTAAACATTTATGTCAATATTTATATTTTTATAAAAATTAGATGTATACTTTCTTTGAACTCTCAACAATAAGGGCATTATTGTGAGTGTAGAGCATTTTAACTATGATTTACAGATTATATTATCTCACAACAATTCACATGCATTGGAAATACTATTTTATTTCTACAGTTTTCTTATTTTACTTGAAAGTTTTAATAATTAGTTATTCTAGCTGTCACTATATTTTTTAGGACTGAAGAGGGGCATTAAACCTGAAATGCATATCCTTTTAAATTATAGAAAATAAACCTATTTTTCCATCAAAAAGAAAGTTCCTGTGTGATTTATTCTCAACAGCAACCTTGTGCTAATTCCAAAGGAAATACAACTAATTGAGAAAACAGTAAGCAATCAAGTAATTGGATATACTTTTTGTGTCTCTGAAATTGATATATTTGGCTTTTCTAGCCAATATACATAAATATCTAACCTTTCTAAACATGTCGAATCTTTCATATTATGTTACCTTAGCATGCTGCATTCTACCCATATTTCCAGAACAGATGCCAAGATAGTCAAGGCAATGGTGGATATTGCTCCTATGTATTCTCTATATAGATCTCCTGTTCTTCATTAGTTTTTTGTAAATGCTAAGTGCCCAATTGGTCAATACACTCCTTATCATTTCTTACAAGCTAAAATACCAAAGCTGTCCCACTATAACAGACTGTTTATCATCATACAATTTCCATGTATTGAACTTGGCAATCCTCAGAGTCCATTTTCATTTTGCATGCACTGTTATGTGATCTGGTTTGAAAAATGTTCACTAAATTCTCTACCAAACATTTTAGATATCCTTGTTTGATGTATTCTAGCTAGTGCTGTAATAGTTGGAGTATGTAAACACACATTACATCAATGTAGTAAGTGCAGTTTTGAATCATAAGATATAGCAAATGTTAGAAATTGAATAGTGTTTTGGAACTGTGTGTACTGATTTCTTTATACCTCTTTCATTAAAGGTGATTACCTTGTGTTTTATCTTACACATTCTAACTGTAACATTCTATTACTTTCCAGGCTGTTATATATAACAGTGGAAAAGTATGGTGATCGATCAAAAAATGACCACCCAAGATTATTTTTACATTTTTGAACTTGAGACAACTTGAAATTGAGAAATGCAAAATTCAAGATGTTGAGAAATGCAAAAAAATTGGGTTTGTTTTTTCTGTGTGTATGGGGGGCACAATTTTGTTCACTTTCTTTGAAGCTTAATAATTCCTGTGCCTTTTGTTTAGAATTTCTGAAATTTTATAGGGTTGTTTGTTTGTTGGGATATTGATGCTATTAAATTTTGGTGATTAAAAGTTGAGGTAGTGGGAGATAAAAGGGTGTTGTGTGTATCTCCAGTAGGGTCGGACTTAATGATGATTTTACTTGTTATTAACATTTATAATTTTATATAAAAAAAATTATAAATGTTAATAACAATGTTAATAATGTCCTTATCCTGAAAATTAAGCTTTTGTCATTTTATAATAGTTAAAAATATAAGAAAAAATTTTAATAAAATATGATACCAGATGGCACCACCAAATGTTGCCAGGAAAGTTAAGCAATTCATTACTGGAACTTTTTTAATTGGGAGATCTCCTGAGGATGGTCATTTAAAATGACTGAAAACATTGGTGTTATGCTTTAAAGATCTTTTGCTGGAATGTTAGCGTATGTTGGTATCTTTTTAATCCAGTTTACTGTTCAGTCTTTATTGACAGAAAAGTTGGTGCTATTTAATTTGCTGAAAAAAGAAAAAAAAATACATAACTTACAATAATTATGAAATGTTAATTACTAATGAATTATAACAAGTATAAAAAAAGAACTTATAAACAAACAAAAATGTTGTTGGTGGTTTTTGTGTTTTTGTAATTGAATAATAGTCATAAGTTATAATTAAATTTTAAAATATCATATATATAATAATAATTTATTGCCTTTTATTCAATTTGAAAAATATTTTTTAAAATTAACATTTACCTTTATGCATTGATAGCAAACAAAACTTTGATTTAGTACAATACTTTGTACCAAATCAAAAAAATAAACTTGAAGAATAGGGCAGCTTAAAATTATCTAACTTTTTACATCATTCTTTTTTCATTACTTTTCTAAAAGTGTTAAATGGAAGAAGGAAAATGGACAATTTTAAATTGATAGATTGATTATAAATTATACAAATTACAGTATGATTGTGTGATTATAAAAGGAGGAATAGAAAAGTATAAAATCATTGCATGCCTGATTTTTATTAAAAATGATCAAAAATTTGAAATTAGTTAGTTTGAATTCATATATATAATTTCTTTAGTATGTACCCCATACTTTTCAACATGTGTTTTTGATAAATATCAGTTTAAATTTTTCTGTTTGTATAACATTACTTTCTGTCATTGAAATCATGAAATGTGTGTTGTTATATTTATTTTAAAGTGATTAAACCAGTCTTGCTTGCTGATTGGTATCAAGTGGATACTGCAGCACCATAAACACCGTCTCCTGGAATAAACTATATACATGTATTACTAATTTGTAAATCATTCGCATATTTTATTTTATTTAATATAGTGTACTGGTGATTATGGAATATGTTGGTACTCAGCAGGCTTAAAGCTACAACTCTAAGTAAAAAGGGATGCAGAAACCTATGAAATTCTTATGGCACACTTCAGAAAAGCTCATCACTGCTCTAAATGTAAATTAAAATACAAATACATCAACAAGCTAAGATGAATTTTTTCATACAACTTCCACTTAAGAAGAATAAGGTATAGCATAACTAATTATTTTGTTGAAAAAAGATTTAACATCATTTCCACTCATTGAATATGTGTGCATTATTATTAATATTTAGACATAAATTATCCCTAATACATAAACTAGAACTCTCTATTGCACAAGTAGAGTAGTTTTCTAACATATTGAAGTCTGAAGATAAAGAACACATGGTGAAATTCTGAAATATTGCACTTCAGTAAAAAAAAAAGTGCTCTTCTGACATAATGTATTTTAAATGTTGGTAAATCTAATGTTCTTGTCTTTCTCTGATACACTTCATATAAATGAAAAATGTAAGCTCTCAGCTTCTTGTTAAAAGTTGCAAAGTGTTTTGAATGAACAAAGTTAAAAATATATCAAAGAATAAACTGCTACCTGATAAATTTACATTGTAAACTTCTTAAGAGAGTAATTGCATCCAGGCTGTTTGACATGATAAAGATACACAAGAAAGCATGACACCTGTACTTAATATTGGAAAAGTCTTATGTTCCTACTAGTCTATGCATAATTATTTTAAAATTTTATGGTTTAAATCAGGGGTGTCCAACCCGTGGGCCGCATGTGGCCCAATAAACGTGTAATCAAAACTGACCATTTTATTTTATTTTATTTATTTATTTATTTCAACGGCATAAACTCAAAAAGAGAAGTTTCACAAAGCTGTAAACCTTTGTACATATTTTATTTTTGAGTGGAAAGGAAATACTTTCAAATACTCGGAAATGTGTGAATGAGGAAGGAATACTAAATAAAGCTGGAGTTGTGACTCAAAGAATTATAGACCCAAATTCGGGGAAAGACCAAAAGATAAAAAGTAGTGAGAAAGGTTAAATAGACCTTCTGTTATGCAAATATTGACCCTTAATTTTCCAACCTTCTTCACTTCTTTATCTTTTGTCCTTTTTCTCCTTTCCCTGTATTTGGGTCTATAATCCTTTGAGTCCCAGCTTCAGCTTTATTTAGTATTCCTTCCAGCATTGCAAAATTTGGCTACCCTCTCTTAGTTTGACATAAAAAATATCATTTGGTGCATTGGCTACTTTTTTGGCTACATATTATTTATATATATATTAGTTGAATAAAAATGCACTTTAAAATGGTGTTTCATCGTTTTTTATTAATTAGAGACCCAAATAAAACAAATATTTGTGTTTTTCAAATAAATTTTTGGCTGTCTCCTTTATAATAAATGAATTTATTTATTTTTTTTTTTTTTTACTTAGAAATCTAAGTAAAAATTGAAAGTGTCTGTAGAAGTAATTTTTTAAAATATTCTTTTTTGTGATAAAGTTTTAATACTTATTATTATAATCTAGACATGTTAATCCTTAAATAAACTTGTATATTTAAGGATTGGGCCACAATATACTTGGTCCACAAATATATATAATAATATTACTTGTGGCCCAAAACTCCATAACTTCTTCCAATGTGGCCCAGAGAAACAAAAAGATTGGACACCCCTGGTTTAAATCTTTTTATTAAATTTTGTGTTTTTTTAAAATACTTTTCATGTTATACTTTCTGTACTATTATTATGTTTGTTTTCTATACTATTATTCATTTCCAAAGAGGATGTTATAAATATATGTAATTGGATAAATCTTTTCCCATCTATAAAATACAGGCTACTGTACTTCATTCATAATAAAGGAACTGATCTGTCAACAAATTAAAGTACAATTGAAATCTTATATGTCAGTATCTGGTTATTTAAACTATATTTATTCACTTCATATTTTCAAGGAAATAACAATTTTTACAGGCAAAATTCAGGTGTTACAAGCTTCTGTTAATTGAAGATGTTTAACTGTTCACAATTTACATAAAACATCTACTACTGTATTATTATCATTCAATATAAGATTTCAGTGGTAATTTATAAATTAAAATATTCATTATTAAAAGAATTTTATAAAAATTTTGTTAATGAATATTTTTAAAATATGAATACTGATTAAATATATGTAATTATTCATGCATATGTGATTTAATAAAAGTATAAAATGATTCATAATCATGAATTTATTCCCTAATAGTTTTATAATTTATGTACAATTATAAAAATATATAAAGATCAGTTTCCTAATTTAATTGTGTTATATTTTATAATGCAATATAATTTTATAAATAGTTTTTTTTTTATTTGCCACAGTTACTTGAATTGCAAGTGGAACAAAAGAAATTACAAAGCTTAGGAAACAGAGCACCTGGAATTCCGTTTAAGGTACATTAATTAATGACAAATATAATAATTTTTAATAATTAAAGATTTTGTTATGAAACACAGTAATGAACTGATTTCATGATTATTATATTTAAATGCTGGATTTTCAGGCATACTATAAATATGCTATACTGTTTTTAATGAAACAGTAATATGGTAAAGGATGAGATGTAATGACATTTTTAATGTATTGTGTTTAAAAAAAATTTTTTTTTGTTTTGTGAATTTTTAAATATGGCATAAAGGTAGGTTGTTAGGCCATTATTTTGTACTAAATTTAATTCTATATATCTGGGGTGGCCAACTTTTGTATACATAAGATCTACTTTTTATCTTAAAAATGCGTCGCGATCGACTTGTTGTCATAGGCATAGTGTAAGTGGGGAGGGGGAGGTGTGAAATACATACTATGTTTATACACTGTGTTTCAGTACGTGGTGCACTGCTTATGAGTCGAGTCATAACTGCATGCATACTGTTGTGTTCGGTTACAAATATAATACATTAAGTCAAGACATCGCGAGCGATCGACCAAAATTGGCTTGGCGATCGACCGGTCGATCGCGATCGACTTGTTGGCCACCCCTGCTATATATCATGTAATTTTAAAATTAATATAATAATTAAATTTAGTACAAGATGACAACCTAACTATTTATCATTAGACCAAATTATTTTGTTTTGTTAATTATTATCTTGCCTTTTGACAGTAAAATTTGGAATAATATACAAACCAAATTTTATACAGGAATTTTTTCATTTTTTATTTAACTCTTTAATTGATAATATTACTTTGATAAAAACTTACACATAATCATTTGTATTGCTTTTGCAAATTAAGTTATGAAAATTTGTAAGAATAAATTTAAACCTGATAAGTTAATCTATACAGTGCCACAGTAGGATTTCCTGCTTTATTTTGGATAGTCTTGCTTGTTTTGTGTCAAATTGCATTTTTTTATATTTGTCACTGCAAACTTTTTTGGTCTATCAACAGTGGTTCTATCCATAAGATCAATGATATATCTAAAATTATGTTCAGTCAGATAATGATTTGTCTGAAATAATTAAATACCATATTTACTCAAATATAAGACGATCTTGCATATAGGATAAGGTGTGACTTTAAAGATCAAAATAAAGGAAATTAGATTTATTAATACAATTCTAATTTTATTTCGTTTAATAACAAATAAAATATCAAATGCATGTAAATGCACACATTGTTCCGCAAAAATCACTGGCATTTTAAACTTCATGGAAAAAATCTTGTAAAATCGACATAGTTTGTTAATGTAAAGGTGGACATTGGGAACCTTTTTTGGCAATTCTTAACAGTCGAATTCACTCTTTGTCAATACACTTATGAGTTTCTTCAAATTCTGATTTCCAAATAATCATCTGTTTTCACGTAGGAATGAATTAAAACTTACTGTATATCAGGCTCCCATGTAATTTTGGAATTAAATTCAAAAGATTTGCTTTTCCTATTGCTATTCATCTTTACTCCTGACAATACACAAGAATGATTCAAATGACCCAGATAAAATACTTTTGTTTTTAAACACTAGAAGATAAAAAATGCGAATACAGTTTACAAAAATTATACAAAAATGAAAAGAATCCTTCACTCGTGTGCAGTGGTGATATTCAGTGGGTTCGCACAGGTTCGGCCGAAACCCGTTGTTAAAATTTTCAGTTTTCCGAACCTTGTTAAACACACAGAACATTTCTCAGTGGTTTTTTTTTTTTTTTAAATATATTAAAATATACGTATTATACTCTGTAATACTACTAAACTAGAGCCTTATACCCTGTTCGCACCAAGCATTTCAATCTAGATTGTGAGCAAGGTCGGGGACTATGTCTTGGTGCGATCTCTCTCGACCGTTTCAATCTCGACCAAAACAAGGTTTAATCGCGATCGATTCAACAGAGTTCTTGAAACTAGATCCAGTCATAAGAGAGATCCCACAATCCCACGCGTGCGAGATAATACAAGATGGCTGTGGAAGACGTGTTGGGCTATGGACAGTGAAATAAAAAGGATATTGTATTTCGAGAGATGATGACATCTGTCTATTATCAGCGGTGCCATTTGGGGTGAAAAATTTCTCTGCCTAAAAGAAGAAAAAAAAAAGGTCGACAGCACTAATATACTATTGTTACCTGGTCTTTGCCCAGGGCTCGTTACGTTTCAAATACGCCACTGATTATTAGATATATCGCAAGAAAAGGTATTGTATTTATTTCTAGCCAAAACTTCCATTTTGTTTGTCGGTGATTGTCAGGGAAAAATTTTCTACTAGCGAACCCTTTGTTAACTATATCGAATATCACCACTACTCGTGTGTATAAGATGACCTAGGTTTTTGAAGCAGCGAAAAATGGATAAAAACCTCATCTTATGTGCAAGTAAATACGGTAATTTTAGAATTAAGTTTAATTCAATAATGAAATTGTTTAATTACTGATATTAATACAAGATGGTGCATAACATCTACTTTCATATCAAATCCATTTGTAGACCAAATAACTTTATATCATTAATTATTAGTTAGTCAAAAGTTATAACAAAAATGTTATTTAAACCTATTTCCATTTTTTTTTTACTGTTTAATCTTAAAATAATTAATACAGATATTTATTTGATAGTGTAATAAACAATTAAAATAACTCAATTAAGAAAATCAAATTATAAAGACAGTAAACAGTTTTGATTATATTATTGATCTTTATCACTGTGCAGTAATAAAATTCAGAATAGCATCATTGGTATTAGAGCATATACATACAAGGTAAATATATTCAAAAAAATAGTTTTATTATCTGCTAAATGATTTGCATTTGCAGTAATGTCAATAGTGCATTTGTAATTTCCTATATCATATCATATATATATATATTATAACTTGATAAAGTATAATCATAATATTTACATATGTAAATACTACAATATAATATAGTGGAGCACTGTTTATATATTTCACATTTATCATTTTTTTATATTGTTTCAAAACATTTCTGCTCCTTTCAATGGTGAAATTTTTTCTGTAGTCTTAAGTTCATTATTGAGCTTCATTTATAGTGATACATCATTTCTTCTCTGATAAAGATAGTCATTATCTTAATATTCTTATGAGAATCTGTTTGTTAAATGATGTAATTCTGTCAATATGAAGAATCTTTCAGCCTAAGTCTAATTCTCTTAACAAAAAGCTTTCTATCATTATTGCAATTCGTCATACAATTATGACATGATATCACGGTCCTCTTCTTTAACAAGGAACCATTATTGAAATTGTAAGACTGGTTCCTACAATAGACAAGGGAGAATTGTTTGTACTCCATTGGATGACTCAGAGGAAGACAAGAAAAAATAGAGTTTGGGATGGCTGAAAGTCAGTTGATTTGCAGAAATGATTGTTTATGGAAGGATTTTATGATTGTTGATTGTACATCATATAGAATTCTTTGCTAGGGATTATTCTTGGGACTCCTAATCTTGAACTCACTATCACTTTCAACCAGTATGTAAATTCTCCCCAGAATTTCCAACCAATGCTATATTCAATTCCCATCTCTGATACACTTAGATCTAAATATAAGATCTAATGAAGAACTTTCCCTCTTACAGACACAAACAAATTCTGTTGATAAATATATTGATTTTTGTACTTGATTTCCTCCTGTTCTTGTTTTAATTATAAAGAAGTAAGCATAAAATTTTTTGAGAGAATGAATCACACAAAAACACATAATGAAGATAGATAGCCTCCAGAATTAATAAAGCTTATATATCATTTCAGACAATATGTCTGTCCCTCATTGTTCCTCTTTATTTTACATCAGTCTGATTATAAAAGCTTAAGTTATAATTAAAAATTTACATAAAGTTATAACAAACAATATTACCTGGATGACAGAAGTTTGTGTTATGGTTATAATAGTGGCAACTGGATTTTAATGTACAATAGAGTACCTAAATAAATTGTAAATTTTAAAGCGTTTTAAATAAAACTATTAATAAAATGAATACCTGAAAATTATAAAACGAGAGAGTATAATAAAATACTATTAAAACTGTAAAATATTTTTTAAAAAGTGATAAAAAGGAACTTTGTGTTCTAAAAAGAAATAAAACTTATTAAAATGTTAAAAGGTAGTGTGACAATCACTGTATGACTTGCATCTAAACTATAGATGGATGTTACAGTGTAATGTAGGAAGACAGGATGGGTGGGGTACTTTAAATGGACTCTTCTCAGAGCTGCAGTAGTGATTGCAAGAATACAGATAACAGAATGAATTTGAACACTGACAATGTCATTGGTGAGATCTGGCAATCGCTATATAGCTTTGAGAAGAGTCCATTTAAGATATTTCCCTCCTGACACCTCATCTCTGTATTATACTAACATCCATCTCTAGTTTGGATGATAGTCAAACAATGATAGTCACTCCTTTTTATCAAATTTTTATAATTTACAGGTATTTGTATTGATTAATAATTTTATTTAAAACTCTTTATACTTTATTTAATTTACAATTTATGTATCTATTTTATTGTACATTAAAATCCAGTTGCCACTATTATAACTTTATGTAAATTTTTAACTGTAACTTAAATTTTGTAATGTTTTTTTATAACCAAATTGATGTAAAATAAAGAAGACCAATGAGGGACATATTGACCAAAATTCATATTCTCCAAGAATTAATAAAGCCTGTATATATATTTTCATTGTATGTTCCTGTGTGATTCATTCTCCCAAGCGATTTTATGTTTACTCATAACAATATTGATTTTGTTAACATAGTATATCACTGAATAAATATACAGTAGAGAGTCGTTTATCCGAATCAGTTGGGGACTGGGGTTGTTCGGATAACTGATTTTTTGGATAACCGATTATGTCCGAAAAAATATATTAACCTGTCTGATGTTGAAATTTTTCTCAGTTGCGTGTCGCTTCGTGTTGAATTTTTGTCGATTTTAAGCCTAACGAAAATTTTTATAATAATAATCAAGGCTATTGTATTGTTAAAAATTATTTCTTTATTTTGTACAAACAAAATAAATATATTGAAAAATATAAAAACATAAAAATTATACTTTAGAAGTAAATCTAGTATCAAAAAAGTTCGATTCAGCACGACACAGTCTGACTGGAAAGCGTTCGGATAACCGGTGTTCAGATCAACTCTCTACTGTATTTAATTTTTTTATTTCTGAGCATTATCACTCTTCATCAGGATCTACACAATGCTGACCTTTAAACAAGGCATGTCATTATATTATGTTAAGGTCTGTATATCTACAGTCAGACCCGGTCATGACATATCAAGACCATAAAACCTCATGTTGTTTACAAAACATACACAATATTTCTATAACACATTTTTGTATTGTACTATTCTCTTACATCCCTCTTCTCATTCATATAATCAAATAATTTAAAACTGACTTCGTCAAGTATGTTGTTTCTCAGAAAGAAGAATTAATAATTTATTAGGTAATGAGCATGAAGTAATCACAATCACATTATAGGTTTACATATTTATAGTATCCTGTAACAATAAGAGAGTGTAAATAATGTTTCTTTAACAAAATAGATTTATTGCTGAAACTATTCCAATGTAAAATTCCAACATAGAATTCCTAGTGGTTCTTGATAGATATTCTGAAATTAAACAAAATTTATAGATGACAGTGAACCACTCATTATAACTGGCATTTTAATTTTGAATAAGCAAAAATCATTTTGGAATTTTTTGATGTTTATTAGGATGAAAATTGTCTAATTAATCACTGATCAATGCATTTTAAAAAAAAGTGCAATAAAAAGGTTCTACTATTTTTTTTATTAAAAAATATATATATAAAATAAAAAGCTACAACTTTAATGATTTTTTTCATTTAATTATTATAAATTTATCACAAAAAAATTATTAATTTTGCCATTTTGTGATGCATGATTTAAATTTTGTTTGTAAGTCTTTTTGGTCTATTCTCTTGATATATAAACATATAAACAATGCTCCACCATATATAATTTTAATATTTTATATAATAAAATTTCTCTAGATATTGATACATTTCATAGATTTAATATTATGCAATAGGAACTTACATAAATTTATATTTTTTATCAACATGAAAATACATTAGCTCAGTGATTCTCAAAGTGGGGGTCACTGAAAAATTGATGCCAGATCAATTTTTTTTCAAATATTTTATAAATTTACTATGGATTCAAGTTTAGAAATAATAGAAATAAAAAATATATGAAATAATTTTTACTTAAATAAATTGCACATATAAATAATAAAAACACTATAAATATTTAAATACAAGCCTAAATATAATAATCATAAATTTGTGCGCTATTGGGGAATCCCCTGAGTTCCACTCTGCCTAAACTATGATAGAACAGCGTTGTCATTTGGAACGGTGTTTGCTAGCAGCATTGCGTCTGTGGGCAAGTCGAGTTAGAAATACAGCAGAGTGTCGTTATCCGAAAACCGATCAATCGAAAGCGTTTCAGTCGGCAAATTTGAATTTCCACTAGTGCTGTGGTGCTGCAATATTTGGCTCTGTCTTGGAATACTCCGTTTAGTTGATGTGTGTTTTTAGCTGGCAGCATTGGCGTGACCATGAGAGAGTACTTAAAGATGCACCAGTATTTGAACGAGACTTTTTTCCCATTGTGAGTGGTAAGTTTTGCTTGTTTTTCTGAGGACTGTGTTGTGCTGAATCGGAACGTTTTGAGACTAGATTAACTTCCGAAATATAATGTTTTTTGTTTTTATATTTTTCAACATATTTATTTTGTTTGTGAAAAATAAAGAAATAATTTTTAAAAAAATTTCATTAGTCTTAACATTGACAAAAATTCAATGCAATGCGACACGCAACGGAGAGAAATTTCAACATGGAATAGATTAATTAAACAAAAGAAATTAACTCCTCCTGAATCCCCTCCCTCTGGGATGTTTTTCAACACATACTCATTCTTCAGGGTCCTTTGAAATTTATAAGTGCAAAAGGGGGTCGCACACCAAAAAGTTTGAGAAACACTGCATTAGATAATTAAAAAATCAATAATATTTTACATGTTTATTGTTCTTAAAGATTTCTTGAATTTCACTTGTAGTTCTTAGGGTTTTTGAAAGAAAATTTCTTAGAATTTATTAATTTTTAATATTTTATCTTGTTTAGAAAGCTACAAGAACTGTTGGAATAAATGTTAGATTACCTCAGGTATTAAATTTTATATCTTCTTTTTCTAATTAATATAGAATTTTTAACTAATAAATGTTTATAATTTGTAGGAACTTTTAACAAGAACAGTAGGAACTAATGTAAATTTACCTCAGGTAAATTTAATAATAAATTAATTATAATTAATAATTAATAAATTAAATTGAATAAATTATAAAAATATTGTTTGTAAAACATTTAAAAATTATACAATGACTATTCTGATTGTTTTATTCATTATAAAATATCTTAATGTTTACTAAATTTTTAAATATGAAGTCATAAAATATTTATAGTTTTCAAAAATTTTAATTTTAGAATTATATGTTAAGTGGAAAATGTTCCTTGCTAGCTTTTCATTTGAGAAAAATTAATAATTTAATAACAAAGTTGTAAAACACTTTTTTTTTTCTTTCTGATTAAAATAGAAAAACTTTATGATATTTTTCTTTTTACTAAACAAACTGCTTTCGTTGCAGTGAAAGCACTTTGTTGTAAGTACACTAGACTCTTGTTAATCTAGCTGTTTTTTTTTTTTTTTTTTTTTTCATCGAGACCCCCGGAACAAGACATACCCTCAGATTGCATTCTCTGTGCATATTCAGTTTATAAGAATGTATAGGCCTGAAGGCAATGATTTGACCTGTTGTCCTTTGAAGCTGATTTGGTTTGGAGACAGGAGGCAAATAATAAAGTGTACTGACATAAAATACTATACACAAAAATATCTGAATAAACTGGAAAATGGGTTTTGTAACATGACTATCATTTTCATGTAAATGGAAGTGTATAGATAATTGTACTAAGCAGGGATGGGGAGTCGGAGGAAAAATACATTACTCCCAACTCTTGAGTGAGTATTTTTTTAAATTAACTCCGACTCCTGATTTCTTTCACTAATGCACTATGAATAAGTTAGTGGTTTGTTTAATAGGAAAAAGTTGGCTATAATAAGGTTTTTGATAAAAAAAAATAGTGTTTTTTATTTATTATATACAAAAATATATTTAAGAAGAATAAATTTGAATTTTAAAATTTCCGAACAGTATTTAGTAAATATTATTTATGAATAATTTTTATAAATTTATGTAGTAATATAAATTGATATCATAATAGTTTATTTGTATAATGGGACTTTTACAATTTTCAAACAGTTTACATGAAATAAAAATTGAAAAACAGCAAAAAAAAAAAAAAAATCAGAAAATATTGACTTTGAATACAATTTTTAAAAATTTTAACTATTTTATATGAAAATTTTAACTTAGAACATTTTCAATTTTGGGGGTTTTTTTGGCATTATATATGCAAAATACATATCTAACAATATAATTTCTGCCCTTATAAAAAAACTGAAGGAAATTTTTATTATTTTATGTATATGTAATGATATTAATACTGTGGGAACGCCGGAGGTAGGACGGAGTCGTACCTCCTTTTTTTCTCGGCGTTCAGGTCGGTAAGACCCACCCACTGTCTAGGATGGCTAAATTTATCGTAATATCCCGCCTTGTCGGGATCGGTTAGTTAATTGTCAGGTCGAGTGGAGGAAGTGTGGGGTCGTCGATAAGAAAAAGGCAATATCCGTAGTAGCAGGACAACACAGATAAGATTTATTAGAACAGAGAATCGATTACATCGAAGCGACGCATTCCGTCCCTAATCGCGGGAGAGAGAGAGCTCACAATTGTTAGGGGATTCATACCTCTCAGTTATTGCTTATGATCGAGAAGGTTCTTCGGGTCGGCTGAACGTCCTTCTGGCGTCTTCCCTGTCGGTGAGCGGCTGGATCGGCTTGTAGGCGGAGGCTCCGGCGTCTGGAATGGCCTTCGTACAGGACTCGGGTCAGCGGGTCGTTCCCCTTCTTCCGACCTCTTTCTTAGATCTCGTCCCCCTTTATATACCCCCGGTCCCTTCCGTAACGATCACCAATCGCGAGGGAGGGTGGTGACTTGAGTTCCATGACTCAGGTGGGATCCGGAGAAGGAGGGAAGCGGTTTTGACGGCGGAAGACTGTACATCCTTCGAAGCTTGATCGTTATCGCGAATCTCGATCGTTATCTCCCGAGGGGATTTGAAATAATGAAAATTTAAACTCAGACCGACTCAATTCGGTCCTCACAATACTGAAGTAAAAAACACTAAAAGATTGAATGAAATTTAAGAATTTGTTCTCAAAAAAGACTAGCCTCCATTATGTTCTCTTTAAAGTTAGTGCACAAGTGAGATTTGATGAAATGATACTTATTGTATCTGTCGTTCTCTCCTCTACAGGTGTCATACCATACACACTACACAAAAGCCTGGGAACATTACAATTGAATAGAAACACATACATCACACTACAGAAGGCCACTATATTGAATACATGTCATATTATTAGGAAATTCCTGAAGACAGACACACACACTGACATACCTATTTAACTTTTGTCTTGTGTTGGTTGCTATTCAGCATAGTTCTTAGCAACCAGTGTTAATGCTGCATGAAATTGCTAGGTGTGTGGTGCACAGGTAGCTAGCATTTAAATTTCTATGAAATGAAGTACCAATTTTTGTTACTCTTTCATGTTTTCAATACTACTAAAATCTAATTGCATTGGGTTCAAATTTTTTTACTAGTAGTATTTAATTATTTAATATTAAATAAAATATTTAATGATATTTATATTAAATGTTTTACTTAGAAATTTATTTTTGATAAAATACATTTAATGTTGTGTTTTCTTTATAAAATTCTTTGGTTTGAATATAATTGTTAGAAATAAATACTTTATAATTATTATTTGAAGGTTGAGTTTTCTGGTTTATTAATTAATTAAATTAAATCATTAAATTTAGCGTCCAATTGAACGTCTTCCAAAATGTATAAGTCCTTCAAAATCAGTCTCAAAAATTTCCTCTAGATCTGATTCGTCATCATCACAGGGAACTTCAGCTGTTACTAATCAGGTTTTTTAAAAATAAAATAACAAAATTATTGACTGTAAGTAATAGAATAATACAAATGAAAATAATTTGTATTTTTATTCCAGGAAAAGATTGGAACACCTCCTGTACCAATGCAGTTAATTGCAAATACTGCTATGGGACCTTCAAAAAGTGTTCCTTCTACTGTATCTAGTACCACAATAAAGCCAGTAGCTTCTTCAATCAGTGTTATTGATTTAACTAGAGAAGATGGAGATGTTGCATCATCATCATCAAATAATAATCTTTCTACAGCTTCATCTTTGGCATCTTTATCAGGTATTTTTTATAAACTAGACACTTTCATCAAAAAATTTCATTGTTATAGGTAATAAGTGATGATAATATATACAATATTATTATTATTATTGATAATTAATAATATATATAATAAATTTGATCATTATGTAAGTTTGATAAGTTATGTACAGTGGTACCTCACTTAATGAGCATAATTCGTTACAGAATCTTATTTGTAATGTGAAACACTTGTTAAGCAAAACAATTTTTCTAAATAAATTAATATAAAATACAATAATGCATTCCACACCAAAAAAATACTCAAATATTTCATGTATAATGTTTATTCAAAGAAAATTATACAATATATATTGTTAAAGAGTGTGAATCATCATCTTTTCTTCTAGCGTGGAATGAACCAACCTGAATTTGCAGAAAACAAAAAAAAAAGTCGCAGCTAATATGTCTGATAAACATGCCAAATAATATGCCAAATTCTTGGGCTATGTAAATGCTGTAATTAAATATTATAAATTAATTAATTTGACTAGAGGTAGGCAGTTATGCTTCCATCTCGTATTAAATTTAATAATTGTCTAAATCAGGGGGTTCCCAATCTTTTTTTATACTGCGACTCCCTTTACAGGCTGTAATTTTTTTTGCACTGCCCTTCTAAAAGAAGATACTTACCTGTAGCTCTAACAGATGTTAAAATTATTATTCAAAGAAAACTTCAAAGAATATAGAATCTTAATAATTATTATTTATTAGAAAGCATAACAGTACAATTAATGAGAAGGACGAGCTTGCTTTTCTGAGCATAACTTCTCAAATTGGGGTTGACATTTTGAAATGGCTACTCTTCTTTGTACTCTTTCCTGAGTCTTTGACACGTTTTCTATTTATTTGAATAAAGTTATCCACTTTATGATGCATAAATTAAATACAACACACTTGAAATCAAAACACTGATTTATCAACACTTATAATTGACAAAAACAAAAGACTGAACAAAAGAACGAGAAAATGGAAGAGTGGGGTGATGAGACGCATGCACCGCGCACTCACTCATTACGTCGTGTGCAGGCAACCTGTGGGTATCGTTTTGCAACTCTCCTAGGATAGCGCCGCGACGCCCCAGGGCATCGCAACGCACAGTTTGGGAAGCCCTGGTCTAAATTAAAAATTAATTATTTATAATTATTAAGCTTAATATGAGATAAAAGCATAACTGCCTACCTCTAGTCAAATTAATTAATTTCTAATATTTAATTATAACCTTTACATAGTCCAAGAATTTGGCATATTGTTTGGTGTGTTTATTACATAATGGGCTATGGTTGTTGATGTTTATACATAATATGTGTGAACACAAGTTTGGAAAAATGTGTGATCACAAGTGACATTAAGATGCTAGTGGAATGGGTGCTAAGTACAGACTGATGGAGCATGTGCACAATCTGGAACTCCTCCTCTTCTTGTCACTCATTATGCAAAACATCACTCATTAAGCCAGTCAATTTTTTACAATTTGTTTTGCTCATTATGTGAGGTTCCACTGTATTTATAAATAGTTAACTTACCAAACATTTTAATTCAAATTGAAATAATATGTATTACAGTACAGCATATTGAAGTGATGTAAGGAATATTATAAATCTTAGGTTTTAATAACTGAATATTTTTCTTTCCATACTGTTACCTTTTACTAATCAAATTAATACTTCTCATCAGAATCATTTGAAAAATTGAATAAAATTCAAATAATAGTATAATAGAATACAGTACACTTTCACTAATCTGAATTTTGCTTAATCTGAACTAATTTTGTTTTTTTCGCAGCTAAATGTTTCAAACAAAAACAAAGTATTATGGGTTAATTTTTACAAAGATATCAAATAAACAAACTTAATATGTACTATATTTTAATATAAATATATTCATCAAAATACTATAAAAATTTTAAATATAATGTAACTCTATTTCTTGTAATGATGGATAATGTATCAGTTAGTGTTATCAAAAGTTTTGAATTAGAATAACCTTTGATATGAAGAAGATTCATGGAAAGGATAGAAAATGTTAGTCCTTTTATCCAAGATTATTTACTGAAGTTATTTCTAGTTCTTTATGGTGTTTTGTGTTGTGAATGTTATCAAAATTAGTAAGTCCCAAAATTTTATCATCATTATCAGGTAAATAGGCTTTTTTTAAGCTCTTTAATGCTATTAGTTTTAACAAATGGCTGATATTGCAATGAGTCTCAACCAGTGCTTTAAACATTAAATGTAAGTAATTGTTTTAATCATCATTTACTTGCAATACAATAGGTTGGGTTGGCTATGGAACACATGCCAAATGGGACAATTTTCAGTGGCACTCTGATTGAATAGAAATGCAGTAAAAATTATATTTTAATTATTAATTACACATTTAAATGGAAACCAAAGTTTAGTGTAGGCTATGGTACATTAAAAATGAATCTTTTGCTTGTGTGTATTACAGTGCATACATTTACAATCCATGCTGCCGTCTACAAGTTGTTCATGCATCACAGATGTAAGAACAATTCATTTAACAACTTGACTTCAAAATTATATATTTTTGAAGTCCATTATAACAGGACCAATTTTGATAATTTATATATAACAAAATTGGCAGAATTATGTCAGCATCTAGAATAACACTATAACTTAGGTTCAGTAAAACATTGCTGAAAGGTTGCCGACCCCTGCAATAGGTTAAATCATCAGTATTATACCACTTAAACTTTTTAGCATACAAACAATACTGAATGAATTATATATTAATAAATAATAAAATTATCATTAAGTTATACATTTTTTTATTGTTCATGTCCTTTTAATGTTAGAATCAATCCAGATTGGAATTTCCTCTTAACTTATTTTACTTACCCTGCTTAATGTTATCAATTAGTTATTGTTAACAATTAAGGCAAATACCAAAATGATTACAATAAGTAGAATCTACTTTATTAGTATTAATTTTGTAATCATTTTGACTTTTTTATTTTTGTATAACTCTGCTAATCTGACTTTTCGTTAGTTCAAATAACTCCACCTTTTTCTTATTAATTTAAATATTATTATTTTTTTATATTATATCAATAAAAAATTATAAAATACAATTAATTTTAAACAGAACAAAGAGTGCTGATTTAATATTGAGTTATATTATTTAAATTGTAATCGTTTCTATTATATATACATACATACATACACAGTGTTATTTAATTCCTATTACAAACTTGGAGGGTGGTTAGAGTGGACTAACTGCTTCAATTTTTGTCCTGTGGAGCATGTCCAGAAATAAACCATTTTTGAGATAAAGGTTGGCAAAGAACAATAAAAAATCTGATAAAATTTCATATCTTTATTTAATTTCTTAATGATAAGTTGTTACTGGAACTGGTCAAAATGATAGTCTCCAGCATTGTTGCAGGCACGCTTTGTGGATTGCATATTTTCATACACACTACCAAAAATTCCAGGCATATCCTCAATGGAATGTTTTGTGGCTATGTGTTGTATAGTAAGATCTTTCTCAGATTCCACTAGTATCTCATACATTAATTTCTTTAAATGATCTATAGCAAGAAATCCAGTGGAGTCAAGTTGAATAAATGTGGTGGCCATGCCACTGACCATCTCTATCAATCCATCTTTCTCCTAATTTTCTGTTTAGATAGTTTCAGACAACATAAGAGAAGTATATTGAGCCGGCGTGTTGGAACCACATTTTTCAACTAATTCCACATGGAACATCTTCCAAGCAATCTGCCATTAAGAAATTAAACAAAGCAATGAAATATTATTAGACTTCTAATTGTTCTTTACCAACCTTTTTTAAAATTGGTTAATTTCTGGACAGTCCATAGATGTACTTGATTCACTGTACCCATTCTCCGGGTTTATATTAGAAATTAATTAACATCACACGTGTGTGCTTGCACATGTGTAAATGGAATAATTTAGTTAATAATAAAATGTAAATTTGATTTTAAATAACATATAATTGCAAAACAATTTTAAAAAATGTTACAAATTTTGTTCATAGGTGGAAGTGTTGTTGTAACATCACCACCAAAAACAATTACTCTTTCATCTACACCCACTCAAAATAATCCAAACGTTGTTGCTGTTCCTCTTGTGTGTACAACTTCCCTTCCATCTATGATGCCTTTTATACCTTCAGCACCAACTGGTGTGTCAACAAGTATTAGGACTTCACAATCTTCAGCAGCTGTTGTTCCTTCAAATTTAAATCAAGGAGCAAGGGTAACTTATCTAGTACCACAGGTGACAGGCAGCTCCTCTCCCAGTAAATCCCGCACGCCCCGGAACAACAAATCAGAATATTGTTGCCAACTCCAAACAACAACCAATGCAAACAATATTTCTACGTATGAGCTCACCATCCAGTAAGTTAATAAACTCATTCGTCTTTTTATTTTGTAATGAATAATTAATATAAAATATAATAATATAATTATCAGAAGTGTGTTTTGAATGCAAAATATGCATTCAAACATCTTTAAAGAATTTTCTCAAAAATAATGTATATATTATTACTTTTAAATCTATTTTCATTCATTTTAATTCTTTTAATAATAATTTGATTAAATAAGTTTAATCAGATTTCTATTTTTAATTTTTCTATGTAATTAATTCCTGAAATAGAAAACTTGTTTCAGATTTTTACGGAAAGTTTAGAAACAAACTGCAAGAATTTACAAAAATTTTATTATATATCAGATAAAAAGCATAGAATTTACAATCTACTAATGTACTATTAATGTAAAGTAATGTACCATTAATTCCAAAGTAAAAATGCCGTTCTGGATCTGGAGTAAAAATGCCATTCTGGTTATCCAGAACGGCATTTTTACTTTGGAATTAATTTGAATTTTAAATATTTGCTTGAGTTCTATTTTTTCTGCATTCTTTTTGTTTTTTGAGTTCGTTTTAACTGATGAAGGCTGTTTAAAACAGTCGAAAACGCTTTTATTAAATATTTTTAATGCTGGAATTATTAAGGTTTTTGTTTTTAATAAATAAAAAGGTATTAGATATAGGGAAACTTGAATGTTTCAGTTGAATGGTTCAGTTTTCAGAACAGTTTGGAGTAGCTTCTAAGGGAATTTTTGGAGAACAAATGATATACTACAAGATCAACTTATATTAGTGAAATTAAAAAGATTCTTGCAAATAGGGATCTTGGAATTCTGGCAATTGAAATAGAAATGGAAAGTGCGATTAAAGAAATTTGGCATCGGGCAAAAAAGCCTCACTAGCCTAGGAGTAATATAATATTTATATAAAGCCATACATGAAGACAACATTTCCCAGGAGTTTCTTCAATTTAAAGAAATGAAGACATTACATAAAAATAATAATTTCTAAAGGTCTTTTCTATTCTCCTGTTTCACAGACTAATCCAGAAGTAACAGTCAAAAAAACTTGAAGGTAAAATTCTTCTAAGACATCAAAATAGAATATTAAAAATTATCACAGAGTAAATATTGTAGAAATTTTAATCATTGTTTTATTGTGAAGACAGCATTTTGATCATATTTTAACTTTGTGATAATTTTTAATATTCTATTTTGATGTCTTAGATGAATTTCACCTTCAAGTTTTTTGACTGTTACTTCTAGATTAGTCTGTGAAACAGGAGAATAGAAAAGACTCTTAGAAATTATTATTTTATGTAATGTCTTTATTTCTTTAAATAATATTTATAGTTATTTAATATCTGTAATATTGATGATATTACTAATTATTATATATGTTACAGTAAAAACCCGTTTTGTCTAGTTAAAACTAGAATTTACTGCTGTACATGTTTTGATTTTAGATAAAACTAAAACATTAACTTTTTAACTTTTAACATTAGTTAAAACTACTTTTAGCTACATAAATATGTTTGGGGGAAATAAATAAAGTGATGATTGGGATTAAAACATTTGTATTATTTAATACGATATTTATTGAAAATATTGGTCACACATCTGTGTTATTAACATTAATTAACCCTTTGCCCCTGAAGGCACCGATCGATCGGTACCCTGGCTTTTTAAGCAAAACTTCGAGAGTACCGATTCATCGTTACTTTGGTAAATATCGATTTTTGTAAAATTTATTAACAACAGATATAATCTCATTCGATATGAAATGAAATTCATTATATTAGTTGATAGCAGTATAAAATTTTGATTTCAAACAAATGTTTGATATAATATGCGATAATTTCACAACGAATAAACATACATGCGTAAGTGTTATATCGAATTGTACAAAACAATATTCTAGGTCTTTCTGGCTCAGTGCCAGCAAACAACTACATAACTAGACAATGTTAATTTTCACAAAATGTTACAAATTATCAAGTTTATGTGTCAGTTCTGATATATATTTATTTTTTTTCTTATAAATTTTTTTAATAAAATGGGTTGAAAAATATCGTATTTAAAACTAAAGATATTAATAAATGTAAGTGATTTTTTTCATATAGATATAATGATAATTTGATTTTTGGTGAACTTTTAAAATAATATCGCATGACTGACCTATATTGCCTTAGGAGGGATCGCAAAATAAACGTAAACAAGATAGCGATCCAAACAATGCCAAATTATCAGGCTAGCAAATGGCTATAGAAATATTAATAATTTAAGATAATTTGCTACTAGAGTTTAAATTATATTATAGAATTAAATTATAAATATTAAATTAAATTAAATTTTTAAATTATTAATATTTCCATAGCCATTTGCTAGCCTGATAATTCGGCATTGTTTGGATCGCTATCTATAACGGGCTAGTAGTAGTTTATTTACGTAAACAAGATATCAGGGGAAAAGGGTTAAAGCGATACGAAATTCATCATACACTATAGGAACATGTTAGCTGAATGACCTTGGTCGAAACAGTTTTTACTAAGCCATTTTGTTAAAAACCCGTTTTGTCTAGTTAAAACTAGTTTTAACAATGACATCCAGTAAAAACTAGTTTCAACTAGTTAAAACGCGTTTTCACTAAAAACGGGTTTTTACTGTAACATATAGATTATTGACTGAGTAAATCAAATTTAAATGAAAAATTTTATAGAAAATACACCATTACAATAAAATTAAAGTAATTTTTTCCATTATAATAAAAACTGTTAAAAAAAAGTAGGGGTATTTTAATAGAATTAAGATATAAAAACAAAATAGTAAACAATCTTTAGTAAAAATTTAAAGCAATTTTTATTGTAGTAGAATATCTCTTTACTTTCCGCCTATTCTAGCATGAATGTATGGAAATCAAAAAGAAATCTGATTAATGCTACTGAAGAAAGAAAGCTCCTTGTTCTACTTGAAAACTTAAGATAATTTTTGACTAAATGTGGCTCTCCTCATAATTTAAACTACTTAAAGTTAAAACATATAAAATTTTTAAATATATTTTTTTAACTTTAAGTAGTATAAACATAATGGATATATTAGCTTTGGTTTGCATAACTGTGTTCCATTAAAGATGTCATCTTGCTGATGATAAACTTTTTTAATATTTAAGAAAACTTATGCTTGAAGAATGGATTATTATTTTACCTTCACTTTTTAGTTTAAAAATAATGAAATTTGAAAAATATTCAGTAATTTGTTCAGATATTTAATTATTTGTAATGATCTCTTATTGAAAATTATTGAATATCTAGTTTATTTTGTGATTTTTCTGCTTCAGTAAAGCATTTGAGAATGACTTTCTTATCCAAAACAAATAGTATTTGTTAAATAATTATAAATTATACAGTTTCACAGTAAAGGAATGGTTCATTCTGATTCATCTAAAGAATTTATGATAAGTAATATGATTTACTTATTATGACATTTCAAATATGACAACAAATACATTTTGAAATACAAAACACACATTTTAATATATGACTAAATTTCATCTTTGTTCCTTTATCTTGTAATAAAAAACAAGCCATTAAAATCATGTTTAAAATGATTTTAGTTCATATATTAATTATTCATTAAGTTAGTTTGGTTATTTTGTCATTTTGCTTTCTTGTATCTAACAAAATCTTTCCTCATTGAAAGGTTTGAGAGAAAACAATTAAATTTAACATAAAATAAAATCACAATTTAAAAAAGAATATTTTAGTGAGCTACACATAATGAGCATTTTCATTATTTTTTAACTAGAATGAAAAATTAGCAAATGTATTTTTTGGTTAATGTTACCCTAGGTATACAAAATGGCAGCTTGCCTCTGATTCCAGCAATCAGAAGACAGAAACAGTGGGGATGCACGTTCTAACCTAACCTAACCTAACCTATTCTAATAATTTGGTTGCTAACAATTATGGTAATTTATTAGAATAGGTTAGGTTACGTTAGGTTAGAACGTGAGTCCCCACTGTTCCCTGTCTTCTGATTGCTGGAATCGGAGACGAGCCACCATTTTGTATACCTAGGTAACATTAACCTATTTTTTTTTAAGTAAATCTTTGTAAATTATGGTATTAATTGAATGTCTGTTTAAATTTATTTAATATATGCACTATCTTGATTTTTTAAAATTACCACTTTACTCATATTGTTGATAATTTAAGACTGATTATAAAAATTGCAGATTTAAATGTAATGTGTAATACAGGATTTTAAAAATATTTATGTGATATTAATGTAAACTTAATATCTTATGTTCATCACACAGTACATTCTGTTTTACATTACTGAAAAAACATATTCAATGTGAATGAAATTTTATTAATATTACTGGAATGATATAATAAAGTATTTTTATATTTCTATGAAAAAGAATAACAACTACTTTTTAATTATTTTTAGCCCCAACAAATAGATTTCCAATGCAGCAGACAGTTTCTACCTCAATTGCTCCAGCTATTAGTGTTGTTCCTGTTCCAAGAAGTTCTGTAGCAAATTCAACAATTTCTCAGAGACCATTACAAACAGTAGTAGTATCGAGTGTACCAATGAACACAAGTACATTAAGTTCTGGTAATACTGTGACCACACCTACAGAAATGAATCAGTTAACACCAACTAAATCTACTCAAGTCATAACAAAGCAACAAACAAATGCCGGTAGTTCGAGTACAGTTATGATCTCTTGTGTAGCAAAAGTAAGTAAATTTACATATTTTATTTTTATTTAATTACTTTCTTGGCTGTTATATATAACAAAGGTCAAGAAGGTTGTGAGATAGATGGGTGTGTGTCATCTCAAGTTGGAATGGGCTTATTGATGATTTTACTTGTTATTAGCATTTACCATTTTTTATAAAACTCATTCCTATCTTCAAAATGAAGCTTTTTGCCATTTTATAATAATTATCTAAAAAAATTTTTAATAAAGCATCATAACAGATGGTGCCAATGCAGTTTTAAGTGTTGCTGCCAGGAAAGTTAATCAATCAACTCAATGCTGGATTTTTTTATATTGCCTTTCAATAGTGTAATAACATTATTAGAAAGCAAAATTTTTTAAAAATCCATACAATTGAACAAACCATAACATTATAGAGAGATAAAAATTTGTTAGAATTTTGTGAAAATAAATAAATAAAGGAAAAATGGTATAATCTCGGTTCATCTTTGTCTTCACTAACTTTTTAAAAGTGTAATGTTGTTTAATTTCTTTAAAATCTATTATAAAATTTTGTTATAATACTAATTTATTTTAATTGAATTCATAATTGTTCCAAAGAATTTTGTTTTGTTTTAATTGTATATACTTGAATAAGCTTGGGGACCAAACAAAAATGTTTTCAAAATCCATTTGTATTATTAAAAGTTTCATTCCAGTAGCATCAATACAGTATAACATCAGTAGTGTTTTTTTTTAATTGAAAAATAGTTTACAATATTGCCATCAATTTTTATTTAAAAATAAAAATAAATAAATTTAAAATTTCCTTTATAAATAAGATATTTAAAGAATTCCCAAATAAAAACCAACAACTGCCGAATTATCGGGCTAGCAAATGGCTATAGTAATATTAATAATTTAAGTTAATTTGGTACTAGAGTTAGGCGTTAGGCGCCATCTCTTGCTAAATTTAATAATTCTATAAGTTGTCTGCAGTATATTAAGCAAAGTCATCCAGTTGGTAAGCAAAATTTATCAATAGCAAAGTAAGCAATATGATTAGTAACGAGAAGCACTAGACTTTGTGAGTTGCATTGCTAAATTTGTTTTCAAGAAACTATATACACTGACTTTTTATCACAATTTTTTGGAAGAAGAGTGCTTGGCTTATTTAAGTAAATACAATATACTGTATAACTGAGAAACGTTATGTTATAATATAAAGATTAGCCCATTCGAAACTAATTAAATGCCTGGAATTGGGTAACATAGTCGTGGATTCCCCTGACACTCCCAGGCTCTTCGCATTCGCCAAGACCCATAAACAAGGTTGCCAACTACAACCTGTGATGGATAAAGCTAGAGCCCCTACTTGCAAACTGGAGAGGGGCACCCACTCATTGATAGCCCCCCCTCTTGAAGACTACTCGTACAACATCACTAACTCAGTAGATCTCATTTCTCTCCTTAAGGATCTTCCCTCTCCTCCAAGATTTATCACCGTATTGGATTTTAAATCTTTATACTCGTCACTGTAGCTCCCCCTAGCATTTTGCACTCTCGGGGACCTTCTCTTTGGAGTTGTTGGAGATCGCACATTGCACAAACAAGTACTGGAGATGGCCCACATGTTGTGTTATAACTCGTTTTTTATGTTCAATGGAACAGTTTATACACAAAAAAGAGGAGTCCCTATGGGAAGCCCAGTAGCTGGAGACTTATGCGAGATGGTCATCAGGCAATTGGAGCACACGGTCCTCTCCCAGTATCTTCCTAACTTCATTTTGTATAAAAGATATATTGACGATATCATCATCTTATGGAGAAATGTACCAGATGTGACGGCATTTGCAGAATTGGTTAATGACAACCCTTATGGCTTAATTGTAGAAGTAGAACAGGCTAACAGTACGGAGGTGCACTTCTTGGATCTAAACATCAACATCGAAGGATCGTCTATACACACCTCAGTCTACCGTAAACCAGGTACGGCCTCCCTTTATATCCCGGTTGGGTCATGTGACCCTTTCCAATACAAGATCGCCGCATTCAACACGTTAATTAAGAGGGCATTTTCACATTTGTCCACTCCAGCAGCACTTGCCACCGAATTGGAACATATCAAACACCTAGCAACCATTCATTGGCACCACAAGCTAATCAATAGATTGATTAATGTCACCATCGCTCCACACGTGTATCTGCCATCTGCTCACGTCACGACAATCCACCGGAAGATGAGACACGGATCCCCATCACGTATAATCCATACATGGCTTTGTTATATAAGGGGATCGCCAACAAATACTATATTAAAATAACATACAGAAGATGTCCTACCATCTTGGACATCCTCTGTAACGGGAAGGATTTCCCCGATCCCAACAGACTTCTGGGCATTTACTCTATACCTTTTAAGGATCACAGGTGTGGCAGAAACCTTGTTTATATCGGTTCAACCAAACAATCATTTGGAATCAGAATACTTGAGAACAATGCAGATATTCTACATGGGAAGAACTCTACGGCTCTTGCAATTTACGCAGCCAATCCTGACATCGAGGCGGCCCTCAACCAAGCGAGGCTCATCCGCACCTCGTCTCACCCTGAACACCTGAGGTGGTTGGAGGCTATTTCCATTTACAAATCTAGCCGTGCCACCACCTGCATAAATTATAAGGAAGAGCTCAATTTGTCCATTGCCTGGCAGGCCCTCATCGACACGGACCTTTAATCGTCATCTACCCACACCGAATGCACATGTCCAATCAAACAACTTTAACGCGAAGTGTTCGATTTTGTTTAAAAATAATTGTTCTATTTTTGGATCTGCGTTCCGTCGCTTTTATCGTCTGAAGAACTACTTCCAAAGTTCAAAAACGTTAATGATGTATTTTTCATTTTTTTCCAACACCGGTAATTGGTTCAGGTACGTGTGGTTTATAAAGAATTTTCTGTAAAATAAAAAAAATTGGCAACAGTTAAATTCTAACTAATAACCAAATGTTTTTGTTGAATATATGTAGGAAATCCTCATTAACTCGAAATCAGATAGTTTGAAATCCCATTAGTTCATAACTGTACTTTTGTTCTGGTTGTGGATAGAGTTTTACATGTTAAGGAACTTGGTTAGTTCGAAGTATAGCTACTTTGAATTCAAAGTGAAAATTCTGTCTGAACTGTGATATGCATATGTTAATTTATTTGTTTAGATCGAAGTGCCTCCTATGAGAGAACAATAGACCAAGAACAACTCTGATCTGGCCAATATGGTTTTGCTTCTACAGTAACATATTTTCGGATGTCACCTTACACATGGACTTCCCCTTTATTTTCTCTGATCTCTTAAAATAAGTCTGATTTTCAGGATCACAAGATTGGGTTGCAAGTAGCAGATTGAGAAATTTGTAGGGCTCTAGGCTACTACATTTGGGCAACTTACTACTTTTTGGTCTGCTTTAAAAATAATTTGGACTACATTTTGAGGAATTCTGCTTTCCTTTTTATAAAATCTATCTGGCAATCTGTGGGTTCTCACTGGACAGGTGCTGTTTATCTACAATTTATTTATATTATTAATAATTATTAATTAATGAAAGTAACATTCTATATATATAGCTGCATTCCATTTGCTTAATAAACTACATCAGTTATGTGGCATTTGGCATAGTGTACAGAAATATGTAAATCTCAGATAATTTGAAACTCAGTAATTTGAAGTCATGATTATTTTGTCCCTTGAGTTTTGAACTAATGAGGATTTCTTGTATAATGCTTGTCTACATATTGAAGTAAACATTTAACATATAAACTTTTTAATAATTAGTAATTTATTTGGAAATAATTAAACATTTGTTTTTAATATGACAAAACAATTGGTTGATAAAAAGATGTATTGCTTTCTGGATCTGGCTAAATGCTTGATTTTGTATGTAAATTGACTGTCATATCATGGACTCTGTTATACCATATATTCAGTTATAACACATTATTTTTTACCCTAATAGAAAATAAAAACTTGACTGACTTGTTTGAAAAAGAGAGGATGATATTGTGCAAGATAACTAAGAAAAGAAAACAAATGGCTATTGACATGGATACAAAATTTTACATTATTATAGATATTGAGGGTGGAAAGAAACATTTAGAGGTTTGAAAGAAATTTTGTTTATCTAAAACTGTGAACACAATTTGGTGTAACAGAGAATAGACTGGAAACAACTTCAGAAATGTATCCTTTAAGGATATTGAGATGGCTCTTTTGAAGTGATTGAATAACAAAATCACATAATGTTCATTGACGTTTGGTTTTTCCCCAGAACTCCATTATAACAAAGTTAGTTTGTGTTTTTGTGTAGTGTTCTTCTGTACAATTTATTAAATAATTTAATTTGGCATAAAAAAAAAGTCAGCAGTTAGATCACTATCTTGTGCTAATATTAATAATAAAGGTTAATTGTGAATTGAATAATTTAATTTAGAAATTTCTAGTAGAAAAGAATGATCTGGAATAGGTTTAGAATCAAATCATCATATTAGACAAAAGTAAAGGCCTTCTGACCTAAAAATTATATTATAAATATAAATAATATGTATAATTGTATAAATAATATAATTTTTGGTTAATTGAATATCAGGCTATAATTTACATTTGTGAATAGAATTGGTACTTTTTAATATTGGTTTATATCAATAAATGTGCAAGATGGATATTTTTAATTTCTGTAATTTATGATAAAAAAATCATTAAAATATATCTTTTTCATATTATTTTGTATTACATAATTCTGAATTTATTTTTACTTATTTTTAAAACATGTAAAAAATTTTTATATTCTAGCATCCTGCACCTCTTCCTTCCCATTCACCTAATCCTGAATATCAACATTTCAAAGCACTTCCTCCAAAACCAGCACTAAAAATCTCTAGAGTTTCAAGTGGTGAGTAGAATTTTTATGCAATATATATAATTCACAAAATTATTGTTAAATATCAAATATTTTTATTGCCATTAATGTTTAGAAACACAAACTATGCTTAAGAAAAGTTATTTCTTTTTTTTTTAAATTAAAGAACTGTAATTAAGTAATTGAACTGAACAGTCAGATTTTAAAACCTAAAATATTCATTACTTAATTTTTTTATAATAGCATTTATCACAAAGTATTATTGATAAAAGAATCATTCTAAAAGTGTATTATAACAAGATATGTATTTTATTTAAATATTTTTGTATCCTATAGTGGTAATGTATGGTCTTGTTTTTGGTTTTAGGTATTTTCATTACACATTCCCAGAGGAATGGTAGAAGTTGCTGTAGATTAGAATGGTGTATTTTAGTAATTATCCTTTGTAAAGTATCTGTGTAGTTAGGAATCTGTATTACCAATATATGTCTTTAGTTGTTCATACTATGTGTCACATTTCAAAAGTATAGTGGATTTTTTTGTCTACTATCATCTACAATTTCATTCTGTTTCAGCCATTTTCTTGGAGTGATATGTGAACTGATATCATATTTTATTGATGTAAATCTTGGGAGTAGTTTCTCACAGTAATTGGCATCATGTTCAGATAATGGAGTTGTGAGGACATCAGTCCTGGAAGTTTCATCCTTAATATCACTGTTACATTTAAGGACAAATTTCAAACCATATTTAAGAGCTTCCTTGAAGTATTGAGGAGAATCGATGTTATTACAGCTTATAACAGATTTCATTTGATAGTGCTTGCTTTTATGGATCTGCTTTTTTAAGTATCCATTTAAATTGTTTGTGTCTGATTTTAAAGTCATTTTACTTCATTATTTTTTTGGGGGGTTTTTGAATATTGTTCATTTCCTAATTTTATACATTCTATACTATTGTATTCAATTTTTGGTTGCCTAATGATTTAAAATGATCAAAAACGTTTGCAGTTAATTTTCTTGGTGGCAATGTATATCATTTCTTTCTATTATTTAAAATATTGTCGAGTCCTCATAAGTCGACACCCCAAGGGGAAGTGGAAATGTGTCAAGTTATCCGATATGATGACTAAAGCAAAGTTGAAAAAAACCACAAAACTACAATTAGGAAAATACAATAGTGCAATGTACTACTATGACCATTCATCACTGGTGCTAAAGTTGGTTTCTACTCCAAGTATCCCAGCAATTTCCATCACCTTTTGTTTCAGTGTCAGTCTCGAAACAGGAAGATTCAATGAACGATTTTGCTTTAGCCAAAGTCCCAAAGTATCTTCGACATCTTTGTACGGCGACTTTCTCTGGCGTTTTTGAGACAGCCATGATGAAAATCCAAGGAAAGGTTTCTTAATTTCTTCTTTTTTCTTCAGTATTCCAACCATTGTTGTTCTTGGAAGGTTTTTTTGTTTTCCAAATTCGGCTTGCAAGTTTTCTTATATTCAAATTCAGACATAATTTCATATTTTTCCTTCAGCCTAAGCATTGTTAACTTTTGGACACTCATTTCTAACAGAAATGTGAAAGACGTGCTACAAATAACACATGATGTGAGAAAATGAAAATTCGTATTCTGCTTTGATGTTGATATAGATTGTATATTTTCTTTTTGTTTATCTGTTGTTATTTTATATAAAAAAAAACATAAAATGTTAAGGCATTTTTATTAATATGTATATATTAATAAATAAGTCAACTCCCCTCCTGAAAAAATGAGTGCTGTGTGGTGTGAACTCATCTTTTCAGGAGGGGAGTTGACCTATCAGACATCTGAACAAGTGTGGGACAGCAAAAGTGTGTTGATTTATCCAGTGGTGACGAGTTAAACAGTGTCGAGTAAATCAGTTTTTTAACATTAATGCCTATGTAAGTCGGCCGGGACCACAAAAAACTGACTACTTAATTGACTGTGTTGAGTTATACCTATGATGACTTATGCAGACTCAACTATATTTTTACCAGTTAACAACATGGTAGCATATTACTATAGCTAATTACTATAAGCCAACTCTAAATTTTATCATAATATTTGAAAATCTGCTAAAGTATTGCATTAAAATACATAAATTTGCAAGGCCTTTCACAAATAATGAAATTATTTTCAACATAATAAATATAAAGCAGAGAAATATTAGAAAACTAATATAGGCTAAATTTTACTTTTTAGTAATGTCATCTAGTATCAATAAATTTAACTATGTTGAAAGAGGCCCACCAGTGCCAAGTGGATAAAATCACTTAACACTGGTAGTTGGTCACAGGTTTACAACACGCCAGTGAGCTGGCCACATGGAGTTTTCTGGGTTCTCATTGTGTATCTAACACCTAAATAGGGGTCAGTTTTTTACAGAAAGCCCATGGCAGATCATGCATGTGTTGTGTTGCCACATCCCATCAAACCAACTATTTTGAAGGAAATTATACATCAGCAATGTTGAGGTTGAATTTTTAAATGTGAAAACATGTACGTTGGACATTCAGCACCACTTTCCTGTAAGCCTAAAAGTCTGACAATGGCATTTGGAATGTCAAGCATGATTTCACTGACTTTCCAAACACCATTGTCAAACTTCTAGGTTTACAGGAAAGCGGTGCTGAACATCCGACATACACATTTTTGCATTTAAAACTTTGGCCTCAACCTCGCTATTATCTTCACTTGTCCATAAACTAAGCATTAAGAAATATTATTTCAAAAGTATTATATAAAAAAGAATATTGACCATAATAAAGAAAAATATGAAAGACAAAAAATTTTTAAATCTTGAATTAACTTATTTTAATTGATTTAAAAGTATATATTGTGTGTGTGTGTGTATTGTTTGTTATGTAAAATAGTAGTAGTTACTCAGAGTAGCAAAGTCAAGTAGGAAAGGCCTCAAGGACCTGAGTTCCCTTACCTTTGTAAATAAATAAAATAAACTGACTGTGTTAAACACATTTATGCAAATGTACAGTATATACAATGTAAAAAATTTATTCTTACTCTTCATCCACAATGGTACAGAGTTGAATGTAAGTTTGCACATTCTAACTCAGGTCTCTTTTAATATCTGTTCAAGTTATTGTTGTTCAGCGCCCCCATGTTAGATACCCACACGCTGCTATTGCTTCAGTATGGAAAAGATTAAAATGTTAATGTTTAATTCCTGGAATGTGTCTTTGATCTGTAAAGCAACAAAATATAACAGCGATTTGCCATATCATGAAAAAATATCACAAGAATACGATGGTTTACTTTTTTGTGTGTAAGACAAAGTGCCAAGTTTTGCTGGAACAACTATTTCTGGTCCTCAATGTGTTCTCTTGCAACTATATGTAGTGTTTTTTATTATTTATTATATTTTTTTGTATTATTTGTATTTAATTATCAAAGAATCAAATAATTTTATACATATTTACAGATTAGATATGGTATCAAATTAGAAATCTCAGTTTTCTTAAATAAGAACTTCATGAAATTGTTTTGTCATGAAATATATTTATATTGTTTTATATTTTTTATATGTTATAGATTGTTCAATGAATCATTAGTGTAGAAGTTTTTATCAGAAAGAATATGTAATAATATATAAAATTTCTGTATTCATTTTTAGGCATTGTTCTGTCTTGGAATATGATTCTTAACAACACCCATGCAGAAGTATCTAGTTACCAGTTATATGCATATCAAGAAGGTAATGGTCCACCAAATACTAATTTATGGAAGAAAGTTGGTGATGTGAAAGCCTTACCATTACCAATGGCATGCACATTGACACAGTTTGTAGAAGGACACACGTATCATTTTGCAGTCAGAGCTGTTGATATACACAGTCGCCTTGGACCATTCAGTGACCCAACCAGTATTGTGCTGGTGGGAAGAAACTCAGTCACTAATAAATAATTCATTTAAGGTACATATCTTGTCTGTATTATAATTTAGTCATGAGTTCATTAAAGTACATATAATATCAGTTTCAAATCATTTCTTTTTAATCTTCTGAAGACAATATAAAAGTTATTTTATATATTTTTTTCAATAAATTTGTTATAAAAGCATTTATACATCGTCAATTTCTGTTTGTTTGAAATCATTTAAAAGTTATTATCGATATTAATTTTATAATTTACATGCAAAAATACTTTCAAAGTGCTTTTAGCTCAAATCAATACAGAAAAATTAATGTGAAATATTTTTAATCATTAAAAGTAAAATACTGTTTGTATGAAATTTAGGAATAAAAGATTATTGCACCAGGTTATTGTGTTTTAACTGTACAATTTTATTTATTAATTACAATAAAAGATAGAATATTTGTATTATAAGAGAATAAGTATTATTATTTTATCTAACTATTTGTTTATACAGTAGAATTGTACTGTATAATTGTACAATTCCTTAATTATTTTGATACCAATTTATTTTCAAATGGAAAATAAATACATTTTTGTGCAAAAACTTCATTAAAATTTTTTTGAGAATAATAATAATAATAAAAAAATACAAATAGTTTGCATTTAATGATTAATAAGAATTCTCATTCTTTTCTTTTTTCAGTTTTAGATTTCCAAAAAATGAAATTCAATTTACGTGATTCTTGAATAGCACCATTTCAATTTAGCTTGGTCAGAAAATACAAAATTTCATTTTATATGAGAGTTTCACTTTAAAATACAGTATTGTAAATATTCTTCAATATTTTATTTTTAATAATTTAATTTTAAATTAAGTAGGCCATTTCTATTTATAAAATTAATGCTGTTATGATGCTAATCATTTCATTATGGTTTTCAACTTACACATTCACAAAGACAGGATTCTCTGTTTTGTACTAAGTCACAGCTTTACCCCATATATATTAAACTAGCTTGTTACATTTGGCATGCTTGGGTGTATAAAAATACTTGTCACAGTAATTGTTAAACTCAGTGTTAATTGTAAATTTCAAAAATATATGTGGTAAAGCCCATTATAAGAACATTATCTGAATTTCATTTCTAACAAACCTGTACTCAAGTTGTTAGAAGTGGAAAACAAAATTCTCGTGTAGTTTTCACAGTGTAACACCAGTGCTCTGTGCCACCAATCTCACTAATATAGTTTGTCTACTTTGTGCTATATCATTGTCACAGTAATTAAGTGAATATAATAATAGGTTTTTGTTTAAATTATACATTTTTTTTTTGTATTAATTACATTGAATTTATTATTTTTTTAAAGTGTTTTGCTAACAGACGGTACTACATGTAAAACCAGTAAATTGAATGTAAACAGAAAATTGATATATAGAAATTAATCAATATTTTGGGGTGGTATGTTTGATATTATCTACATTAGAAGTATGTTAACATAACTGCCAAGTTTCATTGAATCAAATTCTTAGGAATGCATAGCTAGCAAATATCCTCATTTATATACCATATTTACTCGCATATAAGACAAGGTTTTTATTCATATTTTACTGCTTCAAAAACCTAGGTCGTCCTATAAGCATGTGAATCTATATATATAATCGAGACGAGTTGATAATAATAATAATAATCAGCGCAGAGCCCAAACGGTTAGGAGTTGAAGGTTGAAATTTGGTACATAGTTAGGGTACATCACGAGAACGCACACTAAGAAGGGATTTTTTTGAAATTCCTCTCCACAGGGGGGGACAGGATTAAGTCTTAACATTTCAATCAATGATGGAAGTGTTAAGAGAAAGCGACGTGCAAGACGCGGATGCAGTTTTTTTTTTTTCGTTTTTGCGGGAAATCGAACATATTTTTAGACCTGTCTAAAAATTCTGTAATTAGTCTGGAAACAGGGAGGACCCAATTCTTGCATTCTGTGAAAACAGGTAAGGTTGACTATAACGTAATAATCTTAATATTCGCCAAAACAGTTAGGAGTTGAAATTTGGTACACAGTTTGGTACTTAAATCTGGTACCCTAAGTGTTAAGTAACAATGGAGAACGAGAGAAAGCGACGTGCAAGATTTATGGGCGCTTAAAGAAAAAGAGTAATATGTTGGAACATATTCGATTTTCAAATTTAAACAGATTAGTTCGGTTTCTCTCGACCTTTCTTCTTTATGAATATTCGATGAAAATCGAAGGATATAATCAGAACACGTCGTGAAAATCGAACAATATTAGAACATTCAAATTCGACCTTTCTTTAGAAAAACTTAGTTCGTTGATGAAATTACTTTTTTTGTGACTATAATGTAATCTTAATCTTCGCTATCGTTACTTTTACCCGACCAACGTCGGGCCTACCTGCTAGTAGTATATATTTGAGAGACTCTGGGATAATTTGTTAAAAGGTTAACATTTTATAACTTTTATTCCAGAGACACTCATGCTTTCGAGGGAAAGACGTCGAGCAGGGGCAAAAATACGATGGATTCTGGTATAATTGTAAAATCGCTGGAGCGAATCTGAGATAATTCGAATCCCAAAAACTCATACATCAAAACCCAGGCCTCGGAGTCGCTCACTTTTCTCACTTGTACTCACTTTTCTGAAGTATCCTCACTTTTCTCACTTTTTTGGTCATTTTCACGTGCTTAATTAAGATGTGGGGCAAACCAAAAATAATTTTAAAGCCAAACGAATTGCCGAATTATCGGACTATCAGAATAGAATTTTTTAGAAGAAAATACGCGGCCCTGAGCAGACTCAAAATTGCAACTGCCCGCTCAGTGTCGTTAGGTTATAGAAAACAAAAATTTATTTAACGTATTTAAAAAAATCTTTTATGCACTTAAAAAACCCCTCTCATTACAAATTCAGAAGCCAGTGTTGAGTAAAGTTATGTACTCATGCCATATTTTCATTATTCGCCAAAATCTACCTTATCCGAATTGCATTTCCTTCTACAGAGTTTAAAAATAAGTATTCTAAGCATCCCTGCAGTTTTGGCTGTTTTCTAAGAAAATCACTAAAGTCCTTTTGCAGGGGAAAGCACATTACGCAGAGGGATTAATCTCTCAAGCTGACAACACTGCTGCCGCTTTTAAATTCAAAATATATAATTATTAAAATTAACACGAGATAGTAGCGTAACCTCCTACCACTAAAAAAGATTTCGTTTCTGACCATTTAGTTATCCTGGTTATAGCCCAATAATTTGGCAGATTATTTGGTTTTAATTAACAATCGGGTTATGGAGTTGTCGTTTACAAAAATATTTTTTTACTTGATTTATCTTTAAATAATTTCATAAACTTGAGTTTAATAAAATTACTTTAATGATTTCATAGCATATTGTTAACGTTAAATCACATCTACATCTTCCCATAAATGTATGTTTAAATTGACTACAAGTATAATTATTCCATATAGTAAGTGTTATTTTCATAAAATGTGTGATTACTTTGCTTGTGAAATATCCATTTTTTAATCTTCTCTTATGCCGATTATAATTGTGCATTAATTGAGAGACTAAAAAAGTAAACGAAAATGTAAATTCATATTTACATATAAAATTTACCAAATAAATTAAAATATTCGAAGTGTTGTAAAAAGTACAACACGTAATTGCTTGTGAGAAAGATTTTCACAGGCTTCCCAAAGGTTAACAACTTTGCAACGATGTTGGTTTTTATTCATCTGCAGGAAAAAGTTTTTTGTTATTTATGAAATCATTAATAAAATATTATTTTACTTATATTATTTGGAGTATATTTATTTCAGATTTATTATTTTATTTGGAAATCAATATTTACACATCTCGAAGCATTAAAAAATAAACAGTTTCTGATAATGATAAATATCCGAGAATAGCCAAATTAGTGAAATCAGCATCGAAAATCCCGTTCCCATGAATGAGAGGATCAATTTTATGCCGGGCACTTTCTCCTGATAGAGCATCAGTGTTGGAAAGAATGCTTAATTCACTTTTGATTGTTAAGGAGGGACTAAACATGTATGACCAAAGCCCACACCTTGTACCTATTGCAAAGGACGACTGAAATTAGCTTCCTCGGTGCATAGAAATTATCAAGAACGATTGGAAAATGAAAAGAAGTTAAAAGAATAAGAGAAACGGAAAAAAGAGCACAGAAATGTTTTGAAGAACAACAAAAGAAAGCTGTTCGTAACATGAAGATTATGGAACGGCAACTGAGTTTAAACCAGAAAAATGTAGAAGAAAATGAAATACATGCGACAGTCTAAGTTTTGTTAGAAGCAGCAAACAAAAAAACTGGAGAAGGCTATTAACAGCAAGAACATGAATGAAGTACAAGCAGCACGTGTGATGCTTATTAGTGTTAAGTGTTCAAAAGCAAGAGGAAGCGAAATAGAAGGAAGTTGATAACATGCAGAATAATCTTAATAAAAGAACATCATCTTTCATGACTGATTATTTACAGAAGCCAAAGACTTTTCAAGTATTCATGGTTTACTGAAAATACAAAAGCCACTGATTATCGGGAAACAGAAAAAAAAAAACGCGATATAACCGAGTAATAAAAATTCTGGGCTTTTACTAAACAGATTATACATGCTATGGAATCTCTGTTCTTTCATCAGCAAGTGTTTCTGATATAAAATAAGCTTAGTTTTTCAATCCTGAATTTTATTCGTAGGTTATATCGAATTAATTGACGTTTACGTAAACATCGAAACCATGAACGCCCATTTAGCATTGTTTCTTTAACAATGACATTGAAAGACAAATACTGTCGATATAAAAACATCAATTGCGATTTTATTATACAGTACTATATAAATCGCTTATTAGAAATTCGTGTAGTTTATATTTTTCAATAAAAATTATAAATGCTGTAATTGAAAATTTAAAAAAAATGAATATTGAATATATAATAGAACACCAAAACTTATAAAATTACAGAGTAAAAATTCTCTAAAAAGCAAAATGAAGTTACTACTGTATAAAAATTTTAGAAGTTTTCGTTCAGAATCAGAGAGATCTTTTCCTTACACGTTATGCGGTGAATTCGAAATTTCACACCTTTATGTGAATTGACGCAATACCGTTAATTCACATAAATGTATGAAATTTCGAATTCACAGAAACTTGTAAATGAGGAGACTGTACTTAAAACTAATAAATAAACAACTTTTATATCAAAAGGAAACAAATGACAATCGATCTATCCACCTGTTCTGCATATTTAGCTCTTTCTCGTATTTCGTTGCAAATAGAAATTCAGTGGTAATTGGTAATTTAAAATTAATTGACTCAAATGCTTTTAAAATTTAGGGGACCAAAAAAACGCGATATAACGAGTGGCTACTATATTACAGTATATACAGAAATTTTTAAAATGTGTTTAACCATAACAGAATAAAAAGAAATAACAATTTTTACTGCTGTTTTGCTGAGTTTTCCTTCTGTGTTTTCACTTTGTTTTGTCACTATTGCACTCACTTTTTATTCACTTTTTCTGTATTTCAACTCACTTTTCTCACTTTTTCAAAGGGGAAATAGCACTCCGAGGCCTGAAACCACACCCTTTTTGATGCCCCTTCGGTTATACTTTTCCGCATGATTTGAACCAGAGTTTTTGGAATGAAACGACTATTTGAACTGTTATATTTATTTAAATTTTTATATAAGAGAACTAATATTTATATTTTTAATATTTTATACAAGAGATCATTGTCGTACCATCTGTTGACAAGAATATTATATAACATTTTTTTATATTTTAATATATTATTTTTTTTCCTTCGAAATTAGACGTTAAAAAAATAACAAATAACACGTACTGTCACTAATCAGAACGTGCTATTTGCTATTTCGCGTTTTATCAATTCTTTTACGCTATATATATGGTGGTGGTGTTTAATTAAAATACTCCTTAGTTTTTTTATGTCGCAATGGTGATTAAATAAACCACAACTTTTGTAACCGATTTTATGATGCAATCGCTTTTTTTTCTCTAATAAACTGGTTTTAGGTTAATGAATGTGAAATGTTATTAAATAAAACAAGACTCGAAATTTTCGAAAAAATGTAATTTATTGATTTTTACATTTGTATTCAAAATACATTTTCAGAATATTATTTTCGGGTCCACAATGCAGATTGTTTTTCAGAATCGATGAAACATTCGTCAAAATAGTTGAATGTTTTGGTAGATTCCGATAGAATTTCTAAGCTTTGATGATTGTAAGATTCCTTTGATGTATGCAGTCATCGGAAATGTTTCACTTTTGTCAAAAACCCTGGTAGAAAATCTACATAATATAGAATTTTAATCCCTCTGGCCTAATTGTTTAATCCCTAATGGCACTTGAAAATCCTCTAAGAATTTTAGTTTTTATGTTAAATAATTATTTCCACTCAAATGCGAATCTGACAGTAAAAAAATTGCCAGGAAATAATTGCCTCAATATAAATACCCCCCCCCAAAAAAAGTGTTTTTACAGAAAAACTATATGAAAAATTAAAAATAATTTAAAATGAATGCTTTTATTTGAAAAATATAGCTGCACAGATTGTTATTCTTTCATTTAATAAGGCTTGAAATTTCACACATGCCAGTCTTCATTGTTTACAAACCAGTTGACCTTGAGAACAGGTGGTGTTAGCTTTCCCCGGTAGTTCTGGTATGCTTTAGGAAAATAATGGTTTAAAGCAGGAGGGGAGCTAACTTACCGCATCTGTTCAAATATAACAATATTTTCGATTTTTATGCTATTAAAACACGAGGGGACCGAAAAAAAGATATGGAAAAATTTTACTGAATAAAAAACAAAAAAAACCTGCTGATGTCATAAAAAACATCCAATAGCGTTTTAATAAAATTTGCAGAAGTCAAATCGGTCAAATAGAAGTTTAGAACAATTTAATTAATTTGATTTTAAAAAAACTCCTATAAAAACAACAGAGCGATTAATTATCTAAATCGTCCTAAAATATTTTTCGTGGCCAAAATTATTCATAAAATTTGCAGAGATCATAGATAACCATGTATATGTGCTGATCCACAAATTTTTGGATAAGTTATAAGTCAAGGCCCTTTTTTGAGGCCTTAAGGACTATGCCCATTTAAGGTCTTAAGGGTTAACACTACAATATTCGCATTTTTCTGATTATTTTACTCCAGATATTACGAAAATAAAATATTTCAAATAACAGGTCTATATATCATTGTAATTAAAAATTTATTTATTTCAAAACGTATCAGCAACAGCAGTGAGCTATTCTCCGTGTTTCGACTCGATCTGTCAGGAGCCATAAGACAAATTGGTTTAGAAATCGTATTAGCTGTGTACTTCCTCTTTTCTTTTGTCTATTGCAAAGCTGAACGCATCTAGAACGAAGTTTCTAATTCCTCATAAATGCAAAAATAAATCTTTCTCAAGAGGGATGACTAGTCACTCAATAAATCTGATTATCTTTTGTATATTTCAGAGTGTGACTCGCTTCCTAGTCTTTATCATGTATAAGCTTTTATCTGTAAAATTCGGGCACTTTAATTTAACAAAATTTCAATTTTATTTATAGATTAGAAAGTGTTACTCAGTAAATTTAACAAGGTAGATTAAACGGGGGTTACTAGACTCGAACTCTGTTCATTTTTCGGTTCGAAGAATCATCATAAAATCGGAAGTTTTATTCATCTTTATACGGACACGAAACACGAGAATACAGTAGAGCGTCGATAAGTGGAACGTCGGTAAGTGGAATGGTCGGAAAGTGGAACGATTTTCAGTCGGACTGTGTCGTGCTGAATCGAATGTTTTTGATACTAAATTTACTTCTAAAGTATAATTTTCATGTTTTTTATATTCTTTAATATATTTATTTTGTTTGTACAAAATGCAGAAATAATTTTTAACGATACGATAGCCTCGATGATTATTATAAAAATTTTCGTTAGGCTTAAAATCGACGAAAATTCAACACGAAGCGATACGCAACGGAGAAAAATTTGAACATCGGACAGGTTGTATTTTTTCGTACAAAGTCGGAAACTGTAACAAATCATTAACTGGAAGGACCCCAGTCCCCAATTGGTTCCACTTTTCGACGCTCTACTGTATTTCATTTTTGATTACGTATTACTGTTAACACGAACGTATATGCAAAAAATGGTCCACGAAAATCCGTCTCTTCAGCGACAGAGGCGCAAAAAGCAAGAAATTCGGTGAAAAATCCGAACGTTTTACCTTAATTCATTGTCTCATTATTACTAACTGACTATACCGAGTGAAGTAGGAGTCGAGTTTATATTTCGGCATTTTCCTATAAAGTATAGACCGTTTTTTAATAATTGATCATCCTCATGAATTATTATTTCAGTTAAAATTCGATGAAGCCGTTTTCAAATTTTATAAAATTCTTCAAATAATTTATTTAAAAAATTTTCTTTTCGTTATCTTCTACAAAGTTTAATTATAATACAATTGGATATAAAGGCAAATTTTGAAATTATTTCTAAAGTATTAAAGTATATAAAATTTATATCATTTAATAAGTTTATTTATTTTTAAACTTAAAAATAGTAAATTTCTAAAATGATTTTCTTTTAAGATGTAATAAATCACCAAACCATTGCCTAAATATTGGGCTATAATATGACTAATTAAAGATGTGACAAGACTTCAACTAACCTGAGTTTATTAAACATTAACTAAATATCTGGTCAAAAATATGCTTCTTCCGAAATTCGTTAACATTTTATTTAAAAAAATTAGTTTATTTTTACTTAAAATTTATTACTTCAAATAAATAAATTATTAGTTCTTGGAATTAAGTCTTATTAATATGTAAGACACTTTAATTAACGTTTACGTAACTAAACTATAACGCGCATATTTCATATAACCAACGTCCGATGACGTCAGGTAACCGCTTTTAAAATGGCGTCGGATAAACGAAATATTTCGAAATTTAGCAAAACTTGCGCTGTCGGTCAATCGGAGAACACCGGACGAACGAGAGGAATGATCTGTTCTAGTTTTGGGGGTGGCGACGCTGGATTATAGAAAATCTTGCTTCTAGCCTCTTGTGGAGAATGGAAACGGAAGGCGGAGGGTCGTATGGAGTCTCTCGATCCCAATCCGTCGTCATTCGGGGGATAGAAACGTAAAAAATGCAGATATTTAGCCTTAAAATTCAAAAAAGAATCCATTACGTCAATCGCATTCGAATTCGTTAAGCGCTTTCTAATCTCCATAGAAACGGCAACAATTGCAGTTTCTATTGTTGCAACACGATTTTGCGTCACTTTGCACGTTTTTCGCTTGCTGGACGGACGTGTGCGCTCTTTGCTCCTTTTTTCGGTGTGTTTTTGGCCTTTTTTCAGTGTTCTCTGTTACCCGAAGTGGTTTTAAGAAGACTTTTGGACGCCAACATCACACCAGGTAAGATTTTAATTAGAATTTAGCTAGCTGTAAGATTTTATTTTCGTTTCGCTTAGTCCAACTTTCGGAGACGACATCGGCCGGCTCGGACTTGGCATATTTGCGATTAAATCTGCCGTCGCTTGTGTTTTTCGTTTGAATTCTTCTTCATCTTCTTTCTTTCTTTATTTCACTTCGTTAATATGGAGATTCTGGCCGGATCGCCTTTTCTTTCGTTTCGATTACCATCTCTTTCGACTTTTAAACGAGCCGCCACATTGGAAAGCGACCGAAGCGCCGAAAATGACGGACGCAAAGGATAAATTAAGTTTATTTTCGTAATTAATTAATTTATATAATGTTTAATCAATTTACACTTTATAAACACGGTCAAAGAATAAGGATTATTAGCAAATATCTTATTTATATAAATTGAATTAAAACTTATTTAATACTAACTTTAAATACGAATTCCTAGCGGCCGGATGGCCGAGCGGTCAAGGTTAGCAGCCTGCCGCCCTGGGGGACCCGGGATCGAATCCGGACGGGTCGAAAAATCCCTAGGAATTTTTCGGGGGGTGGTCCGTCCGGATATGTTGGTCCCCGTCCCTCACCACCCGGCCGCCCCATTGTGGGTCTGGCCGAACCCATAATGGGCTTGCTATAAGAGGCCCTCTTAGTGCCCACAGGGCGGAAAGAGTTACAAAAAAAAAAAAAAAAATACGAATTCCATCGTAGACTTATCGTAATTATAACTAAATTATACTCTCTAACATTGTCTGATGGACGGAGACCGTATTCTGAAGCATGGGATGTTCCTTGGACAGGTCAAAAATTTCGCCCTTTGACCTCCGACTTCTCCATTGAATTTATGTATTAGTTACAACGGCTTATTTTGCGAGAATTTAATTATCCGCAAACACACGTAATACTAATACACTTAACATTGTCTATACAGGCTGGACGCAAAGAATTCTTTTCCTTAGGCTCTGTCTCTTTCCACAAGGTCGATCTTCCGCACTTACGTAACCCTCTGCCAATGCTTTGTGCCACTTAAACGTTCGTGTCCCGAATGGCGAGTTGGACTGTGGGCACGTTTCGCTTCTTCGTACGTTTGTCTCGTGTTTCGGTCGACTCGTTGGCAATTTCTTTGCACGAAACTCTTTTAAATGCCGTCGTTGCGTTTATGTGACGTACAGGTTAGGGTAAATTGCTCTAGAACGAAACACTTGTTACGACTTGGGCTCGAGTGCCTTTTCCGCATGGCTACGTGCGACGTGTCTTTAATTTTCTGTCGTACAAATACAAATTACACGTAAGAGAGTTTCTTCGTTCCGGGTCGGTCGTCTCTACTGCAAATACAGTTGGAACGTTCTAGCAATTTCCGGTAGGATCTAACGCGAGCTATCCGAATTCCGATTCGTCGTGAACTTTTTCTGCGTTAAGTATATCCGAATCCCATTAATATATATATATATATATATTCTTTCTTTGCAGAATGAAGGACTGGCGGTTTTGGCGGTGGCTGCGGCCCAAGAAGATGAAGAAGTGTGAAGGGCGTCCTCCTTCCGCAATGGATGAAGAGAGGGCCTTTTCCCCCTTTGAGCGGGGAGAGGAACTCTCTTCCGTCATTTGCGGAAGGGGTTCTTTCTTCACGGGAACGACTTCAGGAATAGAAGATGTCGACAGCATTCTCTGTTCTGCGTTGAACGGAGAGGAGGCATTTCGCTGTTCGGACTTGTTCCGAAAAGTGAAAATTCTCCATGTTGACGACATCATCTTTGCCGCACTGGGAGGGGAGGAATGTTTCGATCATTCCTCCCTTTTCCAACGAGTGGGATCCTCTCGTTCGGTGTGGGCAAGGATGCAAAGGAAAAAGCGTCGCTTCGCAAGAGATGTGAACGACTTTTTCCTTTGCTATTTCTGAAGTATCGTTTAAATTTAAGGTTTTAGTTTCAATTTACTAACGTAGTATAAGAAGGCAAGAGGTTTTTTTTAATTTTTTTTCCTCTTGTCGTACTAACATTTAAACTAAAACCTTAAATTTAATTAAATTTTTTTCTATTTAATCTTTACCGGATTAGACACTTTTCACCCGCCCTACCGGTGGGCGAGTGGACTCCGTCTCCGCTCATTTCTGGCGGAGACCAGACCCTAAACACCGGAGTTCGATCGGAGGTTCGAACCTCACTCGGACGAGTTGGCAGCAGGAGTTTTTCCGGGTTTTCCTCCTTGCATATGACGCCTGAATAGGGGCCAGCTTTCCCCAAGTCCTCCCGGAAGGCACTTCTATCTCCCTTTCTCGCGGGGGCCGTCTCCTATAAGGCCGACTTTGGTCGCGTCCGTGACCTCTCCTCTGTCTTCTCGGATTGGCTGTCTTCTATAAGGCCGACTCTTCCCACTCTGTTCTCTTCCGGCGTAAAGGCCTGAGTAGCCGCAGACGCCTCTAGAATACGAATACGAATACACTTTTCACCCGGACTCGACACCTTTTCCCAGACGTGACCCACGGATTTGACTCCCGATTGTGACCACCCGGACGTGACACGTTTCTTCACCGGATGAGACATTCGGCCGACCTTTCTTCCCAAACAGCTGTTATGAGGATTGAGCTTCCGGTTAGGGTAGGTTAGGCTAGGCTAGGTCAGGTCCTTCGCTCTTCTCATAACACTGTTCGGGAGGAAAGACTGTCTGATAAAGGTAATAATCTTCACCTTAGGTAATGAATGAATCGACTTCTCGTTTTCTCTCTCTGTTTTTGTGTTTTGTAGAAACATTTGGGAGGGAGATTCTTCTCCCTCCCCAACTTTACCACGAAGAGGACCAAGTGGACGTGTGAATATTTTCCGAAATCTCCGATGGTAAGAACTCTTTCGTTTCATTTTTTAACACATCTTATTCTCGTATCGTAATTTACTGTTTTTCTGTTTATAGACATGCCGAAGACGTTCTTCGATCACACACACACACACGGACACATCACGTACACGAAGATATACACCGTTTAACCTTTACTCGAATTCTCGCACTCACGCACTTACACGTCAAGCGCCACGTTCTGTGTAATTCGACACAATGAAACAACCCGAACACTCGCTTCCCACAAATCCAACCCCTGGGTCCTCGTCCCGGGAAGTGGAAACGCCAATTTTAAAGATTAAAAGACTTTAAATTGGCGGCCGAAGGGGCTCTGGTATCACACACCTTGCATGGATTAAATAGAATTTCAGACATTAGCATCAATAATTGTTTCGTGATAAATTTTTCTGTTAAATTTAGTGTGGTAAGAAATTATCTGCGCACAAATCTCGCTCGTATTTTAGTATCGCTAACTCTTACCTAAGATCATTAATTAAAGATCTTCGTGCTCATCGTATCTTTTATCACACTTGCAATATGGCAGCTGGTGATTCTTTGTTTTGTTTTGTTTATAGAGGGCCGTTTTAATTTTACCCATCGTCGGTTTCTGAAGATGCACAATTTGGGCTGCTGGATCGTCTTGACACATCAGGTACAGATAGCCCTGGGTTTTTCAACAGCCCGAAAGCGATCTCAAAGCGGTAGACTAATGTCTTTACAGTCAAAGTATAAGAAGTTTTTTATGAATAAAACATTTTTATATTTGTATTTTTATATCTTTGAACGAAGCTTGGCAGTCAATTTAGCTTTTCACAACTATACTTATTACATTTATTATTATGATTCTTTGTTGATAAATAATAGTAGTTTTTTTTATAAATATTGCATTATAATTATTATATAAATTTGTATGAATATAATTATTTCATTACTACGTACGTCATTTTTGAAGACGATGACGTACCGTTCAACAGATTGCAAGTGTTTCTGGAAGATAATGAAATTTCGATAAGGTTATGGAATCACAAAAGAGAAAATGGTGATACTCGACATTTGTATTTATATTAAAAGGTGATCGTAAATGTCTATAATACGAATAAATTACATTTTAAACTTTTTTATAAGTTATCATCGTACCAGAATTCTTGTTGTATTTATACGGTCGAACCTTGAATGACGTCCATATTTGAACGGCATCCATTTTTTCGGGAATGTTCAACAGAAAAGAATTCAAGATAACCTCAAGACAATGGCAACTCTTGGCACCGGCCATTTTTTTACGTTGCCGTCAGTTGCCGAGTTCAGGGGTTCGTTCGTATATCTATAAAAATCATCCTCTAAATTTTAGAAATTTATAAACTATTTTCCAGAAATCGAGATGAAAAAACATCGGATAAATGGCAGAAATTAGAATCGGATAATGTTAAAATGCTTTATTTATTCGAGTCGGAAGATTTTGCAGATGTTATTTTTCTAATAGGAGAAGACTTTCAGAAGTATTTTGAGGCACATAAAATATATTTAGCGGCTGCCAGCAACGTATTCGAAGAATATTTTCTAAAGAATAATTATCAGGAAAATAAAGTCATAAAGATTCCCGACATCGATCCTTCTACTTCTTTTCCCCCAGGTTTATATGGAGATTATACAAACCTGTTTTCATGCGGTTGATAGGGACCGCATAAAAAAACCGCACAAAAACAGGTTTGACTGTAGCCTTAATACGCTTTTTCTCCGAAGAGTATTATGATCGCTACGCGACCGAAGAGCCAGCCGTATATCGAACGGCCTAAACGCACGTGCGGGGAAACAATACCTTCCGGGAGGACTTTTATGGGGAACTGGCCTCATATTCAGTCGTTATTGGCTAGGAGAAAACCTGGAAAACTCCTAGCAGCCAGCCTATCCGAGTCGCGGCACGAACCCACGACCGAACTTCCCAGTGTTCAGGGTCTGGTCACCACCAATGAGTGGCAACGGAGACCACTCGGCCACTGGTGGGCCGACGTCGATCCTTACGCTTTTATAGTAAGTAAATTGTTACGTCAGACTGGTTAATATAATATAGTGTTGGAATCAACGATCGCGATGTTTTGTAGATGTTACGACAATGTCACAATAAATAATTGCTTATTTTCGATATTTTATAACTGAACAAATTATGAATGCGTTTTTCTATATATTCTGGTGCGTTTTAAATCTAATCGACCTCCTTTCCTAACAATAGCCACCTCTAAACAGCGGCCTTAGTTTTAAGAATAAGAACGTTTTTAAACAAAGACGTATATAAAATAAAACCACCAAACACTCTTAGTATGTTACACCTCAGGTCTGATTACGAGACGTTCCCCATATTTTCTTAACGTATCTAACACCGGTTATGCCTATTACAGGCGTGTCTAATCCTCAACAAGTTTAGTCAGCAGGAACGTAGGAAGAGGAACGATGCCGTTCCTGCTGACTAAACTCATTGAGATAAATTTATAGAAATATTATAGGACTATACATGAACATATTATAGGAAATCTGTATTTAGTTCGAATCCAGATTCCTTCGTAATTTACGCCTTTCCATACGGACAACTGGTGATAATAAATAAAGCAGTAAAATTATTCAAAAGATTGATTTTTTTCAGAAAATTAATAGAAAGAATATTCATTCTCCATAAAATTATTTAAATTTCTTAATAGCAATTAAAAGTAATAGAAATAATCTCCGTTTTAATTTTTAAAATATCGCCAATTTATCAGTCTCGTTCGAAAAATAGATTTTGAATTGTTCTGAAAATTAATACAACAGTTAAATGTGATTATTTTAACATTCGTAACATTTAAAGATCGATCATAATATATCAGGAATAACAGTTCGAGTTTCAAATTTATTCTATTGCTGTAGAATAAATTTGACGTTATTCTATTATTGATGTGAGGTAAAATGTAAAAATTGAGTTTCAAATTACTGAATTGACCGAACTAAGCGATATTTGATATACTCGGTATTCTATTTTCCTTTTAAACAAATAATTCGAATAAAAAATAAATAAGATAAACTAATATCTTATCTATAAATGTACTTTTGAATTTGTCTTTACATACATGAAGCAAGAACTATCCAGAGAGGGTCGTTTTTTAAACTCTTTTGGCAATAGAAATAAATAATAAAAATAACATTTTATGTCTTTTCTAATCATAAGAAAAGCGGAAATTTAAATTGTTGATATTTTATTAAATATTTTACTCAATAGGATTCAGGGGACGACGATGTTTTTCAACATCATTTAGTAGTGCAAAGCTCCCTCCCAGTACTAAGTGAAATTATACAACTCTGCCTAATACTAGAAACCAGTCACTTACTATAATTAAATGGTGGCGTTGTTGACCCCTCAGGGAAGGTGACTTCATTTCACTTTCCCCTTTCCAGCGCTGACCTTCCGTGAGTCAAGACTGTGTGTAATCTTTGGGTACGTTCGTTAAGTCGAACGAGTTAAACGCGTTAGTAACGAATCGTTCGAAAAGTAGTAGTCTCGCTCAGTGCGCATGCTCCACGGTGATGACGTTTCGAACGAAACTAACGAAGCTCACGAAGGAAAGAGTTAGTTTACTTCGTTAAGAAAATGGCGCCCGACGATATCGATGTTTCTAGATCTATTCGAGTGTTTAAATTGTGAATTAAAAGGTGAAATGATTGAAATAACTGTCCATCCGAAGCAGCCTAAGAAAAATATTTTGGATAAGGCTGCGCTAGCAACATTCATATCTTCGATTTTAGAAACAGCCATTTAGTTATAACGAATCGTTCGAAAAGTCTAACGAAACAAGAATAACGATGATGTCATTCTCGTTTAACTCGTTTGACTTAACGAACGTACCCTTTGTGCACTCTTTGTTCCTTTGTTACATAACCGGTTACGCTAGTCCAACTGACTTTTTACCAATCTTTCCGATAAGCGCCAAGTCTAACGGGTTATGCGCCAAGTTACGGCAAGAAATAATTAAGCGTAAGGAAAAGATAAAGGTAAATTCAAGGAATAATATAAACTAAATAGATTTACGTAAGAAGAATATTCGGCGAGAACAAAAGACTTCACAATGGCGGATAAAAGTTACGTTGCCATCACTAAATTAAACAACAACAATTATCACATTTGGAAATATAAGATGGAATTGCTGTTGATAAAAGACGAGTTATGGGACGTAATACAAAAGGAAATACCCTCGGATCCTGACTCATCTTGGTTAACAAAGGACAGAAAGGCGCGCGCCATGATAGGCCTCCTGATGGAAGGCAATCAACTGCCATTAGTAAGAAAGAAAACTACAGCTAAAGGAACTTGGGAAGCCATAAGGAAACACCGTGTTAAGTCTACACTATGAAATAAAGTTTACCTATTGAAGAAAATTTAAAACTAGTAGAAAACGGCGACATGGAAATACACGTGGCCAACATGGAGAAAATGGTTAATCGTCTTACGGCACTGGGAGAAACTCTAGCTGAGAAATTAAAGATAGCATTATTACTTAGTAGCTTGCCAGTCAGCTATAGCACTTTAATAACAGCACTAGAGACTCGTCCAGAAGAAGATTTAACTCAGGAGTTAGTACGTAATAAAATAAAAATCGAACAACACTCAAGAAGAAAGACCTCATCAAATGAAGAATGTGAAGCGGATAAAGCATTTAAAGTGGGAGCACGCCCATAACTCAGAAAAGGAATTTGCTCAAAAGTTGTTATTTTTGCAAGAAGCAGGGACACGTAAAGAAAGAATGTAGGAAATATGCAACATGGAAAGAAAAACATCCGAATCAGATCAACAAAATTTATGCGGAAAGTGATGAACAACACCCGGAAAAGGAATCCTATGTACGTTTTAAGACAGGAACACAAAACGAGATTCATCAATGGTACGTAAACTCAGGAGCTTCGTCACATATGTGTTGCGAAAAGTATTTATTCACAAACCATTAATAGTCAACATAGAGAGAGAGTAATACTAGCCAATGGTCAAGCCCTATACACTGAAGGTAAAGGCAATGTAATGATAACCTGCATGGATGAAAATAACGAACGACATCGAATATATATGAAAGACGTGCTATATGTGCCACACCTTAAAGGAAATTTAATCTCAGTCAGAAGACTAACGACATTAGGGTTTACCATAAAATTTGAAGGGAACATTTGCTCTATCCAGAAAAATGGAGTAACAGTAGCATCGGCAACAGCAAACACATGTTTGTATGAGCTTGATAAATCACATAAAGCTCTTACAGTAGTTAATGATACGAAGGAATGCATCCATTTATGGCATAGAAGATTAGGGCACCGTGACATGAACTCCATAATTTCGATGCAGAATAAACAATTGGCTACAGGAATAAATATTCAGAAATGTCGCATATTCAAACCTTGTGAATATTGCATCGAGACCAAGATGACTGCTAAAAGTTTTCCAAGGAAATCGGAAACCAAAACCTATCAATTACTTGAATACATACACACTGACGTATGCGGACCAATGCAAACAGCAACACCGAGAGGCAACAAATACATTTTAACCATGATAGATGATTACAGTAGGTACAGCGAAATATATCTTCTTAAACATAAAAGTGAAGTACCCGATAAAATAAAGCAATATGTTAAATATGTACAAACAAAATTTGGAAGAACTCCTCAATGAATCAGATCGGACAAAGGAGGTGAATTTTCAAGTACCAACTTAAAGACGTTCTTTAAAAATGAAGGTATTCTGTGGGAAACTACGGCACCTTATTCCCCGCAACAAAATGGAGTAGCAGAAAGGAAGAATAGATATCTGACAGAAATGACAAGATGAATGTTAATTGATGCTCGATTACCGAACAAATACTGGGGAGAAGCGATGAATAGTGCAAATTACCTACAGAATAGATTAATTACTAAAGCGAGTGAAACAACTCCGTTCGAAAAATGGTATGGAAAGAAGCCAAACCTCTCTCATATAAGAATTTTTGGATGCTCAGCCTATGTTATTAAACCTAAAGATCGAAAGAAACTAGAACCTAAAGCCACAAAACTAATTTTTGTAGGATACGAGAGAGCATCGAGAGCTTATCGATTAATTGACACGAAAACTGATAAGATAACAATAAGCAGAAATGTTCACTTTCTGGAAAACGTCAAACACAGAGACTCCGAAATCGATATACACGATGATAATGAAAATTCGAAACAAGTTACAATAGTTGATAATACGAATTTAAAAGAAGAATGCGAAACGAAAACAAGGGAACAAGAAATGGAAGAATCTGGCATGCATTTAAGGAGATCGGAAAGAACTACTAAGGGAGTACCTCCTATTTCCAGAAAGTGGGAGTAGCCACTTTTTCTAGAAGCTGGAGAAACGTACTTTTCTCATCGATTCTCGACCCCTCTTCAAGAATGGTGAATGGACTTCGTGTGCAAATCTCGTGAATATAATAACGAGTGAAGTAGAAGGAGTCGAGTTTATATTTCGGCATTTTCCGATAAAGTATAGACCTTTTTTAATAATTGATCATCCTCGTGAATTATTATTTAAAATTCGATAAAGCCGTTTTCAAATTTTATAAAATTCTTTAGATAACGAAAAGAAAAATTTTCTTTTCGTTATCTTTTACAAAGTTTGATTATGATACAATTCGACATAAAGGCAAATTTTAAAATTATTTCTAAAGTATTAAATCATTTAATAAGTTTAAAAATAAATAAACTCGAAAATAGTGAATTTCTAAAATGATTTTCTTTTAAGATGTGATAAATCATCAAACGATCGCCTAAATATCGGGCTATATGTCGTGATGTGTCGCTCGTAGGGGTATGGTTCATTAGACATTATTTGATCGCACAGGAGGTCTACAATTTGGGGGGTTCTCGCCCCTCTCAGGCAACCCTTTACTCTTACCAGAGAATGTTACAAACTTTTCCGGTGAAGTCCGGAAAGTTATGCAACTCGTCGATGAAATTTTTTTAGAAATAAAATTTAATATAATTAATCTTAAATTATTAACCAAGATAAAGAATTTAGTAATTTTCGAAATCGAAAGTGTTGTTATCTTTAAAAATTTTTGAAGTTTTTTTTCTTCTCCAATCAAATTCTAGAATTGGCAACACTTGCGTATACGTTTGAAATTTGTAATGGCAGCGCCCATGAAATTAATTTGACGGCATTGTAAAAAGCTCATACATGTTAGAAAATGATCGCATTTGTCCGTGTTATGCTTCAGAGAAGCATTCATTCAAAACTTTTAAGGTATAATTGGACGTGGACGTTATGAAAATGACATTTATCAAATATATATATATATAAACGGTGTATCTTATAAAACACTATATATATAGTATTTTGGTAAGATACGCTGTTTAAGAATTTTAGTTATATACTTTAAAACAATTATGCTTTCAGTTTCAAGAAATAGATTTTGCTCAGAAGGTATATTGTTTAGTAAAATTCACGTAACATGTCTATTAAATATAATTTCTTTTTAAAAACTAATAATTAAAAAAACTCATATTCCCTTAAACTGTATTATTACCATATATTTAAATATATATTTAAAAAAAGACTTACTAATAAATTAAGATTTGCATGTCACTTAAACAGTTCAATTGCATGCCCTACAGGTTATACACCCATATTAATAAAGTGCTGCACATTAGAAAGTTCTTTCAGTTCATCAGATTTTAATGTGGATATGCTGTTTTTCCACTAAGCTCCTCAATTATATGCTGAAAACAGACTATAATCTCTCAAAATTATGTAAATTCTATAGGTGGTCTATCAGACACCATAAAAAGTTTTAGGCGTTACTACTAAAAGAAAATAAAATTTAATTATAATTTTTTTTTCCTGTACATTCATTCATTACTATTTAAATATTTTATAGTCATTAGTGATGTAGAAGTTGAATTCAATTATTTAAAATTGATTTTGCATATTTCACAAGTTTATACAGTTTTTTAAAATTGCTTTTCTATTTATTTTTGGGTACTGGTGTTCTAGAAAGAAAACAGTCTGTTGTCAAGAAATAAAAAGTAAATAAGAATGACAGATGTTGAAAGAAATAATTTTCATAAATTCATAAAATGATAAATGAAAATATATCTGTAATTTATGTTTTGATCAAGCAACAGATATTCAAGATAAAAATATCCTTAATAAACAAATAATTAATTTTAGGAATTAAAAAGTAAATTAGCAAAGTAACACTCTTTCAAACAAGTTACTTACTATAGTCAGTCTCACAGACTTTTATTTTTATTTTAAATAAAGATGGGTGAAAACTCAGGACTACTCATGGGTATTGCCTGAGTGTGAAAATGAAGAAAAGTTGAGTAAAGACGAAGACGAAGGGGAAAGAAAGGGGATAGGAAAGTGGGTGAAAAGGGAAGGTTACATGGGCGCCTTGTCGATTTTATAAAAAAAAAACATAAATTATGTACATGCGGCACTGGGCCGTTTGAACAAATCCTAAAAATACACAAAATATAACCCTACAAACTTATGCCTGCAGTAAATATGATACAGATATTTACAGTCATTTGCAGTCATAGATCACACAGCAATTACAAAGCAAGGATAAACGACTGCTTGCTGTTACACATTGCAGATACACTCTAAGAGAAACAATAATAAATTGTACATACAGTGTTGTATACAAAAGAAAACAAGGCACTGCTTAACTCTGACTAGGAGTTATTGAAAATGAACAGTACACGATACAATTATAATGTGTGCACGAAGGTTGAAGCACAAAACAGTACTTAAAACACAACGAAAGTTGCTAATTTCTAATTGATCTTATAAATCACAAGTAGGACATATAAAGATAATGCACTCACCAGTCATAGTTGGCTGGATGGTACTTGGCAGGAAAGATTTTTAAGTGGTGGTAGAGAGCATGGAAAATTATTTGAAAAATTACTGGGGTTGTACTGATGTATGATAGTACTTAAGGATTAAAAGTATGAATTTATTTAGAGAGATTTTTATTTTAACAATAATAATCTACAGCTTCATAGTATCACAAAGGTTATTCTACATAAAGCTGCCATACTAAACATGTTACATAGAAAATTCTTAAACACATACATATGTGTATAGTTAATAAACATAAAAATAGCTTTTTTAGTTATTCCTAGTGATGGGCAATAGTAGAAATGTAAACAATCATTAGCAACATTAAATGGGCAATTCTATCAAATTATTTGCAATACTATCAAGTATTTTTAAAACAGAAAGAGGAGTTAATTCCACTTTTCATAAACCGTTTTCAAATATTTTAACTAATTTTTTCCATTATTGATGTGAAAATTCAATATATACCGTATTTTACGGACTATAAGACACACTTTTTTCTTCGAAAAATTGCCTCCAAAATTCAGGTGTGTCTTATAGTCTGTAGCGTCTTATAGGTATTTTTTAAAAAAAAGTTGCTTAAAAATTAAGGTGCGTCTTATAGTCTGTAAAATACGGTAATGACTTTTTCTACTCTTTTTAGCTGCAATTAATTCCTTCCAGCCATTCTTAAGTACTTCAACACAAATTTAGTTATACACTCCAGATTCATACCTTCATATTGTCTTTCTACTACAGTAATAGTGCATGCAAATACAAAGAGAGGAGTTTATTTCACCTCTATTACTATAGCTGGTTCTCTTAGGTGCACCTGAAAGTTCTACTTGATAGTGGATACAAACTATTGCAATAGCATCATTGATATTTTATAGTCAAGTACACTAATCTGTTTTATAGTATCAATATTACAATACTATTGCTCATCACTAGTTATGCCTTGACGTTGGCTTAGCACTAGGCACTGGTATATTGTGTAAGCCAAATAGGATACAATCCATTGACGTTAGTGGATTATATCCTATTACCAAAATAAATAATTATTCACAAATGTAGATGAATATCACCATATGTTTTTTAAAAATAGATAGTTTTCCTAGGGTAAAGTAATTTCTTGATCTTTTGAGTGTTCCTTTTTAAAAATTATGTAATAATGTCTACATTTTACAATATGTAAATTAGAAATCAATATTTATGTCAAAAGTATATAAATTTTATGTTCAGAAATATATAATTTTTAATAAATGAAAACTATCTTCTATATTTTGAACTATTTTGATATTTTGTAAAGTTCAGTAAAATGAATTTATTAAAATTTTTATTAATTATTAAACTGTTTGTTAAATATTCCTTTAAGTTTTATAGAGTTACCTGTATGTTTATCTCTAAAACATTCAGGTTAATATTTTATATAATTTAATAAATCAAATTTATTTTGATATATTTACAGGAATATTATAAAATGTAACCCAGTGAAATTGTCATCCTATAAAATTAGTTGTAAATTAATTGAAGAATTGAATAAACGTGAAATGATTCAAGAAATCCATCCTGATGATTGGTAACATTATTTGTTTTTATAAATTGTAAATCAATTTTTATGCATACTTATTGATTTTTATTACTTTGAAAACTATGTGAAATTTGTTTTGAATTATATTTTATGATAATTTCATTTATTTCTTTTAGTTCCGAACTTGTTCAACTTTTGAATTCTAATCAAACAGTATATGCAGGATTTGATCCAACAGCAGATAGTCTTCATGTTGGCAATCTTCTTGTGATTATTGCATTGTTACATTGGCAACGAGCAGGTCACGATGTTATTGCTATTGTAAGTAAAACCATCATTTTTTTTTTTTTTGGTCATTTTTTTAATAATGATGACAATAATTTTTTATAAACCTTGATTTTAATAGTGTAATAATCAGGCTGATTAAGTTTATAATTAATTTAGATTATCTGTTTTAATACTAATGAACAGTTTATATTTTGTTGGTTAGATTGGAGATTCTACTGCTCAAATTGGAGATCCAAGTGGAAAAACAAAGGAAAGAGAAGTACTTAAAGTAGATTTAATTAAATCAAATAGTGAAAGCATAAAACAAAGTCTAGAAAGAATATTTGATAATTTTAAAAAGTATTTTTGCAAAAAAAATATTGCACCTGCTAGGTATGATATATTATTTAATTCTTTCTCTTTCATTTACTAGTTTTTTAACATTATTTATAATTGCAAGTTTTACAAACCATCATTATTTAGTTAATCAATTTATACTTGATTCTCTCTTGTTCTTATATTAATTGTTAGGAGTAAGCATAAAATTGCTTCAGAGAATCAATCACACAAGAATACACAACAAAAATAGATATATACAGACTTTATTAATTCTGGAGGATGTGCATCAGTCCTCTTTATTTTACATCAGTCTGGTTATAGAAGATTACAAAATTTCAGTTATATTTAAAAATATACATAAAGCTATAATGAATACAATATAACATGGATGGCAGAAGTTATATGTGTGTTATGGTTATTATAGTGGCAACTGGATTTTAATGTACAATAAAATACCTAAGTAAATTGTAAATTAAGAAAACTATAAAGAGTTTTAAATAAAATTATTAATAAAATGGATACCTGTATATTGTAATGGGAAATACGGTAAAATTCTATTAAAACAATAAAATTAAAGATTGATATAAGGAAACTTGTATATTCTAAAAAGAAATAAATCTATTATTTGGGAATTAGAACTATGAACAGTTCAATGAGTTTTTGTACTTTTATTGTTTTCCTTTTTAATTAAAGAATTCATTTCTTCATATCTCAATTTGATGATTTTGTTTTCAGTTTTGTTTCTTTTACTGTTTCATTCATTATAGTTTTCTCAATAAACAGTTTATAATGCCAAATGATCTGCCAGGTTATACCAGGCTATAATATGGCTACTGTTTAATAATTAAATCTTAAGTAATTTTGCATAGATGTATAGTCCAGTATAATTTGGCAGATTGTTTGGCTTTAATTGAATATCGAGTTATTGGAGGTTTGTTTTTGTAAACAGTTTATAAATTTACAAAACATATGGTTTGTCATATAAATTTCTTATTTCGTTTCTATATTAATATTATTTATGTTATCGTTTCTAAAAATGAAAAATCAGTCTCTTGTGTCAATGAATAAATTTATGATCACTTTCGAAAGTACATAATTCATTTAATAAATTTTGTTCATTTCAACATTGTTTTCTTCATTTAATCATTTTTGAATAATCTCTTATTTAATTTATTTATATTCTATGCTTTTTAGATGAATCCATTTTAATCTATCCAGGATTTGATTAAAATGGATTCATCTATCTACTTTCTATATCTATTACAACAGATTGCATAACATCAGTTAATTTAATTATGACATCAATATTTATAATTTTGATAGGAATGAAAGAAATATAAATATAATAATGTAAGTTATAAAACTAAGTTTACTATCAAGTATAAAGAGAAAGAAATGTTTTAATTAATAAGTTTTCAACATACAATAAATATAAGATTTTTATTTTTTTCTTTATACATCTTTCAATATTTAAGATATTTTTGACTATTTTTACTATAGTATTTGTTCAATGTCTTCTCCTGTATGTAAGCAATTATAAGATTTTCTTTTATTGCACATTGCTTAATACAGTTGCTTTTTAATAATAAACTTTTTATTATTTTCTAATATTTTAAGTCAATAGTTTGTTGTTATAAATATATTATTTTAAAAGAAAATTTGAATTATATTTACTTTTCATATTTTTAGGATTATTTACAATAGTTCTTGGTATAAAAATGAAGATATAACTAACTTTTTGAGTAGAGTTGGTCGAAAATTGAGAGTAGGACAAATGCTTTCTAGAAAAAGGTAATTATAGTTTATATGAAATCTAGTTGGAAAACAATCAGTATTTTAATTGTGATGATAATTTTAATCAGTATAAAATCAAGACTTGAAAGCAGTGAAGGAATGAATTTTGCTGAATTTACATACCAGGTTTTTCAATCTTATGATTGGCTCTACCTCTTTGATAAATATAATTGCAGATTTCAGGTAAAATTAATAATTCATGAATTAATACTGTACATCAATATATGAAGTTAAAAATTGTTACAAATTAAATTTAACTATGTCAAATACCATATATTTCGGCGGATAAGACGACCTTCAGACAAGACGATGTATAAATTTTCGTCGAAGTTTTATAGTTTTAGCATATATCTGTCCTATAAGACGACCCAGAGGCGTAGCTACCGTGGAACAGTTGGAGCAAACTGCTCCAGGCGCACGAATTATGATAGTGCCAAGTTAGAAAGGGCAAAATAAAAACTTGTAAAAACATTTGTAAAAAATTTTGGATTTAATAATCAATCAACGATTAGATTTGAATCGTTTGACAATTACGTACACTTTTCAAGTGCTTTTCGCCTGCATATCTTGTCACATCATCTGATAAAAATATTCTGAAACAATCAGAATTGTTACAATCGGCATATTTGCCTAGTTTTTGACCTCAACTGCTTTGATTTAAAATGTGTTTTTATAGTCAGGTAAAATTACTTCTATAAGCCAAGTTGCTGAACTACTATTATTTCACACTGCAGCTTCAAATAGGTTCTCTGACATTATTGCAGCATGTCTCATTTTTTTAACTTTATGAGTGAGGACAACAGCAGAACGAAGTTTTTCAAAACTAAAATTAATCGAAACTTATTTAAGAAGCAGTATGTCACAACACCGTCTTTGCTGTGGTTATTATATCTAGGGGCAGATCAACATAAGGACTAATAGGGCATAATAATAGGCCATCAACATAAGGACTAATAGGCAGATCAACATAAGGACTAATAGGCCATGGGCCCCCAAGTGTCAAGGGCCCACATAAATTGAATTATCATCATAAATTTTTAATACTTTTTCATTAATAATGAGCATTTATCATTTAGTAAAAGATTATTATATTACTAGCAGATAAACTAGGCATTGCTCGGGCAAAAAGTTAAGCGAAGATTAAGATTGTTACATTATAGCCAATCTTACCCGTTTTCACCGAATGCAAGAATTAGGTCCCTCTGTTTCCCGACTAATTAGAGAATTTTTAGATAGGTCTAAAAGTATGTCCAATTTCCCGCAAAAACGGCATGTGTGCCCGTAAATCTTGCACGTAGTTTTCTCTTAACACTTCCATTGTTGACACTTCCCCTGCGGGAGGAATTTCAAAAAATCTCTTCTTAGTGTACATACCCTATTAAAATGGAATCAAAACTGCAAAAAACCACATCTAAAATAGTACAGTATAAGCCGAGTTGTTCGAAGTAAGCCTTAATCCTTTCCCTCTCCCATGTGGGGGATTTTCGAAAAATCCGTTCTAAGTGTACATTCTCATGACGTATACCAAATTTCAACTTTCAGCTCTTAACCGTTTCGACTCTACGCTTATTATTATTATTATTATTATGTTGGGTTAAGTGAGATATACTCGGTTAACACCGGTGGCTGTGCACTATGCCGGACCAAAGTCAAGGCATAGTAACCAAAACAGAAATTAAAGAAGTGTATCAGTGTGTGTGTCTGTATTCAGGAATTTTCTCACAATATGACATGTATTCAATATAGTGGCCTTCTGTAGTGTGATGTACAAATTTCTATTCAATTGTAATGTACCCAGGCTTCTGTGTAGTGTGTGTGGTATGACACCTGTAGAAGAGAGAACAACAGGTACAATAAGCACCCTATCCATCCTCCACAGATGCCTTATTTCCTGGGTGAGTTCTGTGTACTTGCTAATTTTTTCAGTGCATGCATTTTGTATATTGTGAGTGTTTGGAATGGATATGTCTATAATGTATGTGATTTTATTGTGTTTGTCAATGAGTGTTATGTCTGGTCTGTTGTGGTAAATTGTTTTATCTGTGATTATGGCTCTGTCGTAGTACATTTTGTGCGTGTTGTTTTCCAATACTGTCTGTGGAATGTATTTGTAATATGGTTTGTGGATGTCTACTAATTTGTGTTTCCTTGCAAGCTCTTGGTGTATTATATTTGCTACTTGATTATGTCTGTGTAAATAATCTGTCTGTGCCAAGAGCTTGCAACCAGAGGTGATGTGTTGTATAGTTTCTGGCATGATGTGACATTTTCTGCATGTGTCATTTGTGAGTGTTGCATCTTTGAGTATGTGTTTTCTGTAGTTTTTAGTATTTATGACCTGATCCTGTATGGCAATCATGAATCCTTCCGTCTCCCCAAAGAGGCATCCCCGAGCTAACCAGCTGTTTGACGCAGTTTTGTCAACAAAATCATGGGCCAGATCATAAGGATGCCTGCCATGGAGTGCCTTTCGAGCCCACGATTGCTTAATGGTGTCTATGCCTTTTATATGTTGTGTTGTGTCCATATGATGTGAGTGTAAGTTTAATGGTGTGTTATTTGAGTCTGCTAGAGTTACTGCTTTATGTAATTGTGATGTTTCTTGTTTTTTGTAGAAAAACTCTCGCAATGACTGTATTTGTTTGTAGTGAAGGTTAACTATGTCAATCAGGCCACGTTTGCCATCTTTACGTGGAAGGGTTAACCTACTTTGGTATTCTTTAATTAATCTTTGCTTTATTTGTGTATGTTCTGTTAGTTTGGCCTGTTGGAATCCTAAATACTTGTAGAACTCGCCCTCTTCCATGGATTCAATAATGTCTCCATTTCTAAGTGCAAAATCTGCTTTCTTCAGGATTTCTTTTTCTATGTGAAGTGTTTTGCATTTATCTAGGCCAAATTCCATTTGTATGTCCTTGGTGTGTGAATGTGTGATTTGTAGGAGTTGATGAAGTTGTTTTTGTGTGGATGCATAAAGTTTTATGTCATCCATGTACATGAGATGTGACAGTGTAAACTGTGTTGTTTTTTCATGTCTGATATTGTAACCATATTGCGTGTTGTTTAACATGTTTGATAATGGGTTCAGGGCTAAGCAGAACCAGAGAGGACTCAAGGAATCTCCTTGAAAAATTCCTCGTCTAATAAGAATTTGGTTTGTTTGTATGGAAGTGTTACTAACCCTGAGATGTAGTGTTGTTCTCCAGTGCTGCATAGTGTTTTGAAAGAATGCAATGAGTGATGGATGTATTTTGTACATGTGTAGAATATGTAGCAGCCAACTGTGTGGAACACTGTCGAATGCTTTTCTGTAGTCTATATATGCCATGTGTATGTTTCTGTGTTGTTTGTGTGCTTGCCGTAGAATGACTGAATCTATGAGTAACTGTTCTTTGCATCCCTTGTGATTTCTACGGCAACCTTTTTGTTGTTCTGTTAGAATGTCGTGTTCTTCAATATGTTTGTATATTTTGTTTGCGATACAGGATGTCAATAATTTGTAGAGTGTTGGAAGACATGTAATTGGTCTGTATTGTGTGGGGTCTGTGGTATTGTTGTTTTTAGGTTTCATGTAGGTGATGCCCTGAGTAAGAAAATTTGGCATGTCCTGTGGATTGATGATAATGTGTGTTAGGTGTTTAGCTAGTTCCTGGTGCAGTGATGTAAACTTTTTGTACCAGAAATTGTGAATGTTGTCTACACCAGGTGTCTTCCAGTTGTGTGTTCTGTTAACAGTGTATTGGAAATCACGTATGCTTATTTCAACACAGGGCATAGTTGGTATGTTGTGTAAGTTTTTGTTCTCCTCCTCGATCCAGCCTGCTTCAGCATTGTGCGTGACAGCACTGGACCAAAGAGAAGACCAATATGTTGTGAGTTCTTCTTCTGTTGGTGTGCCACTGTGCTGTGTATCAGTGTTTGCTTTGTTATTAATTTGTCTGTAAAAGAGTTTTTCATTGTTTGTAAATAATTTATTTTGTTGTTTTCGTAGTGTACATGTTTTGTATCGTTTGAGTCTACGTGCTTTGGCAGCAAGTTTTTGTTTTAGTGTATCAATGTATTCTGTAATGCATGTGTTGTGATGTTCATGTTTTGTGTGTGTTTTTATTTTCTTGAAAATGTTTTTGAGCTGTTTCCTTAATTTGGGTGTTATGTTGTTTTTAGTGTATTGTGTCAGCCTGCCTAATTGCTGTCTAATGTCATTTATTTGTGTTTCTATTCTTCTCTGCCAGGCAGGCTTGTGATAGAATTGTGTTTTCTGTGTATTTGTCTGTGATTGTACTTTCAGTCCATGGTGTGTCACTACTGTGACTGCTCCAGCATAAACTAATGTATGAATGTCTGCGAGTGTAGAAATTGAATGAATGTAGTGTGGTAGTAAGTGAGTGTTTACATAATTTAGTGTTTTTCCTACTTCCTTTGACGTGTTGATTTTTGGTATTCGTGGTCTTTGTGTGGGATCTGTGCCTGTATATTTAGTGAGTGTTTCCTGAAATATATGTGAGAGTGTATTAACTAAATCCATGTCTATGTTATCAGTGATGGATGAGGAAATGTCTGTAGTATCATTAGTGGTAATTGTTGTATGTGTGTTATTATCAATGCTTGTTGCTGGATTATCCTGACAGGTTACATGATCTTCATTAATGTTAGATGTTTCTGTCTGTTGATGTATTTGATCAGCAACCTGTTGTTTGATAAGTTCAAGTGTTGTTTGTGGAATAAGGTTGTTGTGTATAATTGTTCTTTTTTGATCAACAACCCTTTGTTCGGTGACAGTGAGGTGAGGATACTGTTGTGTGAATCTATGGTGTAGTTGTTGTCTGTATGCTGTCATGTTTGTTTCGAGTTTTGTGATGGTGTAGTAACTACGGATGATAAACTTATTCATTTCTACTGTCCATTTCATCCGTTGGCGTGGTTTTCCAGTCTTTGTGGTCTGTGGATGCATTGCCACAGAAACACCAAGGCTGGGTTTGTTCCTCACATCTGTTGAGGGCATTGCAGTATCCATGCTTGGGCCGGTGCTGCTTTCGCCACCGGTAACCAAGGGAGACTGTGGCCTATTTTTCGAACGTGAGCCTCTGCCTAACCCACGAACGCGGACCTTGTTAACCCGGGCGACGTCCGAGCCGGTATCACACTTTGATCTAGTTATTACCATGATGAATATCTCCACAGAATGTGGGCGTGGTCACTCTTAGCTTCATTTCTCCCCATAGACCTTACTGGCATGGGTGTCCCTACCAGGAGCTTATGCTCCAGCCTGCATTGCCCTATGGATCAGTAAAATTACTGGGCTCTCCCACCACGACCAGGTGGTGACCACGGGAGAGTTATTATTATTATTATTATGTTGGGTAGTAGATATACTCGGTTAACACCGGTGGCTGTGTACTATGCCGAACCAAAGTCAAGGCATAGTAACCAAAACAGAAATTAAAAAGTGTATCAGTGTGTGTGTCTGTATTCAGGAATTTTCTCACAATATGACATGTATTCAATATAGTGGCCTTCTGTAGTGTGATGTATGTGTTTCTATTCAATTGTAATGTGCCCAGGCTTTTGTGTAGTGTGTGTGGTATGACACCTGTAGAGGAGAGAACAACAGGTACAATAAGCACCCTATCCATCCTCCACAGATGCCTTATTTCCTGGGCAAGTTCTGTGTACTTGCTAATTTTTTCAGTGCATGCGTTTTGTATATTGTGAGTGTTTGGAATGGATATGTCTATAATGTATGTGATTTTATTGTGTTTGTCAATGAGTGTGATGTCTGGTCTGTTGTGGTAAATTGTTTTATCTGTGATTATGGCTCTGTCGTAGTACATTTTGTGCGTGTTGTTTTCCAATACTGTCTGTGGAATGTATTTGTAATATGGTTCGTGGATGTCTACTAATTTGTGTTTCCTTGCAAGCTCTTGGTGTATTATATATGCTACTTGATTATGTCTGTGTAAATAATCTGTTTGTGCCAAGAGCTTGCAACCAGAGGTGATGTGTTGTATAGTTTCTGGCATGATGTGACATTTTCTGCATGTGTCATTTGTGAGTGTTGCATCTTTGAGTATGTGTTTTCTGTAGTTTTTAGTATTTATGACCTGATCCTGTATGGCAATCATGAATCCTTCCGTCTCCCCAAAGAGGCATCCCCGAGCTAACCAGCTGTTTGACGCAGTTTTGTCAACAAAATCCTGGGCCAGATCGTAAGGATGCCTGCCATGGAGTGCCTTTCGAGCCCACGATTGCTTAATGGTGTCTATGCTTTTTATATGTTGTGTTGTGTCCATATGATGTGAGTGTAAGTTTAATGGTGTGTTATTCGAGTCTGCTAGAGTTACTGCTTTATGTAATTGTGATGTTCCTTGTTTTTTGTAGAAAAACTCTCGCAGTGACTGTATTTGTTTGTAGTGAAGGTTAACTATGTCAATCAGGCCACGTCCGCCATCTTTACGTGGAAGGGTTAATCTTTCTGTGGCGGATTTAGGATGATGTTGTTTATGCTTAGTAAGTGTTGTTCTTGTTTTCCTTTGGAGTTGCTCAAGATCTGTGTGAGTCCAATGTATAACTCCAAAAGAATATGTGAGTACTGGGATGACATATGTGTTTATTGCTTTAACTGTGTGTTTTGCATTTAATTGTGTTCTGAGAATAGCATTTAACCTACTTTGGTATTCTTTAATTAATCTTTGCTTTATTTGTGTATGTTCTGTTAGTTTGGCCTGTTGGAATCCTAAATACTTGTAGAACTCGCCCTCTTCCATGGATTCAATAATGTCTCCATTTCCAAGTGCAAAATCTTCTTTCTTCAGGATTCCTTTTTCTATGTGAACTGTTTTGCATTTATCTAGGCCAAATTCCATTTGTATGTCCTTGGTGTATGAATGTGTGATTTGTAGGAGTTGATGAAGTTGTTTTTGTGTGGATGCATAAAGTTTTATGTCATCCATGTACATGAGATGTGACAGTGTAAACTGTGTTGTTTTTTTCGTGTCTAATATTGTAACCATATTGCGTGTTGTTTAACATGTTGGATAATGGGTTCAGGGCTAAGCAGAACCAGAGAGGACTCAAGGAATCTCCTTGAAAAATTCCTCGCCTAATAAAAATTTGGTTTGTTTGTATGGAAGTGTTACTAACCCTGAGATGTAGTGTTGTTCTCCAGTGCTGCATAGTGTTTTGAAAGAATGCAATGAGTGATGGATGTATTTTGTACATGTGTAGGATATGTAGCAGCCAACTGTGTGGAACACTGTCGAATGCTTTTCTGTAGTCTATATATGCCATGTGTATGTTTCTGTGTTGTCTGTGTGCTTGCCGTAGAATGACTGAATCTATGAGTAACTGTTCTTTGCATCCCCTGTGGTTTCTACGACAACCTTTTTGTTGTTCTGTTAGAATGTCGTGTTCTTCAACATGTTTGTATATTTTGTTTGCAATACAGGATGTCAATAATTTGTAGAGTGTTGGAAGACATGTAATTGGTCTGTATTGTGTGGGGTCTGTGGTATTGTTGTTTTTAGGTTTCATGTAGGTGATGCCCTGAGTAAGAAAATTTGGCATGTCTTGTGGATTGATGATGATGTGTGTTAGATGTTTAGCTAGTTCCTGGTGCAGTGATGTAAACTTTTTGTACCAGAAATTGTGAATGTTGTCTACACCAGGTGTCTTCCAGTTGTGTGTTCTGTTAACAGTGTATTGGAAATCATGTATGTTTATTTCAACACAGGGCATAGTTGGTATGTTGTGCAAGTTTCTGTTCTCCTCCTCGATCCAGCCTGCATCAGCATTGTGCGTGACAACACTGGACCAAAGAGAAGACCAATATGTTGTGAGTTCTTCTTCTGTTGGTGTGCCACTGTGCTGTGTATCAGTGTTTGCTTTGTTATTGATTTGTCTGTAAAAGAGTTTTTCATTGTTTGTAAATAATTTATTTTGTTGTTTTCGTAGTGTACATGTTTTGTATCGTTTGAGTCTACGTGCTTTGGCAGCAAGTTTTTGTTTTAGTGTATCAATGTATTCTGTAATGCGTGTGTTGTGATGTTCATGTTTTGTGTGTGTTTTTATTTTCTTGAAAATGTTTTTGAGCTGTTTCCTTAATTTGGGTGTTATGTTGTTTTTAGTGTATTGTGTCAGCTTGCCTAATTGCTGTCTAATGTCATTTATTTGTATTTCTATTCTTCTCTGCCAGGCAGGCTTGTGATAGAATTTTGTTTCCTGTGTGTTTGTCTGTGATTGTACTTTCAGCCCATGGTGTGTCACTACTGTGACTGCTCCAGCATAAACTAATGTATGAATGTCTGCGAGTGTAGAAATTGAATGAATGTAGTGTGGTAGTAAGTGAGTGTTTACGTAATTTAGTGTTTTTCCTACTTCCTTTGACGTGTTGATTTTTGGTATTCGTGGTCGTTGTGTGGGATCTGTGCCTGTATATTTAGTGAGTGTTTCCTGAAATATATGTGAGAGTGTATTAACTAAATCCATGTCTATGTTATCAGTGATGGATGAGGAAATGTCTGTAGTATCATTAGTGGTAATTGTTGTATGTGTGTTATTATCAATGCTTGTTGCTGGATTATCCTGACAGGTTACATGATCTTCATTAATGTTAGATGTTTCTGTCTGTTGATGTATTTGATCAGCAACCTGTTGTTTGATAAGTTCAAGTGTTGTTTGTGGAATAAGGTTGTTGTGTATAATTGTTCTTTTTTGATCAACAACCCTTTGTTCGGTGACAGTGAGGTGAGGATACTGTTGTGTGAATCTATGGTGTAGTTGTTGTCTGTATGCTGTCATGTTTGTTTCGAGTTTTGTGATGGTGTAGTAACTACGGATGATAAACTTATTCATTTCTACTGTCCATTTCATCCGTTGGCGTGGTTTTCCAGTCTTTGTGGTCTGTGGATGCATTGCCACAGAAACACCAAGGCTGGGTTTGTTCCTCACATCTGTTGAGGGCATTGCAGTAGCCATGCTTGGGCCGGTGCTGCTTTCGCCACCGGTAACCAAGGGAGACTGTGGCCTATTTTTCGAACATGAGCCTCTGCCTAACCCACGAACGCGGACCTTGTTAACCCGGGCGACGTCCGAGCCGGTATCACACTTTGATCTAGTTATTACCATAATAAATATCTTTACAGAATGTGGGTGTGGTCACTCTTAGCTTCATTTCTCCCCATAGACCTTACTGGCATGGGTGTCCCTACCAGGAGCTTATGCTCCAGCCTGCATTGCCCTATGGATCAGTAAAATTACTGGGCTCTCCCACCACGACCAGGTGGTGACCACGGGAGAGTTATTATTATTATTATTATTATTATTATTATTATTAACCCATCTCGATTATATTATAAGATTATTAAATTGAATATCTTATTGTTGAAATGCCTTGAATCTCAAATAAATTGTTATAAAGTAAAGTTTTAAATTGGAATAATTAGATATGTTTTTAAATTAAATGTTCAAAATAAATTTTGCAAGACCTGTTTCGAGGAACAAGGGGGCGCACTGATTCGACTTGCTCCAGAGCGCTGAATATATAGCTACGCCACTGAGACGACCCCCAAACTATCAACGGCCTATGAATTTAGTTTTGATCAGCAATCATTATCTGAATAATAATACTGTATAGCATATATGGAATTATGTCCTACTTGTAATTTTTCGAACGAACAAATTTTATTTTCTTGCATCTGGCGATTTTTGCAAACATTCGCACTAATTCAGGCATTCCGTTAATGAATGACCTTGACTATTTACAAAAACATCCTATGGGCTATTCTATTTTGTACACATACCCTACTCTCTTTTAGTAAATAATTACGGTTTGTCTGTCTTTTTGTAATGGTTTTAATTTATATAAATTTCAATCTAATTTTTTTGTATCTGTCCTATAAGATGACCCCGGATTTTTGGGGTCATTTTTTATGGTTCAACTATCGTCTTATCCGCCGAGATATACGGTATATGCAATTGTATGATAATTTCATACAGAAGAATTACATTTAATTTCCATTTGTTTCATTTACTATTATTTTTCAAATTTTTTATTTATAATTTTAAATTATTTTCTTCTCGTTAAAATTGATAGAACCGCACTGAATTATTTGCATTGATAACATACATTCAATATTAAAATGTGTTAATTATTTATTAAAATGAAAAATGCACAGTTTGATTTGAATGTTAGTTTTAAAACATTTAATTTCTTGTTATTTTTAATATATAAAATTTAATAAGAACTTATTAAGAATTATATTTCAAAATTAAAACTTATTAATATTCTTTCATTATTCTTATGCATTTTCTATACACTATTTTATCTACACTATAATTTAAATATTTGTTTATTATTTTACTGTAGATTGGTGGAAGTGATCAACTTGCAAATATAGATTTAGGACATGATTTATTAAAACGTACACGAAATGTTAATTCTTATGGTAAACTTTCATTTAATCTTTATCTATAATACAGTACTTTTAATTTAATATTTATTTATAAGTGTAAACAAAGATGAATAAGTATTGTAATTGTTAAGTAGATTTAGTAAATAAAAATTTAGGTAAAATTTATGATTTTTGTTTTAATATACAAGTCTGAATATCTGATGACCTTAGAAACATTGTGTTTATTGTATATAAGTAATTTTCAGCACTTTGATTGCAATAAATCTCTTTCAATATTTTATTCAGACATGTGAAAAGAAGAGTCTTGAACTTTCATTGTGTGATTAAGTGATAGATATTTTAGTGTTTTCTAATGAAACTTTTTTAAGGTAGTCTTAGTTGCATTGGTCTTATGCTGATTTACATTAGAATAGATAACATGCTGCAATAGTAGAACTTATATTTTCACTTTATTATTTGGTGTAGTTTTGATATGAGAAAAACTCTAATATATTTTGAAACATTATATCAATGTTTTTCAACTGGTCCATGACCAGTGCTGATCTGCATAAAAATTTCACTGGCCCACAGAAAAATACTTTACCATACTGGCACTGGTGCAGTTGATTACAGCTGACATTTAAATAGTAATCTGGAGTTACTATGTGTACTTTGTTACTTACAGTAACTCTAGATAAGCATAGTCCCATATAATTAGTCTACATTCACAGTCATATATAATTACTGATCCAAATAAAATTATACATAATTTTACTGGTCTCCAATGAGAAAAAGATTGAAGACAGTGCATTATATTACAGAATTGATTCTTAAAACACATAAAAGATTAATCCACAATTTAATAAGTATTAATTTATTTATTTCATTCAACTCTGTGAAATGTTTGTTTTCTTACAGAAATGTAGAAGATATTGTTTTATTAATGATGTAATTTCTAGACTTCTGTAAAAAAAAAAGGATGCATTATGCAAAGTAGTCCTTAGTGCTTAGAAATAAAAATTAACATTTTTCTATCTGCAATTATTTTTATTATTAATTGTTATGATTACGATGAGATTTCTGTATTGCTTGTTTTTGCTTTACAGTTGGATAATATTCATTTTATAGTTTTTCCCTTCTAGCAGTTTCCTTGATATACTTATTGTCATGTTGACAAGCCAGACAACTTCAGATATTTAATTTGCAACTTCTAATATGTTTCAGAAAGTTGCAAATTAAAGTTCAGTTGTTTCAAATTTAATATCTGTGATTCTTGTGATCATTAGAAAAGTATTTCATCATCCATTGTCATGAAATTTTTTAAAAATTAAATGATGTTTACACATGTCTTTACAGTGTTTTTAAATGATTACCGTATTTTTGTGTGTATATTCTACAATAGCATATATACACTGCAAAAAATTGCTAGAATAAAAGTAAAACAATATATTCTGTGCCTCTGGGACTAGCAAATTTGCAATTGCAATTTACAATCAGCATATATCCATATAATCCATACCCAAACAAAAACAGTGTCTTCATATTTATTTTCAAATATGCATGAAAATACTGGTTTTATTTTTATGAATGAAACATCATTAATTAATTAAGTCCTTAGTTTTCAAATTTGAGAAAGCCATAATTATTCTGTCCTTCCTTACATTAGTTACAATAGTCAAATATATAATAAAAGGTAAGACCAAATTTTATAGTTAGTCAGAAATCTAAATTTCCGGATTATTTTTGGGGTTTAGTTTGATTAATATGTGGCCTTAATAGGAGATTAGACCACCACATTAAATTTAATTTCAAACATAATTCTAATTGTTAATCTTAGCACAAGACAGCAGTCAAATTATATACCTTTAGGGCAAATTATGTTGTTTAGTTAATTTAAGGTATAACTTAAAAATTATTTAGTGATTTAGATTTTCGATTAAAATTTAAATTCAAATAAGAACTCTTATCTCCTTAAACATTATTAACTTAGATCATTCTTTTTTATTTATTTTGACCAAATTTAATATTCAACTTTGTTTAATTTATTAACAGATAATATATAAATTCTTTGAACACTATAAGATATTTATAGAATTATAATATAATTATAGGCTTAACTGTTCCATTGATCACTGCTGAATCAGGTGGAAAATTTGGTAAATCAGAAGGGAATGCTGTATGGCTCAATGAAGATAAAACAAGTGTTTTTGACTTCTATCAAGTGAGTAAATGATTAATGTAATATTACTGTAAAGAATTAAATTAATACCATACTTATCAGAAACCAAGATAGCTCTTTTAACATTAAAGCTTACTTTAAAGTACAGTTTTAAAGATGGAAGAAAATATTATTTTGAAAATTTGTTTATATATATCTCTATAATCTATGAATAATTCAGACTAAGATAAAGTCTCAAAATTTTTAGTCAGACTTAGAAATCCAATTTGCATGTTTCAATTTAGATTAATCAAGGGATTGATCTTAATCAATGAATGAAGATTAAGACCAATTCAGGTTTCTATAGTTTATGACATTATAAGTACAATGACTAGTAGACTAATCATGTAGACATTTGAGGGCTGAATAATCAAAAAATGTGTAGTGTGTTGGCTATTTCTTCTAACACACGTATAACTGACATGCACAGTTTTCTTATATGATCCTTTATGACAAATTTCAGTAATGTGTTATTGTTCAGAAATGATTGTTGTCAAAGAAATATAGGTGATAAGTCTTACAAATGATTTGCATAGAAGTGAATTTTAGTAATTATTTTATTGATAAAAATAATTGCTTAAATAAATTGCTTTAAATCATACATTTACAATGTATTTTAATTTTTTGAAAAATAACTTAAAAGGTAAAAACTTTTACTTATAAGTTATTACAAAATTTATGCAGTAATCAAAGTTGTACTGAACAGTTTTGGCACTCAAGGCAAACCTCATACCTGGCACTCCTGATTCAATGTTAATTACAAAAAAATTTTATGGGTTCATTCTGCACATGCCCACCTTTGTCCTCTTAATTATTTCACTAGTAATAATGTGATTAATAATGATTTAGTTTTACATTAAAAAATTATTGGAAAAATAAATTATACATTTTATAAGTGAGTCTTTTTATATATAGTGATATTGAACAGCAAATAAATTTAAATAAGAAAGAAACTAAGAAGAAAATACAAATTTTGTTAGCATTTTTCATTTATCTAATTTGCTATAAAATGTTAAACTCCTACTTTGCAACTACCAATAGTTCTGAGCAAAAATTGTCTTTTAAAAGGGTTTCTTATATTTATTTTTCCACTTATCAAAATAACAGAAATATAAGACTTAATAAGGCACAAGTTTATTTTCTCATTTAAAGTATAGTATATTTCTGACAAAGTACAGTAGAGCCCACAACTCAACTTAATGTGAACTGAGAAGGTGACAGGTTACCAAAAATGACAAGGTTTATGGCACAGTAATGATACTAGTCTAAATAGTGGAATTTTCATAAAGGTATATATATGCAAATCCATATATATATATTAACTATGTACTAATAGTGACTATTTCTATTTGTTGTTAAATTATAGTTTTAAAATATATTGGTTTTTCAGTGGCTACTATCAAGTTAATTACATTCTCATTGTGGTGTTTTATAGTAGCACTTAGAAAAATGGTTGCATTCTATGCTAACATATAGAATTGATTCTATTATCAAGTGCTATCAATGAATAACAATTTATTTGATTCTAGTGTTAAGTTGTAGGGGTAAAAATTAGATTACTTTTTTAACAACATGACAAGTTTTATGGAATGTTGAATTATCAAAAGTGAGTTTCCAGGACTGTAAGAAGGAAAGGCTATTAAAAGCTTTAATTAGTTACTACTTCATAATTGCTCTCACACAACTGATTAAAAACAATACATCTGCAACCCACATTAACTGTTCTAATGTCATGTTACAAGTGATAGTTTTTTTAATTTTTGTCCTACTCCTAAATCAGAAGAGCAATAAGCTGGAAGATATAGCATATTTTTATTAAGATGCAATTTTCAAATTGCAGAGGACCTATACATTCCCACTGTCATCTGTACATCTATCCTTCATTAATCTGGAGTTAGATATATAGAAAACTGGAATCAGAGGCTCTTATTAACTATATGAAAATTTTCAGTCTGGACTGGACGTTTTCATATAGTTAATAGGATAAATAATAGTTAATAATTTTTTAAAATTAAAATATGATTAAAAATTGCAGCCAAGCATTGTGACAATGTCACAATAATATACATTTGATTTTTGATTATCAGTTGACACGAAGATATTTATAGATATTAGTTAAAATTTCTGCTTCAGTCAATTAAAATTTAAAGTTTTAAATAAAAATTTATTTTATATTCATTTCATGGTATAAGTGACAAAATGTTGAATGTTTGAATATTGCAAAAAGAACTAAAAAAATTTATCAATTTTTTAAAATGTGATGCTTGGTTTAGTTCTTTTCGCACTAGAGAGAAACCAAATTTTATTAAAATCCTTTTAATTAGGATTATGCTCATTTATGCAGTTTCTATTTTGTTAGAAAATTATACCAATTAATATAATTACTATTTTTTATGCTGTTTTTCATATGCAAATTCATGTATTTAAGTAATTAAATTTATGTCAGTTAAAGTTTTATATGATTATTTTAAAAGTGTTTCTATGATAAATAAATATAAAATTATTATTATTTTAGTTTTTTATGCGTCTACCGGATACTTCTATTCAGAGATATTTAAAGTTATTTACATTTTATTCTTTATCTGAAGTTGAATCAATTATGCAGAAACATATGGTATGAAATAATTTTTATATGTTTACTTAATGTGTAGATTTTCTTATTATTTTAAATAAAATATTAAAAAATATTTATTATGAGTAATTTTTAAAAGAATTAAGTTTTATTATTTATTTCAAGGAATTATGAATATAAATTAGAAGGATATTATATAATTATGTTTCTGTTTTCATTTACTCTTTTTTCAGGATTAAAATGAAATTTGAAATTTTACATCAAATTTCATTATAATTTAATTTAACTAAACTAATTTAACTTTATTAACTGAAACAATGAAAATAACTAATAAAAGTTTACAAGCATCTCTTTCATGAAATCTTTTAACTTTTAATTTCATTTTAATTTTATGGATCATATTTTCATGACTCATCAAATTATCGTAAAAATAATCTAGAAATTATTTATTAACAAATATAAATGTAAATATTTAATACAGGTATACCTTGAGTTACGTCGTTCCCGATTATACGTCGTTTGTCAAAAAAGTATATGGAAAAATAAAAATCAAGTTTAAGTCAGTTTATTTGACTTTAAATCCGTCCGCCACAAACATTGAAGTCGTAATATCACTAGAAAAGCATTGAAAGCACATAAAATCATATTAAAATATGTACATTTACAGTACATGTTAATATAATCATCATAAATCCTAGAGAACAAAACATGAAAACATCTGTGTTTCTGTGTTGTCGTCTTATTTAGCAGTCTTTAAGTGCTCATTATTGGCGTTTCCTGCTCATTATTGGCGTTTAGTTACGACGTAAGTCGAAACTACGACTTACATCGTAACTACACAAGTAAATTCGACTTACGTCGCCTCTCCTGGAACCAATTACCGACGTAAGACGAGGTATATCTGTATTAGATTTACTTGTCAGTTCAAAAGCATAAATTCATTTCTTTCTGTTTAGAATAATTTAATATCTTGATGTATTTATCAATTGCTCAATGATTTTTAGACATGATCATTATTATTAAGCATTTCAAGATATAAAAATGTTATTTTTATGACAATATTAGTTTAGTTTATGAGACATGCTAGACATTCTTTCATATTTTAAAAGAATCATTAAGAATTAATATATCTTATTTTAATAGCTATATTTTCTGACAAGAATGCTTTTCAATTTTTTATAACACTATTTTAATTATTTAACAGACTTAATTTTTCTGAAATTTTAATTATTTTATGATTCTGTAATTATAATTTGTGTTGATGATGTGATTAGATGTGTTATACAAAACATAAGTTATATGTTTAATAAATAGATTAACTAAACATTTAATAAAATTTTTAAAATAATTTTTTTATTGCATTTATATTTTATTAATTGTATATAAGAACTGTTGGTGTATTTTTAGATACTTAGACCAGATATAAAAGACATGATATACATTTTTTTAATTTACAAAATTACACTTGTATTTTAAAAGTCAAAATAATCAGTATAAAATGAAAACAGTTGTGCATAATATAATTTTGCATGTGAAAAAGTCTGTCATTAATAGATTTTTTCATATTAACATAGATCTTCTTTACAAAATTATATTGACGTTTCGATGTTTTAGAATCTTTGTATTTAAATGAAAAGTGTTATTACTCATAATCAATCCTAATGTTAACAAAACAAAATTTTGATAAAATTTACTTATAAAATATTTTAAAAATGCAGTTAATTACTGTGCCTTCTTATTAATTTATGTGCTAATACAGTGGGTGATCGGTTAACAAACAAATTGGATAACAAACACTCTCGCAAAAGATTTTTATGATTGGACATGAACACATGATCAGATAACGAACACCTCACAGAACAAACACAAGAACAAGCGACATAAAATAATGAATACCAATTGGTCTTCCCTCGTCTTCGGGCAACAATTCGAAACTTTTCAGAGTGTGGGAGATATCAACATTGATGCTCAACCCGGTATATACTGATTGGATAGTATTCCTCCAAACTTTGAAACTCTCCCTTGTAATTTCAGCTTTTTACAGAAACAATATTTTTATATTGTTTAAAATTCAATTTCTTTAAAAAAGATCTTTCTTTCTTAAAAATAATTGATGAAACTTCACAGTTAAGAATGATAAGTTCAATTGTTGTTATTTTATCTGGACCGCATTTCATCAGAGACAAAGACTACTGGGTTTTATCTTTGTTATTCTTTATTTTACTATGCATTTCGGGTGCAATCTTTTGGTCTAACTTGCACCCCTCATCAGGTGTTACATTTCTATTAGAGGTAGAAAACACATTTATTACATTAATTATTGTAGTGGAATTTTTTTTACAAGTTACACGAAGTTATTACAATTTTTTACATGTTACAAGGAGTTATTACAAATTATATTATTATTAACATTATAGTGAACTAATCTTTTTTTACATTTAGACATTCAGTTACGAGGTGTTGATGTTTTGTCCCCTAAGGCATTTCTAACAGCCTTTCTGTCGGTTTACTTGCTTTTTTTAGTCCCTTCCATTTCCTCCCATACTTCGTCAATCTCCATGCCTTTGTTTAAGTTTATGGTGTTGTTTTTATTAACTATTGCAAAGTGTTCTTTGAATTTTCGTAAATAATTGTCCTTCTCTTTATGGATTATTTTTACACTTTTGATATCGATTGTACATCCAAATTTGCTGCAGTGATTAGTCCATGGTGATTGGTTATATTTGAGTCTGATTGCTGCTTTGTGTTCTTTTATTCTGGTTTTGAGTTGCCTTCCTGTTTCTCCTATGTATATTGCTGGTTTTTTGCATGTACATTTTATTTCATATACTACTACTGCTTCGTCTAGTTTTTCATTATTTTTAATTTTATTGATATCGATGTTGTTTCTAATTTTATTTTTTAGTTTGGCTGCTAGTATAATATCATTTTTTCTGAATACATTTCTATATTTTTCGTATGTGCTTTTAATATAGGGAAATGACGTATATGTAATATTTGCATTGTTATTTTTAACATTGAGTCTGTTTTTTTATAAATTCTGTTATCCATTTTTTTATTAATCTGTTTGGGTAATTGTTCAAAATAAAAGTATTTATTAGTTCATTTTTTTGTTTTTCTCTGTCTTTAATCCTAGACGTTTTGTTCCATATTTTTGATAATGCTGTTATAAAATTATTTCTTTTAATTGTTATAGGACAATACGATTTATAGTTAAGGAGTTTGTCTACATTGCTGCTTTTTTTGTATTGTTTTATGTTGAGGATGTTTTTTTCCCGGTTTATAGTTATGTCTAAATAATTAATTTCATTTTTATTCTCTGTTTCACTTTCAAACTTTAGTGTATTGCTTAGTGTGTTTGCATAGTTGTATATTATATTTTTATTGGTTATTGCCTTGTTGTATATTATTATTATATCATCATTAGAAAACCACAACTTAAAATTTGACTTAAAAACACAAAGCAGGCAATATATGCAGACCACTTGTAGATTTTAAACACACAATGTTATCTAACTTAGAACTATTCATAAAGAAAAAACTAAAAATAATTTCATACTTAACCTACTTAATAAAAAACACCGATGAATTAATAAGAGAACTGATGGGTGTAAAGATGAAACCAACATATAGGTTTCTAAGTCTGGACATAATTTCTATGTACCCATCAATAAGATGGGAACTCATTGAAAAAAGCCTATGCAATGTAGACATACGTAACTGGTTACTAGAACTAATAAAATATAGTTTTAAAAATAATTACTACCATATAGAGGAAAAAATATATAGACAAAAAAATGGTATTAATATGGGAACAATAATTGGACCAAAATACTTGCTGAAGTATGCATGACAGAAATAGATAAAAGATTAGCAAATATAAATGGAATAGTTTTTATGGCTAGATATGTAGATGATATAATAATAATATACGACAAGGCAATAACCAATGAAAATATAATATACAACTATGCAAACACACTAAGCAATACACTAAAGTTCGAAAGTGAAATAGAGAATAAAAATGAAATTAATTATCTAGACATAACTATAAACCCGGAAAAAAACATCCTCAACATAAACCAATACAAAAAGAAGCAGCAATGTAGACAAACTCCTTAACTATAAATCGTATTGTCCTATAACAATTAAAAGAAATAATTTTATAACAGCATTATCAAAAATATGGAACAAAACGTCTAGGATTAAAGACAGAGAAAAACAAAAAAATGAACTAATAAATACTTTTATTTTGAACAATTACCCAAACAGATTAATAAAAAAATGGATAACAGAATTTATAAAAAAACAGACTCAATGTTAAAAATAACAATGCAAATATTACATATACGTCATTTCCCTATATTAAAAGCACATACGAAAAATATAGAAATGTATTCAGAAAAAATGATATTATACTAGCAGCCAAACTAAAAAATAAAATTAGAAACAACATCGATATCAATAAAATTAAAAATAATGAAAAACTAGACGAAGCAGTAGTAGTATATGAAATAAAATGTACATGCAAAAAACCAGCAATATACATAGGAGAAACAGGAAGGCAACTCAAAACCAGAATAAAAGAACACAAAGCAGCAATCAGACTCAAATATAACCAATCACCATGGACTAATCACTGCAGCAAATTTGGATGTACAATCGATATCAAAAGTGTAAAAATAATCCATAAAGAGAAGGACAATTATTTACGAAAATTCAAAGAACACTTTGCAATAGTTAATAAAAACAACACCATAAACTTAAACAAAGGCATGGAGATTGACGAAGTATGGGAGGAAATGGAAGGGACTAAAAAAAGCAAGTAAACCGACAGAAAGGCTGTTAGAAATGCCTTAGGGGACAAAACATCAACACCTCGTAACTGAATGTCTAAATGTAAAAAAAGATTAGTTCACTATAATGTTAATAATAATATAATTTGTAATAACTCCTTGTAACATGTAAAAAATTGTAATAACTTCGTGTAACTTGTAAAAAAAATTCCACTACAATAATTAATGTAATAAATGTGTTTTCTACCACTAATAGAAATGTAACACCTGATAAGGGGTGCAAGTTAGACCAAAAGATTGCACCCGAAATGCATAGTAAAATAAAGAATAACAAAGATAAAACCCAGTAGTCTTTGTCTCTGATGAAATGCGGTCCAGATAAAATAACAACAATTGAACTTATCATTCTTAACTGTGAAGTTTCATCAATTATTTTTAAGAAAGAAAGATCTTTTTTAAAGAAATTGAATTTTAAACCATATAAAGAAGCCGCACCATTGATATTACATATCTGTTACTTATAGAATATTTTTATAGTATTCGTGAGACTGTCAGGTGGGCACTCGTTAAGTTTTGCATGGGTTTTTCTTTTCAAAAGGTGAGAGTATAATAGCAAAGGTAGAGAGAAGGCAGAAGATGCTTAATGTTGCTGGGCAGTATGGCGTAAACAGGTCTACAGTAGGCCGCAGTTTAATCTTATTTAAGAAAGATACAGTATAATCAGTAAGAATCAAGCAGCTAAAGGAATAACAAAAATCACATCTGAGAAATAAAGAACATTGAAGAGCTCATAATGGTACCTGAAACGGATCTGATGACAGAAGAATGCCAAGAACTCTTGAATAAACAACACCAAGAAACTTGGCGAGATATGTTTTTTTTCTTCTGAAAAAGAGGATTAATGCTGATATCTGCTATTAAACATCTTTTGAAAAAGTAGGAGGATGTCAGAACAACAGTCTTAGAATGGCATTCAAACCAGATTGAGGCTTGGAAATTTCTACAATTACAATGCTATTAATTACTTCTGAAAAATCCTGAAGAAGAGATAAAAGCAATCGACATTAGACAGATTGTTTAACTCCCTCAAATGGAAAAAACATGACTAATAAAAATGCAAGATTGTGTATGTATGTATTTTTATTATTACATATAAATAAACGTAGTAAGAAAGTATATATTTTTTTTATTTTTTGGGGTCTCCAGAATGAATTAATTAAATTTCCATTAAAACCTATGGTAAGTCAATAATCGGTTAACGAACAATTCGGATAACGAACAAAGTCTTGGAATGGATTATGTTTGTTAACTGATCACCCATTGTAATTTGTAAATTATGCATTATCAAAGTATATAAATATATTTTGATTGTAAAACTTTAGATTAGTAATCAGTTTGTATATATATTATGGATGAAAGTTTGATCATAAAGTAATGAAATAAATAAATATTAAGCACTAATTTACATATATCTTAATTCTTTCTTCCACGAAAAACCTTGACAATCCAGTGTTTTTATACAACTGCTAACGTTTTCAACCCCTTCGGGGTCTTCATCAGGCACAGCACAAAGGTAGTTTCAAATGCCCGTGAATGGAACCAAGAAACCAAAGCGAGTTCTATTCCAATTTTTGAAATCAAAGAAATTGGAAGATAAAAATGGAACATTATGCACGAGCTATTATCTATTATCTACGCCTGCGTACTATTTACGTTCGCCGCTCTTTAAATTTAAAACAAATTAATGCAATATTAAGTTATTTGTGGGTGTGGACTTCCCTCATAGCAAAATTTCCAGGCTTGCGATATGTTGATTGCATCAACCCCGAAGGGGTTGAAAACGTTAGCAGTTGTATAAAAACACTGGATTGTCAAGGTTTTTCGTGGAAGAAAGAATTAAGTTTCATCCAGTCTACAGTAAGAAGTATAGTTGTTACATATATCTTTTTTGAAATTTTAGGAAAAGCCAGAAAATTGGTATGCACAGAAAAGGCTTGCTGAAAATGTTACCAGATTGATACATGGAGGTATGTAATTTCAATACTTTTATATATTACATTTTTTCACATACTGTAATTTTTATTTATATTTTAGAGACAGGCTTGAGATTAGCAAAACTAGCAACTGATGTTTTATATAACAATTCATTCACATCCTTAAATGAATTAAATGAATCTGAGATGAAGCAAATTTTTAAACAAGTACCATCAATTGAACTTTTATTAGAACCTGGAATCACATTAATTGATTTAGCAATGAAAGCAAAATGTTTTGGATCATTGAGTAAGTTAAGTTAAATTTGTTTTATTATGATTTATAATATAATACAATATTATATTTCTATAATTAGAGGATGCAAACAGAATAATTAGTGCTGGTGGAATGTATGTAAACAACCAAAAAGTAACCACACCTAATTATGTAATTGTGGCTGGACAACATATTCTTAATAATGGATTAACTTTGTTAAGGACAGGTGTGTATTTATCAATTAGTTTCATAATATTTCACTTCTTTTCAGCAGCTTTAACATTTAAATGAAATGATAATTTCTAACAGTGTAAACTTAAAAGAAATTATACTGTTTTTCATAAGTTATCACTCATTAAATTTTATTCAGAAATGAAAAGAAAGTAAATTTAAATGACATACTAGCATGTTTGATTATTTGTTATGAATATCATAACAATACAGGTTTGTTGAAATATTGAATAGACAAAAACAAGCTAATAATATATAATATTGTATAATGGTAATTTGTAAGTTAGAATGTTCAATATTAATAGTTACAAATTTATTTTTCATTTGTAATATGCATAATAAAGTTTTTCAAATGGGGTCCTAGTAATCCTGGCTGTTTTTTAACCTGGGAAATTCTTTTCATTCCAGGAAATCTTGCAAATTTTATAGAAGGTCACTTTTTCTTATTTTGTGTTAAGGTTGAGGAAATTATGCAAATAGAAAGTATAATTAATTCATAAACTATCAGAATACATTTGTATTTATTAATTTTAAGCCTGCTTATTGGTTTTTTGAATTTTTGCTTGTTATGGCATGTTGCAGATTGTCAATAATCGATATGTAGCCTATTTGTGGCAAGACTATGAAAATTCTTTACTTGTTAGAACCTGTAATATCTGGAATAATTGTGCTTATGTTGTCTTTATTTTTAACTATATCTAGTAGCTTGAATAACTACATTATGCCAGGTTGTGCAAATTGGGCAAGGATACAAATGAGTATGAAGTTTTTCTTCATAAACCCAATTATTAAAGCCAAACAAACTGCCGAATTATCAGACCATACTTGATGCCACTTAAAGCAGCCGAGGTAGACAAATCAAGAATACTAGAGAGAAAAAGAAGTACTGCAATGCATCTTGAAAATGAACTAGAAATCTTTGATGCTACAGGTGAAAAAACACATAACATATCATCATCATCCCTGGGCTTATTGCCCATTGATGTCTAATGACTTTTCCACTATTTCCTTCCATTTCTCTCGAGCCATTGGCAATTTTCTCAATTTCCATACATTTGCTCCACACCACTTCACATCATCAATCCATTCTCTATATGGTCTGCCTTTTTTGTTGGATTCATCCATAATACTGTAGACTAAAGTCTTAATTTTTCTGTTTTCATTCATTTTTGTAATGCGTCCAAACAGTTGAAGTTTTCGTTGTATAATTTTTTGTAAGAGATTCTTTTTCATATATATCCTATTATAAAGTTCTTTGTTTGTGACTTTCTGCATCCATCCTATTTGTAAGATCTTTCGGTAACAGTGTCTTTCAAATGCTAATATTTTTCTTTCCATATCTTTTGTTATTACCATGTCTCACAGGCATACAGCATGCAGGAGAAGATGCAGGTGTTCAATACTTTTAATTTTGTCTGCAAACTAATTGCTTTACTTTTCCAGATTTTGTTCATTGCTTTCAAATTTGTTTTTGCCTTGGCTATTCTAATCTCTATTTGTTTTTTGCAATCCAGATTATAGGTTAGTTTGCTTCCTAAATATGCAAAGCTCTCTATATTTTCAATGTTTTTCTCACCTACTAGGATGTTTCTTGTCAGATAGTTATCACCAAATATCATTGTCTTAGTTTTTTTCGCTATTGATAGTCAGTCCATATCTTTTTCCTTCTTCATTAAGCAGATGTAATGTTTTCTCTAGTTGTTCTTCACTTTCTTCGATGATAACTATGTCATCTGCAAATCTCAGGTTATTGAATTTTACACCATGAACTGATGTTCCCTGCATCTCTTGCATCATTTTATCCATGACACTTTCTAAGAGACTTATGAAGATAGATGGAGATATAGGATTTCCCTGTCAGGTGCCCTCTTTTTGGTTTGAACCAGTTTCCTAGCTCCCCACGCAATCTCACAGCTGCTTCTGCATTATCATTAATATAACTTAGCATTTTTATTAGTTTATGATCCACTCCATAAGATTTTAGCACTGCCAAAGATGGCTTTTTGGTCTATGCTGTCAAATGCCTTCTGAAAGTCCACAAAACAGGAATAGATGTTTTTCTGCTTTCTTCTTGCCCTTTCAACTAATAGCCGTAACATTAGTATCTGTTGTGTTGTACATCTGTCTTTCCTGAAACCTGCCTGTTCATCTGCTAAGTGTTGTTCTTCCATCAAACTACTTAGTCTCTCCTTTAAGATCATCATCAAAATTTTTCTTATGTAGCTTGTTAGGGCAATCATTTTATAATTTTTGCACTCTAACATGCTGCTTTTCTTATGTATTGTCACCAATACCAATTTTGCCCATTCTTTAGATATCTTTCCTTGTTTCCATACTTCATTGCACACTTAGTGTATCTCGTCAATTAAGCTTTCTCCTCCATGCTTAATCATCTCTCCTATGATTTTGTCATGTCTGGGACTCTCATAGTCTTTTAACCGTTTCACTGCCTTTTCAACTTCCTCTCTCATAATATCATTTTCATTTTCAACACTTGGTGGCGATATCTTCCTAAATTCATCTACTAGATTCTCTAATACATCGGTATCTAATATTTCCTTGTATAGTTCAGAACAATAACTTGTCCACCTATGTAGGACTTCCACCCTGTCCACTAAAACCTCTCCCTTCTCATCTTTGATTGCCATTTGCTTTGATTTCCATTCCTGGTTGACATTTCTGATCATCTTATATACTTCTCCAGTCTTACATTCACCATAATATTTTTTCTATGTTTCTACACTGATCCTCTAGCCAATTTGCTTTATCCATCCTAACTGCTTTTTTCACTTCATTGCACTTTACCTTATACAGTGGAACCTCAGTATACGACCTTTAATCAGTTCCTGATGTTTGGACTTATACTGAATAGGATGTATACCAAACCAACCTTTTCCCATAAGAAGTAATGTAAAAATGATTAACCCTTTCCCTGCCGTTTGCCACGCCCCCTTATTTTGTAAAACGGCCAAGGTCAAAATAGGTAAATCAGGCAATATTATTTTAAAAATTCACCAAAAATTAAATTATTATTTGATTCATATGAAAAAAATCACATATATTTATCAATATAGTTAGTTTTAAATACGACATTTTTCAATAAAGTTTGTTTGAAAAATTTATGAGAAAAAAAAAATAATATATGATAATTGACATTCAAACTTGAAAATTTGTTACTTTTTGTCAAAATTAACATTGTCTGGTTACTTTATTCTTATTGTCACTGAGCCAGAATGACGTAGAATATTGTTCTGTACAATTTGATATTACATTTATGCACGTACGTTTATTCGTTGTGAAATTATCGCACATTATATCAAACATTTGTTTGAAATCTGAACTTTATTCTGCTTTCATCTAATATAATTAACTAATATACTTTATTCATTTCATATCAAACAAGACTATATATTTTTGTAATAAACATATGATTACCAATAGCAATAGATGTAACATTTGCTAATATTTTAGATTTAAAAAAAAATTAAAAATTAAAAATTAAAAAAAATATATAAAATATCAGAACTGAAGGTCATAACTTAAATATTTACGATATATTAACATATTATAGCTGAATAAACTTATTATAGCATAAATCAACTTATTATAGTAATATTATTGCATGAATATGCTAAAAATAAAATAAAAAATTATCAGAAAATGAAAAATTAAGAAAAAATAACCGATAATTAAAATTTTTTAAGTCGACAAAACACCACCTGGACAAAAATATGTAGAATGAACGATAAACAAGACGATGCCGTCAAGTGCTGACATCTGTTGTCGATAAATTTTATAAAAATCGATTGTTAACAGGGTAACGATCAATCGGTACCCTGGCCGTTTTGCTAAACGAATAGGGTAACGATAGATCGGTACCCTGGCCGGGAAAGGGTTAATGTCTCATGTGAAAAAAACTCCTCTTGATATGGTATATTAATGGGGTTGTAAAATAATTGAAACACTGTTTGAGCACATTAATAAAAAAATAAATTTTATTATAGATTTTTAAAGTTATTACAATAATAATCGCAAATAATTGCCTCTGATACGCTGTCGCTAGCACACTGTTTTTCAGTTATCCAAAGCAAAAGCAATTTCTCAACATGATCTAATGTCTCCGATCTCTGTTTAGAAATTGATTTAACCCCTTTCGCAACGTTAGCAGATTTAATAATGTCTTTATTTTTTACGATTGTCGATATCATCATTCTCAGAATACAGTATGCAACAGTTAAATCTTGAACACACATGCCACCTTCATGTTTCTCAACAATCTGTTTTTTCAGTTCCATTGTGATTCTAGTCATTGTTTTAGTTTTCTGTTGCTTTTCATTTGCCTTTTTGCAATTCATGATTAATAAAAATAATAAAATTTTACTTACAAATTAAAATTAGGAGAAATTTAACAAAGTTATAGACCGTGGCACTGTGAACGTCTAGTCTGGTCTAGTACACCGATAGTGCTACTTGTTCATAGATGGTGTGTATAATTGAATTAAGTGCGTATACTGAACAAAAGTCGTATACCGAGCAAAATTTGTTTTGTCCAAACAGGATGTATTCCGAATTGGACATATTCTAAAGCAGACGTATACCGAGGTCAGGTACCACTGTACTGTTTTTCCAACTCTTCAGAAATGTCTCTTCTAAGCCTAAGAGCTCTTTTCTGTTGGACAAGCTTTAGAGTTTCTTGTTGATTTTTTCCTCTTCTGGTAGGGTTTGCTCAATTGCTTCTCTTATTGCCTTTGTTATTTCTTCCTTTCTTGTGTCTAGCTCTTCCATCCTGTCTAAGGGTTTTATCTTCTTCTCAAGTGTATTTCTATATATGCTCCCTATTTTTTAGCTTTGAAATGTCTCTTTTCTTTTGGAAATGTACATTAACTTTTCTCTTTAGTTTTATCTTTATGTTTACAATGACTAAGCTGTGATCAGAATTTATGTCGGCTCCCTGAAAGGTTCGACACTGTTGAACTGATGTTGATCATTTCCTTTGGATCAAAATCATATCAATCATGTTTCTTGTTCCATCATTTGATCTCCATGTCCATTTTCTACAGTTCTTTTGCTAGAATTTGGTGTTGCATATTATTAAATCTTGATGTAGGGAAAATTCAAGCAGTCTTTCCCCTTGTTCATTTCTTGCTCCATATCCGTACTTATCCATTACTCTTTCCCAACTTTCATTATTATTTCCAATCTTAGCATTCCAGTCACCTCCAATGATGATCACATTTCTCCGTGGTGTTTTCTCTGTTATCATGCTTATATCTTTATAGAAAAGTTTAATCTCCTCTTCATTGCTATCTGAGATAGGTGCATATACTAGGATTACTGATATATTAAATGGCTTTGCTTCAAATCTTGCCCATCATCAATCTTGCACTAACTGGGTTGTATCCTAACAATGCTGCTCATGCTCTTTTACTAAACAGAAATCCAACACCAGCTTCATGCCTTGTATCATTTCCTGACCAGATGACTTTACCACCATTCAGTTCTCCTGATGCTGTCCAATGCATCTCTGCTAAGTTTAATATGTTACATTGGTATCTATCCATTTCCTTCCAAAGCAGCTCTAGTTTTCCAGGTGACCATAATGTTCTGACATTCCAGGTTCCTACTGGAAGTACTTGTGTTGCTGGGTGAAGCTTTCTTTTCTTTCTTTCAGTAGTCAATCTTTTTGACCCAACCCAAATTACTCGGTTGGTGTTGCAGGCCTTGTTTATCCAGGCAACATCTGAGCTGGCATCTTTTATCTTTTTCTTGTATTGACATCAGATTTCATTTGTGTTGTTGTTTTATAGTTAGTGCATTGACACTCATCTAACCAACCTTAATCCTTTTTCCAGGCTTGGGATTGGCATGTTTTCTCTAGAGATTACGTGGCGGAGTTACATAACATCTGCCTTCTCTTAAATGAATTAAAGACAATTCCATTCGCATCAATTGAATTGGAAAGGGCATTCTTGGTAGCAGAATTTTTCATTACTAAAATAAGAACCAGATTGAGTGATAGGAGTATTGACCATATTTGCTCTTTAAAATCTTATTCTAAAAATTTACAATAATATTTTGTATTGTGTTTTATTTAAAAAACTAAAATTAACTTCTAAGTTAGAAGTTTCATCTAAGTTCATTTTTTTTTTTAAATTCATACTATTAGTTCACACTCTCCCTATATCTTGTTCATTCAAATTTTCAATTGTTAATAAAATACTTTCTATTCATCCACTCAAGTTCAAATACATTTTTTTTAAACTCGTAGTGGATGACACTTGATGTTAATACAGTTTTTTCAAATATTAATTCATTAATTAATTAAATTTAAACTGTGGCGCCCGTCAGCAATATGCCGATTCGGACTGATAGAGAGCGTGAGAAGAAAAAAGCGAACTTTGAACTACTCTTTCACTTTTCGGACCAACAACGACAGGAGACGGACAAAAATTTCTCTTATATAACATATTTATGTATATACATGTTTATATTAATTGTAATTATTTAATAAAAAGTAATTAAAATAAAATTTGTCTTTGTTGACCTAAGTAGGAATTTACTTTAAAAAATTTCTTTTTATATTACTTGTTTTTTAAATTTTCAACTCAATTCAAAGGCATGGGTTCGCAATTTGTAGTTTAAGAAGCCCTACTGTAAAAAAATCATACACGTGTTAAAGTAAATTTTATATTCCACAATGAGGATCTTTTTTACATGTACACATCATTATCTATTTACATATAATTAACTAAATTGCATTAAACTGGGCACTTCAATAACTCATTCCTTCAATAACTCATGCCAAATTTCTAATTACAATTTTGTAAATGATTTATTGTTTGTTCCCTATATATTGCAAAGCAGTTTATTATAAAGTAAATTATTATTAATTTTCTTATATCTGATGATTTTTGATATAATAATATAACCTAAAGTAACAATAATAAATTCATCTAATAGGTAAAAGAAACTATTACTTAGTTAAATGGTTGTAAAGGTATGTATGATTTAATCATTATTATTTTTAAATATTGGCTGTTTTTATTATAATAATTTTTCTACTTAATAGGTACAGATGAAAATAAATATGGATAATTTAGTTTATATTTTGTACAAATAAATTTTTTAAATATACTGTATAATCTTGTGTGTAGTTATTTTTCTTAATTTCAAATAAGTATTTATAACAATAGTCTACAAATTTCAAAATAAAAACTCTCTTATTTGAAGAAAATTTATTGAATATTGAATGTAAGTTATATAAAAAGAAATTTTTTTATATTATTCAAATGCACAGACAAATACATTCCTTATTTGTTTCAGAGAAGTAATGCATATATCTGTTAAATTCAATTATGAAATGATAGAATGTGTACATTTATTAAATAATTTAAGAATAAATACCTCAAATATGACATCATAATTTTGTCCACAGTTGAATTGGACATGGACAGCCTGTGTTTATGTTATAAATTGTCATTCATGGTTCTATGATAACATTAGCAAGGTTGAGGCCAAAGTTTTAAACGCGAAAACATGTATGTCGGACGTTCAGTGCCGCTTTCCTGTAAGCCTAGAAGTTTGGCAATGGCTTTTTGAAAGTCAGTGGAATCATGCTTGACATTCCAAAGGCCATTGCCAAACTTCTAGGCTTACAGGAAAGCGGCCCCGAATGTTCGTACACATTTTCACATTAAAACTTCGGCCTCAACCTCGCTATTTTATATGTATTGCAACTTTAAAATATACAGATGTCCAGATCTTGGTTTGTCATTAATGTATCCCTTTCTTTTGAATTTTATTGAACAATTTCCATATTACTTATCTAACCATCTAAAAGGGGGTTTTTGGACTAATAAACAAATTGTTATGTCCTTCTAATCCGACTGTTTACTAGAGTTCAAGAATTACTCAGAAGCAATTTTAATTTCCAGATGTTTTATTTATATGCATTTCAGATCCAACATTTTTGCCGATCCTACTTGGCGTGGTCTTTATCATAGATGGTACCTACTGTAAAAAATATTTGCATGAATATTACTAAGGTGGGATTGGCAAAAACATTGGATCTGAAATGCATATAAATAAAACATCTGAAAATTTACATTGCTTCTGAATAATTCTTGAACTCCAGTAAACAGTCGGATTAGAAGGACATAACAATTTGTTTATTAGTCCAAAAACCCTCTTTTAGATGGTTAGATAAATAACTGATTAAGCCAGCTAATATTGCTAAATTTAGCTGAGTAATTTCCATACTGTCTTATCTGTAGGACCTAGCTTGAAAGTTTTGAAAAATCTTTCAACAGAGAAGTTTAAAAGTTTCATTCAAACTTGCATGAAAACTGTAAACTTTATGCTTTATTAATAGTTTATAACAACTTCTAATTCAGTATAATTCAAAATAGTAATGTAAATCATTGCTGTTTTCTCTTTGCATAATATTAATATGAACAATATAAACTGTTGTAAATTACATTTAATGATAGCTAGTTAATTTTTAATTTGCTATCATTAAATATAGTACAGTGAGTGCTTGTTATTATGAACCTTTTTTGGAAGAAGAAATAGTTTATGAGGTGTTTGCTTTAATAAGGCTTTACTAGTGTTTAAGTTGACAGTAAAGTTTTATTAAAAAATGGTTATATATGATTGTGTTTGATTTTTGTACAACATATCATGAATTTCTTTGTGTACTTTGTACAAATGTTAATATTATTTTATCATTATAAAAGTTTAATAGTGTTTTCTAAGATTTAGATTCATATTTATTGCCTGTATATGTAGCACAAAGTATGTTCTTTTTTTATTTCAAATTCAATCTGTCATGAGTTTTCTCATCTCCACTGCTTAGAGAATACAAAGCCATAAAAAACACATTTTGTGTTTGTATCTGTATGCGATGAGAGAAGTTGCCAACTCATAGCAATGCAATAGTCATCTTTTTCAGAAAAAGTAGCCAGAAATAATAACATAAATAATAATAATAATAAACGTATCAGCATGTAAAATCATACCAAATTGCTGCATGATGGATTGAGTAAGTATTCATTACAACCAAGTGTTTGTTATAACCAGCATTTATTGTAAGTAGTATTTTTTTAACATTGACACCAGGTTTTGTTTACGCAAATGAGAAGTTCACTGTAACAAGGGTTTATTGTAAGGAGGATTCACTGTATATAAATTTATTTTTTCATGAAACTAAAAACTTGATTATACATTGTTAATATGTAACAATTTCATTAATATATTTTTATTCTTGACAAAGCAGGCTAAATCATAAAGAAATCTATCTTTTCTATCCGAATAAGAGATTATTAGCTCTCTGGGAATGGTTGCATGCTAAAAAGAATGCTCTCTTTTTGGCATGCAACTGTCTAAAAGTTTGGACGTAAAGTGTTCTTAAAAGTGTACAAAAGTACACTTTTAGGAATACTTTACGTCCAAAATTCAGAGACTGCCTGTAAGTGAATTTATTTTAATTATTTTTTTGGTTAGATTATGTTTAAACATTAAAGTAAATGAAAGTGTTTAATGTTTTAAAACAATAATTAAAATATTATAACAATATAGCTTAATTACATCAATAAGAACAAACAATTTGTATTGCAATAAAATTATTACACTAAAATGCATAAATTTGAAATACTACATTACATTTTATAGATAGAAATAAAAAATATATGTGTATATTTGTGGAAATTTTACAAAAACGAAATTTATCCAAGTTATAAAATAAAACAGATTGCTGACCTGCTACAATTGGTTCAAGAAATTCAATGATGGAGACTTCTTGCTTCAAGATGAGCTCCATCCAGACAGTGATTCTACAACTGATGGTGATATTATCCTGCAACTGACAGATGATAATCCTTGGTTGACCACTAGTGAATTAGCACAACCTGAGCATTCTACAACAATCATTCTAAAAATTGACAGTCTGATACCACCAAGACAACATGCTTTATATTCCACACATCAGTAGAGTAAAGGTAACCTTAAAGAAGCTGCCCAGTCTGGGTTGAGAGGTTCTGTCTCATCCACCTTACAGCCCAAACTCGATGCTGATTACCGTGTATTTCGTGCTCTCAGAACCATATTGCCAATGTATAGTTCAATGACAATACCCAACACTCAAGACTTTCTTCAAAGAAAAACCCTAGTTATTCTGTGTTCACTGGATTAAAAGTTTTCGGCAAGATGCGATTGATATTGATAGTGATTACCTACAAGATTGAATTGTAATCATTATTGAGTTAGGGTGCGACTATGCAGACGCGAATTTAGAGCGAGCAATTTAGTTTTTGCAAAGGAAAACCATGCACAAGTGAGAAGTGAGAAATAACGCTGGCGAGAGCGAATTTCTGGTTCTCAGACATATCTGACAGGTTTTGATATTTATTGCGTCTCGCCTCTTCTCGCCACATATTTTTGCTCACATCTGCATAGTCGCACCCTTAATTATCAATATAATTTTTTTTTTTTTTTTTTTTTTTTCAAAATGTCAAAATTTTACCTTTATGATCTGATAAAATAATCTTAAATTGTTATATTTTAAAATTAATCGTCTTGAAACTTAATTGAATAAAATTTTTTATACAATAAATGTTAAAATATAAAAGGATTTGTATTTTAAAATATTTTAGAAAATGCTGCTGGGAATTTTAATATACAATGATATATGGTAGTAGTATGTATATTATGTTGCATTTTAAAAATGTTTTTTATATTTTACTTCATCATCCATAAATTAAAGAATTATAATATTTAAAATCTGATTTAAATATGCTAAAAATTTAATATTAAAAATACATATTTATCAGGTACATTGAACTTAACTCTAATGTAACAATGATTGAATTGATCATTCAGCAAGTTAGTCATGAATCATACACAAATACAGTTACATAATCTAATATTTACTGTCATATCTCTAAAAATATTTTAAAATTATGTTTACTAATCCTTACTTTCTAGTTTGGAAGTATTTTTTCATATTCAAATAATTCTAAATTAAAAGAAAAAGTGTGAAGTTTGAAATTATTGACCTCATATTATATCAGATTGGCCAATTTTTAATAAATTATTATATAAAAACCAGAATTTTAATATTGTTTTATTATATTTATATTGCTATATTTATTTAATGCTGCAATTTAAGTTAATTGGAGGGTTTATTTTAGTACTTTTGGTCCGCCACTGGCGTTCGTTCTCTCTTAATTTCGAAACGGTAGTTAGATAGACGAAAGTCGAGACTGGATATGACGGATATGAAAAGTTTAGAAGCAGGCGGCCCAAATTAACTGTATTTCAATTCAAAATTTTCTCCAGAACAGTATATGTAGATTTATTGAAATGTCTATTAAACAGAATATAAATTCATTTATTAAGAATTATTAAGACAATTTATTTTTATTATTTTTTGAAGCATTCAAGCGTGAAGTATGCCAAGTAATTGTGAAAGTTGCCTTTTAGGAATTGTACTTTGTACCATTATTTGTCTATTTATTCTATTATGAGAATGATTTGCTGAAATTGTTTTTATATTGAATAATTATTTAAAATGGTCTTTAACTTCTAAATATATCTTTGCTGAATTAAATCATCGGTAACAGAGATCAAAGTTCTTAAACAAAAGTATAGTGCTAATTTTTTTTATTATTTCTTTTAATAAAAGAACACGTGGTATGTTTTAAACGTGGGGCGATGCAATAATTTAAAAAAAAAGTTAATATTTTTTACAGAAGCAAATTTTATTTATAGAAATTTAAAATTCGAAATTAATTTAAATTTTTAATGTTAATTAATCGAGAATTAAAAATTTAAATTGAACAAATTTGGCAACGTTCATTTTACATTAAACAAATTGCATATAACAAACGTTATAATTTTTGATTTTCATATTTTTTTATCTTTACTAAAATAAAATTATAAATTAATATAATTTTAAAATTTAAAATTTGCGCATTAAATTTACATATATTTTTTTTAAAACTCTTTTAATAATGTATAGTACAATAGATGGCGCTAGACGACGCTTAATCACGTGACCGGTCACATTATGGAGAGGAAAATGAATAAGGAAACTATTACTGTTAAATTAATCGCAGGTGAGGATGTGCAAAGGGATAGAATTAATTGTTGCACTTATAAAAATTGTTCCCTCACTATTACATATGCATTATAGACTATAAACGAGGTAAGGAAAAGTTTTAGTAGAAAGATATTGATCGTCGTCTTCGACATACAATAGTTATATCATCATTGACTCGATCTTGTTTATTAATTTGTTCTCTTACAAACGGCCAATCGTCAGTTATTAATGAAAGGCACGGCTTAATATATTGGAAAATCCGAACGGATAGGTCACACAATTATTCCAGTTATATATTTTGTTCGTTTAATATCCAACAACGATCTTTAATGGATCATATGTGCGTGTTATTGTGTTTGTTTATCGTTGTGTTCGAAACTGATCAATATTGTTTTGGTGCAGATCATACCGAACAATGCCGCTTTCGGTTAAATAACATACAAGACGTAATAAAGAAAAAAACCTATATTGCATGTTTAACAAATGATATCGATACATTTATATTCATTTCAGTAGAAGTTACCATTAGATACACTCACAAGTACTGAATTGTTTAAAATAATTTCTATTCATTAAGAGTTAATTGTTTTTGGCATTTAAGAAGTAATACTAATAAATTCGGGCCCTATATTTATTCTTTATGTAAGTAATTTGTGTTTATTTCAAGTGCAAAATGGAAAAAACATAAATTTATGGACGAGTCATTTGAGTAGAAGTTACCGTTAGCGGGGGCGGATCTACTTGGGGACTAATGGAGCTTGAGCCCCGGGCCCCCGAGTGCACAAAAGTTGAATTATCATAAGTTTTTAATACTTTTTCTGGTAAAGTTTGTCGTTCAACACCATAAATAAATATATTTCAATTCTGATTTCGATGTTATTAAAAATGAATTTTAAACTCCAATTTAAAGATTCGTAATCTAACAAAAAGTGGGGCCCCGTTGGACTTTGTAAAGCCCTGGGCCCCGAAAAACCTAGATCCGCCCCGACCGTCGGATACGCTCGTAAGTACAGAATTGTTTTAAATAGTTTGTGTTTATTAAGAGTGTCGATCATCTTTGGTGTATAACGAGTAATGCTAATAAATTTGGGTCCTGTATTTATTCTTTATCCGATTTAGTTTACGTGTAAGTAACCTCGTATTTATTTAAAGAGATTTATTTTTAAATATATTTTATAGAATTAAATTTGTAAATTAAGATTTAATTACAATAATATTTTTAAAGCTAAATTTATTGGTAGTTTCAAATGAGACTAACTTAAACTTAACTTAATGTTTATCATATATTATATTTTACTTTTAAAAATTTATTTATAAAATGACTCATTCGAGAATTCTTAAAATATGACTTAAACATTTAAATCTCGCATGTTTAACAGCTGTTTTTGTAATACATTATTTAATGATAAAGAGTTCTCTTAATTAATTTTTTATGTCAACATAATTAAATTTGATGAAAATCTTTAAATTTTCTCAAGCTTCTGTTATTTTTTTAAAAATAAGTACAAAGTAACGCATTGAAAAAGAATTTTATTGCTTATTATATGTTAATTTCCAAATTATAACTTTAGTATTTAGAATTGCATCCATTGCATTGTACAATTTGAAATTTGTGAAATTATCTTGTAACAATCATTGTTAGTAACTAGTTACATTGTTAATAAGTAAGACAAATAGTGTAGTAAATAATGTAAATTTAAATGTAATGGGAATGATTTTATTGAAATTATTTGAATGACAAATGATTCAGATATTTTTCTAGAAATGAAATGCACTTGTCTTTATTACAGACATTAAAGAGAGAAAATTATTGTTTATTGATTTTCAGAATTATATGTCTTAAAGCAAATAAACCGTAATTTTATCATATTGTATTATAATATTTAGAGATAATTACATAATAAAAATTATAGTCATTAATTTCATATTTTTGTAATTATTACAAATAATGTATGTTATCAAAGATGTGCATTAGTAGTTTTCTTAGCATTATTGTATATGACATATTATTTCAATAGAGCCAGTATATTAACCACTTGCCGTCCGGATTGTATAAAAGACTACTTTAAACATTTACTATCTTAATAAAAACAGGATCATAAGCTATTAAAACATAGTCTCTTAAAGCAATAACTCTAATTTTTACTTTTTTATTTAAAAAATGTAGTTTTGTATGCTTGATCTTCTTTCCTATTATCTTGAGCATTAAATAGAAGCTTGACTTGAAAGAATTTTAATCTAAACAAATTGAACTTGCCATTATTTCTGTCTTTAGAAAAAGGGGGGAAAAAAACATTTAAATATTGATAACTCATACTCTATTTTAATTAAGAAAAACTCCAATGTAAATGTATCATACTCAGATTGGAAAAATATTTTTATTTGTTTAGATATGTCAAAATTCGTTATTTACAAATCTTGATATCATTACTCTAATACGATCTGCTTATATTTGTGGTTTTGCTGCTGATGTTGAAGTGATAAAATATTGTAAAATATTTAGAAATAATGTGTATAATATCTGTATGTCTTGTATGTTTTTAATTTATGTGGAAAATTATTTAGATTGATCTTTGAATCGGTGGAAAATTTGCCTTCTCTACATAAGGATATTATAATATTTAGTGATGCAGTATGTTTACATCAGCTTTTGTGTGAAAAAGTATAATTATTGAATGCTTTCTTGTTACAATAAACATTTATTTTAAGTGTAAATGTATTATAAAAAATTATTTCAATCTAAAAGATTAAAAAAGTTTAAACAATGGAGAAGAACCTTTACTACTTTAACTTATTCAAAACAATAGGTTTTTATTATCAGTAGATTCTAGAATCTTTACAAGATAAAACAAACTGTTAATTTTTCAAAGTAGTTTGTAATTGTTTATTGTGAAATGTAAATAGAATTAATTATCTTCCTTTGTAGTTTTATATACAGATATATTAAATAATCACTGCATATGGTTAAGTGTAATATCCGTACAACTAACTTTCATATCCACATTTACGCCAGTAACTGTAGGTAATATTGTATATTAATTATCAAATTTTGCTATTATCTGATCAACGTTATCATATGGTTTTGAAATAATATAAAATGAAAATAAAAATAGTTTATAATTAGCATAATTTATTGAAAAAATGTCTGTTTCCCAAGAAAAAATAATGAAGAATTTACAGTTCTATAAAGAAGACAGTTTTATTCCTCTAAAATTGTTGAAATGTTGAAATATTTAACTTACCTGAATTTTTTATATTTCGATACTGAAAAGTTTATTTATATCTTGCTTGTTACATGGCAGTGGAAATAGTTTTATGTTCTTTATCAGAAGAATAGAAGGAAAAAAGTCTAAAGGTGTTCTAATTTTATAACTAGTAAAAGAAGGGAGATATTTTTGGAATGGAGTCACACTTAAAGAATTAGAATCGGCAAAGAGTACTAAAAATTTTACTGCACACATAAAAAGCTGTAGATAAAAGTTGCATCTTCAGTTCTATAAGTTATAATCTGAGCTGTAAAACATTATAAATGAAAGTGAATAAATCATACTTTAAATAATAGAAATCAAGAAAATAATTCTGCATAAATGCATAATTTAAATGCTACATTTGATAAGAAAAGAAAAATGAGAAAAGAGCAGTAGCAGATACTTCCATTTCTCATTTTAATAATGTGAAAGAATTGTATTTCAAAATAAAAAATGGAATTTGTGTGATAATTTCAAATATCAATGGATGAGAGTATTCTGAGAAATGTTTGCAGAAAAATAATCAGAGAAAATTAGAAAAAAACTATATATTATCAAAAATTGTAATGGATGATATTTAAAATAATTTTAAAAGATATCTTAATAAAGACATAAGTTGGATAATGAATGCAAAATCTCTTCTTTTAAAAAGTTGAAGTTTTATTGTTATATAAGGAATAAGGGTTGTCGTGTCTGCTGTTTTTTATTCAGATATATTATGAGAAATTCAAAGAAATGTGTAAAATGATGATTAATATATCTAAACAGATGTGAAATCCTTGTACCAACAGAAAATTTGAAAGGACCTTATCTTTATTTATTCTCGTAATCATGTGTCAAGCATGACAATATTTGATCACAACAATACAGTTGATAATGACCTGACAACTGAAATATCGCCTGCAACTTATTCCTAAAAATACAGGATTATTATTATTATTATTATTACAATTTGATGATGATAATATATTAATAAACATTTATATAGTAATTATGGTAATTATGAAATTAATTGTTTTTTAATTTGATAATTGGATCTTTAATTATATCACATATCAAGTAAAATATTACAAAGCTTGAATCAATTACTAAATACAAACCTAAATTACTGTATTATTTTTAAGCTGCATTAATACTAATTTAATATTGAAATATGGTTTAAAAGTTGAAGTGTACTGTTGAATAAAGATTAATAATTGGAAATTAACTTTGAATTTTAAGTAATTTTTTTAAAATTATATATTTCAGTTGTTTTAAATTTCACATAACATATTCATTTCAGATGTCTCGATATCATTTTTCCTTCTTCCTTTTTTCATTTGTTTGTTTGTTTTAACATATAATGTACTGAAGCTTTTATTTTTAGTTATGTCATTGCCTCACGGTCTATGGTCACAGCAATGAAATTCATTTCAATATAAATTACAATAATGTTTTACTATTTAAATCTGACTGTCGTGCTTTTGATTTTTCAAATTTCAAAACAAACTCCACTATACAATTCGGTTATAAATATAATAGTAATAATTAAATTTTATTATTTGTGGTTTTTCTTATTTTTGTTTTAATGGTATCATCTAATATCGGTGGATAATAATTAAATCTAATTCCAACTTAATTAATATTGAAAATATGACAATATCCAAATTCCATATTTTAAATTAGAAAGTTAAAATATCAGTGTGACATATTAAGCAAGTGTTTTTATATCTTTACTGGTTTTTGTTTACTTGAAACAACTTCTATTATACCATTTTTTATATTTTCTCGTTATAGTTTTTTTAGTAAGAGTTTGTGGAGTTTTTCAGTTTTAATCAAAGAAATTAATTTGCTGTTTATAATGTTATCTGATTACAAAGTATTCTTTATGAAGGTTACTATAAGCCAAAAGTGATCATTTAAAAATAGCAAAACTAATATTTATTAATCCAAAAAAACATAAATTTAGAAATCTAAATAATGTATTCATCAATTCCCAATGTAAACAGTCAACATTTCTTCCAAATGACAAAGACTAAAGCAGACAAGGATATTATCCAATATATTTTATTACAATTCTTAATGTTACGTGCATTTTGAACTGTATTCCTCTTCGGTACATGCTACAATGATAAAATAAACCAAATCAACAACTACATAAAATAAAACAAACATCCAAAATTACAACTTACCTTTACGTAAGATATTTATTAAGTTTAGTAAAGTTGTTATATAAAATTTGTATTGTAAATATGTTATGTAAATGTATGTAGTAGTTTTGGATGTTTGTTTTGTTTTGTGTAAATATTGATTTGGTTTATTATATCGTCGTAGCATAAAAATAGTTTATACCTTAAACAAGCAATTATTTTATTGTGACATTGTCACAATGCTGGGCTCCAATTTTTACTCATATTTTTAATTTATTTAATTTAAAATACAGTAGAGCATTGATTATCCGAATCAATTGGGGACTGGGGTTGTTCGGAAAATCAACTTTTCGGATAACCGATTATGTAAAAAAAATACATTATTAATATAGTATACACTCAAACCTGTTTTTTGTGTGGTGGATAGGGACTGCATAAAAGAAAATGCATTAAAAAAAATTGCACAAAACTTCATGAGTAGCTATAAAAAATAGTTTTTACAACACAATTAAAAAGTAATTGTTTTTATGCAGTGAATAGGGATTCGCATAAAAAAAAAGTCTCACGTAGAAAATACACTCAAACCTGTTTTTGTGTGATTTTTTATTTGTCCGAGAGCAGAAAACACAACCGACGTGGCGTCGACACTGACATCATTTCCGGCAAACTTTTCCATTTGGCCGACGACACCAACATTCCAATACGTCGAGCTTTTCCCCCAGCTGGGAATATCTGTCTCCGACTGAAACTACGAATTTCTCGAGACCAGAAAGAGCGAGATTTAAACTCGTAAAGCTTTCTACTACAATATTTATAACTGTCAGATTCGTCAGAACTACAAAACAATCTCGATGAAACTAAGGAAAGTTATTATTAACCGCACAAAAAAAGACCGCACAAATAAAAAATCGCACAAAAACAGGTTTGAGTGTACTAGTATATCCCATGTTAAAATTTTTCTCCGTTGCATGTCGCTTCGCATTGAATCTTCATCGATGTTAAACCTGACAAAAAATTTTATAATAATAATTGTGGCTATTGTATCGTTAAAAGTTATTTCATTATTTTGTACAAACAAAATAAATATATTGAAGAATATAAAAACAAAAAAAATTATACTTTAGAAGTTAATCTAGTATCAAAAATGTTCAATTTAGCACAACGTGTGTCCCGACACAGTTTGACTGGAACACTTTTGGTTAACCGATGTTTCGGTTGATTGGTGTTCGGATAATCGATGCTCTTTACCTCAAATTAGTACTGTAGTGTCTTTCTCCCTGTACATCATACTTTTCCTATTAACAACAGAGTCATGCCAGTCATCTATCTAACTCTGTTCAGGAGAGAATTTTTGAATTGAAATAATGAGATTTCCAGTGCAAACCGAAAGTTTGTGGACAGTTAATCAGATCTCTTGTCCCTTAGCTTTCCATATCTGGTCTCATCTTTCGTCTATCTAACTCCGTTCTCGAGATTAAGAAAAGACAGATGGACGACAGTGGGAATTTATAGGTCTACATTTTTTTTCAAAAATTGCAGCCCAATCAGTGATTCTCAACCTTCTTGAAGCTGTGGGACACCATATAATTTCTATTTCACAGAGAATTAACATCAATATATCCAAAAATTGATAAGTAATTCCACGTTTACTATTCTCACAAGACAATAAATCAATAATAATTTTACTAAAAATTGTAATTTTGAGTGCACATTTTTTGATTTATATATTATAGTTCTCATTTCTCTTTAATTATTGAATTTCAAATTAAGATTAAAAATTCCCAACACAACCTTGAGAAGCAAAACTAATGGACTAATGTAGAAACAATTTGAAAGATAACAAATACAATATATTAGAATGTTATGAATCATATCAAAATGAGTAATATACAACTAACAAACATGGAATATGGAAGAATTAAATCATTTGCATTGATGCATAAACCATCTCTACATTAGACAGGTTTCTGGCTTATAGTAAGATTTAACATAGAAAATTGCTCCATTCTGAAGAATAGTTTATTTTATTCATGTTATGTTTTAGACAGATTTTACTGTATTATTTGCACTGTCATATACAACAATACAGCAAAATAAGTTCAGTATATGTAGAGGTTAGCGACAAAGAAGTTCAACCAGCATGTTATATGCAGAAATTGTTCAACAACTAGAAACCGAGAAAGGAACTTCTTAATCCAGTATGTTTCTCTAGTCAGAATTGTGCTATAGTTCTACCATGCCAGGGAGAGGTACATTGATTATTATTGATTTGTTTTTCCAACACAAGTCATTAAAAGCCAGCTAATGGTAACATTTTATTTGTTGTGCATCTACAAGATTTAATATTCAAGATAAGCATTGTGTAGTTACAACAATAGGTATGTATATGACTTGTCTGTACCAGACAACAGCAAGGAAATCACTTCTGGTATAAAATACCACAGTGTATGATGATATAAATGAACAGATGCACATCCTTTTGATGAGTGAACAAGAGGAAAATAATTCATATCAGAGACAACAAAAGTGGACAAAGCAGTATATAAGTGGTTTTTTTGATGCAAGATTTAAGAATATACCAGTTAATGGTCCTATGCTTTGTGAATGTGTAAGATCTTTTGTGTTATTGTTTGGCATTAATGATTTCAAAGGAAGTACAGGTTGGCTGCATAGATTCAGAGAATGATATAATATCATTTATAAAACAATTTGTGGCGAAGAAAATGACACACCATATGATGATGCAGCATTGTGGTAAGACATCATCCAAGAATAATATTCAATGCTGATGGATGATAAATCCTTGTTTTACAAACTGATGCCTAACAAAACTCTTGTATTCAAAGGTGAATGTTGTTAAGTTGGAAAACTTTCAAAGGAAAGAATGACAGTACTGTTGTGCCAATTCTGCAGGTTCTGACATCATTAATTATTGGAAAGTATAAAGATTTATGATGCTTCAAAAAGATGTGCAATTTGCCATGTGAATATTGCTATAATAAATCTTGGATAACATGCAACAGTTTCTATGATTGGATTCTATCATTAGATGAACATATAAAGTGAGAAAATAGGAAGATATTGCTATTTATTGATAACTGTTCAGCTCACAAAAATATTCTAAAAAATATTAAACATATTCATGTTGTGTCCATCTAAATTGCACTTCAGTTTTGCAACTTTTTGATCAAGGAATAATAAATGCAATGAATATTGGCTAATATTGCACTAGAACATGACTAAAGTCCCCATATTTTGGATGCCATTCAAGTGTTTTTCTCTGCTTTGAAGTCACTAAATACAACAAGAATGCAAACTGCTTTTCTAAAGCAGTTATGACAACAGCCAACAAAGAAACTGAAGGTGAAGATTATGATACAGATATTGTAAGCCACTGGAAGCATTTATGCCAAAAATTAAATGCACCAAAAGAAGCAAAGTTTAATGATTTTTGTTGAAGTAAATAAAGATGCCACTTATATTGAAGAAGTGAATGATGAAGACATTGTGGCAGAAATTCTGTTAGAATGTGATTGTAAAGACGATTATGATGAATGAGAAGAGGAAAACAAATTCATAGATTACTCTAAAATTATGATTGCAGATGCAGACAACATGACATGACAACTTCACCATTTCCTGGTGGCATACTGGAATGTTGTGTCACAGTACAGAATTTTATCAAAAAAACTTTGATTATACAAATAACTGTTTGTTTTAACAGCTGCAAAGGTCAGTTAGTTTGGCAATATCTGTTAAACATGGATGAAAAAATATGCTTTTTTGTAATTTCTTCTTGCTGGGTATTGGTTATATGTGTAGTATAGTGGACCTTCGTTATAGCGCTGCTCACTATACCGCGCACTCGGTTATAGCGCAGGCGATGTTTGCGACACGATAAGCTCAAACACGTTTATACAGGTCCATGCGGTGTCGGTGAGTAGCGCATTTTATTGTTACTGCGTATTGAGTAATTGTGTATGTATTGAGTTCCTGAATGTATTTTGAATAGTGTTTAGTTATTGTATGCATGACGAGTAAAAGAAAAGCTTACAGTATGAAAGAAAAGCTTGACATTTTTGCTAAAGTAAAGAGGTGAACTGTGTTACGCTGTGCTGCTCGGTATAACTTGGGTGTTGTTTCCCGCTTGACACTCGCGTTATATCGGGGTTCATTGTATTTAACATAGGGGTTTTGAGTAGTTGAATCTTGAGCAAATATTGGTGAGGAATTTGGATACAGCTTCACAACTTGGAGGCATTAATATATAGATGAAAATGTCATCATAGTTATTTAAAATATCCTAATATGATTGCATTTTTTGCATAAGTTTTGCAAATAAAACATGAGGTTAAACTTCTTTCTCATTGACCTGTATATAAAAACACTAAATAAAGTTTTCATTTAATTTGGATTTATCTACATTAAATTTTTAAGTCAAAAATTGATTCATTTATATGAAATATAAACATAAACCTTCATTATAAATTTCAGTCATTTTTGTATTTTAAATCTATAGATCACATCTGCTATAAAGTAGTAGATGTGATCTATGTCACTTAGACTCTATGTAAGCTAAATGTAATTCATACTGTAATTTTATACATTTTTTAGTGATTTCTTTTGTATCTTTATGCAGGTGTTATATATTATCTTTGCTGATAACCCAATTAGATAACTACTTAGTAACTTAAATTATTAGATATCATTAAACAATTAAATTTCTCATCAACAATTATATTTAAAACTAAAATTTTGATAAAATTAAATTTAAAAAATTGGAAATAAACTTGTTAAAAGTATTACTATAATTTTTGAAGGCACATGGTATGATAAACTATGCTTATATATAATGTACTGTACATGTATATTATATCATAGTACACGTATATATTGTCATGCTATAATAAATTTATTTTAAAGCTGTTCTATTAAATTTAAAGTAATAAATATAAGTTATTTTTTCTCATCATAAATCTAAAAGAAAGAAATTGTGTTATAATTGATAACAAGGTTGAATTTTCATATCTTTATCAGAAAAAGAACTTTTTTAATAACTAACAACATTTGTATTTTATTTATTGAGCTTTATCAAGCAACTTCTTTAATTCCTTTTTACGTTTATTTGTATGAAATTGTTTAAAAATAAAAATGTTTTACTTTACCTTGAATCAGTAGTGTAACTAGAATGTTATTAGAATAAATTAGAATGGTCATACCTATATTCACTGTGAATGCTGTCATGGAAAAACTCTGTCTGTACAAGTATTTACATATGTGTATAAGTTCATTTGTCACATACAAATCCTTGTACTTAATTGATTTTTTAAATTTATTTATTTACAAAAGTATGGGGGGGGCCTGTATTGTTCCTTAGTATCATTCTAATTTAGAGATCTTGTATTTACAGTAATTTTGGGTAGTTAACCCATGAGTTATCTGTGTTTGAAATATAATTTAAAAAGGTGTGGATTATTTAATGAGGTAAGTATATATACCAATTTTAAATCCTAGTAATGAGTTACAGTTGATTCACACTATATGATCGATCGATCAGTCACTAGTAACCAGCGTACCAGATGGACAATTATTTATTCGTGTGTTCATGGTAAACGACACCAAGTGTTCAACTATACTCTCTGCTGTTTTTACAACCCTGATCTATTTCAATGGATTAATATTTAATTTTTTAATAAATACTTGCAATTAAGATAGATTAATCTTCAGTCTAATACAAAATACAAGAAACAAAAAAGAATTAAATTTTTATACAATGATTATTTACAATTAAAAATGCTTTAAGAAATAATTTTAACATCAGTAATAAAATTTTCTGTTTAATGTTTTCTGACTTTATTTTATTATTATTATTATTACTGGACAAAGGGAATTAGTCATAAAATAAAAAGAATAAATTGTATTTATTTTTACACTTAATTTACATATTTGAAACAGTTCATAAACACTGCAATTGAATTATGGGGGTAGCCAGTGAGTACAGGAGTAAATTTCTTGGTATTTTAAAGTGATTTCTCAGTAGCCATTTTCTTGTTAAGACTAAGTATTGTACCATATACACGAGACATTTCAAATGCTTCTTAGTGAAGACTGTACAAACACATCCTTGTGTGTGTACACCACTGCAATAAGCAGTTGTTTTTGCTAATGCATGCTTGGATTGGAAGTTATATAGCTCGGGTGGGCAAGCAAGAGTTCAGTGGAAGCCGAAATGTAGGTTTTGCAAAATGCATGGGAACTGCAGTTCTGTACTGTCGTGGTGGATAGTATGGTAAGGCACGTGATTTTATTATATAATATAAATATAATATAAAACAAATATTGAATTTTTTTAATAAACGTATTTTCACAAAATTGTAAAAATAATAATAAAAAACAGAAATTAACACTTTCAGCAAGAGCCGCATTTGCCCATGTCTGTTATATAGTATTTTACATTTTATACACATATTAGTTTAATTAATGTAAAATGGATTTCTACATTACAAGATTTAAAAATAAAGCAAAAAGTATTCATCTTTAGTTCAGTTTTGTTAGTCATTATTTTAAATTAAATTTAACAATTTTATTTAATTCAAAAATTATTGTAATTATTATTCGATAGTTATTATTAGAATAAGGTAGCAGTCTAACTGCTTACTTTTAAAAAAGATTTTATATTATCAAGTAATTACTACAGTAATAGATTCATTAGCCAAACTATAAACCAGAAATTAATATGATTATTATAGAATATTTGGCTTGGTTGTTAATGTATATCTAAAATGATTTGTTAACAAAAATAAAACAGAAAAAGCAATATTTTACTGTTTGAGATGACACTTATAAATTGCATACCACTTAATTATCTTGCTTTTGGTTGCTACTCCAGACGTATACAATATATGGTAGGGTGGGTTATACAAAGGTTTTATTTTTATCCTTGTAATTTTGTGTGGTGGTGTTAATGCTACTACATGTTATCCACTCAAAATTACAGTAATATTATAATTATAAAATTTAAATGTGTTATGTAAATATTGTATTCTATTGTAAGAAAGTAAGAATATCAAATTTGTATATACAGTGGTACCTTGTACTTTAAATTTCAACACTTCAGACTTCAAATGCTAAATTCCACAAAAATTCTCTTTGGAGTTCAAACTGCCCACAGTGAAAAATGCACTTGAAGCATAAAATAACCTGAACCAAGAATACAATCTCAAATTTGCAATAATGTGTTAAATTTCACAACTGTTAGAATTAAATCACACATCTTTGTTAAGTAAGGATAGCTATTAAAAAATTACCAAAAACTTTGTTCAACCTAATATCACCTTTACTTATTAATCATGGCTTGGTATCAACTGACCATTCAAAAACATGAACGCGCAAAATTTTAAATTTTATTTTATTTTACCAAGTTTATTAAAACAGAATGACAGTGTTATAAAGTTCTAGAACAAGATTTAGTATTATAGAAAGCATTCGTTAAAGATGAGATATATAATAAAATATGGTTATCAAGGTCATCTACATGTAGTGAAACCATCTTTTTCATAATTACATAATAAACATCAATTGTAAGGTTTAGTGCAGTTTATTTTTGTTTGAGTTATAGAAGTGTTTTAAAATTTCAAATTAATGCAAGTAATGTAGTCGTAACATCTACTAAACTTGCATTATTCAACTTTAAAGCACTCTATATATAAATGCTTAATGTAATATGAATTAAACTTTATTCTTATTATTGCTATAGATTTTTGTATTAAATCTAAAACAGAAAATTGGATTTTACATAGGTTATATCTCTATTTTGTATTGTATAATTGCATAATTTTTTAGAATATTCTTTACGTGTCGTGTCGTGTCGTCATAAGTATGTTATGTTAATCTGTTATCGATTGAGGAAAAATCTGTCAAATCAGTATGCACATTTTTATAAGGAAAATTCATAAAAGATAATTTAACTTGAAAAATAAATATGGTGAGTAAAATTATTTTAGATTTGTTAGAAAAATATTGATGTTAATGAAGATACTATTTTCACATATAAATGAATCTAAAAGAGTTTTTAATAAAGCTTTTTTCTAGTGCATAATTTATAAAATATGCACTAGAAAAATAGTAATCTGCATAAACTGTGGCTTTGTGAACATTTAAGTCCACAATGAGAGCAACCGGCTGACCAAAGACGAGCCTAACATATCCGGATAACTTAACCCAAAAATTTCTGAGCTGACCTGGTCTCAAATCCAGATCTCCAGAATAGTAACTTGCCTTTACCATCTGCCATCTTCTGTTTATGTAATAGAAAATAATAATTTATGTAGTTAGACAATGCAAATTTCAGTCATGTATTCTCATATGGGATAGATTGTAATTATCGAAATTATCAATAAAACGTTTTTAAATTATGTTGTTGTTTACTATAAAATAAAAAAACTGAAAAAATTAAGGTGATAACTAATAGATCACACAGACCTTGTGACTTTAGCAATTGTAATTTGATGAACATTAACATTTTCAGTCTCTTCGAGACCACCCGAAGATGGCCTCAGAGACTGAAAATGTTAGTGTTCGTCGACTTACGGCTGCTAAAATCACAAGGTTGGTGTGATCTATTTAATGGAACAAATAAGTTGCTAAGTGATATATTTTAAAAATAGTTTAATACACTCCAATTAAACCAGCTACTGATATACCTATATATTAATAAACCTATCATACATATAGAATAATAGTGAGATCGAGACCAAAGTTTTAAACGCGAAAATGTGTACGTCGGACGTTTGGCGCCTCTTTCCTGTAAGCCTAGAAGTTTGACAGTGGTGTTTGGAAAGTTAGTGGAATCGTGTTCAACATTCCAAACGCCATTGTCAAACTTCTAGGCTTACAGGAAAGCGGCGCCGAATGCCCAACATACACGTTTTCACGTTTAAAATTTCGGCCTCAACCTCGCTAATATAGTATAATTTAACTTGTACAGTACATTTATATTTTATCAAAAAATATTTTTAAAATTTTATTTTATGAATTTGTTCATCATATATCTAAATAGTAAGGCTGTTTATTGTATATATTCACTCAAAATAGTTAAACAAGACTTTTTAAAGGCTGTTAGAAATAATTAATCTCATAAAAAGTATTGGGTTTCATCAGAATAACATAACGTATGTGGAATTCAATTTTGGAGTTTGTAATAAATTACGTAATATTTTCAATATATAAATTCATAAAACGCTTTCCTCTATAATTACAAATTATCCTGTTTTGTAAATCTTTTTTTTCTTTTATTATGTAATAATTAATTATAAAATATATATATAGTGTTAATTCTTAGAAAAAAAAGAATATAATTAGTTTTAATGAAGTTAGAATAAAATAATTTAGAAATAGAAGTATTTAATTTGTTTCATAATTTTACGTAACTATTACAGGTTATAATTCATTTGTTTGAGTTAATAATAAATCATATAAAAGAGAGTTAATTCGAGAGATATGATATACATTTCTTTGAAACTCATTTTGAAATTAAATACTCGACGAAAATAATAATAAAAATTTCGATTTTTAAGTCGAAAGATTAAATTTAATATCATTTTGTTGAACAAATAAGAAATCAAACTATTGAGATTCTGTTCAAAACATTAATTTTGAAGAATGTATGTGTGTTTCTCAATGACAAATGTAATCTATAAACAAGTGCGTAGCAACAAACAACATATTATCATATTAGTATACTTAGCATAACAACCAAATTAAATTATTGAATAATTGTATATAATTTTACATATTTTTATTAATAGCATAAAAATATTAAAGATAGATAAATATTTATTATAAATAACACAATTATATATTTTTAATATTACGAGCGTATAAAACACTATGAAAACGGGTTTATTTATACCCGTCTATAGCAGTTGCATTCATATAAAATTGTCATTTTTAAATTGGATTTTATACATTCTTAATTAACTATAAATAGCATATATATTAATAAAAAATATTAAAGTTCTATTCTTATATTTAAAACAGTATGATTTTATATGCAGATTTATTTTATTTGTAAAATTGTTATACATACATAATTTCAGTTTGAAATATTAAAATTATGTAAAAAAAATAGCTTTTATATCAAATTTTTATGTTTATTATTAATTAAATAAAATATATTATACACCGTTTATGAATTGTTTTTTTCTTTTACTAGTTTTGGTGTATTAGGATTCACTGCAATGGAAAAAGTATTGACTGAATGAACAAACAAGTACCTCTGTGCAATGATAGTAATGTACAGTTGAGATTTTTATGCCCAAGTGATGTTCCAGAAGTGAAAAGATTATGTACAGAATGGTTTCCGATTGAGTAAATAAACAAATCTTATTTTTATTATCAAATAAAATTTAATAAAAAAATTTAGTATTTAATTAATGATGATAATATACTAACTATTTTCTATGTATCTACTATGTATCTATCTATATCTTAAAAGTAAACTATCATAATTGTAAATTTATAACTGTTTATTATTTATATATAGGTTTGGCATTTAAATAAAAAACATGATATTAGCCCAATATAATGGATTTTAATAAGCAAATAGCATTTAAAATACTTCATATCTAATGTTAATCTCTAATTTTTGATAAGTATGCATACAGCTTCTACTTTATTGGAATGTAAATATAATAGAAACCATATATGAATGTTACAAGTCAAATTATAAGCTTTACACGATTTTATACCAATTTAAAAATAATAATTTTAATATATTTTTAAAAATAAAACTAAAAATGTTTTTTGAAATTATGGCGGGGGTACCCTCACCCCCATATACATCGCTACAGTGCATACATATCGTGATTAAATTCGACATTTGGTTACGTGTTTCGGGTTTTGGAGTGGAGCCGTCACCTAAAACATTATTATTAAAGTGCACCGAACTTGGGCGTCCTTAAACTCTCGACCTTCCGTCTTAATTAGAAGCGGATGAAATTTGAGTTTCAAGATTTGAGGACATGATGCAAGTTAAATAAAAGCATTTAAAAAAGAGAGAACCTAATTAAAAACATGCACGTCCTTGAAAATGAAATTGCTTTTATGAATTTATTACACGATTAATATTAATTCTTCCTAGAGTAAAGTTGAATAATTATACTATATAATAAGACAGGATGAGTGCATCCTGAGAGCATAACTAATTGGAATAAATCTGAAGGGCATAATTTTGGTTTCTAACTACCTAATGCATTTTATTTTTCTTTAAGTTTTTATTTCTTCCTTACACAGTTTATATATTGAAATGTTTGTTTTAAATCTATAAATGTATATTTTTGTTTTGGAGTTATTTTACTTGTAGAAATAATATCCATTTTTTTTCATTTTTATTTTATTTCATTAAAATTTGATTATATTCATACTTTCAAATGCATATCAAATTTATTTCTAGTGAATTAATTTTATCATTAAATATATAGAATATTGAGTTATTTTAGTAAGAACTGTAAGTCTTTTTTATTTGTTTTATTTTAATGTAAACTGTGATAAAGAAAAAATTGTATCATGCTATTAAATATTTTTTTTCCTTCCGAATGAAAATCCAATTAACCTAAAACTAAAATTTACAGGTTATGTTTATTATATTTGTAAATGCAAAGAATTTTTAAAAACAGATAAGAAAATTAAGAAATCTAATTGTGATAAAACAGTTTTATAACTAATTTAACAACTTGTGGATTACAACCGATAAAATTGATTGCAATCATGTATGAAGAAATCTGTACAAGTTTCTTTTATTTAGAGTTAGCCATTCATTTTTTGTATTTCCTGTATACTATTAATTAACCTACATTTTATTGTAGATTTTTTTCAATTGCATTTTGCAAAATTCAGAACAAAACATACCTTTATTATCCTTGAAGTTTTGTGTACAAAAAAATCAGCATATCATTTTAAATGAGCTTTTTCTTATAAAGCTAAGTCAATTTAAGTGAGTTTAATTGATACAAAATCAATATTTACTATAGAAAACAATAATAATAATTATTATTATTATTGTTATAGAACATTCTGTAAATCGTTATCACAATATTTTATTCTTATTATAAAATTATTAAGTCTAAAAAAAATTCAAAACTCAAATCTATTATATTCTTGATAATTAAAGTTTTTAGTTTAGCTGCTTTACTATCTATAATATATATCATTATTATCTTTAAAATTATGTTTATTTTGTTGAAATGTAAATAAATAAAAGTAAAACATATTTTTTGAAAGATCTTTGTATATATTTTATAAATATTGACAACAAACAAAAACCGCTTTATTTATCCTTCAAAATATTCTTTCTCCAACTCAATGCATTTAACCAATTTTAAAACTCAGTTTTCATAAACCTCTACAAAGCTTATATGTATAATACTATATTTTCACTTCTGGAAAGAGGAAAAAGTCACAAGATATAAGATCTAGAGAGTAAGGCTGTTAGCTTGATATTCAGGTCAGTAATGATATGTTTGAGCAATCAGAATGGTTTTATTCTGATGAAGAATCCAATCATTTTGTGTATAATCAGGATGTTTCTTCGATTTCTTTAGGATCCTTGAATAATAATACTCTTCTAGTGATAGTTCAATTTCACTGAATACGGTCATCATAGATGCTCTTTTATCTCAAAAAAAAAATAATAAAAAGATACTAGATCCATAACTTTGCTTGCGCTTTGTTTCAATTTTACCTTTTTTTTAGTTAGAGGTTACTAGGATGTCTCCAAAGAACACATTCCAATTTTGTTGCTGGATCAAAATAATGAAACCATGATTTATTATAGGTTACAACAATATTTGGTTTATGATGAAGTCTTACCTTCCACTGTTTTCACAATGCCACTTGATCTTTGACTGTCTTCTGTCTATTCCGAAATTTCTTAAGCCAGTTAAACACTTGTCCCCGTGATAAAGTGTCTCAATGTTCCTTAAATGCTCTTTGAATCAGTTTGAATGTTTTCTGTGAGTAGCTATTAAATTTTTAGATTTGTCTATTCTAACAAAATTTAATTGCTACTCTTTGTTCATGTTCAGATCCATATCAAATATGTGCTATACTTCTTTATTTGGTAGCCTATGGTAGTTGAATGAAAAGACGTGCCTTATTACAATATGCCCTATTGCATCTAGAGTAATGACATTGAAATATGTCATGAGTGCAGGTAATTAGTTTTTGCAAATATAGAGCAGCTCGAAACTTTTCAAACTGTTTTTCTATATGTAACATTACTGCATAGAAAAAATACTCTAGAAAATTGTTATTCTTTATTAAAATGGCAATTTTGCAATTTTTTTTGTTTTACATTCACTCCATTCTTTTCTTTAAATGTGTATTTCTTGAGACATTGTCATAAAAAAATTAGTAGAAAAAAATATATGTAACAGATTAAAGTTTTTCCTTTATTTTATTATTTGTAAAAATATTTTTAACTCTACTCTATGCACATTAAGAGAGCTTTTTTTCTCATATCCATTATGGGTTGGTCAGGCCCATGGTAGGGGTGATAACTAGATGGTATGGGATGGGGCATAATGTGTCTGGGATAGAAACCATCTGTGAAAAATTCCTGAAATTATTGGATTGGCCTTGACCTCTGGTCTATCAGAGCAACAAGCCTTTACCACCTTGGCCACCTGTCCATCATTATTAGTAAAATATATTCATTAATCATTACAGAAAACTAAATAATATATGTTAATAATTTAATCTGATGTCACTGGACTATCTAATAATTTAGATACAATTAATTTATCAATTCAATTTAATCTAAATTCACTTTATAATACTAATAATCTATTACTGATTCAGTCTAAATTAATATATATAATAAATGCAATTGATATTAGTTATACAGCTGAAGTAGTGTACATAACCACATGCTTAACTTCTATCGTTTATACATCTATTATTTAAGACAAACTTTCTTATTCTGTGTGTACCTTCCTTGTAATTGAAAGAAATGATTCTTGGTAGACGACCTTACAGCAATGGTTAGAAAATTTACGGTTTATTTTAAGAGGTTTTAATCAAATGCATTTCGGGTCGGTTTATGTTTCCAATTCCTCTTTAGTGCTGTTAAAAATACAAATCATAGTAAGGTTCACGACATTATTAAATATCAAGTAAAAAAAGGGGAATACAATAACATAAAACTTACATATTATATGATGGTACTGTACATCTTAAAATTATGTTTCTATTCTTAATTTTTATCCCATTTCAAAAATAGATGACAAAAAAACTCAATGAATATTTTAGTTATTAACATTTACACTTTTTTATAAAACTCATCTATACCCTCAAAATTAATCCTTTTGCCATTTTATAGTAATTAAAAATATATAAAGTTTTTATAATAAAATCTCATAAAAGCTGGGAAAGTTAGGCAACTCATTGCTAGATTTAAAAAAAAAATAATAAACTAATGGATATGTCTTAACACCTTAATAGGTGTTAAGACTTATTTTTTTAAAACTGTAAAGTAATAATTACAGCAACTGCAAAACATTTATTTATTTGCATGTCTACAAATGTGAAGTTTTTTATTTATATACTAGTTTTTCGTGCATATAATCTACTAGTTGACTGTATTTAAAAGATCATTTTAAAGGGATGTACGTTATGTAATGGGTGAGTTATATACAGATTTCAAATTGCAATAATAAACTCTAACATATGAAGCAATGGATACACTTCCATAGGCGCAGAGTACGTGTGGAGAGGTTATGCAAAGATTTCATTATTATTCCAGGTTACATGCATGAAAATATAGTACTTATAACAAGTTTACTCTAGACAATTTTCAATTTACTTTATAAAACTTTGCCTTGTTCAATTAAATTTCAAAATTTTTTTATTTTTCTATATAAGAAAATGTTTTTTTAAAGGAAACTCTTGTGCGTAAAAACAAAAATTAATTATTTGGTGTATTTTCACAGATATCCAGACAATTGGTATGAAGAAATTACATCTAGCCAGCAGTTTTTTTCTCTGGCTGCAGTATACAAGTTACAGATAATAGGATTAATAGTGGCAGAAATTAAATCTCAATCAAAATGTAACAGAGAGGTAATGATTTAAAATTTAATAATTAAGTTTTTAATTACTTACATTTGCTATAAAATTATGAAGAGTTGCTGCTATAAAATAAAAATTGCATTATAATTTACCATTTTATGATATAAAATTTGAATGTAAGAGAAATCATTTAAAGATTAATGATTAATATTTTTTCCGTTAGATTTTTCATCTTCTGTTAAGTTTAAAAATCTAACAGCAAAAATTTTTAAAGGAAATTGCATGATGAAATTTTAAAAATTTCATCATGCATAGTGTAGAACCTTGGTTAAATGGGTCTTGGTTAGTTGGAACTCTACCGTATTTGTTGAAGAGGTATTAGTTTTTAAACAGGACGTTTCAGTAAGATTGGAAAAAATTTATACCATATTTTAAGAGGATCGGGATTAGCAAAACAGTCCCAGTAAACATATGCCTAAGAATGAATTGTTCTTGAAGTATTGTATATGCATTGATATTATATGTCAAAAAACAAAAAATACTGTGAAATCCATGTGAAGGATTTAGTTGTTAGAATGGGATTAATAATAAAGAAATTTCTAGGAAAGGTTAGAAATCAAAAAATCTTGATGATGATTTGAATTGAAGAGATTTACCACAATTAGTGAAGCGATAGGAGCAGGTAGAGGACATTTTGAATAATTTTTGTAATAATTACGCAGTTTCAAAAATTCATATACTTTTAATAAAAGGTTTTTATTGCAGTAAATGCAATAATTAACTATTTATTATAATTATTTATTTGAAATGAATATTCTTTCAAACTATGCATATAACTTGAGAACTGCTTGTTCTTATATGTATTGATATCTCAAAACTTGATATGAATTTTATTTCCAAATTTCTTTAAAATATTCCTTATTAAAAAAAAAAATAGTTTTTAACTTATATATAAAGAACAAAATTTGCTGTTCGAATTTTTGATGATTTTTATAATAATTTTTTTTATGAGATATGTTTTTTCCAACAATTATAATGCTGTTATATATTATTTATTAGAAATAGTTAAACCTAGAATTAATTTACTCAGAAATAATGTTTTGTAAGTTATACTGATTTATTTTATTTACTTCAAATTTATTGACAAAACACATTACAACACTTAATAAATAATTAAAAATCTAATGTACTACTTACTTAACCAAATATTTGTAATAAGAATACAAAAGTTAATTTATAAAATTATCCTATACATTTTCCTGTTTTCCGATTTATGTTAAGAACAATTAATTTTAATAAAACATAACATCACTCATGACCTCTTGGTTAAAAGAAGTCAAAAAACAAGTATAAACTAGACCCTGTAGTTAAACTTCTGAATTAATCAATGCATCTTTTACAGTGGGTGAAGTTAAATATATCTAAACGCAAGCAAGTCTGTTTCTTCTCCACATGGATATACTCCAAAACTCTTCAATCTATCTTCAGGTTCATTGCTATTCATATCCCCCTGATGCAATCCAACTCTATACTGCCTCTTACAGAATGATGATGGCCTCACAGATGACAAATGGAGTAATAGTGTGTATGTTGTCTCATTCAATGAGGAAACCAGCTTCAAAACAGTATATATCAGATACAGCTTCCCAGTACTGAAGTAGATTTGCAGATGGACAGAATCATCAGAACTGCCCCTCATCCCTTCCAGCATAGAAAAATGTGAAATTTATAACATGATTACCAATGAGTGTTTAAACAGAAGGGACAAGGACTTCCCTGCCTGGCAATATCTCCTTAGTTTTACATGTTAACTGCCATTGTCATAGTCCATCTTCCCATCTTCCTTTCTAATCCACATTGGCATTCTTCCGCTTTCATCTATTTATGCCTGAAGATGGCATGTTAACTGTATCAAAAATGTTAGCATTCCTTCAACTTTACCCATAATTAATGATGCATTGAGTAATTTAGAAATAAAAATTTTAGTGTTTTAAAAAGAACATATTTTAATGTGATGCAATAATCTCATAATAATGAAAGTACATACATTCATAACAGGCCTTTCCTTGTAGAAACCTACAGGAGATGGAGTTTTTATCCTCTTACGAATTAATTTTGTGTATCTTCTATACATGATTATATTTTATCTTAAATCAGATTCATTATCTCAGGTGAGGTAATAGAAAATAAACATGCCAGATGAAATTTCAGTTGTTTGTTGTAATCTTATCATTTTATTTTTTATAATTGAAATAAATATGATTTTTATACAACTTTCTTTTGTTCATTGTGCACATTTTGTATATATTTCTATTTTATATTCATTATGGATGATATGATTTTCGTTTGAAGTTCTTATTTATAAATAACAAGCAAATAAAAAGAAAAACTTATTTTAAATTATCTTTGTTAATAGATCATATAATAATTTTTAAAATTTTGTTGTTTTAAATAGGACCAAGGACTTTTATCATCGCATTTTGCAAAGAATACTGAAGTAGCTTACATATTGACTTTAGGAGTAGTCAGAGAGTGCCGTCGAAATGGAATTGGTAAGAAATTCTATTCTTTTATTTCGTGTTTATTACTGAATATTAATCTATTTTACTCGTCATTAGCAACTCTCCTTTTAGATAGCTTAATATCTCACCTGACAACAAATCCAGAAGAGAACAATTGTAAAGCTATTTATTTACATGTACTGACTACTAATATGACAGCAATCAGATTCTACGAACATCGAAACTTTCGACTGCATTCTTACCTTCCTCTGTATTATTCTGTCCACGGTAGCCTAAAAGATGGATTTTCGTACGTCCTCTACATAAATAGTGGTCATCCTCCGTGGACTTTACTATATCCTTTTCAGTATTGTGATTTATTATATTATTTAAATATAGAAAAATTACACACTTCTTTTGTTAGAAGTTATAAAATAGAAATTGTAATTTTTCCAAAATCATTCAAACAAATTATAATAATTTATAACTTCTAAAAAGTGTGTATCAAGAATCAGATAAAATCTTAAACAAAAAGAAAGAATTCAATCATTTGTCTTCTTTATAAAACTTACAAATTAAGTTTAAACAAACAAATTACTTTACCTTTAAAATCTGGGTGCATCTTAAATTTGAAGTAATAATTTCCATAGAAAAAATTGAATGATAATTAGAAGTAAATATAGTTAAAAGAATTTGTCATAAAACATTAAAGCACTTGAATATTTGAAGCAGTAGCATAGATAAGAGAGAGAAGTCCACCTTGGGTTACACTTTTGGTCTATCTTGGTTACTGGTCTATGAAAATATAAGTTTTTGTAGGGATAGTAGAATGATGCAAGATATCAAACAATATTATATCTTTCTATAAAAATGCTTATTGTTGGAAATTTCTGACAACGTTAAGGACTGTTCTGTCGTAGATGGTATTATTGACCATACTACTTATTTAAGTGCTTAGTCAATAATAACATTGAGAACAGCGGTCTAATTTTTTCTTAGGTTTTTCCTATGGCTATATTTTCACTTGATGTATATTATGTTGTGTTTTTTGTGGTGTCAGCAAATTCAAGGACAACCTTGGTGGCAGAAATTCTAGCTATACCATTGATTTTAAAGTCTACACTGATTAATTTTCTTAACTATACTGCTGGACTTTAAAATCAGTGATGAAGCTAGAGCTTGTCTACTTGCTTTCCAGATATTGTTTGCAGTTGATAAGCCTTGCAAGTGTACTGTCTTTATGCCTTTGTTTAGTCATAGAAGTTCAGATTCTAAATATTTTTATGTTAGAATATTTTTTATATTACATAGAGGAATATGTGATTTTATTACATTTGACTGTAAGCTTATTCTTCTCTGGAAAAAAATTATGAGTAATATGGCAGTCTTCTTAAATTCAGGTTATTCTAAGTTTGGAAACATGAAAAAAAGTGCCTCTTAAATTTGAAATAATACAATATTTTTATTCTTTTACTCTGTGCCCGTGGCTGGGTACTAAGATGGCCCTTTTTTTTTCCCCAAGCCCACAATGGCTAGAGGGATGGGACCCAACTTACTGATATAGACCATCGCCCGAAGAATTCCTGAGGTTTTTTGACATGTTCTGATTTGATCCCAGATTGCTAGAGCAATAGGCACCTTGTCACTGTGACCATCCTGCTGACAATATTTAGTTTTATTTAAATACTAGCTCAATTTAGAATCATATAGTTAATTTAAATATAAAAATCCAGTATTTTTGTATATAAATTTTCAATAATTACAATAATATAAAATATGTATACAGTCAAACCCTGTTTATATTTTTTTCAAGATAACCAAAAAAAAGTATTGTATTGTACAAGTGAATATATTCTGTGAAATGATAACTGATGACTCATACTGGTGTAGTATGTCATCTGCCAAAACTCCAGTCAAGTGAAAGAATGAAGACTCATTCTGCAAGTTATCCATTTCAAAGTGAGTAAATATGATGTACAAGTGTGAAATCACATAACTGAAGTGTTTTATAATGGATAAAGTACCATGCAGAAAATATTTAATATAAAAATGTACCATACAATTGAGAAATGTATAAATGGGGTTTGACCATTTATATTTTTTTAATAATTCTATTATCTTTAATCAAAAAAAACAGATTATATCAAGCATTGGAGTAGTTTGGCTCTCCAAATGAAAGTATGTTCATTACCAAAACATCTGTTGCAAATGATGAGAAGGCTAATTACAAAGTTATGGCCATTTACATCTTAAAATTGCATGTACAAAAAAAAACTACATATGCAAAAGCTGACTTCATAGTAAAAATTGGTGATGTACAGCTGGATAGAATATCATTTTTTTAATATCTACATTAGTAAATATATATATATATATATAATAAATTATTAATCTCAAATTTGCATAAATTAATTTTGTGATAGAATTGCAGATTGAGATTTTGTAAATTTCGAAGATGTTAGCACAGTTTTAATTATTTCTATAGGTTAATTGTATACATTTAAATATAATTAAATTATATCTCACCACGCAAATATGCCATAAAGAAACAAAGCAGAGCAATTTATTTAAGTCCATAAATTGCTTATAGCAATTAGGATGTGCTTATAATGTAAATATATTTAGTTTCATAATTTATGTGTAAAGTTCTATTGTAATATAATGAATGATTCCATTTGATAAAGGAAACTTGTATTTCGTATGCCATTCTGTATTGAAAACGATCCTAACGAATTGTGATAAGTGCAATTTTCTCATTTTTAAATGTTTTTTTCCACTGTATACGATTATTATTATTTTCAACATATTTATAATTACGATATTTTCATGAGAATAGATAGTGAGGCTGCTTTAATGCACTTATCACTGAGACTATATGAAAATATTTTTTAATAAAACTCAAACTTTTCTTTGTTATTGAGTTATGTATATTTATTTTCAAACAAAATGATGATAAATAAAAAATTGTCCATTATAAATACAGTTATTCTTCTTGTGGCTCTTCCATAATCATGTTAATAAGGATTTCAAATATGCATAAATGATTAAATTTATACAGATAGAAATCAAGGTCTATACAAGAAGGTCGGGACACGCGTACTGGAGCCGCCATTTTGGGCCTTTTTGAGTCGCACGTTTAAAACAAACTCGTACGAGTAGTCAGTTTTATACGGCATTAATTAAACTAATTTATTCAATTTTAGTCATATAAAAGTGACTGCTCGTACAAGTTTGTTTTAAACGTGCGACTCAAAAAGGCCCAAAATGGCGGCTCCAGTACGCGTCTTGACTTTGATCGCAATCACCCACAGGTTGTGACATCTATCTATAGTACAAGTTATCAAATCATCCATGAAAACTAAATCCTCATGATTTACAAAAATTTAAATTGCTTCTACTTAAAGATTTAGCAAATTAATCAAACTGTTTCTAAACAGAAAAATAAAACTAATACAAATTATTTTGTCTATATTAATTTTATTCTTAGTAGCTATTGTAATATTTTACTAACAAGTAAGTAGGATTATTAGTAATATTTTAGATAATAAAGCTAGGACATTGCCCTAAATGCCTGTTTTGTTTCCTAAATATTAGGGCCTCTATATCAAAATGTATATCAGAGAATGTTGATTGATTTATCAAACAGTAAGTTTGTCTAAAAATGGCATAATTGCAGATGTGAATGACACTTGGGACCTAAACAGAGCTGTAGAGCATGCCCATAGGAATCATACCTCTACGTGTGACTTTGCAAGATACAGCCCCTGGAAATCGGCCTATTTACAGGACACAATTGGGAGTCATGCCGTGCAGTCTGCTAAGAGTGCTCATGCTTAATTATTCATTCCGGGTGACTATGCTGGCTTTGAGTACTGTTTATGGAGTATTTGATGTAATATGGTTTAGGGGGTGTGGGTCTCACCCCACCCGGGCACTGAGGTGCGAGTGATAGCAAGCACCGAAGCACGACAACGTGCGGAGCGTTGGTCAAGGTTATATGGCTCCAAATTATTTGAAAAGATTTTAAAATAGCTTCAAAAAATGTTCGTATAAAATTCAAAAACTGGATTTAATAAACAAAAGGTGTATAAAATGAATATATTACATTACATAAAATAAATCAACTTTTTTTTTATCCATATATGTTAAGTAACAAGATCTCAACTTAGATTTCAGGAGAAGTCAAAATTGCTGTTTAATTCAATTTCAACTGAAGGATGGTTGATCTTAGGACTTGCAATACATTCTTCTATTGTGTTCATATACTTGTATTTTTCATACAAAAAGATTATTCCTGGCTTCTTTTTTCAAAAATATTTTAGTGAGGGTTCAGAGCCTCACACACAAAATTCAGAACATTCTTACAAAATAATCAGAGATTTTATAATCGAAAATATATCCAACGCAACTACGCATTTTATCCTTTTCAATACAGTGGGTGATCGGTTAACGAACATAATTCGTTCCAAGACTTTGTTCATTAACCGATTATTAATTTACCATAGGTTTTATGGGAATTTGATTAATTTGTTCTGGAGATCCCAAAAAATTCCCAAACTTCCATCTCGGCTTAATTCCACATCAGCATATTTGCTTGCAGTGGTTACATACCATAAATTCTACATTCCATTTTTATGCTTATTAATTTCACCTTTCTTGAAATAGAGAATATTTTCCAGCTGGGAAATGTGATATAATGGCCTAATCATCAGTTGGAAAAATTGAGTACATAAGAACTTTTGAAGACAAGCAGAAAATGAAGAAAAATTCTGTTTTCTGAAAATTGAAATACCAACATCAGATATTGTTCTGGATATCATTGGAAGGTGGTCAAAATTCAATGATGGATGCACAGATAGTCCTCAATTTATGATGGTAATCCCATTGTAAGTTGAACATCAAAAAAATATTGACGTTAATGGGATGAGGTTCTCGATCCCACGCCTATGTATACAGTATGATTGATTTTAATCAATCCACTGAAATAACTTGAAAAATATACATCCTACCAAAAAAACCATTTAACAAAAAACATTAGACTTCAAAGGGCTATCAGTTTCATCAGAGACAGCACTGTAATTGATAAAAATGGAAACCCTCAGTTTTTATTGCATATTGTGATTTTATATCAAAAACAAACTTGTATCTTCTGATTAGTGCATCTTTTGAAAAGATAAGAGCATTTGAAATTTTACGCGCTGCCACACAGTTTGTGTGAATCCGTGAAGGTCGTTAAAAAAAGAGAGGATGTTACAAAAACTGATTCCACCAAATAATCGTTTCCTAATTTTTTTAACAGTTTATTATTTGAAGAAAAGAATGATGCCACAATATATTAAAGCCATCAAGTTTATGGTAAAGAGAACTTGATCTTGGTTCCACCAAATTCCACCTTCTGATAAGTGCATGTTTTGAAAAAATGTTTCAGGTAAAATTTTGTCATTGATGTAGAATCATAATGTAAAATTGGGGATTTCCATTTTCACTATGATTTAAACTATGACCTTGAAGTTTATTGGTTTAATACCAATAGACTTCAAGGGAAACATGAGATGGGACTAATGTTTTTGGTTCAATGACTTTTTGTAGGATATGTACTGTACTTTTCGAGTTATTTCACTGGACTGACTAAATTGGACCACCCTGTATATATTGTAATCAGATAGTGCACAAGTACCGTAATACAATACAACAATGCTGTTTAAGTATACATTGTACTATAGTGAAATATTTTCCCTTCTCAATTAAGTGGTTATTTGTTTGTTAGCAAGACGAAAGTGAGTCGCTCGGATACCAGTTGTCTCATAGATCTCCTCCATCTGGAATCCGATCACATGACCAAAGTCTAACAAAAATAAATTGCCATCACATAACCATCTTGTTGAAAGTAGCATTATGAATTTCTTTCATTTAGTTAGCCTATGAAGAGAATATCTGAATGTTCTGCGTCGATAGAACGGGACACTGTGTCATCCTGATGTCGTATCAAAGAGGTGCTAACCCTCTGGTCACAAAATATTTTAAAATATGATTAAAAATTTCAGCCTGCCATTGTGACAATGTTTTAAAATACTTTATTTTTGTCTTAATAGTTGAAAAAAAAGCATCACCTATGTAGAAAGTTTTGATTTTTCATTTTGGAAATATTTAAACTTGTGTATCTAACAGCTTACATTTCTGACATGTCAGTAATATAGCCTGTTAATATGAATTTATTTTTTCAGAATTAACTGTAATTGATACCGCAATATTTTAGCAGCTTTTAAATAATTAAATTGTTACAACATATGTATTCTTCTCTGAGTTATATATATATATATATATATATATATAAATCTGTTGTATATGGTCAATTTTAGCAAAAGATCATCTTTATTGCTTTATATAAACAATAGTAGACTGATCATAGTTATGGGGGGTGACTCTGAAAGTTTTGCAATACAGGAATATTATAAGGCTTGAAACAAAATATTTTTTATTTGTTCTAAGTACTCTCCTCTGGTCAGAATGCACTTATATAGTTGCTCCTTCCAAAGATCAAAAGCACGAGACCTCTCGTTTTCTGGAATGCTATCAAAATACTGTTAGAGGATGAAATTGAAGCTTCCGTGTCTTAAATTTGTGACTCCTCAAATGTTTTTTAAAATTAAAAAATAGTCAGAAATCACATAATGGCAAATGTTCAATGATTCTGATATTATTAGCTTGAAGGAAATTAACAGTCTTCTTGGCAGTGTGTGATGAAGGATTATCATGATGCAAAATTAGACCTCATTTTCAGTGACTTCAGAATTGTAGGAAGACAAACTGTAGTGTACCAATTAACTGTTACTGTCTGCTGTTCATCAAGCTTAATTGCTTTTGCCAGACCAGTACTAGGGGAAAAAAATAGCAAACATGACTTTTTTTTACTGCTCTCTGCCTTTTCACAGTTGTTGGAATTAGATCGTCTTTATGGATCCAAACCCGACTTTCTTGACGTACGAGATGGTCATAAAATGGTACGTATGTCTCGTCACCCGTGACAATCTTGGTTTAACATCTCCAGAGTTTTCTTAGAGATTCTGATACGTCCTGATTTTCGGAAATCTGTTAACTGATGAGGTATCCGTCGAGACACTATTTTTTTTTAACATCAAGTCCATAAGCAAAATGAGCCAAACTGCAGAGACTCCAATCTGTAGTCTCTCCTACATCATTTCATTGGTACATCTGTGGTCTGCAATCATACATTGGACAGGAGTCACTGTTATTTGTGGACATACATCCACAACGAACCATGTGAAGGATGACCCCTCTGAAATTTTTTGTACCATCTAAACACAATAGTAAAGGATGAAACATCATCCCCAAGAGCCAATTTCAATTGTTTATAAGTCTTTGACATTCAGTTCAATGCAAAAATCATAGTAAATCGTTTCAACAAGTGCTTCTCTAGAAAGTTCCATTGTTACTGTTTGAAAGGGATCTGTCTTAGATTCATCAATCTCTCTTAAAGTTGTTTATGCATAATGTGTCATATGAAGTGTTAGTGTTTAATTTTTTTTTATATAATATTCAGCATGGATGGTTTTCTTGTAAACTATCAAAATATAATTTGAATAATGTACTCCTATCTTGAACAACTGCACTTAAAAATTAAATGTTTGGCCAGAGCAAGAGTCGGAATCATGATCAACGGCCCATTGGTTCCAAAGCTTTGGTTTTCAGCACAAAATTACAGTATTTACAAAACAGTTGTTGATAACTTGTAACAAAGACTTTTCTGTCTGTTTTGTTCTAATTTAGTGACTATTATTTTAAAATTGAAACAAAGTAAATTAATTATATTTGACTTTTTAATTAAAAATTAATTCTTTACACTTATAAAACATATCAAAGATTAACAATTTACTTCATAATTTTATGTATATAAAAAAATTTCTTTACAAGGCCATTGTCAAATACTTCAACATTTTGATCTGACAATGTAAATTTTTAAAAATTAATTTTATTGAGGTGAATTCAAAAATACTCAAGTTTTTTTATATACACTTACTAGCAGATGAGCCTGGCGTTGTCTGGACAAAAAATAATTTCGTACTTCTAATCTTTGTTGCTGTTATATAAATCAAATACTATAATAGAATGGTTATTAGATAACTACAAAGGTTATATTATACACTCAAACCTGTTTTTGTGCGATTTTTTATACGTACAATGTGTTTTGTGCAATTATTTTTGTGCAGTATACCAATTTGATTGAAATTCATATACCGCACACAAAAAATCACACAAAACAAATCGCGCAAATAAAAAAATCACACAAAAACAGGTTTGACTGTATAGTATTTTAGTGAAGTGTGAATAAAGCATAACTTGAAATTTGCTCCCTTTCACGGCTTGTGCCCTAGGCAGTTGCCTAGTTTGACTAAATGATAGTGCCAGCCCTGAATGTAATATATAATTCTTACAAAAAAGGATAATTTTAAAAATATATATTTAGCTTATGATTTTGTTAAACTTTTTGCCAATAGATGGTGCTACGTGTAAGACAGAAATTCAATAATATTTTGGGGTGGGATGTATGACATTATCTAAGAAGTATGTAAACGTAACTGCCGAGTTTTGTAGCAATTGGTTGAATGGCCTAGGAATGTATAGCAAGCAAACAAACAAACAAACATTCTTATTTATATACATAGATTTACAATTAATTATTGTTGTTATATTACAAATTCATGTATGTAAAAATTAATTTTTCTCATAATAAATACTCCATTATAATCTATTATTATTATGCTTGCTGAATAGAGCCTTGCTGAATGGATGTTGACAAGACGTGGGTTTTGTATTGCATACTTAAACCAGTCATCCAAAATTTTAATAGCTGGAATGTATGTTTATTATTATTTATTTTTAATTTTTCAAAATTTTAATGCTTTCATGTTTGTCTTACCTGTTTATCATGCTCTTGAGCTCCCAAAACTTGTAAAAGTTTATTAGTTTCTTCTTGGGTTCTTTGTCCAGCTCTTGAGAAGGCAAATAATACTTTCACCTTGCTACAAAAAACAAATTATTTTATTTTTATAGATGCAAAATCAAGTTTTATTATTTTAAGTTTATCTAAAATAGAAAAAAATTCTAGTTAATATTGTAGCATTCTAGGTGGTTTGTTTTTATGAATGCAGGAAAAGAAGAGAGTTGAGAAAAATGCTACAACAAATATTTAAAACCCTTAAACATACTACTATTTTTCCCTTCAATATAAAAGAAATGATAAAAATAAAATGTATATGAGGAACACAGTGGGAAGAAACCTACATAAAAATGCAATATCAGTTATGATTTAGAATTTTTCTTTAAGACATTATTAGCTATATTAATAGCATGAATGTTGAACTTAGTCCATTTAATCTACAAAATCTCAGAAAAAGAATGGTTTTTAAAACACTACCAACTTTTTTCCTGAAACTGAAACAACAAACAGATGAGGCAAAACTTTTGTTGATTTTAATTAAATATATTGAAGGATAAACTATATAATTAAAATAAGAATATATTTTTCTGTTTCTAATAGAATTATGACATCATCGTGGTTGCAGAAAAGTTTCAATTTAAAAATTATATCTATAAAACTACATTATTTTAATGAAATTGCTCAAACTATTCAAGTATATATTCTAAAATGATAAATTGATCATCACTTGTACATTCTGCCCTTAATTAAGCCATGTGTGTCTTTCTTGATCCTTACTGCAACTTTATAAACTTTGTACTTACTTCTTACATATACGTAATAATTATCAGCAAACCTACAAAAATATATAGTGTAGTGTACATATGGACTAAGTTTAACTCACAGCTTGTATCTTTAACTTTAAGATTATTTTTATGAACCAAATTTTAGTGTCCAAATTACAAACTGAAAAATGTTTTACTAGTAAATAATGGAAGAGAAATAAGTTCATTTGTTTTCTTTTTATCTAAATATATAACAAATTTTCCAGTTTTTTTTTTACAGAACAGTACTAACTATAGTATTTTATATACATATAAAGGATGCAGCTCTTGCATATTTGATAGGCAATACATGAATTCTATCACAAGATTTGGTCACTCCGTTATACCAACAATAAGTGTTCTCATTCCAATCATTGTTTAATTTATCTTAATATTCTTAAAAACTGACAGGAATGTAAACATTACCTACATAAAAGTTTGTGTATTAAAAATTAATACGTATATATATTTACTTCATCCATTCTTCTTTTAGGGCCACAAGAAAAGCAAATACAGCTGAATCCGAAAATAATTGATCTTGAATAATTCTTTCTATTTCACTCAAAACATGAGGAACTATTTTAAAAAAAGCATAATTATGTTTAAATCTTTATTAATTTAATTATTTTTGAAGTATACTTACTTCTTTCTGGTAGTTTTGCATTTGAAAAAAGAGAACAACAAAAATTTTTTAGTGGGATGTTTCCACTTCTGTTTAATGTCTCTTCTTTACTTTTAAAATCAACTATTAAATATAGTTCAGAACCCATTACATGAGAAGGAATAACAACATCTGGCTGAAGACTGAGAAAGTTGCATTTCCACGAATCTTCATATTGAGGAGAATCAAAAATAGGATGATAACATCCCCGAGGCAGAATTTCCTAAATATATAAAAAAATTTAATTCTTGTTTCTAATTGAGTTAATTTTATTAAAAAGTAATTAATATTTTTACCTTTATACATAAAATAAATGATTTCATTAGTTCTGGAAAGTTTCCTCTTATTATAATCTGATTTCCAATCAAAACATGATGAGCTAGACTATGAAATTTTTCTTTTCCTAGAAACTAAAAATGAAAATTTTTTCTTAATTTTTAAATATAAAAATACAAAGTATCAAAAAAATACTTAAAATTTTAAGTAAGTAATAACATTAAATTTATATGCATTCTGTTTGATAAAAAAAAACCATTGCTGTACATAGTTTCCTATTTTACAAATAAAAACATTGGGTTAATGTTACCCTTGGTGGCAAGATGGCAACCAGAAGGATTTTTCCCTACATTCAAAACAATGACGGGGAAAATTTTCCTTAATTCAAGACTGCTATGGGGATAATTTTTTCCCCTGCGTTCGACGTGGCTTACATGTTTCCGGTCGCCATCTTAGTCTTCTACGGAGACTGCGCGTTGCGCACTGTTTCGTAATAACACGACCTAGGAACTCCTATACTATAATAAGATACTGTAAACCCTATTTTAATAGAAAAAAACATTTTTTTACTCACGTTGATTGTCTGTCATTTCCCTTTTTTACATTTCCTCCCGACTTTCGAACTTTGATCTTCGTTTATAATAGATCCTTTTTCCCCCTCCTTGTTTTGCGTCGGCTGCAACTTTCGATGACTTCTTATTTTTTCTTTTTTTACTCACGATGGTTGACGTTTCCTTATCCCGATCCTTCTTTGATTTCTTTGAATTCTTCTTCTTATTATTATCAACGTTTTGAACGTGTGCAGACGGAACTGTCTCGGGTTCTACACTAGCTTTGAGATATCCCGGATGCTAAAGCCGAAATCGTCACACCACATTCTAGACATAGGTAGTGCCATATGAATGACAAGATACATCCCAAGGACAGACTACCACATTTGCTTTTAAAAGTTCCTTCATACACTGAATATTTAACTGCACACGAACTGCATCTAAGAAGACATTCATTTCTTTCGCTTCTGTAATATAATTTGCATGTCTTATCGCACGTAGAACACGGCGACTCTATCTGCTGTATACCTAATTTGACCGCAAATTTGAATGCATTATCAATTGCTGGGTTCAATCCCAATTCCGAATAATCTGTTTCCATCATTTTATAAAACTTCCTGGTAGTACATTTGGCCCAGAATTCCTTTGAACTCAAATCAACGTCGCCCATGACGTGCACGAAATTTCAACAAAAAGAACGCAATTTCTTTTTGTTTTTACTCGTAAAAAATATAAATTACCTTTTTAGCAATTCGGAAAGAACAGATATTGTAAAAAAAATTCAATGCCAACACTGAACATGCAACACACCACTGTCTTCTAAACTCCCTGCAAACAAAATTTGCATAATTCGACGATCTCGGCACCAACACATTTCGTCACAACATTTCCAAAGAGTTCCCTCTCACGTCACAAACGCGAAATCGCGCGTCTCCGTTTCAAGGTTACAGAAAACATGGCCGCTACGTCAAACGCAGGGAAAAAATTTTTCCCGTCGCCGTCTAGAATGTAGGGAAAAATTTCCCCAACCGCCATCTTGCCACCAAGGGTAACATTAACCAAACATTGTAATCAACCACATAAAAGGTAAAAAAATCAATTTTTCCTATACTTATATCTATACATTCAATGGATTTTTTTTTAAATTATAAAAATATAAGCTATTTATAAAATCTTTTAAATCTAAATATAAGAAAATGAAATTTAAAGTATAAAAACTCTTATTAAAATGTATTTTGGAACATAAATTGTAATAAAAGCAATAAAATATTCAGTTAGTACTTACTTCATTTTGTTTAAATCACTTTCTATTATAAATAGTAGATAAATCTTGATATTTTTATTTTATATAAAACATACTAACAAAATTTATAATTACAGACAAAAACACGGAGCATCTCGGGACAAAATTAAAACTAATAAAAGACATGTCAAGGAAATTCTTCTTGGATATAGATATCAACTTCAAAACAGTGTAATCTTATTTGTTGATAAATTCTCTGCTGGCTGGATGGCTGAGGCAATTAAGGTGTCAGCTTACCGTCCCAGATATGTCAAGTCCCTCAAGTTGCCCCATTTGCTGATCCACCCAGTTGCCCCATTGTGGATCTGGGCAAACCCACAATGGTCATAGAAAAATGCCCTCTTTAGTGCTCAAAGAGTAGAAAGTCAAAAATAAATAATAATAATAAAATTAAATTCAGCCTGGTAGCAATTTGGATATTAGAAAATTGAGCTAGGTTATTGTTAGAGATGTAACCAATACATCAGCCTATACTATCAATGTATTGTTATCAGTTCATTTCACAAATCAATGTTCCAATCCCTCTTTTTTTTGATAGTGGCTATCAAAATGCAAAGAAACCAGAACATTGAAATCTGTTCATTTTATGAACCAATATCAAGAACATTCTGATATGCCGACATATCAGTATCAGTTATCATCTCTAGTTACTGTTTATATGAATTATTTAATGTATAATCAATTTGGTGTCATAGTCTCTCTGCTTTTATTCATTAGAGTTCCTTATTTTAATCTTATTAAAAACTCTCTAAAGCATTTTAAAAATGTATGTTTATTCTACTCTTTAAAACTTTCTTTTCTATTCTACCTATTTGAATGGGAAACTGAGGATGAAATCAGTTTTCAAAAACGTTTTTTTTATATAAAAAAAACCCTTAAATCTTTAATCAAAAATAAATTCTTGAACTTTTTATTTGTACGGATCTTAGCTAAGATTAATTTTCTTAGATTCTATTAAAATAATTAATTTCATATTCATCTTAAGAAAATGAATTAAAAGTAATAATTCTTATAATAGCATTTAGTAACTTACTGATATTGAATATAAAAGAATATTTATATTTTTTTAGATTTTATTTACTTTTGGATAGAAAAAATAACTCTAACTTATTAAAACTGCTATTAATATTTATTTTTTTTTGTTAAACAAAAATTGTAAGATATGTAATTTTAAATACATAAATTACTTACATTAAATACTTCTCTTAATGATTCTATTCTTGAATCTTTAGGAGAATCTGGATCATCTTCCATTGTCAAGTTATTAAATTTTGTTTTAATCTCATCAGTATCTTTATTAGTGCATATTCTTATAAAACCATCTTCAGTCTCTAAAATTAAAATATTTTCATTTAAAATTAGAAAAAATCAAAGAAATTATATCATTTTACAGTTAATAAACATTTTCTTAATTTAATTTGGAACTAATACATACTGTATTTCCTAACATTTTACAACATATAGAAAACTGTTTTTTGACCTAATACTTAAATATTGCAATAAAATATATTTTGTAAGTAAAATTTTTATAATGTTTCTTTATGTAAAATTTTTGTATTGATGTAACAATTGTAGTTTTTATCATTATCATTTACATTTTTAAAAATTAACCCCCAAGACAACCTTCCCATTTTGGGGACCAGCAAGGAGATATCCAAAATGTATCCATTCTCAGATTTCCTATTGTGTTTGAACTCAAATCAGCATCCATGAAATCTTTGAAAACATGGATTCTCCATTTTCTTTCAAATAACCCAGAATTATTTTCAAGACTTTCCATTGTTCTTGTCTCTGATTATTATTAAATCAATTCAGGTAAGGAGTTGCATATGAGATATTTGGTTTCATTTCTTGAACCAAAAACATTGTCAATCTGTAATTGAAGTTTAATGTTTATCACTATCATTTTTCTATGCATTTTAAGTTTGGTTTTCTTCTATTGGGGTAAGAATCAATTTGCCTTCTTCCATTACATTCCGTGATTGATTAAAATCTTTTATTAATTCTTGTTGATCAATACTTAATATTTGATTTCTCTTATCTCTTGTAATATGTATGTCTAATATGTTCTTTGGTTCTCTCGGATTTTTTTTATTTCTGTTTGTTTTCTCTAATTGTTGGACAGTTTTCCATTATCAATTCATTATTTGAAGCAATTACCATATCAAAGCTATTTTTAAATATTGTTCTGATTGTCTTTCAATGGTTCTCTTCAGATAAATTCAATCAAAAACATTAAATTAAACAGATTTTGATGGAATTTGAAGGCCAGTGAGAATAAATTCTATATATTCTATATGCTACATATTAGAATGAATCATATCAAAAGATGAACTGCTTAATTATATTTTATTATGAATTATTCTAGATTATTTCTAAAAGTACTTATTTGATTTTAAAAATTCTTAATTATGTCTTGAAACTGATCAAAAAATAAATTTTATGGATTCTGGTCTTTAATTCTGTTGAGATGAGGATAGAACTTAAATTTTGGAATTAATAGAATATTTAATTAACAATGATTAGATTATTCATGCTCAACAATTCCTAATGATGATAAAATAAATATCGTGTAGTGTGAGAAATTAATATAAACACAACCAATCATTGTTTCAGTAATATTTTTGCATCAGTGTTGCTTTAATTCATTTAAGATCAAAAATAAAGTAATTAAGTCTTACTTCAAATAAGAGTTTCAGTTAAAACTGATTATGACAATATTAATATGATATATTATTTTTTCAAAGTAATTTAAAATAATGTATTGAATATGAATTTAAATTATTACCTTCCTTTTCCAACTGAATAATGGTATCTTCACTTGGAAGACCTTCAACTAATCTTTCACTCAAACGACTAGCTCCAGCTTGTAGAATCCAAGTAAACCACAAGTGTAAAATACTAAATATATTTTTATCATTAGTTAATTCTGTCAAAGAACGTCCCTTGGCATTGCCTCTCTGCCGACGGAAATTATTAGGCGTAGTAACTCTAGTAAATCGATTAAACCTTATAGCCCTCTGTGAACTTTCTGACTGCTCCACCTCATATACCTATATTTTAATTGAAAAATAAATAAAAAAAAATTATTAATACCATGAAAATTGTAATACATCAATATTAAAATTTTGATGTATCTCAATATATTTATTTACTATTTTTAATAATTCTCTAAAAATGAATCTGAAGTTGACCTAAATTTAGATTAAAATAATTTGAAAATATTTTTCTAATTTCATTAATTTCTATAATGTATTATATATTAATATACTTGCTAATATGAAACTATGAAAATAAATCTATCAATCAAATATGAGTAAATAAAAATATAATCATTCAGATTTAGAGACTAACAAGAATCAAACTTCTTAAGTTTAATTAAATAATAATTTAATTCTACTATATAAAACATGACTATAAATTTAAAGAAACATATTTAAAATACATAAATATTTTAAAATACCTTTTTAGCTTTATCTTGCAATTCTTTAATAAAATTTTGGAAATTTTTCACCAAAAATTGCCATGAATTTAACAAAAATGTTTTGTCCATCATCACAACTATCATACTATACCATCTTTGAAAACCTCTAGCTTGACTGTCTTTCATAAAAAACGTATGACTTAATACATGACCACGACGATTATCTCCAAAAAATATAGGACCTTCCATTCCGGGGCACACCTAAGTTTTGATTGGAATTTTTGTGTAAATAATTTAAATGAGATATTTTGTAAAATACTACTACATGAAAGTGTCATCAAAATAGTTAATATTATAGTAAAATAAATATGCAATTTTTGAGACATTAAGATTGAAAAACATTTCATCAGGTGAGAACTAGTGTGTTCCATCTGACTTAGCAACAATTTTACAGAAGAATTTAAACTTTAGTTTTACCAACTTTTGCAGATAAGAACCAAATTTTCATACCAAAAACCTGCCCTCTACTGCTCATAAAATGACAAAACTTTTTAACAGAAAGATGATTGTCCAAACAACAGATTAAAGTGAAAAAAAAAAAAAATGTAGATAGAATCCTCCAGTTCTCACCTCAATTTTTCTAAAACCACATTAACAAAACTAAATGGAATTGTTTCTCTAAATCATAAGTTCCCAACCTTTTCTGACTCGTGTACCTCTTGGCAGCCCATTTTTCTAAATTGTACTCCTTACATTAGAAAAATGTTTGTACTTTATAAGTTGTACTTTAAACGTGTTGCAATGGTAAATAAATAACAGTGACATGGCAAGAAAGGTGCACAAGGCTGCCGAACTGATTAAGATTAAAAGGCTATCTGTATAGGTACATATGTTTAGTGTTCAGTGTTTTATCTACTTTTCTACTCACCATACCATTGCCCTTTGAAGTTGGTTAATAAAAAAAACTAATAATAAATTGTATATATGTATTTAAAACTCAGAAGATCAATTTGTTGAATTCAAGTTATGTGATGTTGCCAGAGACCTCAATGCAGAATCCGAATATTCTTATACTACATCCACCATTATTAATTTTTCTGACTGTACCCTCAATTGAGAATTGCTGTTCTAAATGCACAAATGTATAGTTAGTTATTCATATAAAGTTGGAAAAAAAAAAATGTTGAATAATAATTGTTTTCCTAATTATATTTAATAGTATATCAAATGGACTTTATTAATAAATATAACATGCAAAGAAAAACGAAATAGGATTTTGTTACAAGTTACCTCACAATTGAACATTTCATAATTAGAAATGTTCAGATCAGATCAAAATGTTTAAAGAACTGATCTAATCCTAGAATTTTTATATCCTTTACTCATCAATTGCACACCGCGTTAAATAAACAGTAACTTCTCACCAAAAAACCAACAACGGTGCGTTATCAGATGTAATTACAATTTTTCACAAACGTTTTCGAACATAAAAGTTCTTCATCAGGTGAAAAAACGGACAACTTATACAAAAAACGTTCGATGGAACAGATTTTCGAAAGAGCCGTGCGCAAGATTCGAAATATTACTCGTGCGGTTGTCGTCACCGCTGCGCATGGGCGGAAGTGGAAACTTTCCTGTAATGTCATCCGTCATAAATGAGCATTTGCCATGCGACGGATAACGATAACTCCTCTTTGCCGTTGATACATTTTTTATCTCGGGCGGTTTTATGTATGTGTACCGCCTCCATCCATCTCAAACGGTGTATAAGGGGTGTGATGTGGATAATCCTGGCCTTGTCAAACCTTGGCTGTATATCAGGATCTGTGGCGTAACGTGCCAAAGCGGTTGTACATCTTTGATGACGGATGTCTGCTTTATGTTCTTTAATTCTCGCTCCTAGCGATCTTTTAGTGGAGCCGATGTACCATAAGTGTTCGTCACACCTGTGGTCTGTCAGCGGGATGGCATACACCCCCGGCCATACAGAGCATAAAGACAGCATACCGCTCACCTACAATCCATATTTAAGGAAGCTATATTTGGAAGTTGCCAAGAAGAAACAAGTCAGCATCACCTATAAAAGATGCCCGAATATATATCAGATGCTACGGAATGCCAAAGATCCCCCCAATCAAGACAAGCTACCGGGGGTGTATGCCATCCCGCTGACAGACCACAGGTGTGACGAACACTTATGGTACATCGGCTCCACTAAAAGATCGCTAGGAGCGAGAATTAAAGAACATAAAGCAGACATCCGTCATCAAAGATGTACAACCGCTTTGGCACGTTACGCCACAGATCCTGATATACAGCCAAGGTTTGACGAGGCCAGGATTATCCACATCACACCCCTTATACACCGTTTGAGATGGATGGAGGCGGTACACATACATAAAACCGCCCGAGATAAAAAATGTATCAACGGCAAAGAGGAGTTATCATTATCCGTCGCATGGCAAATGCTCATTTATGACGGATGACGTTACAGGAAAGTTTCCACTTCCGCCCATGCGCAGCAGTGACGACAACCGCACGAGTAATATTTCGAATCTTGCGAACGGCTCTTTCAAAAATCTGTTCCATCGAACGTTTTTTGTATAAGTTGTCCGTTTTTTCACCTGATGAAGAACTTTTATGTTCGAAAACGTTTGTGAAAAATTGTAATTACATCTGATAACGCACCGTTGTTGGTTTTTTGGTGAGAAGTTACTATTTTTATATCCATTTTTACATTCAACAATTACATTACGTTAATCTTTCTTTTAATTTTCAAATATTTTTCATCATGTTATTCCTATAATTTACTAAATAGTGATTAGTCATACAGTCAATTGTCAAATCAAACCCTAAATAATGAATGCAGATAAACAATACTTTTTAAAAATCTGTTAACGAAATTCACAAAAGAAAATGTTGGCACACTAAATAAGACAGATAAATCAGACTATAATTAGCTGACTTTAGAAGATCTGAAAGTCATAAATACAGGATACAAAAATCAGTAGACATTTAAATAGTTGATATTTCAGTGAATTTTTTGATGTACAGTACAGTAATGAGGTAAGCACAGAAATGCATAGAATCATGGGGTTTTCTTCCAGAAAGATGTCAAAATTAATTTCAATTATGTCCACCAGGTGGCCAGAAATGCTGTCCATAAAATTGTTGCTTCTCTTCAGGCTGTGCTTGACATTGAGCAGCATTTGCTATAATGCAGTTCTTGGTGATTTTACAGATCAAAGCATCTCCTGGTGGACTTAATTGGAACTAATTTTGACATCTTGCTGAAAAATCTGAAATCCCTTTGTGATTCTATGCATTTCCATGATAATCTCATTACCACATGTCAAAAATTTAATAAATATGGACTTTTTTAAATGTTTGTCTTTTAGATGGTTTTTTTTTTTTGGATGGTCTTTGTGGTTTTTGGATCACCCTTAATACAGGGTGATCCAACCTACATGGGAGACAAAACATACCAATAATAATTTTATTTTATTACAATATACTAAATAAATAAAAATTTCTATAGATTTTTTTAAAATATTATATTTGATATAAAGTAATTAGATTTATATACTTTAAATTTCAATCTACATTTAAAAACTAAAATATAAAATAAAAAATTACATATTTTATTAAATAAAAAATTACCTCGCAACTTAAGCTTCTAACACAAGCATGTCTAACCATACTGAATACTTCCGGATGAAGTGGATGTTGTCCACTGATATAACTAACTCTAGCTTCATGATCATTACTAATAAAACCTTTTTGATTTCCGGTCATTGAAGTACATCCCTAAGAAAAATTTTAAAGTAAAAAATACATAAATTACCATTTTATTGATTCCAATCGTTAATTGTCAATTAGCTGTAATGTCCAGATAGTTTCAATATTTCATGGTTATTAAAAAAGCATTCTTTTTTATTGCAGGATAAAAATAAACAATTTTTAAAGTAACTTTCTAATATAAAAATAAATCCTGTAAGTAAAACTATTACATAAAAATTAGTTCAATTGGTAGTACCGATTAATTTGCAACATATCCTGGAAAGTACACTATTAGCTAAATGCTGAAAACAGAGCTAGTTATGTATCTATGAACATCTATTTATTTCTATTATTTTTAACTAGAACTGATGACTAAAATGCATCATTGAAACATCCATCGAGCAATCATAGATCCATTTTAAAATAAAAATTTAAAAGTATTACCACCATTGTTCAAGAAAATTATCTTCAATTCCTATATGTTGCTTTAATAAAAAGTAAAATACATTACAGCCCTTTTTACAAAGAAATATTATATTTTTATTTGTGTTGGGACTATCACTTGCAGACATTTTAAACTGTTTTACATATTTGTGCAGAGGCATAGCCTCAAAGAAAGATTATTTCTGCAACGGAAATAGTTGTTCCTGGTGATTGGACATGGCAAGCAGTGAAGATAGGACTAGTATCCATCTGTAATGTATTTTACTTTTTATTAAATTGTAATTCTGCCAGCCCTTTTTACAAACCTATATGTTGCTACTTGATATAGAATTATACAGGGTGATCAAACAGTCACATATGTCAGAATAGTTTTGTAAACTGTGTGTCAAGTTATTTTTATTGTCTCGTGCCAGAAGACGAAACTATAGTGACTGCTGACTATTAACAGAAACTCTGACTTTTGTGTGAGTCATAAAATTAGCTGCAGTGTAGCTCTGTTCATTGAGAAAGTAAAATGATTTTTTTTCTTACAAACGATGGATTTTCATATAGAAAAAAGATCATATAATTAATATTATATATAAAATATATTTAAATTTTGATGAACTAAGAAATAATCAAAACTCACTTCACAAGTATCAGGAGCTTTGTCTCCAGAGATTTCTCCAGATATAGAATTTGATCTCTGTAAAGATTCTGGAGGACCATACCAAGATTTTTTTGGAAGTGAATTTTCGTTATTCTCTTTAATAGGCCACGGTCCTTCTGAATCGTGAAAAGACTGGGTGCAAAATAAAATACTTGGTCCATGAAGCTCACAAAAATGACAAAGAGCAACTACTGCATTCATCTGTAATATATTGACAAATTTAATTATAAATGCCAGTAATTCAAAAATTCAAATTTATCTACAGTTAATTATAAATTTAAATATTGGAGAATTATATTTAAAATATATAAAAGTCCAGTGGGTGATCGGTTAACAAACATAATCTGTTCCAAGACTTTGTTTGCTATCCGAATTGTTCATTAATTAATCAATTATTGATTTACAATAGATTTTTATGGGAATTTGATTAATTCGTTCTGGAGACCCCAAAAAAAAAAATATATATATATATATACTTTCTTACTACATTTATTTATATGTAATATTAAAAACACATTAATAAAAATGCAAGACTGTGTATATGTCATATTTTTTCCGATTGTGGGGATTAAAGAATCTGTCTAATGTCGATTGTTTTTTTCTCTTCTTCAGGATTTTTCAGAAGTAGTTAATAGCATTGTAATTGTAGAGATCCTATTAACCTCAACCTGGTTTGGATGCCTTTCTAAGACTGTTGTTCTGACATCCTCCCACTTCTTCAAAAGATGCTTAATAGCAGATATTGGCATTAATCCACTTTTTCCGAAGAAAACGTATCTTTCTTAATAACATAACACATGGCACCAACATAATAATTATAACACTATTGGTTAACTATTAGTGTTATAATTATTATGTTGGTGCCACATGTTTGTAAGCTAATGAGGGGTCCTTGTACCCAAAATGCATCCTTACCTAAATTTGAAATGTAATTATTAAAGACTAACTTCTTTGTAAAAGATCTGGTCCTTCTTTCTGTCGGCCTTGGTGTGATAAGCTCTCCAAATTGTTAAATCCTATTTATTAGGTTATCTTACTCTATCTAAGCCCGAATAGGGGCCAGTTACCGTTAAACAGACCTCCCAGAAGGCATTATTCCCCACGATACGACCATCATAAACACAGACAAGTACTATTACATGACAATTACATCACGCTTTACCACGAGGCAATATAAACTAGAAGCTCATGTCCAACTAGCTTCTATAAGACAAGACATTACTTTGCATGTCTAACCAAACAATTCCATCGCTTTCCTTTAGATTAGTCTTTTATATTAATTTCTTATTGTATTTAACACTATTTTAATTCTCTATAAAATGTGTTTTTGGTATTTATTTTGGAGTGTCTAGAACGAATTAATTGAATTTACATTGATTCATATGAAAATAATTGACTCGGTTTTCGTCAGTTTCGGATTTTGCCGATTGTTTTCAGATGAATTATCGACGAAAACCAAGGTATCATTGTATATACATATGAAAGAAAGTAGTTTAAATGTATTTAATACAAAAATTAAACAACAAAAAGAACAAAGTCTGTTAACTAAACAATACATGAGCTGAAATTAAACTTCCTGTTCAAAAAAGATACTAAAGACAATTTATTTCATTCATGGAATAGTCTTTAAGAACAAACATTAATAAGAAACATAAAAATTAAAGTTTAAAATTATTATTATTACAGCTCTTTAGGGCAAAATTGAATTTTTCAAATAAATACTATTATAAGTAAATTTATGAAGATAATAGCAAAGTGCTGATAAATCAAGTTATAAACTCTGAAGCTAATTAAAATAACGTAAATCATCAGTTAAACAAATATTACATCTGATAAGTTAAAAATGAGGAAATACATTTTAAACATGAACAAAGATGAGAAAAGCTGCATAAAAAAACAAATCATTATTTCTGTTTTTATAGTACCGTAATAGGAATGTTTATATCAACTCAGCAAATGCACAACATAGGCCTATTATATTCAATTTCTAATCTGAAAAGCTAAATTTATTTTTCATTATAATTAAAATGGCTGACAGTATTTTTTAAAATAAAAAAAAAAAAGGTTTTTGTTTCATTATTTCAACTTTATTTATTAAATTTTAAATTACTATAGCCACATGTTCAGAAATTCGAACATAACTGAACTTTAAGCCAATAATTTAGGGATGGATTGTACAGTAAAAACAAAGTCTAAAATCCTCTATAAAGGTTTTCAAAATCCATTTTGTTTTTGAGATATAGTCTTTCAAAAAAAAAATCATGTCAAAAACTAATTTTAAACCTCTTCCTAAAAAGATATTGTTGTTTGTTTTCCACTCCTGTGTTGGTTTACTTTAAATATTGAAAATTGTTTTTCTGTATACATACCACTGTGCACAAGTCACTGGTTTGGTGTATGCATATGCATCCACAAATGTCATTTTGAACAGTTCTTGTGAATTATTCCGATTCATTTCATTTAAAAAATGAATTGTTATTCAAAGTAAATTTACATTGAAAAATTCTTGCTTTCCAATCATTTTTTTTATTGTAAAATGGATGGATAATCAAAATATTAAAGTGGATTAAAAAAGGCTTTATTTACATTGATTACAGCAGGGCCGTACATTTACTTACCTCAATCGGTTGACAGAGCATAAAAAAATTACAAAATTACTTTAAAAAGTTGACAACTCTAGTGTTAGTACTTTGGTGGAAAATTTGAAAAAGAACTGTATCTTTTTTTGGTAGGGTATATCTCAAAAATAAAGCAGACTTTGAAAAACCTTTATGGAGGATTTTAGGCTTATTTTTGACTGTAGAACCTATCCTGAAAATACTGACTGCAAGTTCAATTACACTATGTGTATGTATGTGTATATGTATATAGGATAGATGTACCAGTTTTGGCCAGTGTAGTACCAGTTCTGGCCAAAAAAACAAATTTAACTTAAAAATATAATCACAAATGAAACAAACTTTTATTGTTAACTGTTCACACAGTTAACAATAAAAGTTTGTTTCATTGGACAGATTTGAATATGTGGTGATTATATTTTTAAGTTAAATTTGTTTTCAGGCCAGAACTGGTACATCTACCCTATGTTATGAACAAAGTGATTAATCAGGTATTATTCATAAGGACCGGGCATTATGAATAATGACCAAAAAAGGCGGGCAGTGTAATAAATATTGATTAATTTATCAACAAGAGCAGTCATTATGAATACTGCTATCACCTAGTCGGGCAAAGTGATAATAATAAGTTGAGGAATGATCATCCGACATACGCTAGCTAATCGGCACTCAGTTGCGTGTGCGTATCGTGTTTAGTACTGAATTTAAAATTTGATTTAAAAAACCTCCACTTATTTCATTTAGAAATATTTACTTTTTGTGAATTATTTCAAAGTATTTTTAAAAAGAACATGTAATCTTTTAAAACTAAGTACTATTAACTATATTAATTAAATGGCAAAATTTTACCTATGTGCACCATCTTGGCGATGGTCACAACTGTTTGTGCTCTCGACAGATTCCTCCCAGAGGAGAGCCGCCGGCAGGCTGCCGATTGTTTAACGTTACTAGATATTGATACATACTAGTTATTGATACGTGTGTTCAAGAACTACTGTGAATAAATAACTAGTGACATTAAACAATCAGCAGCTCCCCTCCGGGAGGAATCTGTTCAGAGCACAAACAGTCATGACTGCTGCCAAATTCGGTACTAAACGCAATACGCACGTGCAACTGAGTGCCGATTGGCTAGCGCAGGGGTCAGAAATACTCGCAAGCCGCATGTGGTTCTTTCCATAGACGTTTGCAGCTCTTCAGACAAACTCCAATCTCACCTCATCTCAAGCAGCCTTATAACTTATGAGTTTGAGATAGAAATGCCAAACAAACTTCAACTTGTACGGCATACTCTCTACCATTCTTTAGCCAGTCCGCACATGACCACTCGCATTGATCAATATGAATCGCATGAGAGTGGTAGCATTTAAAGCATATCTATATATATAACCTATTGAACGCGTGTCCGTCTGTCTGTGTAACGTTATGCCGAAAACGGCCACTAGAGGCACCCCTGTTGTGTGTCGTATTTCGCACATTTAAATTAACAATATAAATTATTATTTACATTAACAGTATAAATTGTTATTATTCATTTGGCCAATAGCCAATAACAATATAAATAATTCAGTATATTTGTAATAGGAATTTATTATTGTCACGGAATGCCTGTAACGCGCACTAGGGAGCGTCCTTCAACACAGTTGGTCGGCGATCGGCCAAGCAGTTAAGCCTTGATGCGGCTCTCTGGTACTTTTGGTATCTTGTTTCCATGACGATTTGGCTCTTCTCACTTGACAAACTGCCGACCCCTGGGCTAGCATATGTCGTATGATCACTCCTCAACTTATTATCATCACTTTGCCTGACTAGGTGATAGCATTATTCATAATGACCGGTCAATTTGATAAATTATTGAAATTTATTACAATGCCCGATTTTGTTGATCATTATTCATAATGCGGGTACGAAGGGGTTAATCACTTTGTCCATAACATATATATTAAATAAAAATACTAATTTAAATAGTGTAAATTCTATTGCAGATTTATTTTCAAAAATAAAGTAACAGAATAATATTTAATGAAGAAAATTATTATATTATTATTCATTGCCATGACAATTTTAATCCATACAAATGAATATTTTATATATAACAGAGAGCAATTTTTATTTGAGAGGCCACAAAACCATCAAATTCTAAAAATTTGTAGTCTGCAAAAAAACAAGGCAGCCAAGGAAGCAAATTCTCTGACTTTTTGACAATTTTTAACAAATTCCCTGACTTTTTGCATTGTTATGCTCAATTAAAAAAAAAGACTGAATAAGAACAAAGTATTAAATTTTATTTTTGTTTTGCATGGTTCCTACACACCTGGAAAGTCAGGGATTTTCATTAGTGTTCAGAAAAAGTCAGGGAATTTGTTAAAAATTGTCAAAAAGTCAGAGAATTTGCTTCCTTGGCTGCCTTGTTTTTTTGATGACTACAAATTTTTAGAATTTGATGGTTTTGTGGCCTCTCAAATAAAAATTGCTCTCTGCTATATATAAAATATTCATTTGTATGGATTAAAATTGTTATGGCAATGAATAATAATATAATAATTTTCTTCATTAAATATTATTCTGTTACTTTATTTTTGTGTGTTCACTTTTTTGTGTGTTCACTAATTTGCATATGCAAAGAGCTGCCATACTGGTATGGCAACTCCTTGCATAATAACATATTTCTAGTGATCTTGGGTAGGTTACCTATAAAACACAACAGCTCATCTATGCTACGTCTATGCAAGCCATCAGCAACATGAGTCACACAGAAATTTCTGGCTACATCCCTTCAAAAGGTAACATAAATAAAGTCTGCTATTAGCATGACAATCAATACATTCAACATGTTCTGAACTATTGTTTCATTAGAAGATATTCAGCAGAAAAATACTCAACCTTCCAGACTAGGTGGCAAATAAACCAATGACATATTCCATTTTATATAAAATGGGAATATCATTTGTTTGTTCACATATACTGTATAATAATTAGACACTGTCAACATCTTCATTTAATAAAAACAGTAAACTGGAAATGAGAAATACTATTTAATAACTTTAAAAAATTACGTGTTATATTTTAAAACTTTCAAACACGTTTCGTCCAAAATTCATTTTAAAGTTTTCATTAAAACACAAGACAAATCTCATAATTTATATAAAAAAAGGAGGGAAAAGGATTCAAAACATGTAAAATTGTATGGCATTATTTTATTAAAAAGCCATTAAAAACCACACAGTTTACATCTTCACAAATACAAGAAAAGTAAAAGATACGCTAAACTAATGAATATGTATGTTTAGTTAAGTTACAGCCCACAACACCCAGGCAAATCTACCTAGAGGAATGCCTTCTTGGAGATCTTTTTAAGGGTAACCAGGTCCTATTTGGGCATTACAGATGAGGAGAAAAACCAGAAAACTCCACATCCTGGCCAGGTGCGAACCCATGACCGAACTCCCGGCGTTCGGGGAACGGAACCGCTTGGCCACTGGCGGACAAGTAACGAATAAAAAAATTATTTTATTCACAATACACTTCAGTACTTTTTATATAGAATATAAGGAAAGGAATACAAATCATTTATCTAAAAACTTAAGTACGCAATTCATATTGCAAGTAATAGAATGAAACAGTGAAAAATAATAACAATTAACACATTTGTAAGATAACAAAGCAAATACCATGTGACTAAATGATGATAACAGTGCAATATTGTTAAACAATAAAATTAGGTCAGTGTATAATAGAATTTATTCTTAATTATACGAGTACAGTACTTAAAGTATGGTCAATTTGTTATATATTACAAACTACTACAAATCTATAACTATTTTGACAGTGTATTGTTATAATATGTATCCATAAAGCAATACATTAACCTAAATATATGTAAAAAATTACTTTTTATCTGAAATTTCATGCAAATTATTTGCTCTTCTATTGCCAACGACGTCTTCCTTAATTGAAATTAATATTCAACTCCGTTCTTAGTTCTTATAAAGTAAAATCCGATTTGAAGACATTTTAAATCGAAAGCCATCTTCCTAGCATGTTTATCACGAGGGCGCCACACCTAAATCCCCATTTCTATTTTTATAAATTAATAATTTCGGATTATTATTATTATATATCGAAATGAATATTTATTAATTAATAACAATAAATGTAACTTAATAATAAAAATAATGTTTGGATTAAAATTGTAATATATAATAATTAATTATTTTTTTATTCGGGGATTCCACAATCGACATCGCTGATCGTTAGAGAATATTCAAATTCAATTCTCATTTAAATAGGATTTTAGAATTTATATGGAAATTATCTTTTTCTTATAACGATCGATATAATAGAAAATAAGAATTATCCATAGAATTTAAAGCAAACTTAGTTTTTACTCTAAATTTTTGGAAAGTGTTCTGGCTGGCTCGTAACTTTTTGACGGCCGGATAGCCGAGTGGTTAATATGGCAGCCTCCTGCTCTGGGGGACCGGTAATCGAATCCGGACTGGTTGAAAAATCCCCAGCAATTTTTCGGGAGTGGTCCGTCCGGATATTTTGGGCCCGTCCCTCACCACCCGGCCTCCCCATTGTGGGCCTGGCAGAACCCCATAATGGGCTTGATAAAAAGAGGCCTTCGTAGTGATCATAGGGTGGAAAAGGTTTTTAAAAAATTTGGAAAATACTAATAGCCAATAACAATGAAAAAATCTCCTTTCTTGTCGTACGCCTAAGTGGAAGACAGGCAGAAAGCATCAACAGAAACGAGTTTGCGCATCGGTATTTTCCGTTACAAAATGTTTCGTTATAACCCTACGAACAGTCATAACGTTATAAGTATCAGTAAAATCTTTCGATACAAGCTTACATTATAAAATAAGATCGTCACGGTAGCCAATCGGAGTAGTTGTTTGCTTATGACGGCGCCAATAAGATGTAGCAAACAATTGACGTCACTTTTTCAAACATGTTGAGGGAGAAGATGCAATTTCATTTTTCTGATGCTAAAAAGCTTAAAGCGATCCATAAATTAAAATCTGAACATGTGACTCAAATTAACATTTGGAACATTTTTTCATATTCAATTTAATGGTTTGATATAAGAATTCTTAATCTTGCAATTTTAAGTCATTTAAACGCAATTTTATCATTTATTCAGAAGCGTGATCCTGCAATTTAAAAAAAAAGACTGAACAGTTTCTTTTTCTGAATTTAAATATATTCTTAATTGAGGCGTTAACGAAATCTCTTCTGTATGGCTTATAAGATTGTGTTCGTTCTCAAAATCTGTTCGATCGATTTTGATTAAACTTTGTCATTTTCCATTACTTGGGATGATGAATCCAAAATGTAATGAGGGTACATTTAAACGTAAAAAATAGAAGTCCGTGACTTCGTTTACGTTACACAGAGAGAGTTAAAGTGACAATGTTCTTGATCTCTGATGCAAGTGAGCGCGCCTAACGGAATTTAGGCCTTTTTTTTTTTTTTTTTTTTTTAACTCTTTCCGCCCTGTGGGCACTAAGAGGGCCTCTTTTAGTAGGCCCATTATGGGTTCGGCCAGGTCCACAATGGGGCGACCGGGTGGTGAGGGACGGGGCCCGACATATCCGAACAGACCACCCCCCGAAAAATTCCTGGGGATTATTTGACCCGTTCGGATTCGATCCCGGGTCCCCCAGAGCAGTAGGCTGCCACCTTTACCGCTCGGCCATCCGGCCGTCAAAATTTAGGCCTAGGTATCAAAAATAAAAACAGCATTGCATGCGCTTAACGGAAACTCAGCGCGAAAAACGAACAAAACACAAGAACAAAGCAATCGATTGTGATTGTTTTGTTCTTGGATCGTGTCTCCGGGTACAGTATAAGGCCGGTAGGTACAGTACAAGGATCTCTTCTTCTGTGCCTAACAAGTGCAGGGATCGCTTTTTTCTTTCTGGTTCCGCCTGTTCTATCGCGATACGACAAAGTCGCCTGATGTCCTAGTTTATATTTAGAAGTCAAATTACATATAGATTTTATATACGTTTTATATATACTCTGCCTTTATCCTAGTCGCAGTGCTCCTAGTGAGCAAAAGTGGCTCTAGGTAGAAAATTCTGCTCTGTTCTTCCATAATGTTATCTAGTAACCTTGGCTACAGCAAACAATACCTTACTTCCCATGTTTTGGTTTAAAATGATAACAGTGGTAATTTTTTTTCCAGGTAAGAGAAAATTTAAGTATGTTGAATTGTAATGGGGAAGGTAACAGGTGCTTTAGTTTCCGGTTTGACCTTGTGAAAATCTGTCAAGCTGTCTGTCATAGAATTAAAAAAATGGCGTAAGTAAAGAAATTTTACTTTATGGCAGCAACATGAGTTAATGCTGTAACCTACAAAATATTTTATCTAAAAATAGTATTAAAAAGTTTTTTACTAGAAAATTAAAATATATTTTAAGTAGTTTGTTCTGACACATTTTAACATAGTATTTCCAATTTTGTCCCCTATACTTTTTTACTCTTTCCGTCCTGTGAGCACTAAGAGGGCCTCTTTTGAAGCAAGTCCATTATGGGTTCGGCCAGGGCCACTATGGGACGACTGGGTAATGAGAGATGGGACCAGACATATCTGGATGGACCACCATCTGAAAAAGTCCTGGACTTTTTCGACCTGTCCTGTTTCGATCCTGGGTTCCCAGAGCAGTAGGCTACCATCATGACTGCTCGGCCATCCAGCCAGTTAGGTTAGGTTAGATGTAGTGTAGTCGCAAAAAGGTAGTGCGATTCAAACCGGCGCCCCTAGTTTGAATCTACACTGTCTAGGGAGTTTGTATGGACAAAATGCAATTTTGTGGTGCATTATTTACAGAACGGCATAAATGCACAAAAATGGCCTATATATTCGTAATTAGTATTAAAAAACAAAAACTGTGCGAGAAGTAATTTTCTGTCTTTTTGGCCAATGTACAGTACATAAAGCCCCAAAGTACAAGGGCTTCGCCTTGTTTATAAAAGTACCAGGACCTCATTCTTGTACGTCCTGGCATGACTACAGCACTGGTTAGGCATATTGATATACTATCGATGTGAATACCTTAGTGTGTAAACAGAAAAGTTGGATTTGTCAATAAACAGTTTCTGGAAAGTTTGCCAATGAACCTGTTTACCTGATAAACTACTTCGGTTACTTGGTTGATATTGAAAATATGATAACATGTTCATAAATATTACTCATCTCAGACTTTTGTTCCAAAATAGTTATAAGGGCTGTCCATAAATTACGTCTGCATTTTTCTTGAAAGTTTTACTTCCCTTCCCCATTGTCCCAGTTTCCGTAACCCCGTCCCCTCTTCGAACGTCCAACAAAACTGAGCTCCCCTCAAACCTTTATCACTTTATGAACAATAAAATGTATAATCTGTATAAAGTTTAATGAAATAAAACAGCATGTATTGAAGTTTACTCCCTCTTCCTCCTCCCTTCCGGTGTGGGCGTCATAGACAGCCCCTAACTTGTTCAATCTGTCTTATTAAGCATTAAAGTATAAGTAAATATGGATCATATGGATTCAAACATAATAAATGTAACAAATAGAAATAATAAAAAAAAATTAAACGATATTCAAAATGAAATTAACAATATACTATATGCAATACACAGTATAATTTTATAGTAGCTAGTAGTATTTAAGCTGCTATTGTTAGCTACTCTTCAAATTATATCCAATTTAAACAAAATTAATTTGGAGTGCAGTGCTTTGACAAATACACAATTGTTCGTTCTTCCCCTCACAATATGGTGACCAGAACACTGCACGCATATATATTAGTTTCCATGGTTGTCTAGCCTTTCTTCCTCCCATTTATAGCTCTATGATTCCGCCAAACTGATGTCGAACATATACTATCACTTGATTGGTCGTAGCGGCAACGCCAATTATACAACAAATTGTAATTTTCCTTAGCAATGCCTTGTAGATTGTTTCCATATTAACCGCCATTACCACTGGATATGTGCAACTGGAATAAAGGCTTACTTCTCAATGCATTAGCTATTTTGTGACAAGATGCAATCAGAGCACCAACTATCGGAACAGAAATTCATTAATTTGCCTCATTACATGGAAGGTTTAGAACAGCGCAGACCAGAGAGAGACATAAAAACTTCACAAAATAAAATATTTACATCAAACACAAAAAGTTCTTGTAATACATTCTGTTATCATAATGTCTGATTAAGTACAGCAGAAATGGACTGAAAAATATAACTTTGATGGAGTTTGCAAGGTGTAGAAGGTTGAAATTTGGAAGTCTCATAGAACTTGAAATATTTGAATCTTTTCTGGTAATATACTCAACATTCTCATTCGAGTGCCCTTCCATTTCATTGTAAGAAGTCTAGTTCTTTGGCTTCTACTCAAACATTTCATGTCAATGGGTCAGCCAAGACCAGCCAATGTAGCTTTGTTACAACTTTTTTTTAACTGTGGATTATGTGAGCAATAAATTATAGATTTTAATTTAAAAACTGTTATCTAAGAAAATTCAAAAATAACTGCTATATACAGTAACACAAGTCACAAGATCCAAAAATTTAGTCCTTGTTGTAAGAACCTATGTTTACATATAGATAAAAAAGAGGCAATAATCTTATAATTTTACAAACATAACTGGATCATTGGAAATAAAGATTTCTATCAAATTTGAGATGCAAAACTGTCATTTGTAAGCAATTTCAGAAGTACAAAATTGAAATAAATTGTTAGATAGAATTATCATGTAATAGCTAAAATACCATGCATTGTGATTACCAATTTTAACTTAAATCTAGAGTAAGATTTAAAGTTAACTCGAGGAGGAACTCTGTTCAAATCCTTACATCTCCAATGACTAGTGATTTTCAGTGCTGTCTATCCAAGAAGTTTTGTGTGCTAAAATAGTACTTTAGCTTCCATTAAACTTAAATAATTTGTTTAAACTTTACTGTGTATCAAATGTACTTTATGCACACCAACATAAGCCAGTTAGAATTGAGCTTCAAAGAAAGTTGAAAATCACTGTTATACAGATATTCAATAAATAAAGATCAATTTGAAAAGTTGGAGATGAATGTTAAGTTTAAAATATGAATATAACATTAAATTACAGTATTTAATAATTTAATGTGTCAAAATTATCATTGAAATAATGTGTAGTTTAAGTTGAAAATGAAGTTTTTCAATAAACTTTATAAAACTTGGCATTTATTTCAATAACCTTTTTTTTTAAAAAATAAGACATGATCATACTGTATTTGTCAACAAAACTTTTGAAGACATGACTTGCTCCAACATCTGCAATATGGATGAACGTTATAAGACTTCAACAGAAGTCAGCAGTGATATACAAGTGCATTACATTTTTTTTTTGCAATTAACATTTTAATATAACAGAACCATAATATTAAATTTTCCTATAAATTAACAATTAGTTCATTCATTATATAAATTATTATAATAAAATGAATAGTCAAATTTATAGGTATTAAACAATGATGTCAGCAAATTTATCCCAATATGTTTATTTTATGATAGATGAATTTGTATCAATCTCAACTGAGAATAAGTGTAATGAACAATGTGCACTAAATAAATTATGAACAATTCAAATCATGTTTCTATCCTCAGATAACTATCATACTACTGAAAATGCACTACTGTCTTTTACAATCTCAGTTCTTTACAAATTATATGATGTTGGATGTGGCAACTTAATTTTTGAAACAAATATTTACTATAATAGAACAATTTCTCATGATATTACACACATCCCTATGCTATTTCTGGAGCAATATACTAATCCAGTCTTCAGAAAGGTTTTACTATATTATCAACATCATTGAGGTGGAGGTGCACCTATAGATGTTGGAGGATGCACAGGCATTGGCATACCTATTCCAGAATGTGGAGTGGTGGATACTGCAGCACTAGGTCCTAATAATATCTGTAAAAAATATTTAAATTTTTAATAATATAAATAATAATACAAATATTGTTTTATTGTGAACAGTAATAACATATTTAAAATGGCTCAAATATTATATCAATACAGTATATACAAAATATTCACATTATTAATGAAAATATTTATAAATTATTTTTATCAACAAAATCTAATTAATCTTTCGAAGAAACATGGATCTATCTCCATACATGATAACATGGAAATATTTTGTGTTTCTTCAGAAGATGCAAATAAGATTATACACAAACAACTTATATATATCAGGTATTATTATTTGTAAATGTCGAAAATAATTTTATAACTGAAAAAACTACAGTTGAAATAGTTTCTTAAATATGTATATAAAAGGTACCCAGCTTAGAAGTTTAATAAAGGAAAAATTTATAACTTGCATTCATGTCAGGTTGGAGTTGGTGTGTATTTTATGTTGACATTTGGGGGAAATGCCATACCTTGACACTGCAGACAGTTGACAAATTTTTCATCAATTTATAAGTTTTCTATTTATACTCTTTTCTTTTATTAACACTGAACATCCTGTATTTAAAACTTACCTAAAATATGAAAAATTCAGGATCATCTTTCTTAATGTTTTTATAAGGTTATAAGTTTTCATTTTCTCTTCTCGAAACTGCAATTACCAAAAACACATGCACAATTCTCTTTCATTGTTTTGCAGTATGAACAGTTATGGAAAGAGAATAATAGAAAATGGAAAAGAGAAAATATTCATTCTCTTCTCTTTTCCATTCTTACAAAGTATGAATTGGCCTTAATAACTACTTTATCCATTCTCTGCAGGTAAGTTATTTTGTGAGTGAGTTCTAAATATTTACTGTTTTCAGTGTATGTTGTACATCAGAATATTTACAATGGTTGTGTCTGAGGTATGTGATTTTGTGTTTTTTCATCATCAATTATCTTTATTAAAATGTTTACTTATTATTTACAGTTATATTTATAAAACTAATACTTACATAAAGAATTAGTATATGTTGCAACACCAATGTGGAGAATATGAATGACACAATGTTGGGGATGGACCAGTAAAACTGAGGGGACCTTAAAACATTGAGAAATGCTAAAACATTTGGGTTTTTTTCCTGTATATATGGATGTTTGTGTGTGGGGCATAATTTTGCTCACTTCTTTGAAGCTTCATAACTTCCATGCTTTTTGTTGAAAATTTCTGATAATTTGCAGGGAGGTTTGTGTATTAGGGGGATTGATACTATTAAATTTTAGAGGTTAAAGGTTGGAGATAGAGGGTGTACTATCTTGAGTAGTGTTGAACTTATGACGATTTTTTTTGTATAAGCATTTACAATTTTTTATAAAACCCATCCACACCCTCAAAATTAAGCTTTTGGCCATTTTATAATAATTAAAAATAAGTTTTTAAAATAAAATATTATAACAGATGATGCTACATGCAGTTTTAAATGTTGCCGGAAAAGTTAAGAAAATCAATGCTGGATTATTTATTTATTTCTTATTTAATATCTTCAGACCACTGAATCTCCTCAGCTCCCAGCAAAACATGTAAAAATGTATCAATTCACAAACAGTTTTGGAACCCACCTGATTCCAGCTTCAGGTTCAAGAATTCATTTTGAACAGAATGCACATGCAGAATTCAAATTTGAACAGGCCAGTATAAGACATGCACTGAGCCATACTATATCACCCAGGCTATAACAATGTTTTGTACAATGCATGCCTGCTTTGGATAGCTGTATCTCATCCTTAGAATTAACGCAATTGGAGTTAGGTGAGAAGTTTGGTGACTGGCATGATGAAAACAAACAAAGCAAACTGGACCACACTATTGGTCACAGTGAATAACAAGGGATGATTGCAGATGATGTAAAAAGTGAATGGGGCAGGAATCCATTTCATTGCAGGTCATCTTTCAATGAACAGACAATACTATCTGGTAATTATCTGCCCCACTATGTTCTTGTCAAGAAACAAGGTACAGAGAAGTGCTAATGATATTTTGAAAAGATAAAAACACACCCAATCAAAATAATAATATGTAATTGGATAAAATCAGCTGTAATATCATTACCATTAAATCAGTTACTGTCAATTTACTTTATCTGTTTAGATATAGAATGTAATGATGTATGAATATTTTGAAAGTATTTAAATAATTTTATTATTATTATTTCCTAACTACTTTCAATGTTTCTTTGAAATATAATTATTGCCTCATAAAATATACCATTTTAAATGGTTTTCTAAGATTGCTGTACTATAAATTACATTTCTCATCTTTTGAGAAAAATTTTATAAATTTTGCAAACATTTCTGTAAAATATAATGGAACAAGTCTATTGAAGTTACACAAATAAAACAAAATTGATTATGCTAAATAAGAATCAAAAGAAATACAACAAAATTTGCAGTGTGTGTGTGTGTGTGTGCGTGTGTGTGTGTGTAACAGAAGCAATTATTCAATGTATAGTCACCAACTAATAAAGCACACATAGTTTTCAAACTTGTTCAATATTTTCTTAAAATAATTCAAGTAATGCCTGGTACATCAGCTAGTTCATTATTAAATGTTCAATATGAAGAAATCTGTCTAAAATTTCAATTTTTTTTTTTTTTTAAATTCACTACCACATTCATTTTTATAATTTATTTTCATTTCAATCATTACTTTTAAAGCATTGTTTAGCCGTATTGAATATATTTATAATCAAAACAAAAAAAGTTTGTATTCACATTCACCTAGTCAAAGAAACACTGAAATATAGCAATTAGAAAAATGATTCCTTATTCTTGATTAAATACAAACAAATCATTAAAAAAAATACAAAAAATAACTGATTATTTTAATTACAAATAAATTTTAAAATATTTTCAAATTGTTTCTAATTATTTAATAAAAAATAATGATAAATTTTTGTTCTGAATTAAAAACAATTTTAAATATATAAAAATTTTGAAAATGTGTGACATAACATGTCATATAATGATAATTTTAAATCTTGGATTATTCTAAAATTTACAGGAAATCCTTGTTAGTTTGAAATTCAAGGGATGAAATAATCGTGACTTTGAATCATCCAAGATTTACATATATCTGTACAATATGCAAAATGCCATGTAATTGATTTAATTTATTAAGCAAATGGAATACAGCTACTTATACAGAATGCTACTTTTGTTAATTAATAATTAATAATAATAATAATATAAATAAACTGTAGGTAAACAGCATGTGTCTGGTGAGAACTAGGGTTTCTCAAATGGGATTCTGGGATCCCGGTTGTTTTTTTAACCCGGTAAATATCCCGGGAAATCCCACAAATTTCTTAAAAATTCACTTTCTTATTTTACGTTAAGGTTGAGGAAATTTTGCAAATAGAAAGTATAATTAACTCATAAACTGTCAGAATACATTTGTATTTATTAATTTTAAACCTACTTATTAGTTTTTTTTTAATTTTTGCTCATTATGGCACGTCACAAATGGTCAATAATCAATACATAGCTTATTTGTGACAGGACTCTCAAAATTCTTTACCAGTAATATCTGGAATAATTGTGCTTATGCTGTCTTAATTTTTAACCATGCCCAGTAGCTTCAATGACTGTGTAATGCCAATTTGTGCAAACTGGGCAAGGATACAAACGAGTACAAAGTCAGCGAGTATGAAGTTTTTCTTCATAATCTGATTATTAAAGACAAACAAACTGCTGAATTATTGGGCTATGATGTTTCTATTAAAGTAGTCGAGGTAGACAAATCAAGAATACTAGGGAACAAAAGAAGTACTACAATCTCAAAAACGAACTAGAAATCTTTCAGGATACAGATAAAAAACACAATATTTGTCTACTCTTAAATGCAATAAATATGATTCCAGTCACATCAATTGAATCGGAAATGGCATTCTCGGTAGCAAGACTTTTCATTACTAAAATAAGAATTAGATTGAGTGATCGGAGTATTGACCATCTTTGCTTTTTAAAATCTTATAAAAATTTAAATATTTTGTATTATATTTTATTTAAAAAATAAAAAATTACTTTCTAAGTTAGAAGTTTGATCTAAATTCATTTTTTTTTTAAATTTTCAACTCAATTCAAAGTCATTTTTTGTTGTTGTATGCAGTTTCCAGCAAACTTTAATAAATTTTTTCTATCTGTGAAAATTTCTACGTAATTCAAAGGTAATTTTTAATATATATCTTACACAGCATTATTAATATGATTTTGGAGGTTGCAGAACGTATTAAATTACTTTAAAAAACGAAAAATAATTATATCATTTGATTTCATGATATTTTGTATATCTTAAAAATAATTAATTTTGCCCTGGGATCCCGGGAAACAGTTCACTTTTAACCTGGAATCCCGGGACAAGCAAAAGACTGGGAAATGAAAAAGCATAGTGAGAACCTCATAGGTTTTATAAAAAGTAAAATAGAATTCCTCAAAATGTAGTCCAAATTATTTTTAAAGCAGACCAAAAAGTAATAAGTCATTCAAATGTAGTAACCTAGAGCCCTAAAAATATTTGAATCTGCTACTCGTAGCCCAATCTTGCAATCCCGAAAATCAGCCTTATTTTATGAGATAAGAGAAAATAAGAGAGAAGTCCGTGTGTAAGGTGACATCTAAAAATATGTTACTGTAAAAGCAAAGCCATATTGACCAGATTAGAGTTGTTCGTGGTCTATTGTTCTCTCGTAACACAAAGGCACTTTGATCTAAACAAACGAATTAACATATGACTATTGTGATTCAGATAGAATTTTCACTTTAAATTTTAAAGTAGCCGTATTTCAAACTAACCAAATTCCTGAACATGTAAAACTCTATATCCACAACAGGGACAAAAGTACAGTTATGAACTAATAAGATTTTGAACTATCCAAGTTCGAATTAACAAGGATTTTCTTTATTTGATATTTCAATACATTTTTCATTAACACAATAGAATCTGCTTATTGTAATCAAGAATATTGTTATGAGTCATTTAATGTTATCAGAGTCAGTATGTTGACAAAACATGCAAGATAGTAATAGTTATTATTATAATTAATAATTCTAAAGGTTATATATTCTTTTAATCGTTTTAGTGTTGGATTCAATAAAATCAGAATGTCCCTTAATTGTAATCACACTAGTTAATGTTATCAGTCAGTTATTAATCTCTGTATGGATAAGTCCCAAAGTGATTCCAATAAGCAGATTGTGTTATTTAATTATTAAAGTTTCAAAAAATTTAATATCTAAATTTTAAATTAATTTTTTTACATTATATTATTATATCAAATTTATTGTTTACCTACTTACGATATTATTTCAGATAAGAGATATAATTAATTATACCTGTCTTTGTTGTTGTCTTTGATCTTCTTGTAACTGCATTCGTTCCATTTCAAATATTACAGGAGCAAATAATATGGCCGAAGAAGAAAAAAATATCCATAATGCTGAACGACTAAAACTGTACAAAACCTTTGCAGTTGAGAGAGCCCCAGATGTTACGGTCCAAGTACCATTTCGAACACATTGGGGAAACATCTCTGTGAGACCCCATAGTCTCTCCATTACTGTTTCATCAATATCCTTAAAAAATATAATTTACATTATGAAATGTCAGTAATGGAAATGTTTAATGATGATAATATATTGTTTTAACCTATTAATTTACAAAAGTTTATTAAATCTTTATGTTTACATTTCTAAAATGTTAATAGTAACCAAATTTTTATTTCATACATGTAAAATGAATAAATAAGAATTACTATCTAATAAAATTTCAAATTTATTACTTTAAAAATCTAAATGTAAGTGTTGTCTTTTAACATATAGCCTTGCTATAACATCTTTGTTCTGGTATATTTTAATAATAGGTGCCAAACAACTGTGGGATTAAATCGATCTACAATTGTTTGGCCTGTTACTTATATATGTTATGGGCAAAGTGATTAATACGGGCATTATTCTTAATGCCCGGGCATTATGAATAATGACCAACAAAATCGGGCATTGTAATAAATTTCAACAATTTATCAAATTGACCAGTCATTATGAATACTGCTACCACCTAGTTGGGCAAAGTGATAATAACACGTTGAGAAGTGATCATCCGACATACGCTAGCCAATCAGAACTTACCACCTAGTCGGGCAAAGTGTTAGTACCGAATTTTAAATTTACGTGACCAGTAGTTAATCTTTCTTCTTTGACAAAAGTAACGATCATGGAGAAATCATTAAGTGATATGAATAATCGCTTCAACAACCGATTAAACGAGTTAATAGCAGAAAAAGGTGAGAACAATCAAATTTTTACAAAATCAGTCTATTTGTCAATGATAGAAAAAGTGAAACAGTCAAAAATGAAAGTTACTTCTAAGTTACCGGAAGAATATCAGCGTTTACGTAGATATGACGTTGTATCTATCGGAAATTTAGAAAAATTAATTATGCCTGTAAAAGAAGGTAATGTGATTAAATATTACGTTCACACAGAAGAAATATTTCAGATATTGCACAATGCCCATATCGCTATTGGACATGGTGGTAGAAACCGTATGGAAAAAGAATTAAATACGAAATATAAAAATATTACAAGGGAAATGATTGTAATTTATTTGAACTTGTGTGAAATCTGTCAGAAAAAACAGAATGTTCCTAAGAAAGGCTTGGTAGTTAAACCGATTTTATGTAATAAAATGAACTCAAGATGTCAGGTCGATCTTATAGATATGCAGTCACAAGCCGATGAGGATTATAAATTTATACTCATGTATCAAGACCATCTAACTAAATTTGTTCAACTACAACCATTAAAAACCAAAAGGGCTGAAGAAGTAGCCTATGTTCTTTTAGACATTTTTACAATTTTCGGTGCACCGAGTATTCTACAAAGCGATAATGGCAGAGAATTCGCCAATAATGTCATCAAAGAAATGTGTAATATGCGGCCCGAGTTAAAAATGGTGCATGGAAAGCCCAGGCACTCACAAAGTCAGGGTTCAGTAGAAAGATGTAATCAAGACATAGAAAATATGCTTAGTTCTTGGTTGGAAACTAACAATACTAACAAATGGTCAGAGGGATTACGTTTCGTACAACTGATGAAAAATCAAGCGCATCATACTGGTATAAACTGCAGCCCTTATGAGGCCATGTTTGGAGCAAAGTTAAAAGTTGGACTAAAGAATTTTATACCCAACGAATCGTTGACCAACGTTAATACGGAGGAGGATCTAGAGAGACTTTTTAAAACTATCGACGAAGTAAGTCAAAGTTGTTCAAACTCTGAAAGTTCAGGTACCGTCCAAGAAAACATTATAAAAGATTATTCGATAATGCCATCCTCACATAGCAATATAACTGATGAAGTTCAAAGATCTACATCGTCTTCACACGAAAAAAATCTAAACCAGGATGTTATTAGTATTACAGAATTGATGAGTGAAGAAGAAACAATCCAAACAATTGATCCAAAAATAGAAGAAAAAATAAGAAATGTATCTAAAACAAGGGAGATGGCTTTGTTAAATCTTAAAAAGCAAGCAGAAAAAATGATTGGTACATCAAATTCCAAATACACAGCAGCTAATGTTGGTGATACAGTAAGGATTCGTGTACCTGATGTAGATCGAGCCCGCAGTGATGGAAAAAATATTTTAGGTGTCGTTGTTGCGGTTAAAGATAAAAACCTTTACAAACTGGGTACCAAATATGGCATATTAAATGTATTATATTCAAGAAACCAATTTACTGTTTGTAAAGAAAACTTCATTTCTGTTGAAGATGTATCAGGTGAAGAAATTTCGCTTAGAGAATGTGCAAGAATGTCATCAATTTCTGGAGGTCAAGGCTATAGTCGATGCTGCTGCAAAATTGGTTGCAAATCTAATAGATGCAAATGCTACAAAGAAAAAAAATTATGTAATTCCAAATGTCATCAGAATCTTAATTGCTCAAATAAATAAACTATAAAACATTTAATATTTTATATAATTTATACCAAAAATAAAACTCCAGGAGTTTCCTGTAAATTAATTTTTTAATTAAGTATAAATTTGTTAATAAATACTTTTTGTTAATATTAGTTTAATTTATATAGTTAATAGTACTTTGAAATAATTTACAAAAAATAAATATTTCTAAACGAAATAAGTGGAGTTTTTTTTAATCAAATTTAAAATTCGGTACTAAACACGATATGCACACGCAACTGAGTGCCGATTGGCTAGCGTATGTCGGATGGTCACTCCTCAACGTATTATTATCACTTTGCCCGACTAGGTGGTAGCAGTATTCATAATGACTGGTCAATTTGATAAATGAATGAATATTTATCACACTGCCCACCCTTTTTAGTCATTATCCATAATGCCCGATTAATCACTTTGTCCATAACATATATATATATCAGGTTTTGGAATGTTTTTATAGGTACATTTTAATCAATAATTAATGATTTTGGATGATTAATCAACTATTTTCAGATATACAATTACAGTAGAGCGTCGTTTATCCGAAAGCCGGTCAACCGAAAGCTTTCCAGTCGAACTGTGTCGTGCTGAATCAAATGTTTTTGATACTACATTAACTTCTAAAGTATAATTTTTTTGTTTTTATATTTTTCAATATATTTATTTTGTTTGTACAAAATAAAGAAATAATTTTTAACGATACAATAGTCTCGATTACTATTATAAAAATTTTCGTTAGACTTAAAATCGATGAAAATTCAACACTTAGCGACACGCAACGGAGAAAAATTTCAACATCTGATAGGTTAATATATTTTTTCATACATAATTGGTTATCCGAAAAAATCAGTTATCCAAACAACCCCAGTCCCCAATTGATTCAGATAAACGATGCTCTACTGTATAACAAAGTGATATACATAAAATAATAGAAAATACAAGCTGTTGAAGTTTCAAGTAGTTAAAAATTTCTAACACAATTTTTTAAACTTGATATTTTGTTATATATTCTAAAAACTTAAATATGACTAAGTAATTGGCTGAAATTGCAAATTTTTTATTAAAAAGTTTACTGGTGCAAATTTGCAAGTTTATCATCATCTTATAAAAATTGTCATATCTTTAACAGAGAACTGTTAAAGATATGACAATTTTTATCATTTAATTTTTAAATATACAATGATAAAAATATGATTTAGATAATGAATCAATCACGGTCCTTACAACTATTGGATATGAATATATAAATTTTTTAACTCTCTGCCATGTGAGCACTAAGAAAACCTTTTATCATACTCACAATGCTCACAATGGGGCATTGTAAGAGCTTTTTTCAGCCCAGTGGTGAGAAATTTCAAATTAAATGTATTGACTTTAATCATTTTTTAGTGTTAAAGCATATGTATTTTCAGACTTTAAGTGGATAAACTTGACAAAAAGGCCAGAAAGTGGTTTCATGAGGTTTTTACTCATTGATAAACAAAATATCCTAAATTTTAACACCATTAACCTAAATTTGTATTTTATTTGGTATATTATATTTGATAGATGCTATCATTGATTTTATTTTCTAAAAGATCTACACAACAAAATGAAAAAGAATTATCTGTTCTAATATATAGTTATCACTGAAACTAAATTTAGTTCTAGATTAGCTGTAAATTCTATAATTCATGATTATTTTAGGACAAAAAAAATCTCAGAAAAATTGAATTAATTCTTTAATCTTAAATTTCATTATCTTTAACCTGTTAAGCATTATGTGATAAAATATTTTAATTGTCCAAACCCAAAGTTCTTTATTGTGTTCTTTTGCTTTCCCTGAAATGTTGCAAATTTGGCATTACAAATTTTTCACTCTGGACTGTTAGTATTCATTTAGAGCAGGGGTGGCCAACAAGTCGATCGCGATGCCAATTTTGGTCGATCGCTCGCGATGTCTTGACTTAATGTGTTACACTTGTAACTGAACGCAACTCGTGAACGTAACGTGCAAAAGCAACAATATGCATGCAGTTATCACTGGACTCGTAGAAAACACAGCTATTTAGCTATATATACCACAGCTATTTAGCTATATATAAAGAAAACACAGCTATTTAGCTATATATAACACAGCTATATATTATGAATATTTGATACTGTCATGCGGTAGCTTCTTTTCTTTAGTATTAACAATATTATTATTATTAATCAATATTATTTATCCACGGTGACAACGTTGAGTTTCAATTTTTCATTTGTTTAAAATGTAAGTACCTGTTCTTTATGTTTCAAATTAAATTATGGCTTTTCTTACCTATCTATTTACTTGATAAGTGAGCGTTTTCAGCAACAGACCTCTATATTTTTGGATTTTTGGAAATACGTCAATTGAGAAAAATATCCCAGTATCACCAAATGTAGCAAATATATTTATTCCTGTTTCGGAACTACATACCTGTGTGAATTGGCATTTTCATACTTAAAGTTAACGAAGACTAAACATTCTGTCCTGACTGATTCCCATACTGAAGAATCATTATTATTATCTTTGTCAGGATATACACCTAATTATGTTTCCTTGGTAAGAGACGTGAAAACTCAGTCCTCCCATTAATGTAACGTAATAAAATAAATTTTAAATCTGTCTTTATCAGTAGCTAATTTGAATTAATAAATATTGTTAATAATTACTCGTGTTGTTTTAATTCCCCTGGACGTGAGTTTTTTGGCCCGTTAAATAATTACGTTGTTTTTTACGTAGGTAGATATACAGGGTGTTTCAGTACAAAGAGCACTCCCGCGAGCTATTGATAGATTAGCAAAAAATAAGTCTAAAAATCTTATATCATTCTTCCATGATAAATTTTCCTTGCCCAAAAACAAATCGCGGAAGTAAAATCTTATAATCAAATTATCAGCCGTACTGTGCAGTTTTATAACAACTTTTTCAAGTTTACGAACAAACAGTACCACAATTTATACATTATAATTGATTTTAAAAAATTATATTATATTTTAAGTTAATAAAAATCTATCTTAAAAGTGTCGAAAAATCTATTTTTTTTTTTAGGTGCCGCCTGTACGGAATGAACTCGTAACTGCAAATATCAAAAGTTGGGTCTGGAAATTTATTTTCTTTATGAGCTTATATCTTGAAAACTTAATAAGTGATTTAAAAAATAAAAAATAGTTTTGAACATATATTTTCCTTATCTACCCATAGCTCGCAGGAGTGCACCTCGTACTGAAGCACAGTGTATAAACATAGTATGTATTTCACACCCCCCTCGCCACTTAGACTATGCCTACGACAACAAGTCGATCGCGACACATTTTTAAGATAAAAAGTAGATCTTATGTACACAAAAGTTGGCCACCCCTGATTTAGAGAATGTCTTTCAGTTATTCCCACATGGTCAGTGAACAACTAGTTGATATCAAAGCAAACTGGTTGGAGGGGATGTCAAACAAAATTCATTCAAACTTCTAAGGTTTGACCATCCACTGCAAAATCATTGACTCAATGTCACTCTATGTCAAATCCTTAGATGAAAAGTAAGCAATTCCTTCAACAACTCTTAGATCAAACATGTTGGATTTTTTGGCTACAATCACAAGATGGTCATGCACATTTAAAAGTTTGGGAAAGGAACAAGTGCTGTAGGCCACAAACAAGGCTTGCATATGTTTTTGCTGTGATCTTCATCTCATTTCAGCAATTGCTCTGCTACACTGGGATTACAAAACAGAAAACTGTTTGATAGGTATTTATAGATGTAAAAATATAAATAATTTCATTGATTTTACTGAAATTATATAGGTTATGTACTGTACCTACCACAATGAAAATCCATTCTCTATCAGGTCTCCATTTTCATTTATTAAATTTCTGCCATATAGGCAACAAATAGAAAAGCTAAAGCTATCATCAACAAATTGTAGTTGCTGATCATTGCCATTTTACAAACAAACTATCAAGCAAAACTTTGCAGAGGAGTAGATAAAATGTTCACTAGTTCTTTAGAACTGTATCACCAGATCATCAAAGGAAAACAGTCATGTGACCATAACAATTGCCTCTGTTATCTTGTTGAAAGTGATAGCATTGATTAGTTTGCACTGGGCTTTCTGGTTCTCTTCCTGTTGTTTGCTTGCAATATAATGAAAAAAAATGCAATTCATCTTCAATGAACTTACTGCTTATAGTTGAGAATGTGTTTACTTTTATTGTTTTTGCACCATTCCGTTCACTCTTACTTTTATAATACAATAGACTTGATTATCTGCACTCAGATCAACTGAGATCCTAATAATCATAACACATCTTTTTCGTTGCCAAGATAGTTTTATTGAAAACTAATGTTTTCGGCCTATTCTATAGGTCATCCTCAGGTTGATCTAGAGAATTGAAACATCTGCATTCCAAAAATGGAATACATATATTTAAATTCAAAAATTGACAATGTATTAATATAAAAAAACGAAGAAAATTACAGAATAATAATGTATAAAATTATAAATATAAAATAAAAAACAAACTCAGATATAGTAATAAAAATAATAATCTACTAATATTACATTGAACAAACATTAAAATTATTAATGTATAAATTATGAATTCATGGTAAACTTTTTCACTATAAACTTCCTACCAAAGGTAAGTCTTCTGCATCCCTTGCATTTATGCATGCCTCTTCCAGTTTGCTTTTGTAAATTTCAATTTTTCTCAGCAGTCCTTGCTAATGTTGGGAAGTGTAAGGGTTTGACAATATCCGCTTCATCCCATTTTACTATCGAGCCTTGGATCTGCGCCATCTGGGAAAGTACTGTTGTGTTGGAACCTTTTCTAATGTTATATTTGTGTTCTTTGATCTTTACTCCCAAATTCCTTGTTGCGACACCAATATATTCTGTTTTGATTCTTAGCTGTATGTTTTCATAAGGAATCTCGTACACCCCTGCTTTTTCTTCTTTCTTAATGTTATCTTTCTCATTTCTTAAAATTTTATATAGGTTTGGAGCTCTTTTCAGAACCATTCTTGACTCCTTGCAGTCTGCAATTTCTTTCATAATGCCTTTCGTATTTCTGTTACATATAAACTTTGTGGCTTTACTGGGATCATGTTTTGAAGCCTTTGTTGTGCTCATCTCGTATCTTCTAATTATTCCTGTTATTGTGCCTTTTTTGTATCCTAGGATTTTGGTTACTTGTACAAGTCGATCTCCTTTGCTCCGTCCACAACACTGTCACAATATAGAAAGGCCCTTCTGATTAAAGCTTGGAACATCTCCAGCTTATAATGATACGGATCATTTGATTGCAAGGGGATGTAAAGTGGTCTGTGCATTGGTTTGATGTAAACACTGGTGAATAAATGCTCTTTTTTTTAAACTGAATGTTAATGTCTAAAAAGTGTATTATTAAGGAACTTTTCTGTTCCATTCTCAATTTTAGGCCGTCGTTGTTACTATTGATCCCATCAAGGAATTCATTTATCTTACAGTTATTGTTCCATAAGATAAAGATATCGTCCATGTATCTTTTAAAATAAACAATATCTTTTTTGAAATCATAAAGAACTCTTTTCTCCAGTTTTCTAATGACCAACTCCCATAGTATTCCTGAGATCGGACTTATCATTGGGACTCCTGTTTTTTGTCTATATGTCTGGCCGTTAAAGCTAAAGCAAGATTCATAGCATTAAAAAAGATTACACAAGTTTATCTCATTCCAGCTTGATAGCAGTGTACTAGCGGCACAGGAGCCTGGGATCGTGGTCAAAGAAATGAAAGACATATCATTAATGGAAGAGGAAGTAAGAACGTTATTGGATTATGAGAACTTGTATCCTTCCATAAAATTTGAATCTTGCATGGAAGCACTATTGGAATTCATGTTCAGCAAGAATCCTGAATTGATTCGTTACAACAATGAAGTAGTAGAGCTGGCTAATCTGATATGCTGTGAATTTATTCAAAATAATGATGTACTGTATCAATATTATTAGTAAACTTTTTTCTGACTGTAGCTGTTTTTCGTAATTGAGTCGGTTCGGCAAATGTACATAAGATTGTGCTAGCACTACCAGAAATGTAGGAATTCAACTTTTGTATTGATAATATCTAAAAAGTATATAAATTATGTAATATCATATAAACTATACAGGTTTAAAATAATAATGAAATTACATAGCTTATTTCTATTTTTTCATTCTCGGTTAGGCCTAAATCATAATTGCAACATTTTCATCAGATAAATCAATATAATTGACATTATATTTGTTGATTTTTTATTAATGAATTCAAACAATTATTAGTTAGTACGTTAATACGCCATATCTAAATTTAGCTCATATATAAAAAATAAAACGACTCAATATTCGCTTGCAAAATATGGCGATGAAACTGCAAATAAGAAGATAATCATGGTTGTACAAACTTGCTTATATTTCAAATTTTAGTGTGTCTGTTAATAAATAGTGCCCACTATTTATTAACAGACACACTAAAATACACAAAGAAATCGTATTTGCATTGCTGAAGATGTAATGTTACGTTTTAAAGCTAGAAATAACTTGATATAGAGGAACGTAATATTATGTTTTTAGTTTTTTACCAAAGTCTTCACAAAACGTAATATTTCGTTCGTAGCACGGTAACTATTCTATGTATTAGCTGTATAATAAATAATGAAAAAATTGTTCTTATATGATTATATTCAATAAAGTATAAAAAGAGGCTTAAAAGTGTTGTTACATAAATCTTTTATATTTTAATTTTTAATCTGTTAAAGCCACAACTATCTGTTTTATTCAAGTTTTCAATAATCTGAGGTAGCATTGGCCCACATTACCTCAGATAATCAAGGTTTTACTGTATATATAATATCATTAAACATGAATATAAATGGTAAATAAACAGTGATCCTGAACTGTTTAATATCAATCATTTGTAAATATTTGAATATCGATTCAATAGAAATTCAGAAATCCACTAGAGTCATAAATTAGCAATAATGTTATAAATATACACAAAAATAACTAATTCAGTACATAAATATAAACATAACTTGCAACCTTGTAAAGTGGATTTTTCATTGCCAAAGCAAAAAATTCACTTTAATATTTGTAAAGAATAGTTTGTATTCAATGTTCTATATTCCACTGTATTTAGAAAATTGTTCTAATCTGTAGAATAGCCTAATAAGACTAAAAATGTTTAATGATAAATATTAAAAGTGAATTTTTTGCTGATTTGACAAAGGTTACAGTTTATGTTTATGTTTATGTTATAGATTCTTTTAAGCTTGCATTCAAGTCTCTCTTGTAATTGTGATTTGTAGAAATTATGTAAAATGTTAATATGTATATGTAAAAAAACTTTAAACAGTTTTCAATAGTTTAATCCTTTGATGAGGTACAGTGGAACCTCGGTATACGTCTGCTTTAGAATATGTCCTGTTTGGACGAAACAAATTTTGCTTGGTATATGACTTAATTCAATTATACGCACCATCTATGAACAAGTAGCACTATTGGTGTACTAGACCAGACTAGACGTTCACAGTGCCACGGTCTATAACTTTGTTAAATTTCTCCTGATTTTAATTTGTAAGTAAAATTTTATTATTTTTATTAATCATGAACTACAAAAAGGCAAATGAAAAGCAACAGAAAACTAAAAAAATTACTAGAATCACAATGGAACTGAAAAAATAGATTGTTGAGAAATATGAAGGTGGCATGCGTGTTCGAGATATAACTGTTGCATACTGTATTCTGAGAATGATGATATCGACAATTGTGAAAAATAAAGACATTATTAAATCTGCTAACGTTGCAAAAGGGGTTTAATCAATTTCTAAACAGATTATTAGTATTAAGGATAGTTTGATTTGATTTGATTTAATGATTTAAATAATATAATACAATATACTGTAATAACTTTAAAAATCTATAATAAAATTTATTTTTTTATTAATGTGCTCAAGCAGTGTTTAAATTATTTTACAACCCCATTAATATATCATATCAAGAGGGTTTTTTTTAAACATGAGAAGAGATTAATCATTTTTACATTACTTCTTATGGGAAAGGTTGGTTTGGTATATGTCCTATTCGGTATAAGTCCAAACATCAGGAACAGATTAAGGTCATATACCAAGGTTCCACTGTACTCCCATATATAAGTGATACATATGGTGAGCTCTACAGAGTAAGCATTTACAGTGGTACCTCGTATAACGTACTTAATCTGTTCCAGATGCACGTCTGTTGAGTGAAATGGCCGTTATACGAAACGCATTTTCCCATAGAAATACATGTTAAAACATCTAATTCGTTCCGCAGCATAAAATAATCGTACTGTATCATAAAAAATGAACACGAGGTGCATTCTTTTATTCATCCGCGTAACTCTGCGCGAGCGACATCCGTTAAAAAATTCCTGCGGAACGCATTCCTAAATTCCAGTGGGAGTACACGCAGTCAAATGGCAAAAACGGCCGCTTGTAGCAGTAGTTTATGGTGGAAAGCAACATGGCGTCCTCCATGGCTAAGATAGTTTCGTTTCCGGGTCCATTATGTGGTTTTATGAATGAGAATTTAGAAATTGTGAAAGTGTGAGTTAGCGTACGTGGTGATGTAAGTGTCTTTACGAATTTTTTTCAAGGCTATTTTGAATGCTCTTTCAACAAATAATCCATTTTATGGTTAAATTGGGACCCTTCTTTTGCCTTTTAAAGCTCATAGTTTAGAATTATAGATTCCTCCATCACAATACTATCGATAGTACAGGCACTGCCATCTTTCTTTCTTTCACTGTCATTCCTAAACGCCTACAAACAGCAGTGCACTCCCGTAGTAGCGGAGATGCAGAGCGACCGCTATGAAAGAACCATAATTGGTGACTGCATGGAGCAGTCACCAATTATGCCAGAAAGTCCGTTGTTCGCAGCCAGTCTGTTGCTCGAGTCACGTAACGGCCAAACAGAAAGTCCGTTGTTCGCAGCGTCCGTTATTCGAGGCATATGTTATACGAGGTACCACTGTATATATACATTTTTTAAGTTTGTCTCATTGTATTAAGTTCATAAGTTTACAGGAAAACATGATAAATTACAGACATCTAGAGACAGGTCTAGGAAATGTTTTTCCACATGATTTTTGTAAGTTTCATGAGATTTGGTATAGAATTTTCTAGCATAAAGACAAGACAAGGGTTTGGGTGTCATTCACACATCTCCTTCTGAATATTTGAAATTTTTCAACACAGTGGAATCAGAAAAAAAATATTGTCTAGTTTATTAAAAAATAAACTATGATATATAAATTAGAAGATATCAATTATTTTGGTACTTTTCTGTTAATGGGACACCAGTCAACTTTAATCCAATGCACAATACCATCATCTGTGTCGCTCCACTAAGACTATGTTGTTTAACTATTTAGCCCACGCAACTAAGCCGGCTTTGAGTAGTGCACTTAACCGCTCGTGGAGTACTCAATATTATATAGTTTTAGAGGGATGTAGGAACTTGCATCCCACCTGGGTGGAAGTGACAGCAAGCACAGAAGCACATGACTACATGCATTGCGTCGGTCAAAGCAAGTGCTAGCAAGTCTCGACAATGCAGTGCACAGAAAATAGGCAGTATAAGATACACGTTAAAAACCAACCTTTGGAAGCAAATATCTCACAAAAGGTCGCATGTACAGGTACGGTTCCTTTGACTTTTTTGCTCGTATAGGGGGTCAACGATTCCGAGGACGCAAAACCCCTCATTTAGAGCTCAAATCTTAACCGTCGCGATACACATCGACCGACGTCCCGTTAACAGAAAAGGGGTGTACTATAGAATACCACCTATGGAATTTCGGGACTTTGAGTATATATTTGAACTCAGAGGACCGAGACGAGTTCAACGGTACCCTACTTTTGGGCTGGAGGCGAAAAATAAGAAAGTTATCATACTTTTTCGGCAATCGCGCAATGATGGAGAGTTGTGTTGCTCTCTCTGCTAAGCCTATTGCGTGTTTAACAGGCAGTCCGGCAAGTCGGCCATATATACCTTCAACAAAGGCAGATGTTGATCCACAAGCACACTGACTGTCTACAGTTCAAGTTAAGTCCTTTTTGCACACCCTCGCGCTCATCTACCTTGGGGGCTACGCAGCAGCGTAGCAAGGGGGTGCAAGGGGGTGTATCATGCACTGGGCGCCACTCTCAGAGAGGTGCCCAAATGGTCTCCAAGACAAACTATATGTGTTTCTGGAGGGGGAAGAGGGGCGCCAATAAAGTGTCAGGCGGCAGTTATGTTTGCTACACCACTGGGGCTACGGCTCCTCAGTCTCGCTATCGCTCGCAGTCGGCTAGTACTACGAGCCAACTGCACTATCGCAATCGGGAGTTGCGATGCTTGAACAAAAAAAAAAGGAACTGGCGTTTGACTGTTTGTGCTCCCGACAGACTCCCCCCGGGAGGGGAGCCACCGGCAGGCCACCGATTGTTTAACATCCCTAGTTATTGATTCATGGTAGTTCTTAAACAAAAGAAAAAAAAGGAAGTGGCATTTGACTGTTCGTGCAATTTCTTGTCTTTCAGAGTGCTTTTTTTTTGTTTGCAGACTACCATGAGATGGCAACAGTAGCAACTATGGTGCCGTCTGCATGAAAGCATTAAAAAAGTATGACAACTTTCTTCTTTTTCGTCTCCAGTCCAAAAGTAGGGTATCGTTGAACTTGTCTCAGTCCCCTCAGTTCAGATACATAGTCAAAGTCCCGAAATTCCATAGGTGGTAATCTATAGTATCCCCCCAGAAAAGTACCATTTTTTTGTAAATATTATATTATATTAAAGACTAACTCACTCTGGGCAACCGTAAACCCACCGATCAAACAATCAAAGAGTTAAGTGTAGAAACATTTCTATTGTTTATAACATTGTATTCGTATATTTTAAATGAGATTCATTCATATATATTTTAGAACAAGAAACGTGGGAATTACGAAGAAAAGAAATCAGTGGATTATCAGTGTATCATTGTTTGAATTAGGTTAACCGATTCACCACGTTGTTAAGTGAAGTACCACGAGACTAAATGGGTAACTTAGCACATATTTATTAAATTGAATACGTAACAAATATATTGTACTTATTAATAATAACTTAATCTGTGATTAACTTACGTCATCATCTTCGACTGGGTCAGCGTTATTTACTGCCAGAGCCATGCTTTCCTTATCTTTTTTGGCGGCCGGAGAACCTTCTCTACTTTCTGGGACACTGACTTCATCCACTCCACTATCCACTTCATCCATCGGCATAATCGGAAAAGACTCCAATCTGCCAACGATTGCAATCTAAGAATAAAAAATAATAACTATACGATGCTTTAAAAGTCGTTACTATAATTGGACAAAAAGAAACTCTTTAGTATAACAGACTTCTAAAACAGCCTTCCTTCCTAACGAAAGCTCCCTCTGCCTGATTTTTATAAAATCTCTCTTCTTGGCAAATAATCAAAATTTTCTTTAATATTTAATTATATTTTTTTAATTTTTATGAAAATAAAATGTACGATAATAAAATGGCGTCTGTACTTAATATTAATCTTGTTGTTAAAATAAGAATTTCGAGTGGAGCCTTTTAATCATATCCCTCGTGAATTCGGTTAGACCCTCAATGGATGCAATCGGATGAGTGACGGACTATCGCCGAAAAATTCCTGGCTGTTTTCGATTTTCTGAATTCGAACCCTGGTTTCCGGAGCAGTGGTCTAACATCTTAACCAGCGCTGTAGTCGTGCCAATGCGAACCGGGGCGCCCCGATATTTTTTTAGGCAGGACGATATTTTTGTGAACATATTAATTGGACTTTAGATCACGTGCCCCAATCAAAAAAAAAATGAGAAAAGTACTTTGTATATAGTTACTTTTAGCGCGTTTAAACTGTAGGTACGATTATTACGCCACAAAGTTGCTCTGCCCATACAAAACTCCATAGACGGTGGTGTTTCCACAGGTAGTGGCGATTCAAACTCGGGTCGCCAGTTTGCGCCCTGGCACTTTCAAACTTACGACTATACCCCTGGTTTTAATCGATTCAGCCATCCGGTCGTCTCACTATTTACTGTATTATTAAAACATAAAACTCGGGTTATCGTGCCTTTTTTTCCCTTGAACATATTATTTTTTTAAAAGTAAATTTTTATTTAGTTGGAGTTTTACGGATTTATAGAAAAGACAAAAACAAAAAGCAAGTTTGGAATTTTATGTATTTTCATTTGTTTTTCTTTCATTGTAAAATAAATTTGTATGACAGATTTGATAGAAAAAGTAATGTATTATAAATATTGTAACTTTGTGCTAGATGTCTTATTTATTCATTTATTTTTTAATTATTTAGTTATGGTTACTCTTATTAAATCACCTGTCTGAAAGTTAAATAGGAACCAGTTTTCCATAGAAAGTTTTTTAAAGGCATCCTCTTTGGTAGATCGCTTGTGTTGACTTGTTCTATCTATTCCCAGTTCCCAACTGAGTAGATAGATAAAATTACTAAATGGTTCACTCAAAATTATCTAACTTATAAGTAAATCCATAATTCTAAATCAAATTTTTACTTTATACAGTGATACCTCAGTTTTCGTCGATAATCGGCGAAATCCGAAACCGACGAAAACTGAGGCAATTATTTCCATATGAATCAATGTAAATTCAATTAATTCGTTCTAGACACTCCAAAATACATACCAAAAACACATTTTATAGAGAATTAATATAGCGTTAAATACTAAAAGGAATAAGAAATTAATATAAAATAATTTAAAGGAAAACGATGGAATTGTTTGATTAGACGCGCGGGATAATGTCTTGTCTTGTAGAAGCTAGTTGAACATGAACTAGCTTATATCGCCCCGTGGTAAAGTGTGACGTAATTGTCATGTAATAGTACTTGTCTTGTTTATGATGGTCGTATCGCGGGGAATAATGCCTTCTGGGATGTCTGTTTAACGATAACTGGCCCCTATTCAGACGTGAAGGGCTGGCGAAGCGCGTCCTGGCGAAGCGCGAAACCACGACCGAACTCCCAGTGCTCAGGAAACGGAAACGTTGGCCAATGGTGAGCCGTCGCGAGGTAATGCTCACACAACGAGAAATAACGCCACACTGAGCCGAAAAACGCGTGAGTCACCCTTTGTTTTCGCAAAATTAGCAGCGAGCTCACTTGGGCACACCGACGAAATCCGAGGCAATTGACTAAAACCAAGACAAATTTTTCGCGAAAAAAATCGATGAAAACCGAAACCGACGATAACCGAAATCAACAAAAACCGAGGTATTACTGTATTTTAATTTCATTTGAAAAATTTTCTATCATTTTGTTTTCTGTCGGCTTCATTCAATTTAAGATAATATTTTACATTATGATAGCAAATAACTTATGAATTTTCCATTGTATTGATTTCAGCCTGTTTCACAATCGTCGAGAAAACGGAATCGGCGCGATTCAAAAAGCCATATTTTGAGAATCATCCGCACGATACGTGCGTGGATTTTACTTTCCGCTTCTATTTCACCACCAGCTAGTGGATTCCTTAAAAGCACGGTGTAAAAAAAAATGTGGGGATTTTTTATAACACTATGCACTAAAACCTGTCTGCATTCTTTTCATAGTTTTCCTAGAATCTATGTGTAATATTGTGTATTTTCCCATTGAAGTATAGTTATCTAAGGAATAAGTAGTAGTTTTGTCTTAATATACTACAAACAAAATACTGAAGTAAATGAGAATTTTGAAGAGAGAGATCGAGTAAGTACAGATTAGACATTTTCTGTTCCGTTTTCAGTCATTTATTCGTTTATTTATTTATAATTGAAGGCCAACCATTGAATCTCATGGTTGTAAATCACGGGGACGTCTTATTCTAATGATTTGAACGATATAGGTTCATTGAACGTAATCTGAACCTATATCGCTGAGATAATTTTCAGATGCTTTGGTCTCACGAAAAATTTTCTAAAATACTGAAGTACTTTATGTCATCCTTTGTTGCATGCCTCATGCTGTAAAATTCGCAGCACGGCACATGCAACGTTTTTCTACTCACCTCACTCCGGGACTTTAGAACTGGTTTAATTTGTCTATTGAGTGACAAATATCTTTTGACTTCTGCATTTTCAGTATCTTATGATTCCAACTTCAGGGTGCAATGCCTTCTCTTTCCTAAATTTTGCATTCGCAGCTCCGAAGAAGTGAGAGTGAACACTTACTTGTCCGCCGTTTTATACGCAAATGTTTTTCCGTTAGCACACCTGTTTTTTTAAATGCCCCAAAACATGCGGTTTACAATATGCTGTGTCATAAATAAGGAAATAGACATTGGTTACTTCCTTATTTATAGTTCCAACAGAAATATGTACTTTAAGGACAGAACCTCGCTTTGAAATCAAAATATATTAAACTTTTAAAACGTCGCGTGAAAAAAAGTTGCATCAACATGTGCACGTCCGACTTTTTTCATTACACAGAATGCTTTATCGTCGTTTCCTAAAGTAATTTGCAATGAAATGACCCAATTTTTGCAGCATTGTCGTTCTTACACGTTTAAATAAAATCAGTCATTGTTTCAACTGATCCACTTGAATTTAGAGGTCTTCCGATTTTTCGCGGTTTTTTTTTTTTTTTTTTTTGGAAACGCGGAGCCCACCAGTGGCCGGGCGGTTCCGTTTCCAGAACACTGGGAATTCGGTTGAGGGTTTGCGCCTCGCCAGGACAGGCTGGCCACGTGGAGTTTTCCGGTTTTTTTCCTCATCTGTATCGCCTGAATAGGTACCAGTTACTCTTAAAAAAAACCTCCTGGAAAGCATTTTCCTAGGCATATCGCCCAAGTGTTGCGTTGTGATAACTTAAACACACAAACATTCTAAAAACACTACTTTGGCGCTTGCAACGTTATTCGACGCGAGCTTTCAATTATAATACAATAAAAATTTAGTATGAAAGCATAAGCATCCTGGAAAATTTTTTCGTTTTCTTGCTTTCCAATCCAAGCAAATAAATGTTTTTGTTTTCCATATTGCCGCATTCTCGATAGAACGTAATAATCAATTATATTTGTGAGCTAGCAACTCTTCTGCATGTTCTTTACATTGAAACTACGATGCTTTGTTACTTAAAACATGTTCTATGTAGTATTCGTAAACAGATACTTCTTCACAATGTTTTTCAAAGTATTCTTGACAGTTTTGTATTATACCAAATCTATAGATTTGGATAAATTAATCAACTTTTATTTTTACATTAACGAGTTCAGCTTCTTTTAAATTAGAAAAAGTGCTGCATGTAGAAAATGCCTCGATGCAAACTTGAACTAGAGTTTTCTTTAGAAAATGTTTATAGAGAAAAACCACTTCTGCTTTGCTGTAATCATGTTCAAATTCAGCATTACGCTTTGAAAATGTCTGAATTAAAAAATAGTATCCAGCTTTTCTCAATGTTATTAATGTGAGTAGCTTTTATTGAGCCTGAGGTGTCTGTTTTCAAAAGCTGGAAAAGTTCAATTTTAACGTTTTAACAATCTCCCGATTATTTAAACTGCAATCCCGTATGACTATAATCCTCTGTCGCGTTGACATGGAGAATTCGCACTTCAGAGCCATGACAATTGAAAGTAGCCAAATTATAACTCCAATGATCACGGATATTATTTGTAAAAGTTATTCAACGGTTAAATTTATTTTGTCGTAGCTGCTTTGTTATCGAAACTTGAAATATTTTAATGACTTATTCGTATACTTCGTTATTTATTTTTAAACTCTCTATGCTCCTATGTAGTTTGTTTTATGCATTTATGCATTCCTTTAGATCCACAAAGGGGAGGCGGGTGAAGAGATCAAAGCTAAAAGATTTGGATTAAACTACCTCCATAGCTCCAACCTTAACTTGAATCTGGATTCTTTCTCTGTTAGTTCAACATGCATTTCATTAGTTACTGTACATGAGTGTATAAAATAGAAATTCATCATTTTAATATAGTGGTGCCTCTTACTTCTAATTTAATTCATTCCATAAGGTCGTTTGATGTCCGAATCTATTTTTCACATTAGAAATAATTGTTCATTCCCAGAACCTGAACAATACCCATTTCGATAAACTTTAAACAGCAAATACACATAATTTAAAGTAAAAACAACACAATTAAATGCCCTAATAATAAATTAAAATACGAAAACCATAAATAAAATACTTAAATACTGTATAATAAAATAAAAATTGCATTTTTGGTCGCACACCGTAACTTCCAAGTCTTAATATAAATTTGTGATTTAATTATAATAATGTGAAATTTAATACATTATTGGCTAATGTAAAATTTGTGTTCTTTGTTTAGAAGTTTATTTTAAACTTCTTAATTCACATTTTGTTTGAATAAAATTGAGTTGAAATGGCTTCAGTTAAAAAGCATCTCAGGTGTATTATGCTTTATGAGTTTCAGAAAGGATATAATGTCGAACAAACAGTAAAAAATCGTAACGTGTACGGGAATATGCTCCTAAACTCCAACACGTTAAATGTACTTAAAAAGTTCTATTCGAGAAATTTTAAACTAAAGGATACAAAACGTTGAAGGCACCCAAAAGCTGCCCAAATTGCAGGAAGAATTGGTTAAAAATAGACGAATAACACACAATACAGTATATACACACCAAAAATAATGCGAAAATAGCACTAAAAACACAAGCATAACGCAAGAGCGAACGCGTGAGATAATTTGGACACAATAGAATGCGTTTATGCTTAGAGTACATTTTTCACTGCTCACTCAGCTCGAACTTCGAAGCATCGTTCGAAGTTCGAGTCGAATTTTGCGTTTGAACTCTGAAGCGTTCGATATTAGAATCGTTCGAAGTACGAGGTGTCACTGAATGGTGTTCCGCGACCTCCAGTCCCAAGCTTTACTCTATTTCTCCATGCTTTTCATTATCGAGTATTGAAGAGAAGATGGAATGCAGTAAAACACGTAAATTGTCAGAAAGTGCGCTATCTCAGCATGATTAAACTCTTTCAAATATAATAAAATTTTAATCATAACAACTTTAAAAATATTCAATGTTTTACGCAAATTTTTCAGACTTGTATTTACTATATTGTCCATTTTATTAAAATTTACAAAGTATGTTTAATCATATAAAATAAAGTGCAATACAGTTTTAAATGTAGAAAATTACAGTACGAGTATTATAACACTCAACTAACACGAAAAGAAATTTGTATCACACATTGATGAAACTCAATTTTAAAAAACGTATAAAATTTAATTGATTATTTGGAACCGATATAGATTAACAAGAAGACAGCATCAATAATTTTATGAATTATAGAAGCTAAAAGTATGTTTTCTTAACTTTAATTCTAAAATACATACATTGACACGAAACAAAGATATAAAAACTTGTTTTTATTATTTTTTATAAACTAACTTTATTCGGCAATTTTTTTTCCCGCAAAGTCGTTAATTACTTTATCATAAATAACGCTCGACGTCGATTCCATCAAAGTATTTTAAAGCTCTTTTTCTATCGGAAACAACACTAGTGACGGCACTCTTTCCTCCGACTGAATGTTCCTTGCCAATGTATCAATTCGCTTCGTGGTTGAAAAACTGCACTCAACAGACTCACTGGTAGACGGTACCGTAAAAATTAATGATATTAAATCATATAATTCCTTTAGTGCATCTTTGTTCACATTGTCATTAATTATAATACTTTTTATGTCTAAGAGTAACTTGCCAATATAGTCTGAACACGAGTATAAACATTGCAATTGACTACGTAATTTAGATAAATAAAAAAAAAATCTCCGTAAAATTTACTCAAAGAATTAAAACTGGCTTCGGAAAATTGCTTTTCATAATACAGTGGGTGATCGGTAACGAACATAATCCGTTCCAAGACTTTGTTCGCTATCCGAATTGTTCGTTAACCGAACTCTTCGTTAATCCATCACCCACTGTATTTAAAATTATTAACATGTAAAAGTGATAAAAATTCTAAAGATTTCATGTCTGAAAATCTGTCCATATAATTATAATTAAATATAACGTCGTAAAGAAACGTACATAAAATAACATAAATTCTTTACTTTTTAAATCTTAAAACAGTCCACTTAGTCAAATAACTTCCTGTCAGTGGCTAATGGATAGAATCGTTGGAAGCGTTATACGATATTTTAGTGTGTAGCATCCACTAGCCAAACCGCGAGGTTGGTGCTGGTAGAGTGCGTGCGCCAATGCCTGTAATCTGGCTTATTTACACGATTCAGATATTTTCGCCGTGGAAGCTGTCTCGTATTCGACAACAAAGCGCTTCCATTGAGAATATGCGTATACGAATTTATATTGAAATATACAATAGCAATCATATTGTTTTTCACATGTATAAAAATTTGTAATAAAATACATAATGCGGTTATAATAAAATATTAATTTTAATTAATTCAAAGTGCGTTAAAATATGAAAATAGTCGCACAATACGTATTTATATTTTAGAAAATACACGGGAAGCGGCGCTTCCACGGACGGCACGGCACTGGATTTTGTGGAAGCCAAGCACTAGTGAAGTGTTTGGAGAGATCTTACTGAATGATCGCATCTCTCTGCAACCGAAGATAGGCTATGGCATGTAGTAAATGCTATTACAAAATTGCCTGGTAGCATTGACAGTCCCATCATACAGTACCAAATCACTGATGCCAGAATATCCAAAACATCTCCGCACGTAAACTGTTTCACACAGTTTTTGCGCGAGTCCTTCATTCGACCGGTGAATGACTCTACGTCCGATATTCCCATTTAGGACTGGAAAAAGCGACTCGTAAGGGTATATTCTTTTTTTTTTTTTTTAAACTCTTTTCGCCCTGTGGGCACTAAGAGGGCCTCTTTTAGTAGGCCCATTATGGGTTCGGCCAGGCCCACAATGGGGCGACCGGGTGGTGAGGAACGGGGCCCGACATATCCGAACGGACCACCCCCCGAAAAATTCCTGGGGATTATTCGACCCGTTCGGATTCGATCCCGGGTCCCCCAGAGCGGTAGGCTGCCATCTTTACCGCTCGGCCATCCGGCCGTCAGGGTATGTCCCTTAGACCAAATCACCCTCTGCCATTGAGCTTCCGTCCGAGACGGATGGTCTCTAGCCAGTGGCGTAGTTACATATTCATTGCCTCGGGGTAAGCAGAATCGGTGTGCCCCTAGTTCATCGGAAAAAGTGTCTCGAAATTTGTTTTGAACATTTAGTTTAAAAACATATGTCTAATTATTTCGATCTAAAACCTTACTTAATAACACTTTATTTGAGATTCGCGGCATTTCAACAATAAGATATTCAATTTAATAAATACAAATATAATAGTAAAACAAAATATAATTCTTTAAGTACGGAGTATCTAATAATATTTACTACATATATAAACTGTATTGACAAAATGTATGCAAATTTAGTTTCAGAACAAATACATAACAATACATTTAAAAAAAATCAAAATTGTTGTTTTCTTGCTTGCAAATCAGTCAATCACTTTCTCCAGATCGAGTTGACAAGCTGTTGTTTTTTCAATTGATATAGTAGCCAAAGAACTAAGACGATGTTGTGACATGCTGCTTCTTGATTAGAAAATGGCGCCTATTATCATGTGACATTCTCCCGACCAATCATAGATAGCAATTATCAGTAAAAGCCACAGAGAAGGGCGTCGTTTCTTTTATACCTAAGGCTAAGCTCCTTAAACCCGAACTGACTTAAGCCACGTGGGACAGACGGTACGCTGATTTGGCCTAAAAATGGCCAAATCAGTCTGTTCCACGTGTTTGCTGTAATTTTAGTGATGAATTTTAAGGCGAAATAAGTGGTTATTCTGCAGTTAATTGCGCAAACCATTGGAAATAGTTTTTGGGTTTATTATTATTTAATATGTATGTGTATTTAATGATTTTATTTTTTAAATATATAGGGTAAGAAAGAAGCACTCCTGCTACAGAATATAGAATGTACCCAATGAATTTGCCGTACATTGAGCACATCATATAACGTGCATAACTTTGTAACCGTTCAAGATAGGTTAATAAAATCCTTTAGCAATCAATTCCTTGTGAAATTCTGACCCTAAATGATATGTCACATGACTCCCTTTCCATTTACAGTTTCGGAGTTGCATTCAATATGGCCGCCAGCAAGATGAAGGCCGTGAGTGTAACACACATCAATCTGTTTTCCCTTGGTCTAATGTGTTTTAACATAAGCGAATTAACTTTGGGTGCATTCTGTATTCTGTAGCAGGGCTGTGAGGTGACTTTCTTTCCCACCCTGTATTACAGATGTCCATTGTACTTTCGGTATGACAAGTGCTGAGCGTTGGCCTAAAAATGGCATATAAGCCAGCCTGGATTATAGGAGCCCTAGGTTACCTCGGGCTTTTTAGGATGTTTCGTCAAAGCCTTCGCTTTCAGAAGAGCGGTTACAATAATATTACTTTATCGATAGTAGTTTTTCCAAATTTTTTCACATTTGATTTGCTTCACTTTCGAATATATTTTATAAAGGTTATTCTAATTTTTTTCTTAACCCATACTGAAATACTGCAATAAATTCGATATAAATGCTATTCTTAATACAGAATAAAATATAAAACATAAAAAATGAGTATAAAACTAACACATTATACGCGAAAGTAATTTTAAAAATTATACACAGTGTATGATAAAACAATTAAGATTGATAATACACTCTTATGTATTAAATATAAAATAGAACAGTTAATTAACAATAATTAAATATTTAATAAGTGTTTTACTTTTTCTTCTAATATTTTTTTTTTCAATTTTTGTTGAATATTTTAATTCTATTTTAAACCATGACTTTAACATATGTAGTGACCCACCAGTGACCGAATGGATAAAACCAGTGAACAACGATAGTTGGTGGCTTCGCGCCTGGTCACATGGAGTTTTCCGTATTTTCTTCACGTTAACAACACCTAAATAAGGGCCAGTTTCCCATAAAAGACGTCCAGGGATTCATTCCTTCGGCAGATAGCTTATGTGTCGTTGCCGCATAAGAATAAAAAAAAACCCAAACTTTAATACGCGTTGTTATTAAGTAATTTTTAATTGTTTCATCGTGATTTAAATCAGTAATACCACGTTTAATACAATCTTGTAATTGTTAACACTCATTCTTTCATGTTTAATCTAAAAGATCAAAATAGTAATTCAGTAAAGATGCTCCAGAGTAATTTTAATAACACAGAGAATGAAAAATTATATGAAATTAGCATATTGTAAAAGCATCCTCATTACCCATTTTCATTTGCAGGAAAATGAAATAATAATATTTCATCACTTTTTTCCACATAAAACACGTTTCCTAATATACAACTAATATTTGAATATTTTCTTTTCATTATTTAATTTCTTATGTGTAGAGCTATATATGAAACAAACAAGAAACGGTTCATTAGTGCTCAACCTTTGAAAATGCCCATTATAAGTAGATTAGGCATATTAAACCAATGAAAATTTGTCAATAATATAACTGAAATGGTAAACATATTCTGTTGGACATGATCTGAACAAGATTTTGCAAGATCTTCACATCCACCTCTTCCTAAACCTTCAGAAAGACGTATTTTTACGTGTTCAACTGATGTAAAAGAATGATTATCTACGTATAGTTTTCTCACAAGAACTTCCCAGAGGTTTTCCATCGGCTAATCTAGAACCACAATATCGTTATTCTGAAACCACAAGAATAGATGCTTGCATTATCTTGCTGAAATACAAAGGGGATGTACTAGTGCTGTTGAAGAAATGGCAGATGATCGGCAAGTGTTTATTAATATTGGAGCCGTTCATCCTTCATGAAGATTTTTCTCGTTATTGGGCTGCAATTGGGCTGCAATTTTCGAAAATTGTAGACAAAAATTTTCACTGGCATCCATCTGTTGACTGTCCTTCCTTAATCTCGAGAATGGAATTAGATAGATGAAAGTCGAGCCAGATATGAAGAGCTTGAAGGCAAGAGATCTGATTAACTATATACGAATTTTCGGTTGCACCGGAAGTCACGTTATTTCAATTCAAAAATTTTCTCCCGAACGGAGTTAGGTAGATGACCGGCGTGACTCTATTGTTAATAGGAAAAGTGTGATGTATAGGGGCAAGACACTACTAAAATTGAGAGCATTGTGACTATGTCGATAAATAATTGCTCGTTATATATTTCTGCTTAAATTGAATATTCAAGAAATAATTTTAATTTTTGGAATTAGTTTTTGCTAGAAAGATGGATTTTAATAAATTCGAATTAATTAGCAAATATTATTTAAATTTGCCTCTTTTTTTTTAATTTTGTTCATCTTCATTGAAGCTTAATAATTCCTGTGCTTTTTGTCGAAATTTTATGAACATTTGCAGGAAGGTTTGTGTATTAGGGGATTGATGCTATTAAATTTTGGTGGTTAAAGCTCAAGGGGGTAGGAGATAAAGGGGGTCGTATCAGATCTCGAGTAAGGTCGGACTTGATGACGATTTCTCTCGTATTAGCGTTCACAATTTTATTTTTATTTTTATAAAACCCATTCCTATCCTCAAAGTTGAGTAGTTTGCCATTTTAAAATAATTAAAAACATAAAAAGAGTTATTTCTAATAAAATATCGTAGCAGATGGCACCACCGAATGTTGCCGGGAAAGTTAAGCAACTCTGACTGCAACTCTTTGAAATGTTTTCATTTGTTTATTTGGTACTAATTGGACTTTTCAATCATGTTTATGAGTTCGGCCAATGCGGTGGCAGGGTGGTGAGAGATGGCACCTGACGTACCTGGACAGACCGCCCATTAAAGATTCTTGATATTCACAACCCTGATTCGATTCCGGATCTCCCAGAGTGGCAGGGTGGCCTTTACCATTTCCAGCCTGATTTATCTAGGTCAATTTATCCACGAAAACTTTCTAATTATAACTGGAAAATTTTTAAAGGTTTCTATGCAAAACAAAACAATTATGTTTTATTTTCGTTGGTGTAATTGTACAGTACTTGAGTTTTTTTATATTTCTGTTTATCTTAAATAACTTTATTAGATCATTGGAATATCAAGAATTAAATTTGATAGCCCCTGAGAATCGTATTAGCTTCTAACTTAAATCTTGGTTAAAATATAGCCTATCAATAAAACATATTTTTATTAACATAATGTAATAAATACATTAATATTCAATATACAGTCGACTCCGCATAAGTCGACACCCCAAGGGGAAGTGGAAATGTGTCGAGTTATCCGATGTGACGACTAAAGCGGAGTTGGAAAAAAACCACAAAACTACAATTAATAAAATGCAGTAGTGCGCTATACAGTAGTATAGGCTTACAATACATTGTGTCCTCCATTTACAATTACTCTGTAGACGAAAAACTGAAAAATTCGTTTAGTGTTGTTTGTTTAGTGAGCACTTAACTGTCTCGATTTTCTTTTTCAACGATCAAGAACGCCTTAAAAACATCATCTTCGCAATTGTCTATTGTTGGCAAGTAACGTCTAAGGATTCTTAATGCCTCTGACGTGAGAAAATGCAAAATTGGATTCTGGTGTGTCGTTGATGTAAATTGTATATTTTCTTTTTGTTTATCTGTTATTGTTTTATACATAAAAATACATAAAATGTTAAGGCATTTTTATTGATATGTATATATATATTAATATTATTAATATATGTATATTATATTATTAAATATATTAATTATATATTAATAAATAAATCGATTCCCCCTCCTGGAAAAAAAAAATGAGTTTGCACCACACGTGCGGAGTGAATTCATTTTTTCGGGAGGGGGTAACGACTTATCGGAGCGTGGAACGGCAAAAGTATGTCGACTTATCCAGTGGTGTCGAGTAAACCGGAGTTTTTTAACATTAATGCCTATGTAAGTCGGCCGGGACCACAGAAAAGTGACTACATAACCGATGGTGTCGAGTTATCCGGGTGTCGACTTATGGGCACTCGACTGTATATTTAATAATTAATTAATAAATATATAAAATGACATCCTTATTTTTAACGTTTTTATAAAAAAAAACTTGTATCAGTATTATATTTAAATTACTTGATTAATTTTTTTAAATGTATTTGAAGTTTCTTTAGTGCCTTAACTTAGCTTAATTATGCCAATATATTAGATTCAGTTCTTTTTAATGTTGTAAAAAACGATTTAAAGTATAAATTAAAAGTATATATAATTTGAGATAATTTGAATTAATAAATTAATTAACAGCCAGAGAGTCTAACAATATAATATTTGTTATTAATCATATCGATACTCTCATAAAAAAAGTAGAATTTTAAAGTTAAATGTTGATTTTAAACTTAAAAAAGAATACTAATACAAATGATAAATTGATAATGAACTTATTAAAGGAAAATTAAGAACTATTAACAACTTTATGATGTAAAAATTTATATTTTTTTACAAATAATTTTATCTTTCCATTAATTTTATTCCTTCACGTTGAACTAATTTACTATTTTATCAGGAACATAGGAAGGAAAGGAGTGTATTTCTTGGAAGCTAAATGAAAAAAAATGCACTATAAACTCTCCTAATAGATATAAATAATTTTAAAAAATTACCAATAAAACGTTAAATGTTAAGTTATTAATTAATTAATTAATATTAAAAATACACTGTTTAGTTTATCACCAATGCATGCTGTTAAAACAAGTAGAGTATTTCTTAATGTAGTAAATAAGTTTGACATTTTATTGTGATTTTACACTACTATTAATATAATACTTCTTCACGACAAATCTCAAATACGTATGAAGACAATTGCTTCAGATTTCTTGTGAAGAATGCTGTAACACTTCAATTTTTGTCAGTATCTACTGTATAAGTTTTCAATGTGTCCTCCACCAGTAATTTGATACACATCCCTACGAAATTCCTTCGATATCTTGTTCAAAAGGTCCTCATCGACTAATTTCTAGTTCTTTAAGGAGTGGCCAGTCTGCTTGATTTTTTAGAATTATGCACAACAGTTCGTGTACTAGCTTACAATTTCATCACTAGTCTTTCTTTTAGTGATTTTCTTTATAAATAAACAATCGATTTCACTGAACAATTTATACTACGTGTAAATCATTTTTCTGCTTGGGCAGGCTTACCATACGTAGAAACCATACAAGGGCGTGCGGTAGATTTTCTCAGTATGATGCAAGTGTTCGAAATGCCGCCCCTTAAATGTCTTTTCTTTAAAATAACCTTCGATTGTGAAGTTTTTTAACTGCACAAAATGTACGAATACTATTTTTATTTTGAAATATAAACTATTATAAAATACTGATATCAACTATCAACTACAGTTTTACTCTTCTAACTTTAGCAAATTCGTTAATTAGAAATATGTAGTTTAGAGTGTCAGCCAGTGTAGATTCAATAAAAATTAATGATAGATTTCTAAGTTTTTGGCTTATTGAACTTCGTAAGTAGTGTTTTATTAATCTTAATTTAGAAAAACTGCTTTCCCCACTAGCTACAGAGACAGGGAATGTTAATAAAATTCTCAGAGCTATAACAGTATTCGGATACAAGGTAATTTAAGTTATTTTGGCACAAATTATTTAAAACATCCAAAGGTTCATAGAATATGGTAGCATTCGGGATATATCACGTAATTCTTCTTGAAGATCATTTGCATTCATATCTGATTCATTTTCGACCCAAAATATTGACTGGAGACTGATACAATAATTTTCTAGCCTTGAGGTTTAAAATGTCATATAAAAACTGAAAATTTTTGCTGTATACAGTATACCAGTATTATTATAACAAAATTATTACAATATAAATAAAATTTTACTTGATTTAAACGTTAAAAAACAGGGAAAAGTTAAAAAATACCTCCTGTCTTATTAACAAGTAAGACAGGGTAATTTACTACAGTACTTGTATTATTTTGAAGGATACAAAACTATACAAAATGAATGAATACATGTCATGTACTTTAAATTAATTATTTTTAAAATGATAAATAATAATGCTTTAAAGTACTTGTATCAAAGATATTTACATGCCGACAATTTTCTTTGTCTGCTCTTAAGCATTTATCATAATTACTTTCTCCGTTCTATAAACTTAAATTGATAATAACGATAAAAAGCATCTCTTAGTGATTATCTATTATTAGGTAGAATTATCTTTAAAGAAAGGATATATTAAAATACACGTGTAAAATTTATATACATATAACATAATTTTTTAAATAAAATTATTTAATAAATTATGTTCGATATATGTGTGTATGAAGGGAATGGTAGAGAAGACCGATGACAATTGAGAGCCCATCTCTTTCCTAAATTAAATAAAGCAAAGAAAAAGAGACTTTTACCACTTATTAAAAGAAATTTAATATATACATCACTTTTATATTACGTTATTTTACATAAAGAAAGTATATTTTGGAATTTCTGACTGCTGGGGCTCTTACTAAATGATCACATTGGTCCTCTTATATCTTATATAATAGAGTTATATAAACACGATACTTCCCAATAATTCTTCTCAAATTATAAAATAGGATATAAAAATTATAAACATCGCCTACGTATTGACGACAATTTTATTAATAATAAATAGAAAAATATTTTTAAATTTTTATACAACAAACAATTAACAAACGTGATCATATTAAATGACACTTTCGTCCAGTAAATATATTGTTTAAATCGACGTTTTATTAAGAATTATTTTGCAAATTTATAATAGGAAACGGTTAATGTTACCTATGGTTCCAAAATGGCGGCTCGTCTCTGATTCCAGAAAATAGAAGAAAGGAAACAGTGGGGACGCACGTTCTAACCTAACCTATTCTAGTAATTCTAATAAATTACCATAATTATTACCAACAAAATTATTAGAATAGGTTAGGTTAGAATGTGTTTCCTTTCTTCTATTTGCTGGAATCAGAGACGAGCCGCCATTTTGGAACCATAGGTAACATTAACCTAGGAAACATTTTAAACCTTACTTAAACCTATGCAAGCTTGTATAAACTCTATTCAAACTGTGCATAAATACTTGCTTAAATGTACTTAAATTAGATTAAAAGTATAAAAATTTGATAAAAACTACTTTTATGTTAAATGTTCTTTAAAATGTATTTTTAATCTGCTAACCTTTCTTTAAATCATGTTTAGACTTGTTTAAATCTTGTTTATTATATTTCTTGAAACTAATCATATTAATGTGGCTTAAATTAATTTTTCAATAAAAGAAAAATTATTACTATTTATTTTATTTAATAATTATAATTAATATTATGGTATTAAAATACATCTGGTAATTAATAAATATTTTATAATTTTTTTATAACTATAATTAATTTTAAAAAGTTTACTTAATCAATTCTTAATATGTGTCGCCATCTATCGGCAATAGAATTTCAAAACGTACCATAATTTATTGTTTTATATTTAATATAAAAAAATATTTATATTTGGCTACTCGTTTAGATTTATGAATGACTTTTTTACATTAAATTATAATTTTTTGTTATTTAGAACATATCTTTGATACTTTATAACTCGAAGTAAATGTTATGGCTCTCTTATAGACCTACATCTTTTTAAATTCTGCCGCAAGTTTTTTTTTATTTTTAGTTATTTTAGAATTACATTTAACAATACCATTCACAATGATAAAGTTTGCTATAAATTTAAGTTAAAATTTAATTTACTAAAGTAATAATATATTATTTTCAGAACGCCGGGCACTCCAGCCGTTGGAGGATAAAGGCTTTAACTGTCCAAAAACAAGAATAATTTAAATAAAAACTAAAACAAACTTTACTTTTTAACAAATTTCAATGCAATACGATTGTAATTTTGCACCTGTATTATATTTTTTGCATTTAAAATGCAAAAGAATACAATACAATTCAGATGCGATTTTTTATTATTTTGAAACCTATGTTAATAAAAATTAAGAATATATGCGATTGTAATTTAAATGTATTTAGTAGTTTTTAGCAAACTTAATTCTTGACATCAGCACATTGTAAGCTATATAACCAATCATAATTACGCCCATTCCGGGCGGGTCTGACCCTCAATGGGGACCACCAATATGAGTAAGAGATGGGGAACGATGTCTCAACACGTGGGTCGACCATCATAAGTAAGAGCTAAAGAACGCCCCTATTCTTATTGACCATGATAAATTATAAAAGTCTAGACTGGATTCGAACCCGGATATTCTAAGTATCTTACCGTGCGGCCATATGACTGAGCAGATTAAAGAACTATTGTTACGAAAATAATGCATAAATTTAATATATATATATATTTTACAAAATAATAGACTTACCTTGAAATTTGTCTTGATAACTTTAATAAAATTCCTTTTTTTAAGAATTAAAAAATATTTTTTTTTTACTTAAATGTAAAGAAAAATGCATCTTCATTTAGCAGAAGATTTAAGATGTAATTATGTTATTTATATACTTTCTTTTAGTCTACTACAATATCTAATATATATTAAGATGTATGTAGCTGTAAATATATAACCATAAAGGCTATATAAATACTTAAATATACACACAAGCTTGCTGAATCCTTCTCTCCATAAACATGTTGCACATTGAAGATGCTCTGGTGAATTATTACAAATTCATTTTTTTACAAGTAAATTACTTGTCGTTGCGTGACATTTTAAAGGCTCCAGTAGCTTGCACTTCATTTAACTGCATCTTCTCACGTGTAATATGGCCAGTGGCGTATAGCATATTTCGTCAAGTCGCAACAATTTTTGTACATTATCTATTATACTTACTGAATCTTTTTTTTCCTTTTTATTACCATCATTTGTTACAAAAAAACACAGTCTGATATGTAGTAACATGTTAAAACAGTTTATTTCTATATCTACCGGTTTGTATGCGATTCTAGTTTTTGTTAAATGTATCAACATCTTTCGGGATTAACATTTTTAAATTCGTAAATCCAAAATTTATAAGAGAGAATAATCACGTAATTTAAATAAGAAAGAATTATTCAAATACTTAAAAAGTATTTGAATTTATAAGGTTTTTTTTACGTATTAAATGTCGTTTATTTATAAATATTATTTACATAATTTCAATACATTTTATTTCAAAATTAATATTTTAATTATAGACGTTAAATTTGAAAAAATTGTTTAAACTTAATTTTTTTAAAAAGACTCGAAGATCCTTGTTATTTATTTTAAAATGCTTTTGAAAAAGTATAGTAAAATAATATAAAAAATACAAGAAAAAAAAAACAAATAATTTTTTAATACAAAAAAAAATTCCGTAAATAATTTTTAAAATGGCGCTAATGACGCCATTAATCTGTAAAAATTAATCACTCCATCTAGTGAGAAATAGTGAAAATAGATTTGGTATTAATAATTTAAAGCGATAAATATTGTCAACGATTACACAGAATGGAATTGCTATCATTCTGGAGCGAAGTACGAATGAATAGAGTCCTTTATACGTGGTCATAATGAATAAAAACCTTATATCTAGCCCTAGATATCTCTACCATTATAGATAATATTTTTGTTGAACAATAAGTTACATCCTGTTTCAACTTCAGTTAACTGTGACAATTTTTCTTAGCTAACAGATCAAAGAACGACGGTATTCACGGATCGTAACCCTCCACCGAACATTGGCACATAATAGTAATGTAGAGGGGAAGGGAAAAATAGAAAATACGATTGTAAATTACTATTGTGCAATTAATTCTATAAGTATATTTTATTTATCTGTAAAGAAAAATGATAAATCCGGTGTTAATAGGAAGTACGCTAGCAGTTCAAGTTCGGTTAGGTTGGAGCATGACAAGAATGTGGCATTTTAACATGACATTGTTTACTCGGGGGGTTCAACGCCGATAGTTCTTGGAACCAAGGGTTCTTTGGCTGATCTGATGAGGCCCTGAGGGGGATAGAAACAGTGAGGAAAAAGTTCGGCAATTGAAGCAGACTGCACGGCTCTTGCACGGTGACATTTGTAGCTGTAAGGGTTTATTTGTCCGGAATTTCCGCATTAAAGAATACTGTAATTTTTTTATATATCAATTTTTAAAACTTTTATCGGCGTGTTTTAATTTTTAATGGCAGTAATTGCCATTTCAATTAAGTTTAAAGCGTCAAAATCAATCCTATCAGGTATATCAGTCAAGGTTCGACTGACGACACTCGCTGAGTTTTTTTCCCCTTCCCTCCTTTTTTTTTACTGTATTGACATCATTAACACTGACCGAAATCATGTTATCGTCAGGAAATTCCTAACTGGAGTACACCACCGTGTGATTAAATAGGAGAAAAACGAGAAGCATTTTCCTTAACCTCAAAATGAGTTTTGTGGTTCCGCTCACGTGATTCGGTAAACCTCCTTTAATTTTTTTTTTCTTTTTTCTTAAATAGATAAAGGCGGAATCCTTGACGAAATCTCGACAATTAGAAAACCCCAAAAAATTGCTCAAGCCCCCTAAGTAAACACTTCAAATGAGTCAGTGAAAGCAAAATGAGGGCGTCTCGATGACGTCAACACCCACTAAAGTCACGTGCTCGACCTCAAGGTCTCTTTACTCCTGAAAAAGGGCGTAAATGGCGCCTAAATTTGAGCAAAATTAGTTTTTAATTATCTTGACTACATTCGTTTTCAGTTAATAAATCTCGGAAAATTATCTCATTACGTTTTTATTTAGTAAAGGACGTCAAATAATTATACTAGTTCGTTATGTGTTACAGTAGGTAGGGAAGAGGAAGAAAGGGGTCGAATTAAAACGTTTTTGAAAGCTTAAAATTAAAGACTGTCCCCTCTTTGTAAAAAAGTTAGGATATAATTTTACAACCTTCTGAAACATTAGCTATGTATCTATTTTCAAAACCTTTAGTTCTCGTGTGTCATCCATTGAAAATGCTATGCAGAGTCCTTGAATGATATTCTTACTCATCTTTAATATGTTGTATAGTACGTGGGAGATATCTGACCTCTTCGGTGCACAATATAATTTCTTACTACTATTCATTATACGTAGGTCACGTGAATCAGATATCCGGTGACGTAATTGGAGAAGTATTTTCGCTTTTTCACTTAACCTCAATGAATAAAATAATATTCATTCATTAGAAAGCGGATTGGAATTTTTAAAAATATCATTCCGTGCTTTTAATTACATTCTATATATATATATATTTTTTTTTAAATTTAATTTTATATAAATTTAATAAATATCTAGATTTTTATATACTGTATCAGAATGTAGACTTATTAGCCAAACCACTCTCCTTATCTGACAAGTTGTAAGCAAGGTTTTGATTATTGGTAAGGCTAAGATGGTGGCTGCACATGGTGATAGATTTGACATACGATCCTGTGGACTAAATAATCATCAACAACTTCGCCAACAACTGAACTAATTGACTGTGATGTGTCAGGTCACTTATCTTCACATAACAATTTTTCTTTTTGTATTGCCTTGTCTTAAAATACTTTCGACCTAGCAATAGAAAGAACTTTGATAAATTTTCGTTCTTTTTAACCATAGAAATCCAAGTAAATTTGACTAATTTTCTTCAAATCTTTACACCCGCCAAACACATAACGGTGCAAATATATTCATTACACTTAAATATATATTTATATTTAAGATTAATTATATAATATTTTATTAGAAAATGGTCTTTCTTCTTTAATTTTAAAGCAAGAATTTGTAATTAATTTCAGTAAAGAGATTTTATAAGAAATATCAACTGAATAGAATAAAAAAAAGGGCATAAAGGACAAAATCTGATGTTGATACATGTCAGTTTTAAAAGTTTTCAACGATAACAAATAACAGCTGGCTGTATATCGTATGTATACGTCTTGGTACAGTATAGCACTGTATCGAAATGTGTAAAAGCATATCAGACTTTCGAAAAATAATTCGTCAGATAAGTAGATAAAAAGGAGAGTATACGTAAACAATAATATGGGTAGGTCCACATTTAAAACTATTTAAAACTGGAAATAAACACTAAGTTCTTTCGTGCCAAAATAAGCGAAGAAGAGAGAAAAATAGAGAGAGAGGAAAAAAAAAAAAAGTATTTTCACACAGCTATTTTCATGACATTGACAACAAATGGGAAGCAAGCAGGCTAACCAGGATGTATTGCTGTGGTATGCAATGCCGTAGGCCATAACGTCGACCACCTTTCATTCAGATTTCTCCATTCAACCTTAAGGCTTCAACGTCTAGAGACCTCGCTGACCTTGTAGCGCACGCGCATACCACTATTCGGAGACTGCGCACTAATCACTTCCGCCCCCTCCCTGTTCATTCACCATTTTTCGGTTTTGCTTTTGACTCTTATTTATATTCGTTCGATAACGATAATTTCTAAAGTTTTTTTTTTCCTGGTGGTAACTTACAATCTTCACATATCTGCGTGTAACGTTTATCCCTCCGCCCCACAAAATACTTCTCACATCCTCCGTGGGGAGGGAAGGACGAAAGCCCTGCATGTAGTGCAGGATCTGAAAACATTCTCATCCCAAATGGTTCCTTTCCTGTGTATATAAACTAATCTCATTCGTTGAGCCATTACAGAAGAATAAAAATAGCCCATTATTTTTGTGTTAATTGACTTTTTTTTTTCTTTTTTTTCGTGTAAAAATAATTATTTTTATTAATAAAAAAACACTGTCGATAGTTTACTTTTATGATTAATTTTTGTCATGTTTAAGCGTAAATTACCACGAAAATTGCGAAAAAAAAAAGAATGAAAAAATAAGTTAAATCTCCGATGGAATTTGTCCTATTTGAATTATTCGCCGCCCACTTATGCAAAATAATTCCATTGTTTCCTAAATTCCACGCTGAAATGAATCATGTGATTAGTCATTTACAACTTTTAGTGATTCATAAGCTTTTAATATACCTCTTAAAATAATTCATAAAGTTTACGTGAAGCTCGCAAGAAGCACCTTAAGACGAAAGAAGGGATAAGAAGAAGAAGGCAGACTTTTTTCTAGGATTTATTACTGAAATTTATAATTTATTCTTGTGTTAAACAAACTGTAAATCGAAATTAGATAAATATATAAAAATCGAATATAGTATACAGTGAAGAAGAAGAAGAAAAAAAGAGGCAGAAAGATATCGGCCTTGAGAACCGTCTGCGTTCCTTCCTAGCAGACAACTTACGTTTAGTTAGTGGCACAGGGAGTGGGCTTTTGGCCAGCCTGTTATGTCAGCAAAGGCGATATTTTTAGGTCTGTCTGCCTCACTCAATTCTAACATGGTTTTTTTCCTGGTCCCTTTTTCCAGTCTTGTAAGTTTGTCTGTTCTCCCGACCTGTTGGAAGATGCTGAATTTCTTCTTAGAAGGAAGTAAGTTGACTTATATATATATATAATTATATATTTCTTTAAAATTAATATTTACATTAGAGTACTTTAATCATGTATCTAATATTCACTATATTTCTTAATTTTATCTATGTATAGGAATAGATACATTTAACATATAATAATAAGTTGCTTATAAGTTATGCTAAACTAGAATCGATGGAATAAAACTGTGTAGACAGGATTATTATATTTAAAAATAAAAATAATAATAATAATAATAATCAAATAATTCCGAAAATTATAAACTTATAACAGGTTTTTATTAGTATAAATGCTTAAACATAAGAAGCCAGTTATAAAATTATAGTTTTAGTACTGAATATGTTATGATATAAAATAATTAGAATATTTTAATATAAAATTAAATAAATTATAAGTAAAACTAATATAATAAGGCTATAAAATAAGTTAAAATATCTTATATATTAATTTATAAGTTAATATACAGTATAATAAAGTAAAACTTTTTATACTTTTAAATATTAAGAAATATTTTATTAATAATTATTAAGAATAATTATTATGTGTAGAACAATCCTTTAAATGTATATATTTTAGTACGTCAGTTTGTCTGTTGTGTCAAGAATTTCTCCTAAATAGAAAGAGATACGACTACCAAATTCGCAGTATATTCTTTCTAAACATAAATTTACAACGTTTAAATGTATAAATTTTGATTAAATTAATTTAATTAGAACCTATTAAAAAATTAGGTATCATTTTACATCGTATTATCGATTAAACAGTGTGAAATTTTAACGAATTTCTAATGGATCGAAGAATCAATTAATATATAATTTATATAATTAAATTTCTAATCCTTAGGTAATTAATTATTTTTAAGTATATTAATCGTGAATTTTATTAAAATAAATTTGTCATTTACAATACATTAAAAAAAACATTAAATTTATTTAAGAGTATAACTGGATTTAAGTAATGATTTTAATATTTAATTATTAAATAAACTTTTTAACTAAATAATAGTTTAATTAAATGGAGAATTCGAGCGATGTTAGAATGGCAATTTAAATTCCGAATTAAGTTTTAATTAATTGTTTAGAGAATAAATTATAAAGTAATCTTTTAAATCTCTTCTAATTTATGGTAAATAATGCTTTTTTATATTTAATTTCAGGTATTAAAAAAAAGTGTGAGGATTTAACGCTTTGGATATGATCTAATGTGTTTAGTGAATGATGTGGATATAAAACATAAAATTTGTAGACGGAATTTATTAAGAAGTGCAGCAATCAAGCGGAAATATTTCACGACTAAACAGCCGCCATATTTCACACTAAATTGGCGTAAAATGAATTCAAGCATGGCACTGATATCACCATAGTTGACCTATGAATTAGCTAACCTACAATGCGTCGAACCATCTTCATTCATAAACTGGTAGCAGCCTCGTACCAGTTCTGTGGTATGTAGAGAATGTAAAGATCTCTACCAATCACAGTACAGGTCGAGTCGTTCAGAAGGCGGAGTCGAAACACATTACACTGCGTCGGTCAAGCCATTGCTAAAGTTTGTTGTTGATTGACAAGTACGGATGTTAGCATTCTATCCGACGTGATGAAAAGTCGACAAATATACAGATATAAGGTAAGTTTATTACATTATATTATAAGAATAACTTCTTAATATGTCGTTATAGAAAAAAAAAGTTCACTTGGCAAAAGGGCAGAGAGAGAGAGAGAGAGAGAGAGAGATTAGGATGAGTAACCGGATGTACTATACACACGTCTCTCATAACTACACAGCTGATGAAGTTAAGATATTCGCCATTTAATATATATACTCGGGTTGATTAAACGTGTAAAATTACTCTAAAAATGGGTGCTAGAACGTGCGTCCAAGTTCTTTAAAATCCGTGTTTGGAACAGGTTTCGTATACTCGATATATGAGGTGTTCTTTTTTTTCTGCTTTCTTTTGGGTTTTATTAAATTCCAAGATGTTAGATTTAGTTTTATACACGCGTTTTGTGTTAAGTTCTTTGAGATTTGTGATGGCCGACAAATTCCAGTTCCACCTTAGAGCCATGAATGCCCAAAGTATGCAGTCACCGAAAAAATTGTGGTTGTGAACTGGAAACCGGTGATGGTCTCTCCCCTCTCTTTCTGCTTTTAATTTCTCTGCTTATTAACAGCCATTTCGCTTGTTTAAATCTGGTTAAGTGTTAAGTACTTTTAAACTTTAAAGCAATAATAAGTTTAAAAACAGATAAGCTTAATCCCATTTCTTGTAATGATAAGCTTTAATATATATATATATATATTTTTTTTGGTAAATGATCTTTTATTTTTTTTTATTTTATTTTTTCCTTGCATGAGAAATTACTTTCCCCCTTCATTCTTGCGAAAATGAAAAGAAAAGTGAAGGTAATTAAATTATTGCCGCAAACCTTTTGAAGATTCTTCTTTAAAATCATATAAATTTAATTAATATTTAAGGTTTTTATAACAGAAAAAATATATATAGGCTATAATTAATTTTAGTTATTTTATTAAACGGAATTTTTGAAAATTTTCTCTTAAATTCTTTTAAATTTTAATATTTAAAAAGACCCTAAGGATACAATTGAATATACTTTTGAAGATTTAAATGAATCTTTAGCATTGATAAATCAAGTTTTGTGTTAAACTATATTAAAAATCGTTTGTTAATATTAAGATGAATCAATGGAATTGCGGTTGATAAGAGTGGAATTAATAGGAATTTTTAAGTGAAAAACTTTCGATTATGTGTCAATAATCTGGATCAAGTTGAACATATATTTGAATCGATTGTGAGAAGAGATCTAACAGGAAATTTGTGTTCAGGAAGTTGCTTATTATTAAGTTATGACCATCTAACTTTCCCATTGTATGTGGATATACATACAAATGTTTATTTTGTTCAACACTTTAGTTTTAATAGATAATTATCTAATAAATAGCACTTATATAGGAATATTTTACTTCTACGTTATCAACTGTGAAATCTAATTTCTAAATTCTTCACAAAATAAGCATTTTTAAGCTATTTGATAAGCGCGCACATTTAGTACATTACGCGCTAAAATTAATACATTTTAAAAATATTTTATACATTTATTTTGGCGTTTTGTAGCATTAAATGACTAAATTGTCGTAAAATTTGCATTCAGAATGTTACATTTAATTAAATTTTAAGCGTGTTGGCCTGTAATAAGGGATGCATATTTAGGACATTCCACGCTAAAAATTAATGTTTTATAATAATATATTATTATTTTATACATTAGTTTAGCTTTTCTGTAGCATTAAATGAGTAAATTTTTGAGAAATTTGCATTCAGAATGCTGCATTTAATTAAAGTTCTGGCGTGTTGGCCTATGATACGCTATGGAAGAGATATTAGAGGCGAGGTGAAACTGTGTGGAAAAAACACTCATTATTGAACAATCGTTCCACTTGAATGCATTATTGTCTCACATGAGAGATGCAATAGATAGAGTCGGTCTTGTAGATGCATTTAATTTTATAAAATTAAACTTTTTTACACTTAAAAAATAAAATTATAATAAGTTCTAAAGGGCAGGTTAAGCCTAAAGTCGGATTTTAATTCCAATGCATTTTGACCTTATTAAAGACTATACTAATTTATATAATTGATTTGAAGACTCGATTAAATGGTTTTTAAAACCGATTCTATTATCAAAATAATATTTCAAATTTCAAATTTAAATTTAATTTAAAGAATTAATTTCAAAAATTAAGATAGATAATGAATTTTGCTGTAGTTTTAAATTAGTTAAACTTCATCTAAAGCAGAGAATTTGTTATTAAATATTGTTTATACAGCTATAAACTGCTTATAAAAATCTTAATTAATTGAATAATTATATATTTAATACGCTATTTATTTAAAAAAATAGATAAAACATGAAGCCATACTGAATAGGGATGAAGTGTTGAATTTGTAATTATTTAAACTAACTATATTTAATTGTTATTAAAGTTATTACATTATATTAAATTTAATAGGAATTTTAAGCTTTAAAACATTTTAAAAACATCGTAAATTTTTAAAATTAATCATAGATTATTTAATATAAAGTTAGAGTAAACATTATACAGACATTTTTAAAAACCTTAATCAGAGCGAAATAAATTCTATTTTCTGTTCTTTATTTTTTAAAATATCAAAAACTATATTGTTTTTATAGACTTATATTACTTATTTATAGATTTTTAAGGATATTTTTTAGCAATAAAAGAAGAAATTTTGATGATATTTAAATTTAAAAGTTCCATTCAAACAATGAGAATTTCTTAAAAACTTTTAAATATTTTAAGCTTAAAAATAAGCTTTTTATAAGCTTAAAAATATAATTTAAGTCTACTGTAATTAAACGAATAAAACTTTAAATTTAATTATTCAAAAATTAAGTTATAATAGGCAAAATTTAACTGGAATAAAGGGTTTGATTTAACTTAAGCAGAATAAGTTCTTGTAACGTTATAAATAAAATTTATAAAATATTTTTAGGCAAATTTTTGTCTATATTAACTAAATTAAATAATAATTATTTAATTCGAGCAGAGATTTGAAGCATATGATACTAAATATAAATCGAAACATCAAAATGAAACTAGACGATTTATATTAATCGAGTTAACAGCATTAATATGAATCAAATCCAATCGATAGCAGAGATTATTTAATATTTGCGCTAAATACTTCAATTTAATATAATTTATAAGTGGGGCACAGGAGTTATACATCCAGTCGTGCGAAGAGAGAGGTGTGGCATTACTACGTTGTTGATTAAAATAACATTTAGAACATTCGATACGAAAAGAAGTATTTAAAAAAATTTCTACGATAAAAAAATATTTAATAAAATTTATTAAATATTTAATTTTTAAAAAATATGGTAAGGAAAAAACGTGTAGACAGTGCGACACTTGCTCTCCTCCCCCTTTCGTATAGACGCACAAGCAATCTTTCTGACCATTCTAAGTCCTTGCATCAGTACATCTACGCTTTCGTCCGCCATCTTTGTTAGTGTCCATAGGACCTTCGGACATTTAAAATTACGTATTCTATCGTCTGGCCCCTAAACGCCCCTTTAAAGTTTCGAAAAAACTGCAAAAGATCGAAAAAAACATCCTATAACAACAAAACTCAGGTATGTAAGTATACAACATTCGGTAATCGCCACAATAACTTTTATCGTGAATGACGATCGTTAGTTAAAGTTGAATGAATATAGATAAACAATCTGATAAGTAAATTAGTTAAAGTTTTCCAATTTAATTATACGTTTAATTAATATTTAACTTAATTTTTTCGTAACAAAACGAAAATCTTCTTACGTAAACGGAGTCGTGATACGATAATGGGCTTTTAAAAAAAAAATTTTTTTTTAAGTCGCTCGTATAATATTTATTGTATCCGATTTTATTAATTAATTATGAATTAAGAATGTAGACTATTATTAAAATGCGAAAGTAATGATGTCGTTGAAAACGCCACGTCATTCCTATCCAAACTCGTTCATCGGTTATAAACTGTTCTACACGCCCGACTTTAGGCTTAACGCTGCACCCTTTTTTAACTTGTGACATCTTTTTTTGTGCCTACTTAGCAATTATTTATCATATTAATTGTTTTATCATCGTCAAACAACTCGTTAATGCTAAAAATTAGAAGTTTTCTATCATTTTCCTATCGTATTTCTGTGTGTTTAACTGTGATATTGATCCCAACTTTGGTTCTAAGTTACTTAGATCAGTTCGAATTCGAGTTCAAATCTGTTCATTATTTCATTATTTTTACAATAAAAATGATCCATTTTTATTATTTATACTATAATTTCTTCATTACAAATAATTTTATTTGAGATTTATCTATGCGAATTGTAGAATTATGGAAAGAAACTCAATTTCGATTCTTGAACTTTTAAACGAATCCAGAATTCTATTCTCTGACATATTCAGCATTTTTACGGTTAATAAACAATTTAATTAAAACATTTTTAGTCTATTTAAATTATTTTTAATCTTAAAAAAAGCTTTCGTTACTTTGTAAAATTATAAAAATACCATAAACTTTTATATGTTGGCAATTATTGAGAACTTCAAGTTTTCACTATTCATTAAGTTAATTATTCAATTATTAAAATATAATTAATATATTTATTTAGCTTATTTAAGTCTTGATAACATATAAGACTCATATAAAAAAGAATATTTAAAGTAAATGTGAAGATACAAGTGAAATTTAAAAGTGTGCAATATTCCAAACTACATGCTTCATAATTTACTTCATAATATAAAAAGAGGATAATAAATAGATTTATTAACATATTTAGAATGCTTATAATGTAATTTTATGTAAAAGTTTTAAAAATTATTTCAAATTTCGTTGTCTTTTTACTCCAAAAACTTGGTTACTCAAATCGATGCATTTTGCAAATTCAATCACATTTACATAATAAAATTAAAAATTATATGTAATATTTAGTGGAAAAAAGTTTAAAAACATTTCAAATTATATTAAAATCTGAATTAATTAAATAAAAAATAAAGTTTTATGATTAAAATTAAAATTGCATCGCTAAAAAACCCATTTTAAAGCAGTTTGTTTTGTTTTAGTTAAGAATAGTTAAGTTACGATGTTAAGTTCTTTAAAATATTAGTTAAAATTCTTTATTTTTAAACGAAAATTTAATAAAAAATAAATTATTAAACGATTTTATAAATATAAATAAATAAATTAATAAATATAAATGTATTTTTCTTCATAATAAGCAAATAATTAGCACGATTGATATGTAGTCACAAAATAGTTTGTAATTTCAAATAACGAGCTTAATACATCGAATTTATTATGAAAAATCGATAAAATTCCTTCAAACTTTGAAATTATTTAAAAATATTATAATTAAAAGTAATAATTCGTTTTAAAAATTATAAAAATTTAGCCAGTATAGTTATAAAATAGTTAAAAGTTACTGTAAAATAGTTTCAGATAAGATCTTGCTGTATTAATCTCTTCATATTGATTTTAAAAATGAAACTAATTAAAAATTTATTTGTTTTAAGGAAAGAATATAAAAATTTATATCTAAAATAACCATTTTAATAGTAATAATGAATTTTTATATGTAGAAATAAACTATATTCCATAGAAAATATCTTAAGTTCTTCGTCATAGTTTACTTCATATTCTGGCTTTAAAATAAGTTTTAATTATTAAAAAAACTTTATACAAAGTTTTAAAAGTTTATTAAAACTTAAAAAATAAATATTTCTTTTAATTATATAAATAAAACTTTATTAAAAAGTTATATTTTTAAAACTAAAAATGAGTTTTAGTTTTAACAAATGGATAATTTGTTTTCTTTACAGCTAAAAAATACTTTATTTTTAAATGATTAAAACATAGTTTTTAGATAGATTATAATAAAATATTTAATCATTTTAAGTTTTTAAATTAATTTTTAAACGTTTATATGAAATAAATATTTTATACAAACTTAAGAATTTTACTTTTTTTAAAGCCACTTTAGACCCATAAAGAAAGCAGAAAATACCTTTTTCTTTATGAAAAAAGCAAAGCTATTTAATGGGTCTTTTCTTGTTTAAATTAATTTTAATTTATTTAAAAATAATCTGTAATATATTAATTTGAATTCTAATTAAAATTTATAAATTCCAAAATTAATTATATATATATATATATATATATATATATATATATTAAACACTTAAGAATATAACTTTAAAACTAAGTAAAGTTATTACCTTTTGAGCTAGAGAATTAATTGATTCTAATTAGCAATTATTATTTAAATAAGAAATTTAAGAAATTCAATTTAACATAAAAGTTATTGTATTGTTAAATTTAAGAAACTTTTAAAAAATTGTTTAATTGTTTAATTAAATTTAATTAATGTAAAAACCAAAAAAAGTGTGTTAAAGCATCTAATTCTATTTAAAAATTTTAATTAATTTTAAACCTAATTTAATTTTTTAATTAAATTAGGTTTAAAATTTAAAAAAAACGTTTAAAATAAATAATTAATTTAAATAATCTTTTAAAAATCAATTTATAAAGTAAAATTTAAATGATTTGGATCTGTTTTGAAGTAAGTTTTTTGATTATCCTTTTTGATTTTTGAAATAATTTTACAATAAAATAAAAAGAAAATTTTGAATTTATTTTAATAAAATATAATTTATAAACTTCGTAAAAAGCTTATTTTAATATATTTTTAACATTTAAAACCAGCTTAAATGTTAAAAAGTTTAAATACAATTTTTATTTATTTTAACTTCACTTAATCTTATTATAATCACTTTTTAACTCTTTAATTACTAAGATTTTATAAATTTTTAAAAACAAGAATTAAAAATAAGAATAATTCTTAATAATTTTTAAAAATATTTTAAAGATTAATAAGAGTTATAAGTTCTTATAATAAGATTTAAACGAATCCTAAACCAAATAAGATTTGACTAATATTTTTAACAAATTAATTTGTAATTATTTTAAAAAATAAAATAAAATAAAACATTTATATAAAAAATTATTATTTTTTTAATTTCAAATATTTTTACACGGATAAATGCAAATAAATATTTTTTTTTAAAAAAAACTATATATTAATAAGTCATTAATTAAAATTTTAATGTCGGAATTACAAAATTTATCATTTATTCATTATACTTAATACATGAATAATTTAAAAATTATATATTCTAATTAATAGATTATAAAACATGCCTTTTTATAGCCTGTAATATGCCGCGTGTTATCGGTGACGAAATCGAATACGCATTAATTTATAATCTATAGATTATTTTATAAAAATATTTTTTTTAAAGAATTAATTTAATGGGAATAATTAGTTTCAATTTTATTTGCTTAACGGATAGGAATAATTAAAAAAATATATCCCGCATATATTGAAGAGCAAAGCGCTTAACAGGCCTTTAACGGATTAAAATGGTGTTGTTTACGTCACATTTCTTATAGGATAGGAATTGTGACGTCACGGAGCTCTTTTAGGGTCTGTAGCCAACAAACAATTATAGCACCCCCTATACCATCTGGTACGGCGACAGACAGTCAAGAACGTAAATAGTATCAGTCGATATTTGCGTGATCGAAAACTTGCCATGCTCTGCAGAATTTTATCCGCCGACACGAATAAAAAATTCTATATATACATATATAAACATATGTACATTATTTCTTTATGTATATTTTTAATTTTAAATATATATAATATATTTATAATAATAATAATAATGTATAACATATATATATATATATATATTTTGTTAATTTCAAATTACGACTTCATTATTTTCGCCCACGCTTTACTGAAAAATCAAGGCCGTGCGAATTAAATGGCGGACGTTTTAGATAGGTCGAATAAGTAACCAATTAGAAACGCCTACGAGTCACGTGCTTCGAACGATATTGTATTATTGGCTTATTTTGAAATTGTCGTCATAATAACTATAAATGGTAATATATGTATAATTTCCTTCTCAAATTGACCAATTAGCGTCGAATATAGACGATGTCGGAACTTTTTAATTAATTTAACTTTAACTAATTGGAATAAGATTATAATTTATCACGTATTGAAAAGTATTAAAGATCAGTAATATTAATATTAAAAAAAAAAAAAAAAAAAGAAAGAAGTAGAAAGTATTTTTAAAATTCGTTTATTTTATTTTATTTACGCGTGACTTTTTGTTGAAGAGTTGTAAACAATGTCTCACATATATCATTGAACGCTAATTTACAAATAACAACTGAATCAACACCCAACTCAATTGTATACTATTGTCATGTAATACCAGGTGTACTCTTTTTTTTTCTACGTGTAATTTCAAAATTTCTCATGGTGGTGTTTAATGTAGGTCAGAAGTGTTAGCGTCATCCTTATTTAGTTTCTCGGTATTGTGACGTTGGCGTGACGTCACTAAAACACAGCTATCTATCCTTTAAAGAGAGTATGGCACACATCATACTCAAGTATAATATCGAGTTCGAAACAATAATAGGTTCAGTCTTAATAGACAGTTGTAGTGTTTACATGGAAAAGAACACACTTCAAAATCACCTACCTTTTAAACGGTAAGTTACTCGGTATTGTCAATTTTGATAAACGTTACTTTTGTTCTGATTCTTTACCGTACTCAATGCCATCTAGTGGTAAATATCGGAAGGCAGAAAGAACCGGTTTCTACTGCCCTTTTTTTTCTATTCACTATTTTTTTCGCTCCCAGTTCTCCCCCTATTACTTGCGGAATGTGGGGGTAATGCACCCCCTTCACTCTCTAAATTCTTGTGGCAGGTAACTAAACTGCATGCTTAAGATAAATTTCGATTTGTCTACGCTTATAATTTTCTCATTAGAAAGTATTACCATCGATTAAAATGCGATTCTAGTCTAAGCTATTGTTTAAAAATAAAAAAGACAGACATAGATAATTTAAATTAATTTAAGGCCGCTACTATTGGTTATTGTTCCGTGACGTCATTTATTTCCAAATTTGAAAACGGACGTAAGTGGGTTCTTTTTAAATATTTACTTTTAGCATAAAAATTCAGGCGAGTGTAAATAATAAATATAAATATACACTTCCCTGTATTTAAAAGAAAAATTCAATTTAGAATCGAATTTACTCGTGATCAGATTTGTTTTTTTTAAATTCAAACAAGAGACGAGACTCGTAATTGGTGGATTAAACATTACGTCACTTATAATTTCAATTAAAATGCGTACTTATTAAATCGATCTTTTAATAAATTTTAATCAAAATAAGATATGAAAATTGAAAAAATTAAACGATTAGATTTCGATAATTATAAAAAATTTTCTTCTTTGCTCACGTGAACGGGAATATTTTAAGAAGAAATTGGAGGATTTTTTTTGTTTTTTTTTTTTTTTTTTGCTGAAGTCTGTGTAAGTCGGAACGCTTTTTACTTCTTACTTCCCCCCTCTGTCCATAAAAAGCGACGAGTTTGATGTGTTCTCCCCACATCGGTGTTGCTCCCATGGAAGTCGCTGCGCTTGTGAAATTCTCGGAAAAACGACCTTGAACGAGTTCACTGACCTCCAGTTGCTCCCCCTGACGGAAACGTTTGGCAAAAGGCACATGACATCTATTAAGTATTTCCTGTCTGAGTATATAGGATTGTTCCTACATTTTTCTCCTGCATGGGATACGCCATGCTAATTTGGAAGCAAATTATATATTTTTTCCCCCTTCATATGGCTTTAATTATATTGAAAAAAAAAGTAATTATTCAACGCGACGGTATCGAATGAACATTTTTTAATATAATAATTTGATAAAAATCATATATAAAAATAATAATTCCGTACTATTCAATGTTTAAAATATATTTTAAAATAATTTTGAGATTATATATAAAATATATATATATATATATATATATATATAAATAAATAATAACGAATAAAAATAATTATTTTTATTTAAAAAAAAAATAATAATTGTGTGTATGAAATTGTTTTGTTTTGTTACGTCTAGATGGCAGCACTATAACTTATAGCTACGAAATCTGTGACATTATCAGATTTACTGTCATTATTGAGAGAAAGAACAAGCTGTTTATTGTCGTAAAAATCGTGTTTAAATCGTAAAAAATCCAAAATTTAGTAAAAAGTTTACAAATATTTATTTATTTATTTTTATTAGAATTTTTAATCAATTATTCGTGTATGAAAAGTGTCATACAGCTACTAAAATTAACCGTACCAAAAAATAAGAAGATAAAACTATTAATAGCTTAAGATAAAAGCTTTATAATGCTTGCAAATGATATTCTAAAAGCTTACAAGAGAATATATATATATGAATAATAAAAGTTTATGTTAATGGTGCTCCTGTTGACTTCCTAATAATGATTGCTGAATGGGATATATAAAGAGCTGTTGTCCGGTTCGTTCCGCCTAGTTTAAGTTAATTTAATACAATATTTAAATGTAAATATAAGCATAACACGGTTAATAGATTTAAATTGTGTAAGTAATTTAAATTCTATTAAGTATCGAATTTTACAGATAGTTAATTTCTTCCACGCTAGATGGCGCAACGGTAAAGTATTATTATCATTTTGATTCGGGCGCCATCTTGTAAAGGCCTGATCATGGTCTGAAAAATCAAGTTTTTTTTTTTTTTTTGCTTTTAAACTGTAAAGAATTCAGTTTTATATATAGAATAGCGCGATAAAATTCTTATCTGGTCGTTATTTTTAGTTATCTTCTGGAATATATATATATATGTTTTTTTATTGTTGTTTTTACCATTGTGTATTGGAATCACCGCACCAGTTGGCCGTTGCATCAGATATCTTCGAAAGTTTTCGAGTAGAGAATGGTACGAATGATCACCGGTAGAGGCGTATTACATAATTGTCACCTGCAAACTCCTTCCTAGTCATTGACTAAAAGATTAAGAGTTGCATTTCTTCAGTCTACCTCTTTCTAGATAACGTAATAAGATGGTGAACTATGTTGAAAGCTCAAATCTACTTGTTCGTTATCTGATCTGGGAAGACAGCTGTGTTTTCATAACATTGATCACAGTCAGTGACAGGATAATATGACTAGGAAAGGTTGTTTCGTATACTTAAAGTTCACTCTACCCTTATATACTGTCTAGTAGAATTATTTAAATATTTCTCTTTTGGGGTAGATTCAACAGACATAACTCACTCACTATACTCGCTGAGGGTTTTTTCGTGTCGCCTTTAGTGTAAGATGATAACTCTACGGAGATGCAGATCCGCTGTCTTGTGGTGCCATTGCGTCACAACCACTTCAACTATCGAAAAGGTCAATCCTTTGACGTCACCGTGTCAAGTCCCGGATGAGAAGTTGAGAACTTATACACGTATTTGTACGATCGAAAAATATCCATAATTGTAAATAAATATCGATTTTTCGCTTAATTTAGAAGTGAGGAATTCGGTGTAAAAAAGAACAAACAAACAAGGAAGATGTCGCATGCATCCAGTTTGCATATTTATGCCATATTTGGTATAGTTTTTTTTTTCCTTCTTCTTTCTTAAACTAGACGTTGGCACGTTTGAGACTTTAAAGAGTGCCGATTTAATGGAATTTTACAAGTCGATTCTGCTTCTGTAATGAAGATCTGCTTCTTAATTAATAGAAGAACTCATTATAGCAGTTAAAAAAAGTGTCCTTACATTATCTAAAATAGAGTAAAATATTAGTTTTCTTGTAGATAACTTTCTGCAAAATCTCAATTATCCACATGGTTTATAATTTTAAATTATGAAGTAATAATGTAGCCTGGGGTAATGAGATTGTGTGTATATACATTCAATAAAGAAATATAAGAGTTTTTGAAGTAGAAACTCATTTATTTACTGTTAGCAATATCTTAACAATCCTAACCACTGTTTATTTTATTATTCCGTCTGAACGCAAAGATATTTAATATAAAACTCTGAGAAGGGGGAGAAAAAAAAACCAGAAAGATCTCATTAAGCTACTTTTTGCCTTTAGGTGAGGCAACGTTACTACCTATGCACTCAAACCACATCAAAGCACCGACTAACACTACACAACGAACTACAAGAGAGATTTATAGCCGCAGCACAGGTCGATCCATAACTGGGAACATTCCGACATCAGCATTTTAATGTTATGAATCCACCGGAGTAAATGGACACACACACACACACACAAAAATAAACGAATGTTTTCAATTCTACAATGGTATAAATCTTTGAGAATTTTTACTTAAAATCCCCGTTTTCTCGAGTTATTTACCAATTACGTAACTGAATAAGGGGATTGTGGTGATCGTTACGTCAGCGCGGATAGTCACGTGACGTCTTCACCCCCGCACCTCTTACGGGTGTGGTCGTAAGGAAAACGATCTATCCAGTTTTAAGGTCGTCGACATTTCATGTTCTTGGAAGGAGTTTGGCTTATTAGAGAAGCCATGTGAGGCTTTTTTTTTACATGTTTAGCTTTTATCAACAATCTATCGCTGGCTCCTTATATCCTATGTAAACTTTGAAATAATGAAAGAAATAAATGCAGAAATTTTCCCGAGATTTTATTTCTCTTTTCCAAATTTATGAAGGACTTCATTGCAATGGATGACAATCGTCGCCATCGTCAGTTTCGTTTTAGAAAATGTAAAATATATATCTCGCCCTTGAGTGTAGTGTTTATATATCAGTAACATACTAAAATGTTTACACATTGTTTGCAGTTAACATAGTTTTAGAGAAGTGAAGAGAACAATTGACAAGAACTTTAGGACAAGTGTGGATCAAGTGGTATGCATACCACAGTTTAGTGGTTCTGACTCCATTTTACTTTACTAAGAACTGCTCAAAACTTAGTCATAAACTAGCGAGGTAAGTTGAATTTTGTTTCATGGTCTCCCGACGTTCCTCCTGCTGCTCTCACCTCCCCACAAAAGAGCGCATTATTTAATGGCAGTTCCTATACTCTAACGCTTGCGAGTGATGTTTTAGAAAGGTCTAAATTTACGTGTGACACTCGGTCCTTTATTAAGATTTCAAGGTTTTGCGGCGTGAAACCCGGTTATATAGACTTGTACTACGCTAGTTTTGTTATGCGGTGATGAAACTCGAGATGAAACCTTTACTAAATGTAGTTCTTCAGCTTTTAATCTGTTAAGAAATGAAAAATTGGTGTTACGTAGTTACGGATTATGTTTTAGAAATTACAGAGAGAACTTACTGTATAATTTTAAGTAGGAATTATTCTTATCTTGAATCAGGAACTACGCTACGAATAAGCGATCACGAAAAATCTTAACACGCTTCGACCGAAATATTTATAGAACTTTATGTAAATGAAATCTACGGTGTTTAAAATATATTCCAGATTTAACTCGCGATAAATTAAAAAATACTTAAAATATTTTAATATATACCAATATATTTCTAAAGATTCCTAAATATTTTATAGATAATTTACTATTTTTCTTATATAATAGAAGCACCCCCAAAATAATAATAATAATAATAATAATAATAAAAGTTATACAATATAATACCCGAACGCCATCTCGTGTCTTTTATCGAAAACCTAAAGTAACCAAGGTCATATAATACTGAGATAATCCAGCAAAAGAGACATTTTTGATTATCCGGATGCTTGACCTTAATGGAATTATGTTTATCTTGTTTATGTAAATATCAATCAAAAAATATATTTAATTGTGTTATAGGGTCACGGACGTTGTTAAAATTCAGTGAGTTTCTTAAACAGAAATTCCGAATTTCAAGGATAATTACTTGGCAGCGTAATAAAAACCCATTTTATTTAATAGACTTCCGCTTGAATTTTGAATAAATTAATACAAGAATTCTATCGAAGAAATTGGCACAAAAATTATTATATTAAAGAAGAAGAAGAAGAAAAGGGGGAAGAAAATAATAATAATAATAATAATAATAAAGCAATGGAAGAAACGAAGAATGGAATATATTTATATGAAGATTCTTAGACAAAACTGGTTTTCACAATGATTTTCCAGATGGTTATGATATCTGAGATCATTGTGAAAGCTGATTTTGTTGTCGTTTCGTCGTTTTCACCAAGATTTATTATTGATAAAGAAGGTAACAAGTCTAGGTAAGTTGCTAAATTTATCTTTAAACTATAAAAAAAAAAATCTATTTTTAACCGTAAAAAATTAGAAGAAATTACTTAAAAACATCGTTAAAATTTCTATAAACATTCCAAATTTTTTACTATTAAAAAAAGATATCTTCTCATTGCTTATATTTTAAAAATATATAATTAGTACTTACCCCGTTGCAATTAGTCGACGGTTAATTTAATTTTTTTTATTTTTTTTTCTATTGATAAATGGGGTAAATATATATATATATATAATATATGGTTTACATGCGGTAAAGTCAACAGATTAACCATGGTGTTGTTGTAGGCTCTCTTCCAGATGTTGTATGAGAAGAGAAAATTTTTGGAAAGTTGCTGTTAAGAAAAAAAAAAAGATTTGTATCTTATGTTTATTTAGTATTTTGCCTGTAATTTAGTCCAACTGTCGAGGTCACATGTACGAGGCAGTCATTATGTACAATTACTACGAATTTGTAACAATTGTGTACGTACAAGAACATCTTTCCTTACTCAATTTAAAGAAAAATTTCCGGTCTTCTACGTTTTTTTGACGATTTACTTCCTCCATGTTTTCTATCTTTTACATTAAGTACATTTCTCTTATCTATGTTTGTGGGATGTTTGTTTGTAAACAGAAAAACATACATCATGATCATGGTTTCTTCCACATTAAACATGCGACGTAAACATTATAACGCGTCAAATATATATTTAGCTCAATTCCGAATCATCAGAATTACACTTAAGACAAGTGTTTATATCAAATTTTCGCTCCTGAAATGGTTGTTTTTTTTTTTAGAAAAAAAAATCTAATAATTTTTGTGCTCACGCTTGACCTCATACGATAGTTACGTTTCTGGTCACGAACCCGAATACTTGGTAAGTTCTCAATTTTTCTACCTCTAGCACCCTTATACTAGCGATAATTAACGTGATTCGTGGTAAGATAATGTTCCAGCTTGTGTTTCCATTACTTATATACCCGTGTTCCTGTGTAAATTACGAAAATCTGTGAAGAAACAAGCGTAAGTTTATCTATAAAAGCAGATGCCGATCGCCATTTTTTTTTTATTACTTTACTCATTAGAAACATCTTTTCTCGTGTTACAACAAGCAAAAATAAAGTTTTAGACGGTTATTTTTTTTTAAATCAAACTTTTTGTAAACTGTTATAGTTACATATGATATAAAGCGCAATTTACCATTTAAAAAAAATGGGACGTTAAATCATTTTGTTCTCCTATTCACCGTATATAAGTTGATATATGTGGAACGACAGTTTTGCATCTGTTGTCGGAGGAAGGGACCCTCTCTCTCTCTATCGTAAATGCTATTCCGCATTCGAACAGTTACTAACATAGTAACAACCCGAGGTAGGGAACGTTACTACTAAGAAACCAATCTCTTTTATTTATAATTGGGCTGTCAAAGTTGGATTTTTTTTTCTGTTTTATTTTATTTATTTTTTCCAAGTTTAAAAGTCGATTTTTAAAGAAATTACTATATATGGAATAATAGTTAAGGGTGTATTTTTATTTACGAAGCAGTCGTTTGTTTGATGTCATACGAAGTTACCATACAATTGAGTCGTTTGTTCTCAGCCGCCATGTGTAATCTCATCCGAGCAGCTACTGTAAATCTATCCTTCGCTACATCATGACCTTCTACTTTTTTCCCTTTTGTGTTTCTGTCGGTGACTTATCGCACTCTGATGAGACCTCTTGCTGTAGTTAGATTCCAGATAGTCGAAGGTGACTGGCATGTTCCTTATTCTTAAATTACTATCTCAGATAAAGAATAAATGTGAGAAAATAGATTTTATTTACAGAATTGATTCTATACATATTTACGTGGTTAACACTTTAAAAAAAAAAGAAAACCATATATAATTTTTTTATGTAGCAAACTAGCATTTACTAATTAGTCGTATAAATGTATGATACATACCTACATAGTATAAAAGTTAAAAATTTGAACTGTTCGGTTTTTAAAATATAGATAAAGCTTACAATTCCGTCGTCGTCGTGTATCACCATTGGTCGCAATATCCGTTTTTTTGATAAGATTGGTAATTTTGGTCAGAATAATAACTGTAATAAGCTTGCTGATTGGCGTATTCGTTGTATACAGAATGGGTATTTGACCTGGACGACCTAGTCAGGTCATAATACTTGGTTGACTGTAGATTGTCCTTTGGTTCGGAGGCCAACGGCTCGTTGATGGAAGAAGGATCCAACTTAGAAGATGAGAAACGATAGCCATTAGGTTCCGAGCCATTTGTAAATGGTGGAAGATACCATCCCGACCAGTTAGCTGTCGATCTGTATGTCTGCGATGGAAGATACTGATCCAATTCGTCTAAGCAATCTACGGCTTCGCTCGTTAATTGACCGACATCAACGTGGCTGAAATCTATCGGATGGTTGTGGTTGGATGTTTCCGCTGGAAATTTGTAAAATATTATAAGAATTCTCGATGATTTAAATTAGAAATCGTGTTTATGGAGTATATTTTTTACCCGGTTTAGCTATAGAAGTTCTCTGTTTTTCGTTAGAGTTTGAAATTTCTGTCTGCTTCGGTGTAGTCGGAGGCGTTGGTGGACTAGTTGGATGGACTTCGTTATCTGATTTGCTCGATTTTAGGCATCTAAAAAAAGGGTGTTTATTTCTAATTTGACGAAAGTACATTCGATCTAGTGAAGTTACTTTTTAAATTGTCCCGGGCCTACCTAAAAATAACAGTTGCTCCTTGCACTTGAGACGAAGGTGCAGACGGACGGATTCGATCAGATTTTTGCTTTCTGCGCCTCGGTTGATACTTATAATCTGGATGTTCGCTTTTATGTACCACTCTTAATCTCTCAGCTTCCTCCAGGAAAGGTTTCTTCTCTTCCTCCCCCAGCAACCTGAGAATAAAATCGATTTTAATTAACGTTTCTTTTGAGGGAATGTCACTTCAAAGCTAGAAGGGTTTGTATAGAGACATAGTGATGTGTACCTGCATTTGAAGCAATGGAAGAAGGAATGTGGCCATACTTACAAAATCCTTAGCCATCGTCGGTATAATGTTAAATATTCTTCAGCCATAAAACGTGCAAAACATACCAGTGGAGTGGGTTGGTGACAGAAATACCTCCCCACATAACAGGAACGGCTCGGTAATGTCTTGGAACAGATGGAAGTCTATTTACAACACATTTCCTGTTCTTTTACTTCTCTCTAATTCAGCTTAATGTTTTTCTCTAAGATTTTGAATTTCGTGCTCATTATGCCATTTAGAGGATGAACTTTCTCAGTTAAGATTGATGATTATTTTTAAGATTAATGCTCGTAACAAACATTACATATAAAAGAATGTTTAAATTCTTAAACTTTATGTGTCTTTTTCGTGGATTTTTTCTTTTTTTTATAAAAGGACATGTGCCGATTTAATTTTTCCTACTTTTTGACTAAATCTGAAGCGTACAGAGTAGAAAATTAAAGTAAATACACGCGAAAAAAAAAATTATATCGACCTTTGAACCCATTGTTTTCGGATAATTACTCATCAAAAGAACCTAAATATGTCAGAATCTACCTAAAGGGAGTGTAATTATATGAACCTAAGGCTACTAAACAGTACTTAGACATCCTAATAAGTTTACGTAAACTTCAAACAATTCAGAAAATTTATCTGAATTAATCAAGCACACGTCCAACGCCCTACATCTATATAATTCTACTATCAAAGGCCCTCTTATTGTGCAAAAAAAATTAGGGTTTTTCGAGTTATTTAGGACAAGAAAATATTTAAAAATTTAGCTTTTATGTCTTGAAAACTGAAATTAATCAAATTTCAAGCTTTCATTTTCTCTTTTTTATGTCTTTTATGACCCAAAGAAGTATGTCTGATTATAATTTTAAGCGGTGTTATGATTATTATACTCGTAAATCCACGATGTTTACCTCAAATATAAGAAAAATGTAGGCTTTTATTTATTTGGATTTAATAAAATTCGGAGAATTTTATTTTATTTTTTCACTTGTGAAATCGTAAATTTAAAATGTTATACATGAAGTAATAATACAAAACTGTACGGGTGTATAGCGATCGAGTTTCTATGTGACCATATGTTTGAACACGTGAAAACTTCAATGTAGGTCTAGTCTTATCAGTAAATCCAGTACTTTCTATCGAAGAGAAGTAAATTTAATTAAAGTTTTCTCGTGTGAAGAGGCCAGGACCTTTCAGATTCAAAAATTATTATTTAAAAAATATAACACTAAGTTTGCCAAAAAAAACAAGTAAAGGTTTTGTTTTATTAATACACAAGAAATGCAATTCGTAACAAATGATCTTGAAGGCCCCCGTGAATGTCGGGCCACAAAGATAATTGTTTTTTTTCTTTTTCGTGAATCCTCTCTTATGAGGAGACAGAAGGATCTCTCACAAGGGAATTCAGTGTTAATAGGCCTTTTCACAATAGGATCGAATGACAAGATCTTCAATATCATCATCTTCTGTAGCCCACCGAAGAAAAGATTTGAAAAAAAGAGAGAAAGAAGAAATGGATTGCAGAAATTATGTTTCTGGCAACCATTCAACCGGTTCCTAATAATATCTAAAATAGTTTTATGTCATTTTGTTACAAAAATTTACTCAGATTACATCACATCTTTTCGATCTTAGAATTTTAATTCTTCTTTACTTAAGTCTCTAACGAGGATGGTTTTTTTTTCCTCCTCCTCCTTTGCATGAAGTCCTCTTTGAGAAGTAATGGGTTACGTCTAATTTTAATTAAGAATTATGTGGATATTTAATGTTCATGTACTTAAATGGTGAGCGAATTGACGTTAAGTAAATTAATTTTAACATTTTTGTGGTAGTTTATCTTATTTTTGGCACATAACAGAGACTCGAAATATGAAAAGAATCCTTGAAAAAGTATAGTTTCAGAACGAAATGTGCAATTTTAATAATGTTTACGGCAGTTATTCCTGATAAAAATTACCTTGTTTTTTATGTGTTTAGCTAGAAAATTTGACACTGAAAACATTTCTATTTGTCTTTTATAACCTTATTTGAGAGTTTTCTTTTTTTAAATTCTGGGATTAAGTGAGATAATTTACAAGAGAGCCGATGAGTAGTGATGACAGACATTATCATTGATCTAATAATGCAGCGATATGAAGGGTCACGTTGAAAGTTATGGTGCCAGAAATCTGGAAGCCGCGATTATTGTGGGAATTGCTGTTTACGATCCTATTTGTCTTTCAGGTAAGTACCCACGATAAACAGTACTAAAATAGGAATGAGGCAACACCTATTTATTGTTATTATTATTATTATTTTTTTAATAAAAGAAAAGGGGTGAAATATCCGAAATATTATTCGGTTGTACATTTATTTATACAGTCGTTATAGATTCGAAAAGTGTGGTTGAGTCATCATTGCCAAGCTGCCACTCACCACCTCGATTTTGGCCCTAATTACCCAACCTTTCTTTACATTTAAGAGGATAAGCCATTAATTTCTATCCCCATCAGAACAAACCGAGGTTAGATTTAGAAACAATTTTTTTCCAAAAGAAATCTATCAAGGCACAAATAACCCTTCGGATGAATCACTAAAGATAAAGCGTTGCAGTCATTTGGCAAACCATCCCCCACGTTGTATTATTTGATATATTAACCTTAGTCAATTGCAGTCGTCTGATATATATGATGTTACGGTGGCACATATATTTATAAGTATTTACAAGAGATCGTTGTTTCTAGTGGATTTGGCATAGGCGATTTTCAGAATGAGTTTATATATTTGGAGATTCGAGACTCCCATATATCAAAACCCCGTACGAGCAAAAAGAAAAAGAAAAAATAATCACTATCTGCGATTTGGCAAAGGGTTAATGTTTTAATAAGCATCCACCTACTGTATTTTCGGACTCTTTAAAGACACGGAAATATTAATTTCCATCCAAAAATTTATTTAGGGAACCACAAGACTGAGAGAGAGAGAGGGGGGGAAGAGTAAACCCACAAATCCTATTTACTCGAAGTCTGATGAGGAGAGAAATGTTCCAAAAATAAAAATTACAATATTAATAGTAGCTTGTGGGAAAAGGTAACTTCAATGATGTCTACTGGTAGATTTTCGTGTAATCTTTTTTTAAGTTTTTATCTATAAAAATATACAGAAGTATCGCATGTCTTAAAGGTCTTTCGCAAATTTTGTTATGCATAAAAATAACTAAACGCCAACACGTTTTTTGAATAATATATTCATGCATCTTATTCAAAACTTTTTCCTTTTTTTCTCTCCCCTCCATTAGAAGATGAAACGTGTACTAAAACTCCAAATTAATTTAAAAATATACAAGAAAATATATCATTTTTTCTTATTCTGTTTACTGTAAACAGTGTTAATTTTCTATTCGAGCCTTCTTTTAACTAAGTTTTATAGTTTTAAATAGGTTCAAATTTATAATTTTCTTACAAAAAAAAGCTTAAAAAATAAAATAAATATGCTTCAATTATAAAATTAACTCTTATAATTTAAAAAATGACAGTAAATAATTCAAAAATTGATAGTCATTCCAAGCTTTTTCCCCCTGTTTAATGTATGTATAAACTTATTAATTTCATGAACTAGAGCTGTATAAGGATGTTTAAAATGTTCAAAATATATTTTACAGTATAATAAATAATAAAAATTCATCTAAATATCAATTTTTATGACATAAAACTACGAAGACAGCATAAAAGAATCTGCTGATTCCGAGGCTTCTTGGCACAAGACCAGGTAATTCTCTTCTCGGATGTACCCATTTCGTCACCCGTCCATCACACTGTCAGTAGCAAAACGTGTGTTTAACTGTCCTCCGGCGTATCCCATGTGAGATATTGGTTTTTGACGTGATGGAAGACTTGTATATTGGTTAGAAGACTTGTATGTGTGTGGTTTGGGTAATATGTTAAAGCGCTGTCAAGTTGGCCGTTACCACAATGTTAACGTCAATTCACCGTTGTTTTTTTTTCTTTTTTTCTACATCCCATAAAATAATAACAACAACATTTACTTAATTATTTTATGCAGATTATAAAATATAAATCAAGAAAATTTATAAATTTTATAATAATTAATACGTCGTAAAGGGTTGTAGTAGAGTTTAAGAGTTAAACAACCTTCAACTGAAGCCTGCATAATAAGTCACGAATGGGACATACGTGTCGAAATGCAGACTGTAGGCCATTTAAAACTTTACAAATGCTCAGATTATAGGATTATTTTTTTCATTTTAAAGATATAAAACATTCTTTATGGCCCATACAAGAGCATTCTTTGTCTAGAACGTATTTTTTTTTTTTTTCCTCAGCAGGACATGTCCTTTTTTTTTAATCTGGAGCGTATTAGAATATTTGTTTATGGCCGGTAGAATGATTGTTGAATACAGGTTACAACAATACACGATTAGCAATTCTGGTCTGAATCTATATTAATCAGACTGTAATATATAAATTTTGTTTTATGAAGGGTGCAGATAGGTAGTTAGCACGTTTTATTTTTAATCCTGTAGAGTCTTATAGTTCAGGGGTGACGTACCGTAAAAATCCTTACATGGCAGGTCACGTGATATTAAATCTAATTCTATAGAAATTTTAGCACTCTTTTAAGTGTGAAATATTACTATTAATCAATCATGCGAAAGAAAAGTCATTCTAAGAAAAGTTTCTGAACTGTACGCGCGATTAAACTTTACACGCATCACAAAAAGTGTGATTTTTGTCAAGTGTGAAACGTTCCACGGTTCACAGGAATGTAATATTTATATACAGTATTTATAATATCTTTAAAAAGTTCATCTTTTCTAAGATGTTAAAAGAAGAAAAGCGCTAGGAGCTAAGCAAGAAAGCAGCATTAAGCGCTAAATAAGAAGGAAGAGTAAAACACTATGTATGAAGGAAGTGCTAAGCACTAAGTGAGAAAGAAGCGCTCTTTAAAACCCGCTATTGAATTTGAGAAAAAAAAGGGTGGGGGGGAAAGAGAGAGAAGAAAACGTTTTTGGTGGTCTCCGCCTTATCTTCATAATAAGCTGTGTAGTTTACTATTAGACAAGAAATGATAATTATAAGATAAACCGGCGCCTGTCTTAATGGCGTCAGATACACTGATAGACGTATCCACTCATGTTGACACACGAAGGACCGTCTGAGTTATGCTGTTTTTTTTACATTCTTATTTTTTAATTTGTTTTTTAGTCTTAAACTTTGCCGCTTTTCAAAAGGAGACTCAAATCAAACGGTGTTGAAAGACAGAAATATGGATGAGAATCAAGTTTTAATCTGCTGAAAGTTTATACTCGTAAGTTGCTCTATAAACTAGTAACGGGGTTAGATTCTTTTTTTACTACAAAAAATATATATATAAATAATTTATGGCTATCTTATTTGCGGTGCCCTCTTGTTAGATTATTTACGACTTACAGCTGGTTATTTTACCAACAAATATTTGATATTTTGTTTATATAATATCGAGAGACTTAAGCTGGTATGTAAGAGGCTTTACCTGCTTTACTTTATTCATTTTTTGGTAAGAAGATATGTATGTGTTGTCGAATATAGAGACGTCTCACTAACAGAATGGTGTTTTTTATTTATAAATATTTAATAGACGAGGAATATCGTGTTCAGTAGAGAGAAAGAAACACATAGATACGCTATTAGACTATACAGAAGGTGGAATAAAGGACATAGATGAGGGATATCGTGCGAAAGAGAAGCCCATAGACAAGCCGTATAGAGAAAGCAAAGATAAAAGAATAATTTTATTGTATAATATGTGATACCGTGCTTAGTGAAAGAATATTCTGCCGTCTTCGATGTATCTATGTGCTTCGTTTCCTTCACAGACCACGATCTCTCTTATCTATCGCCTATTATACAATAAAATGCCATTCTTTTCACCTTTGATGTCTCTATATGGGTTTCTTTTCATGACTGAACACGACATCTCTCATCTGTTAAATAATATGCAGCAAAAACATTCTGCCATCTTCGATCAATCTGTTTTTGTTGTATATTATTTAACAGATGAGGGATGTCGTGTTCAGTCATAAAAAGAAGACCATTAAACACTATATAGAGACAATAATGTTACTTTTTCTCCCATTGTATAGCATGTAATATATAAAAGAAGTTATGTTAAGTAGAGAGAAAGAAACGTATAGAAAATCTATTAGACATTATATAGAGATATCAAATATGGCAAAATGTCTTTTATTGTTTAATATTTAACAGATGAAGGATGTCGTGTTCAGTAAAGAGAAGGAAGCAGATCGACAAAGGAGCCGAACTTTGTTTCGAAGCGTTGAAACAAGTTTCAACAAGGCAAGCATTTCACGCATCACGCACGAACAACTTTGCTTCTTTTCCCCATATCCTAATGCTCATTGTTTTCCCCCCTTCAGTTAATATCGAAGCCACTGAGGAAAGACTGCTCTTGACTGTTGAAATCGTCCTATTAGGAACACTAGCTGCTCTTTAAACTTAGATATAATTGAGACGTATGTATGAATACATTATACTTTTAAACGAGTTATATGGATCATTATACGAAAGGATCATTTCTTACTCTATAGACAGCATTTTCTTCAAAAATTATGCTTATTTTCTGGTTAAAATATTTCTAAATTTATTAAATATGATCATTTTAAGTTTCTTTATATAGTTGTTTACTGTTTAAAGAATGGGATAATGCAATTAAATATAAATAATAGATGATTTAAAGAATAAAATTTATTTGTATTTTCATTTAATTTGCTTTATTTATAAAAAAAATCAATCAATTTTCACGCTTTATTATTATAAAACAATTGAAGGATAAAGAGGAATTGAAAGTAAAAGGAAAGTACAAATAAAAACCTGTTTAACAATTAAATTTTCTATTGTTATAAATATCTACAGATTAAATACATATAAAGAAATATTTTCAAAAGATTTTATTATAAATGATAATTAATTATTAAAAATAACCAAAATTTAATGCCTGTAGTCGTAAGTTGATATTCAGGCCCTATTACAATAAGGTCATTTGTTCCTGTATAGGGCCTGAATACTTTGTAATAATGAGGTCTTGCTTCAAAAAATTTATCAAAAATTACTCATTCTATGGAATTTCTTGTACATTAAAAGGAAAAAATCTTTATTTTAATCAATTTTATAGTATTTTTTTTATATGATAAGACCTTAGATAGGTAAATAACAGGCCCCTCTACTTCTAAGAAGCTCGGTTATAATAGAATAATTTATTGAATTATAATGATGTTAATTTTAATTATTTCTTATTAATAGGTCTAAAATAATTTAAGTAATTAATTCTTATAAAATTAATAATAATAATTTTAAGCGAAAATATTTTACAATATTAATTTATATCCTCAATATAAAAATAATTTAAAAAATTATTTATTACGTGTTATAAGTAAATTTTATTCAGAATTTATTAGGCATTAAAAAGCCTTAGATATTAATTAAAAAAGGGGATATTTTTAATTAAGTTTTAGGCATTAATTAATTAAAAAATAGGATTTAAAACCAGATATTAAGTTAACTTGTTGAGCTATTACTACTTTATCGTTATCAGTAATAGGCATTTATCAGTTAATCCTGATTACCTATCGATGTCCTTCCTGGTTTATTAATTCAGATAAACTGTACCATCCTGAAGAGGATATTTTTCAATACTATAAGCTAAGAAAGTTAAGCAGGTTCCTAATAATAGGTTTAATACGCAGTGTAAGGATTTTAGGGGGAAAAATCTAGTTGGATCCTTCAGTAAGAGCCTTCTATAAATGATACAAATGAAAATAAGGCTCAGATGCATTCTCTAAACTGAATGAACTTGAAGCTAATTAATTAATGTTCCTTTATGAAGTGCAAGTATATTCATTAGAAATTTTGAAATTATGCATTTAAATTGGGTTAAAATTGTGTTTATCCGATGTTTATATGCTTATTATTTAATTCTGTATAGAGCATACAAGTTATAATTTATATTTAAATGTTTAAATTGTTTAATATATTAATGCTAGATGTAATTGTTACGTGAGTACTCTGTTCTTATCTGCAGAATCAGGCTAATTTAAACAGTTTTTTCCCCCTCCAAATTTCACAATATTTATCGTATAATTATGGTATTTTAAGCCCACTATAGGTAATTTAATAGTTTTTTAAAATATATTTTCTGGGAATTCAGAGTTTCTAAGTATTGTTCAAAGTGTTTAGAGCTGGAAATCTTTACCCGAAATTGCGAATAATTTAAAATGCATCTTTAATACATTTCCTGCTTTAAATATGCACAGATACTGGCCATATAAACAAATAATACTCTAAGGGAGAAGGAAATAAACGTACCCTGTACTTAAAAAAAATAAAAATACATTAAATTTCGGAATATATAATTAAGGTTAGACATGGGAGTAAGAGTTTGAAAAAAATTAATTATGGATATTTAGATAAGTGCTCGCTTACCTCCATAATTTTCCTAAAGTCTTACTCAACTCGGCATTATGTAGATGAGGGTATTGATCGGCCAGTTTCCTTCGTGCCGCTTGGGCCCATACCATAAAAGCATTCATGGGCCGTTTAATATGGGGTCTTCTTTTATCAGCATCATTGTGTCGGGTCGGAGGAGGGACGAGAGTCCAATCGTAACCCTTGAGGACCCGACTGACTGCATCGCATATATTTTCCCGACTGTCGTTACTCTCACGCGACATTTTCACTTATCTCTTCTCTAGTGGAGTGAGTGTGTCTCAGTGACCAAGAAGCGACTGTCCTACTCTCCTCCTTCCCAACACGCCCATTTACAGTATTGGGTACAGCCTATGCCATTCATGACGTAGTAGCAACACCTACCGATTCCTTATTTGAACCAATAGGTAGTTGTAAGTATTCGTGTCAGTGTGTTTTAATACGAGAATAATTTATTAAAGTTCCATTATTATTTTATTATTATCATTCGTAACGATGATAGATGTATGTATAGAAAACCAAATACGGGGTGTATAATAATTGTTTTAATTAAAACCGATTCTTGTCTTTGACATGATTTATTGATTTTTTTTTAATATATATATATATTATTATTATTTTGTTTTTTAACCTATCCTGACAGTCGTCCTTGTAAGCTATTGATGACATATTCTACTTTATACTTTCTAATAAACTTTCGGCAGCTGCACACTGGAATAGAATTACTCCAATCCAGAATACCCCTAGGCTCCTAATCATTAAGTGGAATCATTTAAACAATCTTCAACTTATTCCTTCATTAATGGAAATGATACATCTTTTAAGCTTATTATCCTGATTTTTCTCAGCTAGTTAATGCTTAAAATTACACATCCAGCCGTGAAAATTAAAGATTTAAGTCTATAATTAGACTTTTGAATAAATTCTAATATAAAAAAATATAATATTTAAGCTTATTTTTACTTAAAAAACGATCATTTAATAAGCTAAACCTTTAAAAAAATCATGTTTTTTTTTGGATCCTTTCCAATGGAATAATTTTAATCTATTGTTCTTGCTAGATAACCTGATGCAACTATTGACTTTGGATCTATTATTTACATAAAATGAACGAAATTTTTAATTAAAAATACACTTTAAATGATAGAAAAAAAGAAAAACAATTTAGTAAATGTCAATATATGAAAAATAGGCTAATTTTCTCAATATCCTTGAAAGATAAATTAAATTTTACATTATCGAAGGCTATTCTTTTAATATGGAAAATGTCCTCAATTAAAAATTTATATAGTGGATTTCCTCATATTATTTATAAAGGAAAATCTACATAGATTTTTTCTTTTTAAGATCATCAAGTAAGACTTTGATAATTAGAAATTCTTCGTTACGGTGTTATCGAGATATGCCATTTAGATAAGGCTATAAACTCGTATAGAACTCAAATTCGAGCCCATGTTTTTTTGCTTAATAAATAAGAAAATATTGATAAAAATGATTGTTTATTTTTTTAAAAGCGATCGAATTTTGACAAGATCTTTAACTCTATAATGGATGATACGTAATTCGATTCTGGAATAAAGGTAAATATGGCTTAAAAACTGTTAGTTGCTGTATAAATTTACGATCTCCCTTCTTATCAATGTTGATAATAAATAAAAATGTGATGAAAAGGATCTTTTGTTTGAAGTCCCGTAACTTAAAAGACGAAAAATGTCATCGATTTTGAAACTTCTGGTGAAAAAATTCTTGCCAAAACACTTCAGAAGCAAGTCGAGATTGTCATGTAAACAACCTCTTAAAGTAAGGGAAAAACTATATTTTATTCTGTCAAATGAAAGAAGTATACTCTTAGAAAAATTCCCTACAAATCATAGGGCCTAATGGTTAATTTGGAAATTTCAAAATTGTCTTAATATAGGCCTAAATCAATTTCCCAATGCTCTATCGCAGAGACATGAGAAAGTGGAATAGAAAATTAAATCTGATAATCTGCTGTTGTTTTAAATGTTTGAGTGATTCTACGGAAGTAAAATGGACCAGGAGATAAATAAATTTTGAAGGAATATAAGAAGAATTAGTAAAAAACAGGCGTCCAGATTATAATTTAAGATAGTCTTCTCGCGTGAAGAGAGCTCAAGTTTTTCTACCCCCTCGTCGTGTTGTTTTTATATATAATCAGGCAAAATTATTGTTTCATACGAGGGCTTCAATATGGAACAATTATCGAGGAAATTGAGGGCTACATTGAGGAAAAATGATAATTTTCTCCAAGGGCAGCCTGAAATACAACAATATAGGCTCAATTTAATTAGTTTATAAGTTATATTAATAGAAAATAAATGTTAAATTTCCAATAATACAGGAGCTAAAATATCAGCACATTAATTAAGTAAAGTGTCAAAGTAAAGCTTATGTAATAAATATACATTTTTAGTCAATTTAGTCGAGAACTTTACATAATTAAATACGTTAGAAACTATTTAAATTAATAAATTATATAAAATTAATCATATTTTTTTTTATTTAAAACGAATTTCGAGAGGAAATAAACGCCTAGTTTTTGTTTTTCTTATACATCGACACGAGTCCTTTGTATGGTGTATGACACGGCATTGTTTTACCAGAAGATTTTTTTAGCATTAACACTTAAACCCTTTCAGTAGTTTATTTTTATGTATAACATTTACTCGAGACATGTGCATATTTAAATATAGACGTAAAAACCCATAAAAACTCGGCACGGTTTCTCTACATCCTCACACACGCCGATAACTGTAATTTTTCTTTAAATTAATCGAATATTTAAATGCAAAATTTTTATAATAATATCCATTTACGACGTGTCGGATTGACGTAACGGCGACGACAACCATTGACAAGTAATAAGTAGTAAGTTACGCGTATACAAAGCCCCCGCTCATTGATATGTCTCGAAAGCGCTATCGTTTACGTGACGAGCTATCACGATTGCACGAAAACGAATGGTTGTTTGCGCTATTTATTTTTATAAAAGCCTTATTTTTATATGACTAACGAACCGAAACTTTGTTAAGACTTAAATTTTAACTTTTGTGTAGATCGCTTTACTTCTGAAAGGGGGGAAATCTTCTTCTCTAAATGGGCAGAAAGCCAACATTTGTTTCTAAATCTCTCGCAATTTTTTCTTTTTTTTTTTTTTTTCTTTTTTCTATTCTTTTCATTTCGGTCTGGAGTTAAGTCAAGTAATGATGACACGTTCACCTGAACTTTAACATTTGCGCATGTATCATTGTCAGAACATGTTGGAGTTGATGGGTGGTGGAGCGAATTCTCCAACGAGTTCCTCTCTATGCGGTAGAAATTTTACTAATTGTTTATTTTGCGAGTCGAGTTGGTGTTGGTGGATGTTACATCATGATTTTTCAACGGTTTGAAAGTTTGCTGCCAAAATGAGATGGGCAAGAAGGTGCGTTTCTACTTCTTCTTTTCCCCCCTCTTCTCCTCTTCTTTCTTTTTTATTTTTCTGTTACCAGAGTCAAGATAAATTCCTCATTTTTTCAGGTAACTACTTTTGTGGATTATAGCGCGATAAAATAAACCGATTTTTCTCGAGAAAAACTCATATGTGGGGCAAATAAAACAAGATAACTAAATATACGTAGGCCTATATATTTTTTAAAAGTTAAAATTTGGCGTTATTATTAAGATTTTCTTCGTATAAAAGTGGAACACGTTTGACAAACTAAGATTTAGGCCTACTTAATTTGCCAATTAATTAATTAAAAACTGTATAAAATTAATAAAAACGTATTCTTTAACGTCATAAAAATAGTTTAGGATTGTTTTTTTTTTTAAAATCAAAATTAAAGGAAATAAATGTAATTTTGTAACGTTTCTGAAGATACTCGTGTCACATTGGCACGTCTCGACAATTGTATTCCACTACTCCATTTTCTTTATATTTTTTTAAAGCATCTCCACGTACCGCTTTTACAGTAATTTAATTCCTGATATGTTTCAAAACTTCCAAATTTTCCATCTTGTGATTGACGAAGCGTGTAATGCATTAAGTAAATAGAAAAAAAGGGGCATTTTTTGATTAATTATTTAAGAGTCCCGCGCCATATTTTATCTCGAAGAAATTGGATTTTTGTCTTAGACCCCATTCTAAATATATTTTTTTTTTCTTATGTGGAACATCATTTTTAAGAGCGTGAATGTGGTTTTCCCAAAATAAATGCAACGAAAATAGATGGTACGAAAAATTCACCTAATTATTAAAGTCAAGAGTAGCAGCAATTGCTACGAATTGTTTGACTAATTACAAAGTAATACCGTAATTAAATTTAATTCTTTTTGTATTATCTCTCGCTATCTATTCGTATGCAGACTCCATTGTTGCCAAGGGTTCCTAATTTCTTATTGTTACAGTTAGGCATAATGCCAATACTTTCTTGTAGTGCATTCCTGGCATTGACCAGATGCTGTTTCGCAGTCCTGTCTTTGTACTTGCCTTCATTTGTTGTCTTCGAGACAATATTGTCAGAAGTTTTCGCATATATCATTTATCTTTCTGAAATTTTCCTATTTAAATTAGTACGAAAGTATTCGTTTCTGTAATTACGAATCTTCTTTAAGTCGTAATATCGATTTTAAGCCAGGATTTTGGTCTATAAAATTAAATATATATGCAATATTTTAATTATAATATATAATTTTATGCATATAGAGACTATCTTTTGTATAAATTACCGGTTTTAAATAATATTTTAGGCCTTTATAAGTGAATCTTTCTAATATCTTTTCATTTAAATTGGTAGAAAAGTATCCATTTCTGTACACTAATATTGTTTTTATCCACAATTTAGGTCTATAAAGATAAATCTTTCATAATACTTCTAGTATAATATACAAATTTACAGTTTTATAAACTATTTTCACCATTAATCCCTCGTTTTAAACGACATTTTAAGCCTCTAGAGGTGAATAAAATGGAACAAATAACTTAATCTATCATCGAGATCAAAGCCATTTAAATACATCGGTTCTTTTTTAAAGGTAAAGAAATACTCCAACTCCTCAATATTGTCAATTATGAAGATAAATGGTTTTAACCCTTTGGGTTTTCCTTATATTAGACAAGTACAGTACAAAAAAAAAAAAAATCGAGTGGTTCTGTTAGCCTATGGGCCGGTGTAAATTGTACTGTTATCAAGAACAATGACTGAACGAAGGTATAATATTCAAGTGGGGATGAGATAATTTTCTTGCATAGTTGCGGGGATACAAATCAGGTAAGTACACTGTGGTTAGGTCTGCGATTCTGCTGGTTGAAGATAAAGAGATTAGCCTCTCTACTCTATATGCATGCTTATGAGAGTGGGTAGCAAAGTCATACGTTTGTAAACAAATCCGGAAGAAAAGTCTTACTGATAATTCATAGTAATGATTTTTGTTAATTCTTTTCTTTTTACTACGAAGATAAAGGGGTTAACTTTCGCTAGAATACTGTTTCTTTCGTGTCTTTCTATTGTATAACTTAGCATAGTCGAGTTCTAAAGCATACTTTTTCCTCTTTGCAGTTATGTCAATAATATAATTTGAATATAAGATGACGATAAGCGCTGGATTTCTCTTGGTTTAAGCAAACATTTTTCAGATGTTTTATACGTAAAAAAAGAGAGAGAGAATTTATGCCATTTTATAATGTATAATAGTTGCATGTTAAATGTAATTAGAAGCAGGAATGTCAGCAAAGTCGGATGAACTTAGACAGGTTCGTGTAGTGAGTTAAATTATATAAATGCGGCCTTCTCTGAGTTATAATTGTATAGGCCTAGCTTATTATTTCATTTTATATTGTTTTAGCTCTAAAATTTTGAATTTATTTTAATATTTTTTTATTATTATAAAAATATAAGAGACAAACAAGACTATCAAATATGGGAAACTCATTAAAATTTAACATATATAAATTTTTTATTTATTATGAATTGTATGAGGCCTATGTATTCATTATATGGGTTTAAAGGTTTAGAATTAAGTAATATTAGCTGTAATTTATAATAATAATAGAGTTTTAATTCTCTATATAATCAGAAGAATAAATTATAAAATATATCATGTTGGCTAATAAATTTAAATATATCACAATATTTCGATTATAATATATATAAATTTACAGTTTTATACACTAGATTACTTGTTCTAAATGGTATTTTAGGCCTGTACGGGTGATTAAATCCATTTTAAATATATACATTTACTTATATAACTCTATTTTTTTTATATTACTTTATCCATATCATAGCTATAGGTCATATGAATTTATCATTTTACATAAATAAAAGGCTTAAATAAATGATTTTATTCGAGATTTAAACAAATTTTACGAGTTAAAACACTTTATTCTTGTAAACTTTAACGACTTTAAAGTAATTTTACTGTTAAAACTAAATTCTTATTTAAAGAAACACAGATGCAATTCCAGGAATAAGTGACGTAAATTGATTTTGTTCTTTTTCTCCCCTTCACCCTTCTTTGAAGTGTGAATCAAAGACAATCTTGTAATTAAAAATATATTATGATTTCTTTGATGTAAATACATCAAGTTATATTATCAATATTCATTTAAAATATTTGTTTAATAATCAAGAAGTAAATAATCTCTACACTTTAACTGAATAAACTTCATATAAATCAGACTATTATTTATTTATTATTTAATTAATCAATAGATTAGGCATTAAAAAATTAAATTTAATTAAAAAATAAAGCTTAATTTATTCATTTTATATATATATATACTTATTAACTTATAGGAATTACATTTACAGGTATACTTATAATAATTATTCTGAGATGTAAGTACACTACATTAGATTTATGGGCATAATTACAGGAAAATTTTCGATTGAAATCAGTATAAATTATTAGTACTTTCTGGTCGAAATTCAAGTTTATTTTATATTTTATTTAAGTGTCTTATAGTGTGTGGGAATAATTAACACGCTGCTTATTTAACAGAAATATTACGGATCAATTTAATTATAATTAACTAAATTTATATCTTGTCCAAAAGTGGATGAAGCATTTTGGTGGTGAGATACTTTCGATATTATTTACATTTGAAATTATTCGAGAAATGCGAGAAAAAAAGATAACATGTGATCGATAAGAAGGAAGACATTCAAATGCACACATATAAGTCAGATATCATCAAAGGAGCATTTGTAATCAAGCAATCTCGGTTTCGACAAAGTGTCAAAGCATCAGAACCGAATCCAATTGCTCACAACGCAGAACTTTTACGCCAATCAGAAGAAAGCAGTTTGTCAAAGCGAGTGACAAATCGCCCTGCTTTATACAGAAATACCAACAAACGATACACGTCATATCCATCCTGTTGTACGTCGTAAGGTGACAACTCACCGACTCCGAACGCAGATGGAGCAACATATCCTCCACTTCCTTTGCGATCTTTCATATTTCTACTATTTCAATACTTTCACACTTTTCAACGTCACTTAGCTATGCAGTTTGGAACGCCAGGCAGCAGAAAACTGGACAAGTGTCGTTTGTGAATTATGAGATTCCCCAACGAATACTTTTTGTTGGGGGAGCAAGAAATAGAAACGGTTCCCCGTTATTTTTTTTTTTTTTCTTTTTTCTTTTCCTTCCTTCGTACCCTACTCGAGTCTGGCCCTGCTCCCAAATGCGATATCCACCTCGATAACATACCACACTCGACTGCATGGGACACTGCACCACTTAATGATGCGCTCCTCTCTGGCACAGTTCTCCATTGTTTGACTTCAACCAAACATAACAGCTTTCAGACTGCCGGACCTCGGCTTAGAGATGCCGAAAAACGCATACGATGTCCGCTTAAGGGGGGTTTCCGTGTTTATCCCCCTTTTTGTAACGGCCTTCTTCTCTCTTTTACACCAAGTGCTAATGAATATCTTTATGGCTGTGGGCAAACCTTTGTTAGTTGAACTCCCTTATGATGCGTGATAGGATGTCATTCGTCAACTCGCAGATTTTTTAAACCTCTTTGCTACTTAGGTAGTTTGGCGTTGAAAGATTCAACCTTTGCTCAAATCCTTACCGAACTTCGTAGATTATTCTTTTAAATGCGCTACCGTTTTGCCACAATTAAAGCTGCAAAATGGCATTATATTCAATGGACGGAACAAAATTTCTACACGAATTTGTACTCGAAAAAGTATAACACCCATCGAATTCTTTTATACTGATATATAAAAATGGAGATAGAAGTTGACAACTTTGATAACATTGGAGGAAGATATGCTAATCTCGCAAAACTTATGTCACTCCGTGTGTCATAACACACCTATTACACAATTCGAAGTAGAATCGTGGCTATGTTCCAAGAACCATAGATACCGCAACGAATAAAATGATATAGCATCTGTACTTGTCACCATTTCTCATTTGTTTTCGGCATTGGACACAGCCCATCAGTTAAGAAAAGGTTGTGAAGCAAATTTTTTTACTATTCACTACCGGCTTAGTGTTACTTGAAAAAAACTCTTCTAAATGATAACTGACAAACCAGATAATAAAGTAGACCTTATTCATTATTTTCCTGCTGACAAAGAGATTGGATACAATAAATAAAAATGCGATAACGATCGAGAAAGATTTAAAAAAAAGTCATTTTTTGTGGATCTACTTATCCCAATTAAAGTCTAAACGTATCTTAATAAATTAATTCTTCTATATTAATACAGTAAAGTTAGAATTGTCACTGCTCTGTTTTTAGAATAAGACATCACCAATGGATATTTATCAGATTGGATGGGAACGATTCTGTAATTCAACACCTGTTTCATGCTGTCTGCATTGGATGGTGCTCTATCTCCTGGTTCATCTAAGTTCTTGCGCGCAGAAGAAGGATTGGGTACCATCCCTTTACAGGGGAGAATGTCTAATTGTGGTTAGTTTCGACATTCCTTTCACTTCCCTTCTTCCAACTTAGATAAACCGTAGAGGTCTTATCGTAGTGTTGTCGCAGTCGCATTCTATTGCCCTTGATAACAGTATCCGAAAAAAGAATAACTGCTGGAACAATAGACCTTTCTTGAAAAGACTACAAGATAAAAGAGCGGAAAATTTCCAAAATTTGCATAAATCATTCATTTTTAGATATCAGCAAAGCCACTATCTCCATTATCTCATTCGAGTTTAACACTTTTAGTGTCTTGTCAGCGCATATTTAGCGAGACATCACTCTAAAGAAATCGTCAAAAATTTCGAAAACTATTCTTAAAATATATATATATATATATATATATATATATATATATATATATATATATATATATAAAGGGATAAAGGATGATTTATCCAGAAAAGACAGAGATTAATACGATTTTCCATCTGAAAAGCGCTATAATTTCCTCACTTGGATAGTTTCAGACAAATTTATCACGAAACTTTACTTTTTTTTTTATTTTAAATATAAGATATGCACGAATAGCCTTCCGAAACTTGGTCATTTCCACTAGAACAATAGGGTGCACGGTTGAGGTGAAAAGTACATTCACATATACAGTATCTTAAGAATAATAGTAGAAAAAATAAAATAAAATAAAAACGAAACTACGTCAGGTTAGCAGAGGTGGTTATAAAACCCGTCAGTTATTGGTAACGTGTTATAGCAAGATGTCAACTACATACAAGCCCGGTTCTAACAACATATTAAGAAGAGGGAGAGAAGCCATCTGCGAGCCACGCGGCCTCTTCTATCACGTGGGAGGGAGAGAGTAATTTCACGGTAATGCTCGGCAGTCGATGCTGCGGCATCCTTTGACATATGCCGCTTTGCCATCTTCCATTCCTACTCGGGTATTTATTTGTTAGTACTGAAAAGCACACTGGATGTTCTATTAGCAGCGTTTATTTTTTAATCCCGTGTTTCTGGTGTAAACAATAAGACTTAAAACTCTACACGTGCGTACCACATCTACACTTTGAAAGGTTGATATTATGCAGAATACATTTCCTTTTTCCCCGTTTAGCTTCTTGTATAGTTAAATTTCTATAAAAAGATTTCTCCATTTTACGAAAATTCCCATCGAAACTGACGGTGGCTACGGGCAAAAAGGGAAGTTGCCTGGGATTCCCACTAACAGGGGGGCATACAGACTAATCTTTTAAACTCATTACTGTGGTAAGAATATCGAAATTTAAATTTTGACCATATCCGGAGGCCCTAGATTGCCGGTTTGGCGCAAGCGAGGGTACACTGGCACAGCGAAAAAGTCGCGTTAAAAAAAAACGAAGGAGAGAGATTTCCCCAAAAATTCCCTGGAATTAAAATGTTTAAAATTAACACTGTACACGGGGCCTCTAATTAAATTTGCCTGGGGCCTCGCGAAGCTATAACACGCCGCTGAAAAACTGATTCTATTAAGGAGAATCTTCGCAAATGTGTGCGCGTTATAGCTTCACGAGGCCAGGCAGATTTTGAATTAGGGGTCCGCATGTACAGTGTTGACTTCAAATATTTTTCTTCGAGGGAATTTTTTAGGAAAAATGTTTTCTTATAATAGATTGGTTTGGGACCCCTGTTGGTAGGGACCCCATACAATTGCCCCTTTTTTTCGCCCATAGGATAACGCACCACTGTTTTCGGTGTGTAAGCAAAAAGTTTAGATTTAAATCAGCAAAAAGACGAATTTACGCCTAGATTCTGCAAGGTAGCTCCCGTATATAAATATCTTTCAATAAAAATAAAAATGGCGGCGTTTTTTTCTGTATAAAAAAAAAAAAAAACGCATTTATGCCGCCAAGAAAACGCAAATTAGCCACGATCGATGCACAACAATATAGAATTTATTTATCTAATACAAGTACATTGACCTTTCAGGGTTCATTTGCTAATTCTTCATTGAAAGAACGTTTTATTCTCGAAGAGCCAAGAAGCTCCATTGAGTCAAAAGCCGGATAATACTTTTTAAAGTGACATAAGTTTAAAAGAAACTGCAATAATGGCTAAGATCTATAGCCTAAAACACTTATGCAAATAATAATATCGGCTAAATAAAATCACGACTCGATTAGTTCTGCTGCCAACTTAATTAAGGCAACGATCAGAATTTCTTTTTTATTTAAGGAGAGAATTTTTAAAATTAAATAAATAAATAAACTTATAAAAGATTATTTTTTATACTTAAAATATACGAAATTCTTCTTTATTTACTGAAGAAATCTTTAAATTTAAGTCGATTTACTAGTAAAATTTTCTTAATTTCTGCTTAAAAACGTGCGGTTTATAAAAACTGAGATTTAATTCAAGTCATCTTAAGCGCTAATTTCAAGAAAAATTGCCTTAATTTTATCTTAAAACGAATTTCTAACGGATTAAAAGTAAAACAGAGAGATAAAAAAAAATTAATTTCAGCTTCACTAAGCTGAAACTTAAATTCTAAATGTGGTAGAGGGGGAAAAAAAATAAGATGTACGAGTTTATTATTCGCATCCTCCTTGTCAGACCCACAGGTAGATATGCACTCCATATGCAAATAACGTTATGTTTCTGAGAATCGAGTTGTTAAAAAAAGCTTTTGGAAATTCTTTCTTCATCTATGGAATAATAATTACCGGCGGAGGAAAAACTGTCCCACATTGTTGAAGTTCCTAATGGAATGGCTACACGAAGCCACAGAGCCTTAATGATGCCATTACAATAGAAATGGTTTGTGTAACTCTTCTTATTACAAAAGTCTATTATTTTCAAGACGGGCCACTTACCACAGTGGTTCACCCCTGATTCGCATATGTTTGTAAACTAAACATTGGCCCTATTAAAGTTTCGAACCTCTTTAATGTCTTACTTTACTCGAAGTTCTCGTTTAGTAATTCGAGTCACACCAGGATTTCTCATTTCCCCCCCTTTTTTTTAAGTAATAATTAATGTATTTTACAGTTATCGATGGTCGGTTATAAGTTAAATTTGCAATCTTTACGACCCAAAATGACTTTTTAGACGGGAAATAAGCGTTTAAAATGACATCAAATTCGCGTGTTTTAATTAAAACTACTAATTTTAATTGAAAATGTAGGGTTTATTAAAGTAAAATTTGATGTTTTCAATTTACATAACCAAAAATGTCGCGTTTAATGTTTTTTTTTCATAAATATTTAGGGCCTTTATAAGAAATAAGGCCTCAAATCTTTATGAAAAGTGTTGGATATAACGCTTGCTTTATTTATTTATTTTTCGAATATAAATTCAGCTTATTAATGTATATATATATATATTTTTGTTCAGAAATAAAAAATTTATTATATTTATTCTTGTTCTTAGAGAAAATATTTTATTTTCTATTGAAATTCATCAAAAATATCGCGAGAAAACACGCAAAGTAGGCATTACAATTTATGACTAAATTTCGCATTAATTACAATTTGACAATTATATAAATGAATAATCAACTTTATATAATTAAAAATAAATTTATTACACATTCAAAAATATATATATTTAAATTTTTTATTAGGAAAAAACAGTCATAAAATTACTCTACTGTAGTAGAAACCTAAGTAACAATTAATCCACATTTATCTAAATTAATTCTATAGAATATAAAATAAATAAATTAACGATTTAATAATATATTTAACAATTTAAACTTTAATTTATGCACAAAATTATACATAAATTTAAGATATTTTTCTAGTGTAAACAACGCTTTTCTACAGCAAAGTTCAAGAGGCCCTACACATAGAATCTATATAATTTTACGCCTTTAAATGATATTTAAAGCGAGTTAGATGTAAATAATTTTTAAAATATTGAAACAATGTATCGATAGGGCTATAATTTTTATAAATTTAACACTTATTAAGCACATTAGATCCCATTAAAAACAAGAATAAGTCAATTACTATCATTTAAGAAGGGACAAACTTTATCACTCTAAATTGCAAAAAAATTGTGTTCCTATTGTTTCGAGGTTGCTCATTTAATTTTAAGCACTGAAAATTTATATATTTTTTCCCAATAAAGATTATTTTCCTACCGAAAAGACATTGACTTTCGAATGAGTTATAAATAATCAGGCCTGAACAGCTCATACCTTAACTATTTTAGCGTTATTTTTCTTACTAAATTAGCCTATTATGTCTCAAAAAAACTAATTTTTACTATTAAAAATTTAATTTAAACTGTGTTTTTTCTTAATATTAGGTTTTTATCCATTCAAAAATCGAAGAAATGTAATTATTTTGGTTAAAAATAATCAAATATTTCCTGATTTGTAATATATAGGCCCTACCATTATACATTTATTGGGTATTTTGATAATTTTTTAGATAATTCCCATAGAAAATAACTAAAAAAATTTATTTTAATTAAAAATTACTCGAATATATATGTAAAATTTAATATTGAGTAGGCCCTAATAATTAAATATAAGGCATTATCTTTTCTAAAATTTATAGAAAACAATCAAAAATACTCAAATATTTCTCAAATTTGTAATAGATAGGGCTTAATTTTTAACAATTCTCACTAATACAAAGCTTTAAAAATAATTAAATAAAGTAGTTTTTCTTTAATTATTCTTAAATGTCTTGAAATTTCAAGCCAAATATTTAAATATTAGGCCGAAACATTATAAATTTTTAAGGTTATTCCAACAGAAAATGGCTAGAAAAATACAATAATTTCGACTAAAAACGATCAAACGTTTCTTAAAATACTAATTTTTTGCAATAAATTCGTACATTTTATGAAGCTAATAAAAGATTTTCGGTAGATTAACGGAGAGGAATTTGATAAGGCCATAAAAATCTAGCATTAAAATTAAACTACAGCTTCTACGATTTACTAGAATTATTATTACACTACTCAAATTTACATATTTTGATTTTACATCCCCATTTCTCTTATTAATATCACTAGAGATAGAAGGAGAGAGAGAGAGAGAGATTTACATTACTGCACGTGTTGATAATTACGAAACACGATACTACTTCATTTTAATTAAATATAAAAATAAAAAAATAATTAAAAAAAATATCAAACATATTTAATGCCAAGACTATTTTTTTTTTTGATAAATAAGGTTTGAAACACATTCATAATGTTATCGGTTTAATACCAGATGCATGTATAAAAGAAGAAAAATTAAATAAAATTATTTTAATATCACAAAAAAAGTAATGTTTTTCAATCATAAATGGGAAAATTTGTAATTTTTTAAACTTTTTTACTTTAATTTTTTGTATTTTTTTAGTGATTTTGTAAGAAAATTGCGCCATTCTTTCTATTAAAAATTGCAGAAAAATAGTAATTTTTTTTCTGTAATTTTCTTACAAAAATTAATTTTAATAAAATTTTCTTATGTAAAAGAATTAATTTAATCAATTTTCTTATAGAAATTGTCATTTTTTTTTGTTAAAAATTAGTTGTTTTTATTGAAAATAAGCAGACAATTTTGTTTAAAAATTATTAAAATTTTTATAAAAATACAAAAAATGACTGTAAAATAAAAAAAAAATTATAAAATATACACAATTGTTTCCATTTATATTTATTTAAAAAAATTTTTAAATGCATTTTTTTTTAATTGAAAATAATAAGAATTTTTATATAAAACTTAATGAACGCAATCAATTTTCTGATATAAATTAATTGAAAATTGACAATTTTCATTAAAAACAGGCGATTTTTTTTAATAAAAACAATGCCCATAATTAAGGACATTTTAAATACAATTTTAGTTTTTAAATAGAAGAATTTGCACCCTATTTTAAAATAATTATTTCTAAACTTTTTATTTCAATCGACACCATCGAATACCCAAGAATAGTACAGATTTAAGGCATGAATAAAGCTTTTTTAAAGTGTTATTTAAATTTCAGGTCAAACTTTATTTAAAAAAAAAGTGCGGTAAACATTAGTTTTAAGCAAGTTGTGGGGACATGTTTACTAACATAGACCTAATATTTCAATAGAGAGTGTCTATTTAAGATTACTGACAACATAGAGAGTTCCAGATGACATCTTTTATACAATAAAACTGTTCTTCGCAACGCTATTCGTATTACATCGTTTAGTTTTAATGGCGTTATATTCGAGATAGATAATCTCGTAGCATCGATAAGAAAACAGGTAATTCTTACCTTAGCTCATAACGTTGATAATTGACTAATTACAACCCTTAGAAAAGATAAAAGCATATAATTTTCTGCTCGACACAACCTAGATAGTGTCAAACATATTCGAGGCGTGGCTGCACCTGTTCGGCTGTTTGTCAGTCGTGTATGGTAGGCGGTGCTTTCTTTGGTTTTTCCACCAATAAAAATGCAGCTGTCTCGACTTATAAAACGGCTGACAATACTTGTGATGCTAATTTGAAGCGAGTAACGACACAAACAGTCCCCCTATTCAATGCTACTTTATCCGCGTTTTAAAAACTTAAGTTAATTATTTACAATGGAGGCATTTTACTTGCAGATAGTATGTGATTTGTAGTTATGGCAATGGATGAAGATACCAGAGAGTACGAAGATTTGGATGCCGTATCTGTTAGCAGTTCGCCAGGACCCGAAGGACTTTCGCCCGATTGTGACGCCACTGGTAATCCAATTACGTCACAGGATGCGTTAGAATCGAACCCGCGGATACAGGAAGCCGTATCGAAGGTGTTACAGAGTTACGATTGGTCTCTAGTAGCTAAAACTAGTCGGCAGAGTGGATCGGATAAGAGAAAACCTCATGTGAAACGACCCATGAATGCATTTATGGTATGGGCTCAGGCCGCTCGAAGGAAATTGGCAGACCAATACCCTCATCTACACAATGCCGAATTGAGTAAGACATTAGGAAAATTATGGAGGTGAGTCGATTTTCGTATACGTAAACACGTCGTTAAATCGTCCGATTTGCTCCAATAACCCGAAAAAAAACATCAATTAAAAATAACTCTATGATGACACGCGAAGAGATCCTTCATTAAAAAGAAACGAGTGTTTCGTTACTGATTTTTTCAAATCCAAAATAGTGTCGATTTATATATATAAAAGTGACACTCCTTAACTAGGAGCAAGTCGAACGAAAGGCGCAATTTTCAGCAAAATTGCTCCTTTACTTGATATGTCAATCTTGTTTTAAAGAATTAAGTGCTACATAAAAACGCATTTACGGTAGCTAGACTATCATTTTCGCCTTCTGTTTCGGTCTTAGACCCGTTTCTATTGTTAGTAAATTGACTAATAATGTAAGTAAAACGATACAAGTAGCTTAACTGCGTCAGTAGCATAAATAACACACCCAAGTAAGCGTATCGTATAGTCTAACCACACTTACCTATTGTCCGAATACATATATATAATTAAAAATTCGGGCTTTTTAAATGAAAATAATATCCGAAAACTAAGCAGTTTAGGTCTAGGAGATGACGTGATACCAAGTAATAATAGCGTCATAGCGTCACCACACGTAACAAGTGGTTACAATGTGCCTTTATATTCTACTTCCTATTAATCAAGAAACAAGCGACAATCTATGACGTTGTTGCCACTCCCTCAACAAGTCACCATGAAATGCAAAAAAAAGACCCGCTAATTCTTTCTTACCTAACAAGCTGACGTTACTATAATTATAAACCTTCGTCTAGAACCTTAAAAGTTCATTAAATAGACGAATAGAACAGTTTAAAACATAGAAAACTGTGTTCATTTTTTAAACAATATATATTTAAAATATATATATATTATCTTTTATTTATAATACGAGCCGAAGTTCGAAACTATGAGGAGTTTGCACTTGAACTGGCCAAACTAATGACACAAGGGCTTGTGTTTAGTTGTGAAAGGATGCATTGTTCGGGCACTGTCAAGTGCCACGCGTGTTGCTGCGGGCTAACATGCACGGTCCGTCGTTCCACACAACACATATTACTGTTCATTGTGTAGGTAGGGAGGGAAAAGTCACAGACTGCGTTTATACTGATTGCATGTTGTTGGTTTGGCCTGCATGTCTGGATGCATGCTTATAGTTTTCCGGTACTGGCTCATTTAAACAGGTGCTAAAGAGAGGAGAGGAGAAGAAGAAGAAGAAAAAAAACTAGATAGAAAAAAATAAAAAATAAAAAAAAGAGTGTAAATTGCGCTTCGTGCTTTTACCCCGTTCCGTATCTACATGTTTACCATTTCAACTCTTCGACTTCATGAAAACGTGATTATGGACATTTAAAGATATATTTAGGTGATAGGATATATATTTTTAAAGGAAATATTTAGTATAAATAAGAGCTTTATAGTGTTAAATGATCAACGAGTTTAGTTATGCGAATAACAGATGGCGACACTTTAAATTTACCCGAAAATCTTTATTTAAAAAAAAGAAATGTTCGGAAGTTGCACCGAAAAAGTAGAATTTTTCACTTTTATATTCAGATTTTTCGTATAATTCGTGATAAATATCAAATTTTCTTATGTCTTCTACAAAATCTAGCATCTCGTATTTCCGGAATATGAAGAGTAATCACTTTTTAATTACTTTTATCTACATTCCTCCTTCCCCGATTTATTCATATAAAGTTTCATAATGACCTTTTTTTTTTATGTATCTAACACTATAAATCGCAGGTTCTTGACTTCTACTTTTCTCTGTTTAAATCGAATTTAGCATAGAAACTCCGAGGAAAATCGAACATATACAAAGAGAAGCGAGGAAAAAGTCTATAAATTATATTACAAATCCATTAATTTAGCTTTTATACTTTTATCTCAAGCAAATTTCGAATTAACATAACAGCTCGACCTTCCTAAAAAACCCCTATTTAGCCAAGAAACTATGAGGAAAAATTGGCTTTAAGTGAGGAAAAAATCAATAAATTTTATTATATTAATAAATTAATAAATTAACTTATATATATATTTTTTATCTTTAAGAAAAAATAAATAAATTTTAAATTAAAACACAACAGTTTCTCTTTTAAAACCACATTTACAGATGCAAGAAACTAGTTCTTGCATCTGGAATTCTGCTTCTGGATGGAAGAATTAAGCAATTCTGCTTCCAGATTACTAAAAATCTGGAAGGAGAATTAATTAAAATTAAAATTTATACAGGAAATAAGTAACATTTTAAAGATTCATTCCTAATAAAGAGAAAGAAAAAGAAAATTAGGTTAAATTTGATGAAGATTACAAAGCACCATTATGTAATTTAATATAAATATTAAACATGAAACAAATCGCAAGTTATAAACGCTGCGAAATGTAATTTGAGGAGAATTTTGCTTAAGAATTGATTATTATGACGTCTTTATATGTATTTATATAGAGTCTATTCAATTTTTATACGGAGCCTAGATTCGGTAACGTGATAATGATGAAAACTTATAACCATCCGATGCCGTATTTGTTCACCATTCACAGATGCGGCACTCTTAATTTAGAGATTAAAAAAAGGAAAAAGAAAATGGAGTAGGGAGTAGATTTTTTTCATGTTTTAAATTATAAAACACGTGTTTGAAACACTCCAAATAATTATTATTTTATTGGGAATAATTAATTTTATATGATGTATTGTGTGGCGAATTGTTCGGTCGGTGAAAGTAGTGAGTCATGTGTTTGTTTTGGCATATTTGCAGCTCGTCTACATCAGAATACGATTGTCTTGCGATCCGATCTCTCTTGCTTTGCAAATTCTTAACCGCCGGCGACCATTGTGTTAACGTGGAAAAAAAAAAGACGAGATAAGAATTTTTTATTGTTGAAGTAACCGAACCTCTGGCTTAGGATGCGCCTCTTATCTGTTAAAGTAAACTTACAAATTTTAACTTCTTCCCCAAATTTATCTGCAAAATCTGAACTACGTGACAGACTATAAAAATGGCAAATGGCCAGTTTCTTCGCTATAACGCATCAATCAGAAGAAACGTTAAAATTCGTTAAAAATTGCAACTTATATTAATTATTTCCCTTTGAAGTTTATACCGAGAATATAACTAATTAAGTAATTTTATCTTTGTGAACCATCGCGATTATTATCTTTGTTTTTTTATCTAAACATGAGTCTACCTCAATTTGTGTAATTAAAATCCTTAAACAATGATTCTCTCATTAAGAAATTGGTGTTTTCTTTTATTAGAATCCTAGGCGATGACGAGAAAAAACCATTCATCGAAGAGGCTGAAAGACTTCGTTGCAAACACAAGAAGGATTATCCAGATTACAAGTATCAACCGCGCAGAAGAAAACCATCCAAAAATTCGGCTTTCGTAGCTTCACCTTCCGAAAGCGTGAGTGGAACTAATAAAAATTCGCCAGTATCGGCTTCTATATCGGAAACGGGAGAAGTCGATGCCAAACACTACAGTAGCCTGTACTCGAGCCGATCCGTTGGATACAGTTCGCACCCGCAAAGTCCACCGACTCCACCTACTACACCCCGATATACGGGTCATAATAGGGAAGATCATCAAGTCTCGGCTCCACCGGATATCGCGGTTCCTACTGTTAAAGGTGAGTTGCAATATGCGAAATTTTTAATGGAGGGAGAGTTCGGGAAAGATGCTTAATAGTTTGGATGCTTGTTCCGAGCGAGGAGATGAAAATGTGTAGGTTGTAAGCTCTTAATTTATATATATATATAAAAAATTTGACTTGTGACTCAAGTGTTAGGCATCTCTCCCAGATATGCTCTTTATCGTGTACTTCGTGGCAGAATTTAGTAATAGATAAGAGTAGGAAAGGATGTTAGAAAGAGTAAATGTCAGGTCTGATCTTTCTTTTAGGTAACCAAGACCTCACCAATTTAGGTAACACGAACTCCAGAACTAACCAGTGCAAATATGCTTCTATCGAAGGACCCACCAGTGCACACGTTTCCGTCGATCCTTACGTTCACATCGGACTTCCAGGATCATCACAGTATTCCCATCTGACGACGGCATCTACATCGGCTAGTGGATGGCAATTTCCTCAAGATCGCTTGAGGATGGGGTGTCTAACATCCGTCCACGCTCCACGCGAGGACCATCCGCTTTCTGGAGATACACTCATGGCGACTGGTAGCTGCAAGGAGGTAGAAAGAGGCAATCCGTCTTTGGAACTGTATCGAAATCATCAATACGGCGCGGATTTTCATGCTCGAAGACCAGCATCCGCGGGTTTTATGGATGCTGATAGTTTTTCTCATTGTGCCAAGGCTTTTCCAACTCCGTCGGGGTTAATAGGTGTTCAGAGTTGCCCAGTTTTCGGCCACGTTGTCCCTTCCAATCAAGAACAGCAATTGTTTCCCGGTGACAATCGGAATAGCCAAATTGACACTAGCACCTCGTGTGCCTATAGTGCTTCTCATTCTCTGGGACACTTTCTACCACCCAAATAACATTTGTTATTTATCTCGTGACGATAACCGAAGATATTATTTATGTTCTGTCTTTCGTCTGTTGTCTTTTATCAACACAAAAAAACTGTTTGAAGATGTTTAAATGGATATGTGTGTGGAGTGTAGATAAAAAAAATATATATTGAAATAAACTAAATGAGTTTTATATCGTTTCCCGGTTGTTTTGAACTTCTTTTAATAAAAGAAAAAACATTTTTAAAACACGGAAACAATACTCTTTACCTGTTTTCGGGGAAGAAATTGATCTCTAATGTTGCATTCATAATCGCGTGTAACTCTCCTGGCAAATGCCAAGTGGCCTGTGCGTATGTTGTTCCGTTGCACGTACCAAAGACGTGTTTTGTTGACAACAATCACCATGGTTATGCTGTTTGTCACGTGATAAAGCTCGACCATAAAGATAACGTGATCAATGTAGCAATATTAAAGGATATGGACCGAATTTCTGGTGAGTAGGCCTCTTTAAATAATCATACTAAAGCTTATTCTATAACGTAGTTTAATTACAATATCTTCGTATCGTTGCTTCATTATTGTTTGTTTGTTAAGGAATTTCTTTTAAGGAGAAGAATGCCCTCGCTTGAAAAACAACTCGAATGCTATATAAGTCAATGGCATCTTAGAACTGTTTTTCCTCATTACACGAAGGATACTTTGATGTTAACATTCTCCGAATGCCATATTGTTGCTTTGTCTTTAGTTTTCTTACTTTTTATACGGGCGAATACTTGAATAATTCTTAATAATAGATAATGGAAAGGAGAATAAAAACCGAATTTTTTGTTAATTTTTAAACATAAACTACCATCCCTTATAAAAATGTGATAGATTTATTTCTGTACTTAATATTTTTCTTTTTTTAAAAAAAGAAAAATAGTTTTGTTAAAGAATAAAGCCGTACATCATTTAGTTACTAATGTTTATATTTGATTAATGGGAATTCTTTTCTTAGGTCCATATCATTTTTTTCACTTATATCTACACTTTTTCCTCGTCTCTTCTTTACAACCAATGTGTCCTTCAGAAAGGTATGCTAGCTGGACAGACTGGTGCCTGGTGCAGGTTTGTGTGTATATTTATATATATATTTAATTAAACTCCGTGCCAATAATAATATTTTAACATAAATAAGAGTTTAATTTATAAAAATCATTTATTCTCTTCAATTGATAATGGCGCGTATCGATAAAAACCTTCGATTCGTTTCGTAGACTCGCTAGTTTATTGATTGAATAAGCAGCAATGTTGAAGGTTATAAACAGATTTTTATATAATTATCGATCGATTTGTTAATTTTATATCATTTTTTTGCATATTTTATAGATAAAACGGAGTTTAGAAAACCGATATCTTACAGTAAACGATGTAATTATGCCCAACAGGTAAATAGTGTTAAGTAGACGAAATTTATTCGTGTGGTTAGAGTAGTTTAAATATTTTATTTTATTTTTCAGAGAATGTATTTCTGAGAACGTTCGCTACCAGTTTTCCATTCGTATAAATGCTGACTACGATCGGTTAGTTCGAGGAAAAGAGAAATGGTTTGCTCAGCACATCACTCGTCGTTTATCAAACGTGTTAAAAGTGCCAAATTCGTGTATAGAAAACTTAACGATTACGAAAGGTAATAAACGTTTGAAGTCGTAAAGAGTTAAATAATTCAATTCTCTAATCGATTTTCCTATTCTGTAGGGAGTATTTTCGTGAATTTTACCGCTTCCTTCGCTTCTTGGTTATCCAATTCGACGAAGTATAAAAGCATCGAGAGGTTTCTAGATAAGAGAAATGCGCCATTATTTACTAAAACTGATATAGAATTACCTGTAAATGTGAATGTTAACGTTACAAATGGCCTTATTTTAAAAAAGGACGTTTTTAACATTACAAAGATAGAAGATACTTCTGATAGAAGAACGAAGGATGGTGAAGACCTTAAATATACAAGGACGATACCTTCAGTAAGGTTATCTATAACGGGTAAGAGACAATTTATCTCAAATACGGACAAAAATAAAACAATAGCCTCATTTAATGATTCATTTATCGCCAAATCTGATTTGTATAAAGCAGCAACAACACTTCCTTCATCGAAATTCGGTGAAAGCCGCTATAGTATTGTAAATAATTACACAAAAAATACATCAGGAAAGGATCTTTCTACTCTAAACAAAAACTTTATTTATACCTCGAATAATTCTGGTTATTTTATTAAAGATAAGTCGCATAGTCAGCCTATCTTTTATAACAATAACAGTGTTGTAACGTCTTCATTGGACAATACCAGTGCTGAGTTTCCAGCTTTAAACAATGTCACACAAGGCACGAATGTTAAGGTGACAACATCAATGCCTAAAAGGTACGTCACAGAATCTAATCTGACAGAAAGATTCGATAATAATGTAAATAACAGCTCATCAATTACTGTAAATGTCGACGATTTAGATTCCTACGTTACAGTGGATGACAGACTTAATACTAGTACTATAATTAACTCAATGATAAATTTAGATAATGAGTCTGATTTAGTGTATTTTACTAACGATACTATAGGAAATTGGACATATTTGGATGATTCCTTTACTGTTAGTAGTGGTAAGAATAGGAATTTTACGAGTTATTACGATAATTTAACATGGTCTTCGAATATACAAGACTCGTTCAGTGACTACAATGTAACAAAAAGTAGTAATAGTTCGGAAGTTAATGCGTTGTTCACTACAGAATTCACGTTAGTGAAGGATGATAGAGTTCATGTGGATGATTCGATTGTGAATTATACAGAATTAGTTGAAAATCGAACAGATTTTCAAGAGAATAATTTAGTTTTTGATGTAAGTATCGAAAACACAACGGCATTTGTTCCATTTAAAAACTTAACACGCGATGAGGATAACGTTGCAACTTTGGTGTGGTATGATGTAACGAATGAAACAACTAACTCATCCAATTATCCTCCCTTCGATAAATCTGAGATTCAAAATTCATCATCATCATCATCATTATCATTATTGCAATTATCTATTAAACCTTTATTCCCAAATGACACCACACTTTCCGTTAGCACTTCTATGCCCGACAGCACAACCTCCCTTACAAATATAAATGAGACGTCTTCATTAGATAATGGGCACGAAACTTTCAACTTCACTGTTGCATCTGTGAATAATTCAACTTCGTCTCTACCTTACACCGCATCTATAACTAATTATCCTACGTTAAGCGATACTTTTCCCGCTCATGACGAAGAAAACGATCAGTTTACAACATCCTCCACCGGTACACAACTGAATGAGACGATTTCTCCAAATTTACTTAACTATTCACCCTTCAACAACGAACAGAATGCAACACAATATTTACTTAATTTCACATTAAACAGCACCTTTCCCACCGATAAAGAGAGTAGCACGCATGAAATCCTCACCTCCTTGCACCTATCTGATGATCCTATTGAAACATCTCACTCGATGAACTCGTCTACTACGTTTAACAGCACCTACACACCAGAGATAAGCGAGATTTTCTTGTCTGGTGAAGTGAATGATACTTTAAATTCGTATAATAATGATTCTTCATCATCGGAGGATTCATCTACGTCATCTTTTTCATATTCATCAGCCGTGTATAGTGTGAATGTTAACTTAAATCATAGTGAGAACGGAATTGACGATCAAGTATCGACCTTGCCAGAAACTGATTCAAGTACTTCGTCCTCTACATCACTGATAGAGGAAGACAGAAATAGAAACAATAGAATGTCGAAAACAACAATTGATCCAGGAAAAACTGCAGAAAATTCAACGCAGCGGGAGGAACCAAGTACTGGTAAACACGTCTTCCACTATTATACTATGGAAGATTCAGGTAAGGAAGTGTGTGTGTGTGTATATATACGTAAAAATATGAATTAATTATGTGTATGTGTTCTTTTAAAAAGCTACGAGGGCGATTATCATAATCATAAACTCCATCATCATATAGTGTGAATGTGTACGAATGGCCTCCTAAATCTAATTTTCTTCCACGATTATCTAAATTAATCGGCTCTCGTTTCTAATTATTAACATTAATACAAAATGGCAGCCTAATTGCTTATCTTTATACAAATTTAAAACTTATTATTATTTTTTTAACATATTAATTAATAGAATACTATAAAGATAATTAAATATAAATCAAATCCTTAATTATTATTATATATATATATATTTTTTTTTTTCTAAAATGTTTAATTTGATTTAGAAAATGTGAAAAAATATGAAGCGAAACTAGTTTTTTTTCCATGTCCTTGATATCTCTTTCTTCTTGTTATATTCATAATTTATAAAATGAAAAATTGTTCTGTGTAGAAAAGGCCGATAAGCCTTCCGATCCAATTTAATTATTACTATTATGCATGATTTATGAGCAAAGATTTTATGTTGCAGATGAGGTTAAATATACCAAAAGTTATTTTTCTACAAGTGAACATTCTCTGGTTAGCACATACGATAAACGGGTATATGATAAAGAAATTATCCCTTCATACGACAGGAAAACGGCGCCGGAATTAAGTTCTACTGATGTATCTAAACCCACGTCTATTGTTACTGGTGAAAAGTTTAATATTATGAAAGAAGAATATTCAACAACAATGGGTGACCTTCAATCATCATCTCTTCAGGATTCAGTAGCTTCAGAGACTAAGTTGCTTACATCTGATGCTGTCACTGGAGATATGTTAGATCTATCAACTGTTAAATCGAATGATTCTTTCGTTACGATGCAGAATCAAACAGGATTATTATTATCGACAACCGAAAGTATACTTTTCTCAAATGTTTCTGACGCACAAGAAGATAATTTCAATGGTGCTTCAACTGATTTCAATCACTTAGAATCTTTCACTGGAGAAACTGAATCTATTGAATCTACAACACAAATTTATCCTGATGAAATAACTTTTACTACAGAATATTTATCATCGTCTACTACAGAATTTCCTCGTTACAGTACGGATCATGTGAGCGTTACCGATTTATCAAGTGATTTTCCGTCACTTGTAAATGATGAAGACGTTTTTGATGTAGATGGAACAGAATCAGCTTTATTTTCTTCTCTTTCTACATCTGATTCAGTTACGATAGGAGTCTCCGAAGAAACTTTTACATCTTATGCAAGTGAGGATGTAGATACAGGCGAAGCTCCTATAAGTACTTTATCAACTATGGAAGAAACTGTTTCGAGTATTCAAGAAAATAAGCCTAATTTAACAACCGTATTGAATTTTGAACCGTCTACGAGTAAAAGTTACGATTCGCTTACGCAATCAGAATTATTAACAACTGAATTATCCAAAAATACAGCCGATTTGGAGCAAACTACGTCGTATGTTGCAGAGACAAGACCTGTATCTTCCACAGAATCTTTCAATGTTAAATCAGAACTAAATTCTAACAGTGTTACTACTCCTTACGATCCTATTGTTTCGTGGCTAACGACAGAAAATAATACTAGATATTTTTCCATAAGTAATAAGCCAAACTTTCTTACAGTGATGGAAAAAACTACTATGGAAACAACAGCCGTTCCTCTAGACAACACGGAAAACACTTCGGAGAAACCCTTTGTAGTATCAACAAACATGCCATTTCGAAAGACTACTTCGAAGGCATCCACAATTACAAATCCTACCTTTTCTGAATTTTATCAAGATGATTCAACGAGCAATTTTATAGAAACCACAACATCAAAAGAAGATTCATCGACAAGTTCTAGTTTCCGATTAGATTCTTCTTTCGAAACTACTTCTAAAACAGATCTATTTACAGCTAAACTTTCAACTTTGATTAACGAAGATGAAGTTATTTCTCCGAATATTAAAACCGTAAAACATTCGTCTAATTATCCAATAAATTCGGTAGTTACAAAAACTCAAGTTATAAATTATACAAACAAACCTTTTACTAGAAAATCATCGAAGAATACGGATTCAACTGAGACGAATCCTCTAGGCCTTTCAACATTTGAAACTACACATTTAGAAACTGCTATACCGACTGATGCATCGATTAATGGTACAATTTTTCATACATTGAAAGAAAATTTAACAACTCCCATTGCCTTTCTTCCTTCGTTTTATATAACTAGGGATGTGCTTACTGATACTACTACCGTTGCTCCTGAAATTACTAAGGCTGAAACAGTTAGCACAGCTAATACGTTTTCATCTGAAAGGAGTAATATTCCTTCATTTTCAACAATTTCTCTTGAAACACCAACTGCTATCCCTGAAAGAACAACTGTTTCAACGAAAAGAATCGATTCTTTTACTTCTGAAATGATTAATATAACTCCCTCTGAAAAATTTAGCACGCTTCCTTCTGAAACATTTAAAGGATCAGTTTCTTCGGAAGATATTCCCCAAATAATCAAAACTACGACTGCTGTTACTCCTAAAAAATCGAGTACAATTACTTCTGAATCAACTAATACATTGCCACCATTTCCTTATAGTACAAGCGAAGCTATTTCTACTTCTGCCGAGATAACGAGTACCACTCCTAATTGGTATCGAACAAAGTCTACTTCAGAAGAAACTAATACACTTCCTACTTCAATGTTTAGAACTACTTCTAAAGCAGCTGCTACAGTATCACCTGAGATAATTAGTACATCAGATACTTCTTCTATCATCAATCAGACAACTTCTGAAATGATTAGCAGTGTTCCTTCTAAAATAATTAGCACAATTTCTACGGAGGCAATTACTGAAACTCCTGCCGATGTTAATGATATAAGAAAAACAACCCCTACCGATTCCATTGTTTCTTCCGAAGTATCACATACTGATGAGACAACTAATACTATTAAATCTACTACTCCATATCAAGCAATTAATTCTCTTTCTTCTCAAACGGATGCTACTCATTTTATTTCCGGAGTATCCAGTATTTTCTCTTCTACTGCAAATGTAAAAGATGAAAATAATAACGAAATTCCAACACAGAGTAAATCCGAAACAACACCCGAGTATCACGAAACACGTGGCTTAGAACTTGATAAAACCACTGAATTTTTAACTAAACCCACTCTGATAACCAAATTGTTTACTTCAACGAAAGCTTCTTTCAATTCGCCTCCGACAAAACCACTCACAATTAAAGATATATCAAGTTTATTCACAAAGGAAACTAAAATAATCGACACAACCGAAACGTTAAAGCCATCTACTACGTCAGCAACAACGAGAAAAATAGAAAACATCATTTCAAGTACGAGTGACTTGCCGAAGAATCCTTCTACAGAAACGACAACTTTTAAAAACAGGAAACATAGTTTAACCCTTCCTTCGAAAGACGAAATTAGAACTTCAAACACCCCATATTTATTGGAGACTTCGAGCGTTACTTCTGTGCCATACGTCGAGATTCCTATGTGGTTCAGAATTGATGCCGATTTTAAGGAAGTCGTAGGAAACAGAGAAGAAGAATTAAAGAAATCATTTAAGTCGCAACTTTCTAAAATAATGCGCTTGCCTCCCGCTTCTATTCAAAATTTAACCCTCTCGGAAGGTAAGTTTAATTCACTTAGTTGATTCGAATGTTAACAAATTAGAATAAGAACACGAAACTTTTTCTACGTAAGGGAGCATCGAAGTAAGCTTTCAATTGGTGCCGAGTAAGGGCGATGGTTACACAGTAGACGAAGAAGTTTTGCGGGCAGCATCCGAAGATTTAAAGAGATTAATTAATAGTAATCAATTAAAACTGAAAGATCTTAATGGAAAAACTTTAATTGTAGTGGCTCAAAATCCCATTACTACACCCTCTCCAGGTAAAAAAAACTTATTAATTTATACTGCATTTATCTATTAAAAGTAGCATATAAATTTTTTTATTTGTGTTTTAGTGGCACCACCCGATAACACGGCGACTATATTAGGAATCGTCTTAGCAATTGTGTTGCTGATCGCCATCATAACGTTCACAGCCATCATGACAAAGTACAGAGGCACCCAAAAATTATCACCGTTGGAAGATGTAAGCATTTTTAAATAAATAAAATAAATACAATTTTTAAATGTATTCTTATTTTATAAAAATTTAATTTTCAGACCAAAAATCCTATTCCTTCTTATCGGAAAATTCCTTACGAAAGTTTACTATGGGCGATATCTACCTCTAAATCGAATCAGCCTACTGGCAAATTCGATTACGACAGTGGACTCTGGGTAGGACCGGGTTCACCGCCAGTTTTCCATGCACCCGAAATTGCCAAATATAATCCTCCAAGTAAAGCCGAAATTCGGAAATCCGTTCGGCCCTCCACTTCAGTTGTAAGTAGATGACGAAGAAGATCCACATGTCTCTCTATGTTGTTGTTGATGTTATATTGTTGTAGGTTGAATAAAAAGTTGTAATTTGAATATGTCGTGTTTGTCTGTAGTAATTCAGTTAGAAATTTCTTCAAGAAGAAGAAGAAAAAGAAAAAAAACCTTTCATATTTCAGTGATTGGTCTTGTTTAATCTCTTCGTGGTTCCCATTTATGTCCATTTGAATATGACTTATGTTGGTGTAGAAGTAATTTAAAAAATTGTGAATATATTGCCGAAAAATTTTGTTTATTTTTTAAATTTTATTTCCTTAGAGACGTAAGTTGAAAGAAGATTGGCACATCGACGACCGAACGTTATTCTGTGGGAGGTAATGAAGGAAATTCTATAGAAGTTAGTCATTTGTTTGCGGTTTATACAAATATGGGAAAGATACTAAATGTAAACAACTCTCTTCTAGCATCGAAGCGTGAAAATAATTACTATATGCACTTAATAATGGCGTAACATTTAAAAAAAAAAATACAAATATAAGAAACGTGATATCGAGTGCCAAAATTTTAGAAGATTAATGTAAAAATCGTAATAAATTTTTACGATAAATAGATTTAATAGTTATATTTTAATAAAAATTGTAATATAGTTAATGAAATAAATAAATAAATATTATTTTAATATAGAAAATATATAAAGCGAGTTAATTGTCAAAAATATTGAATATGTTAGCGCCATCTGGTTTCGAATAGCTAAATTAAATAGCTGTTTTCGTTTATTCAAAATATAAAATATATTAATAAATATTATTTTAAAATATATACTGTATTATATTACTATAAATTATAAATATAAAAATATTACACAAAAAATGTGATTTATAAAGAATATGCTGTTTCTACTATAATGGAGCCGAAGCGGTTATGGCGTCAGCCTAATAGAGACTACAAGGCGGAAAGAACAATAGAAATATATATAAAATATATAGTATATTACACTACATTTTATATGAACCTGTACCCCCCACTAGTATAATATTTTAAGCTTAATATTCTGAGTCTGAGAGAAGTAATTTGAGGCCATTTACATATATAAGAGCCTCATTTTTCACTAAAAGCTATAAAAATACATAAAAATTAATAAAACTGTTTTTTTCTCGCCTCTTATGAAAAGAAATTTAAATTTATGTCACTTTCATATCAAAATTCTTATATAAAAGACTAAATTTTGAGGCCTTTTAAGATAAGAAATGTTCAAATAGTCCTGCTGGCATCATCTTTATTTGGGTCTGCTTTTTGGGCTCTTCAGGAAATTCTATAGTTAAAAATTTTAAACTGTAAACCGGAACTGGATTCAGATTTTGTTAATACTGTAATATTTAAGAGGCCCTTTCCCTCTTTAAAACGATACTAAATTTATGCATGAGGCCTTAAACTATATCCCCTAATGGTGAGTTCTTAAACTAAAAATTTCCGAACTTAGAAGTATGCTTTTTCATTATTACGAGATCAATTAAGAACAAAATACATAATAAAATTTAATAATTTAAGTATTAAAACGATTTTGTTTGTTTTTTTAAACTAATTATTTAATTTCTATGAAAAGTCCACCATTTTAACACTATTACAATGCATAGAAATAAATGCATTTCAATTGAATTTCTCATCGAAATTTATGATCACTGCCTCATTAACGCATGAGCATACTTCGCCGTGGCCTGGAGCCTCGCCCTTTTAAGGGCCTCATTTCACAGCTCATTACTGATATATTCCTTCTACTGTATATCTGTATCCATTAGATGTATAAATATTATAATTGATGAACAGTCTGTTTTCTGAGGGGCTAGTCCTATTTCAATTAGTGAAGCTTTATGCCTAGGGCCTTGAGCTTTTAACAGCCTCATACTCGGACAAATATCGCTACAACATTGCTCCAGTAAGAGATAATACAAACACACAAAGTAACACGTGATGCAGACTTTATATTATAATAAAAGCGCCCTCACAAGCTTATATTAATCTAGGGCCTCGTAAACTTTATTATCGTATATAAAATATTTTTGAATAATAAAATTTAATTCCATATTTTTACGTGTTCTTGTAATAAAAAATACTTTCTATTTAAGTATTACTTTCATTAAAGCTTACAAATTATAAAATGGAGTTAATATTAATTTTCATATTTAAAGTTACGAAATTTATCGTTAAAATATAATATTTTCTTAGTAAATAAAAATAATAATACCGGTATTAATTTATATTTTATTTATCAAAAATTTAAATTTAAATAACAGATGGCGCCACGTGTTACATGTGTCTGTGAGGTTATACGAAAATAATGAAATAAATTTGCACGAAATAAGCTTTAATATGTATATGAATATATATAATTCAATTAAAAACTAACTGAAAAAACTAAGTTAAATTTTTATAATGCTGAGTTTACCTGAGTAGATAAAATCACTAAATACCAATAGTTGGTTCCGGGTTCGAGTGTAACTAAGTGGCGTTTTTCAGGCTTTCTTCACGCGTTTAATACCAATAGGAGCCAATTGGGCCCTTGGCATTTATCTTATATTATCAAATCTACTGAACACTAACATGACTTTAGATCAAAGAACATTAAATCAAAATGGTTTTTGTCATTTACATCAAGTTGAACCCCACTGGAGATATGACACATGATCCATTCTATCTTCCTACTGCCTCGACTTTTAAGCACTAAAATTTACTAGCATCGATGCCCGTAATATACAAATTACCATGCCGAATTTCCTTTCTTAATCTTTATTTAACACGAGTACTTTTAATTTACTTTTATAGATAATTACAGTATGATGAAATGGAAAAACACCTTTCTTGGCGATATTATTTGTCTTCCATTACAATCTGATACAAGATAAATGCTTTAAAAATTGCTAACTCCAGACATCTCCGATTGTGCTTTATCATAATGATCCACTTTAAACATAGGATTCAAATTCCAATTAAACAAACAGTATATGAGTTCATTTTGATGATAAATTAAGTATTCACGATATCGTATCTATTTATCATATGCAAATTCATAACGAAATATACACGCGTACTTTGGATTTACTTTTATAGATAATTACAATATTGAAAAACTTTTGAACGAGTAAATAGTTCTTTGATTTTATATAAATTTTAATTTATTTTAAATTGATTAAATTGTCTCAGAACAAAATGGTTGCCTTGTCCATTTCGTTTTGAGACTATATAATGTAAGTTTTGTTTCGGGGTAAATATTGAATGTCTGTACATTGTTCTGGCGGAAGCATACAATTTAGAGCGTAGAATAAAAATTTCTGGTTAATTTTACCTATGGTTCCAAAATGGCGGCTCGTCTCTGATTCCTGCAAATAGAAGAAAAGAAACAGTGGGGAAGCACGTTCTAACCTAACCTAACCTATTCAAATAATTTTGTTGGTAATAATTATGGTAATTTATTAGAATAGGTTAGGTTAGAACGTGCTTCCCCACTGTTTCTTTTCTTCTATTTGCAGGAATCAGAGACGAGCCGCCATTTTGGAACCATAGGTAACGTTAACCAAATTACTTTATGGTACAAGCACAGCAGAACAAATTTTTGCATGAATTTCTGTATAATAGTTGATAGACTAACGGAGTGTTAAAAAATTAGTATAAAAGATTCGATTGATGTGAGGAATCAACACATTTAGCTGTGTGCTACATCTGTTACGAGTGTGTTTAACCCCATTGTGGGTTAGACCCACCATAAGTACGTCTGAAAATCTGGATTTCAATGACTTTAAGTTAATACGTTAAAAAGGCAAGATGTAGAAATTGTAGAGTTATCATTTTAATCTAAATTCAATAACATAAATATGTGACTTTAGGTTTATGAACTCAACCTTGACACATTTTACAACATATTAATTTGAAATTACGCTTTGAATTTGTAAAATTCGTTTTATTAATATTTATAATGTTTAACAATTATAATTTTACGAGTTATATTGAAGAATAAATTAATGGATTTTATGAATAAATGATTTGAAAAATCATAAATAAATTGATTTATCTTGAATTAAATACATAAAATAAAAAAAGTCATAGTAAATTTATCAATTTACGATAATATTATTATTGACCTTTGATATTATAACCGAACAAGATAAGTTGAATGAATAATCACATTTTCATTTATTTTCGGCATTCTTTCTGAGTAGTGTGAACATGTTTTTGTTTCTCGGCTTTCTTGCCATCCTCTGTTATCATCAATGTGAAAGTTCTCATTATAAAGTACACATTCCACTTTCTGCAGAGAATTTTTATCCACGATTGAAGTTGAATGGCACTTTACCAAATATGGAGGAATTTACATTATGTATGTGGCTTAGACCTTATCACTTTCAAAAGGAATATTCCTGTTTCGTTTCATACAGTACAAATCGGTTGGACCATGAAATAGGCGGATGTTTCTTTAATCACAGCAGCAAAATGAGCATTGGTATTGAGGTTTTCGATGTATTCAACACATTCCAATGTCACCAAGTCAATTGGTATCCCGGAGGATGGTATCACTTCTGCTCATCTTGGTTTGGATCCAATGGATATATCAGAGTATTTATTAATGGAAACAGATGTAAGCTCGATGATGTTGGTAATAATGTTGCTGGCAGTATAGAAGGTGGTGGAATATTTGTTATTGGGCAAATGCAACATGGTTCAGATTCGGGATATGTCGAGGATCAAGCCTGGCATGGAGATATTGTTGATGTTAATATGTGGAACGAAGTTTTGAAAGATGGACAGATCAGAGAAGCATACAAATGTGATGGAAAAAGAGAACGTGGGAATATTATTTCCGGAATGAAAACTTCAATGACTGCTTTGGACGTAATTCTTTCTGAGACCGAACTTTGTAAATCATGATATTTTACTTTTTATTTACTTTATGAAGTTTAAATTCAAATATTTATTAAACAAATCTGTTTTTTTTTTGAAGTAAATTTATACTATTAATAATGTATAATATATAGACTATTTAGATTAATGGGTTAATGTAACCCTTGGTGCCAAGATGACGGCTCGTGTCTGATTCCAGCAAGGAAACAGTGGGACGCATGTTCTAACCTAACCTAACCTAGTCTAATAAATTAACGTAATTATTAGCAACCAAATTATGAGAATAGGTTAGGTTAGGTTAGAACGTGCGTCCCACTGTTTCCTTGCTGGAATCAGAGACGAGCCGCCATCTTGGCACCAAGAGTTACATTTACCTAATTTTTTAAATTCGAATTATTTCTCTATTTTATATTGTTATTTGTATATTTTATTGTATAAAAATTGAAAATTTTTAACTTTTATACATGTAAGGGTATCTACGATGTCATACTGGAGAGTGGATGTACCAACAAAAAGTTCAGAACCATTAATGGGTTAATGTAACCCTTGGTGCCAAGATGGCGGCTCGTCTCTGATTCCAGCAAGGAAACAGTGGGACGCACGTTCTAACCTAACCTAACCTATTCTCATAATTTGGTTGCTAATAATTACGGTAATTTATTAGACTAGGTTAGGTTAGAACATGCGTCCCACTGTTTCCTTGCTGGAACCAGACACGAGCCGCCATCTTGGCACCAAGGGTTACATTAACCAAAAATTATTTTTTAAAATTTTATTGCAACTGTAGGAGAACTATTAATCCGCATAAAATAAATTATCACTTGTAGTACGTTGTAAATAATAAGGTTTTCATATAATCTGAAATAAATTAAGGCTGTTGTTCAGAAGTACCGTCCATTAATTATGTGTACAGTTTAAGGGGAAGGAGGTGACAAAAAGTGCATCATTGTACACGATGGGAGGAGTTCAGACATTGTCTACGTGGACTTTTTTAGTGGTATTAGGAGCATACAAATTTGTTCTTACAAGTCTACTTCTCGTGTAAGTAAACTAATTTCTTGAATGTCAGAGACTATTGTACACGTAATTAAAGGGGAGAAGTTTGACAAAAGTACATCATTGGAGGGGGTCAAAAATGGCTCAAAAACGTTATACGTAATTAATGGACGTAATATTCAATTCCTTTTATTAATGTATTGTACGCATATTCGAACTACAATAATTCTATCATTTGTATGTTTTATGGAATATTTAGTATTTGAAATAAAATTTTATATTGTATTAGTGGTATTTTGCTAATTATTAATTAATTATTTCTTTTTTTTTATTTAAGTCGACAGAATAGATTGGTCGTTGCCTTGTTTACTTCACTGATTCGAATGTCGTTTAGATAAACGAGTTTTTAATTGTTTGCTTTGGTTGATTGCTTATCTAAACAAATATTCATTTTCAAGCATTCAAGGATATCGAATCATAAAAGGAAGTAATGCTAAATCTATATTAGATATTCTATAGAATATTTATAGTTTAAAAATGTATTAAATGGATTCATTAAGCTGTAATTATATTCTTTACATGAATATTTATAATCGCTCAACGTAATTAAATAAGAAATAAATTGTCGAAATATTTAAAGAAACCTTTTATTTGTTATATTAGATAGAATAAAATAATAAAAAAACGTAGTAATTTACGACTCGTAGGTGTTTTAAGATAATAAATTTAGGGAAAATATTTGCCACTCATTGATAACTTATAAGAGATTTAAGTGATTAATTTGAATAATTAGGCAAAGTTTTCAAATTGCAGACCTATAGATTCTCACTGTCGTCCGTTTGGCTGTCAATCCTTTCTTAATCTCGAAAACTTAACGATAGATGAAATTCGAGACTAAATATGAATGCTTAGGGTCGGAGGTCGCGATGAACTATATACAAACTTCCGGTCTGAACCGGAAATCATGTGATTTTTTTAAATTTTAAGTATTTATATGTAATATGCTATTAAGAGTTATTTTTAGATTAATTAATTAGGAGTAAATATTGATATAAATATATAATAATTACTATAATAAATTAAGAGTATAAACGTAAACTTTTCACTTCGAAGAATTTGATACCAAAGGACCATTAATCTCCTGTTGATTGACTATTATATGATTTATGAAAGATGCTTGACAGGATATTTTCAGTTAATTTAATAATCCTGTCAATATTTAGAACATTGTATATTATTTATTCTACAGTTCACGAGTGGATTTTCTTAAAAATAAATAAATTTGATCTTTAGTTAGTGCAAAAAAGATATATATTTACAAAGAAACTCGCATTGTATTATACCAAATACTAAAATATGCTTAGAAGGAATTCAGTTTATGTATGTTATATTCAGTAAATATAAAAAAAAAACGTATTTAATAGAAGAAAATTAGTGTAAACTAAGCATATTTACATTATATAAATACTGTATCTATAAATTAAAATGAGTTATAATGGATAATTTAAACGTTCATAGTAAAGTATTAAAGTTCAACAGAGAGTTTTTTTTAGTGTTCTTGACACTATTTAATAAATTTATGGAGGAAAAATATTTCATATAACTGTGAAAGCTTTCTAGTTGTTAGAAAAAACAATTATTAATGAAAAAATTACAGAAATTAGAAGAATATTGCAAGAATTATGGACACATCAGAAAATGAAATATCGATTAAGACATATTACATGTTTCACCGAAGATAAAAAGATGAAAATATTGAATATATTAATGCAAACGTTGAGAACAATTAGAAAAATTATATTATTATTTATAAGTTTCCTTGAAAATTTATTTTATTAACTCGCATTCTTATTCAAGTTAATACTTTATCATTGCTTCTTTTTGGAAAATGTGCTTATGCAAACATAGATTTATATGCATTTTTTTTCTCTCTGGTGAATGTTTGGAATATTTTTACCGAAGTATTTTAAATAATTTTCTCTATTTTATAAAGCTTATAGAGGTTTTCAGGCCTTAAGAATATTGTCTACACAATTACACGAGGTTAAAGACCTAGCGCAAGACTCTTCCAAGTCTTTCTAACGTTGAAATGTATGAAGCCGTTTCAGATTATATTAATTTTTAGAATCAGTTTATAACTTTTTGGTACTATTCTAAGCCATATCTTGTATCTTGAAATCAGTATCTTGTTGGGTTAAATATTTTCGCTGATAGCAAAATACATTTTTAAATTAAGAAAAAAAGACTTTATTATCTTCTATTACCTTAAAACAGGACTTCTATTTTTTTAAAATTATTTTTGCATCGTTTAATAAACACCATTTTAAAATTTAGTATTGCGCTCTTGAACGAAACATTTTCATTCCATAACTCAACTCTTCCACGAAGTGTTACACAATATCAAAGACCTGTTTGACCGAGCCCACAATGTCAAATACATGTGAGTTTTTATCCGAGCCGACAAGGGGGGAGGCCGTATAGTGAGAAATAGGGTCCGAAACATTCCGATAGACAATCTCTGAAAATTTCCTAACATTCCTGACTCGTATTTGAACTGTAATTTCCTAGAGTGGCAGACTGAACTCTTTACTGCCTCGTGTTTCATTAATTAATACAGCGCTATTTGTATGGACAGTACCATATTAAGGAAATTTCAGGTCCTAGACAATTGCTATAAATTATATTTATTATATCAAAATAATTCAAACAAAGGTTCATTATGCCGTAGGCAAAGGAATCATTTCTACAAGAACAACGATTCTGAGGAGTCCCATATAAAGTTTATTTGATTTGCTAATATTTATGGATATTTTTATCTTTTATTGCTACAGTCGAGAAATCACAATTATTGTATGTGTGGAGAATAAAAGTGAATATTTGAAATTAAAAGTATATTTGATTATCATCCAGATAGAATTGTTTAAAAAGTATACTTAAGATGCATGATGGGTGGGCCTAAGATGCATTTTTCTCTAAGCTTCCAAAGATATACGATGGTTATAAAAGTCAAATAATAATTTCAATGCCGAATATTTTGTTATTAAGAACAGACGACTTCATAATTACAGTAAAGTATTTGTTAAGTCTTTCTTTTACTTCTATTTTTGCCATTAGGAAAAGACTTATCCGCACAAATCACATAAATAAAGTATCCGGAAGGAAAAAATAATAAAAGAAACATAATTAAATAAATATTACTTTAACATTGCGCAATTGATTCTTAAAATTAAAACTGCGATTATATAGATGAAATAATATGACTCAAAGTACATTGCACATTGACCTCGATAACCTGAAATGCTAATGTTATCTTACGTCACGTACTCCAAGTACTATAAAAGGATGTAACATCAAGGTAGTTCAATTTAGAGGAGAGCAAGATGTGGTTTTCTGTGTTGTGCGTGCTCCTTTCTTTGGCACTTGTAGAAAATTCTCAACTGAAAATACACATTCCTCGCTCCAGTCCCGAAAACTACCCACGTCTTCGTCTCAATGAACAGTTTCCGTCTCTAAATGAGTTCACGATTTGCTCGTGGATCAAACCGCATTTGATTCAACGAGAATTTTCGACATTTTTTTCGTACGCAACCTATCGATCCGACAATGAATTTGCTGTGTGCCTTTCGAATAAAGATGGAAACGTCACAGTAGGTGTCAATATCGCAAAAAGTTATATAGAAATGACGTGCCCAAATACAGAATGGACAGTGGGTGAGTGGTACCACGTTTGCGTATCTTGGTTTAACACGAATGGACATTTGCAAGTGTATGCGGAAGGGTATCAATGTTATATCGATAGTAATAATGAAACCATTGCTACAGGTGATCGTATCGAAGGAGGAGGTGTGTTTATTGTCGGGCAGGATCAGGATACTCTTGATGGTAAATACGAAGCTGATCAAGCGTGGATTGGTGATATAGCGGACATAAATATGTGGGACGAAGTTCTAACAGAAAGACAAATAATACAAGCTGGTAAATGTGAGGGAAAAAAGAAGAAAGGAAATATTATTGGAGGATTGACATCTTCTGTGACAGCTTTAGGTATTTCTATATCGGAAACTGAACTCTGTCAGTTTTGATTATAAATTAAGGAATTAATAAGTTAGAGGAAAATACGAGTTACAATATATCAGTATTAAATGTATCGAATGTATTAAGACATAAATAAAATGCCATGATAACGTTTCGTTATTTTTATTTAATCATTTTCATTTTTATGTAATATTAGATGTTAATTTACACATAAAATGCATATGTAGTTTATGCATAATTTTTAAAAACTGATTAATGTTTATTATTATCCTCTGAAAGTTAACTTATAAATGGTTTCCGCTGTTGTTTATAAATAAAATTAATTTTTTATGATTAAAATTGTAAATGAGTATAACAAATATTGAATTTCTAAAATTAATTCTTTTTATTTGAAAAATAAAGTAGTATAAAGCGTGGCACGTAAGTCGGCTAATCTAAATATACCACGCGTTGATTCCAACTTGCTTGACCATTTTTAAAATAATGTTAAAAATATACCTGGGTTGATTAAATTGTGGGGCACTCTGCATTATGAATTATTGATTATAAAGTTCCGTTCTGCTGGTCTATCTTGCAGATCTTTGCATACCTTTTTGGAAATTTCATCCTAATATACTATAGTAATTCTGGAATATATGGATTTTTTTAAAGTGTAAATAAATAATGCTTATTAAATCTGAAAAAAATTATTTTTGATCTTAACATATATTGAGTTGTTTGAAGTTTACTAAGCACACATTTGTGAGTAACAAAGAAAACACGGGTGACAATGAGACGGTCGGATGATCGAACGGTTAGGGTGACAGCCTGTATCTCGAAGGAATCTAGGATCGAGTTTGAGTAGGTTGAAAAACACGAGAAATGTTCGGGGATAGTTCGTCTTCATACATCGAGTCCTGTACTACCGTGGGCCCGGCCGAGCCCATAATGCGCTTTCTAAAACAATCCCTCTTAGTGCCCACAGGCGAAAATAGTAAAAAAAAAAGACGTGTAGCGAGAAAAAGAAACATAAAAAATATTCACAAATCAAATGACAATAAAGTGTCTTTAAATCTTGCCCTTTTTCAACAATCTCAGCAACGCAACAGCCTTTACGGACTTATATGCCCCCCCCTTTTTTGAGTTACTCGCTTCCCTCGTTGAAGGACAAGATATGAAGACATTTAATTGTTTCTTCTGACTTTTTAATATCTTTTATATTTATTATTATCTATTAATTGGAATATAACAAAACAAAATTATCGCATTCGCCACTTATCTAAAACAATACGAAAGGTGGCCACTGACAGACACAATAGAGGCAATGGGGTTGTAGGAACATGCCGCAGCTTGTATGCGACTCTAGGTTACATCCAAAGAAGACACAAAGATTTATTCGTATTTTTGATTCGTTATTGTACTTACATGCTCTAGGGAATAATATTTACGTTATAGGAAAAAAAAAACATTTAATTTACTCTTATAAGGAAGGTTTCTCGAAACAAGTCGCAATCCACATCTTCCATTACAGTTGCACCACTCTCACTGACTATTTTCGGAATCACAGCGACTGACAATCTCTCCCTTACGGCTATCTATCCTATAATTACTCTAATAAATGAAATAATGTAATGTATGAAAAGACTAAACTCTGAAACTAACTCACAAACAAGCTGTACGTATCTTACTATATTTGAAATTTCTTTAAAATTATACTAATATATAGAATAGTTTCTCTAAATACTGTATTTTCCCTAAATATAAGTCAAAACAATGAAACGCCATGTTTCTTCCTGTATGAAAAAGAATTGATTTAATCCGAAAATTAGTTTTAATAAGAAAAAAATTAAAAATTAAGAAATTTTTGGAACGTTTTATTGATTCATACAAATGGATTACATTTAATAGGATGAAGAATCTTAGGAAACCCTGAAGTAGTCTAATTTCAAGTCCAAATGTCAAGAGTTTAGTTTTTTTCGATTGCTGTCTTGCTTTTATAACGAAGCTGTGAGGAATTTACAGCCAAACTACATTCTCTAGAATTTTTCAGCCATTTTCAAGTTTTAAGGCAAACTTAATGACAAAAGTTGAATGAAAATTCTCTTTACAGGCGAATATCCACGTCTTGTGTTTTGAACTTTTTCAAAAGGAAGTTACTCGAACTGAAAATTTCCATGTAACACTACTACTTGTGAGAATCCGCGGTGCTGAAAGTATCTCTCGAAGTCAGACCCGAAAAGGCCGCTCTCCTTGTCACCGGACGGCTTTAATGTTTTGTTTATGTGAAGAAGACGAACAGATCGTAAGTTCTACGTCTTCTGTCAGGAATTTTCTGATACTAGCTACGTTTTACGCGTGTAGCCCGCGATACGAGTTATATTCCTCACAGGAGGTCAATAGTTCGAGTGGGGAGGGGTCTCGGAGTCGTCGATAGAGCGACCGACTTTTAAAGTGATTCCACGCAAAATCATTTAACTAAACAATAAAATTTAATGATATAACGGAAAAGGAAGTACAAAATAACAGTAAAGAAATGAGATTAACGTTATCCACCCCGAATACAAATGGGAAAATTCTAATATGTGTAGGATATCTATTCTACGATCGAATCTGATTACACCTCTAAGAGAGAGAGTTTACAAATTATGACATAATCCCTCTTAACAGTAGTTCGAGGGTTGATGTTTCTTCTATCCTTTCGTCGATGGTAAAGGTGGGGAGGAGCGAGAATCCGGCTATCTGGTTTAACAACGGACGAAAAAGCCTCTAAACTGGACTGTTTGCCCTTTTTATTTTCCAAAATTTCTCCAATCAGGAGTCATCTTGTTGCTCCCGTGACAGGATTGACAAAATGAGTCGCACTCCTGATGTATCATCACAAGGAGAGATAAAGATTTCTCCTCAGGAAGCTGATACATAGAAAGGAAGTTCTACTTCCCTCTTTTCTTCGATTTGGAAAGTAAATGGGAAATTTTATCAGTTAAATAATTTGGATTTTGTTAAAATACAAATTATTATTTTATTATTACAAATTATTTTGTTAAATAATTAAAGCAAATTTTAAATAATTCCAAAAATTCTTTCATTTAGCCTTCCAGATCCTCCCATACTCCTAATCCGAAACTAATGGCTAGAAGTAGAATCCTTATATAGAAAAGATTGTTTTTACGAGATTGGTGATGTTCTAGTATTGTGTTGAAGTATGCAATGCTGGATGTGCTTTGAAAAAGGCACTATAACTACTCGTAGCTGCTCTGAGTTCTACGGAAGCTTCCTGGAATGTTCTTAAGCTTCAACTTCTTTCCGTGAACGTTAATAATTATTTTCATCGAGGTCAGCTTATGAAGGATACATGAAACCTAAAATATTAAAAAGTAATTATATTTGCAAATTTTTGAACCGGAATATCACAGACCATATCCAGACGCGTTAGAAAGATGCATCGTATCTTTGGTTTCCTTTCACAATCTTCCACGAATTAAGTTTTGTCCTCGTTAAGGAATGGGATTTTATATCTGGAAAGCTGATTTATAATATTAGTTCATCGCTAAGATAATTATTCGGCCACTAAAAGTGATTGTATTCTATCCTAACTCTCTGCACTGATGGCATGTGAACTCTTCTTGGAGTGTCAGCTCCCATAATTATGACTCATCAAAGCAAGATGATGTAATAATTTCATACGAGTATTATGATTATGTGACACACCATTCAAATGTCGATAAATAACGTTAATCTCTTTATTTCTAAGCGAAAATAAGAACAATTTATCGAGAAACAGCGTAACTTTTTTAAATACGAAGAACAAATTTCGTAAAGTGAGAAAAAAATTCAAAATTAGGAAAAAGAATAGAATTATTGAGAGAAAACAATGCGTATCAAAAAGTATATGAATGCTAGCGCGCGCGCGCGCGAGCGTATGTGTGTCTGTGTGTGTCTGTGTTTGGGGACGACGTTGTTCACCCTCTTTGAAACTTAATAACTTCTGTGTCTTTCGTCAAAAATTTGTGAAATTTAGCTGGTAAGTTTCTATATTAGAGAGATTGATTCAATTAAATTTTCGCGATTAAAGGACGAGGGGAGTGGGGGGGTCTGAGCTTAATGGCAATTTTAATCGTTATCAGTATTTACAAATCTACTATATAAAGCTGAATAAATAAGCATTTTCTTTCTGTCACGGTATGCCAAAAACGCCCCTAGCCATTATTTAAATTAGCAATATAAATTATTTTATATTTTTACAGTATAATACTAAGTATATTATTACAAGGAAACCTTGCTTAACGAGCATAATTCGTTTCAGAACCTTACTCGTAATGCAAAACACTCGTTAAGCGAAACAATTTTTTCCATAGAAATTAACGTAAAATATGATAATGCGTTCCATGCAGAAAAAATACTCAAATACCGTATTTACTCGCATATAAGACAAGGTTTTTATATTTCATTTTTCACTGCTTCTAAAACCTAGGTCGTCCTATACGCGGGGGCGAATGCTCCTTTGCGTTTTTGCAATAATTTTTTGAACCGTGTATAGTTCATCATGCCATTATAGCAGAGTGCTATCGTGGTCAATGTGAATGTCGTTTTTAAAGAGATAATCCGAAAATAACTGTTTACTTAGCAATGATAATAAATGTAGTTATTTCATATTTGTTAAATTGGTATTTTTAATGAATATTTGTACATTCTGAATCATTAAAGATATACTTTTTCCTGTCACGTGCATTATAATCTTTTGGTTTTGCTACATGAGTATCGGGTGTGTGGAAGAGCAATCTTCAAAAGCTGATAGCAATCATTCAGGAAATACTGCACTTTAAATTCCCTCGACGGATCAGAGGACGATGCTTTGTGGAGTAAGAGTGAAAAAGAAAAGAATTGTAACGAAGCTTCGGAGGGCGAGTCCGAGTAGACAAAAGGTGATAGAGTCAAGAAAACATGGTTAATACGTACATTTGATGATAATTTATTTGTGATTAAACGAAATAAAATTAGAATTGTATTAATAAATCGAATTTTCTTTATTTTAATCTTTAAAGTCACACCTCGTTCTATATGCGATATCGTCTTATACGCAAGTAAATATGGTATTTTACGTATAACGTATATTAAAAAAAATGATACAATATACATTGTTAAGAAGTGTGAATCATCATCATTTTTCCTTCTAGCACGGAATGAACCAACCTGGAATTTAAATTCGATTTGCAGAAAACAAAAAAATCACAAATAATAGCATGATGGAGCATGAGCACAATCCGGGACTTACCCTCTCGTCGTCACTCGTTATGCGAAACTTCGCTCGTTAAGCGAGTCGGGGTTAAAATTTTTGATTTGCTCGTTATGCGAAACACTCGTTAAGCGATGTTTCGCTGTATTTTTATTTGTAATTTAGTATGCCCCGATGCCTGAATCGGGCTTTTCGACTTGTTTTTATAATAAAACTCATTTTTATCCTCAACATTAAGCTTTTTGCCATTTCATAATAATTAACAATATAAAAATTTTTAAAATAAAATTTCATAACAGATGGGGCCATGCACAATTCTACCTTTTATGCCGGAAAAGTTACGCAACTAGTTGTTGAAATTTTTAAAATGTTTGTTTTCCTTTTTGGAAACTGGTCTTCTAATTTTGAAACTTTTGTCTTATTTTATTAAGCTCGTTTTTTGAATTTTGGTAGTTCAACATGAATTTTCTTTTTTGTGATCTTTCATGTTTATCATGGATTTGGCAGGCTCGCAATGAATGTGGTGGTGTTGGGCCCGTTCCTCTCCGCCCGGCTTCCCCATTGGGAGCCTAGCAGAAATCATAATGTACTTAATAAAAAGTCCCTCTTAGCGCCCATGGGGTTGAAAGAAGAAAGAAAAATCTTTAGTCATTTAATAAATTCTCACCACCCAGCTCCCATTACGGTACTGAATATAACTCTTGACAGGAAAAAGGGCCTTTTTAGTCATGCACGTTTTAACTTTAATCGTTTTTAAAATATTTGGGAATTAATTATGTTAAATATGTTATTATTAATACAGAAATTTCTCAAACGGAGATTAATTAGGTCTGTCCAGAGGGTGCACAGTTGCTACATAGCCCCCATGATTGGTGTCTAGGGCCATACATAATGAGGAACATGTAGCAAATTAAATCATTATATTAAAATTGTATAAGAAAATTGTACCCAAAGGATTTGTTCATTGACTAGGATATGTCGGGCCAGTTCCTTTCTTCCACGTGACTGACTAAATTATATAAAAATTATAATTATTAATTTACATAAGAGATAACATCTATCTCTAGTAGCAAATTACTTTACTATTAGTTATTAAAATTAGCGAATTTATAGTACGGGTATTTAAAGCGATCCTTTGTATAGGAACAATAAATAATTGTTCCTATACAAAGGGCTACAATCCTACATCGTTAAAATGCCGGGCTACAATTTTTAATTTATTTCATTTAAAATATATGCTCTCCATCTCAAATTCATAGTGTCTTCTCTCTGTACAGTACATTATACCTTTCCATTAACAATAGAGTCGTGCCGGTCATGTATCTAACACCTTTCGTGACAGAATATTTGAATTGAAATAACATGACTTTCGATTTGAATCGAAAGTGTCAGGGCATCCTACCTCGAAGGTTTCCTTATTTGGTCTCGACTTTCATCAATCTAACTCTATTCTGAAGATTAAGGAAAAACATGCGGACGGACGACATTAGGGATTTATGTCTACAATTTTTTTCAAATTGCAGCCCAATTAAATAATAACAAAGTAAATTTTAAAATTACCTCGATAGCCTCTGGTGTTTATGTTCTTTATGCGACGGACATTCGAATATTATAAAAACAGCTTCGGTTTTCTTATTTCAATTTAACATTTTTAATTTGAAATTAAAAATATTATTGATTAGTATCCAAACACAATTGTCTAAACAGTATACTTAAGATGCATGATGGATGGGCCTAAAATGCATTTTTCTCTAAGCTTCCAAAGATATACGATGGTTATAAAAGTCAAATAATAATTTCAATGCCGAATATTTTGTTATTAAGAATACACGACTTCATAATTACAGTAAAGTATTTGTTAAGTCTTTCTTTTACTTCTATTTTTGCCATTAAGAAGAGACTTTTATCCGCATAGATCACATAAATAAAGTATTCGAAAGGAAAAATTAATGAAAGAAACATAATTAAATAAATATTTCTTTAACATTACGCAATTGATTCTTAAAATTGAAACTGCGATTATGTAAATGAAATAATATGATTCAAAGTACCGGTACATTGCACAATCACCTCGATAAGCTCAGATGCTAATATTATCTTACGTCACGTATTCTAAGTACTATGAAAGGATGTAACGTGAAGGTATTTCAATTTAGAAGAGACAGCAAGATGTGGTTTTCTATGTTGTGCGTGCTCCTTTCTTTGGCACTTGTACAAAATTCTCAACTGAAAATACACATTCCTCGCTCCAGTCCCGAAAACTACCCACGTCTTCGTCTCAATGAACAGTTTCCGTCTCTAAATGAGTTCACGATTTGCTCGTGGATCAAACCGCATTTGATTCAACGAGAATTTTCGACATTTTTTTCGTACGCAACCTCTCGATCCGACAATGAATTTGCTGTGTGCCTTTCGAATAAAGATGGAAACGTCAAAGTAGGTGTCAATATCGCAACCAGTTATACAGAAATGCAATGCTCAAACACAGAATGGACAGTGGGTGAGTGGTACCACGTTTGCGTATCTTGGTTTAACACGAATGGACATTTGCAAGTGTATGCGGAAGGGTATCAATGTTATATCGATAGTAATAATGAAACCATTGCTAGAGGTGATCGTATCGAAGGAGGAGGTGTGTTTATTGTCGGGCAGGATCAGGATACTCTTGATGGTAAATACGAAGCTGATCAAGCGTGGATTGGTGATATAGCGGACATAAATATGTGGGACGAAGTTCTAACCGAAAGACAAATAATACAAGCTGGTAAATGTGAGGGAAAAAGGAATAGAGGAAATATTATTGGTGGATTGAGAACCTCCATGACAGCTTTAGGGATTTCCATATCAGAAACTGAACTCTGTTAGCCTTGATTATAAATTAACGAATTAGTAAGTTACAGGAAAATACGAGTTACAATATATCAGTATCAAATGTATCGAGTGTATTAAGATATAAATAAAATGCTATGATAAAGATTTTTATTTTTATCTTTAACTTATATGAAAATTTACACATAAAATGCATATACAGTTCATGCATAATTTTAAAAGTTTTATCTTTAAAAACTGATTAATTTTTATTATTCTCTTCTAAAAGTTAACTTATAAATGGTTTTCGCTGTTACCTATAAATAAAATAATTTTTTTAATAATTAAAATTTACATTTAAAAGCAATTTCAAAATTGAAATTGTAAATAAGTATAATAAATATTGAATTTCTAAAATTAATCGTTTTTATTTGAAAAATAAAGTAGTATAAAGCGAAGCACGTAAGTTAGCTAATCTAAATACAGCATATCACGCGTTAATTCCAACCTTCTTGACCGTTTTTAAAGTAATGTTAAAAATATAATTGAGATGATTAAATTGTGGGCCATCCTGCATTATGAATTATTGATTATAAAGTTTCGTTTCGCTGGTCTATTTTGCAGATCTTTGCATACCTCTTTGGAAATTTCATCCTAATATATTATAGTAATTCTGGAATATATGGATGTTTTTTAAAGTGTAAATAAATAGTGCTTATTAAATCCGAAAATATTTATTTTGATCTTAACATATGTTGAGATGTTTGAAGTTTACTTAGCACACATTTGTGAGTAACAAAGAATACACAGGTGGCAATGAGACGGTCGGATGATCGAACGGTTAGGGTGGCAGCCTGTAGCTCTAGGGAATCTAGGATCGAACTCGATTGGGTTGAAAAACACGAGAAATGTTTGGAGATAGTCCGTCTGAATATATCGAGCCTCGTACCACTGTGGGCCTGGACGAGCCCATAATGGGTTTGCTAAAAAAAATGCCCTCCTAGTGCCAACACAAAGAGTCAAAAAAGACTCGTGGCAACAAAAGGAAATATAATAAACATTTGCAAAACTAAACGAAACAATAAAATGTTTTCGTATCTTGTCCTCTTTCAACAATTTCGTCGAGACGACAAACAATCTTTACGAACTTATTCGACTTTTTATTTGAAATTACTCGTGCGCTTAGTTGAAGGTGGACAAGTTCCGATTTGTTAACATGTTTTTTAATTGATTATTGTTTTTAGCCATTCATTTATTATTATATTAATAATTAAAATATGAAAAAATAAAACACTAATGAAAAATTATCGCATTGGTGCCTAATCCAAACAATACGAGTGGGTGGCCACTGCTGTCAGTAGAGACACAATATATACGCAAATCGGCCTCTACGAACATGCCACGTCTTGTATATGATTCTAGGTCATATCCGTCCACCAGTGAGTGCTCAAGTGGACAAAAGCACCGAACACTTGTAGTGAGTTCCCGCCTCGCCAACTGGCTGATCACATGGAGATTTTGGATTTTCTTCACGTTAGTACTGCTTTAGTAACACCTAAATAGGGGCCAAATTCCCATAAAAGACTTTGTGTAAGATACTCTTATTGGCAGATTGGTGTGTTGCGTTGCCATACACCAATAAAACCATACCAAAGAGGACACAAAGATTTATTCGTATTTATATCGATTTTTGCTTTTTTATACGTACTTAAACGCTTTTGTATGCGCCAAGAAAAAATATCTACGATACAGAAAAACAAAATATTTATTTTACTCTTATAGGGAAGGTCAGGGAACATTTCGTATACAGTAGTTATTTCTGTATTTGTTTAATGTCATGCTAATATATAAAAATTATTTGTAAATATCTTCTCTCAATATAAGTCAAATCAAATCAGGTTTAATAAGATGAGAATCTTAGTTAAACCTGAAATGGACTAATTTTAAGTGCAATTGTCAAGCGTCTTAAGAGTAATTTCAGCGTAATGGAGACCATTTCTGGAAATCAGAGTGAGAGGAAGAAGATTTAGATAAAGGTATCCAAGACTTATCATAGTTTTTTCGATGGAATTGTACATCTGGAAAGCTGATTTATAATTCTAACTCACAGCTAAGATAATTATTCGCCATTAAAAGTGATTGTATTCTATCTTAACTCGCTACACTAATGACATGTGAACTCTTCTTGGAGTCTCAGCTCGTATAATTATGTCTCGTCAAAGCGAAATCATTTAATAATTTAACATGATTATGTGACACACCATACAAATATTAATAAATAATGTTACACCCTTTCTGAAGGCATTTCACAAAGTTTACAAATCTAGCGAATTACACAAAATTACTTATTTTCCCGGCTCTTATATATAGCAGAGGTAAGTTGTGGCGATAGATTAAAACAATGTCCCACCCCAAGATTTTTACATTTTTGAATTTGGGAACCTAAAACGTCGAGAAATGCAAAAGAATTTGGGTGTTTTTTTCTGAATGTATGAATGTAGCATCATATGACTGGGACAATGATGCTATTAAGTTTTTGTGGTTAAAGGTAGAAGGAAGTGGGGTGTCGACTTAATGAAGACTCTTTATTAGCATTTACAATTTTTCATAATAAAAATTATCTTTATCTTAAGCCTTTTGCCATTTTATAATGATTAATAATATCAAAATTTTTAAAATAAAACTTTATAACGAAGTAGCTGACCCGGCCACACGTTGTTGTGGCTCAAAATGTATCTATTATAAATGTATAACATTTCCCTTGTGGGGGGAATTTCAAAAAATCCCTTCTTAGTGTACATTCTCTTGACGTACCCTATTAAAACGCAATCAAAAACGCATCAAAACGAGTAAAATAATAAAGAAGCCGAGTTCTTCACAGTAAGCCTTAATCCTGTCCCTTTCCCCGCTGGGGAATATCGAAAAATCCCTTTTTAGTGTATATTCTGTTGACGTAACCTATTAAAACGCAATTAAAAACGCAAAAAACCGCATGTAAAATAGAATAAATAGAAGCCGAGTTCTTCACAGTAAGCCTTAATCCTGTCCCTCTTCCCGCTGGGGAATATCGAAAAATCCCTTTTTAGTGTATATTCTGTTGACGTAACCTATTAAAACGCAATTAAAAACGCAAAAAACCGCATGTAAAATAGAATAAATAGAAGCAGAGTTCTTCACATTAAGCCTTAATCCTGTCCCTTTCCCCGCTGAGGAATATCGAAAAATCCCTTTTTAGTGTATATTCTGTTGACGTACCCTATTAAAATGCAATTAAAAACGCAAAAAACCGCATGTAAAATAGAATAAATAGAAGCCGAGTTCTTCACAGTAAGCCTTAATCCTGTCCCTTTCCCCGCTGGGGAATATCGAAAAATCCCTTTTTAGTGTATATTCTGTTGACGTACCTATTAAAACGCAATTAAAAACGCAAAAAACCGCATGTAAAATAGAATAAATAGAAGCCGAGTTCTTCACAGTAAGCCTTAATCCTGTCCCTTTCCCCGCTGGGGAATATCGAAAAATCCCTTTTTAGTGTATATTCTGTTGACGTACCTATTAAAACGCAATTAAAAACGCAAAAAAACCGCATGTAAAATAGAATAAATAGAAGCCGAGTTCTTCACAGTAAGCCTTAATCCTGTCCCTTTCCCCGCTGGGGAATATCGAAAAATCCCTTTTTAGTGTATATTCTGTTGACGTACCTATTAAAACGCAATTAAAAACGCAAAAAACCGCATGTAAAATAGAATAAATAGAAGCCGAGTTCTTCACAGTAAGCCTTAATCCTGTCCCTTTCCCCGCTGGGGAATATCGAAAAATCCCTTTTTAGTGTATATTCTGTTGACGTACCTATTAAAATGCAATTAAAAACGCAAAAAACCGCATGTAAAATAGAATAAATAGAAGCAGAGTTCTTCACAGTAAGCCTTAATCCTGTCCCTTTCCCCGCTGGGGAATATCGAAAAATCCCTTTTTAGTGTATATTCTGTTGACGTAACCTATTAAAATGCAATTAAAAACGCAAAAAACCGCATGTAAAATAGAATAAATAGAAGCCGAGTTCTTCACAGTAAGCCTTAATCCTGTCCCTTTCCCCGCTGGGGAATATCGAAAAATCCCTTTTTAGTGTATATTCTGTTGACGTCACCTATTAAAACGCAATTAAAAACGCAAAAAACCGCATGTAAAATAGAATAAATAGAAGCCGAGTTCTTCACAGTAAGCCTTAATCCTGTCCCTCTTCCCCGCTGGGGAATATCGAAAAATCCCTTTTTAGTGTATATTCTGTTGACGTACCTATTAAAACGCAATTAAAAACGCAAAAAACCGCATGTAAAATAGAATAAATAGAAGCCGAGTTCTTCACAGTAAGCCTTAATCCTGTCCCTTTCCCCGCTGGGGAATATCGAAAAATCCCTTTTTAGTGTATATTCTGTTGACGTACCTATTAAAACGCAATTAAAAACGCAAAAAACCGCATGTAAAATAGAATAAATAGAAGCCGAGTTCTTCACAGTAAGCCTTAATCCTGTCCCTTTCCCCGCTGGGGAATATCGAAAAATCCCTTTTTAGTGTATATTCTGTTGACGTACCTATTAAAACGCAATTAAAAACGCAAAAAACCGCATGTAAAATAGAATAAATAGAAGCAGAGTTCTTCACAGTAAGCCTTAATCCTGTCCCTTTCCCCGCTGGGGAATATCGAAAAATCCCTTTTTAGTGTATATTCTGTTGACGTAACCTATTAAAACGCAATTAAAAACGCAAAAAACCGCATGTAAAATAGAATAAATAGAAGCCGAGTTCTTCACAGTAAGCCTTAATCCTGTCCCTTTCCCCGCTGGGGAATATCGAAAAATCCCTTTTTAGTGTATATTCTGTTGACGTACCTATTAAAACGCAATTAAAAACGCAAAAAACCGCATGTAAAATAGAATAAATAGAAGCCGAGTTCTTCACAGTAAGCCTTAATCCTGTCCCTTTCCCCGCTGGGGAATATCGAAAAATCCCTTTTTAGTGTATATTCTGTTGACGTAACCTATTAAAACGCAATTAAAAACGCAAAAAACCGCATGTAAAATAGAATAAATAGAAGCCGAGTTCTTCACAGTAAGCCTTAATCCTGTCCCTTTCCCCGCTGGGGAATATCGAAAAATCCCTTTTTAGTGTATATTCTGTTGACGTACCTATTAAAACGCAATTAAAAACGCAAAAAACCGCATGTAAAATAGAATAAATAGAAGCCGAGTTCTTCACAGTAAGCCTTAATCCTGTCCCTTTCCCCGCTGGGGAATATCGAAAAATCCCTTTTTAGTGTATATTCTGTTGACGTACCTATTAAAACGCAATTAAAAACGCAAAAAACCGCATGTAAAATAGAATAAATAGAAGCCGAGTTCTTCACAGTAAGCCTTAATCCTGTCCCTTTCCCCGCTGGGGAATATCGAAAAATCCCTTTTTAGTGTATATTCTGTTGACGTAACCTATTAAAACGCAATTAAAAACGCAAAAAACCGCATGTAAAATAGAATAAATAGAAGCCGAGTTCTTCACAGTAAGCCTTAATCCTGTCCCTTTCCCCGCTGGGGAATATCGAAAAATCCCTTTTTAGTGTATATTCTGTTGACGTAACCTATTAAAACGCAATTAAAAACGCAAAAAACCGCATGTAAAATAGAATAAATAGAAGCCGAGTTCTTCACAGTAAGCCTTAATCCTGTCCCTTTCCCCGCTGGGGAATATCGAAAAATCCCTTTTTAGTGTATATTCTGTTGACGTACCTATTAAAACGCAATTAAAAACGCAAAAAACCGCATGTAAAATAGAATAAATAGAAGCCGAGTTCTTCACAGTAAGCCTTAATCCTGTCCCTTTCCCCGCTGGGGAATATCGAAAAATCCCTTTTTAGTGTATATTCTGTTGACGTAACCTATTAAAACGCAATTAAAAACGCAAAAAACCGCATGTAAAATAGAATAAATAGAAGCAGAGTTCTTCACAGTAAGCCTTAATCCTGTCCCTCTCCCCGCTGGGGAATATCGAAAAATCCCTTTTTAGTGTATATTCTGTTGACGTACCTATTAAAACGCAATTAAAAACGCAAAAAACCGCATGTAAAATAGAATAAATAGAAGCCGAGTTCTTCACAGTAAGCCTTAATCCTGTCCCTTTCCCGCTGGGGAATATCGAAAAATCCCTTTTTAGTGTATATTCTGTTGACGTAACCTATTAAAACGCAATTAAAAACGCAAAAAACCGCATGTAAAATAGAATAAATAGAAGCCGAGTTCTTCACAGTAAGCCTTAATCCTGTCCCTTTCCCCGCTGGGGAATATCGAAAAATCCCTTTTTAGTGTATATTCTGTTGACGTACCTATTAAAACGCAATTAAAAACGCAAAAAACCGCATGTAAAATAGAATAAATAGAAGCCGAGTTCTTCACAGTAAGCCTTAATCCTGTCCCTTTCCCGCTGGGGAATATCGAAAAATCCCTTTTTAGTGTATATTCTGTTGACGTAACCTATTAAAACGCAATTAAAAACGCAAAAAACCGCATGTAAAATAGAATAAATAGAAGCCGAGTTCTTCACAGTAAGCCTTAATCCTGTCCCTTTCCCCGCTGGGGAATATCGAAAAATCCCTTTTTAGTGTATATTCTGTTGACGTACCTATTAAAACGCAATTAAAAACGCAAAAAACCGCATGTAAAATAGAATAAATAGAAGCCGAGTTCTTCACAGTAAGCCTTAATCCTGTCCCTTTCCCCGCTGGGGAATATCGAAAAATCCCTTTTTAGTGTATATTCTGTTGACGTAACCTATTAAAACGCAATTAAAAACGCAAAAAACCGCATGTAAAATAGAATAAATAGAAGCAGAGTTCTTCACAGTAAGCCTTAATCCTGTCCCTTTCCCCGCTGGGGAATATCGAAAAATCCCTTTTTAGTGTATATTCTGTTGACGTACCTATTAAAACGCAATTAAAAACGCAAAAAACCGCATGTAAAATAGAATAAATAGAAGCCGAGTTCTTCACAGTAAGCCTTAATCCTGTCCCTTTCCCCGCTGGGGAATATCGAAAAATCCCTTTTTAGTGTATATTCTGTTGACGTACCTATTAAAACGCAATTAAAAACGCAAAAAACCGCATGTAAAATAGAATAAATAGAAGCCGAGTTCTTCACATTAAGCCTTAATCCTGTCCCTTTCCCCGCTGAGGAATATCGAAAAATCCCTTTTTAGTGTATATTCTGTTGACGTACCTATTAAAATGCAATTAAAAACGCAAAAAACCGCATGTAAAATAGAATAAATAGAAGCAGAGTTCTTCACATTAAGCCTTAATCCTGTCCCTTTCCCCGCTGGGGAATATCGAAAAATCCCTTTTTAGTGTATATTCTGTTGACGTACCTATTAAAATGCAATTAAAAACGCAAAAAACCGCATGTAAAATAGAATAAATAGAAGCAGAGTTCTTCACATTAAGCCTTAATCCTGTCCCTTTCCCCGCTGAGGAATATCGAAAAATCCCTTTTTAGTGTATATTCTGTTGACGTAACCTATTAAAATGCAATTAAAAACGCAAAAAACCGCATGTAAAATAGAATAAATAGAAGCAGAGTTCTTCACATTAAGCCTTAATCCTGTCCCTCTCCCCGCTGGGGAATATCGAAAAATCCCTTTTTAGTGTATATTCTGTTGACGTAACCTATTAAAATGCAATTAAAAACGCAAAAAACCGCATGTAAAATAGAATAAATAGAAGCAGAGTTCTTCACATTAAGCCTTAATCCTGTCCCTCTCCCCGCTGGGGAATATCGAAAAATCCCTTTTTAGTGTATATTCTGTTGACGTAACCTATTAAAATGCAATTAAAAACGCAAAAAACCGCATGTAAAATAGAATAAATAGAAGCCGAGTTTTTCACGGTACGCCTTAATCTCGTTCATCTCTCCCCAGTAGGGGGAATTTCGACATGTATATTATATAAAAACACGTGCGTATTCGAATGCAACGTTGTGTCAAAATTTCAAAGGAATCGGTAGGAACAAACAAACGTTATATTTTATTTATATAGATAGGTAGAAAATGATCTGCTTTAGTTCATTCTCACAGAAAAGGTATAATGCCTCACAGAAAAGCAAACTTAGGTCGTCTGAAGATAGCGTTATCTGTTGGACATAAAAGTCTTAATCCAGATATAAATATATTTTTGAAAGGAGGAAATGGTGATCTTGACATATGTCACAAACCTTCGCGGGAGTGTATTAAACAACTTCCTAAAGTTTAATGGTAATCAGATAAATGGTGTGTAATGCATGAAGGACAAACACACACACACACACACACACACACACACACACACACACAGACATACATTCGTTTTTATATATATAGATGGCGCCACACACAATTTCAACTTTTTTGCCGGTAAAGTTATGCAACTCGTCGATGGAATTTTAAAAACTTCGCGCTATTTTTTGACAAGTTGTTCTCATATTCCCCATAATACTTCGCTTAAGTGTAAGCATATTTTATTTATTTTTCTAAATAATTATATATAATTTTTCGTGAATTAAACAATAAAGTAATTTGAATCACGTGTTCTAAATATTAATCAAGATAAAACAATGCTGTAAGTTATGTAAGTTTAAATTTTTGTTACCAATTTTCTCCTGCTTAAGTTGTATTTGTCTTTGTTTTAGTGAGTTTATTTTTTTAATAATTGACATAATTATAATATAATTACTGTGTTACAGAATAAAATATTCGTTTGTAGGGTCGGTCTCTCCCCCATTGTGGGCCTGTCCGAAACCATAGTGAACTTGATAAAAAGGCCCTCTTAGGCCCAGGGGCTAAAAGAATAAAGAAAACTCTTCAGTCATTTAATAACTTCTCACCATCTAGCTTCCATTGTGGTCCTGAATGGCAGGGAAAAAGCCTTTTTAGTCGTGCATGTTTTTGTAAATGCCTTAAACCTCTAAAAAAGTTTTATGTTTATTGTAGAATTTTAAGTACTGTACATTATACATAAGAATGATATTTACATTATTAAGAAAATGATTTAATTTTATATTTAAAATTTAAGAATATAAAAGTAATGTAATTTTATCATATTAAAACTCTTTAAATTTCGAGTTTAAACATTAAATAATAATAAAAAAAATTAAAATATTTTTTATATTTTTAAATATTAAATAGTTGTTTTGTTTAATATCAGATGGCAGCATAATCAGCACAACCGGCGATTTGCTTCTTTTTCACCCCTCCGAGCTTTTCTGTCATTAATATATCCCACGATAAAGGAGTTTTAATTGAATAATGTAATCAATTCTCTGAAAATATTTTATTAAGTTTATTTTTATTTTTCCAATTGTTAGATAACAGAGAGAAAGTATGGCGATAGGTGAAAAGAAGACTCCCAAGTTTTTACATTTTTGGTTACCGTAGGCCTTCAAACTCCGAGAAATGAGAAAAAAAGTTGGTTTTTACCTGTAATTATGGATGGAGTGTGTGTGGAATAATACGATTTTTTAATGAAATGAACCTTTTATTTCGAAATGTTTCCCTTTAAAAATGTTCTATTGTAAACAGGTACTTGCTTCTCTGGTATGTAGAGCCTAACTATTCACAATTTCACAATTTTCACAGCTTGTTCAATTGACATGTCTTAATTTAACCTCGAAATAATTCTATTGAATTCAATAAACATTTCATTCATATCTGATGAATAATTCTCTGAATTTAACAAGAGATATAATTCCTTTGAAGGAAGAACTTCAAAGTACTAAGTAATTATATTTATGATATGCTTACTTGGTAATGTGTTAAATATTAATTTTAGATTATAATTTTTATAAAATATGTTTGTTTATTAAATTATTATATGAAACTAGCAGATGAGCCCGGTGTTGCTCGGGCAAAATAATTATACGTAATATAGCAGATTTAGGCAAAATTTTAAAAAAATTACTTTATTCGTATAAATGTAAATAACATTTTAAATGACAAATTGAAATTACATCTGAACATTTAAATTTCTTCGAATTATTAAAATTATATAAAGTAAATAATAAAGTATTTTACGTAATTGTACTATCAAAGAGCACACGAAAATTTAAATTTTCTTTTTACACAGTTTGTTTCTTTGTATACAATCTTTACTTTATTAATATTAATTTGACAATTATGAGCATTACAATGCAAAAATACCGCTAAGCTCCTATCCAAAAAATAGGTGTCTGAACTAATGAAAATAGGTAATATTAATAAAAAACATCCGTTGGAAGAAGGAGTGGTGTACAGATTACATTGCACGTGTGGAATTCCAAGTTTTTACGTTGGAGAAACAAAACGGAAGTTGAAGGTTAGACTATCGGAACATCTTGCTGCGATACGACTAAAAGTTAGTACTTCACCGATACTTTTGCATTTTAATGCTCATAATTGTTAAATTAATATTAATAAAGTAAAGATTGTATACAAAGAAACAAACTCTGTAAAAAGAAAATTTAAAGAACACTTTGCAATTGTTATGCAAAGTAACTCCGTAATTTGAATAATGGCGTGCTGCCAGCGGAATGCTGGGTAAACCTTGCCGGGTATAAAAGTTGTAAACACGAGATAGGAGATGGTAATGGAAATTTGTCATTGTTGGCTTTGAATTAGGCCTATAATTTGTATTTGCAAGCCCTACCGAGGAGGCCGGAAAAACTGGCGAAATGCATTTAGGGATAAATATCATGTAATAAAAAAAAGTATTTTCTCTCTACGAAAAAACTTGTTTGACTTTTTAACCTTTTAAAAATTCTATTTCATTTTTTTAAAAATGGTTTAGAGTTAAATTATTTTTTAGCCCTGTATAAGTCAGGAAAGAAAGAGAATTTAAATTTTTGTGTACTCTTTGATAGTGCAATTACGTAAGATTGAAACATTCTGACTCCATTGCTTTTAATATTTTTTTTTATTTTTATAATAACAAAGTTCATTTTAAAATGACCTCGATAACCTGTGGCGTAGATATTCCTTATGCGAGAGATATTCGAATATTATAAAAGCGGCTTATTTCGATATTTAATGGCTATTTATTTGGAATTTTTATGGTAAAAACAAGTGTCACAGTTTATAAACAATAAAATGCAGCAAAAAAGGATCCGCTAAGGCGTAAAAGGGATCTGCTGTGTAGAAATGTATAGTGATACTTTATTTTTTTAATGTACAGACAAGCTTAAACTGTGACCCTTTGATGACAAATTCTATGTTTCAGTAACTGCTTGCTATGACAGACTTAACAACATATTCTTAGTATTGTAATCTATTACTTCTCGAAAGTCTTGTTTTAATTTGTAATGCATACAAATTAAGTCGAAAGTACAGTACATTGGAGTATATATTAATTTTACATTACTTATTTGTTATAATTAAAATGATAAAATTACATAACATAAATTACACGATATCAAAGTTTGTTTTAAGAACGACATTGATAACCTCAGATTCTGATTTTTATCTAACATCGTACATATTTTAAAACGTAAAACCCCTGACTTGTATTTTAGTTTAGAACAGAGAACAAAAATGTGGTTTGCTGTGTTATGTGCATTTCTTTCTTTGACACTTGTAGAGAATTCTCAACTCAAGATACACTTTTCTCGCTCCAGCTCCAAAAACTACCCACGTCTTCGTCTCAATCAACAGTTTCCATCTCTAAGTGAGTTCACGATTTGTTCGTGGATCAAACCGCACACAATTCAAAGGGAATTTTCCACATTTTTTTCCTACGCGACCACTCGATCCAACAATGAATTTGCTGTGAGCCTTTCAAACAGACATGGAAATGTCAAAGTAGGTGTCAATATCGCAACCAGTTATATGGAAATGACGTGCCCAAATGGAGTATGGAGAGTGGGTGAATGGTACCACCTTTGCGTTTCATGGTTTAGCACAAACGGAAATCTGCAAGTATACAGGAATGGACATCGGTGTTATAACAATACCATTAATGGAATTTTCGCTGAAGGCAACCTTGTTAAAGGAGGAGGTGTATTTGTTGTCGGGCAGGATCAAGATGATCTTGATACTAAATACGAAGCTGATCAAGCGTGGATTGGTGATATAGCGGACATAAATATGTGGGACGAAGTTCTAACAGAAAGACAAATGATAGAAGCGGGTAAATGTCAGGGAAAAAGGAAGAAAGGAAATATTATTGGTGGATTGACAACCTCCATGACAGCTTTAGGTATTTCTTTATCGGAAACTGAACTCTGTCTGCCTTAATTAGAAACTGATGAGTTATTAGGAAAGAAGACAAGACTACTATGAAGAATATGAATTTAGGTTAAATAGGTATTAAAATATCGTATATAAAACTTTCTATTAAGCAATTTTTCTTGATAAAATTTCATTTTATTAATTTACAAGCTTATGTTGAGAGTTTACCCATGCTTTATAACATGTTTTACTCGTTGCTGAATTGTTTAAAATTATATGCAAAAACAGAACAAAAATGTAATGTTCAAATATTTTCTCTTTTCTTCGTTATAAATAATTAGAGTAGCTTCAAAAATCCAGATTCGGCCGCCGAAAAATAGATATTAACCCTTTGAATGTAATTTCTCGTTGATATTTTTTTGGCCTTGATTTGTTTATGTTCTAATAAACATTCAGAATTTGTAATTTTTTAATTTTGAAATTATGATTAGTGTAGTTTATATAGTGGTTGTGTAAATTGTATTTTGAATCCGTAAGTATTGCTGTGAAATATTGGCTTGAAGTTAAATCATCCAAATTTGAATTGCTGTGTATTTGGAATTTACAGTACTTGTTTGTTTGTTTATTAAGTTACGACAACGCAACACTTAGGCGATTTACCTAGGGAAATGTATAGATACAGTATTGAAGGCTTAGGTCCCAGAGGTCCGATTATATACGAACTTCCGGTTCACTCCGGAAGTCACGTCATTTCAATTCAAAAATTTTCTCATGAACGAAGTTAGATGATTCCATTCTTAACAGGATTTTTCCTCCATAATAATTTGAATTATATTAAAGTTTTAAAATTTAAATTCTTACTTAAAGAAAAAAATGACAGATCATGATTAAGAATTTAGTTTCTATTACGCTACAAAGTTCTCTATATACGATTTATGTTATACATTTACATACATCTACATACATTGGAGTTCTACGTAATTGAGAAAACACCAAGAGTGCTTCTCACTCTTCAAAAAGTTGAGCAATTTTCTTTTGTATATATGGATGTTAGTGTGAGGGGAGGCACGATTTTTTTTTACCCACTTTGAAGCTTAATAACGGCTGTGCCTTTTGCTGAAAGTTTCTGAAATTTTGCAGGGAGAATTAGGGGAATTGAGGCCATTAAATTAAGGTCGAGGGGATGGGGAGTTAGATAAAGTCACGTGTTATATCTCGAGTGGAGTCGAACTTGCAAGTAACAGACAATTTCTATACTTTCGATAATGCAAAGAAATCTGAGAAACTTTACTTCCTTAAATAAAGAATCGCGTACTAATATGTTCGTTTTAATGGTTATGTAATGAATGATAAAACTGACTCTATGGGAATATTATTTGAAAGAGATTACTCCTTTAAAATATGACATGTACTGATTTTATACAATAAATTATTCCCCTTACGGCATATTTTACTCGTATATCAGAATGAGAATCTTCTGAAAGTATTATCAACCATCAATTCAATAGAACATAAATTTCCACTCCTGTATATTGGATATCAGTTTTTCTGCTTCATACAATTCTCACTAAATGAAAATTCCAGTACATCCTATCGAAATTATTCGATTATTGATTAATGGTAGCTGACATTCTTCTATTTATAAGTTGTTTTTTAAATAATTTATCAATTACTACGTTGGCTCGCGATTGCAATGATTTATATGCTAACGTTTAAGCATCATAGAAAGATCATTCTAAATACTGAAAGCTTCTATGATATTCACCACATCTATACTCATTCAATCGATAAGTATATTGCGGATAAAACAGCCATGAATGTGAGAAAAATTTACTTATATCGTTCTTGCATAGAGTAAAGTAGAGTAAAGAACTTAAACACTTTTTCTGCACTTTCGCACCTTGAAGAAATGTTTGAGTTTCCTAAAATAAATTAGAAAGATTTTTCAATTTGAGTTAAAAACAACTTTTGAAAATTCTAATTGTGAGTTTATTCAAACGTATGGCATTTGATTTAGAAGAGTAAATTTAGGAATTTAGCCAAAGTTTTGCCCAGGAAGGTTTTTAAAATGAACCACAAGGTTAATTTATAGCATTACGCATTTAATTTTCTAACCCACAAATTCAGCTTTTCTAGCTTTTATGGCTGCAAAGATTTTGATAGTTACATTTATATAAATCTTTTCTGCAATGTCGCTCTCTACAAAAAGAATTGTCATGTTTGCTCTCAGATGAACTTTAGGTAAGATTCCTCTGATACAATGGAAAGAGTTAGCAAAATTCTTATAGCTATAAGTACTTGTAATTTGGGGAAAACTTTCATATATCTGTGTCGGATAATATAAGAGACTTGGCTGGAACAGAAAGCCTGATCTTATCTTGTAATCTTATTGAACAGTAAAAATTTCATGGGTGAAAGTATTTTTCAAATCTGAGTACAGTAGAGAGTCGTTAATCGGAATCAATTGGGGACTGGGGTTGTTCAGATTAGTGATTTGTTCCGATTACCGATTATGTACGAAAAACTATATTAACCTGTCCGATGTTCAAATTTTTCTCCGTTGCGTGTCGCTTCGTGTTAAATTTTCGTCGATTTTAAGCCTAACGAAAATTTTTATAATAATAATCGAGGCTATTGTATCGTTAAAAATTATTTCTTCATTTTGTACAAACAAAATAAATATATTGAAGAATATAAAAACATGAAAATTATACTTTAGAAGTAAATCTAGTATCAAAAACGTTCGATTCAGCACGACACAGTCCGACTGAAAATCGTTCCTATTACCGGCGATTCCGATTACCGGGGTTCCGATTTACGACTCTCTACTGTATTTCTGAATAGAAGATACTTTATAAAAATTTAACTGTTTGATAGTAGATTGCAATGCATCAAATCAAGTTTTATGCGGAAAAATATTTTTAAAAATTACTATACTATTCTGATGATTTTAGTGTAATCTTCGGACATAGTGCTGCTAGTATCTGGAAAATGAATGAACTTAGATCAACGAATAGAATCTCTAGCAAATTTACTACAATTGTGTAGAAAACATTGTGTTAAGAGTAATATATTTAAATTATAATATTTATTTTATAATTACGAGAATTGATTAAAAATAAAAAAATAAACACACATGGTACTGGAATTGAACTAATCAATTTTCTCGAATTAATCTGAGTAAATTAATATAGATTTAAATTAAGGAGTAATTAGAATTTTAAATTAAAATTTTCGATTCATTTCTATTCATTTTATCGTCGTTAACTTTTAACAATTTCTACTAATTTCATTCAATGTGTACAGTACAAGAGATTGATTGTATTTTAATTTGTAATTAGTGTTATATCTTTTTATTTTATAAATCATTCGCGTGAAGTCTTAAATAAAACTGTTTATTTAATTATAAAATTTGGTAAATTTAGGTATTTTAGAATTACATTTTATTCTGTATGTCTGTCTGCCTGTCTTTCCTTAATTTCGAGAATGGAGTTAGGTAGATGAAAGTCCAGATGAGATATGGGGAAAAGCTTAAGAACAGGAGGCCCGGAAGAACTTCCGGTCTAGAGCGGAAATCACGTTATTTGAACTCTATTGCTGACGGAAAAGTATGATGTACAGGGGCAAGCACCACTAATGTGAGGTGGAGAGCATATATTTTAAATAAAATAAATTAAAAATATGATGAAAAATTGCAGACCGGCATTATGACGATGTCACAATAAATAATTGCTCGTTACACTATATTTTTAAAATCTTTAATCACTATTTCCTTTCACTAATAATTTTAAAAATATTAAACCTCCGAACAGCGGCCACTGATGAAAACATAAAAATGGCCGTTGTTTGGAGGTTGTTTTGTACGAATTTTGTTCAAAACAAAGTTTCTAAAAAAAATGGGCGCTGTTTAGCGACGTCCGTTGTTGGGAGGTGGACTTAATCGGAGGTTTGACTATATTAATAATTGACTGAACAAAAAGAAATTCTTAAACATTCAATTAAATAATTAAATAATTTTATAGCAAAATAATTTATACATATTTTAATTTAATATTTACACATTTAAAATTTATTAAGTATTGAAGCCTTTAAAAAAGTATTTTCTTCCAATATCACCATTAGGTTGAGGTAAATATCTTTATAATTTCCAATGTCCAAAAATAGTTGAGTTTGCCAATTTTAAAATGAAAAGAAGATTTATAAATTTACACAATATCTTAAAAAAATTTTTAAAAAGTGAAATGCTGAAGAGATTTATTTTTTAAATCTAAAAACTAAACAATGCACTTTGTCGTAGGAGTAAAGCCATTTTTGAAAGGAATAATGTATTTATTGTCATTTATTTGATATATTTTCTATATTACATGTAGAAAATATGTCGATTTTCTATATTATTCATTCAAAATTTCAATTTTCTATTCATATTTTATTTTATTCCATATAAAATTACTGTAGTTATGCATAATTTTATTTTCCTGGCAACAGAGGGGAAAATATCCCGACCGGTCAAAAAATGACCCCCAAGATTTTTTACATTTTTGGATTCAGTGGACCTTAAAATGGGTCTACTGAATCCTGTATGTGTATGGATGTTATAGTGTGTATGGAGGCATCATATTGTTCACCCTCTTTCAAGCTTGATAACTGCTCTCCCTTTTGTCGAAAATTTCTGAAATTTTGCAGGGAGGTTTGTGTATTAAGGACATTTATGTTATTAAATTTTAGCTGTTGAATGTTAAGAGGATTGAGAGATAGAGGGGAGGGGGTACATGTGACGTATCTGGAGTGAGGACTTAATGAGGTTTTACTCGTTATTAGCATTTACAATTTTTTATAAAACTCGTCTCTACCCTCGAAATTGAGCTTTTTGCCACTTTATAATAATTAATGATATAAACTGTTTTTAAAATAAAATATGATAACAGATGGCGCCGCACATAATTTTAAATGTTTTTGCTGGGAAAGTTATGCAACTCGTCGCTAGATTTTTTTTTATATTATGGTGTCAGGAGTGAACGAAAACGTTAAAAATATTTTGCTTATAATAAATGAAAATGGAATGAAGATAATATATATATGTATTTATAATTTAAAATAATTTAAAATCCGAAGTATCAAACACAAATTCGTGTTAATAACAACCACTTGGCTTTTTTCCACCTTTATTTAGTTGAGATTAGATTGATAAATACATGGGAAACACAAATAGAAAAATCAACCTATGAAAAACAAATCCAGGAAATAAAAAACCAAGATATAAAATACAAAAGTTTCCCATACATAAAAGGACTGTATGAAGAAATAAACAAAGAAATGAGAAAAATAAATATAAAGTTGGCACCAAAATATCAAAAATTGCAATCACGAATAATAAATAAGGGAAAAAAACAACCTGATGAAAACATCGAAGAATCCAAAAACGTTGTTTATGAAATACCATGTACTTGCAAAGACCCACATACCTACATCGGAGAAACAAAACGGAAATTAAAAATACGAATAAAAGAACATATAGCTGATATGAAGCACCAAAGGATGCAATCCGTTTTCCACGACCACTGCTTAATAACTAATTGTAATATTGATAAGGACAACACCAAAATTTTGTATAAAGAAAAAGACATATATAATAGAAAGTTTAAAGAAAGTTTTGCTATAATTAACTCAGAAAATTGTATAAATAAAAATACAAGTATAAATATTAACAAAAACTGGTTAAATATATTATAAATTTTAATATTTAGTTAAAAATACAATAAATCTTAATATTTTACCAAAAATACCACTAGGGGGCTTACTTTGTTTCAACCCCCTACATGTAGTTATGCAAATTTTAAATGTCACACAACCTAAACAACGTTCAACAGGGGAAAGTTCAGACTAAAACTTATACCCAAAGTTTGTCTACAAATTTGTCTTTAAAGAAATTTTCTGGATTCTGTTTCAACATAAACGAGCCAAAAGTGCTCGAACGACCTTTGAAAATGTACTGTGTATTAACCATCTCTACTAAGAAGTACAAGAGAACAACAAAGTAAGAACTTGTCCCAGTTTTATTCACAGTTAATTTAAATTTATTGTTATATTAAATAGTTGTACTTTTTAACTCAAAATAGATGTACAAGAATTTTATAACTTTTATCCTCGAGTTTGTAATGTCCAAACTTACCGTGTACAAGTGCCATACTGGGGGAAGAACTGGTATGTTATATACGTTTAAATGTTTATATAACTTGTCGGTAAAAACGCTGTATACATTATTTTATATTATTTTAGTTGACTGATGAGGGGCATAAGGCCCGAAACGTGTACCGTATCAACTAAATAAAGGTGGAAAAAAGCCAAGTGGTTGTTATTAACACGAATTTGTGTTTGATACTTCGAAGAATAATACAACACGGTTTCACAAAAATCATAATTTAAAATGTTAATTGTCAATATAAGTGCAGATTTTAAATTTAAGTAAGGTTGTGAGATAAGTATGTGATAAATGTTAAAGATTATAATATAAATATTCGAAAAATATGAATGGGTTAATTAACTTTTTTATTATTTAATAAAAAAGTTTCTGTACATATTTTTTAAAGCATGAATTTGTTAAAAGTTGCAAGTTTTAATGAATTCTGTGTTAGTTCTAAGCGCTCATAAATTACAAATGGATACACTTGCTAATTTATATATCGTGTTTCTAAATGTTATTATACAATAAATACAAGCTTATGATATAATTTAGACATTATAATAGGTTTTAATAGAAATTAATGAAATTTGAATAAATGGAGAAGAATTAAAGATTAATTCAATTAATGTTACTAATACACGAAACTGTTGATTAAATTCATAATCTTAATTGGGAAATTTTAATTTAAATACTGTAACCTTGAATATATATATTTTTTTATTTGAAATTATTATGATATAATTGATTTACTAGCTGCATGTGCCCGGAGTTGCTTGCTTTTTAGGGTGTGAGGTTGGGCTGGGAGAGGTTAATAAAAACACAGGTCTAAGTAGGGTTTATCAAACGGGATTCCGGGATCCCGGTTGTTTTTTTAACCCGGGAAATCCCGCAAATTTCTTAAAAATTCTCTTTTTTCTTATTTTACGTTAAGGTTGAGGAAATTTTGCAAATAGAAAGTATAATTAACTCATAAACTGTCAGAATACATTTGTATTTATTAATTTTAAACCTACTTATTAGTTTTTTTCAAATTTTTGCTCGTTATGGCACGTCACAAATGTTCAATAATCAATACGTAGCTTATTTGTGGCAGGACTCTCAAAATTCTTTACCAGTAATATCTGGAATAATTGTGCTTATGCTGTCTTAATTTTTAACCATGCCCAGTAGCTTCAATGACTGCGTAACGCCAAGTTGTGCAAATTGGGCAAGGATATAAACGAGTACGAAGTCAGCGAGTATGAGATTTTTCTTCATAATCTGACTATTAAAGACAAACGAACTGCCGAATTATTGGGCTATGATGTTTCTATTAAAGTAGTCGAGGTAGACAAATCAAGAATACTAGGGAACAAAAGAAGTACTGCAATCTCAAAAACGAACTAGAAATCTTTCAGGATACAGGTAAAAAACACAATATTTGTCTACTCTTAAATGCATTAAACACGATTCCAATCACATCAATTGAATCGGAAATGGCATTCCCGGTAGCAAGACTTTTCATTACTAAAATAAGAATTAGATTGAGTGATCGGAGTATTGACCATCTTTGCTTTTTAAAATCTTATAAAAATTTACAATATTTTGTATTATATTTTATTTAAAAAATCAAAAATTACCTTCTAAGTTAGAAGTTTGATCTAAATTTATTTTTCTTTAAATTTTCAACTCAATTCAAAGTCATTTTTTGTTGTTGTATGCAGTTTCCAGCAAACTTTAATAAATTTTTTCTATTTGTGAAAATTTCTACGTAATTCAAAGGTAATTTTTAATATATATCTTACACAGCATTATTAATATGATTTTGGAGGTTGCAGAACGTATAATTATTTTTCGTTTTTTAAAGTAATTTAATATCGTTTGATTTCATGATATTTTGTATATCTTAAAAATAATTTTGTCCCGGATCCCGGGAAACAGTTCAGTTTTATCCCGGAATCCCGGGACAAGCAAAAGACCGGGTAATGAGAAACCTTAGGTCTAAGTAACTTAAATGTACATTTATTGACTCGAGGATTTACAATATAAAACTGCAATACACAAAACAATTGCTCGAGTTAAAGTTAAGATGGAGTGGGCTTTAGGGGTGTTTTGGGGTGAGACTTCGAAGTGCGAATATGTTAAACGAAATAGCATGTTTTACCTAATAAAGATACATAATAAGTTAAGTTAAGCTTCAGTGGTGGTAGGGGGTAGGGACCTCACAGCATTTTTTACAGGGTGTCAAAGAACATTCATGCTAAATACTGTCCGGATACGTTGAATGGTATAGGATCCTTTACCTAACAAACATAGATACTTACATACTTTGACTTTTATATATATATTTCTTCGTGTTTTATAGTAGAAATAATTATAAACTTACTTAAATTCCTAATAAAAAGTTTAGGACAGCTTGAAGCTTCATAAAATATTCAGCTGTATGAATATATAGCAAACACTAGAGATAACAATACATGTATTAAGAAGATTGTACTTGTGTGTAAGCGGCTTAAGTGATTATATATGAATCTTGAAAGGTGATTACTGGCTTCCGGATTACAGATTTTCTTTCGTGATGTTTCTCGTGTTGTAGTGAAAGTTGACATCTTTATCTAATTCCTGTAAACATTAATATATTTTATATATTAGGCTAAATATTTTATAGGGTATAGAATATTTAAAATAAAAATAATGGAAATTTATAATCTTTTAATTACTATTATATGATTTAATGTAAACTTCTCTGCATTAAACAATGCATAGAAGAGTGCTAAATGATGTAAATAATTACTCATACAAGAATACTCTGTTAGTAAACAAGATTTTGATAAATTAATTAAGGTAATATTCCTTGTATAATATCAGTTAATTTTATTATATTTAAAATATATTATAGGTCTTAAAGATTTAGATTAAGTGGCTACCTTTTATAATTTGTGACAGGTTCATCATCAACAATTGCTTTGTGCTTTAAGCTTTTCCATATATTCTATCTTTATGCTGAATAATGTGCATAATAAAATACAGTAAAACCTGTCTGAAACGGACTCTTACAAAATGAAAACCTGTTTAAACGGAAAATAAATCTCGAAATGGAACGATTCTCTTTGTATATTATTATTATACGCTGGAAACACGAGTACTTTCTGAACTTTATTATTTAAAGTATATATATATTATATATTACGTGTTTTTATTAATTTTGTATATATATATATATATATACAGTGGTGATATTTGAAATAGTTAACAAAGGGTTCGCTAGCAGAAAATTTTTCCCTGACAATCACCGACAAACGAAATGGAAGTTTTGGCTAGAAATAAATACAATTCTTGCGATATATCTAATAATTTGGAACGTAACAAGCCCTGGGCGAAGACCAGGTAACAATAGTATATTAGTGCTTTTTTTTTTTAGGCAGAGAAATTTTTCACCCCGAATGGCACTGCTGATAATAGACAGATGTCATCATCTCTCGAAATACAATATCCTTTTTATTTCGCTGTCCATAGCCCGACACGTGTTCCACAGCCATCTTGTATTATCTCGCGCGCGTGAGATTGTGGGATCTCTCTTATGACTGGATCTATTAAACCTCGTTTCGGTCGAGAGAGATCGCACCAAGACATAGTCCCCGACCTCGCTCACAATCTAGATTGAAATGCTCGGTGCGAACGGGGTATAAGGCTCTAGTTTAGTAGTATTACAGAGTATAATACGTATATTTTAATATATTAAAAAAAAAAAAAAAAACACCGAGAAATGTTCCGTGTGTTTAACAAGGTTCGGAAAACTGAAAATTTTAACAACGGGTTCGGGCGAACCTGTGCGAACCCGCTGAATATCACCACTGTGTATATATATATATATATATATATATATATATACACAAAAATTAATAAAAAAACGTATTCAATTTAAATAGTAAAGCGACTTTTGGCCCACCCTGTAGGAAAATACAGGAGGTCAGCATAAAACATTTTCCCCGCACCTCACATTTATGAGTGCTTTTTCTCCTTTTCATTTTTGACTCTGTCTTATAGGCGCTAAGAGGATCTTTTTCCCACATTTGTCATGGGTTCGACCAGGCTCATAATGGGCTAGCCTGGTAACGAGGACAGTCCATTCCCTGAAAAATTCCTGGGACGTCGCTCGTTCGGATTCTGTTCCTGGACTCCAAAGTAGTAGGCTGACACTTAACTTTCTCGACCATTTGACCGTCTTATGGGACCTCAAAAATTTTCTTTACAAATTAAACATACAGCAGAGCATCGATTAACCGACTTATCGGTTAACCGACCGCGTTCTAGTCGGCAAATTCAAATGTCCGCTAGTGATGTGGCGCTACAATATTTGGTTATGTCTTGGCTACTTTAATATTATTTTTGTTAAATTTTTGCATGTTTTAACTGGCAGCACTGGCTCGACCATGAAAGAGAAGCTAGTATTTAAACCAGGCCTAATACACTATACTAATAATGTATTTTTTGACACTTTTCGGTTATCCGACTTTTCAGTTATCCGACCAACCCCAGTCCCCAACTAAGTCGGATAATCGATGCTCTACTTTATTACTACAGGTATACCTCGTCTTAGGTCGGTAATTGGTTCCAGGAGAGGCGACGTAAGGCCGCGACTCCACTAGCCGTAAAAGAGCCGTAAAACCCCTCACCGTAAAAGCTTTTAATCACGTGACCATGATATTTTACGCCTGAGCAGGTCGTAAAATCAACGTAAAAGCGAGTTGAACACTGCTCAACTCGCTTTTACGTTGGTTTTACGACCTGCACGGGCGTAAAAGCTTTTACGGTGAGGGGTTTTACGGCCCTTTTACGGCTAGTGGAGTCGCGGCCTAAGTCGAAAAACGACGTAAGTCGAATTTACTTGTGTAGTTACGACGTAAGTTGTAGTTTCGACTTACGTCGTAACTAAACGCCAATAATGGAGGAAACGCCAATAATGAGCACTTAAAGACCGCTAAATAAGATGACAACACAGAAACACAGATGTTTTCATGTTTTGTTCTCTAGGATTTATGATGATTATATTAACATGTACTGTAAATGTACATATTTTAATATGATTTTATGTGCTTTCAACGCTTTTCTAGTGATATTACGACTTCAATGTTTGTGGCGGACGGATTTAAAGTCGAATAAACTGACTTAAACTTGATTTTTATTTTTCCATATACTTTTTTGACAAACGACGTATAATCGGGAACGACGTAACTCGAGAGCGACTTAACTCGAGGTATACCTGTATTTGTAAAAAATATAAAAATCGTCGTTCTAATATGTTAGGAGCCTAAAAGAATAATAATAAAATAAATGCCTGTGTATCGATATCGGGAAGGCCCTTTCTAATCTTTCACATATTAATTTCTGTGAATATATGTATATTTAAATTACAGTATTCAATAAATATTATTAAATTTATTAATGTTTTCTACCTAAAAAAATCTTTTAGCTTTTATCTTTACTATTAAATTACTATTTATTTTTTAATTAATAAATTTTCTCTTCGATAAATTTCTTAAACTAATTTTATTTTTATATCGATTTAATTAAATAAATCTCAGATTAAATTAATTATTATTTCAGATAATTAGATTAATTCATTCTGCAACAAAAATATAAGTACAAAAAGTAAACAAGCGCCAGTAAAATACAGCAAATCTCATTAATTCTGCCAAGGTTGTCAAATTCGCTCGGAGAAATTAAAATAAATAACTTAGATACGTAATGTTATTTATTTACTTTTTAGTTAAATAATTTTTATTTTTATAATAAATAAACTAGAAAAGAAAGTTCATTTTCATCATTAAAATAATTTAGAAATTAATAATTTACATATAAACTCGACATAGTATAAGAATTTGTAAATCAAATAGTAATTAACATATTTATTTTTAGTTATCATACAGGGTGGTTCAAAAGTTAGTTTACCATTTAAAGACTAAATCGGTATATCTATATATATAATCGAGACGAGTTGATAATAATAATAATAGTAATAATAAGAAACATCACAATTACATAAAGCAGTAACTCTAGCAGACTCGAATAACACACCATTAAACTTACACTCACATCATATGGACACAACACAACATATAAAAAGCATAGACACCATTAAGCAATCGTGGGCTCGAAAGGCACTCCATGGCAAGCATCCTTATGATCTGGCCCAGGATTTTGTTGACAAAACTGCGTCAAACAGCTGGTTAGCTCGGGGATTCCTCTTTGGGGAGACGGAAGGATTCATGATTGCCATACAGGATCAGGTCATAAATACTAAAAACTACAGAAAACACATACTCAAAGATGCAACACTCACAAATGACACATGCAGAAAATGTCACATCATGCCAGAAACTATACAACACATCACCTCTGGTTGCAAGCGCTTGGCACAGACAGATTATTTACACAGACATAATCAAGTAGCAAATATAATACGCCAAGAGCTTGCAAAGAAACACAAATTAGTAGACATCCACAAACCATACTACAAATACATCCCACAGACAGTATTGGAAAACAACACGCACAAAATGTACTACGACAGAGCCATAATCACAGATAAAACAATTTACCACAACAGACCAGACATCACACTCATTGACAAACACAATAAAATCACATGCATTATAGACATATCCATTCCAAACACTCACAATATACAAAACACATGTACTGAAAAATTTAGCAAGTACACAGAACTCGCCCAGGAAATAAGGCATCTGTGGAGGATGGATAGGGTGCTTATTGTACCTGTTGTTCTCTCCTCTACAGGTGTCATACCCCACACACTACACAAAACCCTGGGCACATTAGAATTGAATAGAAACACATATATCACACTACAGAAGGCCACTATATTGAATACATGTGATATTGTGAGAAAATTCCTGAATACAGACACACACACTGATACACTTCTTCAATTTCTGTTTTGGTTATTATGCCTTGACTTTGGTCCGGCATAGTACACAGCCACCGGTGTTAACCGAGTATATCTCACTTAACCCAACATAATAATAATAATCAGCGCAGAGCCCAAACGGTTAAGAGTTGAAAGTTGAAATTTAGTACACAGTTAGGGTACGTCACGAGAATGCACACTAAGAAGGGATTTTTCGAAATTCCTCCCCACGGGGGAGAGGCACAGGATTAAGGCTTAACACTTCCATCAACAATGGAAGTGTTAAGTAACAATGGAAGTGTCAACAAGGGAAGTGTTACGTAACAATGAAATTGTTAAGAGAAAGCGACGTGCAAGACGCAGATGCAGTTTTTTTTCGTTTTTGCGGGAAATAGAACATATTTTTAGACCCATCTAAAAATTCTCTAATTAGTCTGGAAACAGGGGGACCCAATTCTTGCATTCTGTGAAAACGGGTAAGGTTGACTATAACGTAATAATCTTAATCTTCGCTATCGTTACTTTTGCCCGAGCGACGCCGGGCCTACCTCCTAGTTTTTCAATAATTGCTCTTATTCAATATGTAAATACAATGTTATACACATTTTAACACATTGCTGATACTCTTACAAATATTGAGAAATTACTTTCAAACAATATTGTTATGAAACTTTTGGGTCAGTCTCTATTTCTTCTCTAATCTAAACGACACTGTTATCTATGAAATTATACTCGACTTTGATTTAAATTCCTTTACTTCTTTATTATTTCAATCTACTTCTTAGCATAGAAAAGCGAAACGAATTACTCTCTTGACAAGAGCAATATCTGCTGACAAATATTGAATTTCGAGTGTTGTTTTTATACCGTGTACACATTACTATTATATTCACATAAAAATGGAAGAGTTGATTCGCATAGTAATTACTTATTTTTGTAATTTAACTACCATTTAAAGACAAGTAGTTATCCCATCTTGCTCATTTCGAACTTATCGGTTATTTTAATAAAATATAAATTTTCGGTCTCCTTGTCGTCATCCCTTACATTGCCAGTGCTTTCGGGTTGATTTACAGTTGTCACCTTTTGTGACGTATTGCACTGATTACTCGAATTACACAAGAAAATTTATTCATATTTTCTTGTGTAATTCGAGTGTGTAAAATATAAACGAACAGTTATTTATTGTGACATCGTCATAATGCCGGGCTGCATTTTTAATCATATTTTTAATTTATTTAATTTAAAATATATGCTCTCCACCTCACGTTAGTAGTGCTTGCCCCTGTACATCATACTTTCCTGCTAGAAATAGAGTCGTGCCGGTAATCTATCTAACTCCTTTCATGGAAACATTTTGAATTAAAGTAACGCGGCGTGACTTCCGGTGCAAACTGGAAGTTCGTATATAGTTAATCGGATCTTCTGTCTCTTATCTTTCCATATCTGGTCTCAATTTTCATGTATCTAACTCCGTTCTCGAGATTAAGAAAGGACAGAAAGGGACGACAGTGGGAATTTGCAGATCTACAATTTTTTTCAAATTGCAACCCAATAAATAACGGTGCTAAAGTAAATTATCATTATCGACAGAAACGTTCGATAATGAGTGAACATTGCGATACGTCATCACAAGTAAAGAGGAAATTGAAACATGGCTTAAGAATAGAAGTTATTACTTTAACTATCCGCACATGCCTAAAACGCAACAATTTGAAAGCCCAAGAAGTCTAAATTTACCAAATTACATAAACAGAAACGTCTTAATTTTGCCAAAAGCTATAAAGACTGGACCGTAGAAAATTGAAGGAGGATTGTATGGTCAGATGAATCCAAATTTAATAGAGTACAGGTTGGCGAAAATGGGTATAGACTACATCGGTAGTTTATGAGCGAGAAGTACCAACACAATTGAAATTTGGTTGTGGTAGTCTTATGGTCTAGGGCTATATTACCTATTTTGGGCCTGGATTGCTATGTTCTATACCTAATAGAATGGATAGCGTTATTTACACTGAGATACTCAACAATCATTTGTTGTAATCTGTTGATTATTACTGCATTGATAGGTTTAATTTATCAGCATGATAATGATCCAAAACATACATCCAGGAAAGCAATGTCGTGGCTTCGGGATCAAAATATTAGACTGGTTGAGTGGTCGCCTCAATCGCCCGATCTCGACCCGATTCAACACGTATGGTCCCTTCTTAAACGTCGCTTGTTTGACTACACAGCTCTTCCCAAAAGCATCCACCAATTATGGGAACGTGTACAGGATGAGTGAAACAAAATAACATTGAATGATTGAGGGAATAATTCTATACCTGATCGCATTAGAAAGGATTTAAAGGCCAAAGGAAGCTATACTGGTTATTGAAGTGTACTTTTTTCATCAATATGATATAGATTTGTGTCTCATCAAAACCCTCCCAATGCATATGTTCTTCGTATGTTTTTATTATTAATAAAATAATTACGTTGTTCAGATAATTATATTGTAATTATATACATAAACATATAAGTATGCAAATAAATATAAAGTTATTTGTACTAAATGTGCTTTGCAACATTTTTCAGTTTTTTAAAATACTCTGCTGCATTCTTTGGAAGGATTTTGATGATATATTTTTATTATAATGAGAAGAGTAACGAGAGAGGTGTGGAGAAGGGCATTAAATGCGAAAGTGCATTAAAAACTCGTAATGGATAGTAAATAATTAGAAAAATACTAAATATTTAGCTAACATTAGTATTTAAAATTACTAAAAACACTTAATATTTTTGATTCGCCATCAGTACATCACGTACCATCCATTATTTAAAGCAATTAATGGAACTTTGTGTTTGTTTTCAAAAAGTAAATTGAAACATGAAATCGATATCGTTACTTAGTACAAACAAGAAGAAATTACATATATGTGGCTTTGAAAATTATCCAAGCATTCAGTTATAAGTAACAAAATAATAGTTTGTTTTCAAAAATAATTCAAATAAACGTATTCATGCCCATATAAAAAGTAATTGCTGTTTATCTTACCCTTAGTTTTCCAAAATAAATATTCACTAAACCGTTTTCTTTACATTTAAAAATCTAACATAATTAAAAACTTATAGTTTTAAAATGAATATGTCTTTTATATTCTAGAAGGTGTTTAGAGTATGAGTTGAATGTGCATACCTTACTTAAACGTATGCTAATCTCTTAAATATATGCATCTCTGATTAGATTAGAGTTTAGTATACATTTATTGTAAGATAATTATAGAGAAATATCCCTGAAATTAAGTAGATATTTGACTATTTTCACTCTTCTAAATAGAATATATCTTTCTATAAATTGTTTTTTGTTTTATATTTTTCACCGCTTTAATGAAAAATTTTGCAATAAAGACTTTTAAGTTAAATTCACTAATTTATTTATAATGTCTTACGCCAGAGATGCCGTTAAATATGGAGAATTTGGAGTTATATTAATTCAACGTATATGTCTGTCCAATAAGAAGTTAATCTAAAAATTTAATTTGGAGACTTTTGTATGTGCTTAAAGAGCTGAAAAAGTTATGAAAAAATAAAAGAAGTATATATAAGTTTAGTTCTTCGGATATGACAAGCTTATAAATAGTTTTAAAGGCAAAAAACATTACATTTAATGTCGAGATTATCATAATAATCTATCATCTGAAACAATAGAAATCCCATAAATATACAGAACAATCTGTTGTTGTATACTTAAAAATTCTATCAAAGCATTGGTAAAATCATAAGATGAATACAAGATTAAGTCAGAAGATTAAAAAGTTGCTGCTCAGAATTGGATAAAGTTTGTGGAAAAGTTGAAAAATAAAAAACAAAATAAAGATATTTTATTGTTGCCTTCAAGAAAAGCAATAACATTATATTTAAAATACAGAAGTTCTCTTCCTCTATTATAATATGTGATACTGTAGAACATCTCGTTTGATTGATCTCTAGTAATATTTACACAAGTAACAGAGAAATTATCTATTCTATAAAATTTAGAAGAGATTCTTATTGTTGGAGTAACTTTTCTATTAAGAGTAGAATAGAGTTAACATTAAATATTTATCCAATCCTTCCACCTTTCCTCTTTGCCAGATTTATTAACAATTTTAACTTTCATATTACTAACTTGTCGGAAATGATGATCATAAATTATAAAATGAAACCATACTTTTATTTATTTTAAAAATACAAATAAAACACGCTATATAATATAAATATTCGACTACCTACTTGGAATAGTTTTATTACTACATATCGTGTTACTTAAGATCATCACTAAAGAATTATAGTGTTACTTTAATGTCGGAGAAATTCGAGAAAAGTAGAATGGTAGTGGCTTACAAACAAAATAACTTAGATTGATTTTTAGCAAATTCCTTTTCTACAATTAATTATGTTTCGTCAAACACGGGACGTTTAATCAATATTGACATTGATCTTCTTAGTCTACAATGTTAAATGTTTAGTCGAATATCTGGAATTGAGCATGCAAATTATTGATTTTGTTTATTTAAATTTAATTAAAATTATCTTTTTATTCATTAGTCTTGGAAATTTTTTATTAAATTTATGCAAAGGCGTATACAGTAGCTCTTAATTAGTATGCTACAAACTTCCTATACTGTAAACATACGATAAAATTTCAAAAATATTTTAAAAATGCTAATTCTTTTTCTAATTTATGAAGCAATTTTAAGGTTATAAGAGATTCATTACATTCTCATTATTTATTATAAGTTAAATTAGAATTATTTAAATACAATTTGATCAGAGTCGTATCATGGACAACGGCGCGTTATAGCTTCATGTGGCCAAAGCGAAATTCAATTAGGTGGCCCCACGTACAGTATTGATGCCAGACATTTTTCTTCAAGTGTACGTTTTGGGAAAATATTTTCTTATAAAAGATTGGTTTTGGTCCCCTCTTGGTGTGGGGCCCAAGCCCTTTTTGCTCATAGGATAACGCTCCACTGATGATGGATTTCTTATTTTTCACTCTTTAGTCACTAATACGGCTTTTATTTATATCTTTTATGGGTTCAGCCAGATTCACAATGCCGATAGTTGGTAGCCAGAGACAGGCCCACCGTATACAGAACAGATCACCCATGCAAAATTTGTTGCGTGTTCGGATTCGATTCCGAAGTCTCCTAGAACGATTAATTGATGTCTTAATTGCTCCGGCCATCCGTCCGTCTGTATCTTAGATCTATAGAGTGTACTAAAGTTCAGTCACTTTGCAATTGTTTTAATCTAGTATAAACAGTTTTAAAAATAAATGTAAAAAACAATAAGACCAACGACCTCTTTATTGTAAGTTTGATGCTTTAACACGCTGTGTTACTAGTTTTTGTATTGGTTCATTGTTTGAAGAAAAATAATGATTCTACGTAATAAAAATAGTTTTCTAATGAATTTTTAGCATTCTTCTTCCGTCTTTCAATGAATTTCACATATAACCGCATTTACGCGTGAACAATGTGTTGGTCGCGTAAAATTTCACTAATAACTTCTGACTGGTGCGTCATTGAAAACATATTTTAAATAAAATTTTGCTTGTTTTTGATGTAGAATCATAATAATATGCAATAAAAGTTGAAGGTTCCCATTTAAGAAACTGAAGTTGACCCACGTTTTTCACCGATTATAGCACTATCTATGATAAAATCACTAGCTCTATCTTGTGGCCCCCTTGAAGTCTAATATTTTTGGTTCATTGCGTAAACATTCTCAATTCAAATAACATGACTTTTGGCCAAATGCGAAAGTTTATATGTAGTTAGTTGGGACCTCCTATTCTTGATATTTCCATATCTGGTCTCGTATTTTATCTACCTAACTTTGTTCTGGAGATTAAGGAAAGACAGACAGACGAACGACAATGGGAACTTATAGGTCTGCAACTTTTTCAAATTGCAATCCAGTAAGTGATGCAAATTATAATATTGTTACTATTACCACGAAGCTATCTAAATATTTTATTAAATATAAAGAAAGCATTTTTTTTCTAATTTTTATATTTAAAAGTTTCATTATGATGTCGAGCTATAATTATTAAAAAGAACCATTCAGATGAACCTTATTAATTACTCAAAACACTTAAATATACAGTAATTTAACAGGATTGCAAATTGCCGAACCGTCATACAATATTCTCATATAAACAAGCATCTACATTGCTAACTATTGAAAAAGAAAACCAATATCAAATATCAATAATATTCGAATTTCCTTGTAAAAATGAAGTATTTTTAGAACTTTGGATCTACAGCGGATTCCTACGAAGAGAATATATCATTACCTAACATTAAATGTAACCTAATTATCAATAACTGTAATATGGCCTACAATATTATATTATTGAAGTTTCTAGATATTGAAATATCAGTTTTCAATTTCTAAAAATTTAAAATAACGTTTACACTTATTTGTGTTCTCAAGGAAAAAATTAACTTCAATTGTGATAACAATCAATAGTCATTTAGGTATATGTGAAACTTTAAACAAGGAGAGAAATGGTTAAAACAATGGCACCATAAATTGGCAATTTTCGACTTCTTTACATGCTTTAATACGTCTTATAAATTCATGTACAATTAGTTTAAATTGTAAACAAAATACATATTACATCTTATTAAATTTTTTAAAACCATAGTTTCATTTCAATCATGTTAATTTTAATGGTGAAAACAAGTCATAAAAATAAATATTTACCAAACTAAATTCATATCAAGTAGATTAATTGCAATGCAAATGGATTGTAGCAGATTAAATTACTTACGAATTTTCACCATTATAAATTTTTAATGAATATCGTAACATTATTCACTTTCATATTAATACCAGGGGATCTAACATTTCGCGATGTTCCACATCTCCGTGCTGCAAATTAATCCTTTATTCTGTTTAGTTTATAATCCTGTTATATATATATAAATAATTCTGTGGATTGGAAGAATAAAGGCCAATTTCGTGGCCTTTGACATTGGCCCTTATTCTTCCAAGATACAGAATTAAAAACGTAATAAAGAATAATGGATGGTAATGTAAGCCTACTTTCATGTTTACTTCTACTTAAGCACTTCATGTTAGTGAAGGCAAAGTAAATTTATGCTGCAATGGAGTGTAATATTATTTATTGTAAATATCATTATGATCATTAATCAAACTTAACTTTAAATCTAATTAATAATCACAAATAATATTTATAATTAATTACTTAAAATGTAGGCCTTTATGTGTAATTTATCATCGAAGAAGAAAATTTTTTAGAATTAATATAAAAACTGTCAAAAGAGTGAAATTAAAACGTGATAAAAATTATAAAGTAAATTGATATCACTATATATTTTGTAATGTAAATGAACAAAATTTAAGTACTGTATTTTTAAACTCAATTATATATATATATATATATATATATAAGATGTTATTTTAAAGTGAGGATAAATTCTCTGTGCGTCACACTTAATCTTATCGTCAACTGGTTTGATGTTGATCTATTGGGAATTTGTCTGTTTGAATCTTATTATTTACTCTTTATTTACGTATACACTCAACGTTAGAACGTAATAAAATTACATCAAACTAACCAATATTTCGCTAAATATTGTAACTCTCATTTACAAATTGTTTTGAAAAGAATTTTTAAAATTCTATTTGCCCAAATGTAAACATACAAATGGAATAAACCTTAAAATGTTTTCAAATTAAATTTGATATATATTCAAATAAGAAAAAATAAAAATATGATATAAAATATTATGCAATAGAACTGATGATAGTGATAATCATACATTCCAGATAATGTTTCATTGCGTAAATCAAATGAAATCTTCTGAGAAATGAAAGCTATATTTAACAGAATACATTTCTTCAAATACTACTTACATATGTAATTTAAGTCATTTAACATATAAATTTTTAGGCAGAATTCAGAGACAATATGTTGCACATTATAACGTGTGCTTTATTCTTTCTCACGTTATCAGAATGCTCACTTCTTAAAATTCATTTTCCACGTTTGAACGAAGGTTTTCCACGTCTTCGTATGGATGGAAACTTTCCTTCTTTAACGGAATGCACGTTGTGTCTATGGATAAAACCTCATTCATTTCAGAAAGAATATTCTATGCTTTTCTCTTATGCCAAACGTTTTCAAAATGAATTTGCTGGATGCATTTCTAACATAAGTGGAAGTCTAAAGGTAGGAATCGATGTTATGAACGAATTCATTGAATTCGAATGCCCGAATATAAAATGGGAAGTTGGAGAGTGGTATCATATCTGTGCCTCTTGGTTTAGCACAAATGGACATTTGAAAGTATATACTAATGGAGAACAATGTTTCACTACTTCTCATAGCGAAGGCATTATAGGTAAAGGTGGTTACATCCACGGTGGAGGCATATTTGTCTTGGGACAAGACCAAGATGCTCTTGATGGCGGCTATGACGCTAATCAATCATGGCACGGTGATATAGTGGATTTACATATATGGGATGAAGTACTGACTGAAGAACAGATCGTAAAAACCGGTTTATGTGATCACAAGCATAAAGAAGGAAATGTTATTGCCGGAATGAAGACTCCGATGAGTGCTTTAGACGTAGTAATATCGCAAACTGAGTTATGTGAAACTTGATTACAATGAACGTAATAATTTACAAATCGTTTTATTTACTGAGAAAATTCTAAAATTAATACGTTTTCTACAGAATACTTTTAATTTTATTAAATAATATAAAATATGTGTAAAATTATGGTTAATACTATATTTTAAAATATATTATTAATAATAGGAATTGATGTATATTTTGACGAATGCTACGAAAATAAAAATAAATTTCAAAATAATTAGTAATGTTCAAAATAATCCACTCAGTCGGTTTAACGTAACACAAAATTTATATTTACAGCAAAAATGTACAAAATAATACAAATTACAGTCACAATTAAATATGCACAAACACTAATCCAACGACAACCGACTATTCCCGTACACGTTCGTCGAAAGAAACTCCTTACGACCTCCACAAACAGACTTGTAATTAACACCACCTCCGAGTCAGGAACAAGTTCGTACTAAACCCCGGAAACTACTTTATCCAGATTCCCGTAACGTCCGACGAGAGAGTTAGTTAGCACTTCGATAACCACGATCCTAATCCGATCCGATCTTCCCGATACGAGTTCACGATACGAACTTACGATACGAGCTCCCGTTCCCGCCGAAACTACGACTTAAATAGTCCCAACGTTCGAATCGTCCGCCAATCAAATTTGAAAGTTTCCACAACGGCCGACAACGGTCACTTCCCGCCGGCCAATCGTCTGTCGTCGATTTGAAACATAACGGATCTTCTAACGGTCGTTTCTAACGGCTTTTCCGTTATGAAAGTTCGTTATAATAAAACAGGGCGGAAATCGCTCGCCTAGCTATTCCAAACCCTACATAATTTGTTTTTTATCTTACATTAATTCTTTTCGTAACAATGTAAAGACTTTAAAGAAATGGATTAGATTAGATTGGATTGAGGGCAACGCCACATATGAGCAATCTGCCAAGGGGGATGCCTCCGGGAGGACTTCTTTTGGGAAATCAGAAGTAGCGCGTTATAGCGTCATGGGACCCAGTAAAATTGGAATTAGGGGCCCCGTGTACAGTGTTAACTTCAGACATTTTTCTTCTGGGGAAATTTTTTGGTGTAGAATCTCCGGTATCATCGTTTTTATGCGCTGCACCTGCACCACACCAGCAATTTAGGGTCAAATATGACGCCAAATTAAAATTTTGATATTCTTGCTACAGTAGTGAGTTTATAAAAGGTTGGCGTGGATCCCCAGGCAATTGCCTTTTTTCTCCATGGAAAACGCGTCACTGGAAACTGGCCTTTTATTTACGTGTTAGAAAATCCATAAAATGTTACCTGGCTAGCCCATCCCAACCGGTGAGACTCGAATTCGAAACCAAACACCAGTGTCCATTGCCATTAAAAAGGTCCGGCCACATCTTAATACGTAAAAAATGGAAAATGAATAATTTGTAACAGTATATTTAAGGTCTACGTCAGGAGTGTCCAACCTGTTTGTTTCTCTGGGCCACATTGGAAGAAGTCATGAAATTTTGGGCTACAAGTGTATTGTGGCCAAATCCTTAAATACAGTATACAAGTATATTTAGCGATTAACATATCTAGATTATAGTAATAAGTATTAAAACTTTATCACGAAAAAGGATATTTTAAAAAGTTACTTCTACAGACACTTTCAATTTTTGCTTAGAAATAAGTAAATTCATTTATTATAAAGGAGACAAACAAAAATTTATTTGAAAAACACAAATATTTGTTTTATTTGAGTCTCTAATTAAACCATTTTAAAGAGCATTTTTATTCAACTAATATATTTATAAATAATATGTAGCCAATGTGCCAAATGATATTCTTTACGCCAAACTAAAAAAAAGTAGCCAAATTTTGGCGCAAAGTAGCCAAATCTTGCAAATTTGGAAGGTTTGTTTGTTTGTTTAGTTATGGCAACATAAAACTTGGGAGATCTGCCTGGGCTGGGGGTGCCTTCCGGGAGGTGTTAAGGTGCCCTATTTAGGCGTTACAGACGTGGAGAAAACCCGGAAAACTCCACATGGCTAGCGCGACCGAACTCTCAGTATTTAAGGAACGAAGACCGCTTGGCCACGGTGGGCCTAACTCTGGAAGGAATACTAAAAAAAGCAGGAGTTAAGACTTAAAGGATTATAGACACAAATGCAGTGTAAGGAGAGAAAGGACAAAAGATAAAGAAATGAGAAAGATTGGAAAATTAAGGGTTAATATTTGCATAACAGATGGTCTATTTAACCTTCCTCACTACTTTTATCTTTTGACCTTTCTCTTCTTTCCCCAAATTTGGGACTATAATCCTTTGAGTCACAACTCCAGCTTTATTTAGTATTCTTTTCTCATTCATACATTTCCAAGTATTTGAAAATATTTCCTTTCCACTCAACAATAAAATATACATAAAGGTTTGTGAAACTAAATTTTTGAGTTTATATTGTTGAAATAAATAAAAAAAAAAAAAATTGTCGGTTTTGTTTACACGTTTATTATGCCGCATTGGAAATTGCCTTGGACCGCATGCGGACACCCCTGGTCTACATAAATGTGACATCCTAAAAATATAGTTTTGCTGGTATCCTCTTTGATACCAGAATATGCCAAAGCAACCAATTGTATAATTTTTCAAAAGTACAATCAGAAAAAAAAACGAATTTAATTTATCTCGATTAAGAATTTTTTATTCAATAATTATTTTTATCTCCGTTTTAACGCTCAAATAGCTTTTTTATTCTATTCCACAAATTCTATTTTATCACTTTTTCATGCTTGATGAATTGTATTTTTTTCTTATTCTATAATCTGAAGAAATGTATTCAGGTCATTGAATTAATGTTGTAATAAAGATATTATTTGACCCTCTTTCTTTAATTTATTTTTACATTTCAGTCGTTATAATATTTATATTCAGTGACAATAATTTAATAATTTATGTATAAATTTGTTCTTTGAAATTATATTTTTCTATTTAATAATGGCTAAGAAGTTCGTGAATTTCAATTAAAGGTTTAATCTAATTTTATCGAAAGAATAACCTTTTCTTCCATTTTTTTAAAGATATAAACATCTTTAAAAACTTCCGAATTCTTTGTTACATCAATCACTTCACGGTACATTTCTCCCATGATCTGTTCATGACACATTTCTCCTGTAATTTGTTTATGATATGGGTTTACCATAGTAAGCAATCATTTAAACTGTCAAAATATAACATTTTTACAGGAAAAACTTTTGTTTTAAACATGAACTTTAAGTAATAAATTAGTTTATTTTTTAACAGTCAGTAACTTTTATCATTCGAGAAGCAAATAATTCATGTTTTTATTGTTTAGAAAACTTTATTTATAACTTATTTCTTCACAATAACACAAGGAAAATATACACGTATATTATTTTGCTATATAAAAATAGCATTTATACAGAATAAATATAAATTTTTGTGTTTAACGCAAATTTTCTCTTAGTACAAGTCAAAATGGCGATAAAATTTAATTACTATAATAAATTTCATTAAAAGATTGAACTTTAGATAGCTTAATTATTCCTTAATGCTTCATTAACAGCATATTATATAATCTAAACTTTATTTTTATAATAATAAATTAAAAGTTTATCTTGTATAAGTTTATCTTGTGAAGCTATTGGATCATTTCTAATAAGGTTTAAAATGCTTTTTGCGCTGTTAATTAAGTTTAGAGATCAAAAAATTGTATAATGTAAACTCATACGCTTAGATTCATTCTGTTAGAAAAAAAATACATACAAAAAGCTCAATTTTCTAATTAATAAATTAAACTTATCAGAAAAATATCATTAAAATTTTCAATTCAACAGTAAGTTCTACCTTGAAAATACTTGGAAGTAGTTTCATTCATAACAAGAATTCTTATGAATTGTTATTGATAAAAATATCTATTCATAAGAATAAAATAGTGCATGCTTTTATAATTGACCTAATTATAGCTTTAGGTAAGTTTATTCTCAAGGGTTTGGCATTATTAATTGCTTATTACAGTGAAACGTTAATTCTTTATTTATCGTATTTTCAATTAGAGAGGTATTAGAAATAGAATGCCTTCAAGGATTTAATATCAAAATTCTTAAATTTTATTTTTATAAAGTTAATAATTTTAAGATTTTCTTAAAGTATTATGTAAGCATTCTTCATTTTTTAAATTTTTTTAATCAGTTTATCAAAAAAAAAAAAATTGAATCAGTAAGATACTTAACATACCTTACTGATAAGTCTATTTATTATTCTAACGTAAATAAATTTAATTAAATTACATTAAAATGATTTAATTTATAAAAGTTTATAAAAATTATACGTGTTTTTTTTTAATATTTACTATTTATTTTTCTTTAAAAATGTCTTAAATATGCGTAAAAATAGCGAAAGTTCATATAAATTCGCTGCAAATATTAAATTATCTATGAAAACCTCTTTTACTGATATTATCTAGCTTTAATATTAACTATTGGGTGGCGTGTTTATCTTACAAAGCTATTAAATATTCCGAAATCGTTTAAAACTTAATATAGAAATGCATAGAAATTCTGTATTAATATTGATATTTACGTAAATATTTCTCGAACAGATTATATTGCCGATATTTTAATACTGAAAATTATCATAAAATTGAAGATAATATTATGAAGAATTTCGTTATTCGAGATAATTTATGCAAAGAAGTTTATAATTTATATAATTACAATATTTTAGTGGAGTGATTTAATGCATAGACATAATGTTAAAAATATTTAAAAATTACTAAATATTAATGAAGGAAATTAAATTTTAAAATTATGAATTCTGTTTATTGGCATTTGAAGGCCTTAATATAATACAAACGAAATAATAAAGCACGAACACAGAACGAGAGGAATGTCACCAACACTCGTTATAGACAATCCAACATACTTCACATGAAAGATTTGTTAATGTTGGAGGAAAGAATTCTCCGTGTTGAGTATATGACGTGTCCTTTTGCTTTCCTCGTTTCTGGTATACACGAAAGCTTTGAAGCTTTTGTTTATCATAGAGTTTACAAGATTCACTGCAATATTTTTTAGAATGACATGACTGAGAGGCAATTTGGAAGCGTTTATCTTCACGTAAATGCCTCAAATCGCCTATATTTTTCTTAAAATCTTTTGTTCTGCAATAATATTATGTGCAATTAAAAGAAGAGAAAATCAAAATAAAATCCTTGAAATTACCTTTAAAACATCCTATTAAAATTTACTACAAAAATAAATATTTTATTTTATTTTCTTTTAATAGATTAAATACAAAAAAGTTTAAATCTTTTAAAACTAAATAGGATATTTTCGGATCGAATTATCTTGTTGTTAATATAAATGATCTGCTGCACAAGATAAACGAATTTCATTGTCTAAAAGTAATCTTATCGATTACATCGAGTTAATTATATTTTTAAATTTTAATTTGTTTTATTTTACTTTCTAAGCTGTTATGTAACAGAATGTATGGCCATCGATCAAAAATGACCCCAATATTTTATATTTTTGGACTCAGGGCACCCTGAAACGTAAAAAAATACAAAGTTTGGGGTTTTTTTCTATATGTATGGATGACATTGTGAATGGTAAGAGAGCACGGTTTTGTTCACTTACTTTGAAGCTTAATTATGTCTTTTGTCAAACATTTCTGAAATTTTGCAGGAAGATTATTATTATTATTATATCTGTATTAGTGAGACAAGTTTGTAGAAATTTTCAGAAAAATCGGACTATTGATTCGGGAGATTTAAAGGAATGGAGGCCTTACCTCAAAAAGCTTTTAAGTTATGAGATTTGTTAAGAACTCGCCTGTACCTCAAAATTAAGCCTTTTTTTGCTGTTTTATAATAATTAATAAGACGAAAAGAATTTTAAATAACGTCTCGTAACGGATGGCGCCACGCAATTTTAACTCTGTCTTACAATTTATTGTTTTTTAATGTAGTTTTTTATAACGTAAATATTTTTTTCCGGAAAAGTTACGCAACTCGTTGCTAGATATTTTATAATTTTTCTGCATAAAAATATTTTTACGTCTCACATTTGAAAACCTCGGATTATCAATTACATTTTTCTAAGGTAATGTAAATTTCGTTTAAAAATTCGTTAAATTGATGTTTCTTTTTCAATACTGGAAAACTGTATTGAAATACTAACAAATTTGGTAGTAGATTCTTTATAACAGAATTACATTCTAATCTTCATACAATTTTTATAATGATATTAAAATCAATATTTTAAAGAAAAATAAGTATTATGTACTGTACATCCACTTTATTCAATACTGTATCTTTTATACATTTGTTTTCCAATGTTGTTTTTAAATACGTTTCTTTTTTTAAATCTGCACCCCCTAAAAAATAATTCCCTTTAAAAACAATCTTTTAAAAGAAAAAATTTAAGGAAAGAGCATATAAGTTGTCCAGAATAGTAAACTGAACGGGTTACACATATTATTTAGTTAAAATATGAATTAAAATCTTAAATGTCATAAAAATTTAATTTTAAATTAATTTAAATCAAAAACATAATACAATGAAACTTCGCTTAACGAGCATAATTCTTTCCAAAATCTTACTCGTAACGAGAAACATTACTCGTTAAGCGAAACAATTTTTCCCATATAAACTAATGTAAAATACGATAATGCGAAAAAAATACTCAAATTTTTTATGTATAACGTTTATTCGAAGAAAATTATTGCAATATACAGCAATATGCAGAAATATACAACAATGCAATATACAGCATCTTCTTAATCTTGTCCTTGTTCTTGAAAATAGTGCAAATCGTTGATGTAGACCGATTGTATGTGCCAGCTAGATCAGCCATGCTCACACTTCGCTTTTCAATGATTTTACGTTTCATTTCTTTGGTTATTTTTATTCTCTTACGGTTGTCTACTTTCTGCTATTCCTTTGGGGATATCTTTGCAAGGATAATTAAACTTTGCACAAAAAAAAAAGAAATAAAAAATAATATGTCTGATAAACACGCCAAACGATATGTCAAATTTGAGCTATGCAATTTGTTTTGCTCGTTATGCGAATTACTGTTATGAAAGGTGATCGTTAAGCGAGGTTCCACTATATAGCCAATTTTACCCGTTTTCACCGGGTGCAAGAATTAAGTCCCCCATTTTCTGAAGCTAATTAAAGAATTTTTAGATGGGTCTAAAAATATATATGATTTCCCGCAAAAAAACGCAAATAACCGCATCTAAAATAGTACAGTAGAAGCCGAATTCTTAAGGGTAATCCTTAATGTAAATCCTTAATCTTTCCTTAATTCTTGTACTCAAGAAATTAGAAAATTATTCGTAAATAAATATATTTGTACAGCACATTCATTGAACACTAAGATGAAGTTTATATTAAAAATACAGTAGTTTCACGCAAATAAAAAAGTTCAATTGTTAATTAAATTAACAATAATTATTAACTATTATAATTTGTTTTGTTTTCGTGACAATGACATAATATTTTAATATGTGGAACATCCGTTAGAATGAAGAATTGAGCAAAAATGCCTCACAAATCTCGTTACAGTTGTGCAAATACTTTAACCGTTCGTGAAATAATTAATTGGCTAAGACATAACAGTCACGTCAAAGATGATATTTTGAGTGATGCGATAATGAATTTCCTCCTCCATCATGAAGAATTATTCGAGACTTACGTTGAAAGGAACATTAGTTTAAAAACTGTGCAGCAATGGTTAAATATCATGATAGGAGAACCAAAAAGTGATACTACCAACGAATATTTCAATTCTTCATCTTTATGCAGAGACTTATACTGTTATATACAAAATGGAGACAAGAAAATGGTTTTATCAGAATTCTGTTTCGTTCTTCAAGAAATATTAAAATCGGATGATTTAACGATTGAATTATGCAAAGAATTATCATCAGATAACATTACGTTAACGTCTAAAGCAAAAACAGTGCTTACTTATAGTAAGAATTCAATGAAAATAGATATAACATCGAATTATCCCCATTACAATATGGTTATTAAAATATATAGAAGAAATGGTATATTTAGTAAAAATGAATATGATATTGTCAAGTTTATTTCTGATTCTCTAATGGCTTGTTTTTCTTTATGTGGCGATTCTTTGGAACGTTGCAATAATTGCATGCCAAAAGAATTCTTCCCACAATTAAGATTATTGACGATTGACAAAAACCAGACTACAGTCATTATACCGAAAATTCTTATGAGAATTAAATCGTTTCTTTCGGCTGATCGTGTTAATTTGTTTATATTTAAAGAAAAAACAAACGAATTGGTTGCAAAATATTTTGATTTAGGTGATGTAATCGTTAAGTCGAAGATTTCTTGTCAAATGGGTAAAGGCTTTTGTGGCACTTGTGCCTCATCTGGAAAATTACTTAATATTGTAGACTGCACTAAAGAAAGTAGATATTCTAATGAGGTATTGAAAATGATTGGATGTGAAGTTAAAAACATCATTTGTTATCCAATCATCTCTTCTAAAAAATTGTTTGGAGTCCTTCAAGGTTTGAAATTTTTTCATCCTCCTTTCAACGATCAACATGAAACTATAGTGAGGTGTATGGCACCTTACTGTTCTTTTTTATTGCATCTAGAATATCTTTATGATTTAAATAAACAGAAAACTAATTGCTTAAGTATATCATCAGAAATGCTACATTATCACATTCAAAAGAATAATTCAATTGTAAAGACAATTCTAAAAAATCCTAGTTTAGAAGTAATTCCAAGAGATATCGACACTATTCATTTTAAATATATCGATATATCAATTCAAGAAATACCTAAATTGTTTATCTATTTATGTGACCAATTGTTAGGGATAAATAATTATCCATTAGCAAAACTTTGCAATTTTATAATTACTGTTATAAAATGCTATCGTCAGATTCCGTATCATAACATCTTTCATGCTTTCAATGTGACTCATTGTATGTATTTAATGATTAAAGGTAACAGGAATATTTTTTCAATTATCGAAATGAAAGCCATGATTATTGCATGCATATGTCATGATATAGATCATAGAGGATTTAATAACTCTTACCATTCTGTGACTAAATCCCCATTCGCCATTTTGTATACAAAATCAATTTTAGAGCGTCATCACTTCGATACGACAATATTCATTCTTCAAGAAGATCAAAATAACGTTTTATGCGATTTATCTACTTTGGATTATAAATTTGTTTTAAGTAGCATCGAATCTTTGATTCTGTCAACTGACTTTGCATCATTTCATCACAATAAAAGAAACCTAACGAATATTATCAAGAGTAAAGATTTTAAAATACCAGATATTTGGTCTAACTTAGATAATAGGACATGTTTGAAGAAAATCATGATGGCTGGATGTGATTTATCTGGAGTGTGTAAGCCATGGACTACTGTCGTTGCAATTGTAAAGCAAATATATGCAGAATTTTACAATCAGGGTGATAAAGAAAAGGAAATTGGAATACATCCGAATTCAATGATGGATAGAGATTCACAGGATAGAATACCAGAAGATCAAATAAAATTTCTTAAATACATATGCATACCTATTTATGAGAAATTAGCAATTTGTCTTCCAAATACTAAACCAATACTTGAAGCCTGTAGAAGATGTTTACAACAATGGCAGAGATATACTAGAAAGATAAACATGGATCTGGTGGCTCAAGAGAATATATCTTTACAAAAGAAAAACAAGAGAGGAATTGAAGGCATGGATCTAAAAATTAAATAGAATTAAATCCTTAATATTAATCTAAAATTTATATACTTAGCTAAAATAAATTATTTTTTCTTTAATGGCCATTAATGTGTTTTCATTTAACCAAATTTAATACTATTTGCGCCTTTTTATCAGCTGTGTTGTATTTATGGCTGGATGGCCGAGCGGTTAAGGGGGCAGCCTACTTCTATGGAAGACTCGGAATCGAATCTGGACGGTCGAAAAAGCTCTAGATTTTTTGAGAAGTGGTCCGTCCGGATATGTCGGATTCCTCACCACCCGACCGCCCATTGTGGGTCTGGCCTAATTCATAATGGGCTTGCTAAAACGTATGTCTTAGTGTCCACAGGGAGAAAAGAAAGTTATGTATTTTATTGCAAACAAGTTAATTATTGTATTGTATTGTTAAAAACAATACAACTCTAAATTTTAAGATAAAAAAGAATATGAGGATAGAAAAAGTCTAAATACAAATTAAATTCTGTAAATATAATAGGCGTATTTATATTTATACAGTATATTGGACTCTCCGCCTTGCTGGTACTAATGACTGTATTCTCAATCGAGAATTTGAAGTTAGTCAATTACCATGTATATCAATTTAAGTACGCGAATATTATTGGTCAATTTCCAACTTTGCCGCTTCATCTTTGGTTGTGGATAAAGACAAAAGAGGGTCTTTTAACATTCCCTATTATTAGTCCGACCAAATTGAATTTGATCAGGCGGTGAGGGACAGTGCCTGACATAATCGGGTCAATTCACCCACCCATAAAAATTCCCGAGTCGATCAGGAGTGCAGTTCGACTCAAAAATTTTCATACTTATTACTACCATACTCGCTTACCCAATCACTTTGTGAACACCCAAAGCAATAGGATAGCGCATTTATCGCCTTGGCTGTCGACAGTCGTCATACATATATAATTCAGCAGTTCAGTAAGTGGGGAATTACTTTACTAAGTGGTAAAATATGTTTATATTTAGTCCTTAGAAAGCCAAATAAATTATTTATATACGGTTTGCCTACGTGTAAATTAATACAATAAATAAGTCTAACTGTACTTGATAATTATCTAAAAGTTCCGAATAATACTCATTATTTATTGAAATTTCGAGTTTCACTTGATGTATAGATTCTCCATTAAGATTAAATTTCATGAATAAATTTATGCGTTTTCAGATAAATTTTTAACGTTTTGTTCAACGCCAGTTTTGTGTCGGCTTCTTTATTGATTCTCTCGTAATCTTGTTTAAGTTGAAAAAAATCGTATTCGTTTCATTTCACATGTAACAGATATTGCATTACGGGAATAAGGTCTTATCAAATTATAATTTTTTTCTTTTTTCTTAAAATGGCAGATATAAATTTTTCAGAAAATCTTTCTCGCATATCCAATTAAATATTATTGTGGTTTTACAGAATTCTTTTACAGTGCGATCGTAAAGCTCTCCCGCATTGAGCGGAGGAAACGGGAGGAGCTTTCAAGAACGAAGTAATAACGTCACAGGCGTTATTACTTCGTCATACGTCGAATTACATAGAAAGAGCTAAAATAAATAAAGCTCTGTATAATAATATAAAGCACTACTGAATATAAAATATAGTGTTCTAAAAGAAAGTAATGGAGTCAGCATTCGGTCCAGCCAAACGGGCGTGTTAATCTGCAAATGGACTTTACGACCGCATTGTATAAGATGTTTTTTCTCTATATAAATAAAAACTCAATAAATACAGCATTCTCTTTCTTTTAGCTGTTGATATGGAGATTATGGCACTTAGTCTTGTTCAAAGAAAATTTACAACTGAATCTGTATTGAGTATCTGACAAGTGAGCAATTGGTCAACGAGAAACGAAGCTCCCAAATCTTCCACGCATACTAGGAATAAACGTATATAAAAAATAAAGCGGAAGGTAAACAACAATTAGAATCACAACGGGATGTTACTAAGACTCCTCATGAACAATCCTTTCATCCAAGTCCAACGAATCCAATGTATGTGTGTGTTACATGTCCTTCGTCAGATTCATTATGCAAGTAAGCTATTCTGTTCTGTGCGCATTTATTGTTATTTAGTTACATTTTTTATCATTTAAATTTTACTTTTTGGTGATCAATACCTCAAATTTTGTACTCATTTTGCTAAATTACTGAAATATTTTGCAATAACGCCGAAAAAACTTATCTAAATATAAATAAGTAGGGAAGGATTCTAATAACAAGTTATATTAAATTTTAATATTAACTTATAATGTCAGCTTTTATTTAATTTAAAACATTTGGTAGTTTTGAAGACTTACAATTTTTCGTTCGATCGAATTAGAACTTAATATTTCCTAATCCTAATCCTAAAATTTCATCTCCAAATTGGCGCTACGGCAATCCTCTATCTGTTTTTCAACTTATGTATGACATTGGTCATTGTAATAATTTTATGTATTCATTTTTTTTTCCAATCCAATCCAATCCAATCCATCTTTATTTGTATTAGGCCTATGCCTGTTACAAGGGGAGTTTGTTCTACACACTTTAACTAGCAATTATATAGTTACAAATTTTTAACAAAATTATACAAATTATAAATAGATTTTAACTTAGCCACATGGAAAGAAAAAATACATTTCTTTTTCCGAGGAGCACTCATTTAAAAAATTTTAAATCGAAACTTTGTCTTAGGACTATTGCTTTTCCGCATCCACAGACCAGATGAAATTTAGAGAAATTTTCACGACACCTCGGCCATTCACTTTTAGAATAGATATAAATCTTGTTTTCAATCATTATTACATCATTATTTAGGCGAAGCTGGGCGAAGAACCTCCTAACACCAAAGGGGAGATTAAGTAACTTATAATTATTGATATTTGGGTAGTCCAGTATTATATTATATGAATTCGGCATCTTTCGTGACCGGATATCCTCCGCGTCCAGTACCAATGAATTCTCCATTACGCTTCTAGTAAGCTGTCTACATAATTCTTCACTAATCTCCGAAAGGTGTATAATCGGCCCCATCGAGAATCCAAAATTATTAATTATTTTAGTCAGTTGACTTACCCAGTTCTTTCTCGATTCTGAACGTAATGATTTCTCTTTGAAATCCTAGAACCATTTCTAAACACCATGATAGCCGATTTCTTCGGATTAATATTCAATTTTAATTTATTAAAATATAAAGTTGTTTGCTGAATTTTCCTCCGTAGAGCGGCAGCAGTGGGGGCGATTATCACAATATCGTCTGCATAAACAATGGAGTGAGCTATATTAACATCTAATTCCAACCTCTCCTGCTCACATCTCTCTATATCAACCGTCTGGCGACTCATAAAAAATATTTAATCTGAATTACTTCTTCCAGATTTAAATCATACGTAAAAATATTACCATCTTTTATGAAATAATCGTCTCTAACCTTTATTTTATGACCCTTAGCTTTTTCCTGACTTATCATTAAAGTTAATTTTTTCCTTCTGATCCTGGATCTCTTGCATAGATCTGCTATAAATAGAAACTTTCCCTTTCCTGTACCGGATAACTTTGACCTCTTTTTCCAAAACTCTCGCAAAATCGAGTTTCTCTCATAGCTAGAACTTAATAAAATTTTCACAATAGATTTATCTTCTCCATCTGACACACTGACCACACCATCAGGCAAACAGTCAGGTAATCCTAGGTCGTTCTTAATATAATAATTAATTTCATCCGTGAGATCGTTTGTCTTGAACGGGAAGTTCAGGACTATAATATTGTTCTTTACCTTCTCGTTTCTCAAAGAATCAATTTGAAACTCCAGCTTACCTTGCAGTTGTTTGCCAGACTTAACTATCTGGTCGAGGGCGATCACTCTCTGGACGGCTTTATCCAAATCCTCTCTCAATTCTCTATTCTCTTTCTTTAGTGATGTTACTTCTGCTTTTATCGTACTTAAATCTGATTTTAGCTGTACAAACTTTTCCTGAATCAACTCGTATATTCCTTTTAAAGTGTATTGAGTCTCTTCCGTTTCACATTCTTCTTTTTCCGCTGCCGATACAAAGTAGTCTTGAATATTTGAGTCTCTCACTATCCCACTTTTAGTTTTAGAAGGGGTTTCTACAATTTGTTCTTGTTCACCATTCTTCAGATTTGATAACTCATCTCCTCTCTCTAAGACTTTCGCGCTACCTTTCCGGGGTCTTCCACGTCTCTTACTTTGCATATCTGCACGATCAATCTCCTGAGGAGATCTAGCCAAAGGCCCGGGGTTAGACTCTATCCCCGCCATTTGCAATAAACACCTTATTAAACTTATTCTTAGAATATTTGTGTATTCGTGAACTTTCTGATACACCATATTCAATTACTTTCCACACTGCTACCGTAAAATGTCACTTCTAGCCTCACTTGAAAAGTCACCAACACCGACCACGACTCCACGACTCCATATGTATTCATTTAAATAAAGAAACTATATCTTTAGTCGCTTTGGAACCGTGTTTTAATTCTTATACGTTTTTTAGACACAATGTAATGTAGACGAAAATACTGCAGCACTGTTCAACATTGATCAAGACGCGTTTAAAACAGTCCCTCTTTAGCTGACTCTTCAAATATTATCACATATACCTTTTAAATAAGTTAATTTTGACATATCTATACCAGAAATGGGAAATTCTGAGGATCTTTTACGGCTTCTAATGTAGCCTGATATGATATAAAACAACATAAGATCCGCATGTTGTATTGCATGTTTTATACAAATGCCACATGAATAAGTACATCATGACTAAAAACCGAACTGCATAATTGTTTCCTTAGTTCCCATAGGACAAAAAGAACCAAAAATTAAAAAAAAATTGAAATATGTAAAAATTACCATCGAGAACCTGCATGTTGCAAGTTACAGAATTGCAGAAACATTCAACTCTTTTGTTTTACTCCATGTGCTAAGTTATTAGACATTAAACAAATTGCTTAGTTTTATTAGACTGATGCCGAATTATACATGCGTTTCTACATCTGCAGGAACCAGGTTATCATTTCAAGAAATGACTAGAAAAACTAGACAGATTCTGAAACAAATGTCTATTACAGGATGTGCTATCGCTTCAAGATGGCTAGGCACTTCTCACAAGTGACATATTTCAGCGTGTAGCTACGACATATATGACTCGTAATACGGCAATCAGTCATAAGAGATCGCTTCGATGTACGATGTGTTTTCTTGATTAAAAATCCACCAACGACTTACGTAAGTTGTCTTGTCGGTAGATAGCCAATAAGTAAAATCATTAAGTCCGACCCCACTCGAGATACGTCTCGAGTGGGGTCGGACACATGACCCTCTCTATCTCTCCACTCCGTCGATCTTTAACCTCTAAAATTTAACAGCATCAATCCCCCTAATTACAAACCTCTGTGCAAAATTTCAGAAAATTTCGACAAAAAGCACAGGAGTTATTAAGCTTCAAAAAGGGTGAACAAATTCGTGCCCTACAACTCTATGATTTAGTGGTGATACCACCGAAAACTCAGACATATAAATCAATACTCCAGAAATGAAACGAACGATTTCTGTTTTTGATATAAATTATCAATTTCAAATATTATTTCCAAAGTTTATTCTATAAGTTTTATATACTAAGAAATAAGTGTACACATTCTGATCAATAACACGTAAAAAATTAGATAAATCATTATTTGACTGCAATACTTCGCTTCTCTATTCCAGGTTGTTTTGTAACTCGCTTCAGGAAATATTTTCTTTCGTCTTCTTTATCTCTTAATCCTTTTCATTCGCACATATCTTCGGATGAGTGATTTTCGAGTGACATTAAACCATATAAAGGTTTCACTATCGCGCTACTTTATTCATGTAGAGCATATTCTCTTCGTTATTATCAGCCTCTATCGTATTAGTTCGGGCCTTACATTCATTTAGGCCTTAAACATATATCGTTACAAATTTCATTGTATTTCTTGTCTATTAAGAAAAATAAACCGCAATATTTTAACACCAGTTTACTTACTTAATAATGTATATTTGGGTTTCAGAAAGGCGAGGCCTTGACTGATTGCTTAATATTTAAATAACAATAAAACATAATACAACATTTGTATAATTTTTCAAGTAGACAATGAGTCAAAATAGATTGAAACCAGCGGTTTAGAATATAAGATAGTGCTGCAAAGAACTATCTTATACTCTAGAAGCCCTAATTATTACTTATTTTATGCTTTTAAAGCGAAATTATTAAGGAAAACAGACTTAAATATATTTCTTACAAACTATGTTTCAACATTTAAGTACTATTTAATAACTTCCTAAATTGAAACGGATTTTATTCGTTTGTACTTAATTTAATCACTTAGCAACACATTTTACACGTAAATTTAAAATTTGGTAATACTTAATTGAAATTTTTCAAATTTAAATTTGAAAATTTAATTTTTTAATTACAATATTACTCGTAGTATTGGTGACGGATCCAGAAATACTTTTAGAAGGCCTTTTCTGTGTATAATTGTATACATACATGGATAACAAATAATACTTTGAATACTTAATATTAATACTTAACAAAATAGCGTTGTTATATTTTACAATTTTGAAAATATTATATAACAAAGTAACCATTACGTTCGAATTGTTAAATAATATATTACACATATTATATACCTATTCAACACTGTGTAAAGAGATATTTAACAATCCAGACACAACCAAATCCCATAAAGTGACATCTCAGATCATGCAGAAGACATTTTCGTTAATAAAAAATGTAGTACCAAATATCACCACTGTAACATTTTTCGGTGCTGCAAGCAATAAACATTTTATTTATGTAAGACACTAGCTCTATATTGGAACCTTAGCAATGCAGGAGATAGTACTCAATGAGATCCTATTCTGAAGATGTTCGATGAACAGCATATTCATCGTACACCTTCGTAATTGATCCTCTGTGATACTTCGCACATACAGTGAGATAACGTCTTTTAGAGCTGCCAAATTTGTAATATGTCCTCGATAAATTACAATTTTTAAGTTTTGAAAAGTCACCACAGATTTGGTTGCATTTGGATCACTAAATATCTCTAGACAACGTTGAATTAGGGTAATTTAATTGTACAGGATACAATATTATACAGGATATATTCAAAAAGATCGAACTGAGTGTTGATATTTAATACTTCGAACTGCTGTAGATGATTCATTCTCCTAAAAAAATATCTTAGTGACTTTTAAGTTAACCTGTATATATGGGAAAATCAATATCTGGACTTAAACTTGGTTTTAAATATTTAAATACGATTAAATTAATTTCTAGAGAAGTTTTGTGTATTTAGTGTGTATGAGAAGAACCTTTAATAATGTCTTAGGAGCCAAAATTAGCTGAAAATTTTCAAAAAATATTTTTATTACAGAAACTCTACAGTTTGTAGTAATGGCATCCATAAATTCTGAGAACTACCCAATATAAAAAGTAAATCAAAAGTTACTCCGTTATCGAAAGGTTAAAGGTGTAACGTTTAATATCGAAACATATTGAACCTTTGACCTTTGCTCTCAATCGTATCGAGTGGCATTGATCTCACCTTTGCATTGAAGCTTATTAGAGACAAGCTTAAATGGCAATCAGAGTAGATTTTTATTATATTTGACTGGTGAAAAGACTTCATCTAGCATCCGGTCACAGATTGAATGTTGATTCTTGTATATAATCTTCACTGAATCAGAAGGAAGATTATTAAAACTTTTATTTCTTCTATCAGAAATATTTACGATATTTTCTGTGCTAATTTATTTCTATATTAAAATCATTTCATTGTAGAAAGTAAAAGTTAATAAGAAATTTATTTTAAATTTAAATATTTCGATAAATAAATTAGGTTTTAACCTCTGGACTCCTTTATTTTCTTCTTTATTAATTTAATTTTAACTTTGTTTTAAGAAAATTTGATAAATTTTGTTTATTTTTGATTAAAAAATTAAATTAAACTTTATTAATTTATTAAACATATCATGATATTAACCACAGAGAAATGGGATTTATATTCATTTTATTTTTCTCGTGTATCTTAAAGCAAATGATTACAAGAATTTGTTCTATGTAAAATATTTACGAGGAAAAATAATGGTAAAATCTGTTTAATGCTCAAAACCATCATATTTCAGCTCTGAAATTGAAATTTAATGGAATATGGAGCTAAACCAAAGGATCCAATAAGAATTACAGAGGAAACTCGATTATCCGAACTTGACGGAAACAGATGCCTTTCGGATAATCAAGAAACTCGTTTGTTTCTGTGTCTTGAGTATTCAGAATCTAACGTGATGTTACGTATATGACCTAGTTTCGCGGCGCTGTAATCGATGGATGACAGGGATTTCTAGTAATAGCTTAGTAGCTCTCGCTCAACAACAGCGGCACAAGAAGTAATTTCTAATTAAATGGAGAGTTTTGTCTCTGTATATTATACTCTATGACATATACAACGCTACAAGTTCTGTTATTTATTTATTTATTTATTATTGAAAATCGTTTCAGATAATTTCGAGTTTGAAAGTGTCATGATTTTGTGATTTCACTATTGTTTAAAGTGAAAATCACGTATTTACGATTCACAGATACGAGCTTTAGATGAAATATAATGCCTATAATGATATATTTACTTCAAATTATAGAATGTTAAAAGTTATAGAATGTCCTGTTTATTATACCGGGTTATAAAAAAATAATTAAAATTAATTGAGCGATGTGTTTGAGTTCAAAATTTCCAAGGTTAGAACCATGTTGTAACTTTGGAAATTTTGAACTCAAACACATAAATGCGATATTACATAGATTCTATCCAAGATAAAAAACAAAAAAAAACAGCAAGCAAGTGTTTTTTCTCGATATTCCCGACGATCGAACAGATTAAGAGGACCAGAAACTCCGATATTTTTCAATTATACTGCGAAATACGAATTAAAATAATAACAAAAGCTAAAAAGGAATAATTTTGTTTAATTATAATAAAAATATCCATTAAAAAGCTGTTTAAGTGTAAAAAAATATTCTGACGCTAGCTCAAAGTCAAAATTATGTGTGGCCCATCTGTTACGAGATGTTATTAAAAATAACTTTTATATTATTAATTATTATAAAAGGACAAAAAGACATACTTTTGAGAGTAGAGATGAGTTTTTTAAAATATTGTGAATGCAATAACGAGTAAAATTTTCATTAACTCGGACCCCACTCGAGATATGACATATGACCATCTTTACTCTACCTCTTCTGGTTCTGTACTCCAAAGCATTAATGCTCCTTACATACAAGTTATCGTGAGAAGTTTCGTTTCCTAATCTTTACCCCACTTTAAGATATTAAACGAAATAGACGTCAACACACCGCACATGGAATTTTTTCCTATTTTTGACTACTTTGGGTTCAGGGAGGCGCAAAACGTCGAGATTTTCAATAATCCTGGAAGGCCAAATTTGACACGAATACAATACTTTCCCGTGTTAAAACAGCCAAAAAATAAATCTAAATAATATATGAGAAAGAGTTTAATTGATACAAATTATTCAATACGTTCCTATTAGACTTTTCCTACAGAAGCATGTTTAAAATGTTGATCCAAGTTTTAAGACCTCATTTTGTGAACGATTTTCGTGATCGAATCATAAATGCGATTAATTCTGTAACTAAAACACAACTGAAAAATGTATTTATGTCAATTGTAGTAAAAAATGATATTAAATATTAATAGTTTCATGAGTGCATGACTTAAAAGCTTGATTAAGTTCTCAGAACTTGTTTATTCTTTGCTTGATTTAATTATAACCAGCTTCGAAGTTTTAATACACGGAGTTTCTACAAGATAACCTTATAAACTAGAATATATTATTACTTTCCCGGCTGTTATATTGTATATAACAGAGGGAAAGTATAGCGATCGATCAGAAAATAACCTGTCAAAATTTTTACATATTTGGATTCAGGGAGGACCTTGAAAGGTTGATAAATGCAAAAGAAGTTGGAATTTATTTTTCTATATATAAGAATGTTATTGTATGGAGAGGTTGGATTTTGTTCACCCATTTTCAAGCTTAAAATATTCTGTGTTTTTTGTCGACAATTTTTGAAATTTTGCAGGGAGATTTGTGTACTAGGAGGATTTAGGGGATTGTTGCTATTAAATTTTGGTGGTTAAAGACCTAGGGGGAGGAAAGATAAAGGAGGATCATTTATCGAGTGGAGTCAGACTTAATGAAGATTTTACTCGTTATTAGCATTCACAATTTTGTTTTTTAAGTAAAGCTCATGTCTACCTTCAAAATTAAGCTCTTTGCCTTTTCTGTAATAATATAAAAAATTATTAAATAAAATCTTATAACAGATGGCCCGACACACAATTTTAACTTTTTACCGGGAAAGTTACGCAACTTGTTACTGGTATTAATGCATTTCACAGATAATTTTTTATCCTGATAACTACATTATACTAATGCAGTTTTAAAGCGCAAAGGATATTATAGTCATCCCATATTTTATACAAAAATCACTTAGTTATACTGTAATATCTGTAATATTTTCAACATTATGATTAATATAACTTTATTTTTCTGTGATAATACTGAGAATACTGAGAAATCAAATTTTCATTTAGTTAATCTATCAATTACAACTTCGATATGTAGCATCGAAGTTATACCACAGAACTTTACTTCTTATCTATGATTAGTTTTGGCTTAATTTTCAAAATATTGTCATTTTCTATAATTTGGGAATAGTTTAAATAGCGAAATGAATAGTTTTAATGAAAGATATGCGGCATGTTTGATATTATACAATAGAAAACAGCATGAAAGCAAACATTTTAGCATAATAGAAAAATATTCGTTTAAATAAAATATCGTCTTATAGAAATGCTAATAAATTACCAACAATTCTTTTTATTATTAAATAAACCTATTTATAAAGCTATATAATTAAATCAATCTCTATTAAAATGTAGATGAAGGGTTTCGGAGATAAATTGGAAAATTTCTTATTTAATAAATGCCAAATATTTTTAAATATTTTTTCCGCCGAATTATATTTAATAGAATTTATAAAGTAATTGGAAAGTAAAATATTCATTCTATTTATCGTTGACATGCAAATTCACTTTTACTTATGGGTCTAGTTTTTTTTAGACGGATTATTACGAGGTTAAAAATTAATATATTAACACATATTTTTGTGTTTTTCACATTTCTAAGCATTATAATTTAATAATATCTGTGTAAAAATGTTATTTCCTAATTGATGTTGGATATATTTCATTTAGTTATTTATTCTTTTAGGTTATTACGCGAATGAGTGAAAAATCGTATTTCTGACGCTTCTGCAAGAAAATCTGTTGCTTCAACAATGCAGAAACTAAATTTTAATCTTTAATTTTATTATTTATATTCTTAAAACTTGCGGCTTAATTAAATTTCGGTTCAATTTTTAATGATATCAAGTATAAAGTTAGATACGGTAGAGTAAATACGTAAAATTGAATTGTTATAATTGTTTATAAATTAAAATATGTTATTATTTTTGGATTTAAATTTGAAATAAAATTTTAAATATTAACTAAGATCAATAACTCAATTTCGATAATTAGAACTCACATAGAGAGAGAAAGAAGAGAGAAAAGATAGAGAAGATGGATTAAAGAAAGAGAAAAGAAGAGGAGAGAGAGTGAGAGAAAAGAGGATTAGTTTCTTCATACATAAACATTTTCATTTTATAGCTAACATTATTTTATTGGGCTGCAATTTGAAATAAATTGTAAATTTATGAATTTTTACTGTCTTTCTTTAATCTCGAGAATGGAGTTAGATAGATGAAAGAGGAGGCAAGATATGGGAAGCTTAGAGCAGGAGGCATTGACTAAGTATGATATTTCAATTCGAGCGTTATTTCAATTCAAAAATTTTCCCCTCAAAGGTGTTAGATAACTGGCACGACTCTATTGTTAAAGGAAAAGTATGATGTACAGGGGTAAGCCACTTCTAATTTGAGGTGTAGAGCATATATTTTAAATTAAATACATTAAAAATTTGATTAAAAATTGCAGCACGGCATTGTTACGATGTCATTCATCTAAAAATTTTCAGAAAGAAGAAAAGTTGGAAAAAAAAAATTGAAAATATTTTATCTAACAACAACAACATTATATAAAATTAATGTACCGTACTTATTCTTATAAACAGCGCGTTGTTTATAACTTTTTACAGTTTGCAGCATTCTTTTATTATACATTTATTTTAAGGATTTTTATTTTATAATTTTTTAAAATTATATAATTGAACAAGTACTGTACAAGTGTGAGGTAGCAGAATATGATAAAGTTGATAAATATAGATGTGTTGATACAATAGTTCCTACGTGTAATGATGTTCTCGCTATCGACTGTCTTCATCGATTTACTTAAACTGAAAAAAGATTCTGAATATATATTCATTTACATTAATAAATTACTAGAATACAATTGTATTTCACAAAAGAAAACATTTATTATTTATAATAAATTTTATTAAATAACAATTTTTTATACCTAAGAGTCTCTTTTGTTACATGTATCTGATAGTTACTTTGACATTTTTTAGTGATTATTTATATTAAAAAAATCCAGCAACGAATTGCTTAACTTTCCCGGCAACATTTAAAATTGAGTTGGTTGCGCCATCTGTTATGATATTTTATTATTAAAAATTTCTTTATTTTTAATTATTATAAAATGGGAAATAGCTTAATTTTGAAGTTAGAGATGGGTTTAAGAAAAATTTTTAAATGCTAATAATTAGTAAAATCGTCATTAATTTTGACCTTACTCGAGATATGACACGACCCCCTTTAGCTCCTTACCCTTCGACTGTTAACCACCAAAATTTAATAGTACCATCTCCCTAATACACAAACCTCCCTGCAATTATAGTAAAATATTACATGTATGCATCATAATTTTAAGGCTAAATTTAAACAGTAATCATTACTACTTTTCTTTATTCTTAAATAGGGTTTTAAACAATTCATTAAGTTTGTTGTCGAAAAAATAAAGCCACTCCTCGCGTGATTAATGAAATTAACTTCAATTTCTCAATTTGGCTATTGTTATCGATAGCAAAAACGCTAACAGTAAGATTCAAAATGGCGGAACCAATCAGATATTCTGTATAGAGTACATATTGTTAAATCTATCCATGCTGTGAGGGTTCAAAACTAATATAATTTAAGATTGTTTTACATTGATATTTTACAGTTTAACAAGTAGAAAATGTTGAAAATTTTACTAAATTCCTATTTGGTAACCTATACACAAATTGATTGCTTTAGACTTTGATCACAGAAAAATTGCCCATTGACAAATTGATCAATATGGCTTTACAAGCAATTTATCTCGGATGATTGATCACATTGATCCAGCAGAATATAAAAAAGAAATCTCTGTTAAGACAAATCATCTTCGACCGCTAAAATACTTTATGAAATCAAAGGATGGACTGAAAAATTACTTTCTCACGATAATTCTATTACAAATACTAAATTAATTCTGACTTAATTTTAATTTACTTTAACTCCGATTTACTAGAATTTATTGCTTGTCTTCGTGATATTAATGTCCGCACCAGGAAAAATATTCGAGACAATACCATTTATTTATTTGCATGAAAACAACAATGACAGTCTACACTGGATTATCTTCTTCAATAATTGGATTATAAGAAAATTGAACTTAAATTTCCATTTATTAATTTATAGAACAAAGTAAAAGTAAATTAAACAAGGAATTTAAATGAAAAAAATATTACAGAAATTATAAAATTAATATTTATTAGCCAACTAAAGTCAATCTTTTATATTTTTCGAATTTACACTTCAAGGAAATGTGAAAAATTATGTTTATATTTACTTCTATAAATACTTAGTTAATTAAATTTTATTTAGTAACCTGGATAATAAGTTATATAATATAAATTTTTTTTCTATACATTAATTAAGTTATACATGCAGTGTAATTATAATAAATGCTTTTGGTAAGATATCGTCTATACTTATACAGAAGGTGCAAAAGTGGGTATACAGTCGTTATTATAAAAGAAACATAGGAAAAACATTTACGCAGAAATTAAATCACAAATAAGAAATACGAAATAATGATGAACACCAAGCATCTGTCTTTCTTAGTTTCACAACTGTATACCCACTTTTGCACTCCCTTGTATTTACTCTATAGTAATTATTTATTCTTCTAAACATATTTAACGATTAACACACACTAATCAACTCTACAATTACTAATGCCTTTAATATATTGCATTTGCAGGCCTCATAAACGTACTCACGTGCAGGTAAATGAGGCCTGTACGTGTATATATAATACATGTGTTTATACCTTTCCTCATTATTAACTTTATTCACTTTATTTTCAGAATAAACAAAATTTTAAAATATATTTAAGTAATAAATCTTACACTTAAAACAACAATTTTAAATATTTTTAAAATAAAAAGAAATATATATATATATATATACTTCTTATTCTGCACACAAACTAAATTACTGAGTTGAAACATGACAATAGTCCAATTTTCGTGTTATATGATCGAAAGAAACTGATTTTAAAAGGAAAATTTGGGAAAAAATGCAATAAAACAGCGACTTACGTTCACTTTTTGAAGAAGAAAAGTATTCTATCAAGCAAAACATCAGCTTAGAATATATTTTCTAAAATAGTATAACAGTTACCGTGTTTCTACAATTTAATCTAAAAAATTTGAAATCAATTCTATTGATTTAAAATTCTTGCCATCTTCAAATAAAACAAATAAAAATGGAACTTTTTATTTTTATTTTTTTACATTATTTCTAGAATAATTTCCATAGCATTAAACTGAAACATCTTAAAATTTTCTATTAGCATATTGGCCTACTTACTTCATATATTTATTCATTGGTTTCAAAATAAAAAAACAAAATTTAGCTCGAGAATAAATTCCCAATTGGATAAATAATCTCATAAATTATTCTAAAAGTTTTATTATTATTATTATTTTAAAATTAAAATTTCTGTGTTTTTATATAAAACAAGTTAATATAAATACTTTAAATTAATTAATTATCTTTTGGTATAATAAAAAGGTAATTTTGTAAACTTAAAATGGATAGAAAAAATAAATAAATTTTACCAAAATATAACTTTATAAATAAACTTAATAATAATAATGATTTTAAAAAACGTTCTCAGTTATTTTATGCAATATTTTTTTTATTATTTTATGTATATTTTTTAGGTTATTTTATGTGAAATTCAGTATCAAATTATGTACTGTATAATTAGAGTATAAATGATACAAATAATAGAATATTTTTGAGGTTGTCCACCCAAAAATATGTACAAACTTTTGTCTTTAATAACTTGTTTATTAAAGACCAACGTTTGTTTATATTTTAATGTAATAATTTTATAAAATTTCAGTAATTTCTCTTTGATTTTATGCAGAAAATGCTGTTATTTTTACCTGAAATGTGGGCTATTTGGGCTGAAATGCTACTGAATAAGGGGTTGATAATATGTGTATACACTGATTAAAATGTAGATTATTTTCTTTAATATCGATCTCTAAATCATTATCACGCTGTTACAACTGTTTTATACTGTATAATGTAAGCTAATTTAACAGAAAATTCGGTTTAAAATACTTTACAACGCACCTTAAAGGAGCAATTTCAGCTAATGGAACTTGGTGCTCGACTCCTGTATTAAAATTTTTAAACTACTGTACATAAAAATACTTTAGAAAAATATTTATGATAAATTTACTATTTAAACGTATTAAAATAGATGTGAAGAGTAAGAAGAATTAAATTATTAAGCTGAAATTTGAAAAAATTCCTACTATCGTCTGTTTGTGTGTCTGTCCTTCCTTAATTTCGAGAACAGTGTTAGATAGATGAAAGTCGACACCAGAAAAGGTTATAGGTAAGAAGACACGATTAACTATATAGAAAATTCTGTATATAATTAATTAATTAATTTTTTAAATTTTTATTCGAAGTTTATTCAAATTCTAAATTTACATAAACAGTGGATAAACAGCAATATTTTAAAAAAAATTCTAACCGTTATAAAATTATACAAACAACATCGAATGTCATGAATAATTCCTAAACATTTAATATAATTCTTTATTTAATTTGTTATCTTAATTATTAAATAAATATTCAAATTAGAGTTTATGTTTAATCAATATTAATTTAACAACTGTAATGAATTATGATTGATTTTGCACTTAACTGATCGAAATTATTCTACCATTTCGTAAGTTAAATTTTATTTTTAGAAAATATATAAAGCATCTTAATGTAATAAAGAACGAATTAATAAATAAGGCAGTAGTATTGAATTTCAATTCTATTTTAAAAGAGAAAGTTTTGAAGAGTTTGAGATGAAAGTAAAAATTCCCAACAACGAGTTGCTTAACTTTCCCGGCATCATTTAAAACTGAGTTTGTTGCGCCATCTGTTATGAAATTTTATTATTAAAAACTTTTTATATCTTTAATTATTATAAAATGGTAAAAAATTTAATTTCGAGTGTAGAGATGAGTTTTATAAAAAATTGTAAATGCTATTAACGAGTAAAATCGTCATTAAGTTCGATTCTACTAGAGATAGTACACGACCTTCTATATCTCCTTACCCCCTCGACCTTTAACTACCAAAATTTAATAGCATCAATGCCCCTAATACACAAACCTCTCTGCAAAATTTCAGAAATTTTCGACTAAAAGCACATGAGTTATTAAGCTTGAAAGTGGGTGAACACAATCGTGCCCCCACATGCACACACACGTATACTTTCCTGTATCATATATACAGGAAAACCCTAAGTTTTTTTTGGCAAATCTCGATGTTTTCCTGAGTCCAAAAATGGGGAAATGGTCAATTTTTGACCGGTCGCCACACATTCTTCTGTTATACAGTATATAACAGCCAATATTATTTTGATAAAATTGCATTCAAAAACGAAGCATTATTATTGAATTTTAATTTCTTAATTATTTTATTGTTACGTATTATTATATGCGGGTAGTCCCGGTTAATGCGTTAGTTACGATCCATGAAATTAAGCAAACTTTCCATAGTGACCTTCTCTAGAACTGCGTTATATCGGTGGAATTTAACTGATTCTTGAGTCGCTATCTACTGTATATATTCGTCTTCGTATAATTCTATCTTCAACGTATGATTTAAATTTTTATTCTTATTTTATATAAACATTTTAAAAGAAAGTTTGGTGTAGACATTTCTGAAGTGATAAATTAATCAACAAACTTGTAGAAACTTAATACATCTCGTCACTCACTTTTAGATAATCCAATTACAGATGTAAGACATTTATGCCTTTGTATACGTTTCAACTTTCATAATACAATAAAAGTAACAACTCTTTTCGCAGTTAATTACTGCTTACTATAGGAAGCACGACAATGGATTAAAATCTTTAATCGGATAAATTATAATTTCACTTTAAAAATTTCATAAAAATTAGTTTGTAACGAAGAAACTATTGTTTCTTTGTTCTCTGTAACAACTAGATCTGTAACACATTTTTTTCGTTTGACAGAAGTTTAAATTCAAGTTTTACAGCCCGTAATCACAGAACAAACTAGAAATTTCACGAATTAGCTTTCAGTAACAAGCGTAAAAGTGAAAATATAAAATTTATAACTTTAATTATTATCAAATTATATTATTAATTTGTAACTAGGGCTATTTTTTTATATTAAGCTTGAACAATGAATACATGATTATATTTAAATTGAACAGGAGAAGAAGAAAATGAAATCGTTTTCTGCTTTATCCACTTCTTTATTTGGGCAATTTTCACTTAATTACCTTCCTGTATTTAATTTATAAAATGGAAAATAATTATTATTAATACCATTTTTTATATCGAGTAAAGTTATTTATATTTAAATAATTAATTACGAATGTTTATTTAATTTTCATCGACTTCATTCGCCTGTTATTAGTAATCCTAATAATATTCAAACCTGTTTTTATGCGCTCTTTTTATGTGCGATTTTTATTTGTGCGATTTTTTTAATGCGAATTTTTAATTTGTGCGGTATAGTTGGCGACTAGTCTCGTGCGATTCGTCATGTCTCACGTTGACTTATTATAGCTAAATAAACTTATTATAGCATAAATGCACTTATTATAGTAATATTATTGCATGAATATGCGAAAAATGAAATAATTTACTTTTTAAGTCAACAAAACACCACCTGGACAAAAATATGTAAAACAGACGATAGACCAGACGATGCAGTCAAGTGCTGACATCTGTTGTCAATAAATTCTATTTCGTACGGTTTTGAGTTATTTTCTATGTGAGACTTTTTTTATGCGGTCCCTGTTGACCGCATAAAAAAATTATTTTTTTAATTGTGTTGCGAAAACTATTATTTACAGCCATTCGTGAAGTTTCGTGAGATTTTTTTTAATGCGTTTTTTTTAATGCGGTCCCTATCCCCCGCATAAAAACAGGTTTGACTGTATTCACCTATTTTTTTCCACTTGTAAAGTATTAAATTATATTTATTTTATTTATTTATTGGTCATTTTTTAAATTCAAATTATAATTAATACAATAAATAAATAAGGCCTGTGAAGTAACTACACACAATACATTTCTTTATTAATCAATATACAGTTCAAACCTCGATATAGCACTAGCCTTTAGCGCTATATCGAGAACATTGGAAACATTGAAAACATTTTTGTCACATAATTTGAGAGTTTATTATTGATATACATAATTCTTAATGCTTGAGATACGCCGAATTCGATTTAGTGCCAATTTCGGAATATGGCGCTATATCGAGGTTTAATTGTGTCTTTATTCTGCTACTATAAATGTGTATATATATACAGTGGACCTTCGTTATAGCGCTGCTCACTATACCGCGCACTCGGTTATAGTGCGGGCGATGTTCGCGACGCGATAATCTCAAACATGTTTATACAGGTCCGTGCGGCGTTAGTGAGTAGCGTGCAGTAGACCCCCTATAACACGGTAGATACGTTCCCTGTTATATGAATCCGTGTTGTACGAGTCACTTAAATACATGAGCCAATCACAGCCCGTCTGCCGGGCATGTGATCCGTACAACACGGATTCATATAACAGGGAACGTATCTACCGTGTTATAGGGGGTCTACTGTATTTTATTGTTATTGCGTATTGAGTAATTGTGTATGTATTGAGTTCCTGCATGTATTTTGAATAGTGTTTAATTATTGCATGCATGATGAGTAAAAGAAAAGCTTACGGTGTGAAAGAAAAGCTTGACATTATTGCTAAAGAGGTGAACCGCATTACACCGCGCCGCTCGGTATAACGCGGTTCACCTTATAACGCGGGTGTTGTTTCCCACCCGACATGCGCGTTATATCGGGGTCCACTGTATATATATATTTTCAAAGAATTAAATTAATTATTATTACATGTTTTGTTTGTTTTTGGCTAACTTTAATGCCAATTACGATTAATATATCTTTAAAATTTTTTTATTTATTGTGTTATAAAATCGTCTTCTGTATTAATTATATAGTATAACTTTAATATTTCTTCTATGTTTTTTAAAAAATTCATATATAATAGCTATCATAATGGAAGGATCGCCGATTCTCTCGAGAAATGAAGCCGTACAGAATAAAAAATTAACTAAATTATTTTTTAAAAAATATTGAAAAATAATTAAAATAACATCTTTCAAAATCGATTTAATGAGATTTTTTTTTTAATTTTTATTTTTTCGATGGCAAAGTAAAATTTTTAATAATCTTCTACGGAAAATAAAAAGTAATCAAAACTTCTGACATCTGTTTACGCATTCATTCCAAAACGACTTAACTTTAAAATATTTCAGAAAAGGAAAAAAAAAAATAATAGCAAAATTTATCTGATTAAAACTTACATTTTTTCAGTTTAAATTTAAAAATTTTAAAGTGATTTTTATTCAAATAAAAGAAAAAGGAATGTCTCATCTAACAAAAGATTTACTTTCTATTAAAAAGTGTATCCAGTAATTTGCTAGGATAACTTATTTAATAACGAAATATAATGGAAAAAATAATAATAATAATTTCTTTGACAAACTTCTGTGAAAATAAATCTATATTTATCTGACTCTATGTTATTCAGTAAATCAAAAAGACAATTTGCTATGTGATCTGATTGCAAGGTAATATCATGTAACTGGTAATAAACATTAAGTCTTTGTTCTTATATACAGCAAAATCTGTGTAAACCGGACTCGTAAGGTACCGATTTAACAGGTTTCCTGTCTTCACAGGTGTTTTTATAACACAGAAAATGGCTGCTTTTTTAAGAATTTTTCCTGTTTAGGCAGGTTTCCGTTTTATACAGGTTCCGCTTTAGACAGGTTTTACTGTATTCTACTATAAAAAGTAAGGGGTAAGATAATTTACCAGACAAATATGCATAGAGAATTGATTAAAGAGTCAATTAAATTAAGTTATTTATTATATTTAATATACATTCATACAGTATATAATTATCTTAAAATAAAGATGAATAAAGTAGAAGAGAATTTAAATAAATAAATAATATATATATATATATTAACAGAAGAAATTAATTTAAAAACAATCACGTTACATAATTTTCTTCCTTCTTGTATAGCTTTTTAGTCTTGACGTAGTTAAGATGTCTCGAGGAGTTGACAACAGCCAAAGAGGACACGTCGTGTGTTCTCCATCTGTTTTGTTGACAGCGAAACAAAGCCAGGAAACTCTGACGAAACTTGTAGTTCATGAAGCAATACGTGATTGGATTACAACACGAAGAGCTGTGAGCTAAAAGCTGGAAGAAAGATATACCGTAATATCCTAGGCCCACGTAAACAGATTCGGGATCATACATACTGATAGTATTTATGGTATAGAGAGGTGTCCAACAAATAAAGAATTCTAAAACCACTACAAATAACATTTTGATAACACGTTTTTTCTGTAGAAGGGATCTATCTAGGTTGCTGCTTCTAACTGCTTCCCTCTGGAGCAGATGCTCTTTTCCTATTACTGGATGACATAATTTATCGGATGTCCAAGCTGTAGATTCTGTGAATTCACTGGAAAAGTTGGATTTCCTGCGAACTGTATAAATAAAATCGTTATCTTTATACTATAAATAACTTTATAAATTTAAAAAAAAAATAGTTTTAACAGTAGTTTACGTACTTTCGAAATCGTGTATGGGTCTTATAGTCTTCCACAGTGTTCTAATAATCAGAGAGTAAGTCACAGACATGATAACAAGAGGTACAACTAGAAGCACGACGTCCAAAAATATAGTAAAAAGTCGTTCAGTAAAAAGATTTGGCCAATTCTCTCGGCATTTATATTTATCTACAAAAAGCAAACATTGTCATTTCATAATTAAATTTTTACAGGTTATTGATTTTTTACCACGAATTCTCATTTGCATATTATTAATTTAATACATAAAAACTTTTATGTTTATTTAGTAATTCTTCTTTTTTGTACTGGCTTACCTGTACCCTTGATGGATTGTAATTTACTCAGATATGCGATAGGAAACATACAGATGAGGGAACCGGACCAAACAATGGCGATCATTTTGTAAGCGTGGCTCAGAGTCTGCCATTGACGAGATTTTAGAGGGTGACAAATTGCATAATAACGTTCTATAGACATGGAAACTAAGGTCCAAGCGCTGACACTTACAGAAACAGCTGTAAAAAATCAAACAAAAGTCGATTTACACCATTCAGTTTTCCCAAAAATTTCAAATTTTTATATAAAAGTTTAAAATCCGTTACGAAGAACCTTTTATCTATCTAACGCCGTTCTCGAGATTACGGAAGGACAGGCAGACAGACGAACGACGGTGGGAATTTATAGGTCTACAATTTTTTTAAATTGTAGCTTAATAAATAATTTAAATTAAACGATAAAAACATTATTTACCTTGTAAATAAGAGATAAGTCGACACATGACGGCACCAAACACAAATTTTCTCAGAAGAACCCCTGTTAAAGTGAATGGTATACAAAAAACTCCTAATAATAAGTCGCTGATGGCCAGATTTAGAAGAAAGACGTTTGTAACTGTTCTCATCCTCTTGTTGACAGCTAGTGTGACTATAACAAGAACGTTTCCCAATACAGCCAATAGAAGAATGACACTATAAGGTAAGATGAGTCGAACCTGTTCCACGCTTCCATTCACATTGCTGTCCTCCACCATGCTGTCATTACTAAAAGTTAAATTAGTTTTCATCTTTGGTATTCCTCTACGAAATATTTGTCTGAAAATAATTAACACGCTTTACTAATGTTATAACATTTATTTAACTAACCAAAAATTAATTGTACTTCTTCTAATTAGATTGTTAATAAGGCCAACCGGAATTAATGTAATTGGACAAATTCCTTAATTATATATGATGCACCTTGAAACTATGTTAAGTTCCCTCTTTTAGAATTACACTTCTCTATTATTAATTAAAAAAATAAAACCTGTTCAGAATTTAATTACGATTAAACTTAAATTTGCCTTAATTATTTTAATTTCAAGTCTAAAAATATAAGTAAAATCTATATAAACCCGTTTTATACAGGTTTATATAGATTTTACTGTATAAAGTTGTGATTAATTATCGGGCTTATAACTTAATATAATACATTAAATTAAATATAAAAAGACGTTTAAATTAAATAAAAATGGAATATAAGTAAAAGAATCTTCAGCCATGTAATTTCTATCTACGATACTAAATTATATATATATATATAAGTTGGTATGTTCTTATTATTGTTAATTGTCTACTTGGACTTTACTTATTAATAGGACTTTATACTGGTGTTTAAAGAATGGCACAGTAATGAGAGTTAGTTCAGGAAAAAACAAAATTTCTTTATTATACCACCTGTAGTAATAATTTCTGTCCCATTAATAAGTAAAGTCCAACTAGACAATTAACAATAATATTCGAATTAAGGACAGTAAGTCTTTCACAATTAGTACATTCTTACTTTATTTTTCTATATTTGTATATATATTAAAAGAAAATGGGAAATTCAATAAATTTCTCTTGTATAGAGTTTTTATCTCTTGACATCTAGAAAAATTGAAAAGAAAGAAACATTAATGATGAAAGAAGTGAAGAGGAAAGAAGTGATAAGGAACGTTCGGTAAACAGAAACTGGTTGAAAATTATGAAAATTTAAGCGAAATAAAAGTTATTAATCGTTTGAAATTGGAAAATAAGTTCCTCAGAAAGTACTTTCAGCAGAATTTCAAATATATTCTCAATAACATAAAAAAAGTTATTTTTTTTAAAAGTAATATTAATTTCGGAAAGTTTATTAAAAACTCAGTAAACTTTCTTACATATTTAATGATTAAATAATTGTTTTTATTGAAATTCTTTAATATAACTGATTAATTTTTAATTTTTAATCCAATTTTATAGCGTAGTATCTGTTTAATTCTCCATTTTTTAAAGTAGTGATTTATTACTAAATTAATTGAAAATATTATCTATATCACTACTTTAAAAAATGGAGAATTAAACAGATACTTACGAAAAGTTAAAGTTGTGTATGACGCCATCTGTTATGTAATTTTATTTAAAAACTTTTATATTATTAATTAGCATGAAGTAGAAAAAGACTTAATTTTGAAGTTCGCGGTGAGTTCTCATAAAAAAACTGTATATGCTAATAACGAGTAAAATCTTTATTAAGTCCGGCCCTACTCGACATATGACACAAGATTCTCTTCTATCTTCCCACCGCCTCGATCTTTAACCACCAAAATTTAGTAGCATTAATGCCCATAATTCGCAAACCTCTCTGCAAAATTTCAGAAATTTTCGGCAAAAGGAACAGGAGTTATTATGCTTCAAATTGGGTGAACAGAATCGTGCCCTACACACAAACACACAGAAACATACGTACAGTACACCCCCACATATATTAACATTCTGTATTATATACAGGGGAAAAAAAACCAACAAACTCCTCATTTCTCGACGTTTTAAGATCCATCGAGTCCAAAAATATAAAAATCTTGTGGGTCATTTTTTGTTCTATGGCCATACTTTCCCTCTGTTATACATAACATCCAGGAAGGTAAACTCGTTATTAATTTTTAATCTTATCCTAAGTTTACAGTGTCTAAGTTTAATTGTTTCTAGTGATTATTTAAAAATAAATTTATCCAGATAATATTTTAAATTAATTTATTCTAACTTCATTCTCTATATTAAGGAAAAACAGATATACAAATGGACAGAAGGAACAACCCAATGGGAATTTACAAGTCTACGATTTTTTCAAATTGCAGTCCAATGAATAATTTTAATTATTTATTATTAAAAAAGAAAAAAATGTGAAAATTTTAACGAATATATACTTAATTGATTTATATATTGTAATCAAAAGGCATAAACTATGCAAATTTATTAAATAGGAAGCATACGAGAAACAGGAACCATGCAAATTTATTAATTAAATTCTACAAGACGAAAGAAGTATAGTTTAAAATATAAAAATTACCTATTTAAGATGCATTTATACAAAATTTATATCTGGAAGAGTTAAAATTGTGCATATCTTTAGCGTTATCCGAAGGAAGATGAAGTGTTATGAGGAAGAAGACATTTAATATGCGGCATTAAAAATGTAAATGCCATTTACATTAATTTTAAATATTTTTATCCGTATTTTAAATCAACTGTAATATTTACATAACAGTTTAAAACTAGACTTTCGAGTAAATATTTTTAAAACGATTAAAGATAAATTTTAATATAATTATATAGAAAAATAAGAATTTAATTAAGACTTTCTACTAATATTAATACGAGATCAAGTCGAATGCCAACGGTAAATCGATGTTAGAACGAGCCATCATTTATTATGACGTCACGATGACAGGCTGCAATTTTAAATCATATTTTATTAATTTATTTAATTTAAAATATATGCTCTCCACCTCAAATTAGTAGTGGCTTGCCCCTGTACATCATACTTTTCCTTTAACAATAGAGTCGTGCGGGTCATCTATTCTTTCAGGATAAATTTTTGAATTGAAATCGTGAAAACATGTTTAAATATTTTAAATTAACTTTCTAGTTTTTCAACGATTAACTGACTTTTTGGTTACTCTTTATATGTACATATTATTTGCGAATCGCAACCTTTAATGAGAATGGCGAAAACAAAGTTTTTGGTATTTAACTTAATATAAATGTTTGAAAATTATATAATTTTCTGCTACTTTTGGTAGAAAATTTGAAGAGAAAAAAAGAAAATATATTTATATTATTTTTAAAGAAATATAATAAGGAAAAGATGAACTTGCAGAAATTTTCTTACGTAACGACGACGTAATAACAAATTACGAGTCATTCGAGTGGCACGAAATTACATACTCTGAAAGCCTTGAAGAATGCTGCCTTTGTCATACAAATAAGTATTGATTTGCCACTAAAGTTACGTAATTCATCGAAGATTTAAAAAAATACATTAAAAACACTCAGAAAAGACAAATAGCGCGACAATCGATAGAGTTTTATGTAACAGAAATCTAGTTTTAATCGTTGCTACTAGAGTTTTAAATACACAAAGAAGCTATTGTTACATATTTAATATTGACATTTTACTTCCCCAAAAATCTTTGAGAACGGACAAACCGACGAACGAACGAACGTAAAAAGAAAATAGATATCATCTATATCAATTTTTTACTTCGTCAGTTTGTCTGTTGCATGTAAACTTATTTATTTTGTAGAGAGAAAAACGTTTTATTTACTCGTTTCTAAGGTGAAAAAGCATATAAAAATGTCATTTTTTCATATAACTGGCGATTTCCTGTTGCTTCGACTTTGTTTTTCGTGTTGAGTAATCGATATTAAAGCATTTTATTTAATAAAAATCAAAATTGGATTCTTTTATCTGGAACAGAAACTAAATTTAGAAAATCTTTTTATTAAATTGTTATTATCTCAAACAATAAACCTCTTAAACATCAGTAGGATGTAGAATTATTGTGTAAACTGGTATACACTTAAAAATTATGCCTTAATATGCTCAATAATATCGAAAACCTGAAATATTTTAGTTTGAGGCCTCTCCCCACTTCAGAGATAAGTTTGAAAAATGTTAATTTTATTAATTAGATACTAATATAAGTCTAAAATGATAATTTTATCATGTTTTCGGATGAATAAGGCAGTAAAATGCAACAAAGTATAAAGCTTTAAACAGGATTTAAATTAGTTATTCTCTCAACACCCCCTCATTAGGGCCCATTTAATTTACAGAGAAACAGAAAGAGGTATTGAAAACAAAAAAGTCTCACATTTTTAAGTGTTAGGGCCCTTTCTGTCTCTCATTAGGGCCCCTTTAATTTATAGAAATACAGGAAGAAGTGTAGAAAACAAAAAGAATCTCAAAACTTTACGTTTTGGGGCCCTATATGGCCCATATTCCCATAAGTGAGGGTAGATGTTATACAGAGCTCTATGACGAATCTATTGGTGCGTAAAGATTTAGTAATTTTAACGATTTTAATGTAAGAAACTGTAATATTTGCTTAAGTTTTAGCCCCAAGAAATATCACGAAACTGCACAGAAATTGTTTCTGATATAAAATAAATCAGACATATTGAAAAAGAGAATAATATGCAATTTGTGATCGAGTATCTAAGGATTTTTCTTCGGTTGAATTGAGTTGATAGAACAAATATTCTATAATAGTAAGTTGGAAGAGAAGTGTGACGGGAAAGTACAGTACTTCTGCCTCATTTTACCTATTCAATGAACAAATCAAGAAGGAAGTGACTTTTTGAATAAGAAAGAAAACCAATTGATTCGGATTTGTAGTCAGATTGTTATTGTTCAGAGAGAAAAAAACCTTTTGTTGACTGTCTAGAAATCGTTATACCATTGAAACATGCAGAAAATTCAATAATGTTATCGCTGAAGATAGAAATATAATAAATTCGAGACGAAATTAAAATAAGAAAATTTCAATAAATAAATGATTGGAATAGTAATTCATTCGTAAATATTTTGAAGTATTGAAACAAATGCCCAAAAGCTGAATAAATTCATTTCCACGCGATTAAATTTCGTGGAAGTTATGCTAAACATCAACACTTTTACTGTAGAATATAACAAAATTACTTTAGTTTAAACGAAATTTTAATGCTCAATATTATTTATTTTGTGTATAAATAATTTGAAAACCGTTTCCATTAACGTACAGTACTTTCCATTAATCGAACAAATTATGCGGTTATGCGAAAAGTGCCCCTGAGATGCGTGCACTACCTGCAGTACTCAGCTGCACTTCGTTGTCATTTGTAATTTTATAAAAGTTTTACTTTTTGAACACCTGCTCCATTGTGTGCAGAATCTTGAATAATAATCTTCGACGCTTCTTGAAGATCGAAACGTTTTGATGGTATCATATTTCCCTAAAAATAATTTCGGCTTTAAAAAATTCCCTAAAATAATTCCTAATTTTTAAAAATTCCCTAAAATAATTCCGGTCTTAAAAAATTCCCTAAAATAATTCCTAATTTTTAAAAATTCCCTAAAATAATTCCAGTTTTAAAAAATTCCCTAAAATAATTCCTAATTTTTAAAAATTCCCTAAAATAATTCCTAATTTTTAAAAATTCCCTAAAATAATTCCAGTTTTAAAAAATTCCCTAAAATAATTCCTAATTTTTAAAAATTCCCTAAAAATATTTTTTCAGGCACGTGTAACTTTAATTGAAAGATTTATGTATTGTAAGAAAAACAAATGATCCTTTCACATGTATTCGTCAATATACAGTATTATTTATACGTTAATGTACGCAAAATTTATGTATAATTATGTATACAACATATATAAAATAGTAAATAAGTTAACATTTATAAGCTTTATTTTATAAATTACTCGAATTTTTTATTTTATAATCTCTATTTATATCTATATTATTAATACTAAATTCTAGTATAAATAAAAACATTTAATTAAATTTTATTTTTTCTGTTTTTATGCTGATGATATATCTGAAATTATATAAATTAAATATCTTATTTCATAGATATTATTATAATTTAATGAGGAAACACAAAAAATAATTTGGAATCTCTTTGTATACCATAAGAATACAATTAAATACAGAAGAATCAACCCTTTTCTGTTGTGGTATAGTACACAATACGAAGACTTTTATTATATTTTTAGGCTCTTCCGCTTTATTACATTATTACAAAAAGACTAATACATTTTAAAATAAGTATACTGTACCAGAATAAAAAAAATAATAGATTTGATTTACAATGAGTTAAGATTTATAAATAATTTGAAAGCTTGCAAACAAAAACATCATTATCCTTTGCATGTTTCTCGAATAACTGATTCAATTAACTAAGTTTTTTTACTCAAATTCATTAGTTAATCCTTCATTATTTAATGGATTCTGTTTTTTTTCCTGCTACAATCTTTATATTTTTACCAATTTATTTATTTTTATTAATAATTATTCGAGTATTTTTAATATATTAAGTTAATTCTTTTAAGAATCTTTAACATACTTAATAAGAAAATTCAGTTTTAATTATATTATTCATTAATTATAGAAACATTTAAGACGAGACATGTATAAATATTTATTTGATGAAAGCATCGTGTATCTCTAGAGAAAAAAACTATTGAATTTGTCATTCATTATAAACTGAATTTGTTGAAAATTAATTTTATAAAATGTAAACACTATTAAAAGGATTATTTTTATCTCACGCCTACTCTAAAAATAAAACTTAATGTTTATACGTCTACCTTTCCATATATTAGAATTTTATTCAATGAAAAATCAATTGAAATAAATTTTTTAGAGGAAACCTGGCACCTCCACTGCATCCTCTTCCCAGCTCTTACAGCCATGCAAAGGGAATACTCTCACACCTTCGAAATCACTTCTTTATTTACATAAAAAACTAATTTGTTTAATGAAATAGCATACAAAATTTGAAAATCTATACCCAAAAATAGCATTTTTCTTTATAATCACAACTTGAATAGGAGAATTCATATAAAATTTATACGTGTAAGACAATTCAATAATTTTTCTCTTTGACAGTAAACTGCCACGTAACCAGTACGTACCACACTTTGAGAAACACCCATAAGTAATTATGATTAAAGTAATGTTTCAATTCTAAATATCATATTAATAATAGTAATCAGATAATTTTAATGGTCATTCGAGTATCAAATTGATACTCCAATGACCATTAAAAGTATTAAAGATTAATAGTAACAGGAAGCAATTTTTACACTCATTATTATCTATTTAAGTGCAGTATCTTAATATTATCTCTTCACTAACAATTTAATAGATGTTATATGAGTTTATCTGGTAAAGAACTATATATATTTGATCTTTAATTTATGCACTACATCCACGCAAGTTCAAGATTCTTCTATTGTATTGTATTGTGTTCTATACATGAAAGACACGATAAATTTAATATCTTTGCTAAGAAGTAAAGTAAAAGTTACTTTGCTTCCAGCACTATAACATCTTGAATTTTAATATCTCTACTGGGAATTCTTCAAGCTATGTCTTAAGATATGCTTCTTGCTTTACTAAGAAAATTATGTATACTTTGAGACAATTTTTATTCTATATATCACGAGTTCTTTAAAGAAAATACTCTATAATTGAATATATAAATAAATATATATACATTTAAATCGTACATTTATGGATTTACATAATCGTTTCATGAATATAAACAAGTTTTAAATCATTTCCAACTCAAATTCATGCAATAAAAACTTTACTACGGCTTTAAAATTGAAAATCTTACTATTGAAATTTTTTTTTATAAAATATATTTCATGAAAAATTCGTTTTATTAGATTATATTTCGAGATTTAATCCTTAAATATATATATTTTATATTGAAGTTTTTTGTTCCATACGCTGTATTTACAGATAACAGTAATGATTTTTCTCTATTTTTGTAATAAAGTAAAGATTTTTATTAAAAATATTTAATAGTATTCATTTTAAACTTAGAAATAACATTTAATATTTAAAAAAAATGCCGAAAATGTTCGTTTTTTACGCACTTTTGTACATTTAATACCTGGTTTTAAGTATATAAAAATTAAAAACCTGCTATTTTCTATTATTATTTTTAATTTCGGAGAATTTTTAAATACGTTTATTCTAATTTTGTTATTATTATTATTATTATTATTATTTGACCATTCACATATTGAAGCAGAAAAAAGCTGTAGGCTATGGTTATTCATAAAGATCACTGGGAATTTAAGCTAATTAGTAAGATCGTTAGGCTCTGATTAACTGTGATTGACATAAAGGATGTGTTTTATTTAATAATTCAGTCAGTGAACTTTGTTTACTATTTATAACCTTGCCGTCTATTCGTCTATTCCATTAAAATCATCCGCTTACTCTTATTACTCATTAAATGTGATTGATCACATTATTTTCTCCTCGTTTAACTCAAGCGAATCAACATTTGTTCTTTTATTATCAAAGAAATAACCATTTAAATTACCTTACATCAGGCGAAACAGTACAAAAATTCAATTTAGCCAATTTGCGAATGGATAAGTGAAAATTTATATAAATTACTACATAATAATCTGTGGAAATATAAGTATATATATATATTTATCATAATTTAATTACAAAGACCTTCTAAAAAATATACTTTTAAATTCTTAGAATATTTAAAAGTAAAATAAATTATTGATAGACTTCGTAGAAGCTTCGTGAAGGTTATAGAGAATAAACAATTCTTTCACTAAGACGTTTATAATAAATTATTTATAAGATCTACAACGAATACTTACTGAATTACACATAAACTATTGAATTTCCTTTGCATTTACATAAACGCTTAATAGGTTACATTGTGCGATTTACTTTTATTTTCTCAAGCGCTTACTTTTAAGTAGTATTCTCCTTTTTTTTATGTTCTGTCGTTTACGAGTATCCACTCGAATAAGAAACGAGAAAGAAAACATTTAATAATAGATTAAATTTTAGAAAAACTAAATTTAAAAGGCGTAAAATTTCAATTTCTGCAATAAAAATTAATTATAACATTTGAAAACGAATGTATTTTTAAGGGTTATTATTTCTTTAATTTGTTATTTGTCATTAAATCAGTTATTTTTCCATTTTTAAGTACAGGGGCTTTTTTTGAACGAATTTGCAGCCTTCTTAAGGGAAAAATTTCCTGTTACTACTACTAACGTAACGTTCTACAATGATTGAAATTTCAAATTTAACAAGGAAAGTTTGAATATTCTTTCATCGTTTTAGCATGTTAATCTTTGAACAGGAGTTGGCGATCCCAACTCTTTCCGAACGTCCAATTTCATACAGCCAAAAGTACGAGACTTTTAGTGTGTTGGTACCTTTTAGAAACGTGAATGCCACTCCATCTCTAACGTCGGATTTACCACAAAACATCGCACAAAGAAACTTAACCAACTCCAAAGAATCGACAACCAGCCGCAACAAGAACGAAGGAGGTCATCGAGAAAGTAAAGAATTACATCACCACACCAAATCTTCTCACCCAAACAGCATTAGAAGAGAAGTGTCAAGTATCAGTGTCGTCCATTAATCGCATTATTCACTAAGATCCGAACGTGGACAAACTGGTAAAGTCGGATGTTTACAAGTTATCAGATTACGATAAAAAAGAATCGAAAGACCAACACGAGAAAGTTATATGAAAGGCGTTTGACAGATGGAAAAGAACGAATTTTCTGACTTTGCATGAGTGTTGTTTATATTTTCTCAATTGTAATGGCACCCGCAAAATTTGTTACGTGAAAGACGAACCAGAAGAGATTTGGCAATGAAGAGAAAACTATCTTCGAAGATTCATGCTTGTGGGTTGAGAAGAGGTCCACTTCCACTTATCAGTGTGCCCTTGAAAGTGGGCAGTACTTTGTCAAGCACGTTCTGAAACCATTATTTGAAGAAAATTTGCCATTTATGTATCCAAATTAGATGCACTAAAGTATTTCTACATCATGGCAAACAAGCTCACATACATGCTGATTAACCGAATAATATCTTAAGAACCTCTACTAGAGAATGGAAATTAGCTACACCAACGAGAAGGACATATCCATAAAGGGTTGTGATGCCAATTCCCTTGACTTCTTTGGATTTGGTTGACTGAAACAGAAGCTGTTTAACCTTAAAAGGATAACATTGTATTTTCTCTTCTTCTGATATTTAAATTATCCATAGAAAAAGAATATCTAATAACAGGTTAAATATGAAAAATGAAATTAAAAAAGGTGTAGAATTTAATTGGAAGCAATTAAAGATGAATATGAAAGTTTAAAAACTAAGTTTTTTTATTATAATTAATTAGTTATCATTAAAAGAATGTTATCTCTCTATAAGGGTGTATTTATATATAATTATAAGCGATACTCTCTTCTTTTCTTGTAAAATTTGTGAAATATTCTTCCGAATTAGTCAGATCGTTTTTATTTTAATTAATATAAAGCATAAACATAAGTAAAGTTTAGAAAAATGAAGTTTAAAAAACGGCTAAAATTTTCATTAAAATCAATTAATTTTAGTGGAAGTTTGATTAATTTTTTTTTATTTAGATTATTTAAAAATTAATTAGTTATATTTTAATTAACCTAATAACTTTAGTATCGTATAAATAATATTTTAAATTACAAATTTAGTTGACAAATATTTAATAAACATATAATTAAATTCATAAAAACATAACATAAAAAATTAAATTAATTAACCATCGCTCTCTGTGCTGAATCTGAGAACATTTATCGAATCCCTTGTAGAACCTAAATACACCACTTTATTTTACATAAGATAAATTGGTTTAAAGAAATTTCTGGCTCTCTTGATCTTGGTTTTTTGTTACAGATTCTAAGACGAATGGAATGAATGCATAAAGGGAAGAAATTAAAACTTAAGAACTCGATCATCCAAGAGTATGTCCTTAGGTATTAAAGCTATATCTTCAAATAAATAAAGGGATTGAAGCCAGAATACGAAATTTGTGGCGTGCAAAAGCACTTAAAATATTGTATAATTAAAAATGTGGACACTAAAACACCAGCTTATATTCGTCCAACTGTTTTACTCCCAGAGCTTAAAGTTGAATTGGTCAAACCTCTAACTCTTATAAATGCCATGTAAAACCAATTTAAAAAATCCAGCAACGAGTTGCATAACTTTTATTTAAAAAATAATAATTTTTGCGTTCAGGTCTTAAGACGTGGAGATTTGAAATAATCCTGGAGGGCCAAATTTGGAACGAATACAATACTTTCCCTTGTTACGTATACCTAACAGCCGGGAAAGTAATATATGGTCCTATTATGGGAGCCTACTTCGGAAACATTTTCTTGAAATAGCAAACTTCTTTATGTAACAAAAATAATTATTATTAAAATGTTGATTTTTAACAGATTAAGGAATCATAATACCAAAAAAACACAATCCTTTAAGGAAAATATTACGATGTTTCACAATATATTGACGCAATAATTGAAGGAAATACACCCGAAACAAATTTGGGGGTTGGCTTTTGTTACACTTCCTCTATAACTTATAGCATAATTTAATTACGTTTGACGTCGATACCAGTGGACGATAATGATAAAATAACAATAAAAGATAAATGGAGATATAAATTGATACGAAAAGAAAATTCTTATAAATCTTTATTGACAGCATCTTAGATTTTTAGACAGTTCCATTTCTGAAAAAATCGCTAAAACCTTGGCGACAAATCGCAGGCTGAGATAATTGCTAATAGAGTTTGTCAATAGAAAAATCATCTGACATTTGATCTTTATGTCTGATGGTACTTTTCCACTAATCGATCAAATAAATCCGAACAATGTTATTTTTTAAAATAACAATTTAAATATTTATAAAAATATGTAAATTTTTACGTCAAAAATGATGAAAAAACAAACATAAAATAATAAAGCAACTATTTATCTGCTTAAAATAAGATAAAGAATGGCTCTTTTTATTCTTTTAGGATTAGTTTAAGAAAGGTTAAAAACCCAAAATGGTTTTTATATTGTATATATATATTGTATTATTACACTATTTTATGAACGTTCTATGTATATCTCGATTAACTGACTTTTATCCATCCTCTATGAATAATTTTAATTCTTATTTGAATATAAAATTAATATAAATATGAATCGATAATAAAATATTGTATGTTTAGCGGACATAACACATTCATAAATATTTACTTTAATATAAACGAAAATCAAAGTAAATTCGTATTTAAATATAGAAAAATTTATAAAGACGTTACTTTATAAGATTTTCAATTTTGTTTCGATAATAAACACTTGTTTATACAAGAATTTCTGTAATATAAATCATCATGTAATAGAAAAAATGAAAATACTGTTGAAAAGTATCTGAAAGTTCGAAAAAAAAAAATATATATATATATTATTTTTCTTATGAAAGCAAGAACTTTGGTAAATATTGTGCGGGAGAAAAAATTCATTAATGTAAGTGCTTTGGGCTTGAGTAAGAAACATATATGCAATTGAAAGTATTAATAAACAAAAATAATTGTCAGTATAACAGGAAAAAATATGTTTTGAGTGTAATAGAGAATAAATATACAAGACTGTGATAAAATGGAGAGAAAATACAAGATTGTAAGTGAAACAGAGGAAAAAAATACAAGATTATTTTTTCTCCATTTTACTCACAATATTGTACCTTCTTCTCCATTTTACTCACAATATTGTACATTTTTCTTCATTTTACTCACAATATTGTACATTTTTCTCCATTTTGCTCACAATATTGTACCTTCCTCTCCATTTTACTCACAATATTGTACTTTCTTCTTCATTTTACTCACAATATTGTACTTTCTTCTTCATTTTACTCACAATATTGTATATTTCTCTCCATTTTACTCACAATATTGTATTTTTTTCCTGTATTATGTTCACAATCTTATATTTTTCCCCCTGTTTCACTTACAATTGTATTTTCTCTCCATTTTCTCATAATCTTGTATATTTTTTCTCCATTTTACTCACATACAAGATTGTGTGTAAAATAGAAGAAAAAATACAAGATTGTTAATACTAATAAAACAACTTTAAAAATAAATTATGCTGATATAATGCTTAAAAATGAGAAATATAAATAGTTAAGTTATATTATCTTTTAACAATTATAACATGCCGTGTTTACACCTAAATGATGATATTGCTTGAACAGTAATCGATATTTTCACATTTAATATAAATAAATGAAATAACTTAGTTACATATAATTATTTAATAATACGAAAATTGTAAAATATATTTAATGTTGTATCCATTTTTTAAATTATAATAATGTATTTTAATAAACACACAACACTGTTACCTCGTAGTCTATACGGTCGGTTAATTATACTCATTGTGGGCTGGCATGATCGAAAATGACGTCAAATAACATGGATTAGAAATGGAAATTTATCATGAGCATGTGGATCAGGAAATCCCCTGATAAACTGCTGCCACACTATATTGGGGTCTAAAAGAAATTCGAATCCGGACCCACAGCAATAATTATTTTAGAAATGGTTAAAAGCATTTTCTTGTTAGAAAAGTCAAGTAAAACTTCTATATAGCTTTAGATTTTGATTATTTTTCTACAGAAGATTTTAAATTATTCAACGTAAGTAGCAAGAAAATAAGATAATTAGAAATAAACATCAAATGTCATTATTGATAAAACAAATATATAAAATTTAATTACAAAGTTGGATTATGATAATCCACGTTGGAGAAAATATGATTTAATGATTGAAGAATTCGTTAAGAAAAATAAGAAATTAATTTAAATACTTACTTAATTACAAAACTTAATAATATTTATTTATCAAAAGTGTTTCGATCAAAAGTTTTCAATGAAAATTTTAAACAAATAAATCAAATACTTAAAACGAACTTCTAAAGTATATTAATTACTTAGTAAACATTTAGAAAGTTATTCAAAGTTTAAGTATTCTAAGTTTGTATACGTGTCTGGAGTTATATTTAGGCTGATAAAAAATTCTTAAGTTACAGTTATTTAAAAATGTATAAATGCTAAATTAATTATAAGCTTAATTCAAAAACTTATTACAAAAAGTATCGTATATCTACTCTTAAGATAAAAGAAAATGTTTAGTCTGATATGGAATATATTTTCTATTCAATATAAACAATAAGCGACATTATATAAAAGGAAAACGTATATTAATCTTAAATATTTTGAGTTTTGTTAAGGTCTTAATTTGTTAATAACGCTGTTAAAGTACTTTAATAATTACTATTAATATGAATAGCAATTAAACAACACTTTATATTACATTAACTTATTCCACTTTAAGCATGTAAGCCTAGTTCAGTTTTTCATAACAGATATATTGGGTTGATAACAGGTTTTCTTGATAAGACGAAAATCATTCTTATGTGAGAAAAAATATTGGTAATCACACCAGCTAGGAATGTAACACTATCAAACGAAAGATGATAGAGTCGTATGTAATAAACCAGCAACAAGTTGCTCAACTTTCCCGGCAACATTTAAAATTTTAGTGGCGCCATCTGATATTATATTTTATTTTAAAACTTTTTATATTTTTAACTATTATAAAATGGCAAAGAGCTTAATTTTGAGGTTAGGGATGAGTTTTATAAAAAAAACTGTAAATGCTAATAACGAGTAAAATCGTCATTAACTCCGACCTTACTTGAGATATGACACGAACCCCTTTATCTCCCCACCACCTTGACCTTTAACCAGTAAAATTTAATAGCATCAATCCTCCCAATGAACAAACCTCCCTGATAAATTTCAGAAATTTTCGACATAAAGAACAGGAGTTATTAAGCTTCAAAGAGGGTAAACAAAATCGTGTCACATACACACATACACACACTAGCATCCATACACACAGAAAAAAACCCCGAATATATTTGAATTTCTCGACGTTTTAACGTGTCATAAGTCCAAAACTGTAAAAATCTTGGGAGAGTCATTTTTTGATCGCTCGCCATGCTTTTTCCTTTGTTACATATAATAGCTGGGAAAGTATTAAATAAGTAAATAATTACTTCATTTAAATATCATAAATAAATAATAAATATAAGGTATGTTATTCTCTTAAATTTTTAAAACTCAGTTAGATAGACATTCTAGCAGCAAGAATTCAAACATAATGATAGAAAATTCTTCAGTATAATCATTAATTAGATGTTAAAATGGAATAGATTAACAGAAAATGTGAAATGTCATTTATAAATATTCATATCGATATTAGTTTTTAAACTAATTTACGAGAATTAATAAAAAATGAAAACCATAAGAAGCCAGATTTAAACGTTTGACTTTGTATATATTATATATATATATACTGTATGGTCTTTGCAGACAATATAATTATCATTACCAATAACCGATATGAATTAGAAGAAATGCTAGAGCAAGCATTTAAGTGGGATTGAAGATGAATCTGCAAAAGACGAAAGTAATGTTTAATGAATATACCATGAAAGAGAAGATTATGACAAACAGAATTGACATTGAAGAAGTACAAAAATATGTCTGCTTGGGTCAAGAAGTAAGTGTGGATAACAATATTACGAATGGGAGAATTAGGATGGGATAAAGTACCGGTACATTTGGTAAAAATAGCATATTTTTCAAAAGCAACCTGCTACTATGTTGGAAAAGAAAAGTATTTAATTAATGTGTTGACACATCTATGGAGCAGAAACAAGCAAAACAATACAGAGGCTACAGACAACACAAAGAAGCATGGAAAAATGGATGCTGAGCATTAGGAGAAGAAACAGAAAGCGAATCACCTGGATATGAAATTAAACAAAGTTCTATGATATCATTGCGAGGATGAAATGTCCAAAATGGCAATGGGCCAGACACGTTACTAGAAGAAAGACAACAAATGGACTACAAATATCCTAGAGTCAAACGCCCAAGACGGAGACTCCAAGTACGATAGATCGACGAAATAAGAAAATATATTGACGTAAATTGGAAAACAAAAGCATTGGACAGGGAAAAATGGAAAAGATTAGAGAAGACCTTCATCCGGCAACGGATTGACAATGGTTGATGATGATGATGATGATGATGGTATATATTCTATATATATATATAAACATTAAACAAGAATTTGTTTGTATGATTGAGTGATTTTTAAAAAAAATATGAATAAGACATTAATTTGCAACTTATCTTTCCTATTTTTGACATTAAAAAATGTTTCAAATCTAAATATATATGCATATATTTCTAGTTCCGAATTAGAATTTTCGAAATCTGTTCTTATAGAAATATATATTAAAATCATTTTCTGTCTAAAAACATGAATTTTTAACTTAAGTTATATTTATCGCTTAAACAATAAAAAAAAACCCAAAACATTTTAATTCTATAATAAAATTAATGACCACTTAATAAAAGAAAACTCTTTAAACAATAATTTACAGATAAAAATTATAAAAAATATATTAAAATTATAGATTAATTTCTTTTCTTATAAGTATAATTCAAAATTTATATACATATCCATGCATAGCCTTAGATTTAAACAATCTCCTTTTACTCCCTTTATTTTTAATGCTTCTTCGAATATTATTCATAAATAAAAATTAATTTGAGAAATAGATGAATAAAATCTTAATTTAATAACATTTTAAACGAAATAAAATATTCATTAATAGCTTTAAATATTTAAATTACTTTACTTATTTGTTAACGTGGTAAGCATTCAATATAATTTTATAATTATATTAATTGATAATTTTTAAGTGTTAACAGGAAAGACACGAGAAGGAGAACAATTCGAGTTAATTTATATAAATTATATACGGGAAATAAAAGAAATGAGTAATACAAATGGTTATTTGTAAATAAATGTAAAGAAATCATTCCATTTAAAAATAAGAGGTATAATAATTTATAAAGAGCATTTTTCTGACAGTTATTTTCGAAAGAACTTGTTAATGGACAGGTTTCATAAATTTAAATGTGTGTTACGTATAGATTTCTCTCTCTCTCTCTTCCTCCTCTCACTCTCCCATTCATTTTCATTAAAACTTTTATATAATTCTTCATATCGTTCTTGTATAGTAGAATTGAATCATTCTACGTATACAAGTTAAGTAATAAAGTGAATTAAAAGAACCGAAACTTTTCTAAAAGCGGTCACGTTAAGAGAGAAAAAAGTGTTTTCTGAAAGTCTAATGGAAAAAACGATGCCGCTAACTTTTCTTTTAGGGAAAAAAAAAGCCGTCATCACTCTTTTTTAAATTCTTAAAACCGATACGTGGTCCTGTATTTTTTGTTTTTCTACCTCATATAATTTACTAAAACTTTTTTATCACAAAACTTTTGTGACCTACTCACTTCGTTTACCTATATATATTTATAATTAAATTATTTTAAATACAAGACGTGCCTCTTTATTTATAAACGGATTTTTAGGCGAAAATTGTTAAGATCTCACTTATTGTAACGGCTATACGTACAAAAGTATTTCGTTTTCGTATCACAGTTGCTTTGTTGAATTATTGGCAAACACGTAGAGTTATTTTATGAAAAAAATCAATGCCACAGAAAAGCGAAATGTCTTTCTCGATTACATATAAAGCAGCAATTTCTTTTTGCATTTAATTAATGCTTTCATTCAAACACCAGAGCGATAACTTGTCGCCATTTTAAATCGCGTCGGGCTCTGGTTAAATCTTATCAGTGAAATTGTGCGCAAGTTGTACTGTACATCGATGGGACCAATGGTTGATTGGACGTCTGCCTCATCAGTGATGAGTTGTCCCGTGGCGACAAGACAAGTGTCGCTAAGAATAGGTCACAATTATTCCAGTAGGGAATTTGCAACTTTGGGGTGTGACCTACTGGGGTAATTATAAGCCAGTTTGCAATGCATTGTGGAATTGAAACTTGTACTCAAAATATAGATTTGTAATTGTACTATGGTAAACTCTTTCTTGCTTAGAATTTTAAGATTTTAGGGTGTGCGTACGCACCTTCCGCACCCCTCTGGAATCGCCCTTGACTTATATAAAGAATGTATAGATACATCTATATAAAAAATGTATTGACACCCAATACACTCGGTTACTCGTATTATTATGATTATTTTAAATTTTTTGAATCACCTTTCAACTAATTTAACTGATACAGTGTTACTATCTACTGCTTTCGTAAGAACTCAATTGTACCTCTTACAAAATATGGGAATAAATTAAATCTTTTCAGCTCTAATCTCAGAGCCTCCCGAGAACATTATATTTTAAAGAAAAATATTCAGAATATAATTAACAGCATATAAAATAAGCAAAAATACTGTAATGTTTTCATTGCATACAAGCTTTTCAAATGTTACAAAGAACATCCAGCATTCAAGAAACATCTCGAATTTAATGTGCACTTGAGGTAGGCACTAACGATGTTAGCTACTCGGATAAAATGCACGATAATGAGCTTGTGCAATAATTATATGAAATGAAAAGAAATTTAAATAAAGAGTCCTAACTTTTTAATCATGATTATTCTCTTTATCTGGTTTTAATAGGTATAACAGGTGCGGAGCCAAACCATACTAAATTGCAGACTTAAGCACACTATGCCTTCTGGTTTGAGTCATTTTGTAAATTCATGCTTCAAAAATCGAAGGAATGGGATAGAACTGGTACAGAATTATATCATAAATTTAGTTTTATGTTATGAAAGTTTATTATAGACTTTAAATCAAGCGAAAAGAAGCCGTTTGAGATTTGGCACTCTGAGCAACTGTATGTAGGCCTATGGCTCGTCCCAAGCGCACCTCAATTTTAAATTCATAAAACATTTGAAGAAGAGAGTAAATTTAAATTAAAAGTATTGATACTAGTTGATTTAATTGACAAATTATATGAAACTAAACGTTAATTATAGCAAAGAGAACGGGTCTAGTATTAGAAGTGTATGTGCATATTTCTTAAGTTGAAGAATATCGTTAAGACTGTAAAATACCAAATATAACAATTCAATTATATTTCTATTTATGTGCTTAAATTCCATTTTCTACTGTGTTCAGTTATAATAATACAATAATTGTACTATAATTATTAAATGGAATAAAATAAATAAATAAATCGTATAATAACATCTTGGAATCAAATTAAGTTCTCCAATTATCAGTATAATGTAATTTTTCGCGTTAAGAACGAAATTCGTAACGTTGAAGACAAAATGAGTTTTTAAAAGCCGGAAAATTTAAACTAAATATTCATTAAAATGTGCAATTAACATCAAAGAGACGTTGAAATCAGATATTAAAATAAATAAAGAATTAACAGATTCATTTTAATTATTTACATTAAGCAGTTTAGTCATATCACAAATATTTCTCATTCAAAATTCCTCTAAATGAATTTTCTAAATTATAATATTAGTTAAAAACTTTCAAAGTCACGTTTACTGAATTAAATTTCGTTAACAATTCTTACATCGTACAATCAATTCATTTTTAAACTTCAATATCAATTCAAAATGTTTGCAATTTATTAAATCTAATTAGCTGCTTCTCTCAACAAATTCTCAGTAATCAAAATTCTTTAAAATTAACTGAATGGAACTGAACTATTGAAGTGGAAGCACAGAAATATGTTCTGTATTAAACTTTATTCATATTAATACTTAATTTGAAACCTTTATTAATAGAAAGAAACCCATTGAAATTCTAAATTAAATTTTAATAATGTAATATATATAATTTTAAATTTTCTTCAAAGACTCTCATAAAAACTTAATAATATTTTTATTTTAATCTAAAGAACGTTCAAGACGAGAAGAGCAAACTAAACGATGATTCAATAAACAATATCCTTGTATTTGCAATATCAGTAAGTGCCATTTATGGATCTCACAAGCTATAGTTTAGAGCTTCACACTATAGTTTAAAAGTTTTATGCTACAGAGTATAGGATCTCGTGCTTTTAAATTTATTATTATTTTTTGGAGAAGAAAAGCTCCTCTCTTAATTAAACAACAAATCTAAAATTACATTCTATTGATAAATAATTCAATAGCAATCAATGATTTTATTTCTTACTATAATAAAAAGAAATGAATGCTCGATTATCAATCGCTTACTTGTGTTAGGTGACTTGTGAATTATTCTAGAAGTAAGATCATAATTCGAATATCCAGTTTGTTGTGGAAGTTTCCTTCCAGATATATCTTGAACATTCTAAAACACGTGTCTGGCGGGTATATAAGGGACACTTAATTTATTTTCATCCTACTTGTACTTCTTACATCCTCCTGACAGATCATCCCAGAGCAAAATCTTGGTTATACCCTCGGGCTACAAATCTAAATTCAGTCATATCTAAACGAAGCAAAGCCTGGAAGTTCGGACACCAAAAACAAATATTTTCTAAATAGTTTGCTCTTTATATTATTTAATATTTTGTAATTTTAGTTTATTGAAAGGCCATTAAAAAAATTCCTAAACGTAAACATGTTATTATCGCGAATTTGATCGTAATTTACGTATTTGAAGTTAATATTTTACGTTGTTAAATCATCATAAGAAGGATTAATGCTTCTTATAATTTTTAATTTAAGTAATTAAACTTTAAAAATTATATAATTCGACTTTTTAATGAATTATTGTGGTTACTTGTAGGTAATTAAATTTTATTTTTAATAATAATTAAAAAAAACAAGCTGTTTATTAATTACAGGATGCTCGAAATTCTCCGGAAAGTTATTAATATTACATAATATAATTAATTTTTTTAACAAATTAAGCTTTTATTATTTTCTAAGCGTTGAAATTTTTTATACAATAATTTATAATGTAATAGAATGCGTGCTATTCAGAATTTACATAATGAAAAATGTTGATAAATGAATTTTCTAAATTGTTTTAAAGAACAATATAGTTGTTCAACCAACTTTAACAATGTCTTTTTTCCTTTTTTTTAATAAAATTAAGTAACTATATTTGCTTAAGTGGGCAATTCTACACCACTAAGATTCTATTGATACTATGTAATGGTTATAACAATATTAAATTACAAATAAATTCTTTGTTAAAAAATCAATTTAGTTATTCAAATTGACTGTTTAATCTATCGAATTAGACAATTCTTCCATTATATTAATCTAAAAAACACTGGAATATATTCCTTTTATGGCTATGACGTTAGGAAATTTTATATTTAATTAAATAATTTTATAATATTTATCATATAAATAACACTTACCAGATTTATAAATATTTTTTTTTAATTAATTACTCTATAAGTCAGAGAGACCATTGAAAAGGATAATTATGTGAGAGAGCCTATTAGAACTTTTGGCTTAATTACTAGCTTAATCAATTAGCACTGATGAATTCTATCAAAGATGAGAAACTTTATGTCGACTTAATTAATAAAATATATTTAAAACTATAGCAATTTAAATATAAGTTTACTTTAAAATAAAGGCTACGAGAGATGATAATTTTAATAAAATGTTCGAAATTAAATTGAGTTTTGGTTTAATTATATTCACGTCCTTGAATACAAATACGATAATAATTTGATTTCTTCCTTTAAAACATAAAAGGAAAAGATTAAATGTGATTTTTCTATTTAATTACGATTATAAATTTCCTGTTTACTAAATCCTACATATAATTTTTCTATTAAGTTCCTACGTATAGGAATTTAATTGAAATATCATAGTTCTATCCTATTGTTGTTTCAATAGTAATTTAGTTTTCATAATGAATATTTATTTTAAAATAAACATATAAATTAGCTTAAGTTTCAAGTCTTTTATTGTTATATTTTATTAATTAAGACTACATAAAATTTATTATTTTAGATGGGATACTGTAATGCTTGATGGTAATTAAGCTAAACTAAAAAAATAATGCGATTTTCCTATTGAATATTAAATATTTCCTTTGATTTTTAATAAGAAAACGTATCAATAGGAATATCATACTCATATAAATAATAATTTCCCCCTTTTTAATTTGAATATTATAGCTTAATATCTGTTGTATTTTTCACAATTAGAGAAGTGAGTTATAAATTACTGCAAAACCTGTATAAGCCGGAATCGCAAGATACAAAATATTTTTCCGATTTGACAGGTTTCCGTTTTGAACAGGTTTTTATTTTTAATAGAAAATCGCTCAGTTTTGAAGAATTTCTCCTGTTTATGTATGTTTTTCCTTTTATCCAAGTTCCGTTTTGGACAGGTTTTACTGTATATTAAAGAAATTTTGTTGTTTTAACAAAGATACAATTGAAAACTTAAAAGAAACCTGCTTCCTTTATAAATATTAACAATATTTAAATATATTTTCAATATTTATTTCTGTAATAACTTGTAATAATGTACCGTACTTTTATCTGAACTTAAAGTGCTTCTCTCACTTTACTACGTGAATAATTGAATAAAATATATATTTGAATTTTTACTTAATTTCTATTTATAATACTTGTTTGGCATTTTTATTAAATTGCCAATTTGATTAAATTAGTGCGCTATAATTATGAACGAAATCAAATACTTTCCCCTCTGTTAGGCCAATATAACAGAGGGAAAAGGTGGCGATCGTTCAAAAAAATGACCCCCCAGATTTTTATATTTTTGGGCTCAAAACACTTTCAAACATCGAGAAATGTAAAAAAAATCGGGTTTTTTTTTCTATATGTATGAACGATAGTGTGTGCATGTTTGTGTGTGTGGGAGGCCTGCTTTTGTTCATCCACTTTAAAGCTTAATAACTCCTGTACCTTTTGTCGAAAATTTCTGAAATTTTGCAGGGAGGTTTGTGTATTAAGGACATTCCTGCTGTTAAATTTTGATGATTAAAGGTCGAGAGAGTGGGGATATAGAGGGGGATCAGGTGTCATATCTCGAGTGGGGTCGGACTTAATAAAGATTTTACTCGTTATTTAGCATTTACAACTTTTTATGAAACTCATCTCTACCCTCAAAATTAAGCTTTTTGCCATTTTATGATAATTAATAATATAAAAAGTTTTAAAATAAAATGTAACAGATGGTACCACCACAATTTTAAATTTTTTGCTGGGAAAGTTACGCAACTGGTTGCTGGATTTTTTAAATAGTTAAATTAAATTATTATTATTATTATTATGGCCCAAATCAATGTAAAACTTAAATCGCTGTCATATTCATTTACTTAAGTACTTAATTATGTTTTTAAAATCACGTTTATAAGAAAAATATATTATTTTAAACTTAGTCTTACAATTTATATTCACAAGTATAATACATCTTGAATAAACAACGAAACACGGTTGAATGACTTTCACCTGCCCTGTATACATTAAAAATAGTATAAATATACATTTTCAAAGGAAGAAAGTTCAAGTAAGCAAAAAAATTAACGCAAAAACAACGACATTTGCAAGTGTTTATCTGTTTAAAGATATTCACTGCATATTAATCCTGATGGACATGCATGTAGAGAAGTATCTTTAGGAATTAGGAAAGAAGAGGAAAGAGTAGATAAACAAGAAATATAGCTCATATCTATATACTGTATGTATAAAACTTTCATTTCATAAGACATTTCTTCGTGTAGTAACATCATGAAAAGTAAGAGGAAAGCATAAATGTTATGAGATGATTCTAAAGTATTAAAGTATTTTCTTCAGTGAAATGAAAGTAAATTTAAACTTTGCAGAAAGATGATTAAAACTTTTGGCATATAATTAGCACTAATATTCGCATCAATCAGCAATGAAGGTGTAGATTAAAATAAACAATTAACTACTAAATTAATATAAAACGTAAGATTAAACTGAATTTTCTTCCATTCATTTACATTTTTCAACTGTTTTTAATTGAAATTGTTTTAATACAACTTTTCTGTAAAAATTGATTCATAAAATATCATAGGTCTACTGTACTGTACATACCATTATATTCTGTAATTGTAATTTTTATGTCATATGTTGCGTATTTATAGTTTTATTTGCTTATATATTGTAGTGGTTACCACATGACTTATGAAATTATCTATGTAAACCAATATAGAATGAGATAAATTACTGCTGTACATCATACAAATGAATATACATGGAAATTTATTTCAAGTAGCTAAAAAAATGATACAGTATAATAACTTTATAAAACTTTTTAGTAAGAACTATAAATAGTATTTCACTACACTATAATGAAACAATATTTATAATTTTTAGGAGTAGCAAATGCAGATTTCATTTACCACCAAAGTTTTATTGTTCTTTACAGTGTAACGTTACAGCTGTTGGATAAGAACAGATAAAAATATTAATTTACATTTATTTCGGTTTTTTTAAAAAAATATTCTATTCTTTATTATGTATTTAATAAGTTGTACTTACAATAAATTACTTAAAATTAATTAGTTTTGATAGTTTCCGTTTTCAAAGTTTTATAACAAAACAATCTGTATATCATTAATTTTCTAAATAAATGCCACATTGTAATGTATAATTAAGGTTTTACTAAAACAATTTCCTCATTAAACTAAATTGAGAATTTTATTACCAATTGAGATAATTCTGAATACGTAAAACTTCCATTAAAAATCTTCTGATGAATATCATTGTTTAAAACGTGAATCATGTAAATTAAATTAATTTTTTTTTGTGTTTTCTTAATAATATAATCGATCTTAACGATAACTAATTGGAGCGAAAATTGAGCATGGGCTATTTTTATTATTTTCTCATTCCGATAATGTATGAATATGTATTAGAATTTGATATACGGTTATGTAGACCTCATATATATTTGTAGAGTGCGTGTATTTATCTCTTTGTTTATCATTAACTTGTTCTTTTTGCTTTCATATCCTCGTATTGATTTATTTATCTATTCTCGAAGCTTGACTCAGTTTTTTCCTAACAAGCTCTCTGCCAAAAGATGATAACTAACCGAATTTAATAAATAAACCTGTATCTATATCCGTAAACAAAGAAATATATAGCAAACGTATCTCCTACTATATAACTTCTTACGATTTATTTTTGCAGATATAATTCATAGAATTTATATGCTTCCCTGATAGCTATTATGGAGGCGTATACAAATAAATTTGGTATAAAACATTATTTACATAAATAAGTACAAAATATTTTGTTAATATCTTTCGAAATCCTGAAAAATTTCTTAGATTCTTTTCACATTATAAAATGTAAAAGTTAATCTACCATTCTAATTAAATTAAATTTAATAAATAAAATTAATTACGTAAATTTACAATATAACAAGTTAAATAAAGTAGAAAATTTCGTTTTAAAACAATTCAAATATTTAATTAAATATAATATTAGAAAATTATAATAGAAAATATATAATCACCCCTCATTTAACGACCTACCCGTTTTACGACCGTTCGGACTTACGACCGAGCCAATCCCCTTTACCAGTGTGAGTCTCGGAAATTCCCTCTCTTAGTCTCAATCTTGTTTCTGCATTTGGTCATTATTCACTACACAATATCCAAGACTATATACAGTATTTCGTTCTTAAATTTGTGCACCTCATAGTACAAGCTGTCGGCAAAAAGGAAGAGCATATCTTCACCTGGAGGAAACTCCAAGAATCGAATATCTAGTGATAAAAATGAAGATCGTAAACTATTATGAAGCTGGTAAAAAGTTAACGTGGCTTGAAGCTGGAGCATTGACATGATCTCGAAGGATGAAAGAGGCATTAACAGGATTTAAAGCTGTAATAAGCAGGCAGTGGAAAGGTGTGGACGTAGAATCACTGAAAAATTGTTAAACAATTATCGAGAAAGGCTGTTATCTCCCGAAACAGAACTTCAATGTGAATGAAACTGGACCATTTTTGAAAAAAAATGATACGCAAAGGTAAACAATGCCTGGTTTCAAGGCTTTTATGTGTTTACGTTTTTTAGTGAATGAACTTTCATTTTTTGGTACATTATTTTTTATAATTTTCTCTGATTGTATTTTTATGTTTTGTAATATGTAAGTAATACGAATTAAAACAAAGTTAATCGAATTGGAATTTCCGTTATACCTTTCTTTATCTAGAATAAATAAAATCGATTTTATTTCCGTGTTAATCGTAGTCGTAAAAACCGAAATCGATAAACAAAATGTAACATTTTTTCAGATATTATCTCCGGTAATTTTTGTTTTATTTTAATATAGAATTCTTTAGATAATTTATTCCATACAGAAGTGTTGACAGAGCACAATTCCGTGTTTACTTTCAATGGAAAATAAGAATAAAAGACCTATAGAATCTGGTATAAAGATTTCAGAGATTTCCTTTGAAAACTATAGGATGTTTTTACGAAAGCAGAATAAAAATCTCTTCTTGTAGTCCTATATTTAATTCTGTCCTATAGAGATTTAACATGAATTATTCTATTCCATTATTCCATGTGCACGAAATAATGGCATTTTCTCCGGAGAAATTAATCCATGCAGGTATTTCTATTCTGTGGAATCCTAATGCAAAATACTGTAGAATTTTTTTGAATAAATTATTCTACAGAATAATTTAACTGAAGAATTTTATGTTAAACTGTTATCATGTCACAAAATTATTGTGACATGATAACACTTGGAGTTAAGTTACTGTTAGATAAATTATTATAATAATACAATACAATACAATAATATTGCATGTATTATATTATATATAATATAATACATAAAATACAATAGAATAGTTTCCTTTTATATTATTGTTTAATTTAAAAGATACTGAAGATAATTTGTCAAGGAGAAAAATTGTAAACTGATAAACTATTTTTAGTTAACCCAAAAAATAAAATAAATTAGAAGAAAATTTACGTTTTAAACGTATCTTTTTAAAGAAATAAAGAAAATAAATCAAATATTTTTGTACTTCTATAATCAACTCTTTTATTAATGCATCAATTAAATCGTGTAGGACATTTATCGACTATAATAAATACTCTAAATATAACAATTACAGTGTTTGAACAACATAATTAAACTAATTAATTCGTAAAATATTTAATATAAACACTTTAATGTACTACAAAATTAATACAATTACTTATTTCTCTACCTGTTATTTCGTTTCTTTTTTCCCTGGAAGAACACGAAAGATACAGTCGTATGCACGAATTCTGCTTCTGTGTAAACTCAGAGGTTGCTCTAGTGATCGAAAATTTAGGGAAAAGTAGGAAATTCATGGAAAGAAATTAAACTTAATAATAGTGAAATGTCGTAACTTGTTAAAAGTAGTTATAACATTGCATAATTAAATCTACAAGTTCAAAGATAAAGTCGTTCAAAGATAAAAGAGGAAACCAAGAATAGAAGGTAAAATTTGTCGTGAATCATGACTTCAAAAGATTTTATTCAAAGGAATAATGCAGAATAATAGTATTAAAAGAATAATTTTAAAAATCAGTGTAGCTTTATCCATATAATTTATTTATATTTTAAAAATCATTTGATTAATTTAGCTTATACTGAAAGATTGAAATGAAATCTATAGTTCTATACAAAGATTTCGTATCGAAATAAAATATAAAAATGTATTATAAATTTAAATATAAAAGAATATTGGATTAAAATTTATAATAAAAGGTAAATTTTATGTTTTATTAAACCGTATAATAAAAGTGTAATAAATTTTATAAATTCGTTAATTATTTATGTGATTAACAGTGTTTTTACACAATAAATTTATCAATGTCAGTTTCAAGTGCTATTGAAGATGTTGTATATTTTAGAAGTTATTACCGAGTGGTTTTATGTTTTACATTATTTTTTCATCTTATCTATTAATTTTCAACGTGAAGAAAGTACACACAAGCTTAATTATTGACAAATAAAAATAGCATCCAAGATAGGATTTTCAAAATTTCAGACACTTATTCTCTCGATAAACGTCTCTAGAAATCTTTTTTTTTTAACATAAAAAATGTATTTGAATAGAACTTTTTCTTTTCCAGATTTTATCTTCCTTAATATAGAAATATAAAATCTTTGAGATTTAAAGTCTGTTACTTCACTTCAGCATATATTGAACTTTAAGGATATTAAAGTGCATGAATCATCGAAATGACAAGATTTTCTTTGATATTTCCTTAGAGATTTCGAATTTCGCTCCTTAAAACAGTATAGAAATACATTTTTCATCATCATTTTTCGAAAGTTCATGGCATGAAAGGTCAAGCTATCTGACTGACCTTTCATGCCATGAACTTTCATGCAATAAAGATGGCCATCCACAGATGAGGATGTTTCGATTTCTAATCTGATCAGAATCTTGTGATTTTTATGAGATAATGGACTAAATGTTGTTTCCTCTTAGCTATATTAATTGATCCTATTACAAGTCAGGCCACTCGTAATGGGCAAAATTGAGGTTGGCCGCATGTTCACGATGGATTTGTACTTCAAGATTCCGGTAGAATAGAAAATATTTTCACCAATTTGTCTCACGGAATTTTAAATTAAATTTATTATTGTTATTTTTTAACATAATTCTTTAATATATAAAAAATATATTAATTTAAAAATATTCTATCCTTTCCCTATAAATTACAAAACACCTGATACATTAATGGAAAGTCAAAGTCTTATTTTAGCTCAAAGCTAGTAGATTTTACTGAAATAGTTCCATAAATACGTTTAATTCTCTAGAAATATAATGGATTTCTATGATTCATTATACAAAGATAATTCCTATATTAAACAAGGAAATGAAAAATTTCAGATTTATCATTTCCTTGTATTTTAATAGTGTTAAAGCACACAAAAGATAATGGAATCACAAAACCGTCTTGGTGAATGGACGGTAAAAATATTGGTATCTTTAAGTAGAAAATATAAAACTGGAATTGCATCCAATATTCGATAGATCGAAACACATTAAATCATAAATGGAAAATTTCAAGGATTTCTTTTAGTCAAACAATATAAAACTATATGGATGAGAGGGAACAATTTTCTCATTCAAAAAATATCATTTATTTGGTTATTTTTAGTTATAAAAAATTAAATATTTATAAATTTCGTCACGAATTTAATGTTAGACCTTAAAAGTTTATCCGTATAAAATGCTAAGCTAACAGATTTTAATTGAAAAGCATCCTTAGTACCCACAAGGTGGAAAAAGTAAAAAAGAGAAAAAGGAAAAGTATCAGTTACTATAGTTATTAGGGTGTGTCCGTAAGTAATGTAACGCTAAAAGTTACTGCCGAACCTGAGAAGTTGTCGCCATTTAGTCAAAACAACTACTTATAGCTTAATACACATTTAACAAACAACGGCAATGGATTAAAAGAGCATTAAGTAGGGAAGGCTGGTCCACAGTGAAACGAAAAATAAGAAATGCTTCGTGACAAGAAAATAATATTAATTTTTGTAACGTTTATTGAGAATTATTATACGTATATGCATGTAGTTATATTATATAAACAGAACTGAGTAATAACTACAATTACTTTTAATATAGAATAAAAAGAATAAAAGTTGGTAACCTGTCTCATTGTGTACCATCCAGTTGTACAGTAAGACAGAACATGATTTATTCACACTGAGACATGCATTCTTATTTCAGGATAAGCGTATCAATGAATGTGTATTCTTGTGAAATCGAATGAAAACTTTATGTATCTTGCTAATTTCTTGTTGTTAATGACACGGAGATTGATAGAAACATTTTTATGTCGGATATGTTCATACTTGTAAGGTCTGTAACTCTAAGACAGAGAATTTCCTTGCAACTTTTCAGATCTTCTTAGGAAAAAAACTTCGAGGTCCTCTTTATCATCCTTTTCTTTACTTATTTTTCCAATATAATTTATCTTGTCAGAAAACTCTACTAGAACATAGTCTCCTTCCTTAGGATATCCATCTAGTTCTCCAAAGAAATCTGATTGCAGTGCAACAGGAACTTCTGGAACAGAATCACTGTTTGATTTTTGTATAAGGTCATCAGTGTCACTGCTATCAGTACTACTGTAGGCCTATTAAGATTCTGTTGTAAGCACTTTTTCTCGTTTGATCATTATGTTGTTACTTTTGCCCCATAGCCCTGCAGATTTCTTGTTTTTCTGGAGTGTCAATCATGTTCATACTTTGTCCTTTTCCTTCTGGTAGCCCTGTTTGATTTCCTGGCTACAGATTTAGAAAAACTTCTGAACTGCTTTGATGAAACAAAGCTTCCGATAGAAGACAGTACACAGTGAGACGTCTCACTGTGTACAATTCATCGTGTCTCACTGTGTACCGCAGACACACATCTATAAAAAAAAACAAGATAAAATAGCAAATACAAATATATAAAGTTTAATTCCAACATTTACTTGTCTTTTTCTGATTTGTATTGATTGAGTCAAAACAGATCTTTGACAAAACTGTTTCTCTTCAGTTTGGAGGACAAAATGTTTCTTCATTTCGTTTTCAAAATTGAATACAGTCGTGTAAGTCTTACGACTTTATTATTAAAGGAAAAGTATGATGTACAGGGGCAATTCACTACTAATTTGAGGTGGAGAACATATATTTTAAATTACATTAATTAAAAATATGATTAAATTGAGAGCAGGGTATTTTAAATAATCTCGGGTAAACATTTGTACGGGACTTCACCATGTGTTCCCAATATAGACTATTCATAGGCTAAATGTTTTATATATAGAATAGATTAAGGCGGGGGAAATTCGTATAAAAAAACAGATGCTCACTACTTTTCCCGCTTTCCATCCGGTCCACTTCAAGCGCAGAATTTGAGATAATTATATAAAGTTTGTAAATTTCTCACGCAATACTGTAATTAGTATTATTTCTTGTACTCGGAAAAATAATTAGATAAATTAACAAAATTCGCGTATCTAAGCGGCGTGCTTTGTATTAAACGACGTAATATAATTTTTATTGAATTCAAGGAACGACGACACACCGAGGCAGCTATCAGTTTTTTTCGTTCTTTTCAGCAAAGATTTCCGTTGTTTTAACAGAATAAACTTTCCAAAATAAGAAAAGAACTGAAACAAAACATAAGAACTCCGTTGAAACGCTTATCCGCTGTCCACGGGACCGCAAATTTACTTCGAATTAATGCATTCTTCGCATAGACCGAGCAGTGCCGTAACTAGGGCGGTACCAGCGGTGCCCCTGTGCCTGGGCACCGCTGGTACCGCCCTTGGGAGGCGCAGAAATGACCTGGACCAAGTTTTGGGTCATAGTTTCGGGGCGTAGTTACAGATGCTCGCACCGGGCGTATAAAAGGCTAGTTACGGCGCTGAGACCGAGAACGTAATAACGGGATTTGAATGTAACACAGCCAAGCTCCGTTTGATTGTATTATATTCATGTATTGAACTGTATTATTGATATAATAAATACACAAATTAATTTATTCTATCCATTTTTGAGAGGTTAATTTAGCATTGATAATTTAAATTTAGTTTATTAAAATAAAGTAAAATATTTATTTTTTTCAAATTTTTTTTCCAAAGATTTCATTTAATTCTTATATTCTTTTATTTAGTGATTTCAACTTACATTGGCATTAAAGTAAGTCTTTGAAAGGTTGGGAAAAGCTGTCATTTACTGCTGCTTGAAAGTGTTTTTTCGAAGTAGCTAACAGGTTTTTATTATTTGTAAATATATAAAAACACATACACGATTATTCAATTGGTCATTCATCTTTAAAGACGTGTTTCTGTAAGATTTTCTTTAATATTAGGAATAAGAATATTTGAAGAATATTATATATTTTACTTGCTTATTGCATAAAAAAATGTACTACACTATTGTAAGAATTACTATAATTTAGTATTATTAATGAGATGTAATCATATAATAATTTTACTAAGTAGATAAAGATAATTTTTTAATAATTAATTGCTAGAATTAACTATCAAATAAATGAATAATTATAATGGTAATTTTAATTGTAGATTTGATAGAAGGTTAGGTGTATAACAACGTTCCCTATTTAAATATGAAAATTTCCTTCTTAAAATAGAGAAATTTCAGTTTTATTTTAAAAGAAAACTTTTATATTATTAAACAATAAATAAAATTGTGTGTGCCGTCATCTGTTATGAGATTTTGTTATAAATATTTTTATATTTTTAATTACTATAAAATTGCAAAAAGCTTAATTTTGAGAGTAGGGACGAGTTTTATAAAAAAAAAAGGTTTAAATGTTAATAACGAGTAAAATCTCCATTAAGTCCTATCCTCTCGAGATACATGACACCCTTTATCTCCCCACCCTCTGCATCTTCCATCATCCAAATTTAATAGCATCAATGCCCCTCATATACAAGCCATCACACCAAATTTTGTTTCTTAATGTTTACCCCATCCTGAGATATTAAACGAATAGATGCCAACACACGTAACACATACACACACAGAATTTTTTTGCCTTTTTTTTTATTACTTTTTTGGATTCAGGAGGTATCAAAACGTGGAGATTTGCTAAAAACTCGGAGGGTCAAATTTGAAACGATTACAGAAAATTACATAATTTACGCAATAATAATTTTAATAATAAATAAAACTTTTCACTTATCTGTTACTGTTTATGATTGTTCTATCCAGCACCTAACATCATCTGCACACTGTTTCATACTGTCAAATACAGTACAATGGAACACAACCAATACTTTCAATTTGCAATAATTATTTTAATTTTTTTAATTTATCGAATAGCAGAAAACACTTGAGTGTTCCTTGTCGCTTCACCCTATCCTACACTTGTTTTCTTATATCATTTCCTTCTTTTAAAATGTATAAGTATAGAAAGTATTGCTTCCATGTAAAAAGTAAACGTCAAGAGTTTGACTGTGATTGATGTCTGCCTATACGTTGTTGAGGTATCTAGGAAACAATTTGACCAGTTTTCTGGTGATTTATGCTTATAACTAGTTAATACATTTAAAAATAGAAGAAAAGAAGCATAAATATAAAAAGATTAAATATGAAATTAGATTAAAAAGATAAAATTAATTTTCAAAGCGATTTATCGATACAAAAAAAGGAAAGTATCGGCATCTCTGTTGACATTTTTATCGGAATCTTCCAAGAAAATCTTTATTTTTATTTTCTAAATAATTCATCATATAGATGAAGTAAACATTATTTTATTAGTTTAATGTTTCATTGCCATACAATTCAATGCTTTGTATAAAACTAAGTTTTAAATGCTGTCATGTATCTTAATATATAATACAGTAGTTAATAATAGTTTAATGTAGTACAATGATTTAAATCCGGTTCAGTTAAAAACAAAGGTTAATATCGGAAACAAAAATAATTGCAGTTCGATAAGTAAAAATTCTAATAATAATCTGAAGAACTTTAAAAACAAGCAAAATAACGTAAACCCGAGACGATAATTATCAATATTTTGTCAATTTTGTAAACAAAAACATGATATGTCGCATTGTATTTTACAAATTTTTTATTAAGTGGAGAGTTGTGTGACATATTTTATAAGAATATTATAACGGGGCATCGTAAGTATCCTTATTCAACCAAATCTGGTACGAAGACATTTCAAGACATGCAGAAGACGTATCTTTAAAGATTTTAGTACCAAAACCCATCACTGTGGCAGTTTTAACGCTTCGAATCTAGTCTAATAACATGTTGCGTATGCGAAAGCCTTGAAAGACTATTACGCTGCTTATGAGAAACACTACAAAGGATCAATTACGGTCGGCTTTTACAATTAAATTTGAAAGAAAAATATTGCAGCATCAAGTGTCATAGTAGTAATATTTAGTTCTTTGCTTAATATTTTGTTAACAAAAATGTCTTCTGCGTGTCCTGAAATGTCATTATATCAGATTTGGTTGTATCCGGAGTGCAAGTATCTCTCTACACAGTGTTCAATAGGTATACTTTACCTACGATTATCCTGTATTAAAAAGCAAAAGAAGTTTTTATATATTTTAAATAATATATATGGCTATTAATAATTAAAAATTGAATTATTCTGACATTTCTGTAGAAGAGTTTATTGAGCAGCATGAGTTCCAAACTGCTAATTTTGAGAAAAATAAATAATACTAATGAAGATTATTAATCACTAAATTCACTAGTTTAAATTGGAATTATTTTAGAAAAATTCTTCTAAAATTAACGGAATATCGTAAAAATCAATCCTTTAATATGAAAGATTAGTGAAGAATTAGATAGCAATTAAGGTTATAAGAACGAGAGGGATTAAAACGTAAAATCTTTTGTCTCTTTTTATAATATTACAGTGCTGCTTAAATTCTATAGAGAAATTCATCCGAAAAATCTACACTACAGGGAATTTTATTAATTAAATACAATTAAACTAGTCATTAAAAGCTGGGCATATTTTATTATTGATTTTACTTTTAAGAGTACTGCTTATAAATTGTTTTGTGTTTTGTAATCTCCTATTTGTTACGAAATTTTCTTGAAAAATTCATTAATTTAACTTTTTAATAATATGATTATCCCAAAATAACTGTACTCATGCAGAATGTCACACCTATCACACGATCGCTTTGGAAATATGCCATTCGTTTAGGTATTTCCAATATTGTGGATATCGCGATAAATCTTAGCGATTTTCGGCTTTGTATTATCTAAAGTCTCTGTCTGTTTGAGCAAAATTGATTTTCCACAAAAGACCTGCTTACTTTTACGGATTTACAAACTAATATAACATATCAATTTCGTAAAATGCAATGGTACGTTGAAGAAATGCTGTGTTGCGGTTGAAACAAGAAAAAAAAACTGGCAAAATTTATTTAGAATTAATTTGAATTGAAAACATTTTTAAAATGTATAGATTTTGCTTATTATGCTTGCATTTTATATCAACAAAATAACATTTATTTTGTTGATATAACTCCAAACCTAGAAGTATACCTAGAGAGAAAAGCATGGGACGTATAGGCCTATAGATTTAAAAAATTTGAAAATATGTGTACAAAAATATTTTACATAAAAACTTATTTTCAATATACTGTATCCCTAATGATATTATTTTAATGCGTTTCTGCTCATTCCTATGGTTTTATTTTTTAGATAAAACCACTAAAAACTGGCAGTGACTTTTAGCTTTATGGGGCCCAGGCTTATCTGAATTAGGGCCCTGATGTACAGTGTTGACTTCACACACATTTTTATTCGAGGGAATTTTTTTAAGAAATATATTGTTATGAACGATTGGCTTGCGGCCCACTTTTGGTGTGGACCTCTAGGAAATTGCTCATTTTGTCCACAAGATAACGCGTCACTGAATACGAGTCTCACCAACGTGGAGTTTTCTTGGTTTTATTCACGTTTGTAACATTTAAATAGGGGCTCAGTTTCTATAGAAAGTCTTTCCAGGAGGCATCCTCCTCGTCAGATCGACCACTTCTGGCATTGCCGTAAACAAATAAACCAAACTAATCTGTCCTGTGGTTTTCTATTTAATTAAATCATTAATTTGTAAAGTCTTTCTATGCAAAGTTATAAAATATCAAAATTATTAAATTACAATTATAAATTGTACATATTTAACTTTAATTATCCAAATTTGATTTAATTAATAAATTGAGCACATAAGAGTAATCATACATATGTGTATAAATATATTGTATTTGAATAATGTAATGAGATGTATTGAAATTAAATAAATAATATAAATTATATATACAAGTTAATCGTAATTTGTGTCCCTATTTAATTAATGTTGTCTGAACTCAACCAAATTTTATGTACTGGTGTTTCTAAACACGCGAAAGAGATTTCTTCAGGGAATATAGATTTAGTTCCAAAACTAGCCACTGAAAGAGTTATGTCGCTGCGATCGGCAAAAACGGGGAAATTTTCTAAGGTGTCGTAATTCGCAAAGCGTATTGCAGCATTGGCATTGTTTTCATTAGACATCATCATAAGAAAGTAGGATCTTTAATAATACAGTACGAATAGGGAAAAAGCCGTTTTATACTCAGAAATTGAGCATAGTACGTGTACCTTACACCTGTTACGTATTTTTTTTGCAGCTTTTAGCGCCACAACTTCTGTAGTGATAAGTTTTGTAACTAAGTTTTCTGTCGCGGAAGACTTCCACGTGTGTAGTGACATCAGCGAACAAAATGAGGTTGAGTTTGGAATGGGTTCGCGTCTCTCCAGACACCGTTGAATAACGGTACTTTAATTTCTATAAGCCGATATTTACGTAATTGCTTAGCATTTAAAAATTATATTTTAATAATTAAGTGAAATTTAAATGGAAACTCAGCAGTAATTATATTCAGAAAATCCTTTGTTAAAATTTCCTATAATGATTATCGATTGACAATTGAACTTCTATAAAACTTATTAATTTATCTTCAGTTTTCTAATAACTTTAATTAATGTTTACAGGAAACTAAAAAATATACATAACTTATAACTTTATTTAATCAAGAAAGGCCTTAATGATATTCCAAAGACTATCTTTAATTTGGAATTCAACAAAGCCTTTTAAAGCTTTAAACTTGACAACGCTAACTTTGATTTACATACCCACATACAGAATGGATATAATGTGATCTATTAGTCAATAGTATTATAATTACAACGAAGAATTGGGAAGATATTGAAGTTTATAAGATGGATAAAGAAAGTTTTGGAAAGATCATTTAAATTTTCCGAACTGTGTAATGACAGTAATACAGAGAAACGTCGAAAATCCCAACTAATTGGGGCTGGACTGCATCCGGATTTTCAAATGTACATATATGTTAGCATTTTAAGCACTGTAAATTCCAAATACATTATAATTCAAGTTTAGGTGTTTTAAATTCAAGCCAGTATTTCAAACGAATGTAGGAATATTAAGCTTGTTTGTTAAGTTATGGCAACGCAACACTTGGGTGATCTGCCTAGAGGGATGACTTCTGAAAGGTCTTTTTAAGGATAACTGGGCCCTATTCGGGAGTTACAGACAACGCCACGTGTCTAGTCCGTCCTGGCGAAGGCTCGAACCCACGACCGAACTTCCAGTGTTCATGGAACGGAACCGCTTTGCCACTGGTGGACCTAGGTATGTATTAATATTCAGTTTTTGATGGTCGAATCCGGATTTTGACGCCTCACTGTATTAACAATAAGAGATGACTAACTATATGCAAAATGAACATTAGAAGTAACTTTATTCGAAAAGCACGATAATAATTAGTTCTACAGAACTTAAATTCTCAAAATATCAGGCAATTCATGCAAACTGTCACATCATTCTTTAACTTTTTCTTCTACATCTATATCTTTGAGTGAAAACAAAGGATAAACCCAGAGAGAAACCCAGGGAATCCAATATTTTTCAACTTTCCCCAAAATTAGTTTCTAGCAGACGTTTAGCAAACCTTCTTTTGGTACTTATTCTAGTATTAACTCAGATTCGTTTCCCTTTTTTCGTTCACTGTTTTACTGTTTCGGTGAAAACATATTTACAAAATTCGAATTCATTTTTATTCAGAATTATATAATAAGATTAATTTAAAATTTACTATATTTAAATGTAGGAAAGCACAGCTAAACATTAAAATTATTAGCCTGCCACTCAAAAAGTTCTGGGTTTGAGTCCGGGTCGAATTGTATCCGTAAAAACAAGGAAACACGTATGGGCAATCTGATAAAGGGATGCCTCCCGGGAAAACTTTTATGGAAAACTGACCTCTCTCTATTAAGACATGTGAAGAAAACCCATTAAATTTCACGTGGCAAGCCTTAGTGTAAATAATCAATATGAAAGTATATTATTATTATATTATTTCATGAGTTCAAATTACTTCAGTTACATATAAATTGCTCTTGTATTATAATAAAGAATAAATACGTTATTTCAGCTCATTATAGAGCATTGTGTAAAAATAAAAAGATGTGTTCGTTTCATATAAATTAAATACAGATGTAACACGAGCTCGAAAACAGGATTTATTATAATTATATAATGTAAAGCGGATAGAACTGTGTTTAGAAAAGAAACACATCCCATTGCATTAGACAATTTCTTTTATAAAAAACGGGAAAAACTTACGTTACAGCCTATTCAAGATGAAGTTATTGAAAGATCTTTTAATATTCCATCCTGTTTTTCGTATTTATCCTGTAGCTTTAATATTGCTATATGGTAATAAAATAATGTCCACTGGAGAACGATGAATTAAGGCATTATTTATAACTATACGGAGAATGTACGGAATCTTATGCTTCCAATAGTAAAGACTGGATTGGGTTTTCTCTGGAATTATATTTCACTATACTTTCTTCCCGAATAGTCGTCTTCAGGATTAAAACAGGATTAAAGCGTTAATTTATTAAATTTAACAAAAGAAACCTTTAACATTCAAATGTCTCTTTGCGCTTAGCAGTCTTTCACACTTGTAACACATTTATATTGGATTTGATTCAGGAGCGAATTCTCTGTGCTTTCTCTGTGCAAGAGAAAGTTTTGACTGTCAATATACTTTGTATATGAGAACAAATATGCAATAATTGTTCAAACTTTATCTTAAGATCGAAACTTTCTCTTAAGCATGCGGCTCATGCTAAGCAAGCCCAGAGAATTCGTCCCTGATTTGATTAATGGTATTAGTCAACTCAACACACGGGCGATCTGCTAAGAGGGAATGCCTCTCGGGAAAACTTTTATACGAAACTATCCCTTATTTAGGTGTTAGACACGTGAAGAAAATCCAGAAATAATAAAGAACTCATAATTTAATAAATAAAATTAAATTATAAGAGTATAATAAGACAAAAATGTGATTTTAATATATAAGGTAGAAAATCAAAATTTAGGGTTTCCTGTTATTTAAATATGCAAAATGCTAAAACAAAAATTACTTTACTTCCCATTAGCAAACCAGATCTTATGATCATCCTCCAGTATGCTGCTGAACCCATTACCCAAGCAATCTGACCCATAATAGAAATAGTTATAGTAATTCATACAGCAAACAATGTTAATGTCCTACGCAGCACAGAGAGAAAAGTAGTAATTATAATGAAGAAATAATCACAGATAATAAAGAGCTAATTTCAAGAAATATTTCCATGTTTCATTTATTAAAATATCCTTATCAGAAGCAAAAGTAATCTTTACTTTTCTTTTAGAAATATAAAAATATTTTAGAAATATATTTTAAAGAACATTGCATTATATATAACTTATATAACGATTCAAAAACTTCATATTTAATAGTAAATAATAATATAAATGTATAGAAACGAATAAATTTCACTCCTTAAACAAATTTTCTTGCTTCAAAGGGATCTCATTTAGTATCAGTTTAATGGCTCCTACAACTCACTTTTACGATCCTTTCAATCACTAAATCTTTAAGTATATAAATTTCAATGTTATACTTAAAAAGTTCCGAAAGTTTTGACTAGATACTGTAAACTGATTGTCAAGATAAAACTGGTTCCTTATATATCCCTTTCTCGTGGCATTATACATCAGTAGCCAAACTTTTACAATAAATATATGTATATGGAAATATTTCTAAAAGTTATAAAATAAATTTATTTATATAAATTACTTTCTATATTTATCATCAGAAAATATTACTCGAAGTCATCGGGTTCATTGTAGTTCATTGTACTGTACTTTTGGAGTCTCCTTAAATACGTTATGAAGAAGTATTTTTGCATTGTTTGAATGAATAAAAAAAAATAAATTTCAGTAAATCAAAGTTCTTAAATTATTGTACAATTACACAGTATAATTTTATATTTTGCACCAGCAAATCTCATTAATTAATTGTTATATTTGTCTAATTTATAGCAGAATTATAGTATTGAGATTTCTCAGCTTGATAACCATTTAACTTAATTAGGTTATTTAAGTATTAATAATAAAATTGTAAAATATCGCGTAGATTTAACGTCATAATTCTGATTACATAACATAATTACACAGCTTAGCCGTAATAAGAGAATTTATTTAAATGTTTATGTACTGTACCTGTCTGATTGTAAATTTGAACTATTAAATTAAAAGCACTTAGTCCATTTAAATAATATAAAATTTGAATTTGTTTAATAATTTCATCAAGGTTATAAGCTCGTTATAAATTAATGAGCAATCATTAATTTTATTATGTTATCAAGCTTCGTGTAACAGCTTGCATGCTGCTTCTATCTCATGAAAAATGTCCCCTTTGGAAAGAAAAATAAAAAATGCATATTTTTAAAATGAGAAAATGATTGATCAGTTTGTATTAAATAATAGTCAAAGTAAATCATGCAGGTATCATATATATATATATAGAAGTAAAATCAAGCTTATAAATAAAAATTAATACCGAAAATGATTCACTACAGCTTAAAGTAGGATCATAGTGTTGTAACAAAGCAGAACTAGACTTAGGTCTAAGCAAATTAGGTAGTTTCCTGAGGTCCGAATCTGTCAGGGACCCATAAATCGATTTTTGAATATTAAATTATATATTTATTTACTTATTTTCGTTAATGTTACCTATGGTTCCAAAATGGCGGCTCGTCTCTGATTCCAGCAAATAGAAGAAAGAAAAGAGTGGGGAAGCACGTTCTAACCTAACCTAACCTATTCTAATAATTTTGTTGGTAATAATTATGGTAATTTATTAGAATAGGTTAGGTTAGGTTAGAACGTGCTTCCCCACTGTTTTCTTTCTTCTATTTGCTGGAATCACAGACGAGCCGCCATTTTGGAACCATAGGTAACATTAACCCTTATTTTTATATTCTTTGAGATGTAATCTAGTGTCGCAGTGTAATAATTGTTATTTTTTCAAATAAAAATAAGAAAAAACTTCATGCATTTTTGGGGGAAGCTGGATCACAAGTTTTAGTTAGAACCCGAAAATTCTTAAATCTGGCACTGGTAGAAAGGGAGGTCAAGTACAGTACATTTGTACACGCCTTGAAGCACATAAATTCACGCAAAGTCTCCACATTAGATACTGTATCTCTAATACCCAATTATTTTCTTTAATACTAATATAATATTTAAATTTTAAATATAATTTATTTACTAATAAATTAATTATTTCATTACTTTACAAATAGGTAAATTTATAATTAGGTGATGTAAATGTACACCTTTTTTTTAAATCTTTTCTTTTATTAGATTTATCACTTGTCTCAAACAATTTTAAGTGGTTCAGTTCTTTTTGATCATCAATATTTTCTAACAAGTAAACAATAAGACAATTCTGTTTGTGTTGATATAAATTAGTTTCTATCTTATTGATGTTTGAAGGATTCTTTTAATTATATTCGGGTGTTTTTCTTTGTAATCAAAAGATATTGAGATCGTACTATTCAATTACTATTACTGTCGATTTTATTGTTTCAGATGAAAATTAATTAATGTATTTTCTTGATCTTATTTATATGAAAGGAAATTTATCGAAAGAACTTTTTCTTTTAGACAATTTTCATTTAAAAATTTGAAAAAAAGTAAAGGTAAGTAGGGCAGCGACAAGCCCTACTTTAGGGATGTCCAAATTGCTCCTCTCAGTAAATTCGATGATTAGTCAAATTTAATTTAAGTATATTTAAAAATATATTAATAATTTATATAACTTTCAATTCTATTAAAGTAGAATACATACTTTTAAACCGTTATTTAAATTTAATAATAAAGAAAAATATTAATAATCGTCATTTAATTTTTATTTTATCTTATCTGTAATTTATTATAATTCTGCATGGGCTTAAAAAGGTGTGAACGAATAAAATCGAATTTTGGAAACGGATCAACAAGCAAACCAGATTAAAAACTTTGTTCGAAAAGCCATTTTGAAATTGTTTTTAATATATTTTCAATATCGGTTCAGTTAATGATGAGAATATGAAATGTGGTTTTTACTTTTAAAGCTTCGTATTTTTAGATTTTAAAAATAAACTTATCTAAAATAAAACTGTTTAAAAACTTAAAAAACCAATATAAATCAATCAATTAGATTTATTTTAATAAAATTATAAAATCCCAGTAAAATTATTAATAATTTTTTCCACATTTGTAAGTAAAAATATTAAAATTTCGTTTAGTTTGTAATATTTGCAAAGAAAAATTATTAATATAATTAAATACTAGACATATAAAAATTTTTAATTATTTAAGCTTTTATATTTGCTGTCAAATATAAAAAATCACTTAATTATATTAAGTAAATATATAATAATACGTATAATATTAAAAATAATTATTCTCAATAATATATATTACAGTTTACTTATAAAATTAAAGAAAATATTAATATTTTCTTTATATTCTTATATATTCTTTTAATTTTTCTTATATTCTTATTATATTCTATATTATATCTTTCTTTAATCTTATATATAGAAAATATATAATATTTTTATATATTATATTCTGTATTTAAAGACTTTTAAATTACTTTTCTTATTTAGAAAATAAATTTATAATGCTTATTTTTTCATATATATATATATATACTGTTTGCTCTTCTATAGAAATCATTTTACCTATAGAGTATGCAATATATCGAGTCTAGTATGCAATACATTTAATGAAACCTCGATATAGTGTCTTCCAAATTAGCGACACTCTCGTATCTACCCTATAAATATTAAATAGAAAACCCTTCAGATTTTGTGAATTACTAAATAGACAATTTTGTATTGTAAACAACATTTTTATCTTCAAATCAAATGACTTTCAAGCTTCCGAACTTAAACGTTTGTAGATATCTTTTAAAACATATATAATTATTATTGTTTAAATTACTTCGATTAAACACCACACTCAATTTAGTGCCAATTTCAGACATAAAGTAGTGATGGGGACAAATCGAAACGGGACTTTATACGTATACAGAGAGGCTGTAAAGTTCAGTTAATCGTTATAAACATTGCTGTCATATTTAGACACTACAAACGTTAAAAATATTAAGATTGGTTATACATCATCATCAGTTACCGAAATTCTTGGCTGATGTATCGTCAGAAGTCGCTCCTGTTTTTCTTCAAATTTTTTATGTAATTGTAAATTGCCTGATCCAATTAACTTTTGGACCACCCTTTATATACAATCAAACTTTAATACAAAGAAACCATTTCCCCCCTCTAAAATATTCAATAGTAAATAGAGCATGAAGCTAAAGTGAAGAGTTCTCAATTTAATTAATATTTATCTCAGAATGATGTGTTGTGTGTTTGTGTACAAGTATTCATTAGTATTTTACGAAGTGACACTATTTAGAAGGCGCTATATCAAGGTTTGCTTATATAAATACAATTTTCCAAAAATTACATAATTTACATAAGAATTTAAAAAAAAAAAATCATATATACAAGGCGAACCAAAAGTAAGTGGACAGTAAATGATAACATTTATTGAGATTACATATATAATAATTATATTTACTAATACAATACAATATAATCTTATCAACGCAAATGCTCAAACCGCTGCCATCACAATTTACACAGCTTTGAAGTGTATTGTACATTTCATCATTACACGCTTCGACAAACATTTTTACACAAGTATCTTTGTGTATTCATTCCTTGAAGTGCATCTCTGATGCAATTTTTCAATCATAACCGAGTTAAATATACACCGTTGTTATAGTATAACCCTATACAAACCCTATTCCACCTTTAAATTAAATTCAGTAAATCAGAATTTCATATATCCAGTCAAGATTGATCGCATACAAGTGATCCTGACAGTTGTTTATTTTTAAATAATAGTCTTTCAGTTACATAACTACATTTAAGATAGAAGGAAAAGAAATTCAAATATACATATTTATATATTTATTTTATATCTTTAAATACATCTTTACAATTTACAAAGTATATTTGATATGTAGACTTTCTCCCTTTCTCCTAGTAGAAATATTTAGTCAAACTAACTCGTATATATTCAGATTTATATATTTTATTTTTATGCTTTGTACACTTTTAAATTTTTTAAAACATAAAAAAAATCTATTTTTTAAATATAGAAAAAAAAAGAAAAAAAATTATCACTTAAAACAGAAATAATAATAATAATAATATAAAAAATGTACACCATAAATTGTTTGTATATAACTTCATCATTATACAATGTCTATATCTATATATATATACATGCATTTAAATTAAGGCCTCTCAGGGCCTCTAGGCATGTTCCTCATTTGCATAATGGGTAATCCAGCACGAAAATAAGATAATTAACGTTAAAATTAATTAAAAATTTACAGAATATAAATAAAAATAATGATTAATATTTTTTAAGAGAAAAATTATTTTGTTAACCTTTGTACTCTTTTCATAGAATCTAAGCAATATTATTTCTATAAATAAAAAATAAAATAATATATATATATTATTATATGCTCTATATATATATATATATAAATTACAATTATAAGAAGCAGTGTTCCATCTCCATGACTCTTTAAAAAGTAAATAAATATCAATACACGAGGTCCAATTGTATAATTCAAAGTTATTTAAAATTTCAAATTAAAATTTGTATGATTTTGGAATTTAATTTTTAATTCTTTAAAAATTCGTTCATTTTAAAATAAATAATTAAAATTGTAAAATGTATTTCAATGATGTTTTTATTTGTAATTGATAATTAAGTAGTTTCAATATATACAATAATTAATTGGAGTTCTTTAAATTAAAATTTTCTATATAAAATTTTATAAATTAATATAATATAGCGTATATATGATTATTAAAGAATTATCTATAATTATACAGAAAATTATTACAGAATTATCTTGAACTATATATAAAATTATTATAAAAAATTATGTAAAACTAGGTATAAGTGTTCTACCTCTTTACAAATAAAAAGTTTAAAAATAGTTTTTAATTTAAACAATACTTAAACGTAAACTTTTACAAATACTTTAAATCTGCGTAAAAAACTAATTAACAATTCAGGAAATTAATTAATTAAATTTTTTATAAGTATTTATAGCTTATAAACCACAAAATCTTCAATAAACAACAAAAGTTTAATAGGAAGAACAATCACGTTAATTATAAATATTTGTACATTTTAACTACTCAAAAGCATAAAATTATAACATAGACAATTATTAAAACACAACAAAAATTTACTTAATTTAAAGCAAATTATATTTAAATAATTGAACTTTCTTATTATAAAAAAAAAAAAACTTAATTTCAACAATTTAACAGTGGAAAACAATTGATTTACATTTAAGTAATGGCAATTTCATAACTGTAGAGTTAAGTATTGATATGATAAGTGTTACATACCAGTCGAATACCGGTTATATTGTAGTTTTGCACCAGAGTACAGATCAGTAGCACCACATGTGACCTGTGGCAAGTCAGCTTGGGAGAGCTTTATTTTCTCTCTCTGTGTGGCTGACATGCGCATAGGTTCTCTCTTTTGACAGTGATTGCTGGAATGCAAGTGTCAAGTCCAACTGACGGGGATGCACTGTCAACTTGATCCCACAATATACAAACACTTAGGTGTCGTTTCATCCGATAAAAATCCTCCTCCTAGATAACCCGATAATAAAAAAACACATTGGGGAAGAGAGAAAAATAACTGACAGAATTTCACAATTAATTACCATAATATAAACCATAAGCTAATATATATATAAATTTATACTTTAACAATAAATCGAGAGTTAGTAATTTGTTGGAAATAATTTAAAATAAAATAAATTTTTTTTTTAATGAAAATTGTATAAATTTATTATTAATTTAAATCTAATAAAATCGAAAGATTTTCGCGGTAATTAAAGCAAATTTAATTAGGTTTTATTAACTTCTTTTTAATTACTATTCACTCACTCGAATTTTATTCACTTATTGATAATTGTTATCGTGATAAATTATATTAGTTTTAATCTTTTTAAGACACTAATGGTACAAGATAATTGGATTTTTATCATTTTTTATTCCTAATTTGCTTGTATATATATATTTATAAATACATGTAATAGAACCGTATGAAGGTAAATTTGAATAAATTATATAAAAATCTATAATATATCGTGTGAAATATAATGTGAAAACATTCCTTTTCAACCTGTGAGTCGTGAGTTCTTCCAATCACAAACTGTTCTGGGCCATTTCATTCTCTTTCAGTGTAGTAAAAGAGGGTGAAAAATTGAAAAAAATAATTAGAAAATTCTACATAAAACTAATAAATAAATTATAAAATAAAATATTTTAAAAAAATTAATTTTAAAAGCTTTATTTCTTAACAATTTGTATATATATGTTCCGTTCTTTCCTCTGATAATCCTTACATAATGTTTACATAAATTAAAATTTATTTAAGAAATTAATCAATAAAATTTTTCCTATTTTATAATCATATCTTACCTTTATCTCGAATAAATAAAAATCAAATTTTAAATAAATTTTGATGAAAAATTAGTTCATTTTTCATAATTGGCTCATTTGCTCTCACTCGAATTCATTTATTAGTTTACTTAATAGGTAATAATGTGATTATTATCCTTACACCTACTGAGTTAATGAGAAAATATACAGTAAATATTCACAAATGACTACGTTGATAAAATGTTCATTATTGTAAGTAGAACTTATTAAATTTTATCAGAAAAAATACCGAAAGGTATCATTAATATAATATCTAACTGGGAAAATAATTGTTAAAGTCAACAAACATTTTAAAATTTCCTAATAAAATATTTTTACTTTGATTAATTAAAGTAAAATGACAAATAACCAAAGGGAGATATTACATTAATTTTCAACTTTCTCGTTGTTCAATTGCTTCAAAAAGATGTATTTTATTTAACATTCGCACGCTCTAATTTCTCCCCCCCCTTAATTTTAATTATAATTTCAAATTGTTTTTGATTATAATTAATATAAAAAATAATTATATTTTAAAGAAGCTCGATTTCTCTAAAACAAATTTTATCAAGAATTTATAAATTAATTGTAAAATTTCGATTGAAAATTAATTTTAATTGATTTTTTTTAAATAAATAATTTAAATAATTTTGTATTGATTATAAAGATACGATTAATATTTGAATTACGTAAAATTAATCATTAATAATTCTAAAGTGTATTTATTTTACTATAAAACTAATGCAGATTAAATTTAATATAAAAATTATGGATAGAAGATGCTACATGATAAGCAGAAAGAAGAGGAAGAGGAATCTAAAGAGATGATGGAAAGAAGATTATGCCATTTGTCCCGATAAACTGGAAAGGATCATCATCATTTCTATGTTTTTACTATCCAAGTTACATATAAATTAAACAAGGATACTTATATCTTCCATTTCCATCTTTTCCTAAAGTTATACACCTGTAAGTTAATTAATATACAGCTTAAGAACCCGTTATATGTGGGGCCCTAATAATTAGAATATAAAGCTTTTAAATGTGTTATTTGCTGGAGAAAGTAGGGCCTCTTATATGTTAGAATTTAAGGACACCTTTACCTTTAAATATTTAATTTTATTTAATTATTCAATTTAAAAAAAAACTTGAGCAATTTGCACGAATTTTAAACCTGTAAATAAATAAATAAATAAAATTGAATTAGGTCAATAAGAATTCTCATTTTCAAAATTATGATACTTAAGTCATAAAAGTCAAGAATTTTTATAATGGCTCCAACAAAAATTTTTAAAGAATTTTTGGTATTTAAATGGAATTTATTTTATTTTTTCTATGTAAATTAACCATTTAGAAGGAGCATATTTAAAAAAAAATGTTTTAAAATATATTTTAATATATAAATTTTATAAATTTCTTGAATAATATTAAAAATATATACATATATTTAAATTTATATAAAGAATATGCCATAATAAAGAAAATATTACATAGACATATTCGAGATTTTTTCTTGTTTACAATTTTAAATAACTTGATTATTACGACAAAGATCATTAACCAATTATCTTGCACGAATGTAAATGAGATCTCTTTCTTAGTTTCTAAAGTATAAATCCCAAAAGAATAATAGTGATTTGTTTTAGCTAATTTGCAGCATTTTATCTTTGATTTATTCATTACTTGAGGTGTTTATAACTGTGTGAAATTAAATATTAAGAATTTCTTATAAATTTGGGGTGGCCCATAACTCAGTTAACCATTGTAAAGACTAATTTGCTGCCATATTTAAATATTTTATTACTTAGAAACTGTATGGAAATGGTTTAAAATGGAATTTGTTTTTTTTTTTAAATAAACAAATTACACTGCCTTAAGAAATTAAATTGTAAGTTTTTCCCAAATTTTTTGAGCAATTAACAAGACTTTGTACCACTGTATTTCATTATATAATAGGTCCTATTACAGAAGACCATCATTTTGCTTGGGCCTTACATTTACAGAGGACCACAAGACCATTTTGCTAGAGCCTCACATTTACCGAGAAACCACCAAGACCATTTTGCTAGAGCCTCACATTTACAGACGACCACCAAGACCATTTTGCTAGAGCCTCACATTTACCGAGAAACCACCAAGACCATTTTGCTAGGGCCTCACATTTACCGAGAAACCACCAAGACCATTTTGCTAGAGCCTCACATTTACAGAAAACCCCCAAGACCATTTTGCTAGAGCCTCACATTTACAGACGACCACCAAGACCATTTTGCTAGAGCCTCACATTTACCGAGAAACCACCAAGACCATTTTGCTAGAGCCTCACATTTACCGAGAAACCACCAAGACCATTTTGCTAGAGCCTCACATTTACAGAAAACCACCAAGACCATTTTGCTAGAGCCTCACATTTACAGACGACCACCAAGACCATTTTGCTAGAGCCTCACATTTACCGAGAAACCACCAAGACCATTTTGCTAGGGCCTCACATTTACCGAGAAACCACCAAGACCATTTTGCTAGAGCCTCACATTTACAGAAAACCCCCAAGACCATTTTGCTAGAGCCTCACATTTACAGACAACCACCAAGACCATTTTGCTAGAGCCTCACATTTACCGAGAAACCACCAAGACCATTTTGCTAGAGCCTCACATTTACCGAGAAACCACCAAGACCATTTTGCTAGAGCCTCACATTTACAGACGACCACCAAGACCATTTTGCTAGAGCCTCACATTTACCGAGAAACCACCAAGACCATTTTGCTAGAGCCTCACATTTACCGAGAAACCACCAAGACCATTTTGCTAGAGCCTCACATTTACAGACAACCACCAAGACCATTTTGCTAGAGCCTCACATTTACCGAGAAACCACCAAGACCATTTTGCTAGAGCTTCACATTTACCGAGAAACCACCAAGACCATTTTGCTAGAGCCTCACATTTACAGACGACCACCAAGACCATTTTGCTAGAGCCTCACATTTACCGAGAAACCACCAAGACCATTTTGCTAGGGCCTCACATTTACCGAGAAACCACCAAGACCATTTTGCTAGAGCCTCACATTTACAGAAAACCCCCAAGACCATTTTGCTAGAGCCTCACATTTACAGACGACCACCAAGACCATTTTGCTAGAGCCTCACATTTACCGAGAAACCACCAAGACCATTTTGCTAGAGCCTCACATTTACCGAGAAACCACCAAGACCATTTTGCTAGAGCCTCACATTTACCGAGAAACCACCAAGACCATTTTGCTAGAGCCTCACATTTACCGAGAAACCACCAAGACCATTTTGCTAGAGCCTCACATTTACAGACGACCACCAAGACCATTTTGCTAGAGCCTCACATTTACCGAGAAACCACCAAGACCATTTTGCTAGGGCCTCACATTTACCGAGAAACCACCAAGACCATTTTGCTAGAGCCTCACATTTACAGAAAACCCCCAAGACCATTTTGCTAGAGCCTCACATTTACAGACGACCACCAAGACCATTTTGCTAGAGCCTCACATTTACCGAGAAACCACCAAGACCATTTTGCTAGAGCCTCACATTTACAGACGACCACCAAGACCATTTTGCTAGAGCCTCACATTTACCGAGAAACCACCAAGACCATTTTGCTAGGGCCTCACATTTACCGAGAAACCACCAAGACCATTTTGCTAGAGCCTCACATTTACAGAAAACCCCCAAGACCATTTTGCTAGAGCCTCACATTTACAGACGACCACCAAGACCATTTTGCTAGAGCCTCACATTTACCGAGAAACCACCAAGACCATTTTGCTAGAGCCTCACATTTACCGAGAAACCACCAAGACCATTTTGCTAGAGCCTCACATTTACCGAGAAACCACCAAGACCATTTTGCTAGAGCCTCACATTTACCGAGAAACCACCAAGACCATTTTGCTAGAGCCTCACATTTACAGAAAACCACCAAGACCATTTTGCTAGAGCCTCACATTTACAGACAACCACCAAGACCATTTTGCTAGAGCCTCACATTTACCGAGAAACCACCAAGACCATTTTGCTAGGGCCTCACATTTACCGAGAAACCACCAAGACCATTTTGCTAGAGCCTCACATTTACAGAAAACCCCCAAGACCATTTTGCTAGAGCCTCACATTTACAGACGACCACCAAGACCATTTTGCTAGAGCCTCACATTTACCGAGAAACCACCAAGACCATTTTGCTAGGGCCTCACATTTACCGAGAAACCACCAAGACCATTTTGCTAGAGCCTCACATTTACAGAAAACCCCCAAGACCATTTTGCTAGAGCCTCACATTTACAGACGACCACCAAGACCATTTTGCTAGAGCCTCACATTTACCGAGAAACCACCAAGACCATTTTGCTAGAGCTTCACATTTACCGAGAAACCACCAAGACCATTTTGCTAGAGCCTCACATTTACAGACGACCACCAAGACCATTTTGCTAGAGCCTCACATTTACCGAGAAACCACCAAGACAATTTTGCTAGGGCCTCACATTTACCGAGAAACCACCAAGACCATTTTGCTAGAGCCTCACATTTACAGAAAACCCCCAAGACCATTTTGCTAGAGCCTCACATTTACAGACGACCACCAAGACCATTTTGCTAGAGCCTCACATTTACCGAGAAACCACCAAGACCATTTTGCTAGAGCCTCACATTTACCGAGAAACCACCAAGACCATTTTGCTAGAGCCTCACATTTACCGAGAAACCACCAAGACCATTTTGCTAGAGCCTCACATTTACCGAGAAACCACCAAGACCATTTTGCTAGAGCCTCACATTTACAGACGAAACCACCAAGACCATTTTGCTAGAGCCTCACATTTACCGAGAAACCACCAAGACCATTTTGCTAGAGCCTCACATTTACCGAGAAACCACCAAGACCATTTTGCTAGAGCCTCACATTTACAGACGAAACCACCAAGACCATTTTGCTAGAGCCTCACATTTACCGAGAAACCACCAAGACCATTTTGCTAGGGCCTCACATTTACCGAGAAACCACCAAGACCATTTTGCTAGAGCCTCACATTTACAGAAAACCACCAAGACCATTTTGCTAGAGCCTCACATTTACAGACAACCACCAAGACCATTTTGCTAGAGCCTCACATTTACCGAGAAACCACCAAGACCATTTTGCTAGAGCTTCACATTTACCGAGAAACCACCAAGACCATTTTGCTAGAGCCTCACATTTACAGACGACCACCAAGACCATTTTGCTAGAGCCTCACATTTACCGAGAAACCACCAAGACAATTTTGCTAGGGCCTCACATTTACCGAGAAACCACCAAGACCATTTTGCTAGAGCCTCACATTTACAGAAAACCCCCAAGACCATTTTGCTAGAGCCTCACATTTACAGAAACCACCAAGACCATTTTGCTAGAGCCTCACATTTACCGAGAAACCACCAAGACCATTTTGCTAGAGCTCACATTTACAGAAACCACCAAGACCATTTTGCTAGAGCCTCACATTTACAGACGACCACCAAGACCATTTTGCTAGAGCCTCACATTTACCGAGAAACCACCAAGACAATTTTGCTAGGGCCTCACATTTACCGAGAAACCACCAAGACCATTTTGCTAGAGCCTCACATTTACAGAAAACCCCCAAGACCATTTTGCTAGAGCCTCACATTTACAGACGACCACCAAGACCATTTTGCTAGAGCCTCACATTTACCGAGAAACCACCAAGACCATTTTGCTAGGGCCTCACATTTACAGATGTCTCAAAAAACACTTATTATAAATTGCAAGAATTCAGAAATTGCAAAAGTTCAGAATGGTTTCTTTAAGGCGAAAAATTTATATATATATTCTATTTTTTGTTAAATTTAATGTTATTCTGTTAAAGTTTCCTTTTTAAATCTGCGAAAGGCCCTATTAAATGAGTATTACATATAACTTATAATGTATCTAAATGTATTAATATTTAAACTAAAAATATAAAATATACATTAATATCTTAATTGTGCCTACCTTAATCTTATAAGTTAATTAAAGATTTAAATTAAAAAAAATTTATATTAAGAAAAAAACTTTAAATTAAATTCAATGTAAAGGGAAATAAGAAAATTAATCCTGGAGATAATAAAGAAGATTGTTTTGTTTCTTTTTTCTTCTTTATTTTAAAGATTTAATTTTTTGTAAGTTAAGAAAATTATTTTAAATATGTCAGATGAATTCTTGAATTTCTAAATGAATAAAAATAATACTGGAAAGTGAAGGAGGTGACTATTGTATTTCATAAATAATTTCTTCTTAGGTACAAGTCTTATCAAGAATAAAAAATAAAAAAAATTCTGTTACGGATTTATTAATTATGGAATAAATTATTATTAATAAATATTTTAAAAATTAATTTATTAAAATTTTATATAATTATTCTTATATCGAGATGATATTTTTAAATGTTTAAGTACACAAAATGCATTAAATCATTAAATTGTTTACTTTTTTCTCTTATATTCTAGTTTAAATTTCTAGAATTTAATTATGCTTCTAAATAGTTTAAAATATTTTATTAATATTCTCATAAATTTCTTTATTTTAAATATATATATATATATATATATATATATATATTATATATATATATATATTAAAAAAAATCATTAAAAAGTTATAATTTAATTTTACATTTTAGAGAATTAAAAACTTGTTACATTTTATACGAATTTGATTAATTAATCTTAATTATATTTAAATTTAATTGTTTTTTCGTTTATGTAAAAGAACGTTGTTAGAGAGTTTAATTGAAATCGATTTAATTAAGATTACCGTACCGGTAAATGACACTAAGGTAATTAATTGTAATTGAGGTACGAAGAAAATCTTAAAATAACACGAATATCTCTCATTAAAATATTTAGAAGCGCATTTAGTAAAGAATTTTTCAAGGAATTTACTATAATTTAAAGGAGAAAAATATGCATATAATTATTTAGTTTAATTAAAAACGTGAATAGCATCGTATTAACTTTTACCAGATTTATTTTTCATCCTATATATATATATTTTTATGTTGAAAATAAAAATAAAAAATGACTCTTTTGCAGTATAACATAGATGTAGATATCAAGAGTAGACCCCATCTACTTTCTCTGTGATAGGGTCTTCAATACTCATACAATGGATCATAATTATAATAAACCTTTAACTTAAATACATTTAAATAGAATTCCTCAATTACAATCATTTTTCATAACCATTAATAAAGAATTTCAGCATAATAAACTTTAATAATTATAAGATAAAGCGAAATTTACTACTAAAAAGAAATATATTGCTAGAATAATGATAAACATTTTGTTTCTTCTGAATTTTTAAACACAAGACCATAAAATTCTTATCTAGAATTTAATGACGTAGGCTTAAGCATATATTTAACGTTAACTAGATTAAATAATTTCACTATTTATTTAATTACGATAATAAATATTCCGAAAACTATGTTCTACGATGAAATAACTAACCAGAAAGCCTAATTATCGTATCATATCTTCTATAAATAAACATGTCTTTGTAATATAAATGGAACAAAAATTTGAAGCTTAATAACTCCTGTGCCTTTTGTCGAAAATTTCTGAAATTTTGCAGGGAGGTTTATGTATTAGGGAAATTGATGCTATTGAATTTTGGTGGTTAAAGGTTGAGGGGTTGGGGAGATAGAGGGGAGGTGTCACTTGTCATATCTCGGATTTAATAAAGATTCTATTCATTATAAGCATTTATAATTTTGAATGAAACTCATCTCTATCCTTAAAATTAAGCTTTTTTCCATTTTATAATAATTGATAATATTAAAGAGTTTTTGTATAATAAAATCTCAACATGGCATCATACACAATTTTAACGATTTTGCCGGAAAAGTTACGCAACTTCATGCTGTATTTTTACATTAGAAACGTTTTTTCTTAAAAAAAGTGTATCTTATCGAAAAATTAGTAAGATTGAGATCAAATAAGGTGTATAGAATCCCAACAGTTCGATTCTCCCAGATGGTTTAGAATAATAAACACTTGTTTAGGTACCAAAAGACGGTTGTTAACTTAAAAATACAGTTTACGGAAGGCGATTTTAATATATTTCTAATTTATGACAGCGTAAAAAAGCTATTAGAAAACAATTAAAATTTTAAAAATCAGTAGACAGACACTCTACTGTAAAAAGGTGATGCGAATGCTGAGTATAAAGCATCCATATTGAATGCTAAATAATACAGTATTTTAATAGTTCTTATGCAAAATATAAATGATTTTGGCATCTGAATTACTAATTTATATTGAAAAGATTTATATTGCCCAAAAAAATAATATTGCTTTCTGATGCCTTTTTTAATGTTTCGTATTGATGCTTATGATAAAAAATTTCTATAAGTTTATAAAATAATTTTAACATTCCCTATGGAATTTAAAATTTTCTAGTGAAATTATCTTTATAAATAATAAATCAGTGAACAGATCATTAACTATTTAACTGCAAGCAAATAAATAGCCTACAAGCTTGCTTAATAAGTCGATATATAATATATTTCAAATAAGCTTGGATATTATTAAAATATTTTCTTAAGCAGGGGAGAAAAGCTAAAATTAATATTATTTATTCGTAATTAATTAAATGTAACTATTTTTCTTTTATAATCTTACATACTACATTTGTTTTTTAGATCTGAATAGTAATTCGTATTCCTTTAACTTACGATATTAGCACAACTAATTTTTAAAGTTCATTAAAATTTATTGAAACAAAGTAAATTTTAATATCTTTTAGAAAAATCTTAAATTTCTAAATTATTTTCTCGTTACGTTTAATTAAAACTTTATATTATTGAACAGGAATTGAAAGGCAGGAGATATAACTTGGGTTTGTAACAAATGCAAGTTCCACCCCTCTGAGAAAGCATAAAAATATACACGAAATTAATACAATAACAGATTTCACACAACTCATTAAAAGAAATTTTATGACTGTTTTACATAAGCCTGTGCTGGGTTAAAAGGTCTACCTACTGGCACTTCCCTTTTTAAACACCTCATAGCGAAAGTCTTTATGAAGACCTCAAATTTACGAGGGCCTAAAAACATGGTTACAAATTCATTTCTTACGAATTAACGAAAATACCTTTAATTTTTGTCAAATTGTATCCTATTATTATTTTAAATTATTTTAATATAATTACAATTCAGACATCACCTTGTTTCTGAATATTCAGCAATATCCGATTTACTCTATAATAATTATTACTTATGCTATTACTATTCTACCCCGAGCCACACCTACAACGAATCTGTCCATGTAACTTTATTAATTTCGACAAATAACAATAAATTCAACCCCAGATCTCAATATAGAACATAATAATTTATTGATAAACTTGACCCAAAGAATGCAATATACTTTTACAATTAATTAATCTATTATATAATTTCTTACATTGAGTTTTATTATTTTATTCACAAGTCAAAATACACTCCATTATTTAACTGTGTTTGAAAAGGGACCTTTACGTCACACAATGAACCACTAGAATAGCCAATACCAAGGCGTTTTACACAAATTTTTTTTCATTTATATAAAAACGCAACAATGATATATTCTCTCCCTTACAAATCCAGCGATTTTTTTTTAATAACCAATTTCTTAATGAGTTTACACTGAGTTTACAATTTCTCTTACATTCTTTATAATTCATGCAATGTAGATTTGCAAATAACGTTAAGAAACTTCAAAATTCTTGTTCCAAAAAGTATTTATACAAATCAAGAAAAGCCAAGGACATAAATACAAAGATTACCACAGTTTTTCAGTAACAATTTACTAGATTTTCCATTTCTATGTAATGATAAATACATTCCAAATAAGATTTAAACCAATTGTACTCCACAAATACCCATTATATCTAATTTCGTGAGTAACAGACCACGATAAATCAAATCAAAAGCTTTCTTCAAATCTACAAATAAACCCGTTACATTATTCAAATAATTCATATTTAAGAATTATATTATACATATTTTATTATTGTTTTACTTTATTTTAAATACAAAAAAAAACCCCAAAATGTCCAGGAGCTCTTACTAAATTTGAAAGGCCCTTCTATAAAATTTTATTTCAGTTATTGAGAATATTAAATTATAACAAACATTTTTCTTGATTAAATTAAAATTTTATTGGTTTTTGATACATTTTTTTAATAATTTTTACATTAAAAATTAATAAATGTTTATCAAAAACATATTTTTCATTGATTTTACGTGTACAGGTACAGTACTTTTAAACTTACTCGATTTTAACTTTTAAAATTAATTATTAAAAATTAATTAATTATGAATTATTATTATTTTAATAAAAATTAAAATTGTTATTTTTAATTAATTAATTATTATTTTTTCAATATTCTGAAATTAACTATTCATGATTATTTTGAGGAATATTTGATAAAAATGCTATAATTTATTAATGTGTTGTCCAAAAACATATAGCTTTTCTCAAACTTTTATTTATTAAAAAGAAAGAAAAACACCTTATATAAGTTCGATTGAATATTATACTAACAAGTTATATTATTCATTTACAATTACAGAAAGAAAAATAAGAAATATTTTTATTTCATATTAATTTATTAGTCTCGGTTATCACTTTCTCATAAAATAAAAATATTTTTCGCTATTCTTTGAATAGAAAGCTTACTATTCAAACTAAATATAGCCTATTATATATATATATATAGGTTTTTTCAAGAAATATTTTTACAAGAACCCTTAATCAATTTACATATTCGTAAGCAGAGATGAGCCTGAAAAGAAGGGTCGACTCTGACATGTTAATTGTGTTCCTGATATTAAGAAGGATATGTGAAGGCATCATTTTTTTAATATTTAGTCTTCAAATTTAAAAAATTTTTACAGGTTTTTCAATAAATAACTTATATAAAATAATTTAAATATAGAAAACTATGTTTATAAAACCTCATAAAAGTCTATAAATCGGACCATTGGTTTTACAACTTAAATTTTTATCCTGTAAATAGTTTTATAAGAGTTAGAAGTTTAACTATTTCAGTTTTAGCCTACACTGGTACAAGCAGGTGTTTCAGTGTCACCCCCTTTTTCGATACAATTGCTTCAATAACTAAGGACATACTTTCGGGGCGATCAAGTTCTTATTATTCCCTCTTTGTGTGTTCATTTTCACCGGTCTTGAGATCTAAACCAATAAACCAAGACCAAGAGAGTCAGAAATTTGTACTTACTGTTTGTTTATTAACGTGAGTTATTCCTAATAAGCTGTTTCAAAGATTTTAAAAGTAGACAAAATAATAAATCAACTCATATATAAAATATCGGCTTCTTAAAATTGGGGTCTTACTTTTTTCAATTTTGAAAAAAGACTACCTAAACGACAACACTGATAACACTTCGAGAAAACTCGCCTCTGCAATACGATGCATAATGGCCAACTGCTGTTTGCAAGATGGATCTTGTTTTCTCAAACAAAATTGATTGTTTGAGAAAACGAGATCCGTCTTGTTATGGTGTAGTTTGCAAACTTGTTACGACACAATACCATTTATCACAGGCCACAGGCCAAAGGGTATGTTTTACGGCAGAGGTGCACTTCTTCTACTTTGAGACAGAAACATATGAAGAAAGAAGTTCTATCATTCAAAAAAAATTATTTCTAAAGGAATTATCCTGTTTACAAATGTAAGTTGTTTGTCTTTACAGATAGAAGATGAAAAAGGATTATATATTTGTATTCCAGGAAAAAAAAAACGAATTACTTCCTGCTCCTAAATAAATACTTTTTCTTAATGATGATATAAGAAACAATTTTCTCAAAAAAAAAAAAAAAAAAAGAATTCTTTAATGGCAAAATAGAGCAGCCATATTAGCTTTAATGTTACAACTAATCTTCAATTGTGAACATAAACTACAAATCTATATGCATGTATATTTAGACAATGGTCTTGTCTCTTTGATCTGCAATTAGAGAATATCTTGATGACAAATTCAATGGCTTTTGGACTTGATATATCACTTCAAAAACTGGATATAAATTATTTTTCCATATTTATTTTTCGAAATATGTTGTTAAGCTATGGTTGTCACTATATTAATTATTAAGCATGACTTTATTTAACATTAAACATTAAACGTTATTTCAATCTTTATCTTATATCATAAATATATGAATGTTCTATATAATTTAATACATAACAAATGCGTACAAATACTATCCAAACACACTTTTATTAAAATAATAAATTTAATTCTTCTGTCTTCTCTTTAGAATCTTCTTTTTTAAAAACAAAAATATTTTAATATAAAAATAACAATTTTAACTAATTGCTTCAGAAGAATACAAATTAATTTAATGCAATTAAATAAAAACATAACTAGTAGAAACATAATTTCATAAATGTTTTAATTTAATATAAAATTAGCATAATTCACCTCATTAAAATTGTTAACTCCATATTGAATATAGACGTAATTTAATTAAATAATTAACATAGAAATTGTGGAAGATAATAAATTATTTACAAACAATAATAATATACAATTTATTCTTCAAATATAACATATTTTTCTTTCTTTTTTTTTGATTTGCTGATTACTCTTATTTCAAGTTCAATATACAATTTTGGTTTTATGTTCAATGACGTGTACTTTTTCTGTTTTGTAACGTATTTTGTTTCAATTATTTCTACTTTGAGTTTCTTGACATGACTTAGTTTATCAAGAACTCTATTTTCTCATGTTACACAAGTAAGTATTCTTATTTTTTCATGTAATAAGTAACTTCCAAATGTTCCGTGACTTGTTGACAGCAAGAAAATCAATGCCAATAATAAACGATATTGAGCAATCAACATAATAAAGGTCCATTATAAATCAGATTTCTAATATAAATAATTTAGTAAAGCATTTGTTAGATTTTTAAATGTTAATTCTTAATATGGTTGGTATCTAATGTAAATTATTAAAACTGTTTTATGTTACTTTATATAACGAACTTATATATATACAGTAACGTTTGAAATTCATAATTTTTCTACCATTTTTAACGAAAGGTAAAACTATAATAATGTTATAATGCTTCATGTATATGAAAATTACATAGATAACTCATAAGTCACAGCACTGTACTGTGCTTCTATATACAAGTTATGTATAAAACTTATTCTCTTCTTAGGAAAGTCTATAGCATTATGCTTCTATACGCATATAAGAGAATATAAAATTTAAGTAATAACAACTTAAAATGAGCAATTTTTTTAAATTATGATAAAAATATTTAAGTTTAAGAAACGTTATGACACTAGCTCAAAGTCAAAATTATGTGTGGCCCATCTGTTACGAGATGTTATTAAAAATAACTTTTATATTATTAATTATTATAAAAGGGGAAAAATACTTTATTTTGAGGGTAGAGGTTAGTGCTTTTTTTTAAATTTGTAAATGTCAATAACTAGTAAAATTTTTATTAAGTCCGATCCCACACGAGATATGACACATAATCCTCTCGACCTTTAACCGCCAAAATTTAATAGCATTAATGTCATATACATACAAGTTACTATATAAAATTTTGTTTCTTAATTTTTACTCCATCCTGAGAAATTAATTAAACGATATAGACGCAAATACACACAAACAAACACAACCATTTAATTTTTTCCCTTTTTGGGGGGTTTAGAGGGTCTGAAAATGTCGAGATTTGCAAGAAACTCGAAAGGTCAATTTGATACCATTACGATACTTTTTCTTGTAGCTGAAAAAGCAAAAATCAGGGTTATCATTAAGTTCTATTCTATAATTCTGCAAAACACTATCCTTTGAAATGCTTCAAAAGTTGGAAATTTTATAAAAGCTATCACGGGAAAGTAGGTTATTTAGGAAAAAAAAACGTATCCCTGGACAACCCACTTTCCCATAACACTAATTCCAAAATAAGTATCAAGTGAACAATGTATTCGCCATAAATATTTGAAAAGTTATAAAAGTTTTTTGTTACAATTTTAGAAATTGGTCTATTTGAAATTCACTCTAATCATTAAGAATATATTCGATATTTTTATGAAATTGCAGATAACGATAAAAGCTCATTTTAGAACAATAATCTGGTCGATATAATGAAATTTCCGTTGAGATCTTGTGGATGTATCGTGATATATAAGACTTTACATTCACTGAAATAAAAATGATATCATAATCGAAGGTATTTTTAAGAAAGAAAAATCACAATCTAAATTACAAAATTACGATAATTCCATATCTAAAAAGTCGATTTAATGCACTATTTTATTTAAAAACAGTAATTTCTGTTGTCTTGCAACACGTAGGAATTTTTTTTTTATTGTGTCAACGATTTATTTGTTGAAATTAATAATATCGTTAACAGGGGTAAGAATGTGAAAACGTCACCTTAACACTCCCTTCTTCTAATAATTTTGTAAACAAAGTTCATTTAATTTGTTCGCACATTGGATAACAGGGACATTGTATAATCATAACTACAAATTGACGTAAGATTTAAACATTAAGGGTCCTAAAGATGAGAGAAAATATCTCAGGTTGAAATCGAAGTTGGCTCGCCCTTTCTTGCTCGGAAATAGAAGAGAAATCAACGGAGTTGTGAGGAGGAAGAAGACAAAACTATATCCACCTTTGAATTTTTTTATTTATCAACGATGGAGAGTAACCAGGTATTGTATGAACGAACGCCTCTCTGAATAAACAGTGTTTTAAAAAGATCGACCATCTTCCATCCTAAACACACCCATATACTTTACGCAATTTCGATCAAAAATCAAAATAAAAATTTCTCTCTTCGCTATCTGATTAGGATTAAATCCAAGATGTAGAAATAATCCAATAATCTAGCACCTTTAACACACGAAAATTAGGGAAAATAAGTTCGATCAGCATTGAATTTTACTTATAAAAACCATTCACTTAGTATACTCATAACTGCATCTTTTTTATTACAATGTTCTGAGCAATTTCCATAGGGACAATTCGGTAGCCAGGTTTAAAATTTAGTCCATCGTCGTTATACCATCCAAGCGAAGTGAATAAACAAAAGACAATTAATGTATCTAATAAAAAGAATTTTTATTATAATATTTAACGTATTAACGAGAATCATCGTATATTTGACAAATTAGATTAAGCCAATTGAAAAATAAATCTTCAATAGTTAATTTCATTTGTTCATTTCACAATGTTTATGACAATTATTAAGATTGTAGCTGACTTTAAATACGAGATGAAACAATTTTTATAATATAAAGTCAATTTATATTATTTTTCTGTTGATATTTCTGGATGAAGCATCATTTGAAAGCTGCTACAACTAATCTTTTATTCACAAAATTCTTGATACAGCAGGTTGGCTTAAGAATATAAAGGGCTAACGTGCCCTTTATATTCTTGGAAAGTTGGGTTCGAGTTTCAAATCAACTCAATATGAATTTCTCTTTAGTGGCGTGTCCCGAATGTATCGTGCTAATCTTTGGTTGTCGTCCCATTGTGACGTTAACCTAAATAGTGATGGCCATGTTAAACGGTGCTCTTAGCATTCATAAGATAGGAAGAATCATAAAAATAATTATCTTTCCATAATTACTTTTATTTATTTTTCATAAAATTGCAGCTTTTAAAAGTTTTCTGATAAAAAAAATAATAATTTAATTAATGGCAGTGTTAGTTATTTAATTAACTAATGCGTGAAATGGCATTTTTATGGTCAAAATTCAATGTGAAAATAATGATGGTGGCATCCGAAAACGATAAATATATTTAATTTATGGATATTTAATATACGTTAATTGAAAATCAATAAATTTTACGTTTTTTGGCTTTAAATAAAATGACTTATCTACTGATGATATCAAAAACACAAACATTTTAATCAAATACTGCTCTATTAATTCCTCTTGAGAAACAAAATCGATAGAAAAAATAAAAGAATAATTGAGGTACTTTCTTCGTTGACATTTACGTGTTAAATTAAGATAAAAATAATTCTGCAATTAATAATTATTACAGTAAAATCTTACTAACTCGGACTAATAGGTGGGGAAGATTGTGTTTGATGACGTGGAAAAAACAATGTACAGTACAGTAATTTATTTAAAATTCTATACACAAGTTTTACTGAGCTTTAGTGCGTTCTAGTACTGAATTTATTATTACAGAAAAAAAAAATCATGACAGTACAGTATACAGCAATGCAAAATAGCTTCCTAGAATTTCTAATTTTAACCTCTCTTCTATGAGTTTTACTCATTCGGGAAGCTGTCGGAACAACTATTAGATGATAAGCACCTAAAAAGTGTGAAAAATTATCTTGTTTTTTCTTCTGTGCAAGCTCCAACGATTGGAATTTAAGAAGTTTTAATCTCATCAAATATTTGCATGGCCCTTAAATAAACAATCTTAACATTTAATGAATACACGAGTCTGTAAAAAAATTCGCGAAAAGATTAAAAGTCAAATTGAATTGAAAGACGATCAACAGTGATAATAATTGATGAAGAATAACTTAAGTAGACGTTTAAAAAAATAAATGTTATAAAGGTGTTAGAAATCGCGATAATACTGTGAAGTCTTATTTGAAGTTTGAATAATATAAATACTGTACATTAGCAACGTATCAAATCTATTAAAATGAGTATTGTATTATAGACAATGATTAAAATCTTATTACGAAGTAATGAAACTATTTAATAATAATAATAAATACAGTATAACAATTATTCGTTATATTTGTGTTTTTTAAATATAATACAATATCGTCACTGTGTGATAAATATAAGAATAACGATCCACAGATAATCGGGGGAATTGCTCAGTAGTAAAGCATTCGACTGCAGGTTATGAGTTCTATTTAAATCCCCATGCATTCTCTCAATTCTTCTTTAGACGGACAGACAACTTGAAACTAACACAGGTTAGAATTGTTGTTAAGTCAAACAGGGTCATAAGAATAATGAGCAGCGATGCTCACAACACGTGACTTATGTTTACACGTGAGTTGAGAGTGTACAGTTGACAAGTGCATTATTTTAGTAAAGGAAATGGAAGAAGATTGGATTACAAAGAATTCGGATTAGCGCGACTGCACTGTAAAATATTAAAATTTCGTTAAATTTAACAGTACATTGCAATCACCCTCACCGATATTTAGCAACAGAGATGAAAGTTTGTATTAATGATAAATTTACATAATACAGATTTTTAAGTCTCATCTCGGTCGTAACTATAATCTCAGAAAGATCTGATGTACTAATATAAGTTATATTGCTTTGGTATCAATAAAAAACGTTTGATACCTGTTATAAAATAAGGAGATCGAACACCGTAACTGGAGAGAATACTAAGAAGAGGAAGTAAAACTTATCCACTGTAAATCCTTTTTAAAAATCTTTTTGGTTTTATATTTTCCATTGGGAATACTGAATAATATCGAATATAGCAAAAAATTTTAAACTTTAAAAAATATAATAAAAATAATTATTTTCTATTAATTAAGATAAAGTTTTTATCGTGTATAATGTTTATTATAATAGAACTTATAGAAAACAATGTGATTTCGAGGTCAGGCACGTGTAATACGTGATAAACAGTTATGAGAAATGGAATTTCATTTGATGATATGCTTATATAAAATGTTGAATTCTACTCACGTTTAACCTGCGATTGTTTTTCTGGATTAATAGCTGCATAAGGATGATTTGATTCCAAACGGGAATCAAGAATGCAGACTAAATTTGATATCTGAGACTTCGTGTGGGTGCAAATATTCTTTATATTAATATAGAGGAATTAGTTATGCAAATTAGTAAAGTGAGATTCTCAAAATAGAATTATATTTAGAAAAATAATAAATTAATTGGGTAGCAATTATACAACTAGTGTTCGTTTATCTCGATTGTTATCAGGAGAAGTATGATTTACAGGGGTAGAATACCACTAAAATCATGATCATATAGGGAAAGCTTAGGGAAAGCGAACTTCCGATCTATACTGGAAATCACGTGATTTTTAAATTAAAATTGCAGCCCGGATTAAGATAATTGCTCGTATTTTAAATAAAGATTAACGATTAGTTGCGATGAGAAACGAAATATTGATAGAAGTTTATGAGATTTTTAAGCTATTAAAAAAAATATCTTCAGATGATGTTTTGCATAAATACTTAATAATATTTTAAATAATTATAATAAAATATGTCGAATTTTCACATCAAATTTTAAATATTCTCGATACATTCAAAAATACCTTTTTAAGAAGTAAAGAGAAGCAAGATATATTCACAATATTTTTACAACAGAAAATTTGTATAAATTTTAGACGTAAATCTAAAGTATGTTGAGTACATTTTGGGAATTTGAATGCACATAAATATTCAAATATTTTCTCCCAAAAGTTTTAGAAAAGAATTGCTATTCTTTGTGTTCGTATCTCCAAGATGATATGAAACTGTTTCCCTGCAATTTTTACTGGAGCAAGTAGCTTATATTTAGATTGAATTTTGCTTTGATTTTAATGCCATAAATACAGCAAAGTACTATATTTTTTACTAAAACATAAAAATAAAATAAAATATCCGGATCTTAAATTAGAAATTATTCAAAAAAATTTTTAAAACGGTAAAATTTTTAATATTTGTTGTATAGTTGAGGGGCCATATCAGATAACCAAACCAAAGCAACAGTATTCTCCTTTGAAATATCCATTAAATTTCTTTTATTTTTATGTAAAAGTAATATTTATTAGAATTTTTGTAATATTAAAATTGAGTTTTACTACGTTGAATTTATTGGTAAAATTGTAAGAGGAGAGTTGTGTCTTATTTACATATATAAAAACATAATGCATGATTTCATCTTCATGACATTTCGTTCAAAGAATTAGTGTTTTATTTCCTTTTATTGTCTGTTCAAAATGAAAAACATACATCAAACTGATTGAAACAGATGAAACATGAAAGTAGTCTATGGCAACTATCATGTAGCCCACTACTACTTTCTATGACGTAAATAACAATATGAATAAAAGATATTTTTCTGACTAAAAATAAAGTTGAAAAATAAAATAATTTACAAGAAATAATCGTATTTTCAACAATAATTCGTATTATTTTAACTTTACTTTAAAAAATATTCAAATGTTCCTACGAATATCTGGAAGGGAAAAAAATAACAATTAAATTCAAATAAAAACGAAGGAAATTAATTTAATAAATTATAGTTTATTAATTTATTTAATTCAAAATATATGCTTTCCACCTCAAGTTCTGTAGCATTTTCTCCTGTACATCATACTTTTCCTGACAGCAACAGAGTTGTGCCGGTCATCTACGTAACTTCGTTCTGGGTAAAAGATTTGAATCGAAATCACGTGACTTCCGTTCCATACCGGAAGTTTATAGATAGTTAATCGGGACCCCGAGCCCCTAATATTTCCATATCTGGCCTCGAACTTTATCTATCTAACTCCATTCTCGAGATTAAAAAAATGGTAGACAGACAGACACATAGTTGGAATTTATAGGTCTACAATATTTTAAAATTGCAGCCCAATTATTTAAAATGTTTTCCAATAAATAATTTTTTATAGAAACTACATTATATAATATAAAAAATCAAGATAAAGTGCATTTATGTCTGTCATTTACGGTAATCGAATGAAGTATTAAAAATAAATTTATTTTTTCTTAAAAAAATATATTTAAAATTTATTTACAGCATTTGTTGTTGTCCGTTTAAAGAAAATAAATTAGTTTTCTGTGTTTTTCCACATAAATCCTATTCTCTCTACTAAACCGATTCTCAACTATATTGATCGATGCCACCGCAGGCATACTATATTCATTTATCTAATCATAAAATGGAACTATATCAGCTCCTCGCAGCAAAAAAAAAAAAAAATCCTCTCAAGACAATTTAATTATTAATTAAATATTTACCTTTATTTAGCAATATTAAAGATATTTCTTGACATGAAATAATTGCTATATATAACTTACATAATTCGTCTTATTGCATTATACAAGGAGGTTCAAAGATCGGTTAACTGTTGTACCAATTAAATTGCTGTTACCACTTACAAACTGTATAAAAATTGCTCAGGATAAGAACTTGTTAAATTTATAAATGACAGTTTACTTAACTAACTTTTAAGTGATACTGTAAGTTCCAATAAGAGATATTTAATAAGTGTGATTATTTAAATAGTAGTTGCTTTCATGTTGAATTAAGTGACCTTTCTTTGAGTGGATTGATTTTTTTTCTGGATAAAACCAGAATATATCTTTTTATTCTGTGATTGCATAACTTGTCAATACAATAAAATGACTTTTTATGAGAGAATAATCAAGTTCAATGAGCATTACTTAATAAAGTAAATATCCTATAATAGATTTTTTTTAAATAATGTAAACTATGAAAAACACATAATTCTTTTGTATAAAAATATATCACAAAATCAGAGTTTAATGCTAAAAATCCAGCAAAGAGTTGCTTAACTTTCCGGCAACATTTAAAACTACGTATGGCGCCATCTGTTATGATATTTTATTAAAAATATTTTTTATATTTTTAATTATTCTAAAATGGCAAAAAGCTTAATTATGAGTGTAGGGGCAAGTTTTCTAAAACTTTTTAAATGCTAATAACGAGTAAAATCGTCATTAAATCCGACCCTACTCGAGATACGACATACGACCCCCATTATCTTCCCATCCCCTCGATCTTTAACCACCAAAATTTAACAGCATCAATCACCTTAATAGGCAAACCTTCCTGTAAAATTTCAGAAATTTTCGACAAAAAGCACAGGAGTTATTAAGCTTCAAACTGGGTGAACAAAATCGTGCCACCCCCACATATCTAACATCCACGCTTACAGAAAAAATCCCGAATTATAAACAATAATATTCTAAATTATTTAATAGAATTTTAACTCAAGTTAATTGGAAGCGGGTTTCAATCTTTGGAATTTTGAACATTGTTTTGACTCGCGAGCAGAGTTAAGTGTAAGTCTTGAAACTGGCTATGTCGTTCCCATAGAAACAGTCAGAATCACATCCAGAAAAGCCGGAAGCAATGGCATAGAAAGGAAGTTTGGTCATTGCAAAGGTACTGTTACCAAAAGGAGAACTAAACAAAGAGCTCTTTAAAAATAATAGATTGACCTGTTAGATTTTTCTGATGGATTACGAACTCAAAGTAGATTTATGAGTTAAGATAGAAAGAGGCTAGAAGTTCGCCAAGTTATTTTTATTTATCTCCAACTTTTTTATCTTTATGGGGAAAAAATACAGTTTCAGTTTATCTTTGTTATATAAAAGTTAATGTTATCCTCAGAATTATCATTTTATTCAGCATTTTTTTATACGTTAAACTACGTTATATTTCAGTAAATATTTAAAGATTATTTATTCTAAGTACAATACGAAATTGTACTTTTTAAAGATTATGCCAACTTTTTCAACATGTAATTACATTTTTAACTAAACCATTAACGTGTCTACATAGATAAATGATTATCCAGTTACTTTATTATTTTTCTAGTTCAAGTTAATAATTCATATGCACAATATTTGGTGCCTGTCATAAAATGATCGTATATAAAGTTTAAGCATAAAGAAAGTTTAGTATATAATAGCTGAGAAACCAAATTTACAACTAAATATTTGCACTAGTAAACTGGCAATTACAGGGAAGTTTATCGCGAATGTCGGATTAAACGTTCATCCACCCAGTTACAAATTTTCTGTACTTCACTGATACGGTTGCTATGGAAACAACATCACTCTTGGGTCAACTAGCTGTTGCGTGTGCCTCTCTAAAATGGAATAGCTATAATATATGATTGATTACAAGAAATAAACAACTGTCTTTTTATTTATAAATAGAATTCATATATATATCGAATAGAAGAAAACATGGTTAACATTTTTATGTGGAAGAAAAATCAATGTTGGCCATTGTCGATTTCTACTTGCAGCTTTCGTGACAAGTGTATTGCATCAGGATGATTTATTTCAAAAATGTTAACATTTTTTCAGATTTATCTCGTCTTTTTATCTATAAAAAAGCTAATATGTAGTTAAATTCTTATTAAATAACACATTTGTATAGTCTGAAAACAATGGAGAAGTGGCAACATAGTTTATCATCGTTACACTCGAATTCCTTAATTTAAAAAATAAATAAATAATAATAATAAAAATTTGGTGATAACTTCAGAATGTATTTATGTATTTGTAGGGTTTAATGCCCTGTATATACAGTATATATCAATTATCTAAATGACAGCTTTACGGTTAACAGTTTAATGTAAAATATCGCCTATACTATAGATTACATTAAACGGATATTGCATTATCTGGTACAAGATTAGGAATTTAAACTGTTGATTTCCTGTTTACGCTTTTCGGTACAAATTTAGATAACATAGTGTATGTGCTCCTATATATATAATATATAATATAATATATATAAGTCTAGAGAAGCAACGGATTTTCAATTGTAAATAAGGAAGCGGAAGTTCTATATGTAAAGTAAGAGAAATTCTTATAATTTTTATTTTATAAAATATTTATAAGTTTTGAATATTTACAGATATTTTAAATATCTAACTTGTCATTTACTAATCAAATATTGACCTGTCGTGATTACCTCTAGCAAAATCTATTTAAAAAGTTTCTAGTAAACATAATTTGGATACATGTTGTGAAGAAAATATTAAAATTTTATGTTATGATTACGTTTGTAAAACTTATATAATTATATTTAAATAAATTATATATAAACTGTCATTTAAAGTAATGATTCTAGCGTAGATAATGTATTTTTCATAATTATAAATAATAAAATAGGGTGAGCAAATTTAAACTTTAATAACTTTGGAAGTATATAAGATAGGAACACAATTTAAACGGCTTATAAAAGCTTAATTATTAAAATTTTAATAAATATATTGTACTTATGATGAAATTCAATTCTGTCAGCCGTAACGCACCGTTTAATTGTGTACACAGCTCGTCGATTCTCCTCTATTGTTGTCGTATCAATCGATTAAACGATCTGAAAATAAATTAAAATTAATTAAGAAACATCTAACAACACAATACATAAAAACTGCAGAAAATAAGCTTTTAAATACAGTTTATTTTGTATTTCTATCCTGCATACATTCGAAGTTATTAAAGTTTAAATTTGCACGACTTTATACAACCAATAATAAGAAATATTGAATGTTTATAAAACTATAATGCATTTTTATTTCAATTAAATAATAAAATCAAGAAAATTTCTTATTTATAATAATAAATATTTCAAAAACATTTTTGAATATAGAAAAATATTTTATTATTTTTTAAGTAAGATCTTTCAGATAAATTACTAAAAGAAGTTCCTTATTGAATACAGCAGACATTAAACACAACATTCATTGAAAAAAAAAATAAAGAATATTTTATTTATTTATTTAAATTCATTGAAAAATAAGATTAAATAAGTAGTTTTGAATAGAAAATAATTTACTCTAAATATATTCTTTTAAAGTAATGTTTCTACTTTATAACAATTAAGAAAAGAAGTTAATTAGTAAAAGTAGGACAGATTAAATATATAAAATATTCTTTATATTTTCAACAAATTTTAATATTAACTCATTAAAATTCATTCTTCCTTAAGTAAAGTTTTAAAAGTGTTATAACTTTCCTTCAGAACAATTATTAAAGAAAGATATTTCATATTGAAAGATTTAGTAAGTTCTCAAGTGTTTATATACGATCAACAGGGAAAAATATTCTTTATTAAATGAACACATAATACGAATATTACATATATTCTTAGTGATTACATAAATCCGACTAACTTTTATTATTTAAAAAACATTAAGAAGATAGAAATGAATTGTTTTAAATAACACAAACCAATTCATATTTTCTAAAATCTTCATAGCAATAATATAATAAGACACTATAAATTAAACTTTAGTAAAATTGTAAAAATTTACTTAACTTTTTGTTACATAAAATCACTTGTTTTTATAATTTTTAAGTAAATTTCCACATTTTTTACTACATATTTTTATTTGTTTGCTTAACATTATTACGTTACAGTAAACATTTGTATCCATTATTATCTAAATAGTCTACTAGGGATTGCTTTTACTTCGATCATATTCAAATTACACACTAATCAGTTAGAAATGTATCATTGTTCAACAAATTTATTATCATGTTTAGTTAAATTAATTTGCATTTTAATCACCGAAACTAAGTAAATATGATGCAAAATCAATTATAATTAACATTGTTAAATCAGCAAAAAAAATGACTTATTTAACAATGTTAATTATAATTGATACTTCGCCCACTTACCAAATTCTCAAATTTACCTTTGTATAAAGCTATTAATTTTACACGTGTTGCTATCATCTCGAATTAAATTACGAATATTAATAATATAAGAATTATATATAATAATTCGAATTTTAAGCGAGTTTAGCCGCTCAAAAGGATAATTTTCAAGTGTATTTATATAATAATAATAAGAAGAATATAACGTATTATTATAGAGGAAAAAAGTAAAAAGAACAAAGTGAGAATTCAGTAAATGAAGAAGAACCAACAACATAGTTTATGGTGTCTTTGACATTAACTATCTAACGACCTCATCAATCTTCCTGTTGACATCCTCGAGATTATTGTCGCTAATGTCATTACATTTACTGCGTTATTAAGAGTAGAATGGCTTATAGACTTCTATTCACAGGGAAAGGGATATTTCCTACAGCAAAGGAAATTTCCCTAATGAATTTTCCACGTCGTGTTTCATTAAAAATTAAAGAAAATCCAGAAAAAAAATGAAGGAGGAAGAGCAAGGTCGATCTTGCAGATCGTAAAACGTAATTTAAAAAAATGGAATTAAAAAATATATTCAGAAGTTTTAATTAAATTCGAGAAACAATTATACTGTATTTTCATATTTATTGAATTTCGTAACAGAAAATTTTAATTTTTTCAAATGAATTTTTCAGAATTCTTAAATTTCTTTTCCGATTGAAAACATTTAATTAATTGAAATCATTAAAGAAAAAAAAATAATAAAATTTTATGTTTTTCTTTCTTTTATAAATTCCTTATTTATTTTAACTAATTTATAAATTGAATAAAATTGAGTTTTTCTATGATCGTAAAATAATCTCATTAAAAATAAATACTGTATTCGATTCCAATTTATTTTAATTGTAAACCCAATTTATACAGATAATTTTTTAAAAATTATATTAAAGTATTTATTTAGTTTTGTAAATATAAGAACTGTTCGATTAATTTGAGTAATTCTCATTTTTTTTTTTTTACGTAAATTTGACGTCATTCTTTAGAATTTCTGATTATTAAACTGAAGTAATGACGTCAAATTGACGTAAAATAATCCCAGAATAATATTAAAAATACTAGATTTAGGCAAAATTAAAGTTTGATAGAGAAAAAAGATGGAGAAAAAGTTGAATTTTTTAAATATGAATGCATTTTCACAAATTTCTACATAATATATGTTATAAAATAAGAGTAAGAACCTGTAGCAGGATAAAGAAGTAACCATTACTTTCAAGTAAATTGAAAGTTATGACTTGAATTTTGGACATTGCTTCAATAGGGTAAATACCAAGTAAAAATCTATGATGTATATACATATAGAAGAAGTATTTTCAATAAAAATTTCATACACTATAAAGTAAATTTAAGAACATTTGATATGTTTTAAAATTTACTTTAACATATGAAGCATTCATTCAAATTACATAAGTTTTCTTTTACTTGTTCTCTACTTTATGGAACTTTTTTTTTAATATTAAATTTAACAAATATTTAAAATATTATTTTGAATTCAACTACAGAAAAATTTCTCTAATTAAACCACTGTTTTCAATAGAAAAATTATAACCCATTGTTAAAAACAGTAGAAAAATACTCAAGTGTTATTTCGAGTTATCTGTAAACTCGTTCTTGAAACGATACAAACACGTTATTTTCGCAATAAAGGAGGCTTTACTGACAAAGAAGAGGATTTTGTGAAGTAAATCTATAAAATCTATCTGTAATGAATGGGCTTTTGTTTGCCCCTTGATGTCCACTTCGCTGCAGTGAAGCCACTTCCTTTTGTAGAAGATGAAAACATATTTTTATTGTTCTTAAATCGGATCATAAAAATCTCAAAACACTTATTAATCTTATTTACTTATATAATTAAGAATTCTTATTAATTAAAATTAATTTTCATTAAAAGAATCCGACATTAAAAATTACGCCGTCGATTTTTTTTCTAATGAATTTTGAGATATTCTATAAAAATTTTTTCAAATTAGATTATTTTGATTTAAAAATAAACAGAATAATGATTATTTTATTTTAATTAAACCATAATATACACTATTATCTAGTAGAATGACTAATTTTCAGATTGTTCAACTGCAAATTTCAAAAATTCAGCGAGTTGCTTAACTTTCCCGGCAACCTCTAAAATTTTGGTGGCGCCATCTGTTATCATATTTTATTAAAAATACTCTTTATATTTTTAACTATTATAAAATGGCAAAAAGCTTCATTTTGACGATAGTTTTATTTAAAAAGAAAAAAAATTGTAAATGTTAATAACTAGTAAAATCGCCATTAAGTCCGACCCACCACGTACGACTCCCATTATCTCCCCATCCCCTCGACCTTTAACCACAAAACTTTAATGGTATTAATCTCCCTAATACACAAACCTTCTTGCAAAATTTCAGAAAATTTCGACAAAAAGCACGGGAGTTATTAAGCTTCAAACTGGGTGAAGAAAATCGTGCCACACACACACTAACATCCATAATACAGAAATGAAGTCCAATTTTTTTTTGCATTTCTCGACATTTCAAGGTTTCCTGAGTTCAAAAATGTATAAATAATTGTTTCTTTGTCTCTTTAAATATACAACAATGTTAAAACAATTATCGAAATGGCTCTAATGAGCGTGGAATGATTTATATGCATATGACTTTAATATACCAGTATGTAATAATTTTGCAAAAATAAAGAGAATTTGGACATTTTTGTAAACATTTTTAGTTTCCTGGCACCGTTATATATAATAGAGGAAAAGTATGGCTATCGATCAAAAAAATGACTTGTAAGATTTTTACATTTTTGGACTTAGAACACCTTTAAACATCGAGAAATGCAAAAAAAAAAAAGGCAGTAATTTCTATATGTACGGATGCTAGTACACTGTGTATGTGTTTGTGAAAGGCACAATTTTGTTCACCCAGTTTGAAGCTTAATAACTCCCGTGCTTTTTGTCGAAATTTTCTGAAATTTGGCAAGGCGGTTTGCGTATTAGGGAGATTAATACCATTAAAATTTTGTGGTTAAAGGTCGAGGGGGTGGGGAGATATGAGGGTCGTACTTCGTATCTCGAGCAGGGTCGGACTTAATGACGATTTTACTCGTTATTAGCATTTACAATAATTTTTTTTTTTTAAATAAAACTATCGTCAAAATGAAGCTTTTTGCCATTTTATAATAGTTAAAAATATAAAAAGTATTTTTAATAAAATATGATAACAGATGGCGCCACCAAAATTTTAGAGGTTGCCGGGAAAGTTAAGCAACTCGTTGCTGAATTTTTGAAATTTGCAGTTGAATAATCTGAACATCAGTCCTTCTGCTAGATTAAAATATGCTGCGCATATTAAAGGTAAAGCTGTAAGTCGCTACATTACTTTTCTAAAAATAAAAATATATATATATTTAATTTTTATTATATTTTTATTAAGATTAAACTATTAAAATTAAGATTAAATCATTAAATATTTTTCTTATATTTCCTTTATCGTTATGCGTTTTATTTAATACAAATGAATAAAAATACATTTTTTTTTCTTTTCAATTTAAGTAATGTAATTTTATATAATCTACATTAGTTAAATTGGGAATTTTTCTTAAATTAATATAATATATTTTGACTTTTCCATTTATTTCCAATTAATTATTTCCGGAACAAAATAGTTAGGATTTATTATTTTTTTAAAGAATACGTTTAAGTTAAAGAATCAATAAGAGAGCATCTACACTAATGATCCATGTTCTTATACGAGGTATTTTATTTATCCAGACGTCAAAACAATTTAAAAAAGTGGATCAATATTATGTTTAAAATTAAAATTGATTAAATACAATTATTTATTAAAATTATTTTTTAATGGCCTCTGAATATCCTCGACTGTATCAACTATTACAACTTGATAATTTATATACTGTAAGACCCTGTATAACGCGGGTGATAAGGTGAAAAAATTTGGTCTGTATAATAAAAACTCACGTTATAATATAGCGAGTTTATATACTTTGTTTTAAAAAAAAGATGCGAAAATCTTATACGATTATTTTACAGACTTTTATCAGTTTTGAAAGGCGTAAATCGAAAGGCCAATTTTATATTATAAGAGATTACTCGCTGTATCGAGTCACATTACATCGAGACTGCAGCGAAAAGTACACATAAATAACGAGAATAATTTTAATTTTCTAAAAATATTCACAAATAGAAGACAAACACAAAGTTACAATTCGTCTTTCTCACTTTTACAAAAAGACATAAAATCGCATTGAATCTTTTCTCGCAGTTTCTTTAATGTTTAAATATATTAAATTGCTAAAAATACATCCTTATATTCTTAAAAATATAATTTTTATTGCATTAAAAACAGTAATGAAGATCGAATAATCTTGTGTTTCTCATAAAGTTTTGTTTACTTCTATACAAAGTTTAATTTTATTAACTAACGTTAAATCAAAATTCATGAAATCTTTTAATCTTAAGGATATTATCAACATATAATAATAATTATAAAACGTGTTTTTAATAAATTAAGATAGGAAGGACGACTGAAAATCAATATTGAAAAAATTAGTTTTAAAGAAAAATAAAGGAAAATTTTACGAAAATAAAAAATCTAAAGCGTTAAATATTGTATAAAGTTTATTAAAATATTAAATAACATAAAGTAGTGGATAAATTGTATCAATATAAGAAATAAATTTATAAGAAAAAACAATTATTGAGCTGTTTAATATTATAATAAAGAGTTAATGAACTGAAAATGAAAGTGAAAATTTTTGTTCGATTAACAGGAAAAGTGTAATTATGTCAAAATAAAAAGCTCCCGTGAGCATTTAGTGGAAAGATATTGAGAAAATGATTGATGCTGAATATCCTCTATCAAATAGTTCAGTAAGAAGTTATTACAAAAAAGTTATTGGAGATAAAATTAATTAATAATAAATTCCTCCCTTACCATCATTAAATTTTTGGGAATTTTATCTATTCTGCAATATTATTAAAGCATAAATTACCTTACATTCTTTATAATTAATACATTATAATTACACTCATTAATTGGAATAAGCTATTAGAAATGTTATTGTTAATTATGCAAGATGAAATGATAATGTTAAAAAATAATTTACGAAACACAACGAGTTTGATAAATTGTAAATAGTTTTTGAACTGTAATTTAATTTTTTCGTATAAATAAAAGTATTTATGTATCTATAAATCAGTATGTATTTATATGTAAATAGATTCCAAGGTAATGTAAATTACTATCATTACTCCATTATCAGATAATTTATTATTGGAAACTGCAGATAACAGGCCGTTGGAATGACATAAATGGGGATGCGAATTCGATTTAATTGAAATTATGTGAGGCGATTGTTTCCAGCATTAAACCCGTAAAACATTCAAGCATTAACTCTTCTAGTTTTACAGAATTCTTAAAGATAGACAATCAAACGAACCAGTCGTGTGTTTAGTTCTATTGTGTTGGTGTCTATTTAATTTAATATCTCAAGATTTTTGGCATGGTAACTTGTATATAAGGTGCATTGAAGCTATTAAATTTTGGAGTACAGAACTCAAAGAGGGAGTCATGTGTCATATCTCGAGTACGGTCGGACTTAATAAAAATTTGCTCGTTGTTGGCATTTATAATATTTTAAAACTCATCTCTACTCTCAAAAATAAGTCTTTTGGCTCTTTTACAATATAATAATTAATAATATAAAAGTTATTTTTTTAATAATCTTTCATAACAGATGACGCCAAACAATTTTAACTTTGAGCTAGTGTATTTTATAGTGTATTTTACACTTAAATATTTTTTAAATGGAAACTTTTATAACTATTCGACAAAATTACCCATTTTAATTTATTATTACTTACATTTTATATCGTAATATAATTAAAAATTATCGAACTTTCCTAATGGTCCCTTAACCTCCTGTTCGAGTGCCAGAAAAGTCCAGCAAAAACCCTTGACAGCTTCTTTTTATATTGTTAAAACAGCTACAGTATTTTTTGTAATCCTAAGATAAATATTACCTTTTTACTAAAATCCATTAAGAATTTACTTAGAATATTAAATCGCTCTTTTTTTTGCAAAATAATCTTAAATAAAATACTTTCTTGGAATAATACGTTATCAGTAAAAGTAAATGCATGATACATTGTAAAGTAAAATAGAAAATTAATAAAGAAACTTGCAAATTGTTCCATAAATTTTTTTTATGAAATTATTCATATTGAAAATTGTGACACGTGTATAATAAATTTTACACTTTTATTAAAATTGTTGCACGTTTACAATAAATTAGGCTATATACGTGCGATAGTTTTTAATATGAATAATTTTATTAAAGGTTTATTTAGAAAAATTCTCCTATTTAGCGTATCTTAGTAATAAAATTCTTTATTTTATTTTTAGTTATTTAAATATAAATTGAAAAAATATAAAATATACATTTTTATGTTTTGTATATATTTTCCAATTATTGCCGAATTTTTAAATAAAAAAATTGAATAACCTTTACTAAAATAAAATAGAAAATTTTATCATTTTAATATCGAAATAAATCCTAATTAATTAATTATAAATTTAATTTTTAAATTTTAATTAAAAGTTAAATTAATTTTCTTTGTATTTTTTTTAATAGTATTGTTGTTTATTCCTACTACTGCATTATTTTACAGTTTAATTTATGATAATTAATGTATTAAAATAACAAATTGCCTTAAATGTATCTTTAAATGCCTTTAAGTGAAAAAAAACCCTAAAAATTTGAACATTTGCTATAAAAAAAGTACAAAATATCTCTTAAAATTAAAATATATATATATAATAGTTGATAAGTCAGTTAGCCACTGTAAATACCAAATTACTCTTACTCAAATACTCTGTTATTTATAAACACTTTCACAAATTGTTTGACATAAATCGCAGTATCCTTCAATTCTTCAGAAGCTTTAGAGTGGTCCAAACTAAGTTTTGGGCCACCCTAATACATAATGTAATACATAACTGTAAAACAGAATATTTAGATGTAAATTTGTTGCTCGAGTGAATATATTCATATTTATTTATAAGAAATCTTTGAAAATATTTCTATTACCCCATTTAGCAACTTACAAGGAACCTTCTATTATACTTAGATGTTTAATTACTGTATATTTAATTGTTAATGATATCGATTACCTTATTTAATCTTGTAACTATTAATTGTCTCGAACTAGTCAACATATTTAGCTTCCGTTAAATTTATCAATTGTTTATTGAAAGTCTGAGAAATTGTTAAAATACTTTAACCGTACTTGTTATCATTTCTGATAAATACCGATGAGTTCGGAATCTATTGAAGTTACTACACAAATTAATAGATTTTTCTCAATCTCAATATTAATTTCACGAATAAACACACGTTGTTTACAAATTTATACATTTTACTTTACTTTTCTAACAATGAATACCTGTTAATAAGGTCTGTAATTAACATGAGGAGAGAACAAAGCCATTTTGTAAGGAACCATACTTACAGACCTTAAAAAACTTTGTTACAAATTACTCTCTATTATATTTCTAATGTATTAATAGAAAAAGTCTTATAATTTTCTCAAATGCTTTCAATGCATTCTTCGAAAAAGCAAGTGGACCGTACCCTGTATACTGAAGCTTCTGAGAAAACCTGAGTATATCTATTGTTATAAAGTTATTATTATATTGTCATTTCTACGAATTTTTCGATCGATTTTGCTACTTTATTGCCGTATCTGGCTTATTATATCTTAAATAATTAAGAAACAATAGTTAACAATGTGCAAAACAATTCATCAATTATAACAAAATATTTTTTTTAAATTGAATTCTATTTATGAATGAAACAACAAAAGATATCTTTCCATATATATACATATATTGTAAATATTATAATTAATTAAACACTAATTTAAAGTTCTGTAAACAATCAGAATCTACAGAGTGTTCGGAAAATCTGAAAGCACAAGGGAAATCTAAACTTGAAGCAAATGCAAGAGGGAATTTCTGTCACTTGTCAAAACGTCGACTCCAATATGCTCCGTCGAATACAAAGAAATATGATGACTTCATCTTCAAAGATATCTGAAGATTAAAGGAGAACACTTCGAGCATACTTTAAAAAAAATATATGATGCAGATTATTTGAAAGTAAAGTTCTTATATGATTACGAATTAGAGCGCAATTTATACATAAACTAAACAAGATCAAATTAAGACCTTACTCTTTTAAATTTATTATTATTTGGTGGAAAGGGCCTCTTATTTTACGGCTTAAAAACATAATAACTCTGCATGTATATATTTTAATATTTTATAATTGGCTTTAGAGATATATTTGAATAGAAAATGCGATTTTATTATCCGCATTCTTTGGTTTCTCTGATACAAAATAAATAAAATATTTCATCTTCTTTCATTAAAAGTTTTGTATTAATTTAAAAATAAAATAAAATCAAACTTGTTACTCTTCATATTTAATAGTAATGAAAAGAAGATATTTATTTAAATTGTTTATCACCTGGTGTATGACCATCATATACAAACACAAGTGTTTATGTTCGAAACATGTTTACAAATATATACCAGTATTTAAACGATTATCGTTATATTCGATGCAAGGATAATACATTAAATAACTAATTAATTATATAAATTCATTTATTGATCTTATATATCTTGTTTATTAATTGAATAATTAAAACTGAATTAATAATTCATTGTTCAAAATTGATTATTTACAATCACGATAGACAGAAAGCAAACTGGAAATATATAATAAAATTTAATTTTGTAACACGTTTTACTTCAAATATTCAGATACAGTAGAGAGTCGTTAATCGGAATCGCCGGTAATCGGCACGATTTTCAGTCGGACTGTGTCGTGCTGAATCGAACGTTTTTGATACTAGATTTACTTCTAAAGTATAATTTTCATGTTTTTATATTCTTCAATATATTTATTTTGTTTGTACAAAATGCAGAAATAATTTTTAACGATACGATAGCCTCGATTATTATTATAAAAATTTTCGTTAGCCTTAAAATCGACGAAAATTCAACACGAAGCGACACGCAACGGAAAAAAATTTGAACATCGGACAGGTTAATGTATTTTTTCGTACATAATTGGTAATCGGAACAAATGACTAATAGGAACAACCCCAGTCCCCAATTGATTCCGATTTTCGACTCTCTACTGTATATTGAAAGGTATTCAAAACAATCGCCTATAATAACATCCTTACGATTATTTCAATTATTTTCTATGACCTCTCAGAAGTCAAAGGAAGCTCGAGCCACTTTTTAATGTCCCAATATGTTAAAAGAAAATTAAAACTCACGTTTAAAAATGTATTATATTTTTTAAGTAATAAAATTTAACAGAAAATAAAAGGTGTCCCCTATTAAAACACTCAAATTACATGAATAATTTGTAACCTGTTTTTAAACTCCTCATAAATATGAAACCAGAGCTAAATAGTCTACTTATAATAGGGCCTGGTATTACCATATTTATAATAATTTACTTCATAAAAAAGAGGGAAAACAAAGGCATAAACATAAATTTATATAATTTAAGATTGTATGTACTGTGATAAAATTCATCTGTGATTTAACCTATTCTGTGAAGAATAGGTTAAATAACAGATGAATTTTAATAGTAAACTAGTTTTAATGTATTAAAATATCATTTCTTTAACTGATTTGAAATTATCCAAAATGAAATTTTCGATAAAAATTATATTTTCTGATAGAAAAGAAATGATTTAATTAAGGGAGTTTCACCTCATCCTGATGCATCTGCTGCTGAATTATGTTTCTACTAGCGAACGTGAGAAGCATAAATTATTTATATCATCAAAGATAAACGAATAAAAACATGTGCACTAAATGGAACAACATTTTCTATAAGAATAATAAATTTGTAAAATGTATATTTTAATAATTGAAGAATAAAAATGTTTATAAACAGCGGAACATCGATTAATCGAGGGAGCTTTTCCGTTTTATCTGAGTTAGTATCAGCCCACAATACCTCGAATAATCTGGATTCTGCAGTATATTTTTAAAATTAGTTGTATATTGAAGGTAAGAAAGTAATTAAAAATGTATAAAAAGTAATTTAATTAAAATTAAAATAAAAAGTAATTAATAATCATCAGAGTATAAAAATACAATCTCAAGTATTAAAGAGCTTTGAAAATTTTAATTGTTTTATTTGTTATATAAGAAATGTATAAATAAGCTTTAATATAAAATATTTGAATAATTCAAGTGTTAAACATTGCAGATAACGCCAAAAAATAGTTTTAAAAAGTTAAATATGTTAAAAATATTTAATAAAAAACTTACTTTTTTCTTTATGTGCTCTTAATTGACATCACTTTTAATATAACTTTTTTATTATTTATATTAATATATTAATACTTTTTTTATTTTTAAGGCTCCTCCCACCTTTCAATATAGAGAAATCTCTAAAGGACTGAGCTAAATCATTCTCTACATCAAGAGTTCACTATATACGTAAAGAATAACAAGAGCTAACAAAATTGTTCATTATATCGAAAGTTCACTACATCGGGTGGTCATTATTTTAGAAATTCATTGCGTGTAAAATTGCTTATTGAACTTTTTCCACGGTTGCAGTTCGTTTTATACACAAAACGAACTGCAAACACTAAAATTTCTGTCTTCTAATTACAGATATTTTATTTCAATATATTTATTAATACAGCATTTTTTATTTTGTCTTGAAGCAGAGAACACAGTAAACGTCAGAGCTGTAATTAATCACGTTTATGAAGTACTTTATCACTATATAAATATTTGTAATACGTGTAAGCCAAATTTATTGGTAGCGTATTATTCTATTCCTATCACACAATCACTAATGCTGTTAGATACGAAAAAAAAACTAAACATTTCCGTTTTGTTTACTTTTCTATATACAGGACAAGAAGTCACGTGATTTTTTAATGTAATTATCGTTTAATTGTAACTGTTCAAATAATAGTTAATTATTGTTTCCAAAGGCCATATAGATGAAAAAGCAAGAAGGCGTCTGTTTGTTTGTACTCCGATTAAAAAAAAAAACAGTGTTTTTATTTTGTAGTTGGGTATAGCCTATATTTTTTCATGTTTTAAGGGAATTTCTAATTTTTTGGCACCAAGTTGCTTAAAAAGGTCGGGTCGTCACAGAATACATTCGTAAACATGAAAGTGAGCATAATATAAATGTTTCAATAGACTTTGTCTTCAAGCTTAATTAATTAATAGTTAATTAGTTATAATTAGAATTTATAATTTATAAGTGTACCTTTACCGTTCAACGAACCATTTACGTCTTCAGTTGTAGATTAGAATATCAAAAATTAATATCGTAACAAAAATGCTTCATTTTATTTTAAAATATTTATAATTATTAATGTATTTTGTCTTTGTCATAAATTTCACTTTGATCGCGAGTCCTAAAAATTAACTTTTAATTTATTATTTTTTTATTAAATAAATATTTACTTATATTTATTTTATAGTTAATTTTTATTTTGCTTTATTACCTATAATTTTAATTTATATTTTTATCGTTATTTAAAAATTATTACTTTTTTAATACAAATATTTCTTGAATGATTTCCCACTTACATATTACAACACTTCATATATCCTTTTTCATAGAAATCCAGAAGAAAGTTTCATCGTTCTAAATTATTAATTCAAGTTAAATAAATTATTTCCTATTTTAAATAGAGATATTTTAAGATCGTGCTGTAACCAATAACCATCAGTACATTTTGCTTTTTAACTGAGAAGAAACAACTCTGCCTTGACTAGGTAGTCAAAATTTAAAAGCGATTTAACTTCATTTCCACAAGTATTTGGAATCACATTTTCGATCTTCATAGCAAATTCTAGTAATTCCATTTTGTATATAAAGAATCTTTTACATTATGAGCATTGCCTGGTAAACGGTTTTAACACAGCCGAATAAGCAAACCAATTTTAAAACCGTTTACCTGGCAGTGCGCCCAATGTAAAAGATTTTTCACAAAATGGAATAAGTAAACCAATATAAAGCTGGATAAGTAAACCAATGATGTAATCCGTTTCATTTGAAACGGACTACATCATTGGTCCGTTCAAATCATTCATCATTATCAAACTGATTTTCTTTCTAGGAGATAATCCCTGCTGTAGATTGTAATCGGAGATATAAAAGAATCATTTTCTACATGAATAGTGTTCTGGAATTATATTTTTGAAGTTCATTTAATATCCCTAGATATTCCATTTCGATATCTATAGAATTCATGTCTGAGACGAAAAGTAAAAATTTTAGTCATATATTCTGAATAGGTCTGGTTAGAAAGAAAAAGCCAGAATCATTTAATTAGAGAAATAAAGCCATTATAGATATCGTTTGAATGGCATCAATATTGCTCAAGAATATCTCTTGATTACTTCAGAATAGGGATCTACCGATACCACAAACGTATCAGTAGTTTTAAAATATCGATATTGGTATTGATGGAATCGATTATTATCGATACGGACCAGTATAGGCATTGAGTATCAAAACTGGAAATTTGACAGCTGTCGCTTCCAGTTGTTTTTACTGCTGGTACTGTACTCATTACAATAAAGGCTGAGTGGGTCCCAGAGCAGCAATTATATATTTTGTTGCTTATTCTGGCAAATTGAACCCGACTATCTGATTCAGAAGTCAGTGCATCGGTCAGTACTTCAGTTACACTCATACCAGTATGATGCCTTATAATTTTTTATTTAAAATAATGTTATGATAAAATATCAAAAATGAACAGAGATAAATTTTTATGAAATTTTATTAACAATTTGTTTTTAATATTTATACATTGTTTAAATCATGTGTAAATATGAATTTTTACGTTTAATCTTACAAATAAAATATATGTCGACACTATTTTTAGTAGTACAATAGAAAATTATACATTACTGCCATCTGTTATCAGATTTCAAATCCATTTCAGTTAAAATTTATTAAACGCTCTGTTTACATACATTATTCATTATTCAATTTTTATAGTCACTTGCTTCAACGTCATTCTGACGTAACCACAAGATCGTAATAAATAGAAAAACTGATTGGTTGAAATTTATAGAATTAAGAAAATGAATTCTAATTTTATTAATTTATTCGTTTTCGAATATAAACAAAAAATATTTAAATTTGAAACCAATGTTTAAACAAAAGAAAATTTTTTATAAATGATTTAGAAAAATACAGCCTACACATAATAATAAGAACAATAAACTTTTATATATTTGCAATTAGAATATTTAGGCTTTTATTCTTTAGATGATAAAATTTCGCAATTCAAATCGGCTTGAATGGAGTGACGAATTTATTTGATCTTCTGGTTAATTAATGTAAGGGGTCAGAATATTTAGGCATATTATATTCATTACAAATGGGTTTGTCCTGAATAGGATTAGCATTTGCAATTTGTTTTATGATACTCATCCCTACCCTCAAAATTAAGCTTTTGCCATTTTATAATAATTAATAATATAAAAAGTTTTTATAACAAAATCTCATAATAGATGGCACTACACGCAATTTTCTTTATTATAATTAAAAATGTAAAAGTTATTTTTTAAATAAAATCTCATACAGCTAGAATGTTACACAACTCCTTACTGAATTTTTTTTTATTTGGTGGGTCAAGTCAACTAAGAAACTGGCCCTTATTTCGGTATTAAACTGGGTACTGAGTACCCACTTGAGTGATTTTACCGCGCCAAACTAGCATATAATCAGGTGATTTCACGCCATACGCACCGCTGATATCCAGCAATCTTCAATTATATTCGTATTCTAGTGGAAGAGCAGAAAAATCAAATGAGTAACATTGAATTAATTGTCTTAGCGAACAATGTCGTGTAGTCAGTAAAATTCTTCAAACTCCGTCGACTCCGACGTCGAATTTTGCTATTGGTAAAACGTGAAGTACAAAAACTACTTTTTGATTAGTATTGAAAGATATTTCTTAGAAAACGGACTCTTCGATAAATTTAGATATCAAAATAACATTCATCTATAAAGGCCATTTCACACCAAAATTTTATGCGTATCGCACGCAACTTGCTCTATACGTTCAGAAAATAGCTCTTATTAATTTGACGTATAAATATTCCTATAAAATAGCCGTTAAATTATTCTCGCGATAAAATATCGTCAAACGTGCGAAATAAAGATTTTTTTTTTTTCTTTTTGGATTATACTGTTGAAATTAGATGATAAAAGTAGCGTGTAACAAACCATATAAATTGGGTTCAACGATGGATAATTTAACATATAATTGAACGTTAGCGTTGAAAAATCTGTTAGATCGACACGGTTGCTCATTTCCACAGTTGTTTGATCGAAAGTTATCAAACATTAATTCTAAAAGTGTGTTGTGAACACAGAGCACAAAAAGATTGTGGTCCTTGTTGAAAAAAAACAAGTGTTTACAATTATATCGTATTTTTAAAACGACTTTTGTGTGTGAAGATTACTTCTTTATGGGCATAAATTATCATATAAAACAATTTATTCTGCAACCGAGATGTGGTCAAAATTATATTTAGATGAATAATAGTAGGCTAATAATAGACCCCGAGTGAATTTGCAGTAACTGTAGTATGCAAGCGTATGAAAATTGGGCATATGTATTCTTATATTGTATCTAATCCGAAGCAAGTAGGAAAAAGTATTCGACAAGATTAAAATCCTAAAAAATATAATTAATATATTGCGATTTTTAAAAAATGATTATTATTATATATTTTATTTTGTGTTATCCTACGTGAATTGATTGTAGTAGCTCGTGTCTGTGAGGACGAGTAAAAAGCTCGTGCAATGATCTGTCGCAATTCCACTCTTTACAGACAGAGATGACGAAATTCACCCCAAAATCAATGTTTTAACATTAAATTGAGTCGCTAAGCAACAGTCTTTTCATTTATTTTGGGGGAGCCGATTCAGTTAATTTTCCAATGGAATTGTTAAAGCGAACTGAAAATTAATAAATAGCCAACTTTAAATCTCTTATTTCCCGCTACAGTTTATATATTCCATACGAACATACGTATGGAATATATAAATATATATTAATATTCCGTCTGAATCTTAATTAATTAAAATAATTCGAGTTCATTCGTCGTCTATTTTCACAAATATTTTGTGTTACTGCAATCAACAGAAGAGTACAACTTTTTAATAAACTAATTTCTCTATCGAACATTGAAAATCGTCGAAAAGATTAAAATTATTATATATAAGAAATAGAAAATTCATTATAACATTCTTTTCTAAAAGGAATGGAAATAATCACTTTAGTATTAGAAATTTACAGTTCAGCTTAGAATAGGAATATCTCTTAATTAATGCAAGTTTCGTTTTCACAACATTCGCTCATTTTTTTTTTTTTTGCAGAATGGATAATTTCAAAGAATTGAAGAAGTGGCACAACCAGGGCTATGCCGAGCCCGAGGATGGCGCCTCGTCTTCTCCACGTATGATACGGGTGCTTCCGAAAGATGTGAAGGAGGAGTCGCATACACTCGACGTCAAACGGTTAGTGATCATAACTCCGGACGACAGCGCCTCGTCTCTCGTCCATTATCTAGAGCGGTGATACCCCGAATTTCCGGAATGGACGGTGGAGACACGGTCACGTGAGACGGGACTCGACAGAAAGGAGTCCGAAGAAATGGTGGAAAAATCCGTCGAGCGTAAAAGGCCTTGGTGGAAAAGGTTGTTTTTCTGCTTGAAAACATAACCCTTTTTCTGCCGAGGCCTTCTTGCACGGATTTCGACTTTCCACCTAATGTGACACAGCTACCCGAAAGTGACCTTTTACCCGAATATGACACTTTCACCCGGCTACGACTTGATCAACTTGACTTCCCCATTCCAATTTACGGAGGTTACTCCGACAGCATTCGAGACTGGTTCTTCCATTTCTATTAAAGTGTATAGAACAACGACTGGGACGTCTACTGTGGCAAAGTGACAACGAAACATTAAGCAGTGTTCTCGTGTTTAATTAAGAACTGTGTTTAAACGACTATAACTGGTCGACGCAACTTATAATAGGCCTATACAGACTGTATTTCAACCGATGTTCTGTTAGATGTTCTATTAGTACCGATGTTCACTACAAAATAGCATATACTGGTCACTAGAATGCACTAAACGTTGAACGTTGAATTTTAACCAAAAAAACACATTGCAGTCGATATAATATGTGCAAAGCAGAATTATAATTACTTCAACAATTTAATTTGTACTTGGAATTTTCACGATTGTACATAAATTTTCGCATTTAATTTTAAAGATTCGATATTTATCGAAAGTTGAGCATTTTTAGATAAATTTTTAATTGTGTCTAGGCACATTACTCGTAATGTGCTTAAAAATGTGAAACTCCCGAAAGGCATTGCCTTATTCCGTCAGTTCAGTCTTGATTAATAATGAATTAAATTATCTTTACAGTTTTGTCTCGAGAACTGTAACATTTATTTATTAGATAAACCAGCAACGAGTTGCTCAACTTTCCCAGTAACATTTACAATTTTGGTGATGCCATCTGTTATCATATTTTATTTTTAAAATTTTATATTTTTTATTATTATAAAGTGGCAAAAAGTTTAATTTTGAGGGTATGGATGTGTTTCATAAAAAATTGTAAATGCTAATAACGAGTAAAATCTTCATTATGTCCGACCCTACTGGAGACACACACAATCCTCATTATCTCCTCATCCCTTCGACCTTAATTCAACAAAATTTAATAGCATCGATCCCCCCTAATAAACAAACCTCCCTGTAAAATTTCAGAAATATTCGACAAAAACACGGGGGTTATTAAGCATCAAAAAAAGGATGAACAAAATTGTGCCCCTCCCCCACACACATACAAATTACACATTAACATCCATACATACAAAAAAAATACAAGGAACTTTTTTGCATTTCCCCACGTTTCAAGGTCCACCGAATCCAAAAATGTAAGAATCTGGGAGTCCTTTTATAGCCCATCACCATACTTTCTCTCTGTTATATATAACAGCTAGGAATTTTTATTTATTTATTTTCTTACTTTTTCTGCCTGTAGGCACTAAAAAGGCCATTAAAAGTTCGTTCAGTCCCACAGTGAGACGGCCAATATGCGAGGACGGGGAACGACATATCCAGAATGACCACACCCGAAAATTTCCTGATGTTTGTCCACAATCCGGATTCGATTTCGGGGCAACCTGAGCGGCGAGCATCCATGTTAACAGCTCTGCCATTCGGCCATCAGTTTTACAACTGTTGTAACGAGCTTGTGAGGTTGCCCATTTGCGCTAAAATGTCAGAATAATGGAATAGTTCCGGATCGTATGTGAGAACAAATTATTCAGAGACAAAGTCCACAGTTACATAATAATGATCTCGATATATTGTTACAAAAGAATGCTACAACACAACGACAAAGGTAAATATTTCGTTGTTGGGTGAAATTAAATTTCCTGGATCTTCTCCTTTCTATGGAAAATGCTAGTCCCGCAGGTGATAACCTCCTGAAGTCTGTTGGGAGGTAGATTGCCCGGGGCGTAGTTGAGAGTTAAATACGAGAACTACTCTATTTTTTTCTCGTTAGATCAAACATTTCTTTATATGGACACGAAATGTAAACGTCTTTACGACGTATACCAACGATACGTAATCATTTTATAAAATTCCTTTATAACTTCGTTGTTCCGAGTGTTTTCGGGTCCTCACAAGGATATGCATGTAAACTTTAAAAACAGCTTATAATTGAGAGTAGATTTATGCCATACGTCTTGTATTAGGCCTGGCCCAGGATTTCTATATGTTTTACGCAAAAAATTGAGACTAATGGAAATAAAAATTCAGATACATTTCAGATTACTCAAAGACAGAGAACGATAAATTTTTTATTCCATCAAAAATATATCCGATATTTTTTATTCATCTAAAACAACAATTAAATTGTTGTATTTTCAATGTTTTAATGTCCAATTTATCAGTTTAATATATCGCCTTGACGACAATACGTCTGACACAAACCCGATACCGATTAACAATAAATACTAATCGCTATTAATTTATCCGTGTCATCTAAACTTATACTGTATAAATAAAATAAAATATTTTATTTTTAAAATATCTAAATTTTGTAGTAATTATATTATTGTGTCCACCTTGTTCAACTTAGCAAACCCGTTGAAACAAGCAAACAGTATTGTAGCTTCTGGTGAAAGAAGCTTCAGTAAACTAAAATTATAGAAGACATGTTTAAGATCATCAGTTGCTCAGGAAAAATTGTCAAATGTGGTAATTGATAAAATAATTGATATGTTTGCTTTACTAGAAGCAGGAAAAACAACACTTTAAGATTTTATATTGGGCATTGAGTATTATTAGTGTGGAGAGCGGAATTCCATGAAGCGCCATCTGCCGGCGTGTTCAAGACAAGAGATGGGAAAAAGAACGAGACGAGACAAGACGCGACTTTGGGGTACTAGCCAGACGATGATTCCAAGAAAAGGCGGGAAAAAAGACTAAAGACAGGTCCAGATGGGACCTTTCCAAGACGAAGCGTTTCGGAACGATTCAGGTTTAATGTTTAGTGTTTATGTCGTTAATTGTAACGTATATTGTCATAATTAAATGTTAGTATAGTAAGCAATTGAGTGTCTTCATTGGACTAAGCACGAGTGAAGTTACAAAAGTACGAGACAAGAGAAAATAAATCCTACATTAGTATATTATTTTGTCTTTATTACTCGTATTAAGTTAAATTACTGAAAAATTGCTAATATTCTCATTCATCTCATGTGAAATACTTATTTTGCTTTTCTTTTGTTAAGTTAAGGTTGTGATTTTATTTGTAATATGTGTAACTTTATGTTCCTTCTACTATTGTACTATTACTGTATTCTGTGACTTACTTTTCCAGAGTTATGTGTACGTAAGATGAGTGCGGGAATTGTGTCAAATTTGACCCTTCGAGTTTTTTGCAAATCTCCACGTTTTGAGAACTTATGAATCCAAAAAAGTCAAAATTTCTCTCTCTCTCTCTCGTGTGTGTGTGTGTGTGTGTGTGTGTTGACGTCTACTTCGATTCATATTTCAGGACGGGGTAAAGATTAATAAACGAAATTTGACATGGTAGCTTGTATATAAGGGGATTGATGCTATTAAATTTTGGTTGTGAAAGGTCAAAGGGGTGGCGAGATAGAGGGTGGTCGCGTGTTTTATCTCGCGAGGGGTCAGATTTAATAGTGATTTTATTTGTTGTTAGCATTTACAGTGTTCGATAAAAATCCATCTCTACCCTCAAAATTAAATCCTTCGCTATTTTGTTATAAATAAAAAATATATAAAATTTTTATAATAAAATCTCATAACGGATGACGCCACATACAATTTTAGTTATTTATTTTGATTAACAATAGAAATGTTATTTTTAAAATAAAATTTCATAAAAGTCGGGAAAGTTACGCACTCGTTGCTAGATTTTTTTTATATAATACTTAATAAGTTTGTTTTTTTCCAAAAATCATTTATTTATTTATTTTTATTTAATATTCATTATTACGATTTTTGGATTACAGAGACTAAAATCGTAATAATATCAACATATACAGCAAAACATTTATATATTAATATTTATTACTAAATAAAAAAAACTATATACACAGGAGAGAAAATTTATCTACCTGCCTCAAGTGAAAATACCTCTCAGCTCGGCTTTGCCGTCACATCCACAAGCGAATCTCCACCCCAGTTCCGTCCTGACTTGGGGTTTACAATGCAGCAACCTCACATCACTTACCTTTATTCGGACTTTTAACAGTATAGGCAGGGTCTTTTTATTCTAGATAAAAAGACCCTGCCTATACAGGAAAGACCCTGGTATAGGTCTTTCCTATTATTCTAAAGAGTAACTGGAGCGCTATTAGGAACTAATTTTTTTGTGTTCTATGTTTCAAGTAATATTCTTCTTGATAAACATACTTATTAAAGATAGTACCTTGAGAATTTCCTGTTGAAAAACTGCTCTGTCCACACAAGAATCTAATTGCATTTCATATGTATGCTATATACGTTTCGTTTACTTATCGCACGTGATCATCGTTCCGATTACCACGTGCGTTAAGTAAACTTTTCTCATCATCACTCTCTACCTGCCGTTAGGACCGTAACGAAAGTAAAAAAGAACACGGAAACTTTAGGTGTAAAGCTAATATCACTTTGCGATCAATTAAAAAAAGAAAATATTTGCACCGACATCGCAAATTTCAATTTTTTCTTTGAGATAATGTTTTTTACCTAAATGATACCCGTTTTGTATAATTATATCGTTCTTAAAAAACGACTAAAGGCTAGTAGATACTGATAAACCGCATCTTTATTCCGTCTTCTCGACCGATTGGTTCCTGAAGGTGACTTCCTGTGTTCAATAGGATAGCGTTAAAGTTCATACTGTGACTTCCACTTAGGGCCAGAGCGCCGAATATTGCCGCCATTTTTGCTGTTGCTGGGATGATATAGGCAAAGAAAAGTCAATAACAGTTTTTTATAAATACGTGGCAATAGAAATAAATTAAAGTTTTGCGTAATATTTTATGTGCGATTATTTATTATAGACGGAAAATGGAAACTATTCTGACATAAATACAAATACGAATTAAATGCAATTTTAAAGAGCGAAAAATTACGTAAATCGACTTCTAATATCGTCGAACTTTTCTATTCAGCCATAATACAGCTAGTTATGTCGACCTTTCCTGTGCCATTGTTGACCGTAAATAATTTTTAATGTATTTTAATTTTGAGAAAGATCGTTCTCTACACGGGGAGGATTAAAAGAATTTTCAATAATATAAAAACATCTGGGAAATTTTTAATTAAATTATTTTTGTCAATATAATTTAAAACTTTTGTTGATGACATTGACTTTTAAAAATATTTTAAACAATTGAATGAATAAATTGAATGGCTCTATATCAGAATTGTTATCAACTGTCAATCTCGTATGTAAGTCTTGACAATTTTTAAAAAATAACTTCTAAATTTTTTTTTTTTTTTTTTTTTTGAAAATTTAAATTTAGATATTTTAAATGCTGCGATTTACTTTTGGTTTTAGTATTTCTATCTCTCTGTTCATCAAAATAAATTTCTATTAGTGCCATCATATTCTAAATAATATTCTTTATATCTCAATAGTTTTAATGCATCGATGAAACTTTCCCATTTCGTATCACTTACTCATTTTCAAGCTATTTTTTTAAAAATGCATTATCTATTAGTGAAACTGGAAAAAAAAATATAAACAATTCTTGCACCGGTGAAACAATATTAATGATTTTTCCATAAGCTGTTGCTGCAGCACTGACAACAAAGATGAAAGAATGGCACGAGCGGGGAACAAAAAAAGCTCCGGGATTTTGATTTAAAATTCGCCTTTGGAAATCGGAATGCCATGTTTACTTCACATTTATTATATAATAAGTCTCAAAGGCAGTTTTTATTTAAAAACAATAAATAAAAATAAATTTTTCCTTTTCATTACCCCATTCTAGAGACATTGCTGCTTCTAGAAGCATCTATTTAGAAATCTTCGAAATATAATACCAAATTCGTGCTTCAAGTATAAAAAAATAATAATAATAAATGAAGATATTCGAACTTTTTTATATAAAAATCTAATGATTAAAATGTTTTAAAAAAGACATTAACTCGCAGAAACAATAACTAAGGTTTTGTATAAATAAATAATTATAAAAAATCGAGGTTTAACCGCCTTTATTTAATATTATTTTAGTTACATAACGCACAACCCGTGGTGGACACGAAAGTTCCATCCGATTATTTTCATATTTATGTTAACTGAGAAATCTAAAATTATAAGAAGAAAGGAATCAAAATATAGAAAAAGAAAATTCTAAATTAATCAAATGGCTACCATTATGAAAAATGGAGGAAGAGTCGTTTGTAAGAACAAATACATTGTAAAATGGTAATATTTATTTTCTTATTCTCTTCCCCTGAAAACATTAAGATGATCTTTATTCTTGGTTACATCATGGATGCGGTCAAGTCCAAGGAATGAGGAACGGTTTGTAAACATATGAAAATTTATGAGAATTCCACTAAACTCGAACCCTGGATCCCTTGGAGTGAAGTTTTACTGCCTAAGTCATTCTGAAGGCAGTAAAACTCATTATAATAATCTCTAGTTAGAAATAAATTTAGAAATTTTTACGCTTAATTCTGTTCTTGTTTACAGTTTAAATGAAACGAAAAGAGAAAGAGAGAATCGAAAAGGGAAATCAAAGACTATTACTTCGAATATCTCATCATTTGTCGTATAACAAAGTTTTTCAACAACTTCAGAAAGTATAATAATTTACTCCTTTTTTAAAATAATAAATTAAAATGATTTAAACTTTTATTATTAAAAAATCAAAATGATTTTCTTATACTTTACAGACACTTATAAAAAGTAATTCGAGCGATATCAAGTCTCAAAAATCTCAGGAGGAAAATTAAAGAATGTACTACTTACATTCAGTATTTCTCTACTTGAACTTTTTAGTTGCACTTATAGTGCATTAAATTATACTGCTTAGGTCATTCGAAAATTTTCTCTATGGTAATCTATTGTTTTTTTTTTAAAATTTGGAGCTAATTTACTCAGATTTTGATAATAAGTCATTTCTCTTCGAAGTTTATACATTATAGTATACGTATACATATATATACAGGGTGATCGTAAAGTTCAGGTTTAGCACTAGATCGTCAATGGCGTTAAGATGAAGTATGTGAAACACTCCATACTAATATGTGGTATATTACATTCATTAATTTATTAGAAGAGCCTCTTCATCCGTTCTTCGCCGAAATTTAAACCATATCGCGAAAGTTCCAACAATTATTCCCTAAAAATTAATTATATTTATCATTTGAAAAAAACAATCGATGTAACTCCTAAATTTGTAGCCAAACTTCGATTTAGCGGTAGCACTTGTTCGTTAATGGCGTTAAGATGAAGTGTGTCAAACTAAATAATCAGAGCAGTGTTAACACACTTTTGAGGTTCATTAATTTCTTTAGAGACATTTTACAGATACAAAAGAAATTATTAGTAGTGATCAGTGCGGTGAAGTTTCTAAGAAGGTGAGACTTTCCGCCATAGCCGGATATACCCATGCATTCATAAGGCCGTGAAAGTAACGAAGTCTATACACAAGTTTGAGATTGAGGGAGAGCGCTATATCGAAGTTTGCATTTAATTTTTTTATATAAATAATAGTAAACTTACAGTTATAAATTCTGCACTCGCCACATATAATGTACCTTGTTTATAACCAACGTGATCTAATAAGAACCCACCTAAAGATGGGCCGATGAAAGAACTATAATAATAACAACAATAAAGAATTAATTAGTAAGTGAGAATGTCACAATAAATTTGTTTATCTTAACAAATTTAAAATAGTTTACCCGAGTGAACAAGCGGATATGATTGTTCCAAAAACTATGCCATAAGTAGATGCATCATCTGGCAATCCTATACGGCTGCATAAATAATATTGCAAAAATTAAAATGCAATTGTTAATTATTTGTAACATTTACATTTTATTGTCATTTTATAGTCAATAAATTCAATTGCGAATAAACGAAATCAATTAAAATAGAATGGCTAAACAAGAGATGGCATTCCACCCCTTTACGTTGCACCACCATGGATCTAGCCGAGAATCTAATATGGCGGTATAACGAGGATATTTCAAACATACTCACACTGGTGTAACGTATATTATTAATAAAATGTATCTGTTTCAAACCGGTTTTAACTGTTTTTAAAGTAATACAAATATATTTCAGTTTACCAACTTTCGAGTCACCTTACGTATTGTTCCTTTGATAATAGGAACAATATAATAGCAAAACATCGATATTCTAATATAATATAGATTGGTATATAGGTACACGAAAAATTCTAAAAATAATACAGAAAACATTACAGAATTAGCTGAGGAGAGAGAATGTGTGAAAAATAAATAGAAAATTTACTAAATTTAGAATATTTTCTGCTTATTTTTTACATAAACATGTTAAAATATGTTAGACTGTATTTTTTAAATTTCAAGCTAGCAACGCAATACGCAGTAGATCCCGTTTCTACGACATAACTGATTCCACAAAAAATGTCGTAAATCGGGTTATAGAGTTTACTCATTCTGCGTATTAAAATATTTAAGTAAACGTTTAAGATTAAACGAAATTATTGTTTCGTCGTTTTGCATTGATGATCAAAAAACGCCCACAGATTTCAAACTTTTTTGCAAATACCAGGCAATTTTAGTAAATAAGGTTTGTAGCGCTGTTAACGAAAAATAATGTAACGTACAAGGTTGACAGTAAAAATACTGAAAGACTATACAGTAATGCAGCCGTGTGCCAACAATCGTCTTTGCCAGGTAACATTTGAGTTCACTACGTAAACAGCGTGGTAGACTCAAAATGACGTCGCCCATATCCAACTGTACCAGAGTCGAACAGCATGCTGCTATTTTATTTTTTACACCTGAAGGTACTATTGAGATCCATCGCAGGATGTATGTACAATATGGAAAATCATGCAAGTCATTATAAAAAGCTTGTTTTCAAAAGTCTACGGGCTCACGTCAAAAGTTAAAATATTTCATAGAAGTAAAATATTAAAAATCGTCCGTAAATAAAATAAAAATTGCAATTCTTAATAAAGCGAGCATAGATAAGAAGTATAATTTTCTTTAAAAAATATAATTTATATTTAATAATTGTAATAACTTACATTGCTTCTGCCATAGCATCAATAAAAGAACAGATTAATTTTCCTCCCATTCCTAGTCCCACAAACGCTTGAGCAACGATGACGAGCCATAATGTCCTATAAATAATTGAATTTTACACCATATTTGATATGGGTGGCCCAAAAATCAGTTAATTATTACAAAATCCTGCAATTCGTAAAAGACACGCTTTGACAAATTGCAGAATTTCATGCAAAAACACTGCTAAATGACTTTTGGGTCACGCTTAAACAATTATTTTCTCCATTAAATAACGTTTTAAAATTAAAACTTACGTCGGTATTGGTATGAATGGAACCGGTCCGACGAACAAGAATCCTATCAGGGAGAAAAATATACCAACTGTGCATAAAATCTGCGTGTATCTACCATGCTGAAATTATTTTATTTTTATGTTATATATCTTCATGTATATTTTAAGTAAAATAAATTATAAGTGCAATTTACCAATTTATCGCATAAGAAACCCCAAATTGGCGATCCAAGAGCGTAGATCGCTCCTATAACAATAAAAATCGTTCCTAATAATACCGGCGATAAACCAAACTGAAATACATTATTTATTTAAATATTACACTTAAAAAAAAACTAAATTTATGTGAATTTATTTAAAACACACTTCTCTTAGATGAGGTTCTAACGTTGCATCGTTAAATCCGAGAGCAAAAAAACAGCTGACACAACACGCTAAATCAATTATATATGCTGGACTTTTTAGAAGTTTCTTGATATTTCCTGGATTTTCGGGTGGCAATGCATCTTATTTAAAATAAATTCAATTTATAATTAAATTAATAAGGTACTTTTATTTTAGAAACTTATGGTTGAATAACCATTACTTTTTAAAATAAAACAAAAAATAAAATAAAATAAAAAGTTTCTAAAATAAAATAAATTAATATTCATATTATACTAAACAAATTCAGATAGAAGAGATCACGCTACGCAAAATTTTACCATAAAAATTAATTCTGAAAGAAGCCATTTTGAAAATTGCGGATGTCGGATAGAAAAAAGCTCTTTTCTAACTCTTTTTATCTTGGCTTTTAGATGCCAATTAAAGTAGGAGTCTGGCATCTAAAAGCCAAGATAAAATGAGTTAGAAAATTCTCAAAAACGATCGTCAAACTTGGCAATGTTCTTCGTAAGTAACTCTTAACAGGAATAAAACATAATATATGAAATTTCGTTTTCTTATCCATGGGCCATATTGTTGTGAAACATTTAATAGCTACTTGTATGATTTCCTTTATGAGATGTTTGATAGGACAAAGCAGCACAATATGATCTTCCAAGATCTGCCAAGGAGTGTCTCCTAGAACTTTCTGTGGGAATCTTACTTCTACTTAAGTTGTTAGACACGTAAAGTAAAAAACCCCAGAAAACCACACCGCCCGTTCATTGGTCAAAAGCGAATCCAAGATCAAATATCAATGATCAGAGGGCACTGGTGAGTTTTGCAATTTTATCTTAGGTAGAGATTTTTAAAGAGAAATTTAAAAGCCAAAAACAGAATATTATGGAAATAAGAAAACGACAAAATTTAACGTAAGAGAATTAGAAATAGAAATAGCAAACAAAAAGTATTTATTGAATGGATACCCAAGAAAATTGTTAAAAGAGTGGTACGATGATTTTATTTTGAATGAATTTGAAGTTAAGAAAAAACAGGAAGTTAAAAAGTACGTATCATTTCCGTATATCAAAGGAATATATGAAAAATATCAAAAAGTTTTTTTTATAAAAAAAACAATAAATTTGGCCTCCGCCCAAAAAAATAGATTGTCAGAACTAACCAAAATAAACAATATTAATAAAAAAAGATCAGTTAGAAGAAGAGGGAATGGTGTACAAACTGCAATGCACGTGTATAAATCCAAGTTTCAACGTGGGAGAAACAAAACGAAAGTTGAAAGTTCAACTATCTGAACATCTGGCTGCAATAAAACTCAAGGTTAACACTTCACCGGTATTTTTACATTGTAACGCTAATAATTGTAATATTGATACTAATAATGTTAAAATAGTATATAAAGAAAAAAAAAAATGTGTAAAAAGAAAATTTAAAGAACATTTTACAATCGTCACGCAAAATAATACTGTCAATTTGCTAGCGGAATGCTGGGTAAATCTTGTAGTGTACAAAGACTGTAAACAACCAGTAGAAGATGGAAACTGAACTTGATGATTGTGCATCCTTTGTGTGGTTTTGTACTTAAGAAAGCCCTACTGAAGAGGCTGATGAGAAGGCGAAATGCATTTAGGGAAACATTGAGTAATTAAAAAACATTTTCTCTCTATATACTTGTTTGGTTTTTTGATCTTTTTGAGAGAAGTCTACTTCATTTTTTACAAATGTTTTAGAGTTGTTTTAATTTTTAGTTCTCTTAAAAGTCAGAAAAGGAAGAAAATTCTCGAAATTTTCGTTCACTTTTTTAAAGTACAATACACAAGATTTAGAGATTTCCAATTTTGATAATTGGAATCTTTTAAATGAATAAGTCACAAGACATAAAATACTTTATAAATTTAGGAGGGATTTGCTAGGACATACTTGAGATGCATAAACGCATACAAAGTTATAATGAATAAATTGTGGCCCGTGGAAAATGAAATTGAAAAATAAAATTATACATGAAAGAATTTTCTTGGAAAGAAATTTTTGAAGTCAAACACAAGCTCCTGAAATGGTCCAGCTTATAAGCAATTCGAATTTTTCTGATTTTATTGAAAAAATATTAATAATCAAATGGTCGAGCCAGATTAATTATTGGGCTAAAACCTGGCTCATTAATTAATTTGGACTAAAGAGATGCCATTAATCTGCCATCTTGTAATAAATTTAATAATTAGAAATAAATTAACTAATTTAGACTATTCTGAAAGAGCAGATAGATCTTGAGAGGCACTCGAGCTGCAACGCATCTGCACAGTAAACAGAAGTTTAAAACTATACAAAAAAAAAAAAATGCCAAGAATGAACTTTTATAAAAGCTATTTATAGATTTTAAATTAAAATTTTTAAATAAAAAGTTTTTAATTAAAAAATTAAATTTACAATTTAACTTTGTTTTAACTTACCGCTCGAAGGGATGATTAAAAAAGACACGAAAGAGCCTATTAAAAGTAAACATCCTGAAGTCATAAAGGGCGTAGCGTATCCGCCAATCTAGAATTAAAGAAATTTTTAAAACAACCGGTTTTTTTGTCATTATGCAAATTTATTAATGATTTACCTGGTACAAAGCACCTCCAATAGTGGGACCAACGATCATACCAAAACCAAATATTGTTTCTAGAAGAGACTAAAAATCGAAACAAATCTTACTTTTAAAGATGGCGTTTAAGACGAATAATAGATTAAATATTTACCAAAATGGTGGCTCTTTTATCTGAGAAATTCATAGCAACAATTGTATAACTGGCAGTAAAATATAAACTCCATCCCAGGGCATCAAACATTCGGATGAGGAATGCTAAGGTTATAAATGTTTTACCGGGAGGCGACCACTCCAGAACTCTATGTAAAATATGCATCATTTGATTATTTTACACAGTAGAAATTACATTACAGTAAAATTATTAAATACGTACCCAAACAAAACATTAGCATAACCAGATAAGAATATCCCTCCATAAGCTAATAAATTAGGTGTTATGTGTGAAGTCTGAAATAAAATATATTGTAATTCGTAAATATATTTTTGATATATTCCATCTTATATGACTCTCTTATTGATTCTATTTGTGTATTATATTCCTTATATCCAATAATACATAGAAATAAATCTTTAAATCAAGATCGAGTTTCTTATCACGATACGAATAAAGTCAACACTTTGTTACTTTAGAAAAAAGAATATACTAGTTTTTAAAAGAAACCAAATGAATAAAACAATAATTTTAGACAATTTTAAAATATGATTAATATTTTAATTTTTATTAAACAATTTGTATTTTTTTCTCTCGATGTGATTATACTGTATGAGGCCACTGGGGATCCTTCGCCAGTATTGGTTTTTGCAGTATTGGACAACCAAGTATTCCCAATACTGGATCAAGATAAAGTATTTAAAAGTATATAAATATAAGTTTTGTTGAGTTCAAACCTATTTATTTATGTCTGAACTCTAACAGAACAATGCCGTATATAAAAACTTAAAATTCCAATATGTAAAACTGTCCCTGCAGTTTAATAATAATATTTTTATTAATATAATAAAAATAATATGAGGTTGATCATGTAGACTAGTAGAGATTTCCAAGTGATTTACTGAAATAATAGGATAAAAAAATTAATAATATCCTTTTAATGGGACTGATAATCAAATTAATTTTACTTAATTTTTATAGGTTAAGAGAATTTTTAAAATTTTCTATATTATCATTAACTGTATTACATTAAAAAAAATATTTTTACCATTTTTCCACAAATCGGCGAAACGATAAATACAATAACTTGATAAAAACCCATGATCAGCCCGTAAATAGTAGGGGATGCGCCTTTATTCTCAGCCTGAAAATAGTACAGTTGTAATTTCTGTTATGTAGAACAATTCGTCAGAATGATGAAAATTAAATAAATACTTACTTCTTTGGGAAAGAAAGGAGCTAGTAAAGCGTAACAAGCCCCCATGATAAAATTGCAATATCCAAATGCAATTAACAAAAACAATTGTTTGCGTGAGGTCTCCTTAATTATATCACATATACCTTTCTTCGGTGGCTGTTCGTACAGTGGATTTTCATCACTTGTGATACTTACGCTCGCTTGCTCACTCATTTTCTTAAAGGCAAACAGTAAAATTTTATTATTTACAGACAGTTTTTTTTCAGTAAAAAACACAATAAAATACGTTCGAATAAACTATGATTTAACTCACAAGGAAAGGCTCAGAAAAGTGTTTTATGGATTTCGATGAGAAGTTGTGTTCGCGCTCACCGAAAGATTTTGTTTTATTTCGTTTGTAATTCTATTGTTTTCCATTTCTCATTATAAACTATGATGATTTTCGAATTAATATGTGATTAGAAAGATATCGAATTATTATATACAGTTCTCATTTTCCGAAATTTTCTCTGGCAAAAATTTTACACTGATATATTGATGGATGGTAGTTTTCATAAAAGGATGCAAAACACATTGTTTTCTTACAGCATGTGCACTGAATAAATATAGGAATTATGCTGCAACCGCACTTGTGGCGTTAAATTTCAAAATTCGACAAATCCATCTTCAGACATCTTCAAACAAGTGGGGAAAATTGGAGTATCGTACACTGCTGTATGTCGATGCTACGCGTAGTCAGCCTTGATTTGTAATATCCAACAAATACACGCCTAACGCTCGATTTCGGAATTCCAAATCCGATATTTTTTGTTAGTAATATTTATTTTTTATTTATTATAGATATCCTAAACCAGATTTTGTATTGTTTCGCATGAAACTAGACGAGAGCCTTAAAAGGGCAATGCCTTTTATTCATAAATGAAAGAAGATTTTATATATGTTAATACAAATTATTCTTCCTTTTATCATAGAAAATGTTATATTCAAGTTATTCTGCCTTTGCTAATAATACAGAACACACAAAGAATCTATGTTTAATTTTATTAACTAAATTTATTTATTAACTAAACCATATTTAAAAAACTATGGAAAATTATACAGTGATTTGCCTGATTGTCACAAATTGAGATTTAAACCAACAAGTAGAAAATTTTTAAAAATAAATTAATTTAATCCCAATAAGTAAATTGGTAATATGTATACGTATGGCAAAAGACGTTTCAATACATCAGTTTACAGTTGTGATCTACAGCAGCTATTTTACTATATTTTTTTATGTCTAGGCGCTACACTTGTGTGTATTATATTACGACTATGTGACAATAAAGTTTATTATTATTATTTCCAGTAAACAGAAGCATTGTTTTAATAATAATAAAATTTATTAAATATCTGTATGTTTTCAAATAACTGTTTAATTAATTTTCATTTTGTTTAGATAATGTTGATCTTTACTGCTTGTGGAGTATTTAAAATAAGTTCTATTTGTTTACCGTTTTAAATAAAGATTAACAAAATGTCTTTTCTTCTTAATTTATATCAGTAATTATCTAAGAATAAAAAAGCTAAATTTACAAAAATAATTTTTTTTTCCAATACATAGAACATTTTTAAGCCATAAGCCAAACATGTAATCACAAATACAGTATAAGAATAAACAATTTCAAATAGAAACCGTTTTAAAATGAATTATATTCGTATGGAGATGTATTATATTCGTAGAATAAATAGAAATAAAATATGTTAAATGGCCATGTTAAATTTATTTTTAATTTTACTTAAAATGTATTATTGTGATTGTGGCTAGGACACCAGATGACGCTTTTATCATACTTTACATATTTTACTACGGAGGCAGTAGCCTACAAGGAAAGGTCGTCTCCGTGAGTTTTGTGATTTTATGAACTGCGGATGGTGCAAACAACGGAATGAAGGACTGAAGCAAAGTTTAATCTTTGTTAAAAGTTGTAATTATATTTATTATATTATTAAACAGAAATAAAATATTTAAATAAGTTTCGTACCTCTGTTGGAGAAAATCCGAAACTGAACGCAAGCACTGTAGACGATAAACGCCAAGGCAGATGCACAGGCCTGTTGTATAACGCAGGCCATGCTAAAGTAGAGTTAATATGTCAAGTTGCCGATAGCTAGCGCTAGAGTCGCTTTGCGGCGAGAAGTTTGTTTATCTATTTGGTTAGTAGATAGTTTTACCATTTTCAAGCAATTTTGTAACTTTTTTATACTGTTCTGTCAAAAAAATCTTATTCATAATTACATTTTTAAATTTTATATCATGCATAAAGAAAGAAAAAGTATATTTGGTTTATAAAAAATTAAATAAGATGATAATTTGAAATTACAGATAAGGATGTAAATAAACAGGTTAATTTATCCAGGTTTTAAATAAATATTTGTTTAAAACTGTCATATTGCTACATATTGTAAATGAAAGTTTTGTACATAATGTTTTATGTACAATATATCTGTTTAATAAACAGGTAACGGTAAAATAAGTAAATAAATTTGCTTTTTGCTGTTTTATTTTATTACGTATGTATGACAATATAATTAGGAAAACCATATGATCCATTGATACATTTAAATAGCCATAGAAATTTAATCCGGATAAAGAGAAACTATTTTTTAAAAATAATTTATTAACTTTAACACAACATAAAGTGTGCTATACAATTTTACTTGATTCGGTATATTGAGAAATAGTATTTGGGATTAAATAGTTTTGTATTTTTGACATGCGAAATTACATTCCTTCTGACACTCACATTGGCTCTACATATTTTGGTAATTTATATAATATTCTGCACTACCAAAAGTAAAATATGAATGAATGCCTACTACACCTGTTCTTTGTTTGTACAGGCCTAAAACATCAGTAACATGTCTTTCTTTTAGACTCAATGTCATGACTAATTATTATCATTGTCAATCTTATAATATAATCGAGATGGGCTGATAATAATAATAATAAGATGAAGAATAAGCGCAGAGCCCTAACGGTTAGGAGTTAAAAGTTGAAATTTGGTACACTAAGAAAGGATTATTCGAAATCCCTTCATGTGGAAGAGGGAAAGGATTAAGGCTTATCCTAATGAACTCAGCTTCTGCTTTACTATTTTAGATGCAACTTTTTTTATTTTTAACTGTGTTTTTTTATTCCTATACAAGGAGATGGTAACTATGTGGATGTGGGGATGAAAAAAGTGTATTCCTTAACAATGGAAGTGTTAAGAGATAGCGACGTGCAAGATTTACAGGCGCTGGACAAAAAAAGAAAATAAGAGAATCATGGGAATGCACACTAAGAAGAGATTTTTGGATAGTTCCTCCAGCGGACGACCCCCTGGAGAACCCTCCAGGGGGTCCTCCGCTGGCGAAAGGTAGAGGGTTAATCTTCGCTATCGTTACTTTTTGCCTGAGCAACGCCGGGCTTATCTGCTAGTATCTAATAATACTGTCTAAACTCTTGCCATCCTTCGTCTATCTATTTTATTTTTCAACTTCTAGCTCATCATCCTCTACTTACCTCTAAGTCATTATGTGCCTGTAAATATGTTGAATATGTTGTCTAAATAGTTAAAATTTCCACTTTTATAACTCATCCTGAAGTCTAATTCCCTCTTTTTTCTCTAACAGTCCATATCTGAAATACAAGAACTAAATCTACTGACTTTTAATTTCCATCTCTAACGTGTTCCTAACTTTTTTTGGCTGAACTTTAATCTCTCTCTATCTCATTTATAAACATAATATTAATTGTGAATAGAATATATCATAGCTCTTTCCTCACTGCAAACTACAATAATTTACCTAATATTAATAAATAAATAAAAAGATATTGGCTTAACCTTGATAAACTCCAAAGCCACCCTAAATCCTAAATCTCCTTTTCTGAAACACTTTAAATCTATCCTATCTTAACACATAATTTAACATTTCTTCCCGTATTAATAAAGTTTATACATGCTTAACTATAAATTTTTACTACCTTTTCTTATCCTTAACGAAAACTCCACAAAATATTTAAAATTGACCACAAACTGTAAGCAAAAAACAAATAGTTTAACGTCTGAAATCGTGAAAGTGACAGTTAATAGAAATATAAATATTAACGACATTTACGCTCAAAACCGAATTAAAATAGTATTTATAAGCAGTCTTTTAAAAAAGACAAAAGCAATATCTGAGTTAAAAACGAAAAAATTTTACATATTAAAAGAATTTTAAATGTTTATAGCTGACTTTTTTCTGCTCCGGCCAAATTTGCGCCGCAAAGCGATTGCAGCGCTTGCAGTAACAGAAATATTTATTACGCCACTTTCTCAGACCAGTATATTTTTAGACTCTGGCCTACATGTTGTTATTTCAATATCTATCGATTTCCGGGTCCAAAAGTGATCCGTCATCCTTTCTTAAAATCGTGATTTTCTTGGGAAAAAACGCAAAAGTGGAACCTACGGCTTTTAAGGGATACCTTTCAGTGTCCCAGAATAACCATGCGAAAGTTCATCGAACTCCGTGAAATACAATTCTAAGCCTCTCGTCATTCCTTTGGAGGTTCACTATATAAAAAGTCCATTGTATTGTATAAACGGGGTGCCTTACTTTCCATAAGAGAAAGTGGAACCTCACATTTTCCAATTTTAAATAATTGTGTTCAATTATAGAAGACAAATAAGAATGATTTTTCAGTCAACGTAATAGAATAAAATCATATACAATGAACTCGATATAGTGAATGATTTAATTCAGCCTTATCAAAGTTCATTATATCGAGACACACAACTCTAGCTTCGGACCATTTATATAGGATCAATGACCGATGAACTTATTATACAGTGGATTATTGATATAGTAAACGATTTAGCTCAGTCCTTTGAACGTTCACTATATCGAGAGTCCACTGTATTAAATAAATGTGGACCTTACCTTCCATCGGAGAAGGCAGGGCCCTACATTTATTCAAGATTTCATCTTACCTCTCTCAGGCTCCACTAGCGAAGAAAAAAATTTATTTAAATAGTATAAAATATAATAATAAAATGATTCCATTAATACTCCTATAACAATAAATTAGTAAAAGGATATAAAGCATCGTTCAAAAACTAATTAAATTAATTAACTTAAATTTAAAAATATATATATTTTTATATTAAAAATTGATAGTAGTTAGTTTTTTTATAGGCTTTACAGATATACTATATAATTATGTAATTGAATTAATTAAAACTAATTTAAAAATACCCCAAACTATAAGGCAATTTACCTTTAAACATACATCTAAAACCTAATAATTTATCCATAAGAGATATGTTACATACCTATTTATTATTCCAGAACAAACATTAGCATCTTCTCTATTAATATAAATTAGTTAGTTCAAACGTCACGGTGATGATGAAGATGATAAGAGATATAATTACGTTATCTTGATTATTGCGCCGTTAAGATTAAATTGTTAATACTTTATATCAGTAAATCTATTTATCAGTTGATGTAACTGATACAAATAAAACTACATATTATTATATAAAAACAATGCTATATTTTCTATTATTTTTTTTTAAACTTTCCGCCCTGTGGGCACTAAGAGGGCCTCTTTTTGCAAGCCCATTACGGGTGCGGCCAGGCCCACAATGGGGCGGGTGGTGAGGGACGATGCCCGACATATTCGGACGAACCACCATCTGAAAAATTCCTGGGGATTTTTCGACCCGTCGGGATTTAAACCCGGATCCCCCAGAGCGGTGGGCTGCCACCTTGGCCGCTCGGCCATCCGGCCTCATTTTCTATTATTATTGACATATTTAAGTGCTGCACTCTCAATTACAGCCAAATTTCGGTGTACAGTAAGACCCCGCTTAACGCTGCCCCGCTTAACGCTGTTTCGGTATTACGCGGTAGTATTGGAATTCCCCGAGATCGCACGCAGCGTTAGGATTCCCCGAACGCATATTTGCTGCATCACAGTTGATTTATGATCGGTCATCAACTTTATTGTGTGTATAAAGATATAAACATATTATTTTATTTTATTGTGATAAATACGGCAGTTTTTAGTTTTTACAATCGGTGATTGCAAAGGAAAAGAAAGTAAAGCGACAAGAAAAAGCATTTCTCTGGAAACTAAAATGCAGGTGCTCAGACGATTAGATGCAGGTGAACGGCAATCTGATATCGGCACTGCATTAAATTTGTCAACTTCAACAATACGGACAATTTTAAGAAATAAAGAAAAGATCGTATCATCAGCAACTACAACCATAACAACTTCGGCAACAAAAATTACCCGTACCAGAAGCAATGTGTTTAAGAAATGGAAAAACGACTTTCCATCTGGATTGACGATGAAGTTGAACGCAATATGCCATTAAGTCAAGCAATTATAATGGAAAAAGCGAGAAAAATTTTTAACCATATTCAGAATGAAAAAAGCGACACGAGTGAAAATTTCGTAGCTAGTCGTGGGTGGGTTAATCGATTTAAAAATAGAAACAATCTTCATAACATACAAGTTACCGGAGAAGCGGCAAGTGGAGATAGAAAAGCAGCTGCATCATTTCCAACAACATTAAAAGCAATCATTGAACGGGGGAATTATCCTCCTGAATTAGTTTTCAATGTTGATAAAACGGGCTTTTTCTGGAAGAGAATGCCAAAACAAACATACATTTTTATCCCGTGAAGAAAAGCGAACATCAGGATTTAAAGCTACAAAAGATCGTTTAACACTTCTACTGAGTGGTAACGCTAATGGAGACTTTAAATTAAAACCACTGCTTGTTTATCATTCCAAAACCCCAAGAGTAGACGGCCGGATGGCCGAGCGGTAAAGGTGGCAGCCTACCGCTCTGGGGGACCTGGGATCGAATCCGAACGGGTCGAATAATCCCCAGGAATTTTTCGGGGGGGTGGTCCGTTCGGATATGTCGGGCCTCGTCCCTCACCACCCGGTCGCCCCATTGTGGGCCTGGCCGAACCCATAATGGGCCCTTTTAGTGCCCACAGGGCGGAAAGAGTTAAAAAAAAAGTACTTGTATAAGTACTTCACACTTTTTACTGATGAACAAATCTCCACAATTATGTAACAATTATATGTTAGTAATAGTGTGGATTGTAAGGAACAACCCAGCTATTATCTATCAACTTCCGATTCACCTCAACAGATCCTTGATTCCGTCGTCTATAATATGGATATCCATCCACATTTCAAAGGGACTTTGGGATGTACTGTACATATATCACAGGACTTTGGAACTTCTTCGTGCAATCATTGTCAACCATGCAGGGACTTGAAGGGTCTCTCTTCCCACATGGTCCATGGATCGTATGTTTTGCGACTATTTCAAAGAGTCATGGTGAAGCCTCCTTTATCTGGAATCTCTGCCTTCACGATTTAATCAATATCTTTAGGAGTGGTAATTTTTTCGTCCTTGTCTAAGATGATTAGAATGTGTGCATGTGGAAGACCTCTCTTCTGGAGCTCAATCACATGCACATGCGCAACAACCTTCCTAATGACTTACGCTTATTCGTAATGTCATCAAGAAGTTGTGTAAGTTTCAAGTTAAATACTCGGACGACGAAGTCAGGTCTGAATTCAGCTTTTCCCCAAGGTTTGAGGTTTTCAGTTATTTTTTTCCATTTTGGGTTGAAAGTCATTGTTACAAATAAATCAGGTTTTCCATACTTTGTGACAATGGCCATAGCATCTTGGTAATACTGATGCATGTTTCGCGGTCCACCCTGAAAACTTGAAGGCAGTATAACTGCTTTTCCAATCAGGTTAGTACTCCCATCAACTACCTCATCCTGTTCTATCACATCCATTAAACCATTATATTTCTCTGATCTCAATGTTAACTGATTATTTTTCACCCAGTTCAAGTCATTCGCCTCAGCTCTCACATAAATATCCACCATGTATTGTTGTGTCAATTTTCCCGCACTCAATATCGGATTAAATTCATCATGTCCAGGAGACAATCTGCAAGAGAAATATTCCTTCATACTTAATAAATGAAAGTTTAATACGCTTAATTTTTAAAAGTTTGATGCACCTAATATATATATATATATATATATATATATAACGTGTACGTCGGACGTTCAGCGCCGCTTTCCTGTAAGCCTAGAAGTTTGACAATGGCGTTTTGAATGTCGAGCACGATTCCACTGACTTTCCAAACGCCATTGCCAAACTTCTAGGCTTACAGGAAAGCGGCGCTGAACGTCCGAATTACACGTTTTCGCGTTTAAAACTTCGGCCTCAACCTCGCTAGTATACTTCAAAAATCTAGTTTCCTTACGTCTTTTTCTGCCCCTCCCCCTTTGCCACGTGGTAAGTCCGACTCGGTGGAGAGGAGGTGTGTATCAGGTTAGGGACGTTAGTGGATACCGTTACAGACACGACATGACACGACACGACACGACAATGGCTTATATATATAGAACTTCTGGTGATGTTCAGCCGGTTCGCACAGGTTCGCTGTTAAAATTTTCAGTTTTCCGAACCTTGTTAAACACACGGAACATTTCTTGGTGGTTTTGTTGTTTTTTTTTTAAATATATTAAAATATACGTATTATACTCTGTGATACTACTATAACAAATCAGTTATATAAGACAAAGAATAAAAGAATTCAGCAAAGCTGAATTGTCGCGTGACCAAGGGCGCAAAGCCTGCTAAAAGGTGAACAATAAATTGAAATAAACGCTCTTTACAAGGGCTCAAAGCCTGCTAGCAAACGCGTACATTATATACATAAGGGAGACGCGACCAAGGGTACAAGCCAGCCAAGTAGATATTTACAATTGAAATTAATTGCGTGTTTCTGGGATTTGGTTTTCACGCTGTTGACGTCTCGGGTTGTAGTTGTTAGGTTGTCTGCGTTGCCAGTTGTTACCTTCTTGATTTCCGTTGAGATGTTGGATGTATATTTCACGACTCGCTCTGATTGTGTCGCTCACCATTAACCTTTTCATAGTCGTCGCATACCGTCTTGAAATGGCCAGTCTTCTAAGGATCGACTCGTTGGCAGGGTCCCACCCTCCTAGGGCTCCCACAATGAAGGCATCTACGTAGGTGTTGTATCCTTTACCTCAGAGGAAGTTGGCGAGAGATCTATACTTCGTTATTTTTGCTTCTCTTGCAATCTGAAAGGCGTCAGACCCGTTTTCAAATGGAATGGTCACATCAATAATAATTGCCTCCATGTAAGTTCGCCGAAATGGGGGGAGTTTTTATTCCCAACCGTCGGGATGGCTAAGGGCTATTCGCATGTGGGTGGCGGTTTTGAGGAGGCAGAAAAACGAGCGTTTCACATAGAAACCGTTTATTTTAGTCGAAAATGCTTACATAAATTTAGCAATGGTCCTTGAGTTCAGAGCTTTAGGTTGTTTTCGGTTTCGGTCTGATCCTACGCTGGAGGGGCCCCGTAGCAACGTCGAGTTAAAAGTTCGAAATTCTGAAGAGACGGTGCACAAAAGATGAACGGAAACACCACTATTGGAGGTGAACGAACACGACAGGTAGTCTAGAGGAAGCTCCTCTGTCCTTGACATCGGAGGCTTTATAATTTTCTCGGGATCGAATCATTGCTAATTGGTTAACTCTTCTCCTCCTCGCTTCCCAATTGGTTTCCCACTTGTCTCCAGGTGTAAATGGAGCTTCGTTAGGTCGCAGGAAAGGTCGACAAGAGAAGGTTTATCCGACACCGTCTTTTAGACTATGATCGCGTTTAATTGTTGACTACGACACCAACGCTCATTTTGATATATATATATATTTTTTTCTTTCAGGTTTCGTTTTGCTTTCTAAACTGCGTCTTAATTTTTGAGATTTTTCTTTCTAAATTTTCTTTACCTAAAATTTTGTTTTTCCCGTTACTCGTTATGAGCGTCGACATCAAAGTCCGGTGTCGCCGACTCGCCACTTATAAAAGTTATCATTTCGCGGTTTGACTTAACAAACTTGTACATATCCCTTTTGGGGGTTTATTTCCAGGCCTCACACTCCATTTTTGTATCGTTTATAAAGGTTAAGTCAGGACGGCAGTTTTCCGAAAAATCAGGAATCCTTTGGTTGACATAAAGATTTCCACCAACTAAACTAGAGCCTTATACCCCGTTCGCACCGAGCATTTCAATCTAGATTGCGAGCGAGGTCGGGGACTATGTCTCGGCGCGATCTCTCTCGACCGTTTCAATCTCGACCGAAACGAGGTTTAATCGCGATCGATTCGAGAGAGTTCTCGAAACTAGATCCAGTCATAAGACAGAGATCCCACAATCTCACTCGCGCGAGATAATACAAGATGGCCGTGGAACACGTGTCGGGCTTTTTTTTTTTTTTTTTTTTTAACTCTTTCCGCCCTGTGGGCACTAAGAGGGCCTCTTTTAGTAGGCCCATTATGGGTTCGGCCAGGTCCACAATGGGGCGACCGGGTGGTGAGGGACGGGGCCCGACATATCCGAACGGACCACCCCCCGAAAAATTCCTGGGGATTATTCGACCCGTTCGGATTCGATCCCGGGTCCCCCAGAGCGGTAGGCTGCCACCTTTACCGCTCGGGCTATGGACAGCGAAATAAAGAGGATATTGTATTTCGAGAGACGATGAAATCTGTCTATTCGGGGTGAAAAATTTCTCTGCCTAAAAAAAAAAAAAAAAAAAAAAAAAAAGAAGGACGACAACACTAATATACTATTGTTACCCGGTCTTCGCCCAGGGCTCGTTACGTTCCAAAGACGCCACTGATTATTAGATATATCGCAAGGTATTGTATTCATTTCTAGTCAAAACTTCCATTTCGTTTGTCGGTGATTGTCAGAGAAAAATTTTCTGCTAGCGAACCCTTTGTTAACTATTTCGAATATCACCACTGTATAGAAGTATTATTTTATGCAATCAACATACACTTGAAATGTGTCAGACATGCCAGTAATATTAATGAAAATTTGTTACATAGAATTATTTAACGCTCCGGGAGATGACCGTAGTCCGACGTCACGGTTTGCAGACTTTACCGCAAGATGGCAATACTAGCAACTATGGTGCCGTCTGCATGAGAGCATTAAAAAAGTATGGTAACTTAAAAAGTGTGATAACTTTTTTATTTTTCGTCTCCGGTCCAAAAATAGGGTACCGTTGAACTCGTCTCGATCCCGAGTTCAAATATATAATCAATGTTCTGAAATTCCATAGGGAGTAATCTATAGTACACCCTTTTTGTATTTATTAGCTCATTTTGTTCTTATTGTTACAATTAATATATTTATTGATAACATAAATAACATAATTCAATCTTTTATATACAAAACTAAATATATTTATAATAAAATTTATGGGTGTACTATAGATTACTCCCTATGGAATTTCAGGACTCTGATTATATATTTGAACTCAGGGGACCGAGACGAGTTCAACGATACCCTACTTTTGGACCGGAGACGAAAAATAAAAAAGTTATCATACTTTTTTCGGCGATCGCGCGATGACAGGGAGTCGCGTCGCTCTCCGCTAAGTCGGCCTCGCTATCGCGATCGGGAGTCCCGTCGCTTGCCGTTAAAATTGCCTTTAGTAGACGTTTTCCCCCTTTTTTTACTTCGTTCAAGAACTACTGTGAATCGATCACTAGTTTAGCACATGGCGGCGTGTGGTGGCGCCCATACGAGAGGTCAGTCGGGCCGCCATGTTCGCTGCCATAACCGAAATGGCGATCGCGCGATGATCGGAAGTCGCGTCACTCTCTCCGCTCTCGTATCGCGTGTTTAACCCTCCGGGAGATGACCGTAGTCCGACGTCACGGTTTGCAGACTTTACCACAAGATGGCAGTACTAGCAACTATGGTGCCGTCTTCATGAGTGTATTAAAAAAGTTTGGTAAGTGAAAAAGTATGATAACTTTTTTATTTTTCGTCTCCGGTCCAAAAGTAGGGTATCGTTGAACTCGTCTCGATCCCCTGAGTTCAAATATATAATCAAAGTTCTGAAATTCCATAGGGAGTAATCTATAGTACACCCAAATTTATAATACTAATGTAACTATTCAAAAAAATTTAAAAACCAATGGGATCGGTAAAATTTCAATTCTAAAAAACCTTTAAATTAAAATCCAAGTAAAAAGCTACTCTTTAAAATCCGACTTCGATGAGTTAAGAAGACAAAAAAAAAAAAAAAAAGGACGAAAAGATGCTATACTTTCATAATTTTATTAGTTCTATTTCCCAAATGCATTTCGCAACGCCTCATCAGTGGGATGACCCATTGATGAGGCGTTTTGAAAATAACAAATTTTGTTAATTTATTATGCTATCTTTTTAAAATCATTTAATGTTTAAGTATAGCATAGGTTATCTGATTTTCAATATTTTTGTCTTGATAAAAAAAAAAAAGAAAAATAGAATTTGTAGTAGATATACAATTGTTACTTGAAAATTATTTAGGTTTCTTTGACTTTATTCTGGTTTTTAAGAAATAGATTTGGAAGTTACATTGCAAAAAGAGAAGAAAAATATAACTGTATCAAATATGTTCTTATTTTCAATTCAAATCAATATTGCTGCTTTCAGAATTTATATATTTGAATGATCCTGAAAGTCATCAATTTACTTTATTTTAAATAATTTACAAAAATGTCACAGTGTGTTCATTTTCTAAAACTTGTCTAGTTCTATTTTCTAAACACAAAAAAGAAAATGGAACTGCAATTTACAGTATTTAAGATGTAGCATAGGAGAAGAGCACAGAAGATCAATAACTGCATGTCTCGGGTAAGTCAAATGTCTTCCATAGAAAGGATTTGTTTGATGGTGATCACATATTTGTTTTCTGGATATAAATGATTACTGAATATTTATTATTATTTTTTTTTAATATAAATCATTCTTTCAAAATCTATGACAAAAATATAACATTTTATTTTTGAAATTAATTAATGAAAAAAAAAAGATTGTTTGTAATCATAGGTATAAGCAGAAATAAGTAAAATGAAAATATTAAAATTACACATTTTTTTCCTTCTTAAAATGATCATACTTATTCATCAGTAGAACTTGTTTTCCTACATTAATTTTCTTAATAGGGTCAATATTTAATTTCTATTTTGTTCACTAATCAAAATTACACACAAAATTATCTTATGTTACATATATACATCAAGTGTTTCTCTCCAACAGCATATGAATAGCTGAGCTAACCATTCTGACATGTAGTTATTGATCTTCCAGACATTGTAGGAATACTATAGTGTTCTTACAGTGTATTCCTATAGAACAGTGGTAGCAAACTTATGACCCACAGGTCAGACACCGACCCACACAGGCTTTTTAAATGACTCGCGCATTTATTTTTATAAACTTATATTTTATATCATAAAAGAGAGAACAGACAATCAAAATATTTTAAAAAGGCTGTTGTATAAATTACTCTCTATGGAATTTTGGAATGAGTTCAATGATAACTTTCTTTTCATCTCTGGTCCAAAAGTAGGGTATCATATTTACGATTTCTTTCCTTTCACAATACATTCTATGTCATTTTAGAGTTTTCCACTAGGTGGCATTCGAATGTTCGTGCTCCCAACAGACTCCTCCCGGAGGGGAGCCACTGGCAGGCTTTTACTTGTTCCTGCAAACGTTCAATACTTTTTTTTTTTGAAGCAAAACACCATGTCTAAAGGTAATGATAGTAATTATTAGGGATGAAACAACAAAAAACGCTGGGATAGTCTAGCAACATTGACCTTCAGAAATTAATAGTTTTCTTATTTAATTAATAAACTTATCTAGGGTCTTCATATCTACCCAACACTTCCAGATAGTGGGATTTGGACAATGTCAAGTAAAGGATTGCAGAATGGAGTGAAGTATAATAGGGACAGTTCATACTTACTCGTTAGTGCCGATATGATAGTCATGAAGGCTCATTAAAAATCCGAAAACAGCAGCCAAAGTTGAACAGGACTTAAGATCACAGGCCTACCACGAAACTAAGTTGCTCATCGACTAACCAACTTTATCTACTCGTAACTCCCAAGGTTCTTCAAACCGATTGTCTCTGGATGATAACTCAAGGACGAAGGATTATGAATAGATTATTAATAGTATCAATCCTTAAAGAAATTCATCACAAAGGCCTACAATATCTGGATAGCCAAAACAGTTAAGGTGTTAGTCTATTGCTCTGGAGCCCAGGAATCAAATCCGAGAAAGCAACTTCCACAAACTTTTCCATAGGTGATCTGATCTGGATATCTTGGGCCCACCCCCTCACTGCTTGGCTGTCCCATTTTGGGTCTGGCCGAATCTGGGATGAATGATTTAAAAGTCCTCTTAATGCCACTGGGCAGAAAAAAAAATTATAAAATATTTAAATTTTAACAATAATCAGAGAAGTAATCATTGTATTATCCCTTTTTGTTATTTCCAGCCATAAATTTCACTACATTTTGGCAAAAATTTGTTTACAAGTGTGTATCCTTGTGTATAGCTGATTTATTTAATAATTATGATTTTGTAACAATTTAAAGGATTGAATGAAAAATTTGACTTCACTCAATATTTTGAGATCACCAGATAAAATTGCATTAACACATTAAATCATTACAGCATTTCATTGTGTCTTCTCATCTACTTCCATTTAATGATATCCAAAGAAGAGAAATAAGAGTGAGTAAAATGTAATGAAAGAATGGAGCACTTTGAAATGAAGATTCTATCTTAGTTTGTTATATATATATAAAAAAAATTTGGTGCATGTTAGAAGCAATATATGCATATTAATTAAATCTGTAAATATTGAATTAATAAAACTAAATGTTTATTAAATTCCTATATTTTTTAAACAGATTACTCATGGTAGTATTCATATACAATTTCATATTGGAATAATTAATTTATTACTATTGAAATTTGAGTCTGAAGAGATGGGAAAAAAGGCACATTTGTATATCTTGTGTATTCCAGAAAAGTTTCATTACAAGCAGCAACTTAAAATCTAATATGAAGATGCCATAAACAAGTTATATTAAATAAAACAGATTCATTTAAGAACAAATACATAAATAATAAATTTAAAGTTTTATTCTTGATATATTTAGTCATTGTTTTTAATGATTTAACATTTATTCAGATTAACAAATTATTATTTTTTTCATAAATATATTAAAAAACTGTCACTTATTAAATTGTTTTTGAGCATTACATATGCTGCAAATTTTCATCCCATCTGAAGAAAGACACCCTTTATGAAAAGCATGTTTACAATAAAAAATAAGAATATCTTCAGCATATTGTGTGTGAGTAATTAGTAATCTATGATGGCAAGCCTGACATATTTGATCTTCATCAATTCGAATACCCCTCTTCTGCTGTAGGTTCAGTTTTTCTAGTAAGCTGTAACAGTCAGAGACAAGAATTTTATTACATCCTTCTCTAAGTGAAACTTGTAGATGATAATCCTGTAAAATTTTTACTAATGAATCTTGTAAACCTTCAATTTGTAAATCACTTTCAATTTCTTTTATTAGCATAATTGGATCAACATGTGTTCCAATATTCTCTAATAAATATTTAATAAACTGTGGTTTGTCCAAAGAATACTTAATAAGATCTTCCCACAGTTCTTTGTCATCATGATCTTTACAGAATTCTACAGCTTTCTTTATATCTCTCAATTCTTGTGTTATTTGTTTGAGTGCCTCTTTAGTATTGCCCATACGACCTAATAAAAATATCTCCTCTTCAATAAATTTACGTTGCTGACAGATTTCTAGAGCTTCTTCAAGTGGATAATTATTTGAACTCTTTAAAAATGTTAACAGACGATCTTGATCGTGTTCTGCATATAATTTTACTAATAATCCATGATGTTTTTCTCCAAATTCTTTATTTTTAACAAAAAGTTTATCTAGATATTTGTATAGAAATAAACTTTGATCTTTCAGTTTGGACACAACAACATCAATGGGAATTTTATCCATATTATCTAACAGCAGCTGGGTTGCTTTTTCACAGTTCAATTTTAATAACTGTTCTAATTTATCAAGTATAGCACTAAACATATTAAAATCTCTAATCACTTCAAATACTCTATCTTCACCTATTGTCAAATAAATGGCAAGTGCTTTATCATATTTTTTCTCATAAATGTATAATTCACTTAAACTTCGAAGGAGATTGTTATTATGCGGATCAGATTCCAATTTATAATGAACTGCATAAATGATGTTTTTTATTTCATACAAAGTATAAGGCCATGTTTTTATCAATTTAAGAAAACCTGCAGAATCATAAGTAATAAACTCATCCAAAACTAATTCATATACACTAGCCTTCAGATGATTTTTCTCATCAGTAGGAAGATAAGGAGCAATAGCTCTACACTGATTTATAACTTTAAATTTATGGACTTCTTCCTCCCAAGCTTCTTTATTATTTCCAAGAATAGTTGGACACAAAGCAGCAGCGTCAGCATATAACTGCTGCTTAAAGAGATGATTTAAACATCTCCTTCCAACGTCTAATACTGTAAATCTACCAACTGTTTTACTCTCAGTAACAACTTTTAAAGCCTCTTCAAATTTTTCCTGTTTCAGTAACCATTCAATATGGTCACTTTCATCTCGAGGTTTGGCTATAACAATATCCTTGGGACTTCCAATAATATACCTCTTTTCTTCTGGTAAACCATCTAGAAAGTAGTCATTACATCTATATTCTGTATATAGTTGAATAGGCATTAGTATATCAATTGAAACTTCACTACAGCTTTCTCTATGTGGTTCTAAAACTTGTAATTTCGGTTTATCGGCAAAACCTGTGCCTTTGTTATTTTTTGGAACAGTTAACACAACAATATTGTTTTCATCATCTTCATTGAAGGGAGCAATTCCACAAATTTGATAATTTATAGTGAATATTGAAATTATTTCAACTATGTGATTGGGAAGTGATTGATTTGAAACAGTCCCTAATTCAACTCGTTGCCTAATAACACACAATTTTACATAATCACCCCAACCAACAAGAAGAGTCAAATTATCTTTCCAGAATAAATTACATCTGCATGGCTTATCCCAAAGTACGGAATCTTGATCTCTTTTAATTAAAGCAATAATTTTAAATGCAACAATATCATATATTCTCAAATGCTTATCTGTAGCCCATGCTAAAAATTGTCCTTTCCATTTTATATTTTGGACTATACTTTCACTTTGATGTAATACTGTACTTTTATACTGTCCAAATAATCCTTTCTCATATAGTAGGACTTTATTATTTCCTGTAATGAAACGCTTTTTAGATCCAGGTTTGGCAAAATTTGGATCGATTGCAATAGAAAGCACTGGTTGATTGAATGACAACATTAAATTATTTTCTGAAGAATATAAACCCTGAATTACAATTCTTTCATCATTAGAACAAGTAGCAATAAAATCACCATTTATATCAATGCTAATCTGGTTGACTGTTTTTGTATGCAAAGCTAATTCTTTACTGCGAATATTGTTTCCATGATGATCCAAGATGTAAACAAATCCATTAAATGTACCTAATGCCATAAATTTTGTGTGAACAGCTATGCAACTTGCTCCATCTTTCTCTAATATTTTAGCTAAATCATTCTGCAAAGGTTCATATCTCAATTTTGGTTCAACCTCTTCTTCCTTTTCTTCGTAACTACATACTTTCAATTCCTCACTTGCTTCACCACCTTCAGCCATTTTTCTTAATTTTTTTAAATCTGAAAATATAGATTTGTATTGAAACTTATCAAAAATATATGCAAGTTTTGATACCATTTTGTACATTATAAGAAAAAAGTACATTTATTTAACAAAACCAAAATATAACCAATGTAAAAACATTTTTGGACCAACTTCAGCTCACAATACAATTTGCATGTATCCTGTGTTTGTTTCAAATGTTATTATGAGCTGAAGTTGATCCAAATAAAATCCAAAACAATTTCTCCATTAATTAAACTTTGGTTTCTTTAAATAAACTAAGGAAATAAAGTTAAACACATTTTAATAGCTTTATTTTCTTTTTATAACATATTAAAAGTTATTAATAAACCAATTGATTCTATAGATTTTTTAATACCACAGTAAATCCTACAAATATGCACAGTAAAGTGTATATTTGTAGATACACAACTGTGATACTTGGCATCTAAGCATCACTTTGAACATACATACATAAATCTTTAAGGAAATAAAAGTTCTCTCTTCACAGTAGATGCTGTTTAGCTTTAACTATCCTTTGAAATGAACACATATAATGCTTACATACTATATATTAAAGCATTATTTGACTTAATGGAGTTTCTTAACTGATATTTAAACCTTTACATTAAATTAATTACATAAGTCAAAGACTTAGGAGGCTAGTATGTGCATGGAGACAGATGACAAAAACTAAAATGATTTCATTTTTATTGTCGAAACTGACAAAAAGTCAATGAAATACAAAGTTGAAAATTTTCAGTTTCTACCATTGCATAAGCATAATGATAAAAATTACACCAGTAGAAAAGCTGTTTATCAATGGCATCATAAAAGAGGATGAACTATGCCAATCAGCTATGCCATTTGAACTATGCCAATCAGCTTACCTAGAAAGTGTAGTTTATTCTATTTATTATCCAAATTAAACATTAACTAATCAAATTGGTACATTTGCAGCAAGAAGTACTTGTAATCATGCAATTATAATTCAGATTCAAATGTACCAATAAGTATTTGATATCTGTGACTTTGCTCTATTTCAAAATATTTTTCTCACATAAATTTGTCTTTTTGATGTTTATTAATACAAAAACAGAAGAAAATTCAATTGGCATAACATAGCAATATTCTCAAGTGCCATTTTTTTATCAGATGGTATATATTTCAACTTTCCATTTCCTGTATGTACTATACATTTGATGTAGAAAGACAACAGAATAACAATTTTTAGCTTATATTTCTGTTCATGTTTTCTGTCATCCATTTTAACATTTTGGAACTATAATACGCAGTAAAGCCTACTGCATATTACATTTCCAAAAGAAATAAAATAAACAAAACCATGTTTTAAAAATAGAACTTCCAATTGATACATTGTAAAGATAATTTATTTATTTTGTGCTAAATATTTGTGCATATTACCTGATAATTTTATTTTCTTATGCCTTTAAGATATTCCTTCCCATCATTGCAAAGAAGGAATTGGATATTTTGCAATTCTTTGAAAATTAATTTCATTAGTAGTTCTTAATGAAATATTAAAATAAAAATAAAAAATTAGACAAAATGTTGACAATCAATGCTTCTGATATAGAAGTTTCATTGATTCTCAATTAACAGATGGAAATTTTTTTTTTATAAAGAAACAGTTTATTGATAACAAATAAGTCAACAGTAGTAATCACTTTATACAAAAATTGTTCTTAATTTTATTTCATTGTTATTTCAATTGTTAGAATATGAAATAATTTCTTTACATATCATTCCATACTCTAATATTTAATCCATATTTATTTAATAATTATGTTGATGTAAACTAAATTTACACAAACACCTTAGTTGTAATTTCATTTCTGTTTATTTGTTAGTAATTGATAACATTATTTAGTAGTTAAAATTCTTATCAGAGTTCTTTTAAAATATACAAATGTATTATGATGCTTGCCATTTCATTATAAAAGGCAACCCTTTGAATACAAGTAATTGAACTATGAGAGAGTTTATAAGTTGTTCTAATAACTAATGGTTTATTAATTATATTGTAAGTAAGCAATAAAGTAGACTAATTTTAATATTACTGTTAAGAAGAAAGAAAACATATTAAAATTAAATCATTCCAACTGTAGCAACTATTACAAAAGTAATGATATATGTATTTCATATCCGTATTTCACATATTTCATTTAGTATAATAGATGCCCTTTATGGGCATCTATTATACTAAATGTCATGCTGTGAAAATAAAATTAGATAACAAAAAGATCTACAATATTCATGATGATTGATAGGTTCTTCAAGAAGTCAAGGTCAGGTACATGTATACTATAATTTCATTTAATATTTTACATTCTTAGTAAAAGTTAATAAAATTAGGAATTAGCATACAGTATAGTATAGAAATTAAAGTTAAATGATTAATAAAAACAGACATGAACTGTTCTTGCTTTAAGTTAGGCAATTACCTTAATTTCCTTGTCTAAACTTAATTTAGAAGATTTTCATCAACAATTATTATTATTACTGATGTTTTTCTAAACATGTTAAAAATGAAGTAGATTATGTAAGTAACATATATATAATTTGGCTTGATTTTGATTTATGAAGAATTAATTTGTATACATATTTTGACTCAAACAGCTCTAATTTTGTTTCTGATGCTTCCTATTTCAACTACAAATGCTGAATGAACATTTTCAAAATTAAAATTAGTTAAAACTACATAAAAACTCGATGAAAGAAACACATTATCTAATTTAGCGATTTTAGAAATAGAAATCGAGGGGTTATAAATTAAGTTTAAAAGAGAAAATTAAGGAATTGCCTAACTTAAAGCAAGAACAATATCATTTGGAACTAATAAAAATTAAGAAACACTAGTAAATTTTCCAATAATATTTTCTTAATTAAAATTCATTTATTTTTATTTATATTGTGTCATGTGTTCTACTTCTGTATTACTTTTGAATTATCAGTAACATAACATGGAAATTTTATTAAGTTTACATTAAAAATTTTTATCTGTTCAACTCTGCTCCACCTAGACTAAATCTTCAGTGTACCACTGACTACAGGAGATAGAAAAAAACCATTAACAAGAATCATTCAATAGTTCAGGGTTCCATTAATTCGGTTTAAAGTCATGCTGTGAAAATAAAATTAGATAACAAAAAGATCTACAATGTTCATGATGATTGATAGGTTCTTCAAGAAGTCAAGGTCAATACTAAGATTAATGTACCAAAACTTGCACTGAGTACTGAAAAATTTTTAAATACAGAATGCTCAAACAATTTGAATTATTTTAAGAAAGCATAATTTCAACTGAAGGATCACTTGGAAAAAGCCCTTTGTTAGCAAGATTGAATTAGACAAAATCATGTTTCAAACAATTATGATTACCGGAAAATGTCATTTTTCTGATGAAACTAGATTTAACTTATTTGGATATGATTGAAAATAGTGTTATGTTGAAAGACAAAGAATAAAGTTTATTAATTTGGAAACAAGTCTAGAGATGCATGTTGACAATAGCAGTAGAACTTTGGAATATATTGATGGTAAAATAAACTATAAAATATATATAAATAAAGTAAGACCCCGCTTAATGCTGATTCAATATAACGCAGTCTGCTCAAAGCCTAAAAAAAAGCTCAAAATTTACCCTGATTCAAATTATTGTGGCATTTCACTGATTCGTATATAATACAATTATTCCTAAACACAAACCAATCAGCAAAAGGTGGCAATTCATTGAAGTGCTGTACTTTCCTTAAATCTGTTTGTTTGGTACAATTTTGGAAAAAATATAACATCATGGATGCCATAGACAATATCGACTTCGCTTGGCAAGACTTAACTGACAAATGCATGAATAAAGTGTGGAAGAAGTTATGGCTGAAGGTAACCAAGAATTCTCAACAAGAAGAGCTTATCACTGTATCATTAGGTTGATAATTTGATCAACCTAATCAATACAGAGCAACTAGGAAATGTAGACGAGCCGGATATTGAGGAGTTACTGCAGGTTTCTAGTGAGAGCCTTACCAACAACAACTTTCAAGAACTCACAGAACAAGAAATTCATGTAGAACTGGGAAATACAGATTCTGAAAATGAAGAACCCAAAAAATTTCTCTACAGATTTCGTTAGTAAAAGTTCGATAACGATAACTGAAATCATTGATCAAACTGTAGCGAATGATCCAGATTTTTAAAGGAGTGCAAAAGCAAAATGAGGCATTTTGGATGCGATCTTCTGCTACCAACATTTGCTCCGGGAAAGAAAAAAGTGACAAATGAAATTAGGCGACTTTATTGCAAAAAACAATTTCAGAAGAGCCAAGACCATCACAAAAAATGCACTTTACATTTACGCACATGTTTGTATGTTATTTAACATATATTATTATGCAAATTAATATAAAAATAACTTGGAATTAAAGTAAAATCTGTTTATTTTTGGTCGCATGTTCCCATTTCCCTATTTACTCTGTGTTAAAATGACCTGGTTTAGCACTTAGTCATTTGGGAACATATCCCCTGCATTAAGCAGGGTCTTACTGTATATTAAAAATAAATTCAAAGCTTGGAATTTTAAATATTTTCAAGACATTTATCCTAAGCATAAAGCTTACAATATATTAAGTGATTTTTATTTAATCGTCCAAGAGTCTCTTCTTCGAAACATCAGCACAGTCAAAAAACTCGAATGTAATCAAGAGTTTGTGTTGTGATTTAGAGCAATTAAAAATTATATTTCTAACAACGACGATGATTTAAAAAAGACTTTCATGAATGAATGAAAAAATATCACCCTTACATGTGAAAAGGATACCCTAAGAATTATTTTAAAATGTAATATAAAAACTTTAACTTTGTATAAACAATGAAAGGTGTATGAATTTTACTTTGACATTATTTCTTCTCACTGAAAAAGAAAAAGGTTTTTATTTATAACTAATAGAAAAACAAAGATATTTATTTTTTAACTGCACAAGAGAATTGCCCGTAATTTTAAAATTGTTAAACGAAAATGTTTACTATATTTTAAAATTTTTGCATAACACTTTTTCGAAGCCTACCGTATGACTTTCACGTCAAATCACTGTATATACAATTACGTAAAAAACATTCATACACCCGAGGTCTTTGCAGAAAAGTAAGTTTACACGTCAAATATATTACTGATTTTCATATTTACTTTTTTGTTATTCTTTTATGAAAACATTTTATTAGCTAAGACAAAAATTATAAAAACACTACACGAACCATACAAAAAATTGGAACGAGTGAACATTTTGTCCCACAAAATGTATTCAATATACAGTGGACCCCGATAATATAACATGCATGTCAGGCGGGAAACAGCACCTGCATTATAAGGTGAACAGTGTTATACCGAGCGGCGCAGTGTAACGCGGTTCACCTCTTTACTTTAGTAATAATGTCAAGCTTTTCTTTTACTCATCATGCATACAATAATTAAACACTATTCAAAATACATTCAGGAACTCAATACATACACAATTACTCAATACACAGTAACAATAAAATGTGCTACTCACTAATGCCACATGGACCTGTATAAATGTGTTTGAGCTTATCGTGTCGCAAACATCGCCTGTGCTAGAGTGCACAGTATAGTGAGCAGTGCTATAACGAAGGTCCACTGTATGTACTTTTCTTTTATTATAATTATAACAAAAGTGAACATTAATATTTCGTTGTATAAAAGGTAACCCTTCCTTTTAGTCTGTAAAATATGAATGCAATGCAACAATTGAGTATGAATACTTTTGGTGCATGCATATTGGACCAAATATTGTTTGTTTTGTTATCCTGGAAATGTGTAATAGTAAATTTTAATAACAATTGCAACTCAGAACGTTCCATTGTGAAGTATAGATAATCAAAATTACTTTGCAAACATAGAAGTTATTGCAAAAATGTATACTTTTTACACTCACGTGGACATGGAAATTGATTAATAAATACTAATCAATTTCCATAAAGTTGATCAGAATATATTAAATACAAAACCAAATTATTATATAAACCGAATCACTTTATATTTAACTTAATACATAAAGTTATTACTATCAAATAATTCTTACCTATAAAAAACGGGAGAAAAACGAAAGTCTAATACGAAAATATTACATCTACGTAAACAGGCCTCACGCCTTCCATTATCATATGATAACTGTCATAGATATCATGTCATGTTAGCTAATTTTTTAAAAAATAATTTATGTTTAATTGATAATTGAAAATGTTCAATTATTAATTAATTTTAATATAAAAAAATATTTATAAAGTAATAATAAGGCTTTTTTTCAATAATTAAACTAGCAGATAAACCCGGCGTTACTCAGGCAAAAAGTAACGAAAGCGAATATTATTAATCTTACACGTTTTCACCGGGTGCAAGAATTAGGTCTCTCCCTCTTCCCAGACTTAGAGAATTTTTAGATGGGTCTAAAAATATGTTCGATTTTCCGCAAAAATGCGAAAAACCTCATCTAAAATAGTACAGTAGAAGCCGAGTTCTTCAGGGTAATCTTTAACCCTCTTTTCCTCCCCGCGTGGATTTCCAAAAATTCCTTCTTGGTGTGCATTCTCATGACGTACCCTAACTGTGTACCAAATTTCAACTTTCAACTCCTAACCGCTTGGGCTCTGAGCTTATTATTGTTATTATTATTATCAATCCATCGCGATTATATATATAGATAAGTAAACGTCAGAATTACGGAACACATTGGTTGCGTTCGGCAGACTCAAATGTGTTTCGGAACAGTTGAGTATTTTTCTCCTGAATATTCTTTGTAGTAGCTGTACTTCCGAACGTGTGTTTTCATATCGCGATTAGTACCGAAATTCATTTATGGTACTTTAGGATACATTTGAGATCTGTCCGGAACGTTTGCGAACTTTTCAAATAGAAGTTGTTTACCTAGAAGCTAATCAGTTTTGTTGCCTTTGAAGTAGTCCCCTCCTGAGTTTATGTACCGAATTCAGCATTTCTGCCATGAAAGGAACGCTTCCCGAAACATTTCTTTTGGAATGATGAGCAGCTCCGCTAGCGAATTTTCCTTAATGGCGTCAATGTTCCTTATTTACTGTCTTACCTTTTGGAAGAAATTCCTGTTGAATGACACCATCAGAATCGAACAAAATAATGAGCAAAACCTTCACATTCGACTGAACTTATCGCGCCTTTTTGGTTCGCAGTAAAGATTTTCCTACTCAGATCACTGACGTTTTGTTTCCATGTCGTATCCATAGACCAACGTTTCATTCCCAGTGATGATGTTTTTCATGAAATTTCTATCAGACCTAACCCGTTCGAGAACTCTTCACTCAATTGCACTTACGGAAAAAACTCGCAACACGTAATCAACATGTGTTTACACAAATGAATGTAACGTAACAAAAAATGAAGATAGAACAAATGCTCGGCAGATACTCGTAGTAAAAACAAAACTTGCCGGTAGAACTGTGCAAGCTGCATTCAGATTCAATTCTCGGTTGATGTGTAATTTTAAAAGTTCGAGGTCTGTTCGGAAAGTTTAAAAGAACTTTCCGAACAGACCTCGTATAACTGATCAGAGATGGTCGCGCCCACATAGCAAGTGAATAAGTTATATGATGGCAACAAATCATTTATAATCAACAAATATCAATAAATCTGACTAAAATAATCACATTAATCGATATTTTTATAACAGAGATTATTCGCTGAGGTCGATTATGTTCCTTTCGAAATCGAGCTACGATTATGACTTTTCGTGACGTTTTTGTGTATGAAGCATACCGATGCGTCCGTAGTCATGTCGCGGTAGTATACACACGACTAGATACATCAGTATGCTTCATATACGAAGCATCATAGGCTCTATGTACTTTTTCACGTACTTTTAAAATGCAGTTTTATTTTAATAATTATAATTTAAAAACTCATTGTTGTAAGTTTGGCGTTGCCTCTTAAAACACGCGAACGGTCGCATTCGCGGACTTCCGGACCCGGAATGGAGGCGGATGGAAACGACCGGAAGAAGTACACTTCACAAATTAACATTTAACAAAAATACCCGTTTATTGATAGATATTATTTACAAGTTCTACGATAATTTACGAGATATTGTTTACAAGTTTTACGATCATTTCAGAAGCTTAGCACAATGGCTAAAGAGTATTTTAAATGCTTAGCACAATTTTTAATGGGAGAGGGATATAAAGGGATAAACCTAACGCGACCCTGACCAAGAGAGAGAGCTCACAGTAAGTTCTCGAGATGATAAATATCTTAAAACACTCGTGGGTCCTAGACGTATCAATGCGCAAATCGATGAAAGGTCGGCAACTTAGTTCGGAGGGTAATCCTTTTTTTTCCGTCTTCTCCGGCGGCGGCGAGTGGCGGCGTCTGAAACGGCGGTTCGAAACACACACTTTAGGAAAAAAAAGTTGATGACTGCTCCGGATTGTCATCACCCCCTTCTTTTTATTAGGGGGGGGGCTCCTTCTGGGTTTTTCCTATGACTTCGTTAGGAGATTTCGTACATCGGGGCCAATGGCCAAATTTTCACTCGTTGATTCCCGGTGACACATTCGATGTGTCATCTTCAACAAGGAAATAAGCTCGTGGGAACAGTTTAATTATCTCTCGGATGATTTTTCTCTCGAAAAAAATTTTCGAGAGAATTTTCGAATAAATTTTTTTGTCAGGCCCAGGTTCACATTATTCAATCTGTCATTGGAAGCGGGTTCGAACGCAGGGCAGAAACATAAAAATTTTCAGGAGTGATTGGATTTCATTCCTCGCCACTGGGCCACTGTAGGTCTGTCCAAATCCGTGATAGACATATTAAAAAGATCTCTTTATGTCGACAGAAAAGATCACGTGTATAAAATCTTTGGTTCAGCGTGAAAGTTTAAAAAAAATGCAAAAATTATTATTTTAATTACTTTAAATTGAAACAAATTTTTAGTATTAATACATATTAATTTTCAATTAAACAAATTAATTAATTATTTAGAAATTAAAATTGGTTTAATAAAAAAATTTATATTCTAATTTTTATATAAATTGTCATTTTTGTCCGCAGTAGGCGTACTGGTTTTGTTTACATCTGGCAGTCGTTAGTCACGTGGCAGTTTGTTGTAATCTATATCTTTAATTAAATAGAAGGATTATTTGTTAATAACTTTTGCTATTAATTCCTAAAGTGAGCAGATTTGTTTTTAAAATCATAATATATGAATGTAGATTTTATTTTAAAAAATTTTGTGTGTTTAATATGTAAAGAAAAGGAGGGAAAAAGGTTATTTCCAAATATAGCGTATATGTAATAAAATCTTTTATGCAGCATTTGGTACATATATTTCTATTAAAATGTGCAGTACAATTTAATTTTATAATTTTGTCTTGTTTTTAAAAAGTAATTTGTTTTTGATTAGAACATTTAGTGAAAAAATGAATAAAATTGGTTCAGACTAAGTGGAATTCGGATTAATTAATGTTTAGACTAATGAGAGTGCATTATGTATTAATAAAAATTAATTTAAAGTGTGTTAAAGTAAACAAAAATTAACTATGTATTAATTTAATTATATCTTATAGTGCTGAAGAGAAAACATAATAAATTTTTATATTTTATTACCTAATTTGCTGACATTAAAAAATATTATATATGAATTTTAGAATATATAAAAAATTATTAATTCCCTCATAGAATTCATAATAATATATTTTATATATTTATTCTTCTTTTCTGACGCGTTAAATATTACACATATAAGAAAATAATGACAATAGTCTTTAAAATAATAATTAATTATTTTATAAAATCAATTAAATCTAATATATATTATTAATATTTTAATGTATTTTATTGTATCATAATTACAGAGATGAATAACTGGTCACCATCTGTTTTAAAAGCAGTTATGAATGATTTAGAAAACTCAGAAGTTTATTTTGAATTGGTTACAAAACTTCAGGTAAATTTTTATAATATTTATAGAAACATATAATTATTTTCAAGTTAATTAAATATAAAAGTCTTAATATTTTAGGATTTAATAATAGATCCTAATGTCACAGCAGAGAGTTTGGAGGCAAATATGAGACAAGTTGTAGAAGAATCAGGTACACTTTTACAAAATATTGAATAATTAATTAATTTTTTTTTGTGCTTTTGAATATTTTAAGAAAATAATTATTTGAGAAACTATAGAGAAATTAAAAGCAGAGATTTTACTTTATTATAGATAAAATGTATTTATATGTATTTTGGAAAAAAATCTAATTCTGAAACTTTGTCTTTATTATTTTTAGAATTTGTAAACAGTAAAAATATAAATTTTTGAAATTAATTATTTTTATTTCAAAATATTTTTTATTTGTTTACAATTTTCTAGATATAATTTATAAAATTTAGTATTGTTTTGTTTCTGAAAAAATTTAAGTTTAGCATTTATTTAACTTTTAGAGTAATTTAATAACTTCCATCATTTTTTAAAATATGACTGTGGGGCTATTCACTATAATCTTTTACATTTTTTGAGCACTTTTTGCTGTTTCATATCTATTGCATACAGTAATATTTGGCAAATTACCTCCCCTTTAATTATGTGTACAATAATTCATGAATCCCACCTGACATTGAAGAAATGAATTTAAAAAGTTTTGCTAATATTTATAACTGAGTTTATTTATGTGACTACTGTAAGAAAAAATTTGTGTGCCACTAATACCAAAAAAACGTCCATATAGTCAATACCTTGATCCCTCCTCCATTGAACTGTACACACAATTAATAGACACCCTCTACATAAAATGACTTATACAATACATTTAATCCCACAATTTAATACAATATTAATTGTCACCAGAGCCACATTCAGTACTGCTGCTTTCTTGTAAATCAAAAACAAATATTTCATTTAAATTTTTAGGTTTTCTTGCTTACATCCTCTTAGCTATCAAATTCATTATGACAGAATCACGTCATGTTACAATCTCTGTTATAATGGAAGTAATTTTTTTACAATAGAGGATGAGCTGGAGGGTTTAAATAAAACATTTCATTTTTGATCTCCAAGAAAGCAGAGGACTGTATGTGTTAAGGACATTGGAGAAATGTATTGTCGTCAGAGTGAAAAATTTTTAATGTTCTAGGCTCTCTAGTAAAAGAGAATATAATAAAAATATTTGGATCTCAATTCAAAAATTTAGGTTTTTTTGTTTCTAAACTTATTACATTCACATAAATATATCCAAAGTGCTATTTAAATAAATAAATCTAGTTTTTGGGCTGCAAATTTTTATTGGTATACATCTATCTGTCTATCTGTCTTCCTTAATCTTGAGAACAAAGCTATATAGATGAAAGTCAATACCAGATATGGAAAGCTTAGGAGATAGAGGCCTCAATTTACTATATATGAACTTCTGGTTTGAACCAGAAGTAACATTATTTCAATTCAAAAATTTTTCCAGAATTGAGTTAGCCGGATGACTTTATTGCTAACAGGAAAAGTATAATGTGCAGGGGTAAGACACTATCTGTTGCCGCCTCGAGCGCCACCGTATTTTTTGTGAGAAGAAAAAATGATAATTAAAAAACGTTTGGAGACGAGAGTTTTTAGTAACGGCCAAGTAACGGCCAAGGGCGTCAGCCATATTGTTTTTTTTTCTTGTTCTTGTGTAACGACCCGCAAACCGCATTAAACTTTTATCAAACCGCAAGTGTTTTCTTTCATATTTATACAGTCCATTAAAGATCGACAAACATCTGGTCCGTCGAGGCGGATGAGAAGAAAAGAGACAATTTCGCAAGCAAATAAGATTGAGTTCAAACTTCATTAAGTCGCCTATCCAAGGTAGGAAGAATTTATTTGTCCGTTACACGTGGTAGAGAGTTTAAAATGGATCAGCTCGAGAAATTAAGGAAAAAACGCGCTTCGATAAGAGCTAGTGTGACGAGATTAATTAGTAAAGTCGATAGTCTAGTTGAAAGCGACGATAGAGAGACAGGAACCTTTCTAGAAATACTGGATCAGTTTAGTCGAAAGGAAGAGTCGTTGAGAACGTTAAACGGGGAGATTGAGGGCCTCATTACTAGCCCAACTGACTATGACACTGAGATAGTCAATAGTGAAGAATATGAGGACAAAATTATAAGTTGTAAATTTAAGATCCAGTCTCGTATTAAACGATTAGAAGCGGATTCGTCCGTCGTTATGGTGAGTCAGGCCCCCGTAGGTCGAAATAACTCCGCTAATATTAAATTGCCAGAGATTCCTCTACCGAAATTCTCTGGAAGATATGAAGAATGGAGTAACTTTAAAATGCAATTTGATAATATCATTTCGTCAAGCGAGCAACTATCGGCTGAACAGAAACTACATTATTTGAAAGCTGCTCTCATAGGGGAAGCTAAGAGTTTAGAAACGTTAAATGATTCATTTGCTTCATTGTTTCAAGCGTTACAAGAGAGGTACGAAAACAAGAAATTAATAGTAGAAACCCATGTTAATGCGATTCTGGACTCTGTAAAACTAGCTTATGAGTCAGCAAAGGGTTTGAGGAACTTAATTGATCTTGTGAATCGGAATATGCGAGCTCTAAAGGTCCTGGGATATGAAAGGAATGAGCTCTCCGATATCTTAATTCTAAACATTGTACTTCAGAAACTGGATAAGGAGACACTAAAACAGTACGAGTTCAGTATTAGTTCGAATGACGTTCCTAAGCTAGATAATTTGATTTCATTTTTGGAAAAGCGTTCTCAGATTTTAGAAAATATTAATAAGGCCACGTTCGTGAAGCCAAGGTGTAATCAAGATAGAGTTAAACCGAGAAACTTATTTGTGAAATGTAACAATTCTATGTCTCGTTGCATTTTATGTAAGCAGAATCATCCTGTTTACAATTGTGATTCTTTTCTACAGTTGGAAGTCTCCCAAAGAAACGATGTTGTGGCCAAAAACAACCTCTGCTTCAATTGCTTAAGTGATCGGCATAAGTTATCACATTGTAACTCCAAAAGCTGCTGTAAGATATGCCGAAAGCGACATAATACATTACTGCACCAAGAGAAACAAGCTATAATTGGTTCAAATGCACCAGTGATCGACAGCAAACCGATTTCAACCAAGCAGGATCTTAATCCCGACGCAATAGAGTTTCGTGAGAGTATACCTCACTCACTATCATGTATTGACAAGGGAAATAAGACAGTAATTCTCTCGACAGCCATGGTTTGGGTTTTAAATCATACTACCGGAGCCAGCATTCAAGCGCGCGCAGTATTGGACTCGGGCAGTATGTCAAATATCGTAACTAGAGATTTCGCAAGTCGTCTGGGCACACCGCAAGAAAGAATCGACCTCACAGTCTCTAGTATAAGCGGAAATAAAACCTCGGTCAAGTTTAAGCTGCCTGCTACAATAATAAACGGTAATGGATCCTTTTCTAAGACGCTAGAGTTCTTAGTGGTGCCAAGGATCACGGATTTACTTCCGGTTTCCTCTCTACACGTCAGCAAAACAGAAATACCCCGTCAGTTAGCTGATCCAAGATTTGCTACACCAGGCAAGATTGACATGCTTATTGGAGCTGAAGCATTTTTTGAAATAGTCAAGAACGATCAAATTCGTCTATCGTGCAACAATAACCTAACATTTCGCAACACAGTTTTTGGATACATCGCTACTGGGTCCACAGACTCTAATGATCAAGATAAATATTGTGGACTAATATCAGAGTCTGAATCAATCGATAAATGTTTACAAAGGTTCTGGCAAATAGAAACTCTTACAGAGGCTCCAAGTTTGATGAGTAAAGAAGAAGAGTATTGCGAAGATCATTATCAAAGAACTCACAGACGTAATGAAGATGGGAGATACATTGTGCAGATGGCAACCAAGGAAATACAAAACTTGGGAGAGTCAAGGAAGTTAGCATTGAAGAGATTGAATCAATTGTGGAAGAGACTATCAAGGGACAAACAATTAAAGGAGTTATATCAGAACTTCATGAAGGAGTATTTGGACTTGGGCCACATGGAAAGGGTGCAGGAACCTCCCGCTGATCAGACAGCATACAATATATGTTACTACCTTCCGCATCACGGTGTGTTTAGACCAGACAAAACCACTACAAGGTTAAGGGTAGTCTTCAACGCATCTGCTCCCACAACTTCTGGGCTGAGTCTAAATGATCATCTCTTGAAAGGTGAAGTAAAGGAAGATGTTTTCGAGATCATGACAAGATTTCGAAAATACAAGTACGCTTTTACAGCAGATATCCAGAAAATGTTTCGTCAAATTCTAATTGAGCCCTCGCAACGAGATCTCTTAAGAATTGTTTGGAAGAACGAGGAAGAAGAGATGCCAGTCACCTACAGACTGAAAACTGTGACTTATGGAACCGCCAGTGCTCCCTTTCTGGCAGTGAGAACCCTTAAGCAGTTGGCTTACGATGAAGCAGCAAGATATCCTCTGGCCTCTAAAACCATATTACGAGATGTCTACATGGATGACATTGTGTCAGGTGAGCAAGATTTCGATGCTGCCCTCGAACTACAATCTCAGTTGTGCAACATGTTGAGCACATGTGGAATGACACTACACAAATGGAACTCTAATTCAATGAAATTGATGAACAGTAGTTCACCAGAAAATAAGGAACATTGCTTTTCCTCAAGTGCGGAACCAACAGTAAAAACCTTAGGCATTATTTGGAAGCCGGTTGAAGATCAGTTCATATTCAGGGTATCGATTCCAGAAAAATTGCTTTATACAAAACGAGAAGTATTGAGTGTCATCGCCAGACTTTATGACCCCTTGGGTCTTCTGGGACCAGTTATAACTCGAGCAAAGATCTTTCTACAAAAGCTGTGGCTCAGTAAGCTCGACTGGGAGGATACTCTACCAGAAAACCTTAACTATGATTGGGTGAACTTTGTGTCGTCCTTGAAAGCCCTGGACGATCTTAAGATCACTAGATATATTTTAACAGATCCACTTCAAAGGGCTGTCTTGCTAGGATATGCAGATGCCTCGGAGTCAGCTCATGGAGCAGTAGTTTACATGCATTGCATAAAGGAAGATGGAACTGGCAAGACACGACTTATTGCTAGTAAATCTCGTGTCGCTCCTCTTAAGGTTATGACAATCCCTCGATTAGAGCTATCAGCTTGTCTAGTACTGTCTCAACTTGTCAAAAAAGTACGCTCATGTCTGCAAATGGATATAGCTGAAGTGATCCTACACACAGATTCAACTATTGCCATCGCTTGGATCAACACTCCCGCATATCGCCTGAAGACCTTTATTGCGAATCGTGTGGAAAAGATCCAATCTATTACTGAAGGCTGCCACTGGAAACATATAACTTCCCACTCCAATCCTGCAGATGTAGTTTCTCGGGGTTTAAATCCGCAAGATCTACTATCCATGGAATTATGGTGGAGTGGAGTGCAGTCTCAAGTAGCACCAACCGTTCAACGTCAGGATGAATATGCCATCGACACTTCCTCCGATGAAAAATATCTATCTGAGCTTAAAAAACAATCGCATGTTAATTTGGTGTCAGTGTCAAGCTCTGACCTTGACAATACCCTGTTTGAACTTAGTAATAATTACATCAAATTAATTCGCATACTTAGTTATATTTTCCGGTTTCTACATAACATAAAACACGTAACTCGTCGATTTGGCCCTTTATCAAGGAAAGAACTCCAAGAGTCCAAAATTTATTTGATCGGCAAAGTACAAGGAATGGCCTTTGCTGAGGAAATAAAAACATTGCAAATGGGAAGGAATCTAACGAAGGGTCAATTAAGCAGATTACATCCCTTTCTAGATAAACAGGGTCTAATGAGAGTCGGCGGTAGATTGAGCAATTCAAATTTATCATTTGATAAAAAGTTTCCAATTCTGCTACCTAAAAATCACAAGTTAACCCACTTGATTATGAGATATTATCATCTGAAAAATTTGCATGTTGGTGCACAGACTTTACTTTACCTCGTCAGACAAGAATTCTGGCCTTTAAGTGGAAGAAACCTGGCCAGAAGGGTGGTACATGAGTGCCTCGTTTGCTTTAGAAATAAACCCAAAGTCATGGAACAAATCCTAGGAAATCTTCCTTCGGAGCGAATGACTCCAAGTCCCCCCTTTAAACATGTAGGGATTGATTTTTGTGGTCCCTTTCTTATTAAATATAAGGGACAAAGAAAGGGCACCTATCAGAAGTGCTACGTCGCAATCTTCGTTTGCCTTGTGACTAGGGCAATTCACCTTGAAGTAGTTACCGACCTAACAACCGAGGCAATGATAGCAACCTTGAAAAGATTTTTTAGCAGAAGGGGTAAAAGTGCGTCAATTTGGACAGATAATGCCACAAATTTTGTGGGTGCCAGTGCGGAGTTGAAACGCCTACATAACTACGTAAAAACACCTCCTGACAGTTTAGCTGATTATCTCGCCAGCGAGGAGGTCACTTGGAAGTTCATACCGCCCAGATCACCAAATTTCGGTGGCCTTTGGGAAGCAGGAGTGAAGTCCTTTAAACATCACCTAAAAAGAACCGTAGGTAACTCGCATCTAACTATAGAGCAGTTTATAACTATCACCACGCAGATAGAAGGAATTTTGAATAGCCGACCGCTCACTCCTATGTCCTCTGATCCAAGCGACTTCCAAGTTCTAACTCCAGGACACTTTCTTATCGGAAGACCTCTGACTAGACTACCGGAGTCAGATCTCACCAGTAAACCAGATAACTATTTGTCTCAATGGCAAATGTTAACTAAATTTGTTCAAGTTATATGGCGTAAATGGAAATTGGACTACCTAAACAATCTACAGGCCCGACATAAGTGGCAATTTGAGAAGGACAATATAACACCAGACTCAATGGTCGTCTTAAAAGATGAAAACCTCCGACCCGGAAGTTGGTCGCTGGGCCGTGTACAGGAAGTTATCAAAGGACCCGATGGGAAGGTGAGAGTTGTTCTGGTGAAAACCCCTCAAGGTGTTTTTAAGAGAAGCATAACAAAATTGTGCCTGTTACCATCCATCTAGAAAGAAAATGTGATTCTCCTTGGTGACCTACACGTGTCATTTCTGTTGTAATTGTTAAATTTAAATTTAATGTTTAACATTGTTTATTGAAGTATTACTTCAACGCGGGCCGGGATGTTGCCGCCTCGAGCGCCACCGTATTTTTTGTGAGAAGAAAAAATGATAATTAAAAAACGTTTGGAGACGAGAGTTTTTAGTAACGGCCAAGTAACGGCCAAGGGCGTCAGCCATATTGTTTTTTTTTCTTGTTCTTGTGTAACGACCCGCAAACCGCATTAAACTTTTATCAAACCGCAAGTGTTTTCTTTCATATTTATACAGTCCATTAAAGATCGACAAACACTATCAATTTGAGGTGGAGAGCATATATTTTAAATTAAATAAATTAAAAATATGATTAAAAATTGCAGCCTGGTATTGTGACAATGTCACAATAAATAATTGCTCGTTAATATTTTAATACGTTTTATTGTCATTCTAATATATTTATGAAATGAATTAAATGCATGTTTTGATTGGAAAGGTCCTTTTTCATGGGGCTGAACATATGGAAATCACAAGATACAAGATGTGGACTAAAAAGAGGATGTCCCATACAGTCCATTTGAATTTTTCCAGTAGGGCCTTTGTGATGTTTGCTGAATGAGGTGTGGCATTGTGATGCAAAAGCTTTCTCACCATACACTCTGCTCAACTGGCATTGACTTTGATTCAGGCTATACACTTTTGTTCATAAGGAACAAGTTTCTGCATAAACTTTCAATTTGGACACTACATCCAAGTGATGCAACATCTTTCATGACTAAAAACTGATTAACCTCTGCAGCCAAGTCAAAAAATCTGCTACACCTTGTAGCCAGAACTATTTCCAATGTTGCCACCAGATTTCATCTAGCTATCATTTATCAACAAAAATTTCTTGCCAATTGCAACTTACTTTTTGACTCTTTCTTGTAACATATATTCAGACCAATAAGATGAAATCATGTCAATTTTAATTGTATTAATTATTAATTAGCATTTTTAATAAACTTATGATTATTCTTCATTTGTAACAATATTTTGTATTTATTATAAAGCAATTATAAAATAAATTTGAAAATTTTTTGTTGTGTTTTGAGTTTTAAAAATGAATTTGAAATGAGATTAATAAATATATGTACTATACTGATTGTTATTGCAGGTTACAAGCAAAAGATACAAAATCTAGTATATCGTTATCTTATGAGGCATCCAAATCTAAATGAAACACTTCCAAATGCAAAAGATCCTCTAGACTTTATATTAAAAGCACAAGTAAGTTGCTTTTTAAGAATTTTATATGTTAAAATATTAAAATTTATATTAATTTTATTATAAGTTTTTTAGTCTTTTGTATAACAGAAATTTATTATAAAATTTTAGAAAAATTTGAAATATATACATTATCAGTTATACTTTAATTTAATTAAGAACAATGCCACATTTCTTTTGTCATAATGATTTTTTTCCTCATCTTCATAACACAGTCTCCATTAAAATGATAGTGGCCACATCCATGTTTGTAATATGAATTGAATTCTTGATTTGAGTTGAAGACAATAGTTTAATAAATTCTGCTAAATTGGCAGAACTTATTATTGAATATTCTATTGTAAATATTGTTAAATCATTATTACATTCATCTTATTTAGTGTGAAGCAATAACTTGTTTATTATTTCTAACAAAGATTTATTTATTTATTTATTTATAATATGTTTAACCATATAGAGGGCATTTTTGCAAATCTGAAGTCTGCTTAACTCAATTTTTTACATGTTTTCTCTAAATATTTTAGTTGAAAGCAAAAAGAAATCATAAATTATTTTTAAAATTAATATATACTAACATTTTAGCTTAAGTATATGTACTCTACAGTACAACTACAGGATGAAAAGGTTTTTTAAGTATATGTATTTGACTGTTGCTTTTTTTTGACTTCCTATTCTTTACATGTAACCTCATTAATCCAAACATGTTTTACAGTAATTAGCTTGGATTATCAAGAATAGATAATAATAAAGTTCAATCAGTTTATATAGAAGAAACCAAAAGGAAATTAAAAACAAGGATTAAAGAACAAATAAGTGATTTAAAATATAATAGAGGGATATCAGCCTTCCTTGAGCAATGCACTTTAAATAATTGTAATATAATAATAAAACAATCAAAATATTAGATCACAAAAAAATGCTTTCTGGCAAAAATTTAAAGAAAGTTATTACATAAAAAAAAACAAAAATTTATATTAAATAAAATTATTGGATCATCCTGTTGATGCTGAGATGGTTTATTGTAGGGAAAATTTAAAAAGCAGCTTTCATATGACAAAAAAATATTTTTGAATACATGATACAATCAATTTGATAGAATACTTTTTTTATTTCTACAATAATGATTGTAGGATATTTATTCGACTTCAAATTTATTTTTATAGAAAGTACAAGATTATTCTTTTTATTCCATTCTCTAAATTTTTGTATATGAACAACTTTTCACTTTATATTTTTAATGTTTTTTTTCTTGTACATAGTTGTCAAATCCATGTTAATATGGTGTGTTTGTAAATTATTTCTTTGTGTTATTATTGTTTACTTTCTATCAGTTATTCTGTTCATTTTATTTCTTGACATAATATTCAATATACTTTACTTATACATAGTGGTGTACAGTAATTGATCAAATTGTAATTGATCAGGTGTCGGTTGATCAAAAACTTACAAATATTTTTTATTTTATTTATTGAATCAACAATAATTACATATAGTATAGTTTGAAAAAATATTTGGAGACTTGATAAATATACATATGTGTATATTTAGTATTCATCATACACTGATGTCCAAAATTAAGATAACAAACACTAGTTGTGGGATATCTTGGAAAAAAGAACTTGGTGAATTGGGATGAAATTTGATATACAGATACCTTATGCCATGAAGGATCAATTACTCATATAAAATGAAAATAAAAAATCAATTTCTGCAGCTACACACTTTTTCCGACCATACTCAAACATTAGGTAGCAGATTCTGAGAAAAAAGAGGCTAATACAGTGTGTGACTACTGCTGACAGCCAATACAGCTCCTACAACAAGCTGTTATGTTGTTTATGAAGTTCTGGAGAAGACTTTGGAGTAATAAATAATAAACTTCACTCCCCACAAGAGCTAATAGCTCAAGGTGGGTTCTGGAAAGGGGCTAATGTGCTGCAGTAATTTCTCTTCAGAGAGCTACTACAGCACATTCTTAATCTCACATCCCACATGCTCAATCAGGATTAGGTCCTGAGGTCTAGCAGATCACACCATCTTCAAATATTCTCTTCTTTAAGGAAATCTGTAACCAGCTAAAAGCCTCAAATAGTGCTTAGACAGTCAAAGCATCTTTTTCCAAAACATGTAGAAGTATGTAGTTATCCAACATGTTTTTCACACTAGAACACTGTCTCAGCTCAGCACTGAATCAGCAGTTGTTTTCCCTGATGTTAGAGGGTTGATAGAGTGTCCCATACTATTTCCAGATCAAGAATCAGTTTGAAAACTGTATTTAAACTTATTAGAGAACATAACAAGTGTCCACCAGTCTTGTGTCTAGAGGTGGTGCTCAAGGCATCAAGAAAGACAGATTTTTCTGTGGGAAGGTTGAGGGGAATACAAACCACTGGTTGTCAAGCATAAGCATATTTTTCTGCTAATTGTCCAGTTGGCCAGTATACCAATGTTCCAGTGGCTGCAAGTTCTTGAAAGACTGTATGGCTGTCATCTGTCTTTGGCACTGGACATTAAAACCAGTTGACTGTCATTATGAGTGGATTTGTTGATCTAGGTTGACTAGTCCTGCTTTTCTGGTGATGGTTCCTGTTTCTTGGAAATGTTTCTCTCCATTCCAATACGTCATTTAAATGATCATATGATGTATTGTAATGGAGAGCATTTTTTTAAACATTTTATCAAAATTTGATTGGTCTGACAAATGGTGTAGCTCCATATTCAGTGCCCTGGAGCAAGTAGAATCACTGCATCCCCTTGTTCCTCAGAAGAGGTCTTGCAAAATTTATTTTGAACATTTAATTTAAAACCTTACTTAATAATGATTTATTTGAGATTTGAAGCATTTCAACAATAAGATATTCATTTTCATAAATACAAAAATAATAATGAAATAGAATGTAATTTTTTAAGTACAGAGTACCTAATAATATTTACTACATATTATATAAACTGTATTGACAAAATGTATGCAAATTTAGTTTTGTAACAAATACATAATAATACATAAAAATCTTCAATATTGTTGTTTTCTCGCTTTTTTGCTTGCAAATCAGTCAATCACTGTCTCCAGATCAAGTTGACAAGCTATTGTTTTTTCAATTTATATAGTAGTCAAAGCTAAGACAATGTTGCAACATGCTGCTTCTTAAATAAGTTTTGATTAATTTTAGTTTTGAAAATCTTTGTTCTGCTGTCATGATCATTGCTGGTAGAGTTTAAAAAATATTTACAAATGGTAATAATCATACCGTAATAATCGTCATGCACTTTTCTGTCTCATGCCAATCTATTAAATGTTGTTCGCAGGTAAATTGAGGTATGTTTTACCAGTCGCGAAATAATTTTATGTTTGGTTTATAGTTAAAATTGTAATTTCTTATGTTGCTTTATGCCTTCCTTTTTTATGTTTAGTTAGCTGAAGAGGGGCGAAGGCCCGAAACGCACATGTAAAATAGCGTACTAACTAAATAAAGATGGAAAACTTGCCCAGTGTTGATTAAGCGCCACTTCATTGTGCCAGTATACCAAATATAAATAACAACATGGTTTCGATTGTACCAAATTAAATAATGATGTCAACAATAACTTTTACTTATATGAAAATACATAGCTAAATTTTATATTTTTAAATCATTAATAATAATTAGTATGTTAAGAATGTTGATTGCATGGTTGAGTGGTTAAGGTGGAAACCTACCACTTCTAGATCTGGGATTGAATCTGATGAGTTGTTACATCGTAGGAATTTTTCAGGGGATGATGTTTGTGATATATTGAATATCTCCAATCCAGCCAGCCAATTGTGGGCCTGGCTGAACCCATAGTGAGTTTGTTAAAAAAAATCCTCTTGTTCTCACAGGGTGGAAAGAGTTTTAAAAGAAGTATTTTAAGAATAGAATGATTTGACATTATAGGCCTAACATTGAATTCATTTTATAAATATTTAATCTTTCAGAGTAATTGGGAAAGACGAATGTATAAAAGTCTCAATAACATGTGCAATGAATTAGGAATTGCATTATCAAGAAAGGTAAGTTAAAATTTTCAATATTTCTGTTTTTGTACTTTATCTTTAATCTGATTTATTTTTGATAAAGTTTTATTTAAATATAACACACAACAAGTGAAATTTTAATATAATGAATCTGTAATAATGAATCATTTTCTTGTATTTATTAATAACAAATTGTGTAAAAAAAATCTCATTTTATCAGTCATCATTGACTGATAATATTTGTCATATTAGAATGATCTAATATGACAAATATTATTTTATTGCCGTGTTTAAAACTTCTTTATTGTACGTAGGTAGAGATCAGTTACATTGTCATTAAATGAACAAAAAAACATTAAGATATAATATTGATTGATGTTTAAAGAAAAAATTGAATAATTTTAAAAAGTAGACACTGGAAAGATGAAAACAATTGTGCAAGAAAATTTTGATATTGCCCTTTGACATTATCTACAACTTTAAATTGGACTGTCGTTAGCTGATGATAAAATTTTATTTCTAGCAGCTTTGAACCTGAGAAAAATTTGTGCATATTTATGACCCTGAAAATACTTTTTCAATGATTTAATACTGTTGAAAGCTTTATTTTTAATAATGCTATTAAAAATATGACAGACAAAAATACTACACTCCTACCCAGTAAATAAACTTTTATAATGATTAGTAGCATTTGTATGATTATTTTCAAATAAGAAATGCTTATAACTTTTTCTTGTATCTGTTATAACAAAATAAGTTGTGTGCTCCTAAAGATTTGTTATAATGAGATTTAATCTGTATAATTATAATTATTTGTTAATATACAGACCATGATATATACATAACAATTTATGTTATAGAAGACATAATTATCTTTGTTTTGATTCAAAGTAAATAAAATTGTTTTCTTATTTTTAATTAGAATAATTTTAGTTCTATAATTTAGAAATTAATGTTTTCTTTAACAAAATTATCTTTATCTTTATAAAGTTAATGATATATTTTAGAGGCCAGTTTCTGAACAAAAAGAATTAGAGGCAAAATGGACCGAGTTAGGAACTGAAGATATGGGTATTTCTAAAATTATTTTTGTATTTTGTTAAATTTAGTTTGTTATAATGATGCATTTTGGAATATTATCAAAAAGTATTTTAAATTCTGTTTAATTTGTAATTTAATGTTAACTGCAAATTAACTAGATTTTGTGGGAAATTGTGTTTATTATATTGAAATATTTTTCTGATAATATTTTGTGCTTCAATTAGCTGGCTACCCATAATAGGGTCTTTTGCAGAATGCTTTTGTAGGGCCTGAACTAGCTATTGGTATAAATTAATACTTTTTTAGAGTAATGGAGATTAACTCTTGGTTTAAAACATAGCAACACTCTTTTGCCTAAGCTACTCTCTGGATTTCCTGTCTTTTGAAGGGATCATGTTTGTTTTTTGACATGGTGGCTAGTTTGGTCACTTTTATAAACATCTGTGCTGACTGAAACTCTTCTCAACCCTCCACAAAAGCCACTTTTGTAGACTGCAGAGACTTCTTTGCATTGTGTTTGTGAAGGTACGGATCTCTGCTTAAGTAGACTTGTTCATCTGGGTTATACCTTGTTGAGTTCTGGTAAAGTCTGTCAGTTTCTTTCAGAAGTATGCTGTTTTTTTTTTTTTTTTTTAAAGAGATCAAACTTCTGTCTGAAATAATCTTTCATGAATGTATAATGATCTTTTTAGGTCAAAGTGCTCTTAGCTTATTGCCCCTCAGTTATATAATCTACAATCATCTTATTAATCTCATGTGATTAAATAAATATAGTTATGCTATGTACAATTATTAATAATAACATGTATATTCAATGCTGTTTTTCACTTAGAATGATCTGTTATGCCATACCAGCTTATAGTATAAAAAGTATTGATAACTGTTATATAGTACTGGCAGTTACTTAGTAAAAAAATTCTATGTATTCAGTCACCATATATGCATACTGGCTGTAATTCTTTTAGAAAAAGAGTACTGTGTATATTAGATATAATTATTAAATTCTAATTAAAGATTTCAGATTGACTATCAGAAATTTTACACAATTCATACTAATTTATTATACAGGGTGAACCAAAAGTAGGTGGACAGTAGGTAAAATAGGGTTTGTGTTTGGGTTATACTATAACAATGGTGTATATTTAATTTGGTTATGGTTATGGTTGGAAAGTTATATCAGAGATGAATTTCAAGAAATTAATATACAAAGATACTTGTGCAAAAATATTTGTCGAAGCACGAACTGGTGAAATGTACACTTCAAAGCTGTGTGATGAACAGCAGTTTGAGCACCTGTGTTGAAGTAGTGTATTGTATTGTATTAGTAATTATAATTGTATATGTAATCTCAATAAATGTTATCATTTACTGTCATTTACAGTATCATGTAAATGATAACTGTATATGTCATCATTTACATGACTGAATTGGTTTACCCATTATATTTAAAGATACTATCAAATTGTTTATTAAGCTTAGAATTGTACAGTTTATATTTATTTACAGTTTACTTGAAATTTATTTAAAATGGATATGTATAATTCAAAGGATGAAAGAGATACAGCGGAACCTCGCTTAACAAGCAATGTTTTGCATAATGAGTGACGAGGAGAGGGGAAGTCCCGAATTGTGCGTATCAGTCTGTGTTTAGCACTCGTTCCGCTAGCAACTTAGTGACGCTCGTGATCACATATTTTTCTGAACTTGTGTTCACACATATTACTTATAAACATCAACAACCATAGCCCATTATATAATAAACACGCCAAACGATATGCCAAATTCTTGGGCTATGTAAAGGCTATAATTAAATATTAGTATATTTATAGTATATTAAATATTAGTATATATAGTTATTATTATAGAGGTAGGCAGTTATGTTTCCATCTCGTATTAAATTTAATAATTATAAATAGTTAATTTTTAATTCAGACATTTCTAAAATTTAATTTGGAATTGGTCATTAAATTTAATATGAGATGGCAGCATAATTGTTTACCTCTAGTCTAATTTGACTAATTAAATATATAATTAAATATTAATTTCTAATATTTAATTATAGCCTTTACATAGCTCAAGAATTTAGCATATCATTTGCAGTTTTTTTGAAACATATTATCTGTGATTGTTTTTGTTTTCTGTAAATTGAATTCTCATTCCAGGTTGATTCATTCTGTGCTAGAAGAAAAGCTGAAGATACAATAAAGAGAAAATATATTTTTTGTTAAGGTTAATCATATTAGTCATTGTAAACCGCGCTTTAGTCAGTCGCTATCCGCTTATTTTGTGTGTCCGACCGTCAAAGAACCACTCGGGATCGAGTTACGTATATACAAGCTAAGTTTTTGTTTATTGTCTGGTCAATGTACACTTCCGTTTGTCAATTGTTCACGATAGGAGGCGTCCTTTTCGTGTAAGATCCAAGTCGGATGTATGTGAGTTAATAAATGTTCTTGTTGCCTTTGCCTCGCCCTGTTTTTGATTCGTTCGCGGTTATAGGAAATCACCACAGGTTATGGGCCCAGGTCCCGTGAACGAATCTCAACAGTCGAATTTGTCTGAAAGAAAGGAAATTGCATAAATTGAGAACCGCAAGTTGCGTCGAGACACGTGTCAGCCACATCTTCGTTCATCGTCCGCAATCGCCATCTTTGACGAGCTTCATTCGTCGGTCAACCTCGTCAGTGCTCTCTGTCAATATGGATATCGTGAAATCTCAAATGGAAACTTTGTCAGAAGACTCGCAGGGAAATATTAATTATATCTCATGGAAGTTTAAGCTAAATGTTACGTTGAGATCGAAGGACTTGTACGACGTTGCGAACGGAATCATTCTTAAACTTGAAGATGCGAATAATGCGACAGATGTCGCAGCATGGATTAAAAAGGATTTAGACGCTCAAACTTGTATAGGTTTAAATGTGAGCAGTAATATCGCAAAGAAAATTGCAAATTGCACCTCTGCGTATAGTATGATACACAAATTAGAAACTTTGTATGGTAAAAGGTCCGATCTCACAATTGAAGGACTACAGAGAAATTTTTTTAATTATAAGTATGATTCAAGTAAGTCTGTAGTGGAGAATTGCTTATCAGTTCAACAATATGCAGAAGACTTAAAAGCTGAAGGAGAAACAATTAAGGAAAGCTGGATTATAACAAGAATGCTCGGAATACTGCCGCCGAAACTACATCACTTCAGGACGTCATGGGATAACGCTAATCCAACAGACAAGAACATCGACACTTTAATTGAGCGACTTCGACTGGAAGAAGACAGACTGAAGGAAGACGACAAGAAGGAACCAATCGCACAGAATGCCCTCATTTCAAAACAGAAAACGCAAGGTAACAAGGACAGAAGTCAGCAGAAAAACTCAGGAGTCGAATGTTTTAGATGTGGACAAAAGGGACATATAAAGAAATATTGCAAGAATAAGTCGTGTCAGAAATATCTTGAATACTGCAGGAAAACCTACAATTGTAACAACTGCAATCAAAAGGGCCATTTTGCAAGGGAATGTAAAAATGAGAAGTCAGACGAATCAGACAAAGGAGATAAGACCAAAGGACAACGACGAGCTCTTGTCACTGTAGGATTGACGTCTACGAAAATAAATGACAAGAACTCAAGACGAAACCGACAGGATATTTGGTATCAAGATAGTGCTGCCACACAGCACATGACCTTCAGGAAGGAATGGCTGACAAATTACAAAGCACTGGAGGAGCATACGAAAGTGATACTCGGGAACAACACAGAAATCAATGGAATCGGAGTAGGTGACGTCGAACTCGAGGCCTTTAATGGAAGGGAATGGTATCCAGCAACCGTGAAAGACGTTTTATATGTTCCTAATATATCATTCAATCTATTTTCGGTTACCCAAATGTTGGATAAAGGGTTTATTCAGACTGCCAATGCCAACACATCAGTTATCAAAACGGCCGATGGAAAGGAGCAAATAGCAGTAGCACAACGACTCGAAGGATTATATCAAATGATGTTCCGCAGAGAGGTCACAGGAATGTGTATGGTGGCCAACTCAATCAAAGTCTGGCACGAAAGACTGGCACATCAGAATGTGAAGTATTGCAAGAGTATTTTGGACAGAAACAATATAAGATATATTGATGACTGGGACAACAACGTTTGTATTGGCTGTGTCTACGGCAAACAACATCACATCTCTCACCCAAGAAATAACAAGGTAGCGAAGGAAGTATTGGATCTGATACATGTTGACTTAGGTGAAATGGATACCTTATCTCTGGGAAAGGCAAGATATTTTCTCTTATTCAAGGACGACTTTTCTCATTTTAGAACTGTTTATTTTTTACGAACCAAGGACGAAGCCCCTGCAGCATTGGATAAATACATGAAACTAGTTGAAAATCAATTTGGAAGAAAAGTGAAAAGCCTAAGGTCTGACAACGGGACAGAAATCAAAAATTCGACTACCAGAGAGTTATTGGAGGAGCTTGGAGTTTTACATACCAGAACAAACACATATACACCGCAGCAGAATGGACGAATAGAAAGGGAGATGCGCACCATAGTAGAGTCAGCTCGATCTGTTTTACATGCCAGAAATTTAAGCGAGAATCTTTGGGCTGAAGCTATTAACTACGCTGTATTCACCATTAATCAAACAGGAAAGAGCTCTGTAGATGACAAAAGTCCTGCCGAACTTTGGTTTGGACGTATGGTAAACATCTCAAAATTAAAAAGCTTTGGCTGTGAATGTTATGTGTTGATTGAAGATCATAAAAGGAGAAAGATGGAGAGAAAGTCTATGAAAGGAATCTTCGTCGGATATGATCTCGATTCACCCTGTTATAGAATCTACTTACCAGATGAAAAGGAGGTCGTCTGCTCTGACAATGTGATTTTCAATGAAAAGTCTGAAACTAAAGGAAGCACTGCCGAAGTCGAGACCTGCATGAAAGAAAAAGGAACAGGAGAGAAGATAGAAGAGCCTGAAACTGAGGACGAAACCGTGGAGGATTCGGATGATAGATGTTCACAGAATCATTCACGATACATCACTCTAGAAGAAACCGATGAAAGACCACAACCGCCAGAGGAAACTCAACGAAGTTTACGAGATCGCCGAAAACTAAAGGCTCCAACCAGATTCAACGATTATGAGATGGGACTTATTCACAACTATGCCATGATAGGAGAAACCGAGGATATTTCAGTTAAGGAGGCTTTGAAGGACAGAGAATGGTATAAGGCTATGCAGAATGAGTACGACAGCCTGATCAAACTGAAGACTTGGAGCTTGGTGGAACCTCCAAAATATGCAAAACCTCTTACATGCAGATGGGTGTTACGTCGTAAGCAGGACGGCAGGATGAAAGCCAGACTTGTTGTGAGAGGATTCGAACAAAGACAAGGCATCGATTATTCAGACACCTTCAGTCCCGTAGCCAGACATGCATCTATCAGACTCGTGCTCAGTCACGCAGCATCCAGTAAAATGAAAGTAACAGTTTTTGATGTCAAGACAGCTTACCTACATGCCAATCTCAAAGAAGAGATATATATGAACCAGCCGGAAGGATTCTCTGATGGGACAGAAAAAGTTTGCAAGCTTGAAAAGAGTCTGTACGGTTTAAAGCAAGCCGCCAAAGATTGGAACGACGAAATCTCTGACTTTTTTCTCACGATAGGATTCGCTAATACCGACGACGATCCGTGCGTTTATTATAACAACGACAGAAGTGTGATAATAATATTAGTTGTAGACGACGGGTTCATTGCCGCCCAAAATGAGAAGGACATTTTCAAGATTCTGAAGTTACTGAATGACAAGTTTGAAATTACTTATAAAAGGACTTTACAATCACACATGACATACTTAGGTATGAAGATCAAAGTGTCGTCTGAGGGAATTTTTGTGAGTCAACCTGATTACACAGAACGAATATTAAAACGATTTGGGTATGATCAAGTGAACGCCGTGAATACACCGATAGAGCCAGGAATGAAAACGAATTCTGAAAATCTTGTCAATGACCAGACACTAGAAAAACAAAATCGTTACCTCGAAGCCGTCGGAAGCTTACTTTATTTAGCAACAATTTCCCGCCCAGATATAAGCTACGCCGTCAATTATCTGAGCAGATTCAGTAATCGACCCATGAAAAGTCACTGGAAGATGATTAAAAGAATTTTTCAGTATTTAAGAGGAACTACACATTTTGGAATATTTTTTAACCGAGATCCGAAATTGATAGCATATACAGATGCGGATTACGGAGGAGACGCCAATAGTCTACATTCCACAAGTGGAGTTCTTATCATGAGAGGAGGTCCAATTGTATGGTATTCAAGAAAGCAGCGTCTCGTGGCGAACTCAACAGCTGAAGCCGAGTACCGTGCAGCAGTTTCATCTATCGACGATATCTGCTGGGTACGAAGAATAGGAATTGAACTGAGATTATTAAAGAATGATAAACCCACCCCGTTATTTGTCGACAATCAGTCGGCAATTCACATGCTTAAAAACGCTCACCAAGGAAAGATAACTAAGGGTAAAAAGCATATTGAGATTCAGAGAAAATTTATTCAGCAGCATATTGGCACGACCGTTGAACTGCAACATATTAAAAGCGTCGATCAGCTTGCTGACATATTAACAAAACCTTTGAATCGTGTAATATTTGAAAAGTTACGCTGTAATATGATTAAGGAGGAGTGTTAAGGTTAATCATATTAGTCATTGTAAACCGCGCTTTAGTCAGTCGCTATCCGCTTATTTTGTGTGTCCGACCGTCAAAGAACCACTCGGGATCGAGTTATGTATATACAAGCTAAGTTTTTGTTTATTGTCTGGTCAATGTACACTTCCGTTTGTCAATTGTTCACGATAGGAGGCGTCCTTTTCGTGTAAGATCCAAGTCGGATGTATGTGAGTTAATAAATGTTCTTGTTGCCTTTGCCTCGCCCTGTTTTTGATTCGTTCGCGGTTATAAGAAATCACCACATTTTTCTTTACCGACAATACATACATAATTTGTCTTTAAACTATATATCCTTTCTCACGCAGATGTGGGATAAGACAATTCCATGGTGGAGTCAACCTTTTATTTGAGGTTTCTCATCCACCTACAAATGTAAAACAGTCCAAAACTTCCCTTAGCGGTGACAGCATAATTAAAAAATAATTTACAATTTTAAACATTTTTAAAATTGTAAATTATTTTTGTAGGTGGACTGTTTCACATTTGTAGGTGGACAATAAGCCACAAATAAAAGGTCGACTCCGCCGTGGAATTGTCTTATTCCTCATCTGCGTGAGAAAGGACGTATAGTTTAAAAACACATTATGTATTTATTGGCTGCAAAGAGAAATATATGTTTTCTTTATTGTATTATATTGTCCTGGCCCATTTTTAAAAGCTGAAGATGATTAACGCTTCTTAACAATGTATATTGTATAATTTTCTTTGAATAAATGTTATACATAAAATATTTGATTATTTTTTCGGCGTGGAATTTTACCTTAATTTCTATAAGAAAAATTGTTTCACTTAACGTGTGTTTTGCATTACGAGTACAATTCTTGAACGAATTATGCTCGTTAAGCAAGGTTCCACTGTATTATCAATGTAATTCAAAATATTTATAGTTTTATTTATAAAGAAAAAGTTACAATGCAGTTAAACATTAAAGTTGTCATTGATAATTATACAACAGTAATTATAACCTTTACTATAGGCCCTATAGTATTTAATTTGTCGTAATTACAAATACATGAAATTTATTTTATTTGATTTTTAATACTTCTCTTTTGGTTTTCTTATAACTGTATGTTCCTGATATCCAATTCTAACAAAATGTAAATAAATGTAATTTGAAAGAATATTTTAATTTTATTTTCAAAATTTAATCCCCTGTTTTTAATCTTTTTACTTATCTAAAAATATTAAAGTACAAGCAAAATTAATGAATAATTTTAATATTATTTTTATTTCATTTAATTATTTGATCAAAATAATAAAAATTTGAAACTTTTTCAAGTTAAGATAGATTTGTTCTATACTATATTATTTTATATCACTAAATATGGTTATTTAAATATTAATTTTCAAAAATTTATATTAGTGTTTTTAAGAGTATTATTATATATTGCAGATTTAACAAGATTTCGGCCAGTATATTCTCCTAAAGACTTTTTGGAAGTTTTGGTAAATATTCGGAGCAGCAATACATTACAAGCAAATATAAATCAAAGGTTAGCATTTTAAAATTTAATTTCTTTACTTATTGTTTTATCTTTTATTAAACATATATTATATATTTTATAAAAATGAAACAATTGATGAGTTTTAACATTATATTTATCAAAAAATTAAAAATTAATAAAAGTACAACTTAATAAGTTCAGTATTATTAGGTAAAACCATATTAAAAATTTAAAAAACAGAATATTTAAAGTAGAACTTTTACAGTTTATAAAATTTATATAGACTAAAATCTATAAATTTTTGCATAGATTATAATTAGTTTTTCTCAGACTTTAAATCTTTTAAATTTATTAATTACACGAATTTGATGACACGATATAATCTATTGTAAAATCAAGGTAAATCTTACTATGCTTAAAACTAAAATATAATAATAGACATTCAACAATTTGTTTAATAACTAATGTTTTTGATTGCTTTTAGCAGTCATCTATAGAAACATCAGTTCCAATCAAAGATTTGTTTGATTTCTTTAAATTTAGAAAAATGTGTAACCTGATGACGATTGAAAATGTTAGTTATTAAATGAGTTGCTGGAAGATAGCTGATTATTGTAGTTAATAGTTGAATTTATGCATAAAACATAAAAATAGTATTATGTAATTTATGAATATTATGGTTTTTTTACATGATTCTTTATTGAATGAATTATTTTTAAGATTGAAAACATTGATAAATATTGAGTACGGTGACAAAACTGACACATCATCCATAAATTATGTAATGCTATTTTTATACTTTTAAACTATCCTACCCAACCTGTAATGCTTAATGATGCTGCCCCAAAATTAGGTAATGCATATCCTTGATTGACCCCCTCAACTGAACTAAGGAATAATACAGTTAGGTTTCTAAAGAAGTTTTAATTTTTAATACTAATAAAAGTAAGCTAATTATCATTTATCTGATGAAAATGAAATGGTTTCATTAAAATTTATATTTTGATGAAGTTATATACTAGAAATAACTTGTTATTGATTTATATACTAAACATGCTGTGAAGTTTGTGCTTGGATTTTGCATCATAACTTAATAAGAAGTTTTATTTTATAATTAGTTGGTATTTCTAAGAATATGATATTTCTGATTATAGTTATTACATGATGATATGTTTCCTTAGCAATGTTTAATAATTGTATGTAATATTGTGGAGCAAAAATGCTAAATATGTGTAATGACAATATGATACATCTAAAAGCAGAATGTGTTTCAGAAATTCTAGATAATTGACAACTTACAAATCAATTAAATCTATTAAGAAGAAATATAACCTAATAAGATTGTTAAATAAAATACTTGCCTGTAAGTTTAAATGCCAGATTTTTCTTAGATAATACAGAATTCCAGAATTAAAATAAACTATTTAATGATATTTATTATTTACATGAAGAAATATAATAATAAAATTACACTAATTTAAATTAGTTCAAAAATTATATTAAATAAAATGGCAATTATATTTTTAGGAAAATAGTTATTCTCTTGTTAATTTATAAATTTGTCATGAAATACACATGTTACTGATTTCTCTTACTGCTATTCTGCTATTATATATATATATAGCATCAATTATACAAATAACGATCAACCAAAATATCGGTTTACCAAAAGCATTCCAGTCGGCAAATTTAAAATTTCTGCTAATGCAGCACTCTCCCCCTCCCTGCCAACCTAAACTGTAGGCCTACTTTAATGTACTATTTTATGTAAGATACGTATTTGTAAGACATGTGATACAAAATATCTACAGTACAGTTTTGTGTTTAATATATTTTTTCGTAAATGATCAGTTATCCAAACAACCCTAGTTCCGAATTGTTTTGGATAATTGATGCTTTCCATATATATACTGTATGTATATATATGTATGTATATATACATACATATATATACTATATACTGTATATATATATATCCAAAAGAATATAGTATGTATATCTTAGATCATTTATCTGTCTAGTATGTATATTGTTTTATTATATTTATATATTTATTAATTTATTTATTATATATTAGTTTAGACAGATAAATGATCTAAGATATACATACTATATTCTGTTTTAAACTGAATTTCTTTTATATTTTTTAACATCACATTTTATAGTAATAAAAGTACAAGTATCCTTTGCTTAACACAGGATTTGATTAATGTGCAAAATTAATTGCAGCAATCCCTTTATATACATGGCAGAAGTTTTAATTAAGGCGGCTTTACCAGTTGTCTTTACTTATAATAGATACCGTATTTGATCATTTTGATTTTGATATATGCAGTAGCATTCAGGAATTAATTAACCATGTTAATCAAGGGACACCTGTATAGTATATTTTGAAGAAACAATCTTTTGATAGTAACAAATATCAAGATAGTTCCTATATCTAATGAATGCTACAATAATACAAAAATGTTTCATAATGGTACAATAATATTTGTGAGAAATGAATGAACTGAGGATGAAAAAGCAGAGTATATATAAGTTAGATTTATTCAAAATTTTTTCTGGAATTTTATTAAGTTTTACAACAATTTTTGTCTTAAAAGGATGGTTTTTGAACACTTTTTCTTATCCAGTATATTTATGAACTGTGAAAAAGTAAAATTTAGAACAAACTCTATTTTTAAAAAAAATATGAAGTATGAATATGAGATATTTTGAAATGATTCTTACAATATGATTAAAAGAATTGAAAATAGAGTAATTTAATTTTGAATTATTTTTATTTATGCATTACAGTAGAGAGTCGTAAATCCGAATCAATTGGGGACTGGGGTTGTTTGGATTAGTGATTTGTTCGAATAACCGATTATGTACGAAAAAATATATTAACCTGTCTGATGTTCAAATTTTTCTCTGTTGCGTGTCGCTTCGTGTTGAATTTTTCTACGTTGCGTGTCGCTTTGTGTTGAATTTTCGTCGATTTTAAGCCTAACGAAAATTTTTATAATAATAATCGAGGCTATCGTATCGTTAAAAATTATTTCTTTATTTTGTACAAACAAAATAAATATATTGAAGAATATAAAAACATGAAAATTATACTTTAGAAGTAAATCTTGTATCCAAAACATTCGATTCGGCACGACACAGTCCGACTGAAAATCATTCAGATAACCGGCGATTCAGATAACCGGGGTTCGGATTAATGACTCTCTACTGTATAGTATGATAAGAAAATTATACAGAGTTTTATATAAAATGTGAATATATAGCTTTTAAAATATTGCATGATTTTTTTATCTATATACTTAAATTCTTATGTAATATTTTGTTGCTCAAAATTTAAGTTTTTATCTGTTTTTATAGTGTAGCATTATGGGGCCAAATAAAAGTATCATTGAAAGTTAAAGATTACAAGAATTGGTAAGTTTAAAAATAAAAAATGAAGATTAAACTTGAGTATTTAACAAATATATTGATCAATTAAATTTGAAATTTATATGTCAAACATTAAACTAAAACACTACTGGATTTAATTAAATTTCATAAATAACTCAACTAAAATTACAACATTATATTATTTTGAGAAAATCTGAAAGTATTTAGCTGATCTATTTGAATGTTTTAATTTATAATTTATTTTCATTTTAGAGAAATGAATATGAAGAACTGTCAACTAATGTAAGTCACTTAGGTGTCGATGACTGCCCGGTTTTGAATACGGATACATCAAATAGTTTTCTCCATGAAAGAGTTACATTAGGAAAGAAAGGTATAACATTATTTTTCAAATTTATATTAGATTATATTCTAGAATTTATTTCAGAGTATACTCTTATAATTTAAAATTTATATATTTTTTTCTAACATATACTTCAGATTCATTTGTTGTTAGTTTTTTTTGTCATAAAATTATTTATTTATTTTTGTGATCAAAATTTTTATTATCACAGTTCTGCAAGCTGGAGATGCATTATTAGCTCGAGAATTTTCAAAAAGAGGTTGTCCGTCTTCACTTAGAGGTGAATTGTGGCGGTTAATTTTGTGTGTAGAAACAACAGATGCAGTATGTAAAGTTTTATTAATTTATTGCAAAACTAATCAGTGAATTCTAATTAATGAAAATTTTAAATTGTAGTGTTTTTTTTTGTATTTCAGGAATGCTTGAAGTTTCAACATTTAAAATCCTGTGTATTTCAGCATGATCTTATGATTGATAAATTAATTTTTAAAGTAACATTTTAAATGATGTATAGTATTTAAAGTAATTTAATCAGTTATATTCTGTTTTATTTATGTGTATTTTTTTCTGATAGGATGTCCATTTAACTGCTTCCAATGATGACCAGTATTTTGTTTTTGAAGATTTACTTTATCAGGTATTGTGAATATTTTATAGTATACATATGAATATATATATTTGTCGAACATGTAGTATTATTCAGTTATAACTTTATTCAAAAAATATTTATTTATTTATTTTAAACAGGCAATGTCACTAAAATGATAAGACACATTATTGTCTTAGTCCCTGATACCCCTGATGCAATGAACAATAAATGAATCCCATTAAAATATATACCATACTAAAATACAAAATATTAAAAGATCTAGATTTGAATTTTATCCAGACCATTATGATTTTTTACATGTTGTACAAATTAATATCATTTCGTATTCTTTATCTATGCTGGTATACGTCATTCAAGATCAGGTCCAATTGCCAGAATTAGCATAAGTGAGGTCAACTGAATAATTTATAGCAGGGATGGCCAACACGTAGACTGCAGTCGACCGGTCGATCGCAAAGGTTTTGAAAGTAGCCCACAAAGCTAAAGTTGAACAATTTGCTTTCACTTAAATTAATGTTTAAAAATCTTAATTCGATAATTTATTCTTACAATAATAGACTGTCTGTGCAACGTACCCATACTGTTTGTATTTATCTCAATGAACAATGCAAATAAATGTTAACTTTTAAATTAATTGTAGTCACAATGCATGCACATAAAAATGGCAATCGCATAAAATGGTGCAAAATCATGTGTCAGACAGTAATGTGACAGCTCCTGGCTTCAATCCACTTGTTACTCCTTGTTTGTGCACTTGTATTTACTTTCAATTTTAGTTTTTTTTATTTATTCATACAGCGAACAGAAGCAGGTACATTAGTTTATTAATTATTATTTTAAATGTCATTAATATTTAACCCTATTATTTCAGAATGAATAAACCAAGTACAGGCCAGAAAAAAATAAAAACTTATGATTATTAATTATTTATTAAAATATCTATGAAAAATGTAAAAAATCCTAAAAGTGTTTGCCCATATTCATAGTTGCCCGCAGATTATATTTTACTGAAAAAGTAGCCCCTAAGGGATAAAAGTTTGGCCACACCTGACCTATAGTGTTTGGGTATCTCCCAATAATAAAGTAATTAATGAATTTAACAAATTTTAAATGTTGAAATTTAGATTTTATAGTTAAAATATTGGGTAACTAATTATATTGAAGGTTATCATCAAATAAAATAATATACATAAAAATTTGTCTTAATAATTTATGTATGTATAGTTTATACTTTAATTATGTTATACAACATTATAAATTATCATTAGAATGAAACTTTCTTTAAAAATAAAAGAAAGGTTTTTGTTAGGATTATTTAAAAATATTTAAATATGTTAAAATTTTGCTATATTATTCTAATAATTATATAAATTTCAGATTATTTAAAGTATTGTTTGATTATTTCTAGATATTATTGGTTTTCTCTCGTGACACATACGTATTAGATCATTTTGAATATAGCAGTGCGTCTCCTCCAAAAGCTCCACTTCGAGGAAAAACAGGGCAAGAAGAAGATATGGTTGTTTATCCACCAAATGGAGTAATTCCTTTTCATGGCTTTTCAATGTATGGTAAGTGTAAAATTATGTTAATTATCAAAACAACAATGTTAATTCAATATTGACAGTTCAGTAATATATTACAATAATATTGCAATTCTTTTTGTTGTGTCATGTCCTTACAGAACATTGGCCATCAATGAGATTTGTATTCAATCTGTAAGTTTCTTGAATAAAGATCTTCAGCAGGTTTGCTCATCAAACTTACCATTCTATAATCATTACATCTTTTAGCATTAGATTTCATAGGGATTGTAACAAATTCTGATTCCAGTCAGTCTACAGAGATATTAACAGTATATTATATTAAAAAAACTGTTAATTTTCTTAATGTTTCTTCTTCCGTCATTATAAATTTGTAGATTTCAGAAGGTATTTCATCTAGTCCAGTTGCCTTCCCACTTTTTGCTAGTTTAGTGGCATACTATACTTCTTCACACATAATTATGATGGACCTTGGAAGTCTCCCTCTCTGTGGGTACACTACTCTAAAGTCATAAAAACAACTTGTAATATAATGTTGTCATTCTTTCAATTTTTCTTTTTTATCTATTATGATCTCTCCTTGTATATTATGTAAATTTCCTGTCTTAGGTTTATCATATATACCTGTTGCTTCTTTAATGTTTTATGCATATTAAACAAATCATGTTTCTTTTCAAGTCTTTTATTTCTAGACATTTTTCTGTTAAATACAGTGTTTTTGATTCTGTAATTTTTCTACAAATTATCCTTCATAGATTTTTATATAGTTTTTAATTTCTATTTTTTTGCTGTCAATGTGGTTCGTTAAATTTAAAATCATTTATCATCCAGGAGTTCTTTTTATAATGGGATATTACCTTGAAATACTCATCACATATCTTCAATAGGAGTTCCTTAATCTCTCTCCAGATGTCTTCAAATGTTTTGTTAGTCAGAGTTATATTCGGTATACAGGTATACCTCGTCTTATGTCGGTAATTGGTTCCAGGAGAGGCAACGTAAGTCGAAAAATGACGTAAGTCGAATTTACTTGTGTAGTTACGACATAAGTCGTAGTTTCAACTTACGTCATAACTAAACGCCAATAATGAGCACTTAAAGACCGCTAAATAAGACGACAACACAGGAACACAGATGTTTTCATGTTTCGTTCTCTAGGATTTATGATGATTATATTAACATTTACTGTAAATATACATGTTTTAATATGATTTTATGTGCTTTTAACGCTTTTCTAGTGATATTACGACTTCAATGTTTGTGGCGGACGGATTTAAAGTTGAATAAACTGACTTAAACTTGATTTTTATTTTTCCATATACTTTTTTGACAAACAATGTATAATCGGGAACGACGTAACTCTAGAGCGACGTAACTCGAGGTATACCTGTATTTTTATTTACTTCTTCACTAATCTTTCATTTAATAGTGTTATATCTTAATAATGTTTGATCCAACTTTTTAAGTTTTTGTTCTTTGCTAATTTTTTCTTAGCTTTTCATATACCATTGCCACTACTGGATTATGATCTTATGTAATATTTACACAGGGTATGTTTAATATGTTTTGACAGATTTCACTTAATTCTTAAAATTTGTTCTGATAAGTATGAAGTCAGTCTGATTTTTAATGGTACTCTTGTCTGAATCTGCATTTGATTTCCGTGTATACAATCCCCTTAGAGGCATAAAATAAGACTCACTTCAACCAATAACCATTATGAATTATGATTAACTCTTGAATAACAAACATTTTCGTAATCCCTTTTGGGTTCTTCTTCAGGCTTTCTTTAATTCTGATTAAGTTGGACCTTCCAAAATTAATCATGAATATAAAATTCAAACATAAAATTGAATGTTAAGACAAAGATTTTGAATAACGAGACCTTATGCGCAAGCATTCCCATTAAATAAGATTGAACGTTAAATATTGTTGTCAAGTAAAGCCTACCATGTCATTGAAAGACACATCTCCCTAAAATTAATGCACAAGGATCTGCAGCAAGCCTTAAAAATCTCGAGTTAATCATAATTCACACTGGTTATTGGTTGAAGTGAATCTTATTTTATATTCATCCTGGTGTTATGTGCAGATATGTTTTCTTGGAGGCAGTTTATGAAATGTATTTGTACAATAAAATCTTCTTCCTAACAAAACTATATGAATCTATCTTCCTTTCATTTCTTCTGCCTAAATCATAATCTCCTACAATTCTATTGTATCGGTCTTTCCCAATTTTTAACATTGAATTCTCCCATAACTATGGTGTTATTGGATAACCTAGTGATATTCAATGCCTGTTTCTAGGTCTTGTAGAATTCTTCCACCTTTCTTCACTGCAATTAGAAGTAAGAGTATAAACTTGTATATTTGTGTTAGATGGTCTGAAGTTGAACTGCATCAGAAGTTTGACAAGTTTGTGAAACTTCTAATCAAACTTTTAATATATTCTCTATTATTATAGCTATACCATTATAGTGTGTTAATTTGTCACCAGCATAAAATATTGCTTGTTTTCCAACAGTACATTGTCCTGGGCCAAACAGATTTCACTAATATGAAGCATGTCTGCTTCCATTTTCTTTATCTCTTTGGAGGCATTATGGATCTTACTTGCATCATACATACTTTTAGCATTCCAGATTACTCAATATATTTTCTTTCAACTGTATAAAAATAGTCAATAAGAAAAACACACCTTTAAAAATCCAGCAAAAAAATTTTTACTAATAAAAACGTTTTTGAACGGGTTTTACCGATCTTCATCAGTTAAGATGGCGCAGATTTTGAAAATATAACGCAAATTTAAAAATAAACATTAAGCAGAATTCTAAAATAAATATATAGGTACATAACTGAAATTACAGACAATCGTATGTGATAAATAGATATTGGAAATGCTCCATTGAGGCGGCATTGAGTTAGAAAATCTAATTTAGCTCTTGCTTTATGTATTTTAAGGACCAGTTTCCTATATTATTTGGCCAGTGTAGCCAATAGTGATTGCCTGTAGGATGTAATTTCAGTTATGTATCTATATATTTATTTTAGAATTCTGCTTAACGTTTATTTTTAAATTTGCATTCTATTTTCACAATCTGCGTCATCTTAACTGATGAAGTTCGGTAAAACTGTTTGAAAACGTTTTTATTAGTAAAAATTTTTTTACTGGATTTTTAAAGGTGTTTTTCTTATTCCAGATTGCTACTTTCATTTTCATAGACTCAGAGATTCTCAAAGAGTACTAACTCTTTGGCCATTTAAGGCATGATGGTGACTAGAAGCCATTATATTAGTTGTCTCAGTCTTTACGGTGGTTTTTCTTGGGAATATATAATTGGGGTGGTTTTGTGTTGTCTTTCCCAATGTTCTATTTATGGTCTATGAGCAAATAGAAACTTTAATTTGTATTGTTGTTGAATTTGAAAGTACTACAGTATATACTGCAATAATACATTCTCTGATTCTTGCAGAAGTAAATGAAATATAAAAAGTAATGTTGAACAAATATATTGTTTAATCAAACTAAAAGCTTAAAAGTACTTTTGCTTATTTATTTAGACTTTGTCAGTTAATTATGTGACCAAAGAGTTGGAGTCAGGACTGACACCACTGTGTCTTATGGACAGACACAGAAACCTTGATTACCACTAAGTTCGTTTTTATGCACGAGAGGTTGTGTGTGTAGATCTCAGATTCGGGTTGGAGGAGACTGTGAGACTGCACATCCAGAAGTGCACGTTACAGCTCTAATGCCAAAAATAATACCTGTTTATTTACATATTAAATCATACATAGGGTTGAATATATAGTAATCAAATAGCATCTCAATTAAACCATATTGGATTCTAACCGAGAAAGAGTTTAAACTTATGTGTCCGATGATAAATACCTGTAGTCAGTTATATGCTTGATAAGCTGGTAGCACTTGATAGACTGGTTCCTTGATTATGTATATGGCCTGTAGATTTCTCTGGATGTTAGATAGTTCAATAGTTTGATGTAAGATGCTCTGAGAGCATGTAGGTAGATGGCAGGTTGGCATAGACAGTAACCGGTGGCACATTTTCCTTGGATGCATATCCAAGGAAAATATGCACTCATAATCAACGCTTGATGATGGACGAACCCTGTCATCATTGATTCTTCTTCTTATTTGGAGGTCTTTCCTTTTTCTCTCAATGCTCTTTTTAGGCAATGTTGACTAGTTAGACCAATAACGATTTTTTGTGTTATGTTCCTGATATAGTCAGTCAGGAGATGTGTCATCTCTGGACAAGAAAGCAATTCAGTGGGAAAATAGGATCATTTCCCGCTCTCATGAGAGAGAAAATTGTAGCAGAGATTTCTTTTGTAAATTAAGCAGTTTTCTTTTCATCTAGCCCGAGTTCTCACAATTATAATATTATTGAATATTATAAAATAATATTTTAATTCAATTAAACTTTATATTTGTTTGATATTGCTTTTTGTATTGTGTAAGCTATACTTCTGAACAGAAAGCAGAATATTTTTACATTAATTCTTGCTGTTCTAAGATTATAACATAAATAATATAGATATCTGTGTTTTAAATTTTAAATCAAAAAAGTATTCAGAAAGTGTTATTAAAATACCGAATAATAATAATACAATTTTGATAAATGTAATAATTAATTAATAAAACTGAATAATACATAATTATCATCATCTTCTAACTAAATTATTTTGTCAGATTTATCTGTTATTTAAATTTCATTTAAAATTTTTATATTTTAGATTATTTTAATTCATAAAAAAACTTTCTTAAAAATATCTTGCAAATGTTTAAATTTATAGATCTGTGAATAAAAGAATTATTATTCATTGTAATACGAAAATTTATGTTTGAAAAAATTAATTGAGATATTTAAGAAAATTATATTTTATTACAAAATCATATTTATAAGTCATATAACTTCTTGTTCTATAATCTGAATAATAAATTTATTAATTAACAGTTGCACCATTGTGTTATCTGTACGAAGATCCTGTAACTTTGTATTTGGTATATCGAGAACTTTACTGTCGATTTTTTTTCCGTCTCCACACAGTTTCTTCTCATACTCAGGTATTTTTATAATTTCATTAGTTCATACTTAAATAATTTATGAAATAAATTAATAGAATTTATAATTATTTAGGGTGCATTGGCTTTGTGTCTTTTGTTTGAACTACTACTGCAAGAAACCGAACCCGAACTTTGTCATCATTTAGCTTCTCACGATATTCAGCCGTGAGTAAAAATTACTTGAATTAATCAGAAAAATTCAATAGATAACAGCTTTTAATATTCAAGATTTAATGTAATTTATCAGGTTAAAAGTTGTGATAAAGTGGATAATGAGAGCATATTCAGGTTATTTAGCTGCTGATCAAATTCTTCTACTGTGGGATCAGGTTCTAGCATATAATTCATTAGAAATTTTGGGAGGTTTGTTTTATTTGAATCACATAGCTTTTATATATTTAAATTTTATTTCAACTAAATATATAATATTTTCTAGTCTTGGCAGCTGCTATTTTTTCATTCAGAAAACCAATTCTACTGCAAGCAGAAAATCAAGCAACATTTGGAGTAAGTCTAGTAATGAAAATTTAGAATTTAAAAATAAAAATAAATAAATAAAATAATTTTGTATTATTTTAAATATTCTATTGTAGGGTATGTTAGTCGACGTATCTTCCCTTAGAATTATTCCACTTCTTCAAGGATTCCTTGGGACTTCTTCATTAATATAAATTTATTTCATATATTTTATGTAGTATTAGTTAATATATTTTTATATATTATACAATATATTAGAAGAGTAGCACAAGTTTTTATCTGTGATATTTTAATTAATTACTTTTTTTACTGTGATATTTTAATTTTTAGTTTTAAAACTAGTCTCTATTTATATTAGCACCGTAAAATAATATATTGTATGAAAAGAAATATTAGATAATTATTTAAAAATAACAAATTAAAATTGCAACAGAAAATTTATTGTAAGGCTTTAAATATAACATACATTAATTTTAGAACAGTTTCCAGCTTCAAGGACATCATCCACTTGAAAAATAATTATCACTTTGTAAAACCACCACATACTTATAAGAAAAATTTATATTATTTATTTTTTATTAGAATAGTTGTAATATAAATATAAATCAATAAATTAAAATACTTAAAAAAAACTGTAGTGATAAATCTTATTATGTTATTTATTAATTTAATTTTACTTGCAACTTCAATTACTCAGCTGAATGTAGCATAATAAACACTGCACAATCTTTCCTGTCAGATGCAGTAAACTAACATTGATTTTGATACTGTTTGAATTTGTAAAGTATAAAAGTTCCTGTCTATTTCCTTGTATTGCTCTAATAGTCTAATTAGAGAGGAGAGTTCTTGTTCTATGTAAGTAGGGCATTTAAGCTTTTTAATTCATTTAAAACGTTACAATTAATTTATTCTATTAATGATAAATTAAAATTTTATTAACTACTTATACCAATATGTGTCCAAAATAAAATATTTATTTTTTTTTTTTAAGTTACAGTGTCTAAATTATTGAGAAATTATACTTGTACATGTAAAAACTTTAATTATTTTAAATTAATAATGATTTTTAAACACTATTCAAGTGTATTTATTAAAAAGTTTAATGTTATTTTTGAATATACTTTATTATAACTGTATTATGAACATTAATTTTGTAGCTATAGAAAGAGAACGTATTACATTAAGTACATAGAAATTTTTTTGTAAAATTGTTTAATTGAGAATATATAATTTTTAAAAATTGCTAATAGTTTAATATTTTCTTAAACACGTAATTGTTTGTTCTGAATCTTGGTATAAAATTTACGCAATGAGATAAACACAATTATTTATTTAATTTATTAATAAAATAATATCGTTTGAAATATAATTAAAACCAGATTTAAATTTTTATTTCCTATTTATTTTTGTAGAATTGGATTCAAATAAAATTCCAGAGATTGGAGATCCTAATTACTATAATAGCATTGCAAGCCTTGATTTTATATTCATTTTAATATTTTACTAAAATAAAATATTAAATTTAAATAACACTGTTAAATTAACTTTTATAATTTGAGAGTTTTACAAAATTTTCTTCTTTTTGGCAGAATTCAAAGATATAATTTAATATCTTAACGGAATCTGGATCTACTGATTGGAAGTTTTGCTATTATTAATCAGTTTTATGTAGTTTATTGGAAGCTTTAGGTGAAAGAAACTAGACAAGCATGACCTGCAAGATTCCTTTAGTAAAATTCATATAATATAAAACCCTTATCACATGCTTTCTGATATTTAACCAATCGATTTTAACATTGTTTACATGCCACAGACATAATTAATTATACGAAAAACACGAATATCTAATTTATATTCTATAATTTTTTATAAATTTCTGTTTTAAGAATCTTAATATTCCATTAAATAAAATGTTTTTTCAATTTATTTATACCAAAATATTTTATTGCACATTAAAAAATACTTTATTTATTATTAAATGCGAAAGATATTTTGAAAATAATTACTGCTTATAATATGTATATAAAGTAGTATTATTGCAAATTTTTATAACTTAATACATTAAAATATTTTTATTACTTTCCCAGATTTTAATTATTATTTTGCCATTTGATTATAATAAAAGATGATTGTAATGATTGTGATTAATATTATTTTTAGTTTCTTTAACGCTCCATGAATTATTTGATTTTCTTAATAGTCATAAGGGTTATTGTATGTCAGACCTTGATTTATATATATATACAATTTAACTAATTTGGAAGTACGTGTGTGTGTTTAAGTCTAGTTATTACTGTTTTTGCCACGATTAAACAACGATTAAACGGAAATAGTCTTGGTATGTAATGTTTTTATATCTATTTAATTAAACAACTTTTTTCTGAATCATCTAATAATAAAAATAGAATTTATCAGTTTTTTTCCCCTTTTATCCAAGATGCATTTAATTTAGCATATAGCCAGTGTTGAACTAAGAATATTTTTGGCCTTAGGCAAAGCTTGTGATCAAGGTCCCAAGAAAAAAAAAAAAAACGTTTTGTTTTTATTTATCTCCAGCCTTTTAGAGTAGGTGTGAATGTTACTACATTCACATTATTTACTATACATTTAAAATTTTATTCATTTAAGAATTTATTCTAAAATCAGAATCTAAATTATTTAATGCTTGCTATTAGTTATATTGTGAATATCTTAGCATTTATAAATTACATCATGTTCTATTCAAATTTTTTAGGGGCAAAGTTGCTCTGACCACTTCATTGTTTACTTAAGTTACAAAATAATAATTTTACACATCACAGATTGAATATTATCATAAATACACTAATATTGTAATCTTACCTATTGAATAAAATCAATTTACCTCATATTTGATTCTATTTAATATAAATAGAATCAAATATTCTGTATAAATTCTATTTAAAATAAAACTGATTTTTTAATTTTAAGTGCTATGCAAACCAATCAGCATAAACATAGCATTTACACATCTTCCTGCCAACACCCATACTATTCCATTGAACTATTAGCAATACCTAGATTGGAACATCGTAGTCCTTTCACTGTTTGATTAATTACATAACCCTTACTGTACTTTGATATTAAACATTCTGAAAATAACTAATTTATTTTAGCATATTTTTTTATATTAAGATAAAACTGATTCTTAAAAATAGGAAAGGAAAAGAATGAGTAAGTAAAATTCGAATTGAAATATTAATATTGAGAAATAACATAAATATAAACGTATATAATTGTTTTTTTAAGAATTTTTAAATAAAAATTTACAGTTTTGACGAATTAGTTTATTTTAATATCAAAAATAATAAATCGCAACAGAGCATTTAGTTTGTAGGCTACTGTATGCTATTATAGGCTATAGCAGGAGCGGGGATTTTTATCTTCCCTGTAATTAGACTTCCGCATGTTATTTGATTAGTAGTTGCTGTTTTTTCGTTATTTATTTCGTTAAAAACCTGCACAAATGTATTTATAAAATCGTTAGAATTTTGTAATTTGACAAAATGTTAGTAAAAAATTGCCTTGATTGTATAGTTTACTAGAGATATTCAATCTTCGTGTTTTGTAGTGTGTATTCATGACAATTAATTAAGCCTACAATACTACATTACTTTATTATGCTCGATTATTAACGTTGTTTAGGCTCATCAGTGACCATTTTCTGCATGCAAATATCTAAAATTTAATTTGAACTGTTGAAACTTAAATTTTATATTGTTACAAAGGGGTGTTCAAATAAATAGTCAAATGAATATTTTAAATAAATTATTTTATTTCTTTATATTAATATTCGCATTAACGTACTTGTATTTAAATATTTTCTAATTTTTTTGCATTAATTTAGTTATTTATAATTAAATGTATTAATATGGAGTTGCTGGAGTAGCGTGGTGGTCAGACTCTTTCCCACCATCACAGGCTTCCAAATTTTGCATTTCTATCAATATGCAAACAATTTTTATTATTATTTGCATAAATATTTATTGAAATAAAAAGTATTTTTATTTCAATAGATATTTGCCCATTGTCCATTACAGGAAAACGTCGTGGACGTTGCACTTGTGACAATCGCTTACTGTGGAAAGCGTGGCTTCACTTGCAGCTGTGAATCTTATTTTATGTTTGTGTCAATATGTTTTTAGTAGTTTCATATATAAATTCAATTAATTTTTCGATTTTCGATCGAAATGTGAAGTTATTTGAAACATTGTGAAATCACACGAGTGCAGCGCGACACAATAGTAATTTACAACACCATTCCTTATATTTTGCATCTGTTTCTCTGTTACTTCTTCATCGCTACACAATAAAAACGCAAAGCGACAATGCGTGCCGAGTTTTAAGTAATTTTTTAAATGGGAGCAGCCGTGTTGCGTGCGACAACGCGACGTGACAAAAATTAAAAAAGAAAAAAAAATTAATTTTGATAATGCAAACAGTTAAAATCGTAAAATTTTTGTTATTTTGCAACACTGTTAGTTACACATCGCGTCAGATGCATTTGTTTGATACAGTTTTAATCCTTTCTGTAATGTTTCAAGCGATATTGATTTTTCAATTAAGATAATTAATCGACGTTTTATAATGGCGTGACCATATCGCATAAAATATTTAAATATAACAGTCATTTTTGCCAGAAATGATTATTTTTATGTTAAAGACGAGCAGTTATTTATTGTGGCATTGTCACAGTGCCGGGTTTAAATACAAAATGCTCTCAATTTTAGTAGTGTTTTGCCTCCGTACATCATACTTTTGCTGTTAGCAATGGAGTCGTGCCGATCATCTCCGTTCAGGAGAAAATTTTTGAATTGAAATAATGTGACTTCCGATTCAAACTAGAAGTTCGTATATAGTTAATCGGGGCCTCCTGCCCCTAGTCTTTTTATATTTGGTCTCTATTTTCATCTATCTATCTTCATTTACGAGTTTAAGGCAGGACAGACAGACAGTGGGAATTTAGATTCACAATTTTTTCAAATTGCAGCCCTAAAAAAAGATGATTGTGGATAAAAGAAAAGAAAGTTGTTGTCATTTGAAGCATTTAATCTTCCTTTAAAGAAATGGAGGGTTTTTTCCTTAATCATAAAGACAACATATCTAGTTCCAATTACAAATTTGATCTCTGTCCACGAAACCTGAGGCATTTACAGCTAAATGAAATTTGAAACGTTTATATTTTTACTTTTTCGGATCAAATTACAGAAAACAAGTATTTTACAACATTAGAAACAAGACAAACTGTGGAAATAAAAGATACGATCGTAGTTTCTGACGTCCATAATTGTACAATTTCAGAATAAATAATGGGGTTTGAGAGATCCGCGCGAGTTAACGCGGTGGACAACTCAAGAAATTTAATTGCTACAGTCACCAGGAATACATCGAGGAATAGAGGAGAAAACAAAATTTTGACTTGTATTTTTCCGTTTTCCATTCAGCACTAGGCCCATTAGCTACAGTCCTACTGTAAAAACAGGAACTGTCGCCTAAGTTTATGCGAGAAAAATGAAATTATATACTGCATAGGACTGTTGACTAAGCTGAGGGGACTTAGTAGCTACGACTCTAGGTTACAAGCAATTGCAACAGGCTACTCTATGCATCTGTCAACTAACATGATGATACAATGTTCGTTGATGTAATTATAATGTAATGGAACACTTACGCGATTCAACAAGACGATGTAGACCGGGCCTAATAAGGCCCGTCGCAATTATGTGTATAAGGTCGGGTTTATCTACAATAGGATCAACTAGAATGGGAGAACATCGGAAACGTCTATATTTTACTATACGAAGTAATTATTTGCTTTATCGAATTCTATTGTTTTAATATTTGTATATTCTATTTCGGTTTCGTGTATTGAAAACAAGATAAACTTCTTCTTCAGAAACATTTTGAATATCTAAAAAATCTGGAAACAATAGTGTATAGAACACTTTTATGATGATATAGGAATGTTTAAAATAGTGAAAAATAACAGGGATATTGAAGAACTTTTAAAAAAAATCAAATAATAATAATATGATTTTAAGAGTTTCTAGTGTTTACGTAATCCAAAACTATACAAAGCAGGTATAAATGATAAGACATTCCGCGTCGTCTAAGAAGGAAGTGAACATTATACATTAATTACTACGTAAGTGGCGATTAATAATTACAGACCGTACGCATTATCTGCTTATCAACAAATAATCGCTGGTGATGGAAACTTTTTCTTTTTTCTTCATTCATTTATAAAATATAAATCTAAAATAAACAGGACGTTAACTATTATAACGTTAAGAATTTATAGAAAACTTGGGATATATTGATAAATGTGTATCTACACTTTAGAAAGTATAATTTTATGTATGATTTGTATACATTATTCCAATAAATGGTTCGTATCTTTTATGCTGAAAAACAAGTTTAATATTCTATAGGAAAAAAACGTGTTTTTTTAAAATTGACTTTATAGACTAATTGTTTTTATATGTTTAAATAATTTGAAGTTGTTATTTTCGTTAGATCAATTATTACATTTATCAATGACGGTTATAATTTTCGTTACGCATTAATATTTAAAGACATGCTAAAACTATAGAGTAGTCAATAAATAGATCATTCCTTTTAGGGATAATATATACTGTATATATATATGCTCACTATTTATATACGTATTGATTATATTATTATGTTTCCGAGAGCAATATCCGCACGCTATAAAATGACCTATTATTAATAAATCGATATACGGTATATAAATTAATATGTAATATGAAATATAGATGTCTGTTTCACAAAAGAATTTAGTAAGAATTTAATAAAGAGTAATGAAGTTTACACCCAAGTTTCAAAGTCTGAAAGCCATGTAGATCAGTGGTGCCCGAACTTTTTAATTGGTGGATCCCACAAATATTATTTTACAAAAATTAGGCCTATTTCTATCATGTAAGTGATATGTCAAATACGTTAGTGTGACAGTCTTTTGTAGTGGATTTGGCTCGGGACACCACTGATCTAGATGAATGTAAATGTACAGTACATCGCTGTACTCGATCTGTCTAGGTCAGAGGTGGGTAACCTTTTACAATCGCAAGGCCTTATGTCTTATTTTAGAGGCACCTTATAAGGCCACACGTATAGCAGGATCTGTACAGAAAATATACATAAATTGTATTTACATATATATCTTTATTGAAAAAGAACCAGGCAACCTACGTGGAGTAATGAAGACAGGCTTATGACACCAGGCACTAAACGAGGCCTTGGAAGTTACAGATTTTTCAGTTACCCTCTAGGCAATTTGATTAAATGTTGTGTGGCCTTTAATATAACGTAATTTTTCTTTTATCCTGGTTAATCTGATATAAATGCTGCTCTAAGTTCGATAGTTAGATAACCGTAAAATTAAAATTACAGTTGTATTCGTTAAATGTGATTTATAATATTTAAATGAATATTTTTAAACGTACTGTTCATTATTTAAAAATAAGCAGATATTTATAAAATTCCAGTGATCAACCATCCTGTTTTTTTAGCCTCTGGAACTTGGACTACTCGATTTTATGTAAACTCGAGTGTTTGTATTTGCAATCTTTAATTATTTAATGTAACCGTTGAATCCTATTATTCGATAGAGTTTCTATTAATTTTCCTATCTGCCTGATAAAGTTTTATGTCCGAATCCGGGTGTCATACCTCGGTTATCCGGCTGGTGTAATTTACAATATATTAAATCTAATGTTTTTCATGTTTAAAATCGAGAAATTATCTCGCCATTCTATTGATACATTCCAAGAGTTCTTTTTATTTTGTATTTAAGTAAGTTAATTGATTTCGAAACCATTTTGTAATGTTCTGTTATTTAAATATCTTAAACTATATTACTTATCTTCAAGTAAACATATATTATTTTAATATAATTAATAGTATATTATCAAATATCTTTATACGATAAATTGACAAGATTTTGAGATAAGGTCTAATGACTTGGCATCTGTACTATGATGTGGAAACACGTATATACTGTAAATGCCGGTTTTGAATATTTATGGATAAAACAGGCGAGTTTTGAGTATTTGGACCTACTAATTTTTCAATATATATATTTATTGTTCCACTCACTCACCATCACAAAAATGTCTATGTGATTTTGTTTTGTTTGGCAATGAATGTAATGTCTGGTATGCTGTGATATATTGTTTTGCCTGTGATTATAGCTCAGTCGTAGTATAATTTGTTTGTTGTTTTCTATGACTGAGGTGTGTAGTTGTAGTATGATTGCTGGTTGTGTAGTAGTTTGTGTTTGCCTGCAAGCTTTTGATGTATTATACTTGCTATTTGATAGTGTCGATGTAAATGCAGTATTTACATCGATAACCAAAAAAAAAGTGCATTTAAAAATCGGTGAAACCGGTAATATGAGAATTTTTTTTGTTAATTTACCAGAAATTGACAATATCGGTATTTTACACACCATAATCTGTACCTATTTAACAGAGATTTAGCGAAGAAGCTGGGTAGAAAATAGTATATCTCACTAGGGATTAACCCATTGATATCTGATATAATGTCAGATTTTTATTTATAAGTACTATTTACAATACCTCTGTTTTTGGTATGGGGTTATTGTAAATGCCAAATTTTGCAATTTTACGGTACAGCTAAAATAGGAAGATAAAAATCCTAATAATTAATACAAAAATATGGCACAAAATCTCAGCAATGATGGCAGCACGTTCTTTTGTAGATGATATTTCAAAACTGAAACAAAAACAAGAAAAAATTTATAATAATAACAACAACAAAAGGATTTTAAATACAAGAATAAGGCCATAATAAAAGACTTCATAGAGAAATCACCTTATGTATTTTTAAAGACTCTACCTCAGATTTTCAAATTATATTGTACAATAACAGTGGCAAAATTTACAATTACCCCATGCAACCTCACAGCAGGTTGCATAAGTATATATGCATCAAAATATATATATATATAAATGGTGTTTAAATAGATGTCTTTATTGAAAAAAGAACAGGAAAAATACTTTCATAACTCCAAATTAATTTTTTTTTCTTTTTCTTTTATAAGGCCACACTGGAAGTCACAAAGGTTGCATAGGGCCTGAAGGCTGCGGGTTCACCATTTATGATCTAGGAAAATGCTAAAAAAATAAATGAAGATATATTAAACTCACTTAATTTTAGATATTTTTCTTTATCAAATGTCGTAGCTTTTAATTACGTCAATTTGTAGTTTTTTAACATAAATAGTGGCATTAAATATTTATAAATAAGATTTAACTATTTTGTAAATAATTTAATATATTTCTATAAATAGAATACATTTGTTTCATTAATTTAAAAATATCATATCGATTTTTCTTCTTATAGAAACTGTTTACATATGGAAACATCTTGAAAAATGATAAAAATAAATTAATGGTATATTAATTTACATCAGAAAATACTTCAATTGCTATTAAATCAAGATGTTCCTAATATTTTTTAACTTTATATTATCAAAAATATTAAATAATATCAAAGTTGCATTATCCTGATTGTTCAGTTAAGTGATTAATTAACTTTGGTTCGTCGTCGCGAACGTTCTTCAGGTTTCAGTTCACAATACGTAAAGCTATTGTAAATAAAACGGCTAGATGGACGAGCCTGTAAATGGATGAGCCTACCCGATGGTGAAGTGATATCACTGTGGGGGACCGGATTCGAATCCAGTCTGCAGTCTCAAGTATTTTTAGGGTGATCTCTGGTCTATATTGAATGTATCGAGTAGTCTTTCTCATTACCCAGACGTCTGGCCTAATTTATGATATAGAAAAAAGACCTTAATGGTCACAGCGCGAAAGTTGAAGTTTACACATGTACAGAACTAAAATGTTCAGCTAATAACTGCTAAACAGAAAAAAGTAATTGGAAATATTTAAATTGAAACTCTGTTTATATATAATATTTCTCATAAAAACACTTGAAACTCTTTGGTAATAATTTAAATGTATACCTTATGTATACAAAATGTTTCTATATTTCTGTGTCACGTCTGTATGTAAAACAACGCTGTAATAAAAGTATATTTAAGAAAAACAAAATAATTAATATTTAAATAAAATTTAAAATTATATTAAAAATTTATGAGTACAGTAGAGCGTCGAAAAGTGGAACCAATTGGGGACTGGGGTCCTTCCAGTTAATGATTTGTTCCAGTTTCCGACTTTGTACGAAAAAATACATTAACCTGTCCGATGTTCAAATTTTTCTCCGTTGCGTATCGCTTCCTGTTGAATTTTTCTCCGTTGCGTGTCGCTTCGTGTTGAATTTTCGTCGATTTTAAGCCTAACGAAAATTTTTATAATAATCATCGAGGCTATCGTATCGTTAAAAATTATTTATGCATTTTGTACAAACAAAATAAATATATTAAAGAATATAAAAAACATGAAAATTATACTTTAGAAGTAAATTTAGTATCAAAAACATTCGATTCAGCACGACACAGTCCGACTGAAAATCGTTCCACTTTCCGGCCATTCCACTTACCGACGTTCCACTTATCGACGCTCTACTGTAATTTTAAATAAAATATAGTAGACTGCTTCACGACTAATAAAACATCTGGCTTGCATAATACTAAACAGAGATATGTAAAAACCTATTGTGGTTTCTATATTGTTGCTATGAAGTATTATGTGCGATAAAATTGCTTTTCCGTGGAAATAATGTTAATTTATCACACAGTTTATGAATAAAAAACGGCTTGCTTAACGTCGATAGGTCGTAAAGCGAGTCTAGTGTACTGTACACGAACAATACACGAATTAAAGCAAACTTCGATACGAATTAACGATATTGCAAATGTCTAATAAGTTAATTATTATTCAAATGTATCTAATTTAGACGAATATAGATAATTTACATGGTAAATTCTCTGGAGTTCTTGAGGTCCAGAAAGAAAGTTATATAAAAAGAAAGGAATTGTCACACGCTTTTTAAAATTAATCATATTTTTACCTTTTATTACTTGCTATTATTTTCTTATGGTTATGTGTAAGTCAAACACAATAGAATAGTAGTAGAAATATTCAAAACATTTATACTAATCAATAAATTAAATAACTTACACATCTCGGAAAATAATAATACGTGAACTTAGTTTACCCGATTTTTATAAAAGAATCTATATTACAAATATTATAATGGTTTCATTTTCTCAAACTTTATCAATCTCAGAATTCATAACCACAACAGATCAAGAAAACATCAACTGTATTATAGATTAAATCTGGATTCTTCTGTAAGATCGCCACCTCTGTCCATCTCGTTGAGGAATGTCTTCATTTAAGCATAACCAATTTTAAATCACACTTTGCAATTTTATTTTATGTATCAATATTACTTCTATTGTTATAAAACGATTGTATATTTTTATTTCTTATGTAATGTTTATCCTTTTTTCTTGTTTATTTTGATTCGGGGTTGTTATTTATTGTTCGTTCGAGAGCGCATCGCCTTTATATGGTTTGTTATTTATTTACAAAAGGCTTTGCTTTGTAAATAAATAAAATAACAAATCCTGTCAGATATTTATGGCTGGAACAAAAAAGTGTTTCTATAATAAACATCTGACGGGATGCTAATCAAGGGCCCGGTTGTTTTTTCCTGCTACACTAAGTACATAGTATCACGAAATTTTCAGTTTACCCTTTTTAATTTATTTAATTTAAAATATAGGCCTATTCTCTCCAAATTAGTAGTGGCTTGCTCCTGTACGTCATATTTTTCCTGTTATCAAGATCTTGCACATCATACTTTTCCTGTTAGCAATTGAGTCATCTACCTAACTCCTTTCAGGGGAAAAATTTCGAATTGAAATAACGTGACTTCCGGTTTTCATCGGAACTTATTATATAATTAATTGGTGCTTTCTACCCCCTAAGCCTTGCATATCTTGTTTCGTCTCTCATCTGTTCAACCCTGTTCTCGTGATTAAGGAAGGACAGACAAACAAACGACAGTAGGCATTTATAGGTCTACAATTTTTCAAATTGCAGCCAAATATACAGGCTAAAGGATCCCTCTAAAGGCTTAATTTTATCACGAATTTACCAATGTTTATCCTAATTCTTTTATACCGTTGTCTATAAATTATATAGAATGAGCGGATGATACTTCAGGGATTCGAATCCCGATCAGAATCTTTTAAACCCGGTATGTGAAATTTTAAACACGGAAAGATGACGTCATAATTTCGAACAGCCCGAAGTTTAAAATAATAACGGACAAATAGCGGTTTTTTTTGTCCGTTATTTTTTTGTAAAAACCGTTATTTCAAATAATTGATGATAGAAGGCGCTTCTTCGTGTATTATAAATTCATCATCATTGGTTCCCGTCATTCTATTATTAACCATCGAATTTCAATTGGTGAGCACGACGATTAATGTCTTGTGGTTTGTAATTTTTGTAAATGTAAATTGATTCTATCTTAAAATAGGTTTAATGTAACTTAAAATGGTTTCATCTTAATTTAAGGTTATAGTTCTGGGCAATCGTTAAGGCAAACATCTATTAGGAAATGATTATTTAATTTTTTAAATATTGCAATAGTGAAATAAGATGAATATATGGCCCATTAAATTAAGAGAAATCATGAAAAATTATATTTAAATTTGCTTATTATAGTTCTTACATTGGAATAAAGGATGTTTGGTAACTGTAAAAGCCTTACTGTCCTTAAATTCTATTATTATTGTTAATTGTCTACTTGGACTTTACTTATTAATAGGACTTTATACTGGTGTTTAAAGATTGGCACAGTAATGATAGTTCAGAAAAAAACAAAATTTCTTTATTATATCACCTATAGTAATAATTTCTACTTTCCTTGTAATAATTTCCTTGTAGTAATAAATTTGCTTTCCTGAACTAACTCTTATTACTGTGCCAATCTTTATACTGGTGTTTAAAGTCCTATTAATAAGTAAAGTCCAAGTAGACAATTAACAATAATATTGATGTTTGGTAACGTTTTCAGTTAAATTTGTAGGTCGTTTTGTAACTTCAAGGCAATGTTGATAAAAAATTAAAAACTGTACACACTGCAGTATGGAAAGGTAAGATCGGTTGCCTTTGATAGGTCCAAATATGTGAGAATTACTGTAATAAAAATACTTTAAAAGATAAGAGTTTTTACGAAATAATTTTTTATCTTAAAACCGATGGAGTCAGATAATCGGTCTTTTCCTGTTTGTACTATTTAATAATACACGGAAAAATTAATTTCCCAATCTTTTCTGACGTACGGAGGCTGAGAACTCACAAAACTCTAATCTATTTACTTAAAATTGAACTAGAGCTAGGACTAAAAAAATTAAAGACAACAGGTTAACTTTGAGAGAGAAGTTTTTTTTATTTAGTTTACGTTACCCCAAATGCATTTCGTCGTTATCGGCCTCTTCAGTAGGGATTTTCACAAAAGGGTCTTGGTACAAATTAGTCATTAGTAATAGAAACATCACCCATACGGTGAACATCACGTTTACATTTGTTATATCCGATCAAGCTATCCCAGCATTCCGCTGGTATTACACCAGTATTCAAATTCATTACACTAGTTTGCATAATGATTGTATAATGTTCTTTAAATTTTCGTTTAACCACATTTTTTTCCCGATGTAATAAACGTCAGAAAAGATAGGAAAATTAATTTTTCCGTGTATTATTAAATAGTACAAACAAGAAAAGAGAATTACTGTATTTCATAAAAGGCGTCCGAATGACAGGCAGTAAGACTTCGACTTACCATTCTGGGTACACAGAATAGAATTCTGGAAGTAACATCACAAATTTTTATGGATGATCTGATCCGAATTTATTAGGTCTCCATCTTCCAGTCTTACTCTCCATTATAGGTATGGTCGAACTTAAGATGAACGTGAAAACGGTCTTAAGGCATGCCGCTTTAAAGAAATGTATGGTGTAAGATTACGGACATTTATAGCGTCAAGATTCCGGCGTTAGTCAGAATCTATGACCTATGACCTCACCAGAATCAACCTATGACCGCAATGGACACGAGAAAAAGTCCTACTAATATCCTCAGAGCGAAAACAGATAAAATTAATTTAAAAAAATATATATAATAGTGTACTTTCTGATGTATCTAATTCCATCAATTAATATTGGCAATATAAACTCACATCTTGTTCTAATATAAAAGCAAAACCTAAACTTATTTTATACGTCTCTAGAAATTTTTGTACAGATTTAAAAAGGCAAAAGCATACTCGATGCCATTCGAATTCGAAAAATGCAAAGTATTTGTTAACATTTTCTAAATGATAACAAGCATTTTTTCCGTTATGAAAATAGTATATTTTTTCAAGATTTGTAATGATTTACATTTTTGATAAGTGAAAATAATAGAATGACAAATACTAATCTTTTCAGTATGAATCAGCGATGAGACACGGCTAAACACATTCAGATTATACGCAAGTATTTTTTTAAACAGTTTATTGTTACAAGAGTTTATCAAAATATTTTTATAGGTACATAAATATACTGGAAATTTCTTACTGTTTTTATTACTGTGTTTTGTTTGAATCGGTATAATAAACTTGCTTCATAATAACGTCTTAATTTACTGTTTACAAGTTAGTATTGATATAAGATTTCTATGTAATACGTGTATACATATACAGATTTGTTCAGTAAGAAAGAATAAATGATTTATCACGAAATTTATTTATGGAGAAGTGCGGTATGTATATTACATTCCTTTCAAAAATAATTCTCGTCTTTTTTATTTTTGTAGTAATAAAAATAACTTAGAAACATTCCACTAAAAGTATTTCTGTTGCATTGATAGCATTGTATCATAGGATCGTATATATTGTTTGAAATGTAAACTCTACACCTTTATAATTCTAAATTATATAGTCATATCTGGATACTTTTGTCTGTCAAATCAGAATTTCTGATTGTTGTCGTGATTTTCTAACTAATTTTTGGATTCAAACCAGATTCGGCCGGTTTTTACAGAAAAAAGTGAGCTAGTAGATTTTTCCAAATTAATTCAAGTGTTTTGCATTCGAATCAAATCGCAATTATTTACAAGAACAGCAGGATGATGGAGATAAACAAATGATTTATTATCTTCTCGCAATGAATTGAATTGCCAATCACAAATTTGATCTTGAATTTCTAGTTACTGTAAGAAGAAATCCCAGTTCGAATTCAATATGGAATTAAATGTAGGGTAATTTGTACAATTTATGCACAATAGATTTGTTATACACTTAGAAATTTGTGATCAGATTTCACGTTTCATTATCATTCCTTATTGTGAACCTGATCTTGGCCCTGTTTAAAAGGCCCTTTTATTATTGGAAGAGCGGAAAGAATCTAAAAATGAGATGAAAAAAGGCCCTAATAAAGGGACAGTGTCGTTATTTCACTCCAATCTCGTATTAACGGAAACCTCATCTGTTACATATTCCTTTGCTTTTCTTGTAGACTTTTTTATTATTTAAAAGCATAAGTTAATACAATTTTTTTAAAAATATATACTGAAGAACTTAATGTGCTAAATGGCTCTCGCCTCTCTACATTCGAGAGGTCTGGCATGTATAGTAACGTGAATAACAGTTTGTCGTGACCTACTAAACTATTGTTTTACTTTTTTCTTTGTTTTAAGATTCGCGCGTAGTCAAGATGGCTACGAGCCAACGGATTCCGGATTTTACAAGCTTAAATTATCATTGAAGTTAATCAATTTAGATTTTAATAATTTAAAAAATATCATTTTTAAATGACGTGCGAATAGTTTAGATCTATATAGAGATAATTTACTTAACGGATAATTAAAACGTGTAACATATTTTATAATAATAAAACAAAGTTTTGTACTGTAAATAAAAGCTATACGATGCTAATTTTACATATAATCAGTTCTATATATTGCAGTGTATTTACAGTAAAAACCGTTAATCGAACGTTTGATAATCCGAAATGTCTGGTATTTACCCAATCGGAAGTTATTTAGACACTACGCTGAAGTTTGGGCAGAAATACAGTAGATGCCTAGAAAATAAATATTATAAGCACACAAATTATCGTAAATATTGTGTTCATTAACGTTTCAGCAGGTTTTTAAATCAATTTTAACACGCATTGTATCATATTCGGATTAAAGAGCGTACGTAAACAAATCGGAAGCATACGGCAGCGTGCACTGGTAAGAAAATTAAGGCAATGTCCACCCACTTATGGAAATTTACATAATTAGAAAAACATCCGGAAACCCAGCATCACTCAGATTTCGTTGGTGTCGGATTAACGAACTTCTACCGTAATTTATAATTGTTTTGTGTTTTATCTTCTTAGAAAACAGTTAAAACATTACAAAAGCGGCCAACGAAAACATAATTTACATACCAAAACACTTAAATTTTGTAACTCGAGCATTCTAAAGTCCAAAAGTCACGCTGAATATAACGCAACCTTAAAATTTCCAAGAAAGTTTTGAAGTATTAACTAGTTAATACGAAAAGGGCAATCAGTAATGAAGTACTTCTTCAATTTCCTTGTATTTTTTATTGTGATAATGAACAAGGAAACTCTAAATTAAAAAAAGGATGTGTTTTTTCAGTTTTACATTATGTAACCCAAACCCTAACTCGAAATGTGTCGAGGAGGACGAAAAAAATGAAATTTCGGTAATAATAATAATATTTTAATTAGATTAATATTTATATTCTTATAAGATGCACCGCTTTTCATGATCAGAAATCACAGAAAACTGGGAGATTCGTGTATAATGATATCGATTGTACATTGTTTATGACGTACTTCAAAAACAAGGAAGTGTAAACAGTGTCAAATTTTAACTTCGTATCGATTCTATACAGTCTTAAATACAAATTATGTCTATATAAATTATTATATATTAAAAATCCTTAAGGATAATGTATTCATTTATACTTAAGTAATGTATAATAGATTCTATGTTAGGTATCTCGAGGGCATTGTTAAAAAATATATACATATATATATATATAATTTTTAAATTCATCAAAGCTTATGGCAGGTGTCATTGCTTCTTGCCAAAATTGGTCCTCAAGTTATTTATAATTCGCTCTAAATTTAAACGTTTTCGTTGCAACATAATAGAAGACAAGTCGGCGCAAAGGGTGAGAACGTACTCCTTGTTATTAAATATCAAAGATTAACATTATGTTTGATCTTTGCAACTTTTAATTAGAATTAAATGTAGCTTGGATAAGTATTTCATTTAATGCTAACTTTTTTTTTAAAATTATGCAAACGTTTCGTGTTAATATTTAAGTCGAAAAATTTAATTCTGTGATAAGAAATCCGTGTAATAAATCATTCTGAGGATGAATTAAATATAAAATTCGAAATTATTTCAGTGTTTTATCCTTATTTAACTTTAATGTTACTCGCTAGATGGCAATAGGAGGTATTTTTACGTTAAAAAAATATGCATATTTAACGCATTCTCTAACAATAAATGAAGCGTGTTTAACAATTAAATTGCATTTTATTCTTAGTGTAAGTTACGGTTCAAATTGATTTAATTATTATTATAATGAAAGGTTAAGAAGATGAAATAAGGAAGATGCGGTTGACTTAAAAAACCATACTAGGGATGAATGATACCTCAAGATCAGCATGAACTGCTTTAATGTCAAGCCGCTTAGAGGACACGTCTTCAGAAATGATCGCAGTAGAAACGTACAGTTGCTGTAGCAACCGCAGGGAGGGCCGGAAAGGGGTGGAACTGTTCTTATCGATTGTTCTGCACAGCCATGTCCACTATCCATACTTCAGAACAATGGAGGTGAGTGAGATTTTCACTGGTTAGTAAGCAATATAAGTAACGTTTAATTCCTCTAATAACTATTTAGCTTAGACATATACAAGATTTAGTAAATATTAAGCAATTGGCTCGAACCCGCAGCTCTTTTTACATTCGTCTACGTTACCGTTTAATCTTTCGATAGTTTATTGATTATTTTTCATCATATTTACGTATTAGTTTAACCCCCAGTCTTTAAATTTAAATAAATTTTAAGTGCTTTATTATTTAATTTCTAAGGAAACACTATTGTATTTTCTATTCAATATAATTTCATTTCCCGTAAACATTTATAATAATATCGCAGGATGCTTAAAAATGTGCTATTTTCTTCTCACATCCGATTTTAAATGTGCACGATCGTATGTCTGTCCGAATCGAAAATAACTATTTAAATTATGTAATTATAAAATATTTACTCGGAAATTGAATATATGGAAATGTAATTTCGTTATTAATTTATATACAATATGTAAATATAAAATAATAATGAAGTTTATTACTTTGTAAAAGTACATGAATGTCTTTTTTCCCCCTGTAATTTTATCAATAAAACGATAATTTAAATCATTTTAACAGAAGAAAAAATAGGTTTATATTATTTTAATATAGAAATTTCAATATACATTTTTTAAGAGTGATTTAATTATGTACAAAATGGAATTAATTTATAATGCATTTTTATCCTAAGATGATTTCTTTTACATAAATGAAAATACAGTATCAACTAGAAACAAAAACAAAACAGCTATACGTTCAGTATTTCAGTGTTGTTATAAGCAATTATTTAATTACTTTCAAGTAAATAATTACTGTAGTTTATTAATGCATTTAAAAAAAAGGGGTCCTTAACCATTAATTTTTAAATTTTGAATTTGTTCATACGCTGAAAATAGCAATAAAATTGGTATTATTATTATATAATTTCTGTTACGTGTCTTTATTTTTCTCGCGTGTTGTTGAAGCATTTCAACACGGTAACAAACTGAAAAACAAATGACATAATTAATAACACATATTTTTACTTTTGTATTTAATAATTAATTTTAGTATTACATGTTATAAGAATAAAATTTATATAACAATTTCGAATTACAATATTCGGAAACATCATGAAATTGCCATTTTTAGCTTAGGAAATTCATTAGTCAAGAGAGAATCGATCGATATTTCAGCAATCCTTGTACGTTGACACTTACCCCCGAGATGTATGCACTCCTTCAAGGCCACAAAATATTAAGGAGAAAATCTCATCATTCCTTCCTATACAATTATAGAATTTTCTTTTAAATATTTCTCGAATTTTTCTGTAAATATAATGATTTAAACAAATATAAATATTGTATTTTAACTTATTTCTTTTACTGGGTATCAGGTGAATTTCACTCATTTAAAGCCATAAAATATTAAAGAGAAAAGTCTCTCTGTACATTTACAAAATCATTACTTTAATTCTTGCTGATTTGTCTGATTTTTCTTGTAAAAATAACGATTTAAATATAAATTAATTTCTACTCTAATTGATTTCTCTCTGTTCTCAAGTGAATTAACGTCTTTACATATTGCATTAAACATTAAATACGCTATAAATATATATTATATCTCTGTAATTTATACTTATATTTAATACGTAATTTATTTTTGTCAGTATTTTATATGTGAAGATTATGGGTCTAGATAGATTTATGCTACAGTTAATACTTGATAGGTAAGTAACACCTTGTAATTCTCTTATATCTTTTAATTAATAATTTGAAAAAAAGTAGTAACGTATATTATTTATTTACGTATAAATTATTTTTTTAATTAAAGAAATATATTTAAAATTCGCTAAATTATACATTCTTCACATCTTGAATCATAGTTTTCGTAAGTAATACATTTAATTATACATGGAAAAAATTAAAACAAATTTAAGTCTCATACATATTCATTATATGTAGAATTTTTATATGCATATAGATTAAGTTAACTTAAAATATGCTTAAAATATTCGAATTCTTTGTATGTATAAACTAATTTAATTCTCCTTTATCTCTAATTTAAAGTCTTCACAACATTACGGTCCTCGAAATGCATCTACAGTAACAAATCTCTTACAAACTCAATTCGAAATAATCAATAATTTTGAACACAACACCCAACTTACCTCGAGGGATCTTTTCTACATTTTATAGAGTATAGAGTTACTCTACATTCACTGAAATATAAAACCTACTCCCATGATATTAAATTAATTGATTATTATCCGTATACAAATAGACGTAAATATGTTTAAAATTGTTATTAATAAAAATTTTCCGTACTAAACTTTATCTATTCGCCATAAGTATATACACCGAAACTATCAATGATTTAGGCATTATATTTGACAATAAACTACCATTCAAACCATATATAAATTAGTAAAATGTTATCAGTCAGAAGAGGAGATTTATTATGGAGATTTTTTGCTTAATTTCTGTAAAAATTAGTAATTAAGTTACTTTATTACACTAATTTTTAGGCTTTAATAAACTGTTAGATCCTCTACCTGTTAAACCAAACTCAGCAGACTATTTACCAAAATTTCAAGATCCTATTGCCACTTAATAGATTATATGTAGTTATATATGATGTTTTAAATAAATAATATATATATATATATATATATATATATATGTATATAATATTAATTTATAACATTAAAAAATTTGTTTAAAGTGTAGTAAATTGCATAGGTAAGTATAAATTTTAAAATAATCTCTTATTAAAAGTTTCGTATCGAGTTTCCTATAGTAATGACGAGCAATTGCTATTAAATAATAGTGCATTAATGTATTGTTTTTATGAATTAAGGAGAATTAAATAGTGATAAATATATTGATTGGTTAAAGCATCAACCAACGGACCGCTACAACGTTGAAATTTCATCAGTTATAAGTTTATGAAATGATATTTTTAGCAAAATAGGTGTTTATCCGTTATATACATTACCTTAGCAATGTAATAACAGATCTCATATAAATATGTGAAGCTAACCATCTGCTTTGCTGTGTAAGATCATTTGATTTCTGCGTACAGTTTCGTGATATAATTCCGTGAGACGAGTCTGTAAAGGAAGGCAAAACAGAACGTGACAATAATTTATCATTTGCTTTAATTAAATCCAAACGGAAGCTTTTAATGAAAGAAATATTATACTTTTTCGTCTATCTTTTAATGTATAGAGTTACAAATTAATTATTGAATGTTTTATTTTATTTCTAGATCGATCTTAATGATTGAGGACTACGATGTCCTTGAAGAAATCATAAGGACAAAATGAAGAAAACTTTTCTAATTATAGCAACTTTTGGTTTGGCCGCATTTTTGCTTTATTTTACTTACTCCCAAGATCTGTTCATGAGACAGCCGGTGATCGATGTTAGGCATAGTTTTGACAAGGATGGCTTTTTGATAGATACCAGAGGCTGCCGAATTCCAAAGTGGGATCCATTCGAAGCCAGTGTTAAAAAGTTCTTCCAGAAACACGAGGAACCGTTTTTCTGCCCTGGCAGACCGTCGTTTTTATCAATTCGTCCAAATGCTGTGATTAAAATTAACGAAAGAATTCTTTTAGAGCATTACGGATTGTTTCCGAGTAATATCACTTGTCATTTCAGGACAATTACGAGAAATCCTGGTACTCCCGAAGAACCTACCGACGATAAGTACAAAATTGGTGATTCTTGCCAATTATTATTTGACCAGCCGGTTAAATCAGAATTTATCTTAGTCAGTTGTGCTACCGAAGAGAGAGAGTTTTATACAGAATATATCCCTTTGACTCCCCTCAAAGAAGAACTGGAAGAAGAGAGAAGTAAATTAGAGAAGGACTCACCCATTCCCTCGCCCAATAAGTTTAACATAATACTTTTGGGTATCGATTCCATATCCAAACTTAATTTTTATCGACATCTTCCCCGGACTTTAAAATATTTACGTGAAACACTAGGCGCAATCGAACTTCACGGATATAACAAAGTAGGAGATAATACATTTCCCAATATAGTTCCACTTTTATCTGGTCACTTCATATCTCACTATTGGAACGAAAGTAGAAGGAAGGATTTCTTAGATCACGTCGATTTGATATGGAAACTCTATGCCAAACATGGATATCGCACCTTGATGGCTGAAGATGCACCAAACATAGCTACTTTTAATTACGTTAAAAGAGGATTCCGCAATCCACCAGCTGATTATTATTTGCGACCATTTTCTGTAGCGGTAGAAAGATCTGAAATGAGGAAAAAATCTAAAGCTCATTGTTTTCAATCAAAAATGGAGATGAAAGTAATGTTTGACTATTTAAAAACCTTTGTAGAAACTATGGCTGAACGGCCGTACTTTGCATTTACGTTCGTAGCTAGATTGACTCACGATCAGTTGAATCTTGCAGGTTATGCTGATCTACCATCTAAAGAATTATTAACTCACTTTCACGAAAATGGAGTCTTCAATAATACTTTCGTGTTATTTTTCAGTGATCACGGTATCCGATTCGGTAATATTCGAAAAACCTACATTGGAAAATTTGAAGAGAGGATGCCATTTGTGTTTTTAATATTCCCTAAATGGTTCTACGAAAAATATCCAGAATACGCTAAAAATTTGCATATAAACGAACGTCGCTTAACTACACCATTCGATTTACACGCCACGATCACACATTTACTTTATTTACCAAATGATCTTCCTGAAAACGCTACAACGTACGGGATCAGTTTACTCAAGGAAGTTCCTTCGAAAAGAAGTTGCGAGGATGCTGCTATCAAGCCACATTGGTGTACATGCCAAATCCACATTCCCATTCCAGTGAATGACGTCGGTGTTATCAGTGCAGCTAATGCTTTAGTGGACACCCTCAATGAATGGACTAGTTCCTATAGTGATAAATGTCTCAATTTAACCTTATCTTCTATTGTGGGTGCTCATTTAGGTTCGGCTAATGATCAGGTGTTAAGATTCGATCATCACGAACACGATGTCATCAATAGTCACGTAGTTTACGGTAAAAAAATTGTTGGACCAGTCGACTATTTAATAACTGTTAGCACTTTACCCGGTAATGCATTTTTTGAAGCTACAGTTAGGTACGACATGAACGAGAAGTCGTATAAGGTACTAGACGAAGTCAGTCGTATTAACAAATATGGAAAGCAGTCAGAGTGTATAAAAAGTGCAAAACTCAGGAAATACTGTTATTGTAAAAATTACAAACCTTAATTAAGTTTATGAACCGATACAACGCTCTAAAAATCCGTTCATAAACCGACGAACGTGCATAATTTCAGTTCACCAATTTATGAACCACGAATGGATCATATCAGTTGATGAACTGATGAAATGTTTAATAAAAAACCAAAATGTGTTTGTGGCGTTGATTAAAAAGAATATATATATATAATTTATGCTTCGAACACCTCTAAAATTACGAGTGTAAACTGTGGCATAATCGAGATATTTCATTTCTCGCAAAGTCAAGATCAGTTATGGTTTTTAAACAGTTTAAATATATTGTTAATGATTTCCATTAAAAATATTTTTTTAATTTTACAGAAAATTTTTATTTTACACACTTTTCTCTTTCTTTTCTTTCCTCGAAAGGTCAGTTTTATCGATAATCTCTGCACGTAGCTGTTTGAAGATGAATTTGGACCATATCCATCGATCCATTAGTCAAAACCTGCAACACCAACAGCAAAATTTCTTATCGATTTTCTTCTACAAATGGAAATTACTCACTTAAAATTGATAAAAGAAAGGGGGAAAGTTTGGCATCTGAAATTGTCAAAAGGTTATACAAGGAAGGGGATTAATATAACGAAATTGTTATCCAGAAGTAGCTCCAGATGCCTATTTTTCATATTGTAAAACTAAATCTTCCATTTAAAATGTCTACCATGTCAGTTATTCTTAGAAAGAAAAAAGAAATGTATTATTGTTAATCTTTTTAAATGGATGTTTTGGATCATTAATCTGTTATTTTTTATTCGTATTTGGTCGGATACGCACAATAAAAGGTGGGTTGAGGGTGATAATAGTATTCATTCATAAAGTAAAAATTATTTGTGTGTTTTTTTTTTTTATTTTAAATTAACCAATTAGCACATTTCTTTTAAATTTAAAATTTGTACGTGCAGCCATCTGGCGTCGAAAATAACAATTATCGATTTAAATAATTAAATTTAATATATATAATTTAAAATTATTACAATTAATTTATGAGAAAAATATATTTTAATAATCAAATTTTAAAATATATTAAAAGAATTTAAATTGTTTATGAAGTGGATAATCATGATGATAAATTAAATTTCATCCTAATAAATAAATTAATATAAAGATTGTTATTCGAATTATTAATAAAATTCGAGGGAATTTTATAAACTAAAGATCATTTCTGTATTGTAAATTAATTGAATTTATCTGGAAAAAATACACACAAAATAAATATTAAAAAATCTTATTAAATTCTCAAATACTTCATTGAATTTTCATTAAATTGTTTTCTTTCATCCATTTTCTATGAATTGAAAGTCATTTTATGCTCTAATTTTTTTTTCAAATTATAAAATTTCAATGCTTTTCTTAAAGACAGATTAAAAGTCTGATAAAATATTTAAAAATTTAATTATATTTTATCCTTTTTTTCAAATATAAAATAATGTCAGCCTTCTTGCTATTTGTTTGCATTGAACTAGAAACTAGAGTTTATAAACGATAGGACCTTCAAATTTTCAGGACATTTTGGGTTAGTTCACTTAATACTTGTAGAATTTCGTTTCGAAATAATTGATGTTCATACTTTTTTTTTTACATTTCATAAGGATTTCGTTAAATGAAGTTTCATCGAGATATTCGCGTTAATTATAGGATTTTAATTTCTTTAAAAATTTTCTAATGATTAGCTGCATCAGCTCCACAATTACACGTCAGTTGTACTGTACAGACCTCATACTTGTAGTACAGCATAGGTGTTTGTATCTTATTCGTCGTTAATTTATCTTTATATTTATTTAACTTTTCATCGACGTCGGTGCAATTTAACTCGATAGATTCTGCTTAAGATCAATAACTAATTAACTTATTAAGTTAATTAGTTACTGTTTTAGGAAGAAGAACGTAAGGAAAGAGAATCTGAGATTCCAGGAAGAAATCTTTCCATTTTTTTCTTACAAGAAGGGGAAAAAAATGATTTTGCAAAGAATTTTATAATTCTAGAAAAGGAATCTCCATTTTCTCTAAGAAAAGATGATGTTTCCTTTCTAGAATTAGCAATAGTAGCCTTACATTTTGATACATACCACGGAATTATATTATAAATGCTTTGTTACATTATAATCAAATCAAACAACACTTATACTTTTGTATATAATTTCTACGAATTGCGATGGAATTTATTGTTGAGTGCATATTTTATAAATAATTAACGCTAGATCTAAAAAATGTTTTAAGTAAATTAATATATTCATTATCTACATACGTTACTAAGCACCACTAAAAACACAAACCTATTACTTTTTTTCCTGGATGTTTTTTCAGTATTAAATTTCTGTGTGTGTGTTTATTCGGGTGACCTTTGTTAATCGTATAATCGTTAAACAATGCTTAATCTATAAAGAATAATCAAATTGATAGTCTAAATTATATTTTTATTTAATCTAAGTGAATTGGAAACTTTTTAAATGGGTTCAAAGTTAATTTCTAAGCTATCTTTTCTTCTTTTTATAGCGATGAAACATGCTTTATATTCGCTTCGTCCGTCCGCGTGTCTACACAATCTCTCAGAATTGAGTTGATAGAATTTATGGTTGATGTTTTTACCTCTAAAATTATTTTACTCATAAAAAAAAAACTCGCTTCGAGTTATTATTACACAATTCAGCACCCCTTTTCATTCTCTAAATAAAACATAACCTAAATTTGGATTAAATTCACTCTTTTTATAATAAAAAATCTATTATTGATATAAATACTTGATTAAAGAGTGGTTTTTATTAAGTATTTAGGATCTAAAAACATACTCGTGTCACGATTTTTGTGGTATTAGTTTTTAGTGAAAATCTATACACGTTACAGAATATGAATCATTCTGATAAATTGGATTTCAATTTTGTTATGTTTATAATATAGAGAGATACAGAAATCGGTTTATTGATTAATCTGTGGTATTCTTTATTCTGTTGCATATAATCCAGCTTTATAATTTATTAATAGTTACACAAATCTTACCTTCACATATTTGATATCGTTTAATAAATAGAAATTTCGTTTATTTTCTAGAAAAAGTAGGGATTTAATTCTATCGAGTCCCTTTACTAGCCTTTTTTTATGTTATTAAAGTATTCCCAACAGTAATATTAGGGTCAATAAGAATGTCAGATTCATCGAAAGTGGGACAACCCAATTTAAACCTTTCTCGTGATATAAAAAATTGAACCGAGATGGGTGTGTTTCTGTATATATCAACCGAGAATAGAATATATATAATTATTAATAAATCATCCATTTTATATAAAGATTCTATCCAATTTATTTAATTACTTGATATTTTAAACAGGCTCCATACTATAAAGTCTACAAGATGGAGAGGTTTGGAAGATTATATACGAGTCTAACGATTTATTTAAGTTGTTTTTGTTGATTATTTCTAATTGTTTATAGTCTAAAGGCGTATATTAAAAGAAAATTAACATTGGACCTTCAAAGGAAGAAACAGGCGTTTGGCCTGGATATTGATTGTCAGGTCATGACTCTCCTAGACTCATTTGTATGTAATCAGCATTGGTCCTACACCTCTTAAATTAACATAATAAAGTATCGAAATAGTTTAAATTATTTCAATACTTATTTTAGGTACACTCTGACTTAGGTACGTTAACGTTATTGAGTTGTATTTTTAATTATATGCTATAATGTTGGATTTAAACCGATTAGTATCATACTAAAACGCGTATGGCACTATTAAAATCCCAAAGGTACCTATTACACGTTATTAATGTCCGTGTAAATACATCTGTACGCAAACCACGTACGTTTTTATCTCTAGAAGAATTTCCATTCAGGAATATTCTAGTCACGAATATTTATCCATTGTTCTCGTAGTTCTTTCAAAATACTGAAACCAGTTTTCTGATTTCTGACAGGAAAGAAACTACGCTTTTCATTCGAGTAAAAAAATAATCTAAGAAAATGACGTAATGACTTTACTTAGAGTCTACGCAGTAGAGTCACGGAGTGCGAAATCTATCCTTAAATTAATGTATCAGTATATCGGTTATTGTAATTTAAATACGTTATATTTTATGGTATTTACAATAAAACTTCGCGAGACGTGCTTCTATCATTAGACTTAGTTACACAATTTTTATGTTTGGGACCTTGTTTGGATGTGTTTTCAGACGTTCAGACAAACGCACCTGTCCTAATGTCGGGCGTATCGGGAGCTGATGCACTTTGTGACCTAATATCCACCCCTTCTGTCCCACCTTCTGACATCCAGGGAAATTTTCTGAAGGTTCATGATCGTCTCCCATGCGAAAAGGTGTAATATGTAGCAACCTTGACCTATTGGTGTAGACCAAAACTCAAATAACCTATTTTCTGGTTATTAATTTTATTATCTAACCAATAATTACCAATCGATTAATTTAAGTCAATGATAAATTTAATAATTAAATTTATAAAAACTCAAAAAAAATTAATCTTACGTTATCGATAATCACGATTATTTTATAATTTCGTTTCGGTAATCGTTAAGAAAAATAAACAAATAAAATATATATATTTTATTATTTATTCAAATTCTCCTTATTTCAACAGAGGATTTATATATTTTGAAAAAGATTTTGTAAGTTGTTTATCTTGGACTTATTATTTTCTCTTTCACAAGTTACAACGTTCCTACTCAAAGTAAACGAATATACATCAATGTACGTAAAAAAATTGATAGGGAGGAAGGTGTAAATTCCGAAATGATACGGAAATCATTAAAATTCAACGATAGTTACTCTTTTGCAAATTGGATTTTAACCTGTTTGGATAGTTTTTCTACTTACCTGTATTGCGTTACCTAAACCAGTGTAATATTAATCGGTGATAAGTTTTAAACGAACCAGACACTCCTCCATTCATCAAAATTTGACATTTGATTACAGCAGGATTTATGCTTAAGTAGATCCAGCCTGATGTATACATATAATATTTTACTTTCCCTCAACTCCCGCTGTTGTGTTCAGCTTGTAATTTCCTACCCTGCTGGAAACCATTTAAATATTCAATTCTACATTTATCCAAACTTATTGAATTTTCGTGTAATTAGTATCGATTACGACGAGTAAAAAAACTTTAAAAATTAACAATAATAATTCTCTTTAATTTATACCAAGTCTAGAAAATAAATTTTTCATAAAGTAGTCTTTTCTGAATTTAAATATATCAAAAACTGGTTCCTTTTTTTAAATATTCTACGAGTGTTTTATTCATTCAAGAACATAATTTATCCACCTACATCGTTGTATCTTTGATAAATCTTTGGCTTCTTGACAAAATCACCTAGTAACTTCATTTTCTATCCTCAAGATGACATTGTATGTCCTACTCTAATTTGTAACCCTATATCTTATAGAAGGTCACTAGATGAACAGATTCTTATTAAACAATTACAACTTGTTGCCACTAATTATTATACGAGTTAGCAATTTAATACGAAATATCACGAGTTTCTAAGAATAAATTTAATCCAGAAATCTCAAGTATAAAGGTGTAACCCAGTATTTAATACTTGAAATTTTCATCGAGAAAGTGTTTCACAATCAAATTTTAAAACAAAGAATAAGGGAAAAAACTGAATTTATTTTTATAAAAATTCAAATTTTATTGGATTAATATCATTGGAGCTTCGATAAGTGTCGTCATTCAGGTACGAGTGCAATCAGCGAGCTTGAATGAAACTCAAACCACGTGACTGGAAGAATGGAACCTACACATTCATAATGCTCTATATAATAGCTGCTGAAGGATAGCCTGACATACACCGAAAATGCTGGCCATTTATTTTAAGGAGGTAAAGATATTTTTAATTTTATACACATATATATATACTTAAGTTTATTATTTGGTTTATGTTTAAAATATATAAACTTAAAACTTCCTATGTTTAAAATATATAATTTTTAGGAAGTTTTAAGTTTATATATGTTAAATAAGGTTTATTTATTTAATATTTGTACAAGATTTAATATAAATATACAGATTTTATTATATAGAAAGATATAAGTTATGTATAAGTTATAGGGATGAGAACAGTTCAAGGTAAACTTGTATCAGTTTTGTATGGAATATGCTTTTATTCTTATATTCAAGAATTAATAATTATAATTTAAATTTATATATATATATAAATTTTATTATATAATATATAAATTTCTTAAAAAATATGAGAGTTTTTTTATGAAAATATTTATATAAAATAAAAATATATAAAAATACATATAAAAAATTTGTAAAATGACGATATATATCCATTAAATTTAAAGAATAAATAAGGAAAAAGTTTATATATTTATTTTAAACTTTTAAAAATTAATCGTAAATTTAAGCGAATATAATGAATTTAATTTCATATATAAAAAAAGTTAATAATATATTTTAAAAAGATATTAATTTACGACTTAAGTGCATTCGATATATTTTTTTAACTTTCTATTCTATTTTTCCTTTTAAAATCGACAATAAATAATTTATATTTTGTGTTTTGTAATACGGTTTCATTCTGTAGAATAGTAAAAAAGTGTATTGAGGCTGTTCTCTCGGGTCAAGATAAGGAAGCAATACTTTCGTCCTTAAAATTAAAGATTTAATCGAATTTAGGTCGCAACTAAGGCGTTTGTATTATTCAATTATTCTTTATATTCTAATGAAAATGTTGAAATTTTATTCTTTTATTACAATTATATGGTCTGAAAGTAATTAATTCACAGGAAATGTTCTTAAAAATTTATATTCTTAATTACAAAATGCTTGATATGCTTTTTATACGAATGCACTAAAAAAATTGGAGATTAATTAATAAAAATTTGCAAAATATATTTTTGAAATTGAAGTAAAATAATATAAAATATTAATTTTTAAAATTTATTATTTAAATTTATAACTAGTTTAAAATGAAGGGAATTTTTGTTTATTATTAGATGATAAGTAGATGATAAATGATAGAAAAGAAGAAAAAAATAGAGGGAATCACAAATTATGACATTGGACATACAGAATCAGGCCATCAAGTTTCCCTTGACCATTTATATATTTTATAATCTACAATTATATATATGACCCAGTCTGAAACACCGAATGAATAAATATAATACTGTATATATAAATATTGCTGTGGTTTAACCACTTTCGTTAAAGGATGACAAAATACATATTTAATATTTCGAGATAGATTGATCAACGTTTGATTGATGGCAAGTCGAGTACGATTACGAAATTATTCGAGCGAGTATAATTAACGCGGTGACTGAGGAATATTAATGAATATTTCATAACTCAATTAAAATATTATCTAGTTTAGGTGTTAGATGTGCTTTTCTTTCACAAATCTGCTAACAGACATCGCCCAAATATATGCTATAATTAAGGGGATATCATCCGACGCCCTGAGGTGGTAGGTGTTGAATCAACGAGATTGTCAATCGTCAGGTTGCTTTGTGTGGACGACCTCTTCATGGGTTTGTATCTGGTTAAGAACCTCGGATTCTCAGAAGAGACAACGAACTTAGCATTTCCTACAACTGGAATTTTGTTTCTTTCATTATTAAACCTATACTAACCCCTACTTATAGAACAATCCCACATCATGGGTTTAACATTGTAATATTTGGATGTCATTACAAGTACCTATTTTCTGGGTTTCTATTACGGAGCAAGTGTCAAGAATTATATGTGGGTAGTTTCCTCGATTACAAAATCTTCTTGTCATGGTTAAACCATTGCATCAATTTTCGTATCGATGATTGATGGTTATTATTGAGTATATTTAAATATCGAATGGTGGAATAAAACTATATATTATGCTTCTCCGTAAATATCTGGCTATAGCACGCGTGGGAGTTATCATTTCTGACTGCTTGCGGTGGGTGGACAGGAATCCACAGCAGGATCTAACAGCAATTATTCCGAAGTAAATAAAATAATTAAAGACATTTTTAATTCATCTTCCAGATTTTACAACCATCCATCATGACACTTCTACTTCTTTACGTTCAGAAAACAGTTCTAGATAAGTATTATCTGATATGTAACCCTATACGAAGACAAATTATAGGGTCTAATATTTAAAACTTGAGTGTTATATTCTTGTGGAGTTTTTCATACGGAATAAATCATCTTTGCATGTATATGTTGCTTATGAATATCACATTAAAATGAATTAAGCGACGATGTAGAGATGGATGATTTAGCAACTTAGCTTTAGAATTTACTATATTGGGATTATTTAGTTATACGTCACAATAATGAAGTCCCTAATAAATATTTTACATATAGAAACATAAATTATCTCTGATAATAATCAAAATATTTTAATTACGCTGTAATAATTTCAAAATTAATTAATGTATTTATGTAAAATGTGTTAAACAATTTAAATCGCTCTTCTGGACGTCACACCAAATGCATTATTACATGATTGACGACGCGAGATTAAGTCGTGTGGCAACTCTCATAAACAAAAGCGGTAATAAGAGGCTGTGACCACATTAAGCTGGTGAATAACTTGAAAATATCACGACCGTCGTAGCATTATTATTGACCAATGTTATTCAAACGACGCCTGCGAGGGTTGCCATTTGAATAATCCTTGCCTAAGGTAAAATTGCTAAACCTTTTAAGTTGCCGTACGAGTGGTTGTCACATAAAAACTTGCCTGTACTTACAATAGAAATGACATGGTTTCTATAGTAAACAACAATTGATGACGGGTCTATGAAATAGTGTTTGAAGTTTTTCAAAGCGCTCGTCTGTCATCTGTTTACATTAATTGAGACCGTAACGTGCATAATATTTTTATTTAAAGAAAATTGTGTAAAATTCCTATAAAATTATATTAAACATCGCAATCAGAATATAAAAAGTTATTAAAATTTGCCTGCTAAGAACTTGCAATACTCGAACGAGTTCTATTGAAATAATTTATGCGTAGTGGTGTATAATTAATTTAATGCCTGTCATAATATTCAAGAATTAATGATAAATTTAGTACCAAATTTAAATTTTGTTATAATTAAAATCTCTTTTTTACATCTAAATTCTAATTCCCATAGCATTAGAGATACTTTAATCCGATAAATGTTTTAATCCGGAACAACGTGTGGGTGATACTACCTTATGAATTCGAAAGTATTTACGTTATTATAAACATAAATAAACTTCGGAGTAATGTTTTCTGTAGTATACATTACTATTTCACTTCTGAAATGTCGAGAAAAATATTTCAAGTTAGCACAAAATCTTGAATTAAAAAAATAGTATTTAGCTTGAAAAATTTGAAAATAAAACAAAATTTAAATTAATTTTAAAAATTATTAAAAATCAGAATTTAAAAAGTCACAATTTAATGTATTTTCGCTTTCAATTAGCAAATGTCACATTTAACCTTTATTCCAACTTTTGGGTGGATCTGACACATTTCACTTTATTCTTGATATTTCTATTATACTTTTGCTAATAATAAATCACAGGAAATTACTACAAAAGAAACAAAATTGTCATGCAAATTAATCGGTTTTCTTTTTTTTAAATAATTTTTTTCTTGCAATATTTTCAGAATTGCATATGTTATACTTCGCTTGGAAAATACATAATTCATAATTTAAAATCTTTAAAAAAGTCATTTTACTATTAATTAACAGTTCCACGATCATTTCGGCGCAAAAACCGATGATCCAAGATATCGTCCACCAGATCCATGGTTTACTGACAGTGGTAGCAGCGCTAGTTCGACTCCCACTGATGATGGTCCCTTTCTACAGTGCGCTTTGTGCCACGATCGCTATAATAAACCTAAGGTTTGTGATTAAAGATAAATGCAATACACGATTTTTTACTAAAATAAAAATATAAATAATTATATTTTCTAGGTTTTGCCATGTCTCCACACTTTCTGTCAAGGTTGTCTATTGCAACAAACACCTAAAGATAGTTTAACACTAACTTGTCCCATATGTCGTCATCAGTCTATTCTTCCACGCAATGGAGTATTTGGCTTACAGGATAATGTTATTGTATCCAATTTTGTTAATTTATTAGAGATGCCGAAAACGGAAGAACTTCACCCAATAGTTCGAGTTAAAAATTATTCTGAAAAGAAAACCATTGAATTACCCCCTATCGAAGAGAGCGCGGTGGAACAGAAAAGTCATCTTAAAAATCTTCTAACGAAGGTCTGTTCGCGAATTCCAATCCTAAAAGAGGATATTCAGAATATTTCGTTAGTTGTAAGTCAGTTAAAAGAGAATCATCTTGAAACTAAGTCTAAAATGTTGCATTGTCTGGAAGATTTAGAAAATACTCTAAAAGAAAGAAAAATTGAATTGGTCGAAGAATTGGATCGTGTTCATCAAGAAAAGTTTGAAGTTCTACAAGAACAAAAACATGTTTTAGAAATGTGCCTTTTAAATCTCGAAGACCATTGTCAGTATACCGAAGATGTCTTGAACAGAGGGAGCGATGAAGAATTAAATATTCTCTACTACGATTTGGCAGAAAAATTAGAAGATTTCGTAGCTACGAATTTACAAAATGGACCCAAGGAAAATGTCTTTTTGGTTTGCGATAATAATGGCATCGAAGAGGTAGAAAATAAATTGAAAAGCTTGGAAGTAGTGAAAACATGTAAAGCCTCACCTAGTGAGTCATCTCTAAAAGCTGAGCAACCCATGGAATGCAAAATGGGAGATTCTCTATCGTGGACTTTAATCATAAGAGATGGAGATGGTTCACCGATGACAGTCGAAGATTCAGCTAAAAAAATTGTCTTGACTAATTCTGATCAAGAAGAATTTGAAGTGAAAATTATAGAAAATGAAAATAAAAGTTATACCATCAATTGGACTGCAATCCCAAAAGGGTCCTACACATTAACTACTAAACTCTATGGTCAGCATGTTACAGGCAGTCCACAGTTAATTACGTGTAAAGGAATAGAAAAAAAACCACAAGATGATACAAAAAGAGAAAAATGCAAGATAATGACGGAGAAAGATGCCAATCTTTATGACCATCGTGTCGTAGAAAGTCCACAATTGATCCCTGTTTCAGATATAAAAGAAGAACAACAAAACTACGATGAAGTTAGTTCATGTGAGCATTTTGATGGTCAGGTAGATAATGATCTCTTAATGAAAATTGGAAGAAGAGGGCGGTCCAAAGGGGAGTTTACTAATCTGCAAGGTGTTTGTTGCACCAAAGAGGGAAGGATCATTGCTTCCGATAGCAATAATCAATGCGTCCAGGTATTTGATAAAAATGGTAAATTTCTAATCAGATTTGGCGGGAGAGGTCGTGGTCCAGGTCAAATGCAAAGACCAACTGGAATTGCCATTTCTCCAAATGGAAATTATTTAGTTGCTGATTATGAACTTAGAGTCGTTAACGTTTTCAAACCGGAAGGACAATATTGCAGACGTTTCGGAAGTGGAAAACTATTGGGTCCTAGAGGGTTGCTCTTTACTAAAGATGGGAAACTACTCGTAGTAGACAGTAAAGCTAATTGTATTTATGTTATGCAAGATAGTAAGATTTTAGGAAAAATTGGGTCACCCGGCAGCGGTAAAGGCAGATTTTCCGGTCCTCATTATGTTGCATTAGATAGTCTCAATCGCGTGATTGTTACCGATTTCCATAATCATAGCGTTCATATATATACATTGGACGGAAATCACGTGACAACTTTCGGTTCAAAAGGAGAAGGAAATGGCCAGTTTAACGCTCCAACAGGAATTGCTGTAGATTCTCAAGATAATATTATAGTTGCAGATTGGGGAAACAATAGAGTACAGGTAAGAATCACAAGTTATTTATATAGATTTAAACAGGAATGCTGCACTGTATTTTGTACATTTTTCTTTACAGATTTTCGACAGCAATGGATCGTTTCTCTCGTTCATTAATACCAGCACCGATCCATTGTATGGTCCTCAAGATTTAGCATTGACTCCTGAAGGGTATATCATAGTAGCTGATTCTGGTAGCTACTGTTTAAAAATCTACAAATATCTTCAATAAAATGGTATCGTTAAATAAATTTAAATTAAACAATCTCATAAAAATGATATCTAATAAAAATTCGATTTTCTTTTTTATAGTCTTGAAGATTTTCAGTGAGATTTTCGCCCGCTTTTGCCAGAAATTTCATTCCTTCTAAACAGATCCTAATCTAGCACAAAGCTTTAATGTGATCTCAGAATCTCATTTATCATTGAAAAAGCCAAGATCTCCTATTTATTATACACGCATAATTATAAAATTGAAGTTTCCTTTTCATTTCTAGTCTTTATTTTCTGTCTGTAGTCATCGTAGTCTTTATACTATGACATTAATAACTTTTATAATTAACATCGATTAGCAAGGAGATATTCAAAAATTAACTTGAATATAACCATATTAATACAAAAATTCTAATTGGATGTTTAATATAATCAACAAAAAATTTAAAATTGAAGTAATTCGACCTTCTTAAGGTCTTTATACGAAAATCATTAAGGAAATTCTTAATAATTTTAGAAAAAATGACAGGGGTATTGTTACAACTGTGCTTTCTAAGAGAAAAAATGAATGAAGAGTAATGTTAACAGCTAATATATTGTTATAAAAAGTATACCAATTTTATACAAGAGTTAAGATGATAACAATTATATAATGAAGTTTCTTCTTCAGAGAAACGTTTCAGTAGTTCATCCAAAATTGGAATTATAAGATAACTATTTGTTCAATTGAATAAATTAAAATCCTAACACGCGTAATGATAAAATTACTACTAACTTTCGCAGCTATGTAATCAATTCTATTAATTGTAACTTGAACGATGACGTATATTTCTACGAAATCACTATTTATAGCAGTTAAGTTTAATAGTATTTTTCCTATTAATTCACGTTTCCCTCCTATTACAAGGCGTTGTAGAAAATCGCCCTCAGATAACGGCTCGATTAATATACAGTTCCGGCAGTAGACATGACACCCAACATCGAATAAACATCCTCTATATTGTGAACAATACGCGTAATTCATATTGTTCTCTTCTGATTTATCAGTTTAGATCATATATAACATTACTAAATTTCGTGCAATGATTTCGTGTGTATAAAAATATCTAACTGTGCGTGACATGTGTGGGTGTCAATCGTCATATATACGTGAAATCAACCCTGTCATAAATAGACCTTTTTTTTATTTTATTTTGGCTCCTCCCGTGCTTTTCTCGTGTTGCATATGAGAAATACATCAGTATTAATCTTTTATATATACTAAATTTTCATAAAACTGAAGCCACTTTTATCATTAAGAGAGTATCGTATAGAAATGAAAATTATTCATAATTTAATAAGTTATTTTTGAGATATCTCCTTATAATCTTTAGATTTTAACAACAATTTTTATATTATATTAAAGAAATATATCGTGAAATTATGAATAAATGTATATTTGGAACCATTTACAATGTCATTAATTTTGTATGACTTCTTATAACATCGATTAATACAATTGGATATTGTGGAATAAACGACTTTCTAATAAAATAATATATTAACTGAAATTAAATAAAATGTACTCGGAAACAAATTGTATAATAAAAATATTTAAAGTATAAATTGCCTCTATAATTTTTTAATAATAAAGTATTTAGGACAATCTGGATTGACATAATCAAAAAATGGTCTGAGAGAACCCTCAACCTGCTGATTAGATACAACGACAGAGAACCTAGCATAACTATGTTAAAACAATTACGTGTGCCTCAATGGTCCTCAGAGGGATTAAGGGGGAGAAGAGGAAAAAATACAATAATAAAACATAAAATTATACAGTATAATAAATACAGTATAACCCCCGAATAGCGGACACCGTCGGAAAAGAGAAGTTTGTCCGCTATTTAGAGGTAAATATAATGGATGTCGTATTTGAAGGGTCGGGGGTTTGTAAAAGTGTCCGTTAATGGAGGTTTCATTGTATATTTCTTATTTTTTATAATAAGTTAAAAAGTAATTCTGCCTTGATGTTCTGTACAGAAGTGCGGAGAATTATAAAGAAGCAATTTTTAATTAATGAACTATTCAAATTCTCTTTATTTTATAAAATATAGACTACAGAATACATTAACACACCAGCATGACTGTGGTTATAGCTTTCTAGGGCCTCGTATCACTACTCAATATTACCATTTTTGTACTATATCTGTATCTGTATAATATCTCTGAAGAAATTGGATAGGATCAGTGCTTAAAATGTCCTTGCAAGTAGAAATATTAAAATCGTAGTATAAATGTAGTAGCTCCCTTTATTCGCGGGGACACGTTCCAAGACATCAGTGAACACTTGAAACTATGGATACATTATATTTTCCTATAGATACATGCTTTATAAATTAAGCACAGTAGGAGCAAACAACAACAACAAACTAACACATACAAGGGCAAACAACAATAACTAATAATAAAATAGAACAATTATAACAATAGAGTGTACTGTAATAAAAGTAATACGAACGTATCCTCGGCATACAAAGTTTTTACGTTTTTAAGTCAAGAACTTTGATCTTTTTCTTAAAGGAAGCTTCCCTTTACGGCTTCCATTTGGCATATCCGAATTGCCCACATTACTATTCTTGCGCTTTGGAGCTATTATTAAGTAAAGGGTTACTTGAAGATAAGTACTCAGATACCGCGACAGTCGATCTGATAACTAAGACGGCTACTAAATGACTAATGGGCGGGTTGCGTATACAGCGTGAATGCTCTGGTCAAAGGGATGAGTCACGTCACGGGCGGGACGGAGCGAAATGGCGCGAGATTTCATCATGCTAGTCAGAACGGCGCGTAATTTAAAACTTATGAATTGCTTATTTCTTCAATTTTCCTTTTAATGTTTTCGAATCGCGAGTAACTGCACATAAGGGCGTCTACTCCGGGTGCATGCATGCAAGTGAACTTCGTAGGCTTCCGACAGGCTACATACATTTTTTCTTATAAAGGTTGCAGGTTTAAAGCCTGCCGAGTACCAACATACTCCATACACGTCGCACTAGATTCTAAAATAATATGTACAAACTAATTTATTCTCATTTTTCACTGGTCAACTTTGTTTGTTATGTTCTTCGTCACGAATATCAGCTTAATTAGGGTTGAATAATAGGACGAGAAAGAGAGCTAATTTACAATTACGTTGCCAAAGCCTTGAGGCCGCATGCGGCCCTCAAGGCTTTGGCAACGAAATTGTAAATAAGTCATAAACTATCGAATATTAGCTAGTTATATTCAGTGATGGTGTAGGTTATGCGAGGCCCTAGTAAAGCCCATGGCTTCGCACAACGCACAATACACGTATCGTACGTATAATACGGTTTACCTATTAAAATATGCTTTATAATGTAAAACCCGTATTACGCATTATAGAAGTGTATGTAAATACAATGTAAATCTCGTAATCCCCGACATTTGATATTATACAAGGTAGCTAATGCTAGACCATGATCGAGTATCGACAAATATATTCTAATTTGCATGTAACTGAGGCTCCTAAACGTGTGAGGCCTCGGTGTTAGATGCCTACTTCTAGAACACCACTGCTTGAATCTTATGTGTTTCTAAAACTGTAACTAAATTCTCATACCTGCGATGAAAAAGTTCTAAATTTAAATTAAACATGACATTAAAAATGATGTCATGCATCAAAAATATATGGATTGATACTTAAGTAAAATGGGAAATTTGACATGTACTCAATTCTTGATAATTTATAAGTGTCTTAAAAAAGTATTTGTATTGAGAATTTTTAAACTCAATGACTTTAAACTTAGTAGACAGCTTATTTCTAGATTGATAACTGTAACATGAATAATTTGATTATATATTTTTTATACTGTACTTTAATTTTAGGTATGTATGTATAAATATTTCAATATATTTCTCCTGGTTAATCGTGATAATATATTTAGCTCTTATTGCGAAAAATATTTCTTAGTTTAAAACTTATTCCTATGTAACTAACATTTTTCATGAATACTTTTTAATATATATTGAATATCTAAATAGTAGATCCTATATGACTTTTTACAGAGTATGTATTACCGTAAACCCTCTCTTGCTTTTATATTATTATTTTATATTAAAAAATACTACAGGTGGTAAAAAATTCTCTCCGAAAATCATAAAGTTTATGAATTTTCGGAGAGAAACAAAGCCACTGGCCAGGCTCCATCTGACCTTACCACCTTTTTCAAATTCAGTTGTCAACATAAAAATGCTTCCATTTCTCTTATCATCTCATAATAACAAAGAACTGTACTGTATATTTTCAAATATGGTGGCGCCATCTAGGAGTTACTTTAATTATGAATCTTTAAATTTTTATTTTTATTTATTTTTTTTGCGTAGCCCTGTTACGAAAGATTTGAAATTCAAAATTTAATTACGTTTACTTTTATATTATTTTAAATTCTAGTGCATAATAAAATAATAAAAATTCTTTTTCAATAAGAAACTATATACCGGAATTTGAATTATTTACACGCACTGAGTTAAATACACACAGTAAAATGCGTTTATATATTATAAAATACTTATTTGTAAGGTAGTTTGTATTAATTGTAAGACATAAATTTTTATATCTATTTTTATATCTATATCTTATTATATCTATCTATCATATCTATTTATGTATAATAAATATATTTTTTCATTATAATGCTGTTTGTTGTTCTTATTATTATTTTCTTTTTTTGTTTTTGTTATAATTCTCTTTCCATTATATATATATATATAATGCTCTCGATATAATGAACTCTCAAAAAACTGAGCTAAATCATCCACTATATCGAGAGAGCCTACTACTGTACATACGTAGTAATGAATAATAATATTATTCACTATATCTGGTGGTTTCTATGTCAAGAATTTATAGGGAAAATTCTATTTTAAATCAAATATTTAGGCCTATAAAATATTCCCTCACAATTTTCTTATTTGAATGGTGTTGATAGTGAATTTGATGACTGGTTTCGGTTTTTATTTTAATTTTACTTTTGATTTACGATAATTAATTAATGTTTTTCCACGTCATTATTGCAAAATAGTGATTTCTAGCCTTTATCGAAGCACCATAACTATCTTACTTTGCTCTACTTGATACTTATTTGAAAGTTATTAAATTACGATAAAATTCAATTAATTTCGTTCTACTTTTATTTTTCCTAAAAGAATAATCATGCCCATCGACATTGATAATTTTATTATAAGAATTATTATTATTATTATAAAAATTAGAAAGAAGATACAGTATTTTGTCTATGAAATACATGGCAGTGGCAATCCATTCTCTTGCGCGTATTCCTTCCTCAATCCATATTACTATTGTTTTCTCGCAGTCAGTATAGAATTTAACTCGTTAAAAAGAATATTTAAAGGATAATAACTGTAACAATTTACTTCGAAAGGTAAATTGAAAGAAATTAAAATAATATATATATTATTTTACTACACATGTAATATTATTTTATTTGTAAGGTTTGGAAGTTTTCTATTTATCTAATAAAACTTAAAACATTTCATTTAACAATTCTGTGTTTTTGCAATTTATGTTTTTATGTAATTACGAATTTAACTGAAAATATTTAAAAGATTTTCGACAGGCAACAGAAGAGTTTAGGTTTTACTCAAATTCAATATTTAAGGTTCCAGTACGACATATTGTATAGTAAATTCCAACAAATGGCATTATTTTTATTATTCCATTCTTTTAAAGTACATTGTTAAATTTAAATTTATGTGAATATCGAGATAATTTAAATCTAAGAAATTTGTTAAACCAGTTTTGCCATGCTCTTTAATCAGGCTTTTTAATCTAAAGATGATACAATACACGACTATACTGTGTTACGATTGTCTAGAACTCGAAGACGTTAATGAACACGTTATTGCACAAAATCAACACTTACAATAATTCGTGTGCACAAAACACAGATGGAAGCTCTTGAAGCACATGTGTTTCAACAAATTCCAGGCTCGCCAGTGGTCAAGTGGACAAGACCACCGAACACTGGTTATTGGTCGTGAGTTTGACCACGTAGAGTTTTGCGGGTTTTCTTCGTGTGTCTAACACCTAAATAGGGCTAGTTTTCTATTGAAAGTCCTCTCGGGATGCACCCCTTCTTAGCAGATAGCCCGTGCGTTGCATTGCCATATCCTAACAAACCAAACCAACAAATTCCGATTGGGGAAATTCTAGGATTATTATCGAATTTATTAACAATCTTCTATACAGGATGTCCCAAAAGTTTCCATACATACAAAGGTGAAATGTAACTTTATTCACAAAACATTAAAATATTATAATGTCAGCATTAAGATTTGTGTCAGTGGATTGACGGAGTAAGGCAACGGAACACATGGGTGATCTGCCAATGGGATAGCTTCTAGCAGGACTTTCTATGTGGAAACTGGATTCTGTTTAGGTGTTAGAAACATGAAGAAAATCCAGAACACTGCATGGTGGCTAGCCCATTGGTCAAGCACGAACCAATAACCAACTATCAGTGTTCAATTGTTCTATTTATTCGGCCACTGGTGGGCTTGATTTGTGTTAATGTATGGAGACTTTTGGGAAACCCTGTATATCAAAAAAATATATTCTTGTAATTTTCTTTCTAATATTAAGAAATCTGTTAGATATGGTACACTTCTACTGATAAACCTGTGCTTTCATAACGAATCCAATTTTAAATAACAAAGATTCTATTATTATTAAGTAAATTTATTAAAATTAATAGTACAGAAAAATAACTGAACTTTTTTCTATGTTTCTTCTCTTAAAAGAATAATCTATTTTTTTAGATAAAAGAAAGCTTTCTTAGCCTTTACTTCTGAGTTTGGATGCAAAAGAATATGTTATACCAAGTTCTCCATAGGCCCAATCAATTGGAGTACCTAATGCATAATCTGCGAAGAAAATACAATAAAAGTTTTACGAATATTAAATATTTTTCAACAGAATAAAAATTAAATTTAGAAAATTACTAATTCGTGATAGTGCTTAATTTCTTTCTCGTCATAGCCCCGAGGGAACATTATGTATTGTCCATACGAATGTTCGTCAATAAACAATCTTATTCTGTTTCTTATTTTCGATAAACTTGAAACCATTGCCCGTGTTTCCTTTTCTGACATACAGTATGGGCCCATATAATCAAATAAAAATTTGTAGCGTAAAAACTTTGATGCTAATGGTAAAAATTTTCTTTTACATATTATTTATAAAGATTAAAAGTGTGCCTTTCTAATTTAATTAATAATAAAATAACAATGATTTACCCAGTGTAGTATTCCATCCTTAGAAAAATTCCTGCTCAAATCAACCCCTTCGTCGTGTATTAAACTTTTAGAACGATTCTTTCTCCAATAACACTAAAACAATAAATTTAAAATCAATACAATTGTAAAAATTTCATTACATTACTTCTAAAATGTAATTTTAATACTTGCATTGTTTGTAAATGTATAATGATATTCATCAGGATTAACAAGGGGCATAATATACTAATCACACGCATCCAGCATATCTATGTCAGTTTTGTACTGCGTTAAAATCTGTGGAATAATACAACCTTATTAAAATTTAAGCTTTATGAATTGTAAAAATGAATATGTCAGGAAAATTTAATAAAATATTTATTGATATTCATCTTATAGCCAACGTATCAGTCATAATAGCCTCTCGTTTATCCGGAATGAATGGGGAAAATGACATTTCGGTTAATTCGGCACCATATAAAACCTGTATTCAGTAAATGAAACAGTTAAATTTTCAAAGAATTAAAGAGAAGAACGCAAACTTGAGCACAAGCAAAGTGCATCATTCTCCTTCCCTTCCTTCTGTTCAATGACCTCTGAAGCTAATAAGCCATAAAGTGATTTGTTATGAATGAATGACTCATCCATGAACATTTGTGGAATCCCTGTTAATCTGATACAGGTTAATAAATCCTGCATAATCGAGAGTCTACTGCACAAAACAAAGTGTTCGGAACTGTATTCAACATGTAATTCTAGTGGAGTAATGTTGATTCACTAAAAACTTCAAATTTATTGGGTCAGTTTCTTTACTACTTAAAGGAATCGGTGAATAAAAGATAAAATATTTATTCAGAGACAAGGTTTTGTCTTTCCTTTTTTCCGGTAGAACACACTAAAAAAAAAAAAAAAAAAAAAAAAATGAAATCTGAAATAGAAATTGGACTCTACTGTTGTTAATCCACTTCAATCTGGCAATTGAGAATGAATTCGAAATTTTACGTAAGTATAATTACTAAATATATATATTTTTATATATTTTTTATATTTTTATTCTATAAATGTGTTGTATACATTTCATGCCTTATAAATAAAATATACAGCAGTGACTGGCGTTATCCATTCTCTTGCATGAACCCCTGCTTGTATCCAAATAATTGGCTTCGTTACTCCTAATTAAATCGTATCTAAAATAAAATAAAATTGTATATAAATTATTATATTATACAAAGGACTCAAATAAATATTCAAAAATTTACTTCTTTATCTATATATATAAAAACGAATGTATGTCTGGGTGTGTGTGGTGTGTGTGTGTGTGTGTGTTTGTCCTTCGTGCATTACCACACCATTTATCCGATTGCCATGAAACTTTGGGAAGTTGTTTAATACATTCCCGCGAAGGTTTGTCGCATATGTGAAGATCACCATTTCCCCCTTTCAAAAATATATTTATATATGGATTAAGGCTTTTATGTCCAACAGATGGCGCTAACTTCAGACGACCTAAGTTTGCTTTTCTGTGAAGCATTATGCTTTTCTGTGAGAATGGACCTAAGCAGATCATTTTCTACCTACCTATATAAATAAAATACAACGTTCGTTTGTTCCTACCGATTCCTTTGAAATTTTGACACAACGTTGCATTCGAATATGCACGTGTTTTTATATAATAAACATGTCGAAATACGCCCTACGGGGGGGAGATGGACGGGATTAAGCCTTACCGTGAAGAACTCGGCTTCTATTTATACTATTTTACATGCGGTTTTTTGCGTTTTTAATTGCGTTTTAATAGGTGACGTCAACAGAATATACACTAAAAAGGGATTTTTCGATATTCCCCAGCGGGGAAAGGGACAGGATTAAGGCTTACCGTGAAGAACTCGGCTTCTATTTATACTATTTTACATGCGGTTTTTTGCGTTTTTAATTGCGTTTTAATAGGTGACGTCAACAGAATATACACTAAAAAGGGATTTTTCGATATTCCCCAGCGGGGAAAGGGACAGGATTAAGGCTTACCGTGAAGAACTCGGCTTCTATTTATACTATTTTACATGCGGTTTTTTGCGTTTTTAATTGCGTTTTAATAGGTGACGTCAACAGAATATACACTACAAAGGGATTTTTTGAAATTCCCTTCACGGGGAAAGTGTTACACATTTATAATAGATACATTTTGAGCCACAACAACGCGTGGCCGGGTCAGCTAGTCTTTCATAAATAAATTCCAGTTTTTCTTTCGAGTTAGGAATGATACGAATAATAGAATATATAATTTTTTAAAGTATGTTGTGAGAAATAAAATGCTTTCAGAAGTAAAAATTTAATTAAACAGCGTCGTACCCTTTATAACTCATCCTGGAATCATCACTATTAACAACTTCATCGAAATTCACGATATAAAGAATATATTGATAATAAGAAATGTACAATTTGGAGCCATCATAAATTTCAGTATTTAAACAATAATGCCATCTAAATAATGACTATATTTAAGATATTATTGTAACTTTACTATTCTTCTTACAAATAAAAGAATTTGTGGCTGACTACACCTATAACACTACTTGTGGAAATCAAAATCGTGAATAAACACGGTGTTTGTGGCACCCGTGCCATAAAATTTTTATGGCACGGCTTTATGGCGAGGGTGCCACAAACACTGTGATTACGATTTTAATTTCCACGAGTATACTGTTATAGGTGTAGTCAAACCACAAAATACCGTATGATAGACAATTCGTTTATAATTAACGATTACGGCATTCATGGAAATTGGTCAACTCTCTCCGCTCGTGTGCCAAACTTCCATTCATACCATAATCGCCCATATTATAAAGTAATTGCATAATATACTATTGCGAAAGTTAAATAACCAGAAAGACGCAGAAAAATATGGTAATACACAGATGATAAAGTTCCTTTATTTAAGATAAAATAATTGATAAAAATTTCGAAATTTTTACATATATTATTTAAATTTCTGACAAATTTGTGTAAAGTTTAACTTTTACGTATATTTAGATAAATGCTTTTTAACTTTTCCGCAGCTCGCACTCCTTGAATTTCTAAAATGCTCTCTCGCATCCCCCATAAAAATTCGCTGTTACGTTAAACATGTTGACAGAGCTTCGTTGCAAATGGTAAATTGCCAAACTTAGATTCGTCATGGTAGAAAAATTAAATGATCAAATGGTTAATGAAGGTTATTATTGTCTATTTTTCTGAATTTTGCATATATAATACAGAAAATCGAATACCTCTAAAATAAGGGAATTTCAATCATTGAGATAATTTTGATCAGCCCATATCTAAAATGATGGCAACTCGCTCATTATTCGTTTTATGCTCGTCTGTATTAACACTTACAAAAAGCTAGAACTTCGTAGGAGAATATCACATACAAAACGTAAGTATTTCGACTCTATTGATTGTGTTATTGGACAAGATACTCTGTTTTTTGTCTCTATATGAGATGCCCTCTAGATTTATAATGATAAACAGTAGAAGCTACTGCTTACCATAAATTAACATTTCTTTGATCAAAATTAAAATCATTTTTAGTTTTATTTCTCACCTATCTTTACGTCTATTGTTATCTAATGTCTTCATAATTTTTACTCTTGAATAATTAAAACGATATATTTATTTACACATCATTTTTATTTTTTATAAATTTTTTACTCTTGCAAAATATCATAAGCGAGAGATTGAACACCTTTCCAGGTTTCTTCTCCAACAGGTATAATATATTTCTTGTTTAATTGAAATCCACGTTTTCCTTTATCTCTCAGTTCGAACACAAAAGAATGTTTAATGCCAAAATGGCCGTATGCCCAATCGATTGAATTTCCGGGAGCAGGATCTGAAAAATAAAAATATATACTCTATAAAATGTAATAAGCTTATTAATAATATTCTAATTAACACTTACACACAATTTTTATTAAACTATTAGTTTTATATTCTGTTCCGTAAAGCTCTTCAATTCCTTCAGCAGCGTGTTCGCCCATATTTTTCTATAATTATATTTAGCATATATATATAAAAAGCGATTATTAGAATTAAATTTAAAAAAAAAATACTTACAAGGCCATCATAATCTTTAATGTTTTCTGTCTTACAACCCCACGGAAAGATAATATATTGCCCATAAGAATGTAAAGACAAGAAGAGTTTCACTCTTGAATTTATGTTTCTTAAACTGTTAAATATAACCTGTGTTTCTATCTCTGACATTGGAAAGGGTCCTATATAATCAAGTGATTTCGGTTTCCGTGCATTCGGCCGTACTAAATTATGGAATTTTTTAAAATAAAATAATTATTTTTATGTATATATTAATCAATCAAATTTATAATGTAAATTTTAATATAATACTTAAGCTATTGTTCCATTCGTATGGAAAGTTTCGATTCAGATCTACTCCTTTCTTATGTAATGGACTTTTAGAACGATTCTTTCGCCAAAATCGCTGAAATAAATATATTAAATTAATATTAACAACAAATTTTTAAACGAGAAATCGTGTGAAGAATGAAATCACACATTAAAAAAGATTAACACTTACCTTCTTTCTAAAGGTGTAATCGTAGCCATCAGGATTGACGAGAGGCATAATATACCAATCATAAGATTTCATTAAATGAGTTATATGTTTATTAGTTCCGTATTCTGTTAAAAGCTATCAAATCATATTCTCTTACTATTATTATTCATATAATTTAAAATTTAACAAAATAATATATTCAATTATAACAATTAAACAGCGTGAAAATTGTCTAATAAACCTAATAAATACAGTACTATAAAAAGGAATTTTCACTAAATTTCACAAAATTTTTGCAGAATTTTATTTAAATCACGGTAAAATTCATGTAATTTAAAACATTATATACAAGTATGTGTCATATCGAAAACTCAACACAATATATTGCTCAAAGTTTTCCAAAGTTCATAAATCAAACTCTTTTACCAATGTAAAAATTATTAATTTTTCATAATATTAAGACACAAAATACATTTGCTATAATAATAACAAACAATACGATGAAAATGTATTTAAAATATTCGTAATTTAAAAGCAAGCACAAAATTTGGAGTCTGAAAGTCGGATGGAAGTCGTATCTTACGACAATGGAAAGTCGTAAAATACGATTTATAATATATTGAAAAATTCACGGTTCGTGTAATTTCCAACAATCTTAATTAACTGTAATAATTGATTTTTATTGTTTGGACGTTCAATAAAGAAATTATTAATATTATAGAAAATATATCTTTATACTTCTACAATAATTTAAAAATATTCTAGTCGATTATCGGATATTAAAGGTAAAACTTTAAATTTTAAAATTTCCGAATAAAGTATTATTGTTTTTAAGATTATCAAACAATTAAAATTAGCCTATTGTTTTCTAAAATTGTTTTAGAATTTGATCAAACTTTCTTCGATGACGATTATTGTAACTCTATTGAATATTCAAACTGCCGCAAACAAAATAATACAAATGTAAGGAAGATCTTTGAGATGTATCCGAAAATTCAGGTTACAAACTAACCGAAGCGGGAACAGAGATGAAAGTATTAAAAATGTTTCGATCTTTCTTCCAGAATAAAATTATAGAAAGTGTTTGGGAATATCTTCATAATATTTGGAGTGCATTCGAATATAAGGTAGACTGAAGAAAATGCGTAGAAGTTCTATTAACCGCGAAGGAAAAATTCATCAAAAAAGTGAATAAAGTGAGATCGACAGTTGATTTCGTCGGAAAATATTTGAAAATAATCTATATATATAATCGAGACGAGTTGATAATAATAATCAGTGCAGAGCCCAAACGGTTAGGAGTTGAAAGTTGAAATTTGGTACGCAGTTAGGGTACCAAATTTAAGTACCAAAGTGTTAAGTAACAATGGAAGTGTCAACAATGGAAGTGTTAAGTAACAATAGAAATGTTAAGTAACAATGGAGAACAAGAGAAAGCGACGTGCAAGATTTACGGGCGCTGGAAAAAAAAAGAAAGAAAGAGAGTAATATATTAGAACATATTCGATTTTCAAATTAAACCTTTCTTTAGAAATACTTAGTTCGTTGATGAAATTACTCTTTTTCTTTTGTGACTATAACGTAATAATCTTAATCTTCGTTATCGTTTTACTTCTGCCCGAGCAACGACGGGCCTACCTGCTAGTTGTTTTATAATAGATAATTTGGTTTATGTACTTTTAAAATTTTATTGCTAATTAAAATTATCATTTAATTTCGTTTTGTTTGAATTATTTCAGTTTGATTTAAATTTTATATGTATTTAATTATTCGTAAAATTCAATTGAAGTCCAGGATCAATTTGTACAGTCACAAAATAAATATAATTTATTTTATTAATTTTGTAATAATAATTATAAAAGTAAATAATCGAAATATAATTTACTATATTTATTTTGTGCGTATTCAGTTTTTCATTAGTCTAATTTATTGTAAAATAAATGTCGGACATAAAAGAGACAAAAATATATAATCTAAAGTAAACTAATAATAAAATTTATTGTTGGGAGGAGTCCAAAACTATTAATACTTTCTCAGCAATAAAACTGAGGTAACGAACTAATTGTGGATTTTAAATTTTTAAGTCATTTCTATCTTTTATGTGCTGCAATTTGTATTTATTTCTATTTGTAAAACTATTCAAAATATATTTTACAAAAGGTATGAATGTTATTTATGTCGTAAAACATAAAATTATCTTCTGTAGCGATTATTTTATAAATGTGTTAAACAATTTGCAAATGAACATATTTATTTGATTTTATATTTTTCAATATTATATTGAAAGTTATAATTAAATTAGTAAAGTTTTTTTACTTTGTAAATAAAGTAGGTAGCAGTCGCAGGTGTTATCCATTCTCGAGCGTGTATACCTCCATCGATCCAAATTATTGGTTTTCTTAATCTAGGCATGGCTTTAACCTAAAATTAAAATTTTAAAATATAATAAAAAGAACGTCATGGTTAGTATTTAAATAACCTGAATATATATAATTTTCTTTCTTGTATCAGTTTTAATGTTCTGTTACGATAAGTAACGCCAACATCGTTTATTTTAATCAGTTCACTATAGCGACTTCTCAATTCATCCAGAAATTCATAAATCTGTCAAATTTAAAATAATTAACGAATTAATTCTTAATATTTATACTTTAACTCTTAATATTTCATCATCATTTACTTGTACCGAAGTTCGATACTTATCAAAGAACGAAATTAAAGATCTTTTTCGACGGGATGAGGTTTCAGAATTGTTTAATTCTTCACGCTCTTTCTCCACCATTCTGAAAAAATATTGAATTTCAAATGTCTTTAACGTATTCAAAATTTACATTTTTATCGTTATTTATTATTAAAGCATAATTTATAAAGAAATATGGCATAAAAACACTATTAAAGTTACCTTTGCACATCGTGGATGAGAATGAAAAATTCGATATTATTTTGAATTAAAGTGTCTTTAATTATTTGTAATTTTTGTGGGGGAACCATCACGTCGACTGACTTATTTATCAATCCAGGTTCTGTCCAAAAATCTAACTGTTAGCACATAAAACAGACAAGTTTAGTGAGGCTTCAACGTAACAAAAAATTGATATAAATACGTTTTGACTTACTTCATCGTCATCAATATCTCGAATTAAATCAAGATTTTGTACTGTCGAAGGTATAATACGAAGGACAGAATATCTAATAATTATACTTTCTAATTTAAAGCAGCTTTTAAGCTTTTAGCTTCTTAGATAATTAAAAAAAAATTACAATAAGAAACTAATTTACCCATTATATCTGTCTGGAAAGCTGTCATCGTCATCCTCATCCTCATCATCGTATAGAGTTTCATCAGCAACAGCAGACAGGAAAAGTATTATTATAAATATATACTTTTGATTCATGATGAAATAGAATCTGTGAAAATAAATTACGATTTTTAGACATATAATAAAATGTATTAAAAATTAATTGACAATTTACTAATTGTGTAATTTATTTCGTAAAAATTAACATCTAAAATGAAAATATCTCCTGTTAAAAATTGCATCTTGCATATTGTCGCATGTATTTATAATTATTTAATGTATTAAGATTTAATTGACTAGCATTTAATGATGTTTTTAAAGGATTTGCTTCCGTTTTGTCCGTAATTTTGAATTTAATTCAAATTGCGCTGCAATTTTAAAAAATTATAGACCTATAAATTCATCCGGCTGTCCATGCCTTCATCGTTTGTCTGTCTTTCCTTAATCTCGAGAAAAAAGTGAGATAGGAAAACATCGAGACAATATCCGAAAAGCCTAGAGTCTGAAGACCCCGATTAACTATATAAGCTCTTTCTATACAAACTGGCAGTTACAGTTTCAATAGGAAACATTCCCCTGAAAGGAGTTAATAGATGACTGGCACGACTTTATCGCTAACAGGAAAAGTATGATGTACAGGGGCAACTAACTACAAATTTGAGATGGAGAGTTTATATTTTAAAAGAAATAAATTAAAAATATGATTAAAAATTGCTCGTTTAATTTATTTTTAAGTTAATTTAAAAGCAAACTTCATTATATTAATTTTCTGTAGGCCTGTATCAGGATTTCCCACGGGTCGATATTGACCCCTTAGAGGCCTGTGAAAGTTTGCGAATGGTCTATAAAACTCTGCAAATATATAAAAAAGGGTCCAACAATGAGTTGCTTATCTTTCCCGGCAGCAGTTTGGGGCTCCTTCTGTTATCATATTTTATTTTAAAACTTTATAATTTTAACTATTATAAAATAGCAAATTTTGAGGATAGGGATAGGTTTTATAAAAAATTGTAAATGCTAATAGCCAGTATAATCTTCATTAATTCCGATCCTACTGGAGATACACACGACCCCCTTTATCTTCCCACCCCTCGACCTTTAATCACCAAAATTTAATAGATCAATCCCCCTAATACACAAATCCCTCCTTGTATAATTTTGGACAAAAAGCATAGGAGTTATTAAGCTTCAAAGAGTGAGTGTGAACAAAATCGTGCTCCCCCCACACACATACATACACACAGAAAAAACCCTGCATTTTTGCATTTTTCGACGTTTCGAGGACCCCTGAATCCAAAAAAAGTAAAAATCTTGGAGAAGGGGTTATTTTTTGACCAATTGCCGTATTCTCCCTCTGTTATATATAACAGCCAGGAAAGTGAAAAATATATTTAAAATTTTACATAATTTTTCGCTTTCAAATAAATTTAGGAAGATGCCTTTTAAAAATTATGTATGAGGACTATTGTCCATATACATAATATATTGTATATTATATAATACATAGTACTGTATAGTAGGTTCAATTTAACCGACTAACTGAAGAAAGGGGTGTCCGCAGTGACCAAAGTTCGTTAAACCGAATGTAACCTATTTTTAAAAAAACATACACTATATCTATGATGAATTTAAAACGTATTAGGACGTATTAAAATGTAATTATAATGTACTAGCAGGTAGGCCCGGCGTTGCTCTGGCAAAAGTAACGGTAGCGAAGATTAAGATTATTACGTTATAGTTAACCTTACCCCTTTTCACAGAACGCAAGAATTGGGTCCCCCTGTTTCTAGACTAATTAGAGAATTGTTAGATGGGTCTAAAAATATGTTCAATTTCCTGCAAAAACGAAAAAAACTGCATCTGCGTCTTGCACGTCGCTTTCTCTTAACAATTTCATTGTTACGTAACACTTCCGTTGTTGACACTTCCATTGTTACTTAACACTTTCATTGTTACTTCACACTTCCATTGTTACTTCACACTTCCATTATTACTTCACACTTCCATTGTTGCTTAACACTTCCATTGTTACTTAACACTTCCATTGTTGATGGAAGTGTTAAGACTTAATCCTGTCCCTGTCCCCCGTGGGGAGGAATTTCGAAAAATCCCTTGTTAGTGTGCGTCCTCGTGACGTACCCTAACTGTGTATCAAATTTCAATTTTCAACTCCTTACCGTTTGGGCTCTGCACTGATTATTATTGTCAGTCGTAGAGAAACCGTGTTGTGCTAGATTGCTTATTCGAATTGTTAAACACAAGATCGTGTTATTAACTCAATCACTTGGCTTTTGACTCCATCTTTATTTAGTTGAAAAAATATGGAACGCTTCACGATTTTGCGTGAAGCGTTCCATATTTTTTCAACTAAATAAAGATGGAGTCAAAAGCCAAGTGATTGAGTTAATAACACGATCTTGTGTTTAACAATTCGAATAAGCTGATTATTATTATCATTATTATCAACTCGTCTCGATTATATATATAGATAAGTATGAATAAAATATTGTTATAATATATGTTTAACAATTTATGTTTATTTACCCATTCTTTTAGCGTTCTGTATTCGCAAATAAAAAACAAAACAGATTATAAATTTTCCCTGTAGGAGGAAATTTTTTGTTCGTAAAATCGAGAGCATATTGTTCATTACATCTTTATTTAATGCTTTAGTGATCTCGTGTAGGGTTGTTTTAGTTAGAACTTTTTAATCGAGTGTATTTAAAGCACTAATCGACATGGCGCATGGTGAATTTGTATTCCAATACCGAATTGTTTGAGTATCGAGATACCGCCGTGTTGTACGAGGGATATCTGTATGTTACATTATATTTCTTCAAAGAAAATTTTGAGATTAAATTAGAATATTTGTTTCTTATTTTTAATAAATTCAATATTAATATTAAAATTACGAATTTATAAAATAATTATTTGTTAAATACTGAAAGTGGTTTTTTGTTATTGTTGTTGTTGTTTAAATCATATTTATTACAAAATATATTTTGAAAATATTTAATAAAATCTATAAAATTATATATAACGCAATATATTTATATAGAAAAGATATACCAAAAAAGTGTACAGAAGAGAAATTATAAACTAGACACTAATAATTAATTAAATGTAAAAACTGTGTAAATAGTTCTATCGTCGATAGAACAATATGCATAGTTTGTTTTAAACTTATTGAAATTACACATGCCAATCAAATGCATATTTAAAAAAATAAACTTAATAAACTTACGTAAACTATTCACAGTGGAGAACTTTACAAACAGACTTTCTTAACTTGGAAATCATTCTAAGAGTAGTTTCTTTGTTCTTTTCAGTTGGCCTGACCATGTGTTACCTCCTGCAGTTGTTTATTTTACTTCTTAACCCGAACCCCCTCGGGAATTACTACTCCGAATAACATTATCTATAAATAGATTCATTTTATCCTTATGTTTATATAAACGACTACGAATACTGAACCATGTCAAAAATTGTATATTTTAATATAATTTTGCACTTGTCCTATTTATTTTTCCTGTCAAAATATGTAGACATCAAAGTAAGATTAAAGAAAAAATCGAAGGTTATACGTAATCAAATACAAATATACAGGTAAATAAAATAAATTAGGTGTTTCAAATATGCGATTCATTTATCATAAAATGGGCCTGTACTACATCTTATTTAAATTTATATTTATTTCTTTATTTATCTATACAAATTGTTGATATAATATGTGTGAGGTCTGATGACATTGTATATAAAATAAATATAAAATCAATCAATCAAAATTGGTAAAATAAATAAGTAAATACCGAAAGAAATAAAAAATTTTTTAATTAATAATAGTTACATTTGATTAATTATAATTTAGTAAATGCGTATACAGAATTAGATCCCAGATAATAAGAGGGCCTTTTCTTAGGCACGTTGTAGGCCAAACCCACAATGCAGGCCAGCTGGTGATGGGGGTGAGTATGCGTAATAGATTATCTCCAAACACTTCCTAGTGTTTTAAATCTGGACTCGAACTCTGTTCTTTCAAAGTTATAAAGTGGCATGTAAATTGCTTTGGCCATCTGAACTTATTGTTCTTCTTCATGTTAATTTTTGAGACGACAAAAAATATTTATTAAACAAATTCTTATTGAACTCACTTGTTAATATGGACACCAGTGGCCGAGTAGATAAAACCTCTGAAGACTGGTAATTGGTCTAGGGTCCGTGCCTAAACGACGGTCGCATAAAATTATCTGGGTTTTCTCAAGTGTCTAATACGTAAAAAGGGACTAGTTTCCCATAGGCAGGCCTCCTAAAAAGCCCCCTCATTGACAGATCGTCCAAGTGTTGCGTTGTTTTATTTCATCAATTCGATTCTTTTTGATTTTCTAGAATGTGATAGTTTTAGTTTGATTTGGTGGACTAAAGCAACCCAACACAAAGTCTATTTGCCAGAGAGTGTTCCCAGTAAGAATTTCTACGGAAAATTGACTCATATTTAGGTGTTAGACAAATGAAGAAAATCCAGAAAAGTAAATTTTATTGCCAACCCGGTGTTCGTTTGTTATCCACTCGCCCATTGGTACACAGAAACATATGACTTTCACGACGAAATATCAGATATTATTGAAAGAATTCCTTCCCATATTTCTTCACCCACAGGAATTATTTGTCTTGTGCTTAACTGAAACCTTTCCATTCCTTTATCTCTCAATTCTATAGCATATGAGTACTTTACACCAAGATCTGCATATGCCCAATCTACAGTATTTCCCGTAGCAGGATCTGAAATAAATTTATTTTATTAAAAATAATTTTACGACTTAATATATAATTTAATGGTTAAAATTACAGTATTTACACAAATAAAAATAAAAAATAGCAAAAATATAATATTTATGATTAATTACATATAAAAATATATAAAAGAGAACTTATCAAATGCAAACCAAATGTGTTACCTAACGAGCTACATAGGGAGGAGGATAAATGTATGTTGAGGGAGTGAGTATAATAGAAAACATAACACGTAAATATATCTATTGCTTGTACCTGTGTTCACTGTACTTGGTTCAGTCATATTTGATTATATAAGAATAATATTGTACAGGCATTCCCCTCTTAACGTCAGTAATGTATTCTTAAAAATCATATGTTCTGCGAGGAAACAATAACCGCGAGCGTATTTGCCGTTATTTTAAATAGGAAATTTACAACATTGATATTAGGCACGTTTTTAAAGCGTTTGACGTTTGGCGACGGAAATTTCCGGATCAAAAACACCAATACTTACACAACAAAGTACTTATGCTACCGGGTTCAAACTCCGTCCCGTACAACTTTTTAATTGCTGCTGCTGCACGTTTTGCGACGGTCATCTTTAAACAAAAAATAAAATATTCACTATAATAATAATAATAATAATAAGAGTTATTAAAAATCTATTAATAACTTACAAGTTCAAAATGATCTTTAGTAACTGTTAATTTATAGCCCCAAGGAAATAGTATATATTGTCCATAAGAATGAAAAGTCATATAAAGTTTTACTCTATTTTTAACTTCTGATAAAGTGTTTACTACAGCTTGAGTTTCTAATTCTGACATTGCACTTGGTCCAATATATGTCTCTGAATTTGGAAGGGTTTCTGATTGTTTGGCTATATACAAATGTTAATCGTATTACTCTTAATATGCTCAATAAATATTTTTAAAAGTGACACAAAACTATCTTACTTAACTTTCCGTTCCATTCGAATGGGAAATTTCGGTTTAGATCAACTCCTCCTGAATGCACCTGGCTCCGAGAACGATTCTTTCTCCATAAACGCTAAAATTTTCCAAAAAAAAGAGTAGATCTTAACGCTGGCAATATACCCAAAATCTTATTTTTTATCGCTAATACTTGCGTTATATTTGAATGTGTAATCATATCCGTCTGGATTAACGAGGGGCATGATATACCAATCGTAAGCATCTAACAACTTTGTTACATCGTCATCTAATCCATATCCACTTAAAATCTAATTTTTAAATGTAGACTATTTACGTTAATTAATTCAAAATATATAAATTTTAGCTAATTACAACTATGTTAAAATTCCATTAAAATTATATATACTTTATGTATAAGAAACATAGCTGTGGATGGTGCAATCCACTCCCTTGCGTGTATACCGGCATCAATCCAAATAATTGGTTTATTGGCACGTGGATCAGACGTTAACTACAATTAGACATTTTGCAAAATATGTTAATTATATAACCACATTATCATCTTTATATTATTGAGCTTTTATAAACGTTAAAAGTAAGTGTAGTAGTCTATCTGATAACTTTACTTTAACCAGTTTCAGTTGCCTTTTGTTGTAAGTTGTTCCCAAAGTTACGACTTCCATTCTTGAATGAAATTCATGCATCAGTGTACTCAAATATTCATACATCTGAAATAAGATTTAAAAAGAAACATAATCAAAAGTTTCATTGTGTACGATTTTGTAGTGTTATTACTTACTTCTTCCGAATTGTGATATTTTCGAAAAAAGTCAAGTAAAGATCTTTTCTGACGTTCTCGTTCAGGACTGTTTAAGAATTCATTCTCTTCGTCGATTAATCTGTAATTAATATATATATATATATACACACACATACGAAGGTCACTTACTAAGTCATGGCAACAATTTTTGTGCAGGCAAATGCATTGTACACAAACATTTCAAAATATACATATGAAAAGACACAATGTACTTTACCAATAATGTCTGTTAGATGGGCTATTCAGAAACTTGTCATATCGTTTATTACATATATCTTATACTATTGATGCACAGTTGCTCGGTCAATACTTGTTTGTGTAGCCAACTCCTGCAGAAACCATCGTCCGTTGTCCTCCAAGCATTGGATGATCACAACAAGAGCAACATTGTACAGTCCTAATGCACAGTACGAGGTATGTCGGCAATTGCTACTCTTTCATGTTCGAAAAATGCTACCCACCTTGCAACAGTTCTGTACGGGAAAGCATGCTCATCAATAGCTTCTACGAGCTGTGCATGGCATTCGCTTGTGTTTTGCATTTCTCTGTTCCAATCGACTCACATCCATACTGAACGACGGTCGAAAACCAAGTGACTTTGCGCTCCGCACCATCTAGCAATGTCAATGTGCAACAATACATCTCAATGTCACAGCTGTACATTGGAAAGTGTGGATCGCGGCATGCGATTCCGCGGAAGAAAATGTTGCCACGATTTAGTAATTGAAACACGTATATATTAAACCAGTATTATCACTGAACATGTCTTTTCATAATTGTTAAATTGATTTTTTTAAATATCATTAATATTATATTAATTACATTATACCTTAAAGTTAAAGCATTCGATTGATAATTAAAATTATTCCTTTCTCACCTCTGTACATCATTAGTAAGCAGAGAAAAATCAACTTTATTTGCAAGGAAACTTTGATTAAACTCTTGAAATTTGTCAGGAGGAATAATTAAATCTACTGGTTTTCGTACCATTCTGGGCTGAGTCCAAAAATCTATCTAAAATTAAAACAGTTTTTATGAAAATTATATTAAAGTTTAAACTACATTAAGTTACTTGAGGAAAAATAATTTTACTTCTTCTTCATTGTAAAGATCTTGAAGGAATCTCAGAGTTTTTTTATTGTATGGTGTGACACGAAGTACAGAATATCTAACAATAAGTTATTAGTTACATTAATATGATATAAAATGAGAAATAAGAAAATATATTATATAATTCACCTATCATATCTTTTCGGAGGACCGTCATCATCGTTATTGCAATCATCGCTGTTAATTCCAACAGCAAAGGAAAAGACTACTATTATTAATACGAGTGTAATCGGTTCCTTCTCCATTATAATATTCTAGATCATAAATTTATAAGTTCGTATTTATATTAAAATACAAAACTTTTGTCATCATGATTATGCAAAATAATATAACGGTTATCGTAACAATATATTCCCGTAATAAATCATTTGATACTTTACTGTTTCAAGTTTACTTTACTGAAATTCGGATTCTTTTAATAAATTTGATGCGTTTATTTTTTATTGATTCCATTTAGTACTGTGCACTGAAGAAAATACTCCGAAATATACAAAGAATTCAAGATAATAAGACAATGAATATTCTGCCGAATCATCCGTACAACAATCTTGTTTTTTGTTTAGATAGACATCAACGTTTGAATTTTTTAAATCATTGTTAACAGGACGATTATAACTGCAATCACCGTCAAGAAATAAAAAAATTAAACCCTTTAGGAAATAAATACAGTCAAATCTTGGGTTTCGAACTTAATTCGTTCCTAAAAGTTGTTCGAAAACCGAAACAAATTTTCCCACAATATAAAATTGATTAATCCTTCCCCGACCCCCGAAACAAAACCTATTTTTTTACCTTTTTAGTTGTATTTCATGCATAAAAATGCCTACAAATGCAATATAATATTATATATATATATATATATACAGGGGTATCCCTCGTATAACACGGTAGTTACATTCCGAAAAAGTGCCGTGTTATGCGAATCCGTGCTATACAAAACAAAGGACAAATGCAAAACATAGGGTTACGTTCCAAAAGTTAGTAAAGTTGTCGGTTTGGAAGCTGCTATTTTTATCACCCTTCGTTTTCGTTCTAGGGACAACTGCTCCCGACAGGGTGGTTTTTCGATAGTCCGAAGGCAATATTGGAGAGAATCGCGTTAGCACGTGTGTATTTTTAAAGTTTTTTGTAGCACACAATTATCGATTTTGTTTCATATCGTTTGTTTTTAAAGAGACGAGGCTAAAATGGTCGGATTTTACAAAGAGACACGTGAATGTAGAATTGGTGGATTTATAGCAAGTGGGATGCAAAAATGTCAGGCACAGAGTTCCTATAACCAGGGCTTTGGAACAACCATTTTTTGAGTTGCTTCGCTCCAGCTCCACTCCGGCATCAAAGTATTTGCTCCAGTTCCGCTCCGTGCTCTGCTCCATGCTCCGGTTAAAATATTCTTACAGGAATTACATTAATTTTTTCTTTGATATATAAGTACATATTAAAAAAACTTTATGTACAACTAGTTTATTTATTATTAAAAAAATTAACATACAACCTAAAATTTATTCGTTGATTTTAATAAATAAAATGGCAGACAGCAAATCGTCCTTCATTGACTGCCTATTATCAGTTAAAATTAATCTTAATCCGGAAAATAGACGCTCAACACTTGCTTAAGAAGTTGGCATGCTTGCATGCTTTTCTAATGTGCTTTGGATAATGGTCAATGGCTTCGAATACATTCACCTTTAATCTCCCCACATCCTCTATTGCATTACAGTCTTTCTCAATATGTTTGTCTATTTCGTTGTTATCTTTATTATGTATAGTGGAAGTTCAATGACTGTTTTCTCTTCTATCCAATTCTTTTTCAAAATCATCGTCTTCCGAATCTATATTATATTACAGACTGGCTGTGACGGCACAACAATTGCTGGCTTTTCAGCCAAATCAATTAGTATTAGCCTTTTGATTCGCAATTGGATGTCTGAAAGACCTTCTCTCACTTTTAATTTTTCTGCTTCGCTTAATAAGTTTCTATACTTAAAATCAACATACACTCCAGCAAGAAAATGTGTGTTTTGAATAAACTTTTCTTTCCGCTTTTTCATGGAAGACAGAATTCCTAATGCAACATATCCTCCAAATTCTTCCATACATTTTTCTAGTTTACACCATTCTTTCATAAACATTCCCGGAGTAAGATCGGCAGTTTGAAGGGCAATTGTCGAAATATTTGCTTTTTCTAAAACAGCTCTGATATCTTTTACTTCGTCCCATTCTGCTTTGCTAAGTTCCAGGTCTTTTGTCCAGGCAGCAGCTACTTGGTCGCAGTAGTCTTTGGAAAAAAAATGATGATCAAGCATGGCATATGTAGAACCTTATCTTGTTACTGTATCTAGGGATTGAGTTTTACCATACATTTTCAGCAAAACATTACGAATTGTTGGCGTTCGTAATTTTACCACAATCTGTCAAATTTTCCCTAATATTTTTATTATTTGTTCATTCTTTAATCCATTCCAAATGGTCAGTTGAAGAGTGTGAATCCCACACCTCATTAGCTGAATTTTCATATTATCATTACACCATTACGGAAGGATCTTTAACCCACTGTTGCGAAATGTATACATTTATTACTTCGATGTCTTCAGTTTTTTCATCATCTTTATCCTGGGAAATATTTTCATGATCGCCAAGTTTATTTACAGCACATATCATGTTTCCTGCATTATCTACACAAATACTTGGTACTTTTTTGACAAATTTGCCACATGTTAAATAATATCAGTGTTGTAAACTTAACAATGCAAAATAACTTTAATTCAATTTAATATTTAATGGTTTGTTAAAATTGTTATTGAAAAATCAAATGTAAGAAATTAGTGCTGCTCCTAGTGTGAATTTCTGAACTAATGACTAAAGCCACTTTCATTCTAAACAAAACAGAACTATGTCAGAGGCAGTGGCGGCAGGGGGTGGCGAGCAGGGGTGGCGAGCAGGGCAATCGCCCGGGGCCTCGCTCTTGCAGGGGCCTCGCGCAACAACTCGAGTAGAAAAAAGTTGGTACTTAAAACTTTTTATTTTATCCTTAGCTATGAGTTATAAGCCGCAAACATCACTTTTAAATCCCAGCGTATATCTTTTAAGGCATTCAAGGACGACGCCAGCCAATGGGTAAGGGGGGCCAAGATGATGTAAATTGATAGAGGATATGAATTGTATGTAGGTAAAATAGAAACGATTCATAAAGTTTTAATCATTTACTATGTACCGGAAAAGAAATATCTCAAATAAAACATTTTCTTTAACTTACAAGAAGCCTAAGAAGATTATTTTAATCAAAACTTAGCATTTAAATAACTTTTTCGAATTTCTAGGGGAGGGCAGCTGCCCCTCTGCCCCTCTGCCCCTCCCCCTGGCGACGCCCTTGAAGACATTTATGTACCTTAGTTTATCATCGTTACTAATTTGTCGTCTTTATGACTGTTAACTTTTATAAATCTTCTGCTATAATATTTTAACACACTAAATTTATTTATTTAAACTTTTGCATTTCTCGTCAATCATCAGAAATATCTATTTTCAATTCACATACTTTGCACAAAAGACAAGGGCCTCACAAAGATCTGCCGCCTGGGGCCTCGCAAAGATCTGCTGCCCGGAGCCTCGCAATCATTAAGGCCGCCGCTGGTCAGAGGATTTCAAACATGGACTTAACTCAATTTTTAAATTTTATGGCTTATGCCACTTCCATTTTCACCGGCTCAAATATTAAAAAGTATGCATATCGGAGCAGCGAAGCACTACAAATTTCTGTGCTCAGGCTCCTCTCCTGATCCAAATAAAAATCCTTTGCTCTACCAGCTCCAGCTCCAGCTCAGCTCAGCTCCAAAGCCCTGCCTATAACAACAAAAATTGTGCGTTTTTACATCACTTGCATACTGCAATTTTTTTGCAGTCTGCAAGTGATGTAAAAATATACAACAGCAAGATGAAGAAACAAGATATTTGACAAGAAAGATGGAGAAATCGGCAAGAAAATTGTCCTCCTTACATTAAATTCGTAATATAATTTTGGATTATTTTACGTAAATATTGCTAATAAACTGAGGTATATGTTATATTTAATTATTTAACTTTTAACACGAACAGTTTTATTTTAAAAAATCATATCTAGCTTTTGCTTTCTTGTCCATTTCTATCAGTTAAAGATATCATTTTTTCTTTAATAATTATTTTCTCCTTTTCTATTTCTATGCCATCAATATTATATTCCAACAATGGAAACATTTATGGAATTTCGGTGTTATAGAGTAAGGTGATAAACTTTTTATAGTGTTTTAACGCAGTGTAATATATAAATAATATATACGAGGGTACTTGTAATTGTGCATGATGGTTTTATTATTTTATACATTCAAATTAAGTCATATTGAATATTAAAATGTTTTTAAAATAAAATTGAAATTAAAAAAAACGTAAATTTTTAAAATACTGTATAATCAGTTTACAATATAACTCAAAGCTTTCATAAACTATTTTATATGAAAATTTCATTCTTATAAATTAATTATACCGGTATTAATTATTATTATTGAATCGAGATTATTTTGTAAGAATTTACGATATTTTTAATGAATTTATTGAGAAATTTTGGAGAAATTTCATAAATTTTTAAGTGGCAAAATAATTCACATTACAGAATAATTTCCAATAATATTATTTTATCACTGATGAACTATTCTATTTAATCGTGTTGTTATGAATTTAATAATTTTTCAATATCACTTATGATACAGAAACATTACCAAGTTTAATTTATGATTTATAAATTTTCGAAAACATTTACGTTTTTTTAATCAAAATATAAATTAAATGCGATTTTTTTCATGCCTGCGAAGTGATTAACAGACTGAAAAGTAATAAAAGAATTAATACCGATTAATTTTATTGCCAAAGTATTGTAAATTCTAAGTAGAAAGATACTATACGTTCTGTACTGTACAGTACATTAGAATGTTTTTGTACACTTACACTAAAAATTTGAATGCCTTAATTTAAACTCCAAGGAAAATTTGTAAATGTGTAAACGTTATCATTGCATTTCGAATGTTTTAATGTAAGCATTAATGTATCTCTTCTACAAGAGGAGCATTAATTAATTAAAGAAAGAAATGTCTTGTTGGTTACTTTCAAAATTAAAAAAAAGCTAAGTAAGATCATTTTAATTCGCATCATCTTAGTTAAGGATTAAAACTCTAACTCTTCCCTTGTTTTGCGCACACCTTTACACAACGAGTTAGAATAATCTTGCTCATTGCCTTTACACGACACAAATAGTACGCCTTTGACTAAAAGGAAAATGGCGGACGTGTATTCAATTTTCTTTAAGCATAGCGTCGCTACAGCCACTATGCAGTATATTCTAGCTCGTTAAACAATATAAACAAGTGGCGACATCTGGTCACGAACATAAACACTAACTGCTCGAGAGATAAATCGAATTTTGAAATAATTCGAGTCAACTTCGATCTATTAACACGAAATAGAAAAAAAGTGCAAAGTGTTCTTTACTGATCTGCAAATTTTCGTTATTTAAGAAGTTTTACTTTGCGAGAAGTTACGTTATAAAGTTTTCAACATTGTAGCTATAGGAGTTTAGCTTTTCCTTAAGAGGCTTAAATCGAACGATGCGTTTGAAATAATACGCGGCAGTAGAAAGAATCGTAAAATTAAAGCCTTTATTTTTATTCGACTTTAGAGTATAGAATAATAAGCTAGCGTAAAATAACGAGATGAATGGGAAACTTAAGTAATTAATTGTATCAATAAATTAAAACATTGAGACAACGGAGAAAAAATAAAATTCATTACATTATAATTAGTTAATTTGTTTTATTTACGAAGACTTTTATTGCGGAATATCAGCAATAATTGAACGAATTCCATTCCAAGTTTCTTCACCCACTGGAATTATATGTCTCGGATCTAATTCAAATTTTTCCCTTCCTTTGTCTCTCAATTCTATAACAAATGAATGCTTTACACCTAACTCTGCGTATGCCCAATCTACAGAATTTCCTGTACAAGGATCTGAAAAAAATGCCAATATTAAAATTTCAAATTAAACATTAAAATCATAAGATTTATATTTGATTGGGATTTATAAATACGTACACATTAATTGAATTATGCTACCGACTCTGTATTCTGTTCCGGAATAGTTTTTAATAACGTCTGCTGCTCGAGTTCCAATTGCTTTCTTAATTAAAAAATAAAAAAAAAATATACTAAATATAACAGAAAAATGCTAAAGAACTTTTATTAAAATGCTATTGTCAGCTTACTAGAGTATAAAATTCGTCGATGTGTCCTAATTTGGAACCCCAAGGAAATGCTATATATTGTCCATACGAGTGTAGTGTTATAAACAATTTTACTCTATGTTTAACTTCAGATAAAGTATTTACTATAGCCTGAGTTTCTACTTCTGACATAGCACTTGGCCCGATATACGCATCCGAAAGTGGATTGTGCATTGAAGGATTTGCTGTATAAAGAATTTAATCGTATTATAATATATATTACACATTATACGAGTCAAAAGAACAATCTAAAATACACTCACTTAATTCGCCATTCCATTCAAATGGGAAGTTTCTATTCAGATCAACTCCGTATTTATGTGCTTGACTCTTGGAACGATTTTTTTTCCATAAACGCTATTCAATTAAACAAAATTTTAATATAAAATACATTTAAAACATAAATTTACAATTAATACTTGCGTCTTGTTTGAATGTAAAATCGTATCCGTCTGGATTAACGAGAGGTATTACATACCAATCATAGGTATCGAGTAACTTTGTTGCAGCATCGTCTGATCCGTATCCACTCAAAATCTAATTTTAAAATTTATTTAATTATTTTATTTAATTAGAAATATATTAAAATATAAATTAAATACGATATAAACTTTATATATGAAATATATAGCTGTGGAAGGTGCAATCCACTCTCTTGCGTGTATTCCAGCATCAATCCAAATAATCGGTTTGTTCGCACATGGATCAGACGTTAACTAGAGGAAAAAGTATTTGATCTTCATTTTTATAAACCGTATTTAATCTTCATATTAAACGTACAGACAATACTTTTCACAAATTTAATTTATAAGACCATTTAATTACTTACTTTAATTAGTTTCAGCTTCTTTTTGCGATAAGTCTTACACGAAGTTTCGACTTGTATTTTTGAATCAAATTCACTTGCAATGTCATGTAAATATTTATAAATCTAAAAACATTAAGCATTTTTATGAAGTAAATATACCCGGTTAATGTTATCTTAGGTAGCCAAGATGGCGGCTCGTCTCTAATTCCAGCAAGGAAACAGTGGGACGTTCTAACCTAACCTATTCTAATAATTTGGTTGCTAATAATTATGGTAGTTTATTAGAATAGGTTAGGTTAGGTAAGGTTAGGTTAGAACGTGTGTCCCACTATTTCCTTGCTGGAATTAGAGACGATCCGCCATCTTGGCTACCTAAGGTAACATTAACCATATACCCTACTCTTACTGAAGTAATCAGATATATTATCAAAATTGAGGAAATGTCTATGATTTTTAACACTCGTTACTTACGTCTTTCGATTTATGATATTTATCAAAAAAAGCAAGTAAGGTCCTTTTCGAACGAAATGGTTCGGGTCTGTTTAAGAATTCATTCTCTTCATCGATCAGTCTATAATTAATACAATTATCAATGTCCTTTTAACGCATATAGATTGTTTATATTTAATGTATTAAGTCTTATAAGTTTCTATTTTATCATTACTTTTCCGGCTTATTTTGTAGCAGAGGAAAAGATCTTTACATTTTTGGACTTTCAGAGGACCTAGAAATATCGAGAAATGCAAAAAGTTGGGATTTTTCTTATATATGAATGATTGTGCACGATTTTTTCACCATCTTTAAAGCTCGATAACTCCTGTGCCATTTGTCGAAAATTTCTTAAATTTTGCAGAGAGGTTCGTATATTAAAGAGAAATATTTCTGAATATTTTCATGAAAATCGGACCATTTGTTTTGGAGATATTAAAGAAGTAAGACCGCAATATATTATATTAGTTTATGTAGATCTTAAAACAGCCTTTATTGTAAATGGAAATAATTTTTTACTCACTTCTGTACGTCGTCAGTAAGCGGATGAAAATCTATATTGTTTGCAATCAAACTCTGATTAAACTGTTGAAATTTATGAGGAGGAATCATTATATCTACTGGTTTTCCTATCATTCTAGGATCAGTCCAAAAGTCGAACTGAAATAAATTGTAAGAGTTTTTTTTTATAGGAATTGTATTAAAATTAATTAAACAATTTGAAAAAAAGAATTTTACTTCTTTTTCATTGTAAAAACCTTCAAGAAACTTTATATGCTCTTCTTTGGATGGTACGATACGAAGTACAGAATATCTGACAAACTTTAATTATATTAACTGAGTTTAATAGGGAAAAAAGCAGATTTATTATACCTACTTGTCATATCTTTTTGGGGGAATATCGATATCATCATCATCAGTATTTTCATAACTAATCGCAAAAACGAAAGAAGCAGAGAGTACTGTTAAGAAGATTATCCCCTTGTCCATTATCAAACGTGAAATGTAGGTTAATAGTGAACTGCTACTAAATTTATATTTATTTTTATTATAATCACGATGACATAACTTTTATTCTGTTATGTTTAGTGCTTGTGTAAATATTGAATAATCTTTATAATGATGATTAAGAATAATAGAACATTATTTGTATATACGAGGGCAGTTTTTTCAATCTCCGACGGTCCATAAAACAACGAGAAGTGTAAATAACAAATGAATTTATTACCAAAGTTAGGTACAAACATGGTTACTTTTCGACGTAATCACCGTGAAGAATAAGGCATTTGTGATATCTGTGGACGAGATTTGCAATCCCCTCTTCATAGAATGTTGCCGCCAGTGACTTGAGATGGGCCTTAACGTTGTTTTGAAGATCGTCATTAGTCTCGAACATCTGCCCTCCTAGCCACGTTTTCAGTTCAGGAAAGAGGTGGAAGACTTCAACGTTAAAGGTGTGAAGACTTCCACCTTTCAGACTTCCACCCAGCTTGGAACTTTTTAAACGTTTAGTGTATAGTCCCGATTTAGCGCCGATCGACTTCTTTCTCTTTCCTGAACTGAAAACATGACTAGGAGAGCAGAGGTTCGAAACTAATAATGATCTTCAAAACAACATTAAAGCCCATCTCAAGTCACTGGCGGCAACATTCTATAAAGAGGGGATTGCAAAGCTCGTATATTTCACTTTTACAAGATATTTCATAATTGTATTCTGTTATTACATTCTCACTGTTTTTAAAATCAATGCACAGAAGATATTTAATTCAGGTTTTGTTCAGTTTTTACCTAATTTCATTTGAATAATACGCGTGATTTAATTACATTTATTGAATGTAACATAATGTAAGGTTGTTGAACGTGTGAACAGTTTCACAAACGAACAATTTAAATTTCTCGTGACCTGTGTATTTCGTCATGACACTTCTCGAGTTTATTGGTAAATAACATACATATACTGAATCTACAATATGCAATTCAGAAAGACGGGCTATCGTGTGGACATAGGAAGTGGTAAATCAATTTCAGGGTTCTTGTATCATTCTTAGTCTCAGTTGGAATTCTACAAAAACGTGCTAAGCCATGAAGAAATGTGTGTATTGAGTGCATGAAGTTCTCTGTTACGTTGTTGTCAAATCGCAAATTTTATCACGATTATTCACGTTGCAAAACCTGTACCCTGTGTTCCACAACCAAACGTGTGGACGGCCGGATGGCCGAGCGGTAAAGGTGGCAGCCTACCGCTCTGGGGGACCCGGGATCGAATCCGAACGGGTCGAATAATCCCCAGGAATTTTTCGGGGGGTGGTCCGTTCGGATATGTCGGGCCCCGTCCCTCACCACCCGGTCGCCCCATTGTGGGCCTGGCCGAACCCATAATGGGCCTACTAAAAGAGGCCCTCTTAGTGCCCACAGGGCGGAAAGAGTTAAAAAAAAACAAAAAAAAAAAAAACCAAACTTGTGGAAATGTGTTCACTGATGGAACGAATTTTGTTTGTTGCAACAAGTTTATTTACATCAGCATTGTAATTTTCAAAAGATATACAATCTTCAATAGGTAGATTTACATTATTATTGTCCACTTGAAAAACTTATACTTCAAAATGCCATTTTCCAAAGTATTTCCTGAGTAGGAATGTAGAATGAAGATGACAAACTTCAACATGCCTATCGAGGAAAAATCGTCCACCTATGAACGATTTTTTCTCGATTTACAAACACAGATTAAAAGAAATATTTAGTTGACATAAGTAAGATATTTGCTAACTTGTCACCACCAATACCAGTAATTTCTTCACACTTTGTGCAGTGTCAGCAGCAACCTTTCAATTTCTTATCTCTTTTGATGGTTATGACAATGTTGGCTAATATTACAACATTTTATTAGTAGCGTGTTTAGATTACGCTTCTAATCGAAAAGTGGATATTGTGTATTCAGAATTTCTATATTGTCAAATGGATATCACTACTTTGATTTGCAAATCATTTTGCAAGTAGTTAAATACAAGAATGGCAGTTTTAAACTTTTTATAAAATGTACTGTACATGATGATTGAATTATTTTTGGTCCTGAAATCTTTGTCCTGTTACACGATTGGTCGATTTGTCGTTTAGGAAACACTCGATACTGACAAAATGATAGCTTCAAAAATTGAAGAATGCTGTGGCAATGTATGATTAAATTTGTTCTCTATAGACTAAATTCACAACAAATGATTGTAAACCAAAAAGTTTCTGGACGAAGAAGTAAACTGAATTATTTCTAATGAATTTCAGTATTAAAAAATAATTACTCATTTATTTTCAATGCAAATAAATAGAGCAATTATTTATTGTGTCATAGTCACAATGCCGGGCTGCAATTTTTCATCATATTTTCCATTTATTTAATTTGAAACATATGCTCTCCATTTCAAATTAGAAGTGTCTTGCCCTTGTACATCATACTTTTCCTGTTAGATGGTCAGCATGACTCTATTGCTATCGTAATTCTTTCAGGGGAAAATTTTTGAATTGAAATATCGTGTCTTCCAGTTTGCACCAGACGTTCTTATATAGTTAATCGGGGCCTCCTGCCACTAATCCTCCCATATCTTTCTCGTTCTGCAAGTCTGCAAGTATGAAGTTTTTCTTTATAAACCTGATCATTAAAGCCAAACGAACTGCCGAATTATTGGGCAATAAGCTTGATGCCGCTATTAAAGCAGCCGAGATAGACAAATCAAGAATAATAGAAAGCAAAAGAAGTACAGTACTATAATCTCGAAAACGAACTACAAATCCTCCAGGCTACGGATGAAAAAATACATAACATCCGTCTTCTCTTGAATGCATTAAAGAAGATTTCACCCACATCCATTGAATTGGAAAGGGCATTTTCAGTAGCGCGACTTTTCATTATTAAAATAATAACCAGATTGAGTAATCGGAGTATTGACCATCTTCGGTTTTCAAAATCTTCTAAAATTTACAATAATAATTTGTATTATATTTTATTTAAAAAACGAAAATTACCTTCTAAATTAGAAGTTTGATCTAAGTTCATTTTTTCTATAAATTTTCGACTCAATTCAAAGGCATTTTGTTGTAAGCAGTTTCCAACAAACTTTAATAAATTTTTTCTATTTGTGAAAATTTCTACGTAATTCAAAGGTAATTTTAATATATATTTTACACAGCATTATTAATATTATGATTTTGGAAGTTGCAGAACGTGTTAAATTGCTTTTAAAAATGAAAAATAATTATATCATTCGATTTCAAGATATTTTTTATATCCCAGGAAACAGTTCACTTTTTTCCCGAAATCCCGGGAGAAGCAAAAGACCGAGAAATCAGAAACCCTAGTGCATAATAAACATATGATGAAAACAAATGTTCCTATTATCGCGATTAAGTACGAAAACTAATCAAATTCACGATGACTACTTGTAATAACATGTAGTCATTATGACGTGTTATATTTAAATAAAAGTTACGAATATAACACTTGTGATTAGTACGAATTTGTCTTAAATAATAAAAAACATATTTATCTTCTTAATATCACTTTTTGTTTCCTGTGCTTTTACCAATAATAATAATAATAATAATAATAATAAATATGCTGACCAAAACGATGACGACGACGATGATGATCCAAACGGATACAATATAAGACATACTTATTTGTGATTTCAAATATTCTATGAATATTCTTAGATATTCCGTGGTACGTATTATACCATCCAAAACAAGAAAACTGGAATTCCTCCAAAAACTTTACAGTAAAATTTTATTTTATAATATCATTTTGTCTATGTTAATTTTAATACAATTCCAATAAAAACTGTTTTGTTTTACTTTGCAGAATCGATCCAAAAATCTAGCTAAAGATGAGACACCCCAGTAGATGTAATGATTCCTCCTCATAAATTTCAAGAGTGCAATCAAAGTTTTGTTGCCAAAGATATAGATTTTCTGTAGTTGTTGAAAACGTACACCAGTGAGTAAAAAATCATTGTAATTTTCAATAAAAGCTAGCTGTTACACACACACGCACATATATATATATATATGTATATATATATATATATGTGTGTGTGTGTGTTTGACGGTGTTTGTTTGTTTGTTATCCTAGGCCGTTCGACCAATTGCCACGAAACTCGGCACTTACGTTTACATATGTTTTACCTTAGATAATGCCGTACATCCCACCCCAAAATATCGATTGAAATTACTGTACAGTAATTTCTATCTACATTCGATTTGCTGATTTACACTTAGCGCCATCTGTTGCCAAAAACTTTAACGAATAAACTAAATATAATTCTTATTAAAATATATATATATATATATATATATACATATACAGTAGAGCATCGATTATCCGACTCAATTGGGGACTGGAGTTGGTCAGATAACTGAAAAAACGGATAACCGAAAAGTATGAAAAAATACATTATTAGTATAGTATATTAGTATTGGGTTAGTATATTAACCTACTTAGCATTGAATTTTCATCGATGTTAAGCCTAACAAATTTTTTTAAAAATAATAATCGTCGCTATTGTATCGTTAAAAATTATTTCTTTATTTTGCACAAAATAAATACAAAAATAAAGAAAAAATTGAAAATTAAGCCTGGTTTAAATACTGGCCTCCCTTTCATGGTCGAGTCAATGTTGCCAGCTAAAACATGCAAACATTTAACAAAAATAATATTAAAGTAGTCAAGACATAGCCAAATATTGTAGCGCCACATCACCGTCAGACACTTGAATTTGCCGACTAGAACGCGGTCGGTTAACCGATGTGACGGTTAATCGGGGTCGGATAATCGATGCTCTATTTTAGTTTTAAAATATATAATTATACTCACTTAAATTACTGCGACAATAATATAGCACAAAATAGACGCGCTATATCATTGCTGCGACAGATAGCACATAGAACTTGCTGGCATGGAATCGAAAGTGTTTAAGCCTGTGAAAAGTCTATAAGTATTTAATTTTCCACATTCAACCTACTCGGGTTTTTTCATTTCTGAAATGTACTTTCTTAATTCTAATAAGCGCCCTGCAGTAGCCGAGCGCATAAAATCACCAAACGCTGATAGTTAGTCGTGGGTTCAGACATGGCCAACGGGCTTGTCACGTGAAATTTTACGGATTTTATTTACGTTAGTAACACCTAAATAGGGTCCAGCTTTCCATAAAAGTCTTCCCGGGATGCATCCACCTCAGCAGATCGCTCACTTGTCACGTTGCCGTAACCCATAAACCAAACTAATTCTAACCAACGATTATTTATTGTGACGTCGTCATAATGCCGGGCTGCAATTTTTCCTCGCAATATTCTCAATTCTTTCAGCAGTGTCTTGCAATACACCATATTTCTCCTGATAGATAGGACAGACAGACAAAGGATGACAATCGGAATTCATAGGCTACAATTTTTTCAAATTGAAACTCAATAAATTTTCTATAAACGCGATAATATATTTCACCATGTAGTTTATACAGTCTGTTACCAAAATTTAAGCAGTTTATTATCACATAAAAGCAATTATTCTAGCATTTTTACAAGATTTTTTTTTTAATCTAAACAAGTCATACGAAGTCTTTCGGACTTTAAGGTTAGCAACTACAGTCACATGCAGGGGCCATCACAATCTATTCAGCACAAATCACTTTTCAAATATTAATAGTAGACAATATAGAACATATCTATATAAAAAGGCAAAACAATAGAATTAATAACAAGCAGATCCATCAATCATGGATCACAGGTTGAAGGGTATTTAATGGGAAAAAGTTCAACCGAGAATGTAATTGTGCATGCAATAAATGTATACAGAGTGGTAAATATGTAAGTAACGCTGATTTTACAACCTTTTTAAGCCGTTAAATTTTAAATGTGTGTTTATTTTTTAAATACAGGCATATTCATTTAAATAATAAAAACAAGATAAAAATTTTTCTAGGAGTAATTTTTATATATTTTGATGTAATAAAAATGTAAACCTGCTGAAGAGAAGCCTTGTGGCCCGAAACACAAATATTGTGTGTACAGGTTAAAAACCAGGTAAAAACTAAAGATTGCTTTTTCTGAATAAGACTTCCTCTTTTTGCAGAACGGAAACATCAGTGTAATAAGTCCTAATAATATGCTGTCCTAAGTAGACAATAATATAACAAAAATAGTATACAATAGAGACAGTTGAATTAATAAGTACAGTTCTTACTTTGGAACAGCGCGGGCCTTAGAAAAAGGGAATATTTTGATACAACGTGGCTTTGTTAATTATTGTCATAAATAGTTCACAAAGCGTTAATTTTATTCTACTGGTACATCTTAATAATGAGAAACGAACTCTTACCTATTTAGAAGTAAAATGATGATGCCACAAAGTTATCTTTCAACAATTTTGTAGATAGCAAAAACGAAAATTCTCATCTTTTTAACAGACGAGAGATAAGAACTGAGTAATAACAATTCCACAGGTTGATGACAAGATTGTGAGAAGTATTTACTCCACTAAACGCTGGTTTAAACGCTTCTTTTGCGAATTAAGCCGGGAGGTTTAACTTAGGAGTAGAGTCCTGACTTTGATACTATTTCTATCTCGAAATAGCATCAAAGTCGGAACTTATACATTAACCTCTATACTTAGGTTAATATATAAATACCGTTCCAATAGAGGTTGCGACTCTCACGTACTTCTTACACACGGCTTCTATCGTGACAAGGTTTGAACACCCCTGGTATAGATTTCAAGTGCAAGTTCTATAATTTCTTACTCAAATTTTCACACTATTCTACTCAATAAGCATTTAATTATAGAATACAGTAGAGTGCCGTGACATTTGATGACAGGGAAGCTGTGTTTCTGTAAGAAGCCGACTTCCAGGGGCAATCAGTTAATTGCGCGTCAGTGATGATCTAGGGTACATTCGTACGTGCGTGGTGGCAGAGGAGACAAAGACGACAAGTATCTGACAACAACCGTTTATTTTAACCTGAAATAAACATACACTATATAAAAAATAGTTTGATTTAGGACAAACAGCCGTTCGGACGTCCTGGGCGTCGATATGGTTCTATGATCGTCGATCGAAGATGGCCCCGGACAGTGGTGTTGACAAGACTAAGGCACGGGAAGACAGGTTGGCACAATAGATGAGAAACTGCTTTTTTTTTGCTCGTTGACACACGGCGTTTTGGGAAACGTTAACCGAGTGCCAGGTGTCCTCGATTGTCGGGGATTATATCAATCTCCGTTCTTTCTTTTGTCCATTTTGATTGGTCGTTCTCCCTCAATCACGCTTACCGAATGGCTGGTCTACGTTACTAAGCGTAACGAGACTCCTAACTGGAGCGCGAGGAAGGTCAAAATCGAAGATGAATTCGATCTTCCACCGATCATAAGACGACTTCCTTCCGTGATTTATAATTTCTGCGTCGCAGTTTGATATAAACAATGGGTTTCTGACTACAAATGATTTTTCCTATTTTTTTAAAAATTATGTTTTTTTTTTTTTTTTTTTTGTCTAACGGGTCTCGTGATGCAAACAAAAAATTTAACTCATGGCTGGGATTCCCCAATCTCTCCTAAATGATATAAGAAAACTTATTTTACTTCTATTTTATTGTACAAATTTCGAAGGTACTTTAGTTCCCTTTCATTGGATGGTATGATACGAACTACAGAGTATCTGAAAAATTTTAATTATTATATTAGTTTATTTTAAAATCAAGAATAAGAAATAAGAAAAAATAGTTATGAAGGTGAAGAAAGACATATTGAAAATATGTCTTTCTTCACCTTCTTCACTTTCTTCACCTGAAAACAGTTATGAAGGTGAAGAAAGACATATTTTCAATATGTCTTTCTTCACCTTCATAACTGTTTTCAGGTGTTGAATAATGGACATTAAACTTTTTTCATTCCTCAATACTAAATTTAAATGCAACATACAAAGAACAAGTTAAAGGTAAGAATTTACAACAGAAAGCGCTTTTCAAACACAAGGAATATTCTAGCACATGGGGGTATCGATTACAAGAATTGGGCAATGAATCTTACAGAGAATCACAGATATATTTCAATTATTTTTTCGTAATTTGAGAAACGAGAGGTGGGTATTTTACTCTTTCGACAATTATAAGGTTTTATAAGGCTCAATCCGAAAAATTTTCATTTTATAAATTAACCCCGCTCTACAACTTTAAAATGAGTTTTGTTTAGTAGTAAAAATTAAAAGCTATTAGATCTAAAGAGATACGTGAAAATACCTTTCCATATTATCTTTTACAAACAGGGAAAAAACATTGTCTAATCAATGAAGTAACATTATCAACATCCTAGAAAAAACAAAAGCAAGTGGGCCAAATTGTTTTATGAAAAAGAGATCTTATATTTTTCTGTTGTATAGTAACAAATATTGATAACACAATTCCGCTTGTATTTATTTTCTTCGTGCGTATTTTAAAGAGCATTTCTTGAATAGCTCGCCTGAAGGTAGCTTACGTCTATCAGAAGTGGCTGGATGAATACTGATCTTTACTTAGAAATCCTGAAACATATTCAGAAACACATGTGCATCTCAAAACACAATCTAGTAGTGTTATGTGATGATTATGAATCGCAAAATTAAAGTTGCAGTAATTATTGAAGAGACAATGGAATACTTTATTTCTTTCTTCCACCCCGTACTTTCCACAAACTACAACACCTGGATGTAAGAGTATGGTCTCTTTCAAAAAAAATTAAAGATCGTTTTTAAATTATTCAAAGAAATTTATAACAATTTATTGTACTTACATCTCCAATTTCCAAGATTGCATTTTTTAAAGTTTTTACTAGAAAAAAAAAACATTTGCAATTCTGAATAAACTTGCTTTGCTCCACGTATTGTTTATAGCTGTACCATATCATCAATCAGATCATTTAACCCAGCTGCTTCTTATTAATCGACTGAAACAATGTCATTAGTACATATTCAATTGCAACCAAGATCATCCTATTCACTATCTCAAATCATATGCCATAACATCACAAAGTGTAGAAATATGGAATAAAGGGAACGTGAAAAATGAAGAATTTATATAGACACGTCAGAAAAAGAACGTCTTCGAACGTCACACAACATAAAAATACAAAGGCGAGGTTTATAAGAACGGAAACAGTGTATGAAAAACTTGAAACCGCTTTTTAAAAAATCTTTAGCTTTCATTGGCAATAATAAAAACAAGATAAGATTTTTCACTCTGGTGTTTGATGGGAAATATTCTTCACAGTATAGAATGGATTCGGCTTATAAGACGCATTCTAATTTTCAGACAAGTTTTGTGCGAGAAAAAAATGCGTTTTATAAGGCGAAAAATACAGTCAATTAAAAGATTTTTATCGCTTGTTTATTTCGTAAAATATGTCTGAATTACAGAATAAAGACTATTCTGACAAAATTACATTCGAAGGTTGTAATGAAACAAAAAATTCTCAAATATCTTTATTTTTTTGTTTCGATTTAAACTTTGTTTTATTTATATTTTTTATACAATCAAATAAAAATCATAATTAATATATATTATAAAAATAAGTGTACAATGTGCGTGCCGCTAAAACTCAAAAACGAGTCCCGGTACGATATGGTGTGGTAGCCCTCTATCCCCATCCATGAAGAAGGTTCCCGTTTTTACCTGAAGGGCGTGCTGTTGAAGATATAAGGGCTGGAAGTTTCGCCCACTAGAAATTTCCCACCGACCAGTTTTCCAGTAGTCCTAAGCGTTGGGAAGCATGCCAACGCTTACGACTACTGGAAAACGACAACCACTGGAAATTAACACTACAAGAAGCCTCAGCTGAACAAATCAGAGACTTATTCGCCATAATTCTAACAACATGTAACCCATCGAATCCAAAACAGCTATGGGACTTCTTCAAGGAGAGTATGAGTGAGGACATACTGTACCAAATCCGAAAAGCTCATCCAGAACTGGACATCGAATTCAACGACGACATCTTCAATGAAACACTCATTCGCCTAGAAGATAAATGTTTAGCAATAAAAAACCAGATTTTAGTACAACTTGGGATGCCAGCACCACGAAAAGATGCTTTCAGTGTGCTAAACTTCGAAATTACAAAGGAAAAAAGCTACAACATCAACGAACTACTTCAATACATTGCTCACGACAAACCAATCTTCAATGACAATCAAAAAAAATTTACAACGTTATCATGGACCGGATCAACAACACTGGCGGAAATTGGACGCACCAGGCGGCACCGGGATAACGTTTCTAATAAATCTATTGCTGGCGGAAGTACGTGCTAAACAACACATCGCACTTGCACTAGCATCACCCGGCATTGCAGCCACACTTATGGAAGGAGGACGAACTGACCATTCGGCCCTACAACTACCGTTGAATATAGCCGAAGAACAATTCCCGGTATGTAAAATCTCAAGAGGATCTGGACGGGGTGAACTTCTAAAACAAGCTAAAATTATATTCCGTGACGAATGCACAATGGCACATAAAAACTCACTGGAAGCCATGGACAGAACATTACAAGACTTGCGAGGAAACTCTGAAGTGACAGGAGAAGCTCTACTCATACTCTCAGGAGATTTTCGACAAACACTTCCAGTTATCCCCAATTCAACACCAGCAGACGAGATCAATGCATGCTTTAAAAAATCACATCTCTGGCCACACGTACAAATACTCCGACTAACAAAAAATATGAGAGTTGAACTCTCGAAAGACGAAACAACAGCACATTTTGCTCAAAAACTTTTACAAATAGGCGAAGGCACATATCCCACTGACCAGACGACCGGCCTCATTGAACTCAACAGTGATTTTTGCAACATAGCCACTACTGAAAACGAACTCATCGACCAAATTTATCCAAACATTGTTCACAACTATACCAATCCGGAGTGGCTATTTCAAAGGGCAATTTTGGCAACTAAAATTAATATTGTCGACGATATCAACTTTAATATTCAAAAGAAAATTCCCGGTGAGGAGAGAATATACAAATCGATCGACACGATGGTAAACGTTGAAGAAAGTGTCGATTTCCCTACAGAATTTCTAAACTGTTTGCAAGTACCAGGAATGCCATTATACTGCCTTCGACTGAAAATTGGATCTCCGATCGTACTACTCAGAAATCTGAACTCACCAAAACTATGTAATGGAACAAGGATGATCGTCAAACAGCTATCGAATAACATCATCGAAGCCGAACTTATGACTGGAAAGGACAAAGGACACACAGTATTTATCCCCAGAATACCACTGATCTCTTCTGAACCGCCATGCCAATTTAAAAGACTGCAATTTCCAATCAAATTAGCCTATAGTTTTTCAATTAACAAAGCGCAAGGACACACTTTAAAACATTGCAGCATCAACCTCAAAGACTCCTCACGGTCAACTATACGTAACTTGCTCTCGAGTAGGAAATTCGAAAAATTTGTACATAACAAAATGAAAAATGTTGTTTATAAACGAGTATTGTAAATAGTTAGAATATGTTTTTAATATAATTTATTTACCTGTTATATTTTAAAGTTTATCTTTTTATTCCAACTATTACACAATCTCATATCAACTCTCTGAGCGAAGCTGGGTACCCTAGTTAGTATACAATAATGTTTACGATAATGATAATTTTAAGGGCTATGTACGATAAACGGTTTATTTTTAATCTGTTGACATTAATTAGAATATTATATCTCATATATCACTTGTCAGAAAAAAAACCTAGTTCATAGACCTTTATCTTTTCTGATATAAAAGACGAAGCATCATTCTAAACATTCGGCGTAATTTATGAAACAGCCGGTTCCAACTGTTACTAAAAGGTACTAACAGCTTTATTGCTTAAATTTAAGAAATTTAATTTTTGTCTGCAATGTTCGTAAATTATTGAATTTTAAAGCTGATCTTCTTTTTTAAAAAATAAATAATTTTTTATTTTTAAAATAATATTTAGTTTTTGTATTAAGTTCTGAGTATTTCGTATTGTTTAAACTGTTGACTTAGTAACTGTATTTAGAAGTGTTTTCATAAATATTTATTGTAATTGCGGATTTTCTTGATTTCAACTACGATAGATTTTTTTTACATTATTGAAAATTCTTCAGAATTGGTATGTCGAATGGAAACAAATAGTAATAAAATAGCTTGAAATTCTAATTTAAAGTTATCTGGTATAAAATCAAATGTATTTAAGGTTGAAAATTCTCAAGCACGTAATTAATCAACAAAACATTTCTGAACAATTAAATTGTATAATATCAGTATAATAGTATAATTTATAATGAAGATCGTTGTCATTTGAGATAAAGTATGTGGATTGCTGGCATCTTCTTCAGTAATTTTTTTATGAACTTCTTCGTATTTTTTTGTGAAAAATAGTTTATTACCGTTTTTTTCATAAACCTGCCATTTATATAGCTGAAGAAATAAAATAAATATAGACTTAACACGTTTTTAATAATGTCTATCGCCAGGACATCTAAGACTACGTGCATAATCATGAATAGAGGCATTCATGATTACGCACTCTTAATTCAGAAAAAAATCATAGTTGGTAGAACAGTTTATGCATGCTTCAGCAAATCTTTTCAAAATCTAACTAATAAAATAGCAAAAACTATTCAATATGCGAAAGTAAAAGGAAAAGGAAATAAATCAGCTATAAGATTATTAATTAATTTGTTGTAACATCAATGTTAAACAATGTAATTTCGTACATGTTAACGAGATACTAGCGTATAAATATGCCAATGAGCTGCTGTTTGATACGCGTTATCACGAAGAAGCTTCCCAAGTGAGAAGAAACGCCGTATTGTGGACCAGCTGAAGAAAAGTTTTTCTGTTGAGAAAACAGCATTAGAAGTTGGTGTTGTTCGTTCGAGTGTATCCACAATAAAAAAAATACTGAGCTACCATATACGGAAATTTAAAAGCTGGCAGAAGAAAACGTTGAGCGCTAAAACAGAAACGTTGGATAACGAATGGACGTTGCGTTACATCATCAGAAGTAAAGAGGGAATTGAAACATGGCTTAGGAATAGAAGTGAGTACGCTTCAACTATTCGTACTGTACAGTACATGCCTAAAACGCAGAGCCGTAACTAGGGTATGGCAACGTGGCCCCCGCCATAGGCGCCGATTTAATAAAGGCGCCAACGAGAAGGTTTCGGAATAATATGTATTCGAAATTAACAACACAAAACAACTTCTATATTTACATTTATATAGTATTTATGATCTGTAATTTCTACGAACATATATTTCAAAAATAAACCACCATTTTTATTTTTATTTAATAACTAGCTGACCCGGCCACGCGTTGTTGTGGCTCAAAATGTATCTATTATAAATGTGTAACACTTCCCCCGTGGGGGAATTTTCAAAAAATCTCTTTTTAGTGTATATCTGTTGACGTCACCTATTAAAACGCAAAAAACACAGCATGTAAAATAGGTATAAATTAAAAAGCCGAGTTCTTCACAGTAAGCCTTAATCCTGTCTCTTTCCCCGCTGGGGAATTATCGAAAAATCCCTTTTTAAGTGTATATTTCTGTTGACGTCACCTATTAAAATGGCAATTAAAAAACGCAAAAAACCGCATGTAAAATAGTATAAATAGAAGCCGAGTTCTTCACGGTAAGCCTTAATCCCGTCCATCTCCCCCCGTATGGGAGAATTTCGAACATGTATATTATATAAAAACACGTGCGATATTCGAATGCAACGTTGTGTCAAAATTTCAAAAAAATAGGTAGGAACAAACAAACGTATTTTATTTATATAGATAGTAGAAAATGATCTGCTTAGGTCCATTCTCACAGAAAAGCATAATGCCTCACAGAAAAGCAAACTTAGGTCGTCTGAATGTTAGCGCCATCTGTTGGACATAAAAGCCTTAATCCATATATAAATATATTATTGAAATGGTGATCTTCACATATGCCACAAACCTTCGCGGGAATGTATTAAACAACTTCCCAAAGTTTCATGGCAATCGGATAAATGGTGTGGTAATGCATGAAGGACAAACACACCACACACACACACACACACACACACAGACATACATTTCGTTTTTATATATATAGATACAAAAATTAAAAAGGCGCCATTTTTATTCTTGGCCATAGGCGTCCAAAATCCTAGTTATGGCACTGCTAAAACGTAACAATTTGAAAGCCCAAGAAGCCTAAACTTATCAAATTACAAAAACAGAAACGTCTTAATTTTGCCAAACGCTGTAAAGATTGGACCTTAGAAATTTGAAAAAGGTTTGTATGGTCGGATAAATCTAAAATTAATAGAGTTAGTTCATGTTGGCGAAAATGGGTACGGACTACATCGATGAAGTCTAACTGAGCAACATTGAAATTTGGTGGTGGTAGTCTGGGGCTGTATTACCTATTTTGGGCCTGGAATGTTATGTTCTGTAACTAATAGCGTTATTTACACTGAGATACTTGACAATTATTTGTTGCAATTTGTTGATTATTACTACATTGATAGGAGTTCTTTCATTCATTAGCAAGAAAATGATCGAAAACATACATCCTGGAAGGCAATGTCATGGTTTCGGGATCAAAATATTAGCCTGCTGGAGGGTCATCTCAATCGTCCGATCTCGACCAGATTGAACAAGTCTAGTCCGTTCTTAAACGTCGCCTGTCTTTCCATGTAGCTCCGTCTGAAAGCTTCCACCAATTATGGAAACGTTAAAGGCCAAAGGAGGCTATACTGATTATTAAAGTGTACTTTTTTCCACAAATATCTTTCCCTTGGCAAATATACGCACACCCCCATTCGACGTTGTTAGAAACGGTAAGAAAGCCGGACTCGTTTGCACTGAAGCAAAATTCGTTTAATAAATAAAATACTCTACTTGAGCTATGTTTTACAAAGAAATTGGTTCAACCACTTTAACAGGCGTCTCCATATATGCCATAAAGCATTGCTCCTTCGAAAAAGCCTATACAGTATCTAGCGTATATGTATATGTTATGGGCGGCCATTATGAATAATAACTAAAATCGCCGGTATATTTAACAATATAGTAATTTACTTTGTTACATGATTACACTGTAACTGTTCGTTCATCCATTGATTACATTTCTACTCACATTTCAAGCAGATACACCTCATGTGACACTGTGTTAAGTGGATGAGTAGTACTGGTTTAACAGCGATTCTCTTGTGGCTGAAGAGGTCCACGGAAGACCGAAATGCATTCCACCAATTAAAGTCTTTTTTCAATGTGATCTCGATTACTTGGCTAAATTGCAGTTTGATAAGCCTCATATCTCGACCAACCGGCTATTGAGATAATTATTAAATTAATGTTTCAGAGGCAGGAAGCTTACAACTGTATTTTTAATTAATTTAGTTTAAAATATATGCTCTCTATTGCAAATTAGTACTGTTGTGTCTTGCCCCTGTGCATCATGCATTTTCTGTTAGAGATAGAATCATGACGGTCATCTATCTAACTTCTTTCAGGGGAAAATTTTGCATTCAAATAACATGACTTCCAGTTGCACAGGAAGTTTGTATTTAATTGATGCCTCGTGCCCCTAAGCTTATTTTCGATTTTCGACTATATGTATTTCGACTTGTAAAACAGTGATGTATTAGAAATAAATTTCAAAAATATTTTCTAAAATTTATAAAAATAGTTTAACGTCATAAGATAAAACCTGATAAACTCAGTAATATTTTACGGTACTTATAATTAATATATAAAATGAGAAAGATTAATGTTACATCTTAGTAGTATGATTTTGCCAGTTTAACATTTAAAAACATATGTTAATCTTATGCTCGCAACAAAATATGACAAAAGGATATCAGTAAATAGTGAGAAAGCAGTAGTTAAAAATATCACTGGTTCTTAAATATTATATTAGTAAATAATTTGCAACAATAGCAATTTTGCAAAGTAAGGAAAAAAATATTTATAAAATAATAATAATAATAATAATAAATAATAACAATGCTTGATGCAGGCTGGATCGAGGAGGAGAGCACAGGAAAACTTGCACAACATACCAACTATGCCCTGTGTTGAAATAAACATACATGATTTCCAATACACTGTTAACAGAACACACAACTGGAAGACACCTGGTGTAGACAACATTCACAATTTCTGGTACAAAAAGTTTACATCACTGCACCAGGAACTAGCTAAACATCTAACACACATCATCATCAATCCACAAGACATGCCAAATTTTCTTACTCAGGGCATCACCTACATGAAACCTAAAAACAACAATACCACAGACCCCACACAATACAGACCAATTACATGTCTTCCAACACTCTACAAATTATTGACATCCTGTATTGCAAACAAAATATACAAACACGTTGAAGAACACAACATTCTAACAGAACAACAAAAAGGTTGTCGTAGAAACCACAGGGGATGCAAAGAACAGTTACTCATAGATTCAGTCATTCTACGGCAAGCACACAGACAACACAGAAACATACACATGGCATATATAGACTACAGAAAAGCATTCGACAGTGTTCCACACAGTTGGCTGCTACATATCCTACACATGTACAAAATACATCCATCACTCATTGCATTCTTTCAAAACACTATGCAGCATTGGAGAACAACACTACATCTCAGGGCCCATAACACTTCCATACAAACAAACCAAATTTTTATTAGGCGAGGAATTTTTCAAGGAGATTCCTTGAGTCCTCTCTGGTTCTGCTTAGCCCTGAACCCATTATCCAACATGTTAAACAACACGCAATATGGTTACAATATCAGACACAAAAAAACAACACAGTTTACACTGTCACATCTCATGTACATGGATGACATAAAACTTTATGCATCCACACAAAAACAACTTCATCAACTCCTACAAATCACACATTCATACACCAAGGACATACAAATGGAATTTGGCCTAGATAAATGCAAAACAGTTCACATAGAAAAAGGAATCCTGAAGAAAGAAGATTTTGCACTTGGAAATGGAGACGTTATTGAATCCATGGAAGAGGGCGAGTTCTACAAGTATTTAGGATTCCAACAGGCCAAACTAACAGAACATACACAAATAAAGCAAAGATTAATTAAAGAATACCAAAGTAGGTTAAATGCTATTCTCAGAACACAATTAAATGCAAAACACACAGTTAAAGCAATAAACACATATGTCATCCCAGTACTCACATATTCTTTTGGAGTTATACATTGGACTCACACTGATCTTGAGCAACTCCAAAGGAAAACAAGAACAACACTTACTAAGCATAAACAACATCATCCTAAATCCGCCACAGAAAGATTAACCCTTCCACGTAAAGATGGCGGACGTGGCCTGATTGACATAGTTAACCTTCACTACAAACAAATACAGTCACTGCGAGAGTTTTTCTACAAAAAACAAGAAACATCACAATTACATAAAGCAGTAACTCTAGCAGACTCGAATAACACACCATTAAACTTACACTCACATCATATGGACACAACACAACATATAAAAAGCATAGACACCATTAAGCAATCGTGGGCTCGAAAGGCACTCCATGGCAGGCATCCTTACGATCTGGCCCAGGATTTTGTTGACAAAACTGCGTCAAACAGCTGGTTAGCTCGGGGATGCCTCTTTGGGGAGACGGAAGGATTCATGATTGCCATACAGGATCAGGTCATAAATACTAAAAACTACAGAAAACACATACTCAAAGATGCAACACTCACAAATGACACATGCAGAAAATGTCACATCATGCCAGAAACTATACAACACATCACCTCTGGTTGCAAGCTCTTGGCACAGACAGATTATTTACACAGACATAACCAAGTGGCAAATATAATACACCAAGAGCTTGCAAAGAAACACAAATTAGTAGACATCCACGAACCATACTACAAATACATTCCACAGACAGTATTGGAAAACAACACGCACAAAATGTACTACGACAGAGCCATAATCACAGATAAAACAATTTACCACAACAGACCAGACATCACACTCATTGACAAACACAATAAAATCACATACGTTATAGACATATCCATTCCAAACACTCACAATATACAAAACGCATGCACTGAAAAAATTAGCAAGTACACAGAACTCGCCCAGGAAATAAGGCATCTGTGGAGGATGGATAGGGTGCTTATTGTACCTGTTGTTCTCTCCTCTACAGGTGTCATACCACACACACTACACAAAAGCCTGGGCACATTAGAATTGAATAGAAACACATATATCACACTACAGAAGGCCACTATATTGAATACATGTCATATTGTGAGAAAATTCCTGAATACAGACACACACACTGATACACTTCTTTAATTTCTGTTTTGGTTACTATGCCTTGACTTTGGTCCGGCATAGTACTTAGCCACCGGTGTTAACCGAGTATATCTAACTTAACCCAACATAATAATAATACAGACAAATCAATAACAAAGCAAACACTGTTACACAGCACAGTGGCACACCAACAGAAGAAGAACTCACAACATATTGGTCTTCTCTTTGGTCCAGTGCTGTCACGCACAATGCTGATGCAATCTGGATCGAAAAGGAGAACAGAAACTTGCACAACATACCAACTATGCCCTGTGCTGAAATAAACATACATGATTTCCAATACACTGTTAACAGAACACACAACTGGAAGACACCTGGTGTAGACAACATTCACAATTTCTGGTACAAAAAGTTTACATCACTGCACCAGGAACTAGCTAAACACCTAACACACATCATCATCAATCCACAAGACATGCCAAATTTTCTTACTCAGGGCATCACCTACATGAAACCTAAAAACAACAATACCACAGACCCCACACAATACAGACCAATTACATGTCTTCCAACACTCTACAAATTATTGACATCCTGTATTGCAAACAAAATATACAAACATGTTGAAGAACACGACATTCTAACAGAACAACAAAAAGGTTGTCGTAGAAACCACAGGGGATGCAAAGAACAGTTACTCATAGATTCAGTCATTCTACGGCAAGCACACAGACAACACAGAAACATACACATGGCATATATAGACTACAGAAAAGCATTCGACAGTGTTCCACACAGTTGGCTGCTACATATCCTACACATGTACAAAATACATCCATCACTCATTGCATTCTTTCAAAACACTATGCAGCACTGGAGAACAACACTACATCTCAGGGTTAGTAACATTTCCATACAAACAAACCAAATTTTTATTAGGCGAGGAATTTTTCAAGGAGATTCCTTGAGTCCTCTCTGGTTCTGCTTAGCCCTGAACCATTATCCAACATGTTAAACAACACGCAATATGGTTACAATATCAGACACGAAAAAAACAACACAGTTTACACTGTCACATCTCATGTACATGGATGACATAAAACTTTATGCATCCACACAAAAACAACTTCATCAACTCCTACAAATCACACATTCATACACCAAGGACATACAAATGGAATTTGGCCTAGATAAATGCAAAACAATTCACATAGAAAAAGGAATCCTGAAGAAAGAAGATTTTGCACTTGGAAATGGAGACGTTATTGAATCCATGGAAGAGGGCGAGTTCTACAAGTATTTAGGATTCCAACAGGCCAAACTAACAGAGACATACACAAATAAAGCAAAGATTAATTAAAGAATACCAAAGTAGGTTAAATGCTATTCTCAGAACACAATTAAATGCAAAACACACAGTTAAAGCAATAAACACATATGTCATCCCAGTACTCACATATTCTTTTGGAGTTATACATTGGACTCACACTGATCTTGAGCAACTCCAAAGGAAAACAAGAACAACACTTACTAAGCATAAACAACATCATCCTAAATCCGCCACAGAAAGATTAACCCTTCCACGTAAAGATGGCGGACGTGGCCTGATTGACATAGTTAACCTTCACTACAAACAAATACAGTCACTGCGAGAGTTTTTCTACAAAAAACAAGAAACATCACAATTACATAAAGCAGTAACTCTAGCAGACTCAAATAACACACCATTAAACTTACACTCACATCATATGGACACAACACAACATATAAAAAGCATAGACACCATTAAGCAATAGTGGGCTCGAAAGGCACTCCATGGCAGGCATCCTTATGATCTAGCCCAGGATTTTGTTGACAAAACTGCGTCAAACAGCTGGTTAGCTCAGGGATGCCTCTTTGGGGAGACGGAAGGATTCATGATTGCCATACAGGATCAGGTCATAAATACTAAAAACTACAGAAAACACATACTCAAAGATGCAACACTCACAAATGACACATGCAGAAAATGTCACATCATGCCAGAAACTATACAACACATCACCTCTGGTTGCAAGCTCTTGGCACAGACAGATTATTTACACAGACATAATCAAGTAGCAAATATAATACACCAAGAGCTTGCAAAGAAACACAAATTAGTAGACATCCACGAACCATACTACAAATACATTCCACAGACAGTATTGGAAAACAACACGCACAAAATGTACTACGACAGAGCCATAATCACAGATAAAACAATTTACCACAACAGACCAGACATCACACTCATTGACAAACACAATAAAATCACATACATTATAGACATATCCATTCCAAACACTCACAATATACAAAACGCATGCACTGAAAAAATTAGCAAGTACACAGAACTCGCCCAGGAAATAAGGCATCTGTGGAGGATGGATAGGGTGCTTATTGTACCTGTTGTTCTCTCCTCTACAGGTGTCATACCACACACACTACACAAAAGCCTGGGCACATTAGAATTGAATAGAAACACATACATCACACTACAGAAGGCCACTATATTGAATACATGTCATATTGTGAGAAAATTCCTGAATACAGACACACACACTGATACACTTCTTTAATTTCTGTTTTGGTTACTATGCCTTGACTTTGGTCCGGCATAGTACACAGCCACCGGTGTTAACCGAGTATATCTCACTTAACCCAACATAATAATAATAATAATAATAACTGAATATCTTTAGTCAGGAGAATGTTTGCTTCTTTGCAATACTTTAACAAAACAGATACCATCCTATCACACTAATCAGAGCAAAAGCACGTAAAAGTTTATTTGAAATACAGTAGTTAAGTTTAAAAAAACAATCATGATATTCTCATATTGGATATATGCTTTATTTTATTTATTTATTTATTTTCCATATTCATAAATTGCAGAAAAAATTTGAATAGATCTAAAAGTGTGTCACAGAAATGCGGTGTCAAATTTCTTCCTCCGGTAACATAGATTAAAGATGAAACCAGGAACCCTTGGGACAGGAGGCCCCTATTAACTGAATACAAACTTACGATACAGATCGAAAATTGTGTTATTTCAATTCAAACTTTCCCCTGAAAGCAATTAATAGAAGACCGGCACGACTCTATTGTTAAAGGAAAGCTATGATGTACAAAGACAAGATATTACAATACTTACTCGCGGTGGAGAGCATATATTTAAATTATATAAACGAAAATTATAAATAAAAATTTCAGCCCAGCATTGTAACGGTGTAATTAAAAATTTCATTGTAAAAACATTGTAATTAAAAAATTCAGCCCAGCATTGTAACAATAAAAAATTGCTCGTTTATATTCAAAAATAGTGGGGCATTAAATTTTTAAAAAAATCGTCGAAGCGGTGTTTACATTTAATCCTATGTAGACAATTTCAATATGTTTCGATTTTCGATTTTATAAATTCATAATAATAATAATTATTATTATTATAATTAATTTATTTTAAAACTATTTGATTTGCTTGTGTGGAGCGTGCCATCAAATAGGCTTGAACAATCTTGTTTATTTTATTTTCCAGGATTACATTATAATAATAGCGTGTATCGTCAATAAATTTCAAGTTCAAATGGACTACTTTCTATTTCTACTTTCTACATATTGGATTATTGGATTTTTCATCGCTTTAATATCAGTTACTTACATGTAAGGTTTTCATTTTCCTCTCTTAAGTTAGAAGAATTATTAAATATCCTAACTAACATACTAATATATTAACATGCGACTAACTAACATTTTGTTTAAATACTTTAGTTATTTCAGTATAGTGTATAGTTACTGGAAAAGAAGAGGAATTCCTTCACCAAAAACAACGTGGTTGTTAGGTTCATACGGGACAAGATGGAAGGAGGTACATTTATTATTAATACATTTACTTATAACTAAACGTACTATAAAAGATTTCAAATTTACTTTTAAATTGTTAGTTTAATACGTAATTTCATATAAATTATGTATTTTTAAGCCTCAAGGTTATATAGAATTGGAATGGTATAAGAAATATGGAAGAATATTTGGGTACGTTGTATCTTAATTTATAATTGAGTTCGTTTCTCTTTTGTATTAAATTATCGTCATTATTTACATTTTGCAGGATTTACGAAGGATTAAATCCCATTCTGATGGTTTCTGAACCGGAATTAATTAAAAATATATTGATAAGAAACTTCAATAAAATACCAAATCAAAGAGTTAGTAATTTTGTTATTTAATAATAAGTTTTAATTTTGATTTCTAATTGTTTTTTTTTAAATTAATAATAATTAGCGGTGGAAATTTGGAGATCGAATTATCGATAATATGATTCTCGCAATGGAAGATGAGGAATGGAAGAGAGTAAAATCTACTCTCGCGCCAATATTTAGCATTGCTAAAATTAAAAAGGTAGCAAATTTAAAATTGTAAATGATCTTATCGTACTGTTTAAAATGACTAAGTAAAATATTTTTTCTTTATCTTAATATTATCGAAAATATTGTTCTCGGATGTAGTAAAATAAATATTGAAATATACAATATGGAATATACAAATATGGAATATGAAATTTGCATATTCCATATTTGTTCACAGATAATAGTCTATGGCAATGGTATTCAAACATTTTAACAGTGCCACCCCAAGGTAATTTTCCGCGACCCTAAATGGGGTCGCGACCCATAGATTGAATACCACTGGTCTATGGTATATATTTATTAACGTGTTTTAAAACGTTAAATAATGTGTGTGAGTGATTAAAAATAACTGGAAATCAATCATCGAAATCTACGAAATGCTGTAACAATGATAAAAATATATCGTAGAGAATGAAAAGCACTCTAACGTTCGGCGAATTCATGTTGTCGATATTATGAAGAAAAACATCATTCAATAGAAGCAAAATGTTCCTGTTCTAAGCTGCTATTTTTTGTTGCAGCACATCACTTCATTGACAAAATGTTTTTGGGATATCAAACACACTTCGTTAATGAAGTGGCTAAAAGGAAAGGGCTAGTCCCTTTGTCACATTAACTTTTTACTTGTTGCTACTCACTAAAGATTATGAGATTTTTGCATTCTCGTGTTTTTTCCTTCACTTGGAATATATATTGAAAATTGTTCGATTTTCGACAATTTTTACGCCTTTCTCCAGTATGACTTACTCACAGATAAGTAAATTTAATGCACAGCACAGATTACAAGTTTATAAAAATTGAGTTTCCCTATCCACTTCATTTGAAATTTACGGCGAGGTTTTTCTTCTTGTGGGAGACCCTTGGACTATATTTGATTCCGTTTCCACGCCAGTAGATTTGGGCACGCTACATACATTTCTAAGCTATTTAAGTAAATAATGATTTATAAATATAATTTATACTTCGATGTAAACATTATATTTGCAGAACATTACAAGTTAAGCGAAATCCTGTTTTTAATTACACTAAAATAAAATAATTCCTGTATATTTTTTCGATAATGAACGAGGTTGCACTGCTTATGAAATTTTATATAAGCTTTATGAACTTTCCTAATTATTTATTATATTATTTTTAACTTGGAAACTATTTTTAGCTTATTCAAAAACTTAATAAATGTGTCAAAGCTCTAGAAAAAAACCTGTACGAAGTAGCTAAAGATGGTAAACCTGTCAACTGTGCTCAGTAAGTTCTTTTATTTATAACAGTAATTTATTAATAAATGTTATATTAATAACTCGCAATACTAATACTTTATCGTGTTTTTATATAACAGTCAACATTTTTGAAATTATAAACAATGAATTTGTTGTATATTTTTATATAGAATTTTATGTCTAAGAATTTGAACTTTGTAATATTTCAACACAAGCACACGCACGCACTCATACAAATAATATAAGTTACATGTATTATACTTTGTATAGCCTTTATTGTATATTATAAAAATAAATATGATTCAGGCCGAATAGCGAAATGGTTAAGGCATCAGCCTACCGCTCTGATAGATTTGGGAACGAAATTCAGGAGAATGACCTCAGAAAATTTTTGTGGGTGGCCGGGCTCCGTCTTTCCCCATCCGCCTACTTATTGTTGGCTGGTTTCTGTCAGGCCCATAATGGGATGAAAACACGATTAAAAAAAGCTTTTTCTAGTATCCGCAAGTAGAAAGGAGTTAAAAAGGAAACAGAACTGTATTTTGCCATCGTTGTAATAAACTAAGAATAACAAATAAAGAACAGAAAGAAATAATAAATAGTATTATATGATTACTATTACTTTTTATTGAAATATTGATAAATAACTTTACACGTGGACTTTACGAGTAAACGACATGGCTGACTTGCATGCGGGTTGTTTACATTAAAAAAAAGTTAACTCTGCTGCTACGCGACAGAGGGAGCCTTGTCATATTTTTTCTTTTTTTTTTTTAGAAACAAGAGACAAGTCGCTCCAAAATTTATTAGACGATCACCATTTACACTGATGTTCCAGAACAATTTTATAGACAGCCGGACCTTCCTTTTTAGGCTACTCAACTGCCTACTCTTTAAAAAGTTCCTTTAAAAAACACAGAAAAACCAATAAAGTTAAAAATCTTTAAAATTGGTATGGTAATCTTACGACATCTTTAGGTCATCCTTATCCCGTCGAGATCTCGGCTCCTTTTATCCACTGAGAATTAGCGCTGTTTAATGTAGATTACGCCGATATATCCCTCTGGTGACGAATTTAAAGTTAAATTTTTTGTTTAATTTTCGTCGGATGGATAAATTTTTAACTTTATTGGTTTTTCTGTGTTTTTTAAAGGAACTTTTAAAGCGTAGGCAGTTGAGTAGCCTAAAAAGGAAGGTCCGGCTGTCTATAAAATTGTTCTGGAACATCAGTGTAAATGGTGATCGTCTAATAAATTTTGGAGCGACTTGTCTCTTGTTTCTAAAAAAATATTTATCCATCCGACGAAAATTAAACATATTTTTTCTTTTTATTACAACAATTACAAAAGACACTTTTGCATTACAAATTTTGCATGAATACTGAATCGATGCTTTACAAAATAAATACTAAAACATGTCTGTGTTTAATCCGAGCAAACACAATTACTGTATATATATATCATTAGCAATCAGTGACTAGCAACTTTTTTTGGATGCAGTCTCAAAATTAGTGTTCCGGCAGGGCATATGCATTTTTTATGGAATTGTATACTTTCAGCCTGTCGAGTATCAGCATACTCCAAAACTGTCAGTTTACTAAGTTCAAAGTAATATAGTAGAGAACCGAAAATCGGAATCAATTGGGGACTGGGGGGTTCAGATTAGTGATTTGTTCCGATTACCGATTATGTACGAATAAATATATTAACCTGTCCGATGTTCAAATTTTTCTCCGTTGCGTGTCGCTTCGTGTTGAATTTTCGTCGATTTTAAGCCTAACGAAAATTTTTATAATAATAATCGAAACTATCATATCGTTAAAAATTATTTCTGCATTTTGTACAAACAAAATAAATATATTGAAGAATATAAAAACATGAAAATTATACTTTAGAAGTAAATTTAGTATCAAAAACGTTCGATTCAGCACGACACAGTCCGACTGAAAATCGTTCCAATTACCGGCGATTCCGATTACCGGGGTTCCGATTAACGAGTCTCTACTCTATATGCCAATGATATATTACTATAAATGATAAACTAGTATTGTATGGTTTATTCTTATGTTTTCATTGATTAACATCTTCAAAAGATGGGTGTACAGTTCGGGAGAACTCTTCTTTGATAGATAGAATTGTAAAAGTCAAAGAGCGGCATATCACGGAATTTTGTTGCCAGTGTAGTGATATACTAAAGATTAAGAAGCTCTATTTTAAATTCTGGAAGTGTACTATCAGTACTGACAACGAAAGGAATTGTAAAGACATTGAAAGCATCCTAGCATCTGCTGAATTCTTCAAAACGAAAGCGAAATTTGTGTTTCAATCTCAAAATCTCTGCATATTTTGCAGTTATCTGGATTTTCTTTTCTTTTCTTAACGTTATAAAATGAAAAAAAAAATTATTGGAACGAAGTTGCGATTCCCACAGATGCAATTTGAATTCAAACACATTGATCTGGTCAAATATGAGTATAGATGAACTCATCCTTTCTTAAAGCTTCACATTCAGTTCATTTTCAGATGCTGAATAAGATTACTAAAAATGCAAAATCGCATATCCACTCACCATCGCCATATTCTTTCGTTAGCTTTTCCTTAGTTCAATTTTTTCTTTCAAATCATAAACTCTCTTTAGCATCTGACTGCAGCTTAACCATTGTACTTCAGCAGAATAAATATTATCTCCACAATCAGATGCCACGTCACTCAACAACTGTCTAAATTTGCGATGATTTAATCCATTTGATCTGATGAACTTCACAGACTTCACAATAACAGCATTTTCTATCCCATCAGTGCTTTTGAAACAACAAACGGTGATACGAAATTAATTCACGATTAATTAGTGTCTTGGCTTTATGAGAAACGACAGTTATTAAACAGATGTTTTTTCCAACCATAGATAGAGACCCACCAGTTGCAATGTCATTCAATCATTTATTAAGCTTGCTGCACTAGGAAGGTTGGGAATCGGTTGTGACTATAACTTACAGACTTCAATACGAGTTCCGGCAGTCCCCAAATCTTTACCTAGAAATTGCAGGTTTCTTACTAACGTTCTGCATTGTGTGGCAGTTACTATCACCGGTTGAAGAATTTCTGATTGCTTCCGTTGATCTTCTATTTGACCGGTTACCGTGCCTTAGTTTTCGGTTGGTCTGGCACAATCCATATTTCAAACCTTACTGCTAGGTAACTTCTGACACAATCTATAACCTGATGTAGGGTTTGAAAATAATTTACTTTCTTTGTATATTCCTAAGCATAAAAGCATAAAACTCGAGTAACCATTCCTGTTTCAAAATCAAAGAAAGTCCTTATTTTAAAGTTTAATGCTGTTAAAATTTTGAATTTAATGTTTAGTTTATTATTATGGCATTTCGTATTGATACAGAAGATAAATATTTATTTACCATAAATACAAAAAATAAACCGTAGCATATACCTTCACTGCAAGTAACGAATCTGTACGTAAAATATATGTTTACAAATCAGTGTTCAGGTTATCGGCATTGTAGAAAACGTGGGCTCAGATTGGAATTCCTCTCATATAGTAGTAAATATATTACTCTCAGATCATTCGTTCCTTTCTATAATCGCATTTTTTAAATTTTGTGATATAGACTATAATCCATTTCTCATAAAATAAAGCTAACTGTGATATTTATGCCCAACAAATAATAATGTTTAATTTTTGTATCTTTTCTAGGTATTTTAACGCTTTCATTATGGATGCAATTTCCAGATGCTCTTTCAATATGGTTATTGATAGTCACGATTACGTTAAAAATCCTTTTGTTAATGCCGTCGAAAATGTATTTTCGTCAGTTCCATGGAGACATTTGATGATAGGTAAATCTTTAAGCATATGGATTGTATTAACATCAATATGTACTGTATAATAATGAAATACAAATTTTATAGCAATATTTCCAAAATTAAGCGAGTTACTGAAATTGTCCGTTATTGATACAAAATCCACTTCATTCTTATATAAAACAGTACTCGAAATTCTGGAAAAACGCAAAATGCATGAAAACGTAATATTTACATTATATATATATTTTTATAATTCTTTATATAATTTTTACATTATTATTATTATTATTATTATTATTTGAAATATATTTATAAATAAAAAAACTGAATTTATTTTATATAGGAAAAATATGATGATTTTCTTCAATGGATGTTAGAAAGTTCAGGTTCTGAAAACATAGATAAAAAGTCTAATTACAATACTTCTAAAAACAAATGTAAGTTCACTTTACAAAGCTTTATGAGTTGATAAAAATTAAACTGGAAGAACTTGTCGCATTTTAATATTGTAGAGTAATCCAAAAGTGTAGAAGTTTCGATATACTGTAAAACAAAAGCGTATTGGCAAACAGTAAACAAATGTCCCGACACATGGTATGGGAAGGAAAAAACCAGTTAGTCTCTGGCGTCAACACGGCGGCCATCTAAAAATTCGTCATTTTAATTCGAAGTTTTATAATGAGAAGGTGGACGTAACCATAAAAAAAATGGTGTACATTTCTCCACAAAAATAATAGTATCCTTAACTTTAACGTACCCTTATACTACGTTCGCACGCAATCCACGACTCATTTCGATCTCGGTTTACCTACAATCTGGATTGTGACTGTCGCTAGTGGAACGTCGTGCTGTTCGCACAGCCAGTCCGCTTGAGAATAACCCGGCTATTACACGCGATGATAAAACTGACATAACTACGCGGTAATTCACAAACACCAACAAACAAAATGGAAGTTTTGGTTAGAAATAAATACAGTACTTTTTCTTGCCATTTATCTAATAATAGACAGATGTCATCGTCTCTCCAAATACGGTATCTTTTTTATTTCTCTGTCGATAGCTCGACACATCTTCCGCCGCCATCTTGTATTTTCTCGCACGCGTGGGATTGTGGGATCTCTCTTATGACTGGATCTAGTTTCGAGAACTCTCTTGACTCAATTGCGATTGAACCTCGTTTCAGTCGAGATTGAAACGGTCGAGGGAGGTCGCACCAAGGCATAGTCGCCGACCTTAGTCACAATTTAGATTGAAATGCTCGGTGCGAACGAGGTATTACTCATTATCAAGGTTTAAATGATTTTATGTGCATTTGCGAAAATAGTGTTCTCATAACTGTAGACTACCGAAAATCTATTGTTTTATCAACATCAACAGTTACAATAACCACAAAGTTCACAGTATATGTTCGATGTGCTATTCATCATAATGGAGAATGGTCACCTCTCACATCGCGACGTTATACTGGAAACGAGGCAGCTGATAAGTCCTTGTGGCAGGCTGTCTGATTCCTGCAGCAATGCACTTTTCAACTCCTGGGTGGTTGTCAGAGGGGGATTGCGAGCTTCAATTGCCCTCCCAAGAGCGTCTCAGACACATTTAATAGGGTTTAGGTCTGGAGATCTAGCTGGCCAATCCATCCGGTGAATATCCTAACTTTCAAGATAATCGTCGACCAGGTAAGCCTATGTGGACAAGCGTTGCCATCCATAAAAATAAACCGAGGACTATCTGAAATTCGAACTTAGGGCTGTAAGATCTCATCCCTATACCTCTCAGCAGTCAGGAAGCTTCTGTCAAACACATTGGGAGATGTGCGGCCGTCCAACATGATGCCTGTCCATGGCATCTCCATTGCCATAGCTGTTCCTTTCTCGGATGTTGGAGGAAAAGAATCACGTGTCAGGTTCTTTCCAGATGAAGGTAAGTTGAGAATCCGAGCCCTGACTAAGTCGCGACTCATCTGTGAAGAGAACTGTACCCTCTGAAGTCTGGTCCAAGGATGATGTTGTCTACACCAGTGTTTCTCAAACTTTTTGGACCGCGACCCCCCTTCTGCACTTAAAAATTTCAAAGGACCCCCGAAGAATGAGTGTGTCGAAAAACATCCCGGAGGGAGGGGGTTAGGCTCGTATTTAAATATTTATATTCTTTTTATTATTTATATGTGCAATTTATTTAAGTAGAAATTATTTTATATAGTTTTTATTTCTATTATTTCTAAACGTGAATCCATAGTAAATTTATAAAATATTTGAAAAAAATTGATCTAGAATCAATTTTTCAGCGACCCCCCCTAATATTTTTCACGATCCCCTTGGGGGTCGCGACCCCCACTTTGAGAATCACTGGTCTACACCATGCTAAATGCACTCTTTTGTGTGCTGAAGTGAGCGGGACGCAAACAGCGGGTTTTCTGGTATAGAGCCCTCTCTTGTGAAGCCTCCGGGAAACAGTAACCTTTGAAACTCAGGTTCCAGTGGCAACATGCAGCTCACGAGATAGCTATGAAGCTATAGCAGTCATGTGACGTCTCGCTGAAAGTGCCAAATAACGATCTTCATTAGTCATCATGGCTTTTGGACGACCTTGCCAAGGCCTTCTCGATATAGATTCGGTGTCCTTAAACTAGTTCCACAAATTGCAGACATGGGGGATGTTACATTGAGTTCTGTAGCAACCTGAATTTGTGATTGCCCCTCCTCCAATCAGCTCCAATTACTCTACCTCATTCCGTTATCAAGACGTTCGTGACTACTCATTTTACCTGATTGATTGCATATGAAATTAAACTAACTTGCAAGAAAAACAGTGGATGTCGCCGAGGAGTACGAGCGAACTAACCGCGAACAAAGCGACGTGTGTTTTTTGTGTTCTCCGTTGTGAAAGTTAGTTCTGCCCACACACATAAACTTAGGTATTCAACATAAAAAGTTTGCATTCTTATTCGGCGGCATAATTTGTAGTCTCGGCTCATTACGTTTTGTTAAAATCAACAAGATGTAAAAATTCTCTTAATTTTGAAAACCAGTGTATATGTTATATTGTTGTTGCTTTTTCTGTGTTTTCAGGATGTTCATTTTTCTTAATGCGGTGATAGTAATCTCACGTGTTAATAGCATTATTCCTGTGTAGAAATAAAATTAATTAATTAATTTACCTTCAATTAAATTACCTCCAATTTATTTTTGCAAGCAAATACAAGAGAAATTTTCATATTTAATATACTTACAAAGAATTAAATACGGATTTTTAAAATTGCAATTTAAAAGTCATGAATCAATTTCTAAATGTAATAAATCCGAAATATTTTTCTTTAATTCTGTATTGTGGATTATTATAAAGCAGAGTTTATAAAATTCACAATAATAGTATATTATGCAATTAGTTTATAATATTGGCGATTATAGAATAAATGGAAGTTTGGCACACTAGCGGAGAAAGTGGGCCAATTTCCGTGAATGCCATAATTATAAACGAATTGTCATACGGTATTTTGTGGTTAGACTACATCTATAACACTATACTTATTAGAGTTTCTCGTTTCCCGGTCTTTTGCTTGTCCCGGGATTCCGGGATAAAAGTGAACTGTTCTCCGGGATCCCGGGAAATCCCGGGATAAAATTAATTATTTTTAAAATATACAAAATAGCTTGAAATCAAATGATATAATTATTTTTCCTTTTTTAAAGTAATCTAATACGTTCTACAATCTCCAAAATCACATTAATAATGCTGTGTAAGATATATATTAAAAATTACCTTTGAATTACGTAGAAATGTTCACTAATAAAAAAAATGTATTAAAGTTTGCTGGAAACTGCATACAACAACAACAACAACAACAAAAAAAAAAAAAAAAAAAAAAAAAGACTTTGAATTGAGTTGAAAATTTAAAGAAAAACTGAATTTAGATCAAGCTTTTAACTTAGAAGGTAATTTTCGTTTTTTAAATAAAACATTATAATAATTTACAATAATATTTTGTATTATAAGATTTTAAAAAGCAAAGATGGTCAATACTCCGATCACTCAATCTATTTCTTATTTTAGTAATGAAAAGTCTTGCTACCGAGAATGCCTTTCCGATTCAATTGATGTGATTGGAATCGTGTTTAATGCATTTAAGAGAAAACAGATGTTATGTGTTTTTTCACCCGTAGCCTGGAAGATTTCTAATTCGTTTTCGAGATTGTAGTACTTCTTTTGTTCTCTAGTATACCTTGGCTGCTTTAATAGCGGTATTAAGCTTGTAGCCCGATAATTCGACAGTTCGTTTGTCTTTAATAATCAGGTTTATGAAGAAAAACTTCATACTCGTTTGCATCCTTGCCAATTTGCACAATCTGGCATAATGCAGTTATTGAAGCTACTGGGCACGGTTAAAAATTAAGACAGCGTAAGCACAATTATTCCAGATATTACAGGTTCTGACAAGTAAAGAATTTTCAGAGTCCTGCCACAAATAAGCTACGCATTGATTATTGACCATTTGTAACATGCCATAACGAAGAAAAAATTTAAAAAACTAATAAGTAGGTTTAAAATTAATAAATACAAATTTATTCTGACAGTTTATGAGTTAATTATACTTTGTATTTGCAAAATTTCCTGAACTTTAACACAAAATAAGAAAAAAGTAAAATTTTAAGAAATTTGCGAGATTTCCCGGGATATTTCCCGGGTTAAAAAAACGACCGGGATTCCGGGATCCCGTTTGAGAAACCCTAATACTTATGAAAATCAAAATTCTCTATAAACACGGTGTTTTTCACATCCGTGTCATAAAACTCTGCCACAAAAAATTTTATAGCACGGGTGCCATTAACACAGTGTTTATACATGATTTTGAGTTCTGTAAGTATACTGTTATAGATGTAGTCTATCGATTATATTATACTAATTGCATAATATAGTATTATTTTCTATCTTAATTACATGGAATACAAGTCATACCTAAATAAACAATCATGAAAATGGCAGTTTATACTAACTAAAATATGTACATATTTCTACAAGCGTTTTCAATAATTATTTGAAGCTATTGCATAGTTTTTCAATTTCTCATTTCTAAAATTATTAATTAATCATTTAATTTTTGTCGTACACTAAATTCCAGAAATTTTATCAATAATCTTTAAAAATGCAGACAAGGTCAACTAGACAGACAACACAGTTTTGTTCTGGAAATTATTTTGTAGAAGTATAGAATTGTTTTTGAAACTAATATAAAATCTGCATATAAAATTTAAAATTATTAATATTTTTAATTTTATAAAACCATTGTAAAAATATTAGATCAGACCCGCGACGAAATTATCTCCCAGAGTATTGGGTTTTTTCTTGGTGGATTCTTCACAACTGCTGCCAATATTAACTTTATCGTATACAGTTTAGCATTGAATCCCGAATGCCAAGAAAAGTTAGCAAAAGAATTACAAGAAAAACTTCAAAACAAGGTTGGTTTTCCTTTTTTCTAAATATAAAACTTAACTTCAATGTGAATATTTGTAATATATTTTAATAGGAAGAACTACAATACGAAGACGTTCAGAATTTACCTTACTTAGATGCAGTCATTTCTGAAACGTTGAGATATTACTCACCAGTTTCAAAGTAAATACTTCTTATTTTTCAAAGAAATAAAAGTAAATATATTATCGTTTTCAACTTTACATTTTATTTTACAGAGTTGTTCGCATGGGACACGAAGATTATCATTTAGAAGGAACGGATATTGTTGTTCCTAAAAATACGATGATCGGAATACCGATTTATTCGATTCATCAAGATGAGGAATGGTTTCCGAATCCCAAAAAATTTGATCCCGAAAGGTACTACTTTTGACATTTCTTAAAAGTTGTACCAAGTGTTTATATTATAAGCTATATAAAACGCTGTATATTGAAATGTATAGTTTATCTAAACTTATATAAATTCTTATGTTTTATATTCAATTAAAAACACAAGTCGTTACTTAGTAACGGTTATATCAGGTAGTAAAATATTACATTTAAATATTATCTCTTTCTGTATGTATACATGCAAATGGGAATGTTAAAATCGATAATATTTACATTAAAATTACTGTATTCTCCATTCCTATATTCTTAACTAAGAAACTAAAGAAATTTTTCATATGTTGTTACGATTCTAGTGAGCAATTATTACAAATTGTGAGTTGAGTGTGGAACTGCGAACTGTACAGTTTGTAGGTAGAACGAGATGAATTGCGATGAGGAATAGTTCAACGAGCTTGAAAACTTGAATTATGTCAACACTAATTAATAATAATAATGCATAAGAATATATAAATGAAAAAACAATATAAACCGATATTAAATTTATAGCAGAATTATCAAATACAATCATTTCTTATATTGGCTAAATGGAATAAGGAAGCGAAGAATGTTTTATTAGACAGCCGGATGGTCGAGCAATTAGAATGGCAGCCTACCGTTTTGGGGTAGGAAATCCGGACGGGTCGAAAAGCCCCAAAAATTTTTTAGGTAGTGGTCCGTCAGGATACGTCGGACCTCGTCCCTCGCCTGATTGTAGGCCTGGCCGAACCCATAAATGGTATGCTACAAAAGGTCATTTTAGTGACCAACATGACGGAAAGAGTTTAAAAAACGTGTCAACAAACATAAACAAGCCGAGCTGCATTGTATTTTATTTATGTGTATTGTATTTCTAAAATATTGTTACACGAGAATAATAATTATAAAAAAAAGTGTTTTAAGAGAGACTGTACAGTAGAATTGGACCTGATATTTAGAAACCATTGCTTTAAATGATACAAATATTCGAAGAGTATATTAAATTCGAGACTAAATATATTTTTAAAAATATAGTTCATTACAGCAAATCTAATATACTGTATTTTATATCGCTACGACTTATTAGATGCTATAAGATATTTGCGAATGAAATTAGATAACAGAAGTTATTGAAAAATTAGATTTTTTTATATTAAAACTTACTTTTAACCTGAGTACTTTCATTATAAAACTGTTAAATTCTTCATTAATTTGAATTTTAGAATGCTATTTTATTCCATATTCAATACTTATATTTTAGAATAGATAAACACATAAAATTGTAAAAAGTAACTGTACAAATACATAGAATATTATGTCAGGAGAACTGGAATCTGTTTAACAGTATACGGAACTGAACAAATAATGTTAAATTAATTACCGTTTTATGTATTATGTTTTATGTTTAATGTTTTATGTAAATTTATCTATATATATAATCGAGATGGGTTGATGATGATGATAATAATAATAATAATAATGATAATAATAACTCTCCCGTGGTCACCACCTGGTCGTGGTGGGAGAGCCCAGTAATTTTACTGATCCATAGGGCAATGCAGGCTGGAGCACAAGCTCCTGGTAGGGACACCCATGCCAGTAAGGTCTATGGGGAGAAATGAAGCTAAGAGTGACCACACCCACATTCTGTGGAGATATTTATTATGGTGATAACTAGATCAAAGTGTGATACCGGCTCGGACGTCGCCCGGGTTAACAAGGTCCGCGTTCGTGGGTTAGGCAGAGGCTCACGTTCGAAAAATAGGCCACAGTCTCCCCTGGTTACCGGTGGCGAAAGCAGCACCGGCCCAAGCATGGCTACTGCAATGCCCTCAACAGATGTGAGGAACCAACCCAGCCTTGGTGTTTCTGTGGCAATGCATCCACAGACCACAAAGGCTGGAAAACCACGCCAACGGATGAAATGGACAGTAGAAATGAACGAGTTTATCATCCGTACTTACTACACGATCACAAAACTTGAAACAAACATGACAGCATACAGACAACAACTACACCATAAATTCACACAACAATATCCTCACCTCACTGTCACTGAACAAAGGGTTGTTGATCAAAAAAGAACAATTATACACAACAACCTTATTCCACAAACAACACTTGAACTTATCAAACAACAGGTTGCTGATCAAATACATCAACAGACAGAAACATCTAACATTAATGAAGATCATGTAACCTGTCAGGATAATCCAGCAACAAGCATTGATAATAACACACATACAACAATTACCACTAATGATACTACAGACACTTCCTCGTCCATCACTGATAACATAGACATGGATTTAGTTAATACGCTCTCACTTATATTTCAGGAAACACTCACTAAATATACAGGCACAGATCCCACACAAAGACCACGAATACCAAAAATCAACACGTCAAAGGAAGTAGGAAAAACACTAAATTATGTAAACACTCACTTACTACCACACTACATTCATTCAATTTCTACACTCGCAGACATTCATACATTAGTTTATGCTGGGGCAGTCACAGTAGTGACACACCATGGACTGAAAGTACAATCACAGACAAATACACAGAAAACACAATTCTATCACAAGCCTGCATGGCAGAAAAGAATAGAAACACAAATAAATGACATTAGACAGCAATTAGGCAGGCTGACACAATACACTAAAAGCAACATAACACCCAAATTAAGGAAACAGCTCAAAAACATTTTCAAGAAAATAAAAACACACACAAAACATGAACATCACAACACACACATTACAGAATACATTGATACACTAAAACAAAAACTTGCTGCCAAAGCACGTAGACTCAAACGTTACAAAACATGTACACTACGAAAACAACAAAATAAATTATTTACAAACAATGAAAAACTCTTTTACAGACAAATTAATAACAATGCAAACACTGATACACAGCACAGTGGCACACCAACAGAAGAAAACTCACAACATATTGGTCTTCTCTTTGGTCCAGTGCTGTCACGCATAATGCTGATGCAGGCTGGATCGAGGAGGAGAACAGAAACTTGCACAACATACCAACTATGCCCTGTGCTGAAATAAACATACATGATTTCCAATACACTGTTAACAGAACACACAACTGGAAGACACCTGGTGTAGACAACATTCACAATTTCTGGTACAAAAAGTTCACATCACTGCACCAGGAACTAGCTAAACACCTAACACACATCATCATCAATCCACAAGACATGCCAAATTTTCTTACTCAGGGCATCACCTACATGAAACCTAAAAACAACAATACCACAGACCCCACACAATACAGACCAATTACATGTCTCCCAACACTTTACAAATTATTGACATCCTGTATCGCAAACAAAATATACAAACATATTGAAGAACACGACATTCTAACAGAACAACAAAAAGGTTGCCGTAGAAATCACAAGGGATGCAAAGAACAGTTACTCATAGATTCAGTCATTCTACGGCAAGCACACAAACAACACAGAAACATACACATGGCATATATAGACTACAGAAAAGCATTCGACAGTGTTCCACACAGTTGGCTGCTACATATTCTACACATGTACAAAATACATCCATCACTCATTGCATTCTTTCAAAACACTATGCAGCACTGGAGAACAACACTACATCTCAGGGTTAGTAACACTTCCATACAAACAAACCAAATTTTTATTAGGCGAGGAATTTTTCAAGGAGATTCCTTGAGTCCTCTCTGGTTCTGCTTAGCCCTGAACCCATTATCCAACATGTTAAACAACACGCAATATGGTTACAATATCAGACATGAAAAAACAACACAGTTTACACTGTCACATCTCATGTACATGGATGACATAAAACTTTATGCATCCACACAAAAACAACTTCATCAACTCCTACAAATCACACATTCATACACCAAGGACATACAAATGGAATTTGGCCTAGATAAATGCAAAACACTTCACATAGAAAAAGGAATCCTGAAGAAAGAAGATTTTGCACTTGGAAATGGAGACGTTATTGAATCCATGGAAGAGGGCGAGTTCTACAAGTATTTAGGATTCCAACAGGCCAAACTAACAGAACATACACAAATAAAGCAAAGATTAATTAAAGAATACCAAAGTAGGTTAAATGCTATTCTCAGAACACAGTTAAATGCAAAACACACAGTTAAAGCAATAAACACATATGTCATCCCAGTACTCACATATTCTTTTGGAGTTATACATTGGACTCACACAGATCTTGAGCAACTCCAAAGGAAAACAAGAACAACACTAACTAAGCATAAACAACATCATCCTAAATCTGCCACAGAAAGATTAACCCTTCCACGTAAAGATGGCGGACGTGGCCTGATTGACATAGTTAACCTTCACTACAAACAAATACAGTCACTGCGAGAGTTTTTCTACAAAAAACAAGAAACATCACAATTACATAAAGCAGTAACTCTAGCAGACTCGAATAACACACCATTAAACTTACACTCACATCATATGGACACAACACAACATATAAAAAGCATAGACACCATTAAGCAATCGTGGGCTCGAAAGGCACTCCATGGCAGGCATCCTTATGATCTGGCCCAGGATTTTGTTGACAAAACTGCGTCAAACAGCTGGTTAGCTCAGGGATGCCTCTTTGGGGAGACGGAAGGATTCATGATTGCCATACAGGATCAGGTCATAAATACTAAAAACTACAGAAAACACATACTCAAAGATGCAACACTCACAAATGACACATGCAGAAAATGTCACATCATGCCAGAAACTATACAACACATCACCTCTGGTTGCAAGCTCTTGGCACAGACAGATTATTTACACAGACATAATCAAGTAGCAAATATAATACACCAAGAGCTTGCAAACAAACACAAATTATTAAACATCCACGAACCATACTACAAATACATTCCACAGGCAGTATTGGAAAACAACACGCACAAAATGTACTACGACAGAACCATAATCACAGATAAAACAATTTACCACAACAGACCAGACATCACACTCATTGACAAACACAATAAAATCACATACATTATAGACATATCCATTCCAAACACTCACAATGTACAAAACACATGCACTGAAAAAATTAGCAAGTACACAGAACTCGCCCAGGAAATAAGGCATCTGTGGAGGATGGATAGGGTGCTTATTGTACCTGTTGTTCTCTCCTCTACAGGTGTGATACCACACACACTACACAAAAGCCTGGGAGTCATTACAATTGAATAGAAATACATACATCACACTACAGAAGGCCACTATATTGAATACATGCCACATTGTTAGGAAATTCCTGAATACAGACACTGATACTGATACTGACACTGACACACTTATTTAATTTTAGTTTTGTTTTGGTTGCTATGCCTTGACTCTGGTCGGCATAGTACACAGCCACTGGTGTCAACCGAGTATAACCCACTAAACCCAACATAATAATAATAAGCGCAGAGCCCAAACGGATAGGAGTTGAAAGTTGAAATTTGGTGGTACACAGTTAGGGTGCGTCATGAGAACGTACTGTACACTAAGTAGGGATTTTTCAAAATTCTTCCCCGCAAGGGAAAGGGACAGGATTAAGGCTTACCGTGAAGAACTCGGCTTCTATTATACTATTTTAGATTCCATTTTTTGCGTTTTTGATTGCGTTTTAATAGAGTACGCTAAAAATGTACACTAAGAAGGGATTTTTCGAAATTCCTCCGCGGGAGAGAGGTTGTTAACACTTCCCCAGCAGGGGGAAGTGTTATCAATAGAAGTGTTAAATAACAATGGAAGTGTTAAGAGAAAGCAACGTGCAAGATTTACAGGCGCAGATGCGGTTTTTTGCGTTTTTTCAGGAAAATCGAACATATTTTTAAACCCATCTAAAAATTCTCTAATTAATCTGGAAACAGGGGGACCTAATTCTTGCATTCTGTGAAAACGGGTAAGATTGGCTATAATGCAATAGTCTTAATCTTCGCTATCGTTACTTTTTGCCCGAGCAACGCCGAGCTTATCTGCTAGTTTATAATATACTTGTATTTGCTTGTAGAATATTGTTAGTTGCAAGTAATATATTTCATTTAAAATATAGTATATTACTCACAAATAAATTTTAAGTGAAAATCATAAAGCTATTTTAACTATTTTATATAAAATAATATATATATACTGTATACATATATTTATTTATTATTGGGCTGTAATTTGAAAATATTGTAGATTTTTAAAAATTGTAGAACTGATAAATTCTCACTGACGTCTGTTTGCCTGTTTTTCCTTAATCTCGAGAGACCAGATATGGTAATAATAAAAATATTATATAAAATATCAAATATTTTATATAATATTTTTATTATTAGAAGTTGTCGTAATGTATGTAAAATGCAAGATATAAAAAGCAAAAGATTATAATGTTTGGAAATATTTCTCGATATTTTATAAATTCTATTATCATTTTTCATCGAATATGTTTATTTTTCAGATTTCTTCCAGAAAATAGGAATTTTGTTCGTCCTTATACATATTTTCCATTTGGATTGGGACCGAGAAATTGCTTGGGTATGAAATTTACTCAATTGGAAATGAAATTGTGTCTGGCAAATATTTTTCGTCATTTTCGCTTTTCTCTTTGTGAAGAATCGAAGGTTCGAATTTTTAAATTTGACAAAAAATATTTTTAAATTGATATTTTGATTCATTTTAGTAATTCTATCCAATTTCAGTTGGTGATGAATTTCACTTTTGGATTTGACATCCACAGTCCTAAAGAAGTTATTTTAAAAATGGAATACAGAAATTAAACGATTTATTGTTTAAGTTTTAATAATACTCTTTAATTAAATATTTTCGATAAAATAATTATATGTAATTAATAAGTATTCAGAAAAGAATAATAAAATTATGTTTGCTATATAACTTTGTAGATGGTACTATACTTTTTTCGTTTTTTCAGTCTTGTGGACACTTAGAAGTTCTTTTACCAAGTCCACCGTTGGTTCTGCCAGATCTATTAATGGAGCGGCCGGGTAGTGAGGGACGTGCCGTACTTCCAAAAACTTTCTAGAATTTTTCGACCCGTGTGGACTGGAATCCGAGTCTGGACGATACGCTAATGCATTAACGCGAGGGCTACCACGCCGGCTTCAGATGGTATTACGAGATTTTAAAATTACAATGTTAATAGTATTTTTGTTAATATAATAATAATAATCATAACACGGTCCGCGTTCGTATATTATACATGCTCACGCTCAAAAAATAGGCCACAGTCTCCCCTGGTTACCGGTGGCGAAAGCAGCGCCGGCCCAAGCTTGGCTACAGCAATGCCCTGAACACATGTGAGAAACCAACCTAGCCTTGATGTTTCTGTAACAATGCATCCACAGACCACAAAGACTGGAAAACCACGCCAACGGACGAAATGGACAATGGAAATGAACGGATTTATCATCCGTATTTATTACGCCTTCATAAGACTCGAAACAAACATGACAGCATACAGACAACAACTACGCCATAGATTCACACAACATCTTCACCTTAGTCATCGAACAAAGGGTTGTTGATAATAATTAAAAAAAAAAAAATTATACACATCAACCTTATTCCATAAACAATACTTGTACTTATCAAACAACAGGTTGTTGATCAAATACATCAACAGACAGAAACATTTAACATTAATGAAGATCACGTGACCTGCCAGGATAATCCAGCAACAGCCCTGATAATAGCACACGCACAACAACTACCACTAATGATACTATTGACAATTCCTCATCTACCACTAATAAATAACATAGACATAGATTTAGTTAATACGCTCTCACTTTTATTTCAGAAATCACTCACTAAATATATAGGTACACATCTACACAAAGACCACGAATACCAAAAATCAACACGTCTAAGGTAGTAGGAAAAACACTAAATTATGTAAACACTACACCTACTACCACACTACGTCCATTTAGTTTCTACACTCTCAGTCATTCATACATTGGTTTATGCTGGGGCAGTCACAGCAGAACACACCATTGACTAAAAATACAATTTCAAACAAATACAGAGAAAACACAATTCTATCACAAGCCTGCTTAGCAAAAAAGATTAGAAACACAAATAAATGACATTAGACAGCAATTAAGCAGGTTGACACAATACACTAAAAACAACATAACACCCTAATTAAAGAAACAACTCAAAAACATTTTCAAGAAAATTAAAACACACACAAAACATGAACATCACAGAATACATTGATTCACTAAAACAAAAACTCATAGCCAAAAATGGCGGACGTAGCCTGATTCACATTGTAAACCTTCACTACAAACAAATACAGACATCGCCGGAGTTTTTCTACACAAAACAACAAACGTCAGTTACATAGAACAGTAACTCTAGCAGATTCAAATAATCACACCATTAAATTTACACTCACATTATACGGATACGACACAACATATAAAAAGCATAGACACCATTAGGCAATCATGAGCTCGAAAGGCACTCCGTGGCAGGCATCCTTATGACCTGGCCCAGGATTTTGTTGACAAAACTGCGTCAAACAGCTTGGAGATGCCGCTTTGAGGAGACGAAAAGATTCATGATTGCCATACAGGATCGGGTCATAAATATTAAAAATTACAGAAAACACATATTCAAAGATAAAACACTCACAAATGACACATGCAGAAAATGTCACATCATGCCAGAAACTATACGTCACATCACTTCTGGTTGCTAGCTCTTGGCACAGACATATTATTTACACAGACATAATCAAGTAGCAAATATAATACATCAAAAGCTTGCAAACAAATGCAAATTATTAGATACTCACAATATTTACTAACGCGGTTTACTAACGCATATTTAGGTATCGCGAAACATTATTGTTGCGAAAATCCGATATTTATGACTGATATAATATTAAATCTTGCTTTTCTATAAATCAGTTAACAGCAAGAGTCTCAGGCTACGTCTCATTTCTTTTTACGCAAATCTTTCCGACTTTATGTGGTAACAATACTCAATAACGCACTATTATTTCCTCTAACCATATATAATCATTAATACGGTTTAACTGTTTCGATGGACATAACTTACATACTATTTGTTAATCCCGATGAAAACTGTAAGTCGGTGTTAATTAGGACTATTTGTGAGCAATTAACCTAGGACCTTTCACTCCCGAACTTATAGCCCCTGTGACTAACAAAAAGAAACATTTCCACCGATCTTTAATTAGTGTCAAACTCTGTGAAATGATATAAAGTTTCTTACATTTAATATATTAATATAAAATATGTTCATAAAATTGGAAGAAACAATAAATCTCTTCATATTTTGTCCTCTCTTCAGGAATAGGAGTCTTTGCAGTGGACTCAACATTTTATTTATTAATTAATATATTTTATAATTGTGCCCGAAATTTTTAAACGGTTTTACATTTCGAGGCGGATGACTAACCTCACATAAAAGTCGACTCTGCCGTACACACTGTTGTGTTCCTGATGTATTTACAAAAGGAAGAATTCGGATACGTTCAGGATCTATTCTGCTTCTTTTCATGTGACAAATTTAACCAGTGGTTCTGAAGACAGTTTTCAGATTGGGGGTTTCCCAAAATAGAGACTTTTTCTAGTCAACTGGGATGAGAAAAATCGGATATTAATGATATATATTAGAGATTTAATTATTAAGACATATATTAATGGGTTGTTTTATTATTAATGGTACTAATGAAGGAAATTCTATAGAAAATTTTATGTTTTCAAACTGGAAATCGGGAATATATAACTTTTACTTAACGATAACTTAGCTTATTATTGTGAGGACCGATTATTATTAAAATTAATTATTTTCGAATTTTTAGTGCATCCCACATATTATTAATTTACCTAAATGAAGAAAATTCGGATTAAACTTGTTAAAAAATCTATTGTTCTATTAGGATTTATGTCTTTAATCTCAATTCTGCTCATTTATTACTTCTATTTATTGTTTTTCATAAAGCAAAAATATTTGTAATATAAAAATTTTCAACCAAAAACAGTATTTTTTAAAATGTTTTGATATGGTTAGTATTTCAAAAACGTTAATAATTGTTTTGTTTTCTGTGATAGCGGTTATTACAATTTTTTAAAATTAAGAACTAATTTATAAATAATAATGCTGTTATTAAAGGATATTCGTGGTGTTACGCAACAATTTATAACTTACATAACATTGTTAAACGAGTTAAGCATTGCTTTAGCACAACGACGATGCGGGTAAAATTATTTGCAGCAAAAGTTCTTTATTATAATAATTTCTATTTACATTGTTCATATCACGTTTTAATTAAATCCATGGTTTATTTTTATATTGAAAAATGTTCATTAAAATATGTAGATTATAGTGAAATTTGTATTTCTCATCCACTATGTAACTCTGACCAGGGCTGGCCTTAAACGGATTGGACCGATTGCTCCCAATTGGACTCCGCGCCTAAGGGATCCCCGAACTAAAGTGTAATCTACTTGTGTAATCGGCTTGTCAAGTACACACAACACGAAATAAAAAGAAGGGCTTTGGATATATGTTGGCGAATTTCCTCGAAATTGGTGACGAAGCTGCCTGATGGAGCGGTGATTGTACCCGAAATTTGATTATAGGGAAAAAAGGGATTAAAACACGAACGAAAGAAAATAAAACCACCCAATCACATGTTTTCTTGGCTATTTATATATTTTTAGATCTACTTCAGCCTGACTTTAATAGATTGGCTGCACATGGCCTTCTATCACTTAGGCCATGGGCTGCACCGACGTAAAGGAAAACTTGCTAACACATTGCAATGGCAATTGGCGAAATTCCTCTACTTTATCCGATAGGCCTATATTCAGAATCAAGTACAGTAGAGCGTCGATAAGTGGAACGTCGGTAAGTAGAATGGCCGGAAAGTGGAACGATTTTCAGTCGGACTGTGTCGTGCTGAATCGAATGTTTTTGATACTAAATTTACTTCTAAAGTATAATTTTCATGTTTTTTATATTCTTTAATATATTTATTTTGTTTGTACAAAATGAAGAAATAATTTTTAACGATACGATAGCCTCGATGATTATTATAAAAATTTTCGTTAGGCTTAAAATCGACGAAAATTCAACACGAAGCGACACGCAACGGAGAAAAATTTGAACATCGGACAGGTTAATGTATTTTTTCGTACAAAGTCGGAAATTGGAACAAATCACTAACTGGAAGGACCCCAGTCCCCAATTGGTTCCACTTATCGACGCTCTACTGTATTTAAATTTTACAAAAGGAGTGAAGGTATGGCTTCAATTTCCTCGAGTTTACTCAAACTTGTTACAAAACGTTTTCTTTCACATGGTGACTGACCACATTTTCTAAATGTCGTCAGATATACGTTTGTTTCCATCGCATTGTCTGAGTTTCCCTTCTGTCGAGTGTGAACACAGTTGACTGGATCTTATAGATATTGGTGATCTTGCTACAAGTTGATTAATTTTGTGTCACGAACCCATAAATGAAGTAAGTTAGTGTCCAACATATAAACCATATATCTGAAATATCTGATTTTCGGAAGATTACTGTAAAGAGCAGTACAAAAATAAATTAATATTTTTAACGAGAAATTATTTATTGTGACTTCGTCTCAATGCCGGGCTGCAACTTTTAATTATATTTTAAATTTATTTAACTTAAAATATACGCCTTCCATGTGAAAAAAAGTGCCTCACAAATGCTTCTTGAGTGACTCTTACGAAGCTCTTGTGAGCTTTTGTTTTGCTCATCTCCAGATCAGACAAGATCCTATGCGAAACTTTTGAAAAAATGAAAGTATTAATAAGTTTGAAATAAAGGAAACCATTTTTCTTAGAATTATTTATTGTAACGTAACTTTTCGCAATTACAGGAAGTTACAACTGCATTTGTAAACCGCATAGCCATAAAGTATTTGATATCGCTACAAAAATGTACAAAGTACAAAGGCACCATATACAATCCACATATATTATCCATATATACCACTACCCATATTTATCTACAACAGTGGCGTGCCGTGACATTTGATGACAGGGAAGCTGTGTTTCTGTAAGAAGCCGACTTCCAGGGACAATCAGTTAATTGCGCGTCAGTGATGGTCTAGGGCAGTGGTTCTTAACCTTTTTATACTCGCCGCCCACCAAATATTTCATAATTTTTTTGTGACCCCCATTTTTTAATAATAATTTATATTTGATAATTTGATAATTTATCTATAATAAATTGATTTTTTTATTATTGCCTTATTTTTTATATAATAAATGTAAATCATAATTTTATTATTTCATTATCTATTTAAACTTCACAATTAAACATGAAAACTCATTAATTTTTAACAGAAAATAAAATAAGAAACATGTCGATAAATCGATCCAATGTCGATGCTAAAACTAAACTAAAACTAAAACGCCACTTGTCGTAAGGATTTTATGTAAAATATTTAAATTTTCAAAGCCTACTGTACTATTTTTCCTAATTATTTTTAAAATTCCAAGCATTAATAGTTTCTTAAAATTGCTTTGGAATAAAAGAAGTAAAAACTGCGGTGTAAGTAGCATATTTACATTTATTTCTTCTGTACTAACAAAGTTGTATGTAGGAAGAAATACAAAATAAATAAATAAAAACTAAATAGGAAAACTTCATCTTTCTTATTTCACTTTTCAATACGATATTAGGATTATACATCAATTTTCTTTTTATTATATTCTGAAGGAAATTTTGCATAATTTGGCGGCCCCCGGCAAACTTATGGACCCCCAGGGGCCGCGGCCCGCCGTTAAGAATCACTGGTCTAGGGTCCATTCGTATTCATTTGTTCGATAAGCCAGTAAAAACTGTAGACTTCTCTAAATGTATTTTTAATATCACAATTACATTCTGAATCGCTAGCCACGATATAAGGGCTAAAATTAAAAATAAATTATAAAAACTTACTCGGTGAAATAAAATGTGCGATGGATATACATACCTGGTACAATGTATTGTTCGATTGTATTAATATACTTTTAAAGAAAATTATAATTAAAATATAGCTTTGTAAAGAAACGTACATAAAAATAACATAAAATATTCTTTACTTTTTAAATCTTAAAAGAATCCACTTAGTCAAATATCTTGATACGAGTAGCTAATGGATGGAACTAGTGACGGTCCAGGTAGGTGTGTAGTGAGTGTGTGCGTGCCAAATCCCGAGGGTGCCGATACCGGTCAATGTCAAATGCCTCTTTTGTCGCATCACTAGTATATCTCAAAGGACGCCACAGGGCTGTTGTAAATTTTAAACGTTTCTCACCGTAGCTGTAAAAATCTAACTATGTTAAACTTAATAGTCATTCGTTTTCACTAATTCGTTTTAATACCAGGTGTACACGGAAATCAGTTTTCCACTGTACTGAGCGAGTGATTGGTTCTGTTAAGCTTTTGTTGAAGTAAAATTCTGGCTCTTTCAACAGGATTTTATTTATGTCCCCATTCCCTAATCTCTTAATTATTTAGTCACTTCTTAAGTAGAAATAAGTCGAAACCAGTTACTTTGTACCTGAATATCTGTAGTCTTGGGAAAACAGTGGAAAGACAAATTTTTATGACAACGGATATATAAATCGTAAATTTAAAGAAAATAAATTCTAGAGCTTTTTTTTTGTACCATTGTATGTACTGTACGTCTCATTCATTAAATTTGGTTGTAAATGATGCTGCCAAAGTAACAGTTAATTTTTAACACTGTACTAGAATTGTACACGTTTTTTCTGCATTCCCTTACAGATGGGACATACTAAATCGTAATATCACCGGTTTAACATTGAAATCCGTAAGTAATATAAGATGGGAGAGCGGAATAAACGCGGAATAAATATATCAAATATTTTAATGGATTTTTTTTAACTCCTGTCAACTATACAGAACTATCATTGTTATGTAATAAATGATCTTTGTGTTTATGCTTCTCGTTTCTGCTAAAAAGGACACGACTAAATTTGCTTTAACTAACGGTCACCATACTAGTTCTCGTCTCGCGTTTTCTCACGAGAGTTATGAGACACATTTATTAATAATTTAACAGTGGTTACAGTTGTAGAAAATGTATAAAACTAGATAAAATTAAATTAGTGAGCATTCAAACAGTAATAAATTTACAAAACATAAATGTGAAAAAATAACAAAAAAACACAATATCCGCGGGGTGGCGACATCCATCACCGCACCATCCATCCTGCCCACCTTGAAATCCCTAGATTTCAAGATTACTTGAGTTTTCAGGCAATCTACATAGCTGATTGATGTTTCGAGTAAATATTCCGTCTTTTGTTTTTATGTCGACGACTCTGACCTGTCCGTCCTTGCCAGGGTGGGTTCTTATAATTCTGGCCAAAATCCACTTTGTAGGTGGGATATTCTTTTCTTTGACAAGAACTAAATCATTGTACTGTAGGTTTCTTCTTTTTTCTACCCATTTTGGTCTATTTTGTAGTTGGCTCAGGTACTCCAAATGCCAACGTTTCCAAATGTCTTGCACCATGCGCTGGAGTAACTGCCATCGGGATAATCGATTCAGTTTAATATGCTGAAGATTAGGTTCTGGTAAAGAAGTTAGGGCTTCCCCAAGAAGAAAGTGTGCTGGAGTTAATGCTGCTAGTTCATTTGGATCTTCACTGATTGGTGTCAGAGGTCGGGAATTCAAACAAGCTTCGATTTGGTAAAATACGGTGGTTAATTCTTCATAAGTAAGAATTTGATTGCCTATGATTCGTCTCATATGCTTCTTAGCAGATTTGATATTTGATTCCCATAATCCGCCAAAATGTGGGGAATGAGGAGGAATAAAGTGCCAACTTATACCTTGATTACAACTAGTTGAAATAACTTCCTGCTTAGTACTGTCTTTATTCAAAAATTGAAGTAACTCCCGAAGCTCATTGTTAGCACCGACAAAGTTTGTGCCATTGTCACTAAATATATCAGTGGGCTTACCTCTTCTTGAAGTAAACCTTCTTAAAGCTGCTATAAAGGCTGCAGTTGTCAAGTCACTTACGACCTCAAGATGGACTGCCTTTGTAGCCATGCAGATAAATAACGCTAAATATGATTTCCAGTGTTTTGTTGTTCTTCCATGTGACACTTTAATAGGAAATGGTCCTGCGTAATCTATTCCAACCTTCGAAAAAGGTCGCAGTTGCTGAACACGATATTGTGGAAGGACACCCATTTGTTGACTTTCTTCCGAAGCTCGATCTCGAAAACAAGCCACACAATCTTTAGTATACCTCTTTACTGAAGTTCGAGTATGCGGAATCCAGAACAGTTGTCTAATTTGAGCTATCAAGAGATTAATGCTCGGATGAAGCAGCAACCTGTGAAAATATTGCACGATGATTTTTGTGAGGTGGTGTTTCTCTGGTAACAGTAGTGGATGTCTTGCATCAAAACTAATATTTGCATTATGCAATCTGCCTCCAACTCGAAGACAGCACTGCTCATCAACAAACGGTACGAGTGCGCGTAATCTGTGTTTTGGGTTATTTGTTTTAATTGCTTCAAAAACATCTCTAAAGCAAACCTGCTGTACATGTCGAACAATGCAGATCGCAGAATGTTTTGTTTCTGTTGGAGTTAACTGTCCTATTTGTCTATATTTCTTTTCTTTCTTACAGTTGTTGATAAATCTTCTGCAATAAGCAAGGATGCGTTGAAGTTTTAACCATGAAGATGACTTTCTTATATTCAAAGGATCTTCAGTATCAGTTTCGCCTGTGAAAGCGACCGCTGTCTTTCTTTCTTCGTCAACATCACAATAATTGATTGTATTTACCTTCCAAGTTAGTTCCTCATCGTAAAGAAACCTTGGTCCATTCCACCATTGATCACATGAGTTTAACGTAGCTGGGTTAAGCCCACGTGACGCATAGTCTGCAGGGTTATCTTTGGATTTAACGTGCTTCCAGTGTTGTGGAGGAAGATAAGTCTGAATCTCACTTACTCGGTTTGCCACGAAAGTTTTCCAATTTCTAGGCTCACTTTTAATCCAAGACAAAGCTATAGTTGAATCTGACCAAGCGAAAATGTTTTCTCTATTTATTTGCAATTGTTGATTCACTCGATGCATTAGCTTAGCTAAGAGTTGTATAGCACAGAGTTCTAATCTAGGAAGAGTCACAACCTTCAATGGAGCCACTTTAGTTTTGGCACAGAGTATCTTGATTACAACTTCTCCTTGAATTTGTTGCCTGCTGTACACGACAGCAGCATAAGCTCGTTCAGATGCGTCAGCAAACCCATGCAGTTGAAGTGGATATTTTCTGTCAATAGCATGACGTGGTATTTTTATTTCTGTTAACGTTTGAAGTTCAGCCCTAAAGCCCTTCCATTGTTCTGCAATAACTGTAGGTAACAATTCGTCCCATGGTGTTCCAATTGTCCAAAGGCGTTGGAGCATCATTTTGGCTTTGACTGTGACTGGTGCTAACCAACCCAATGGATCAAATAGTCGTGCGATGTCTGAAATTACAGTACGCTTTGTAGGTGGTTGACTAGAGAATTTGCACAACACGAAGTAAAATATATCTTCCTTAGTGTTCCAATTAAGACCTAAGGCCTTCGTTAAGTCAGATACCTTAATGTGATGATTGTCAGTACTCTCAGATTGTTGTAAGGCTGATATCACTGTCCTGTCATTCGAGATCCACTTGCGAAGATAAAATTGTCCTTTATTTAGTATCTCTGTAAGCTGTTGACACAAATAAACTGCCTCCTGGACTTCGTCTCTACCTGTCATTAAATCATCCACGTAGAAGTCATGTTCAACCACTGTCGACGCTTCAGGAAAATGTTCTCTTTCATCGATTGACAGTTGTTTCAAGGTCCTTGTAGCTAAGTATGGACCAGATGTGGTACCGTACGTTACTGTATTCAGTTCATATTCTTTCACTGGTAATTCTGGTGATGATCTCCACAAAATGCGTTGCCATCTTCTATCTTCATTGTTCATAGATATCTGTCTGAACATCTTTTCTATGTCTGCCGATATAGCAATCTTCCACGTACGGAAACGAAGTAAGATTTCAAATATATCATCTTGGATTTTAGGTCCCACACAAATTTGTTCATTTAGTGATTTATTGTTCGATGACTTGGCTGAGGCATCAAAAACCACACGGAGCTTCGTGGTTTCGCTGCTTTCTCGTATGACGCAATGATGAGGTATATAGTAACACTCTTCAGTAGTTGATACAACTTCAGACATGTGGTATTTATTTTCATACTCATTCATGAAATCATTGTATTGAGTACGAATGTGCGAATCCTTTTCTAGCCTTCTTTCCAATGCCCGAAGCCGACGAAATGCCATTTGCTTGGAGTCTCCTAACGTTGGTCTTTCTTCCCTAAAGGGAAATGAGACTGAATAGCGTCCAGTTTCTTGTCTTCGATGAGTTTTTTGAAAATGTTCTTCACATTTTGTTTCTTCTGCTGACATTTTTTGTGTGGTTTCTACTTCTTCGATTTCCCAAAATTGTTTTAGTATTTTATCTGTGTTACACATAACAAAGTTGCACATCACCTTGTCTTCAAGTTGCTGGCCCACAGGACCAGAGACTACCCATCCAAACCTTGTGAGTTGTAAATAAGGACAGTTTGACTCCTTTATTATTGGAGTGGATGTTAAGACATCGTGATAATAATCTGCCCCTAACAGAATGTCTATTTCACGAGGCTTGTTGAATGCTGAGTCTGCTAGATCTATATTTTTAATATGCTTCCAGTCTGAAATGTTAACCTTTACTGCTGGGAGAATACCTGTAAGCTTCGGCAATACGAATGCGTTAATTTGTAAAGAGAACTGGTCATATCTCGACTGAAGTTGTAACTTCACTATACCCTTCGTAACTCCAGAATCTGTTTGTCCCAGACCTACAACTCTTAATTTTCCAGTTTCTCGCGGCAATCTTGTTCTTTGCACAAACGCCTCACTAACAAATGATGACTGTGATCCATTATCTAGTAGTAGTCTGGCTTGATGTTTGGTTCCAAACGAGTCAATCACATTAACTACTGCCGTCGCTAACAAGACAGTTTTTTGTTGAGTTTCAGATGCGTGGTGTGTAATAATCACTTCACTAGTGTTGCAGTTCGCTGTTATACAAGATGATGCTACGTTTGATGCTGTAACTAAAGCGGGAGATTCGTCTTCATGTAGCATGGTGTTATGTTTCTTACGACAATGCTTGCATGTAGCTGTAGATTTACAATCTTTCACGGAGTGATTACCCTTAAAACAGTTAAAACAGAGTCCAGCATTCTTGATTGTGACCTTGCGAGTTTTTACGTTCCGTTTCTGGAATGCTGGACAGTAAAAAACATGATGCGCCTCCTTGCAAACTGGGCAACTTAAAACGGTCACACTATGAGCTTTGAGTGTAGTTGACAGTTTTCCTATATTTTGTTGTGTTCTTTGTTTCAACATATTGCTCACGGAAATCTCTAAAGCACGATATCTCTGCTCCAGAAATTGCTTCAACTCATTGAATGTAGGGAATGTAGTCGTTGTAGCCTTCAATTCCCACTGTTTTCTTGTTTCATCATCGAGTTTGTTGCTTAACGTATAAACCAAAATGTGATCCCAATGATCTGTCGGCAATTTTAACACTGCTAATGCTCTGACGTGTTTTACAGTAGTGTCTAGTAGTCGTTTGATTTCACTCGCCGAATCAGTCCTTGCACGTGGCTGTTGAAAAAGAGCCTTGAGATGACTATTAATAATCTGTCGTTCATTTTCATATCTATCTTGCAGTATCTTCCATGCTTCTGTATAATTACCATCACTGACTTCAATAGAGTGTAGGAGTTGTTCAGCTTCTCCCTTTAAAACTGATTTAAGGTAATGAAGTTTCTGTGCGTTTGTTAAAGTTGCATTGTTATGCACTATTGCTGAAAATATGTCTTTGAACTTGATCCATTCTAAATAATTTCCGTCAAATGTTGGTAGTTCAATTTTTGGCAATTTTATCGACGAGGAGTTTGCCTGCCCTTCAAATGATGCATTCGACTGTCGTGGTGATGCTTGTGTTGATGTTGCTGTCTCTGTTATTGGCGCCTTTTCGTCGATTAATGATGATAATTTGGATCGTACTTGAATATATTTTTCCTCTACTTCTTCATAATCTTTTTCTTGAGCTGTTGATTGTTCATCTGTACCATACATGATTATATTGTTACTTATATTCAGATACTCTTTCCACGTATCGTCTAATAATGTGATTCTTGTGCTAAGGATATGAATAGTTGCATTTTGAGCTTCACTACTAAAAGCAAAATTATAATGTCTTGTTATGCTTTGTTTAATAACCTTACGGTTCCTTTTTTGTTGCGAGATGTCCATGATGAATACCAACTTGCTATATGCTATATTAAACTAGTACGGCTACGTTTACTTAACGAAACCTAAGACGATATAAACTTTCTACTCACTTGCTAAAGTAAACTTTCTGCTAAAACTGAACTTTGCTCGATATTCCAACCAACGCAATATCCACGAGGTTAGGCTTAACACACTGCATCAAAAAAGTTTCTTGAAAAAGACGTTCTTCACTGGAAATGATTGCGATTCTTTGTTATCGGACTTAATCCGCCTCGACGGACCAAAATTATGTTATGTAATAAATGATCTTTGTGTTTATGCTTCTCGTTTCTGCTAAAAAGGACACGACTAAATTTGCTTTAACTAACGGTCACCATACTAGTTCTCGTCTCGCGTTTTCTCACGAGAGTTATGAGACACATTTATTAATAATTTAACAGTGGTTACAGTTGTAGAAAATGTATAAAACTAGATAAAATTAAATTAGTGAGCATTCAAACAGTAATAAATTTACAAAACATAAATGTGAAAAAATAACAAAAAAAACACAATATCCGCGGGGTGGCGACATCCATCACCGCACCATCCAATCATAAAAACATGCCAAGTAAACCTTTATCGGTTGCGTTAAGTTATAAATCTAGTCTAGGGTGGGCAACCTTTTTTATAACACGGGCCAGAATAAATTTTACGTTTTTCCGCGGGCCGTAGTAGTTAATTGACGCCTTTTTCTGACTCGTAATTTTTTTAGTCTGCAAATATGAAATAAATAAATAAAAAGTTTATACTACATTTATTTCTCTTATCGTTTTCGAAAATTACAAAGAATTGGAAAATTAACTATTAATTAGTTATTTTTCCAATTTAATAATCTATTAAAGATCTCGCGGGCCGGATAGAAACTTTTCGCCAGCCGTAGCTGGCCCGCGGGCCGGGGTTGCCCGCCGTTGATCTAGTCTACTCGTGATTCACGTAATCGGGCGAGGGCGGCCGAATATCTAGCAGGCAGGCGGCTAAACAGCCCACAACCGGTCCCGGATATAAAATTAGAAGCTTTATGTGTGAAGCATCCACCAGCTAAACCGGGTGACGTTGGTGCTCTGTAAAGCGCATGCGCCAATGCCTATAATCTGGCTGCTTGGAAGTTGACAGGCAGGTGGCTAACAGCCCACAACCGCTCCGGGATATAAAGCTGTACTCTTTACGAGTGTGTCGCTTCTACCAGCTAAACCGGGTGAGGTTGGTGCACTGTAAACCACATGTGCTAATGCCTACATAATCTGGCTGATTGGAGACTGACCCGGTTTCGACATTCCTTCCGCCACCGAATTATTCGAATATACAATAGCAATTTTATCGTTTTTTTTCACATGTAGTATAGAAATTTGTAAAAGATACATAATGCAGTTATAATAAAATATTAATTTTAATTAATTCAAAGTACGTTAAAATATGGAAATTTATATTTTATAAAATTCAAGGGAAGGTCATTGGAAGGTGGAATCGGCGCTTCCATCGCTTCCAATGACGGCACGCCACTGATCTACAATAATTTTGTGTAACATAAGTCGAAGAAATACACTTATGCAGGGCCGGATCATCGCTTAGACAAATGAGACAAATGTCTAGGGCCCGGTTTTTTGAAGGGCCCTGTCAAACTGTCTATTTTGAAAAGACTTGTAAATAAGATAGTTTACTTTTCTGTTGCACAACTGTATATAATAAACAAATAAACAAAAATATATTGCTTTTTACATGGTTATTGTGAATTCTAAAATCTAAAGAAAATGTGTTTTTATATTTTTTCTTGTGGGAGAGGGAGGGGTCCGGTAAGAAGAAAATGTCTTGGGTCCCAAAGTGGGTTAATCCGACCCTGGTTATATGTATTACAATTTATATTTTTTCAGCATTTCAGCTGAAATGCAGCATCCACTTTTAGCTAAAGAAATAAGTGCCAATAAAATAAACTTCAATGTATTTTAAATGTAAAATGCAGCTGAACAATGCTGAAATCATTAAACATTGGTTGGCCATTGATCACAGGTTTGCACCTCAACAACAGAATAACCATTTGGATTTTTCCGGGATTTCAGTGTCTCACATCTAAATAGAGGCCAATTTCTCATAGAAGTTGGTCTCAATACATGAACAATCTATTGAGTTTATTCCATCAAATCTTCCAACATAAAGTTGGTAGTTGTCAAACAAGATTAAACCACTTTTAGGGAGAGATTGTTTTATTAGTTGTAAATTGCAGACGTGGAGCATTGGGTATGCCTCCCATATAAATGGTTTCAAAGTGGTTTAGTCTGGCTTGACAACTGCCAACTTATCTTGGAAGGACTACAATCTCTACTGCATAATGCTAGAATGTATTGTCGTCATTGAATCATATCGAATAAAATATTAACCTTTCACTTGTTTTATGATGGAAAACACATTGAAGTTTATTTTATTGGCACTTATTTCTTTTGCCAAAAGTCTTGTGCTACTTAACGTTAACATCGCGCTTTTTCTATGATAAAGACGGTCGTTAAGGTGGCACACTACCTCTCAGGAACCCGGGATCGATTCTGTAAGGATCGAAAAATCCCAGGAATGTATTAGAGTTGGTCACCCACCACATTGTGAGTCTGGCCGAATCCACGAGGGACTTTATAGAAAAGGCTCTGTTACTGCTCACAGGGCGGAAATTTAAATATCGCGTGAAACGTCCTTTATATTTCATACATCTAGATGTATTTAATAATGGCCTCACACAATCTAACACCTCTATCATGCAGATTATTTGAAAAACAAGTAATATAAAAAAAAAATTTTTTAAGTCAATTCCTACTAGGGAAATTTTTTTCTCTAGATACTAAACGGCGACGGGGAAATTTATTAATTTGCATAATGCGACAGATATTACGGGATACGCCCCCTAACGTTTAGATCACTCGGTATTCTACTTCGAGATTATCCATTGTTAATCTGCTTGTCATGTCCAGATTATCACTCGATAATCTGATTCGAGATTACCGGAAACGCGGCCATCTCAAACGTAGGGAAAAAATTTCCCCGTCGCCATCTTCGATACCACAGATAATATTAACCAATAATTAAATTTAATTAATGAATTAATATTTGAAAAAACTGTATTAACATCAAGTGTCATCCACTACAAGTTTTTAAAAAATGTATTTGTACTTGAGTGGATGAATAAAAAGTATTTTATTAACGATTGAAAATTTGAACAAGATGTATATATATATATAGGGAGAGTGTGAACTAATAGTAGGAATTTAATGAGTAATTGTATACAGGTTTAATCGTATTTAAATTTACTTTTAATTTTAAAATGGAAAATTCGTGACAATTTCTAATGATTTTCAAATGATTTGATGCAAAATCGAATTTTAAAAAGTCTTTATTAATTAAAAGACCAGAAATGTTTACAGAGATAATTCATTTGTTCTGATGATTCTTTGTAATTGTGTTATTCACTAAATTGTTCTTCACAAACAATTTCAGAATATTCTTCTCGTCTTTTCTGCTCTAACTCTTATTTGTCTTTTCGTGTTCATCAAACATTGAATGGACTTGGATAACGTTGTAAATTTGACGTTGCTGATTATTGAGAAATTTACTTAGATGCAATTTGCAGCCGTACTCGACACGAATTGACTGTAAACGTTGATCAACAATGGACAAAATCGGTGAATAATCGAGGATAGAGATGGCGAAGAATGGACACGATTGGGAAGAGTCTAAGTCTTCGAGAAGACACAATTGGAAGTCAAAATTTGTAGGGTCACAATTGAGAAGTCAATTCGAGGAGTCACAATTAGGAAAAAAGTCGAATTTGGAGAAGTCGCAAATAGGAAAAAATGTCCAGTTTCGAGTAGCCACATTTAGGAGAAATGTCCAATTTCGAGGAGTCACAATTAGGAAAAAAGTCGAATTTGGAGAAGTCGCAAATAGGAAAAAACGTCCAGTTTCGAGTAGCCACATTTAGGTGAAATGTCCAATTTCGAGGAGTCACAATTAGGAAAAAAGTCGAATTTGGAGAAGTCGCAAATAGGAAAAAACGTCCAGTTTCGAGTAGCCACATTAGGTGAAATGTCCAATTCGAGAGCACATTTAGGAGAAATGTCCAATTTCGAGGAGTCACAATTAGGAAAAAAGTCGAATTTGGAGAAGACGCAAATAGGAAAAAACGTCCAGTTTCGAGTAGCCACATTTAGGTGAAATGTCCAATTTCGAGGAGTCACATTTAGGAGAAATGTCCAATTCGGAAAAGTCGCAATCAGTAAATTAGTCAAACTTGGATAAGTCACAATTGGAAAGTAAAAAAAAAAACAAAGAAATACTAATAAAGGAAATAAATATTTTTAAAAAAATCTTTGTACAGAGATGAAAATCTCAAACTTTCTTCAAAAATCTGCAAAATAAAATGAAAATAATCAAGATTTTTATCCAAAATATTCAATTGTTTAAATAATTTTTAAGTCGGTAAGTTTATTTTCTTCCAAAAACAATTGCACACGAATGAAACGGAAATTATTCAGTGCATAATTATTAATTCGATACTGTTGTGTCATTTATTATTGCTAATTTGATTACTTCAGAAATCTTCGTGTACTCATATTGATATAAATTTACTGAATATTTTAACTTCTATTTTAATATTTGCTAAAACACAGGGAAGGAACTGCGTTACGAGATTAGTACACCTCTAGAATATATTCTTGTCCATACTTGGACAAGGATATATATATGTAAGCCTAATGTCCTGAAAGCCTATGCTGTCTGCGTGTAAAATTTCAATCGCACGAAGAACATAATGTATTTCCAGACTAATACATAAACATTTTCTGCTCTGTTACTTGCCATTAATATCCTATTGGCGGTTCATCGGGGAATAGAAATTGTGTTTAATTTATAAACTGGGAGTGCAAATTCTCCTAAGTGTTGATACAAAATACAAAAAATGTTACGATAAACACTTACCCAATACGAACTCGGACTAAATCAAGCAAATCGATCTTATACTTGATTCAAAGATGCAAGCAAACGGAGCCTTATTCAAACCGGAGATACTCTGTTTCTCCACTTTTAACACCTTTCCACACTTTCTTAACGGATCTGAATGTAGAAAAAACAGTATAAGTACTTACTACAATTCTATCAAAACATATTGAAAGCGCCTTATCGAGGTTCAGCTGTATTTTTATACAGCTGAACCTCGATAAAGCGCTATAGCACCACACTCGATTTAGTCAGAATTTTAGAGGCAAACGAATGATGAAGCTAAATCAATTACCTCTTGACTGGTTTCCATACAGCCTTGAAGAACGATCCGACTGTTTTGAATGCCTTTGTATCTCCACGTGGATTTTCCACGCAATCCTCATACTCCGCGAGCCCTTTATTCACTTTGGTGTTTGTTGGAGGAACCGTATTGTCATTATTGAGTTCGTGATCCTCCTCGTCTTCGACCAATCGCTCGCTAAACGTGGTAAAAAAGAATTTACAATACAACATATATACAATTTTGAAACCAAATATATAAAACTTCATTAATAAATATTTATAAAAGTTAAAGAAAAATTATAATACTTGACAAACATGTTATTAAAGTTATTACTATTTAATAAAAATGTAGGGCCTCCCCTAATTCTAACTCAAAGTTGTTTGTAGAACACATTACAATATGCAATTCTTATCGCCGAGATTCTTCGGTATAGTGCCAACTCGATTTAGTACCAATATCGAGTTTTGATTGTATATAATGATAGAATATGCCATACAAATAGATATAAACAGTAATATAGTTTACCTGTTAAAACGATGGCGCGAGTTCTCGTAAAATGGCCGAATCTTCTTCAAAGCCCGTTTATAAGCAGGATTAATACGATGTTCGAAGATGGACTTTCCAAATCCACTTTGTACGGGTTCCTCCTGCTCCAAGAAGCCTTTCTTCTTGCCACGAAATCTAAAATGATCCAAATTGTTTGGATTCACCAACCCCGTACATCCATCCACCCGCGCCCTGAATATGCAAAGAGAAAATTCATAAAACAATAAATATTTAATTAATTCCGAAACATTTCTCCTGATTTTAAAATGAAATGTACAAAAATATATCAATGAATATTTTCATAAGCTTTTATAAAATTATTATATAATCCCTGACAAAATTTCCTATCTAACTGTAAGCTAAACAAACCACCCCTTAGAGCCTCGTGCTTTTAAATTTATTTGAGAGAAGAAAAAGGCCTTTACAAATCACATCCTAAGCCCTCAAAAAGCCTTGGGATGTGATTTGTAAAGGCCTTCGGGGGAAAACATTTGAATTGAAATAACGTGAATTCCGGTTTATACCGAAAGTTCGTATATAATTCGGGCCTCCTGCTCCTAAGCATTTTACTTGCGGGCTCGACTCTCCAGAAATATCGAAGATTCGAAATCTTTACATTAAATTGAATTAATTATAATTTGCACCGAGAAATTTCTCTTTAAATCCATTAATTTTTCGAATGAATCTCTTATTTGAATAAATGTCAATAAAATGTAAAATTTCTTACCCCAAAGGTTGAGGCAAGGGTTGATAATCACCAGAATTAAAGAACATTTTGCAATAACTCTCGAAAAATCGCACTCTAACAATAGAAAGAGCAACACCAACAACGATCAATTGTTGAGATTCTTTGTTACGCGTTAATCGGAGAGGATAGAATATTTTAATATTTTATTTTTAGTCTAATTTTTCTATGTGTATGTGGATGTGTGTGGGGGGCACTATTTTGTTCACCCTGTTTGAAGCTTAATAATTCCTGTGCTTTTCGTCGAAAATTTATGAAATTTTGTTCATTACGGGGCTTTTTTTCTAAACTCTTTCCGCCCTGTGGGCACTAAGAGGGCATCTTTTAGCAAGTCCATTATGGGTTCGTCAAGGCACACAATGGGGCGACCAAGTGGTGAGGGACGGGGCCTGACATATCCAGACGGTAAAGGTGTCATTCTATCCGTCTGGGAGACGGAACTGGCAGGAGTATCTGACGCCTCAGACAGAAAATTGACGCCGTTATACATTATATACATGTTATCAGACTCATACTAGCACAAACGTTACATCCAGTGGTGATATTCAGCGGGTTCGCACAGGTTCTACAGGGACTATGTCTTGGTGCGATCTCTCTCGACCGTTTCAATCTCGACCGAAACGAGGTTTAAGCGCGATTGATTCAAGAGAGTTCTTGAAACTAGATCCAGTCATAAGAGATGGCAGAATTCCACGCACGCGAGAAAATACAAGATGGCTGCGGAACACGTGTCGGGCTACGGACAGCGAAATAAAAAGGATATTGTATTTCGAGAAATGATGGCATCTGTCTATTATCAGCAGTGCCATTCGGGGTAATAAATAAAAAAAATTTCTGCCTAAAAAAAAAGGTCGACAGCACTAATATACTATTGTTACCTGGTCTTCGCCCAGGGCTCGTTACGTTCCAAATACGCCACTGATTATTAGATATATCGGAAGAAAAGGTATTCTATTTATTTCTAGCCGAAACTTCCATTTCGTTTGTCGGTGATTGTCAGGGAAAAATTTTCTGCTAGCGAACCCTTTGTTAACTATTTCGAATATCACCACTGGTTACATCCATACACGTGAATATCTAATTAATTAAGTTAATAGTGCGTGCGAACGGAATGTAGGCAAACGGATGCGTTGGATCGTTGTTTGAACCATGTTATTACTGTGAAGAGTGTTATCTCGGTGATTGGATGTAAAGAAGGAAAAATAAAACACCCCTTGTTATCTTTTATCTAAGTTAGTAATAAATAATAATATCAATACAAAGTATCCTGCAGTTGAGGTGTAAGATTGCATACCTCAATCACTTTTATAATTTGTAGAATTTGATCCTAGAGAAGGTCAGTTGCCCCATTTGTCCCTGTGCAGAGGTTATATGCAGGGCTTGATCATCGCATAGACAAATGAGACAAATGTCTAGGGCCCGGTTTTTTGAAGGGCCCTGTCAAACTGTCTATTTTGAAAAGACTTGTAAATAAGATAGTTTACTTTTCTGTTGCACAACTGTATATAATAAACAAATAAACAAAAATATATTACTTTTTATATGGTTATTGTGAATTCTAAAATATAAAGAAAATGTGTTCTTATATTTTTTCTTGTGGGAGAGGGAGGGGTCCGGTAAGAGGAAAATGACTTGGGTCCCAAAGTGGGTTAATCCGGCCCTGCACTTATGGTACACAGTGTTTCATAAAGCTATTGTACGAAACTCGCATTACATAAATTAAACAAACGAAACTTTTTCATTTATTATTGTTATTTTTTAAACAAAAATACATAAATGCGTAGTAACATTAAAATTTTTATGGCTAATGTTACCTATGGTTCCAAAATGGCAGCTCGTCTCTGATTCTAGCAAATAGAAGAAAGGAAACAGTGGGGACGCACGTTGTAACCTATTCTAATAATTTTGTTGGTAATTATGGTAATTTATTAGAATAGGTTAGGTTAGGTTAGAACGTGTGTCCCCACTGTTTCCTTTCTTCTATTTGCTAGAATCGTAGACGAGCCGCCATTTTGAAACCATAGGTAACATTAACCATTTTTATTAATAGAAGCACATTGTTACAAATTAAGCGTTGAGTATTTTAATTTCTGCGTTCGATTTTTAAAATGGCTTCTTTAGGACTGTGGACTTCGAAACCAGAATTGAAATCCATCACCAACTTTAAAAAGAATATAGAATTATTAAAACAAATCAAAATATCAATTTAAAAATATTTTTTTGTTAAATTTAAATATTCGAACCTTTGATTCTTCACAAAGAGAAAGGCGAAAATGGCGATAAACATTTGCCAGACACAATTTCATTTCCAATTGACTAAATTTCATACCCAAACAACTTCTCGGTCCCAATCCAAAGGGAAAATATGTATAAGGACGAATGAACTTCTTATTTTCTGGAAGAAATCTGAAAAATAAACATATTCAATGAAATATGATAATTGAATTTATAAAATATCTTAAAATATGTATAAATGTTTTACTATACGAATATTGAAGTAGCTTTAGACGATTATGAAGGTTTGGTCACCTTGAATGAAACTATAGTTAACATTACTTTTTGTCCATTTAATTATTACTAATTTTTTTCAATTCTATTAAATTACAAATATAAATAATAACAATAATTTTCCACGCAATGGATACGTCACACACATTTACGACCATTTTTCTAATAATAGAACTACAGGATGAAACCGGGTGAGACGTCCATAGTTTTTATGAATGCATATAACTAAACAGTGGGTTCTATAAGAAATAAATAGGCCTATATAATAAAAGTGAACGAACTTAGATAAAATCTCGACGTAACATAGGAGCAATAAAATGACACTTGCCCGTTTTGGGCATCTATTTCTTACCTCCGGGAGAGTTGCCTAATGCCTAAGGCTGAGTTGCCTAGTTTATTTAATATTTAATTTACTCATAATTTTGCATTTTTTATATTTTCCACGCTAATTATACTTTGTTATATACATTCTACATATTTTATACCGCCATTTTTTGTACATTGCACATCGATTCCAATCGGCTTTACTTCTTTCGATTTTGTAATTTAATTATTTTTAATTATATTGAGAATCAAGTGTTTTGATCGTTTTGGGTACAGTACCTAACATTGAATTTGATTTGATCCAAGTGCTCGCTTTGCTAAATTACTATCTTTAAGTCTTGTGTGAAAAGGATGATATAGAATGTTAAATTCTTTTCTTGTATTGACAAATAATGTACTATTTTCACAAAAGAAAACAAAGTAATTTGTATGGTAGTTTCATATAAGCTTAAGTTACACGTGTCGCACGAGAAAGTGTTTGAATTGGCTACTAACGGTGAATGAGCCATACGATTTATATACGGTATAGTAGAGTGCCCCTTATTTTTCGACTTCAAAATAATTGAACGCCCACCCACCCTTTTTTTTCTTTTTACTTTAAAGCATGTCCATATTTAATTTCTCGGCGATCAGTGAATGTTAACCCGTGCCGACTTGAGCGTCAATGTGTCAAAAACAAATCTGGGTGTGCCGCGCTTCACTCAGGCCTGGACTGGGTATTACACATGGAGCACTGTCAGTTTATGTTCGGTTTTCCGGCTGTTTTAGATGTATTTGCGCGCCTTTAATCCGAAGGATAGTGTGTTTTTGATATAGAACATGAAACACCAAATAACAGAAAGGATATTGCCGTTAAATAGACAAGTGCAAACCGTTTTATTTTACAATATACGAGAGGTTAAGCAAACTATAAGTGAGATTGCAAATCTTGTAGTTTGTGAGTGCGTGATCTTTTCGAAAAGGCGAGAGGCTGTGCACAATTGACAAGAGCAATTTATTCCCTAAAAATGTTTCTCATAACTCAGTATTTAAAATATTCATGAGAGAAGAAGAAACTTTACGTAACATTTCTCTGTTTGTTGTAACAGTTATGTTAAACCGTGGCTTAAATGTAGTGCAACTGAAAAAGCCCGTAATCAAGATCTCTGCTTCTTGAAGTCGTTAAAATCTTATGAAGTAATAAATATAACCATTTCTTCGGCAGTTTTAAAGGAACATAGCCAGCACTTGTGGTATTTACGCGAAGAACTGGCAGTTCTATCTCTTTGATGATGACGCTGACCTTCAAACCAAAAGTAAACTGTTGGTCCATTTGGGCAGAGAACATCGATGTATGAGGAGGAAATTTATTCTTATGAGTGAAGGATAGAAAACGATTTGGCAAGTTTAATTTCTTTTTACTGTAGTAACATACTTTTATTTGCCTTGTCTCATCGATTTGTTTCTCATTTTAAAGGAGAAAGTTGATGACTTTGTATCAATTCAAAGTACAGGATTCTTTTCTCGTCTACAAATGGATACAAGTTTTCTCCAGGAGTATCCTTTAACGTGCGAAACAACACTTTGTATTTAGATCCCAAAGGACAGTTAAAAGCTATAAATGACTCTGCTGAAAGGGTTGTTAAATTATTGCAAGGGTTTCACTGATTATTAAGTGTGGATGAAGAACAAAAGGAGTTTTGTGCAAGGCCATCAAAAGCTATATCCAGAGCTAAAAAAAAGAAACATTGAAGAGAAAATATGCACAATAATTTTCAATCTTACAATTGGATGTTACAGACAACTACTATATCAAAAACAATAAAATGTTATATTTCTTAGTTATTGATTTTTACTGTTGCATAAATTAATTATTATTCCCTTCGTCAATTCCTCGTATACAAGTTTCGCGCTCAAGTCGGCATGGGTTAATGTGCGACCAATGTCAGCCACTATTGAACTTGCCGTTTCTCTCTGGGCCAGGGTTTCCCGAATTTCGCACCCAGTTGATCTACTTTAACTGTAAATCATACCTTATTTCTTGGGGTTGCGGGTTGTTTATTTTTGGACAGATTTTCATCTATTGATATTTTACATCTTGAATTTAATTCCAAATCATAACATAAATATTTGCATTTCAGCACAATTTGGCAACCTTGATTTTTGACACGTAAATAACAGTTACTATTTAAATCAAATCATTGACATAAGAGTAAGTTCATTATTCACATCAAAAATATTCGTCATAGACAATAACTGCGCTAGGATTTTTATTCTGGAAGGGCGAAGATGGGACAGAACATTGTTTCTGTGAACTAGTAAATCGTCAAACAAACTAATTTTTAAAATATTGTGATCGATTTACAGTAAGAAAGATAAGCGGAAAAAAATTTAGTGAAAACGTGTATTCAATTACGTTTAAAGAAACTTTCAATAGTAATCAGAATAGGGAGACTTGAATAAATTATTTCAGGGTAAATGAAAAATTTTAGGATAGATTGGCACCATTCCAGTGTCGTGCGTGGTCTTAGATTGTAATCGATATTAATATAAAGTATACGATTAATACTATTTTAAATGTTACAGATGTAACATTAAATGTAGTTTACTCGAAATGCATCAGAACAGTCTCAGCTTATAAGATGCATCCGTACTATAGAAAAATGCTTTCAAATTTTCACGGCATATTTGAGTCAAATACTCTCATTTAAGATAGCATGTAGACATGTTTATACTTAACACAATTGTTAAAAAAATACAAAAATGAATAAAAATTGCAGGAAGAAATGGCTAAAAATCGACGAATAACATACAATATATATGTAATCGAACACAACAAAAATAAAGCAACGAACACCGAAAAACACAAGCTTAATGCAAAAGAGAGAGCGAAAGACGACTTGGGCGCACAACAAATTGCATTTATACTTCGCATTTATTTTTTGACTGAGCCGGTAGTTCGAACTCCGAAGCGAATTTTTGACAAATTTAGCATTCGAACTCAGAAGCGTTCGATGAACGAGATGTCACCGTATATAAAAAATTTATTTGAGAAAAAAATCCTTATAGAATAGAAAAAAACTGTAAAATACTTTAACATTCTTGTTTCTATGTATACGTCTCGAAGGAAATAATATTTAAATGTAATATTTCACTACCTAATATAATAAGTCTTATTTGATAGCATTAAGTTTCTGTATTCTATAACAATTAACGTTATCTAAAACATATATTTTAATATGTAACGTTAAGAATTTTATAAATAATTATGTATTATTTTTGAGGTATGTCAAAAAAGACAATAATTTGTTTTCTTAATAAAGCATAATAATAATTACCTTTCAGGATCAAACTTTTTGGGATTCGGAAACCATTCTTCATCCTGATGAATCGCATAAATCGGTATTCCGATCATGATATTTTTAGGAACAACAATATCCGTTCCTTCTAAATGATAATCTTCGTGTCCCATGCGAATAACTCTACAAAATAAAATGTAAAGTTGAAAATGATAATATACTTACTTTTATTTATTTGAAAAATAAGAAGTATTTACTTTGGAACTGGGGAGTAATATCTCAATGTTTCAGAAATGACTGCATCTAAGTAAGATAAATTCTGAACGTCTTCGTATTGTAGTTCTTCCTATTAAAATATATTACAAATATTCACATTCAAGTTAAGTTTTATATTTAGAAAAAAGGAAAACCAACCTTGTTTTGAAGTTTTTCTTGTAATTCTTTTGCTAACTTTTCTTGGCATTCGGGATTCAATGCTAAACTGTATACGATAAAGTTAACATTGGCAGCAGTTGTGACGAATCCGACAATAAAAAACAAAATGCACTGGGAGATAATTTCGTCGCGGGTCACATCTAATATTTTTACAATGATTTTATAAAAATATAAATATTATGAGTTTTAAATTTTATTGCAGATTTTATATTAGTTTCAGAAACAATTCTATACTTCTAGAAAATAATTTCCAGAACAAAATTGGGTTATCCATCTAGCTGAACTTGTCTACCTTTTTAATACATTATTAATAAAATTACTAGAATTTAGTGTACAACATAAATTAAATGATTAATTAATAATTTTAGAAATGATAAATTGAAAAACTATATAATATCTTTTAATAACTATTGAAAACTCTCGTAGAAATATGTAAAAATTTTAATTACGGAAGGCAGCCATTTTCATGTTTTTTTAATTTGAATATACTTTGACTTGTATTCCATGTAATTAAGATAAAAAATAAAATAAATTATTAATATATATTCATTGATTCGTATATAATACGATTATTCCCAAACACTAACCAATAAGCAAAAGGTGTCAATTCGTCGTAGCGCTGTACTTTCCTTAAAATCTATGTTTGTTTAGTGTAATTTTGGGAAACACATACAGTAGAGCATCGATTATCCGACTCAATTGGGGACTGGGGTTGGTCGGATAACTGAAAAAACGGATAACCGAAAAGTATGAAAAAATACATTATTAGTATAGTATATTAGTATATCGCTATTAACCTTCTTCGCGTTGAATTTTCATCGATGTTAAGCCTAACAAATTTTTTTTTTAAATAATAATCGTCGCTATTGCATCGTTAAAAGTTATTTCTTTATTTTGCACAAAATAAATACAAAAATAAAGAAAATAGAAAAATTCAGCCTCGTTTAAATACGCCTCCTTTTATGGCCTCCTTTCATGGCTCAAAATGGCCTTTCATGGTTTCAAAATGGCCTCCTTTTATGGTCGAGCCAGTGTTGCCAGCTAAAACACGCAAAAATTTAACAAAAATAATATTAAAGTAGCCAAGACATAGCCAAATATTGTAGCGCACACCACTAGCGGACATTTGAATTTGCCGACTAGAACGCGGTCGGTTAACCGATGTGACGGTTGATCGGGGTTGGATAATCGATGCTCTACTGTAAACCTCATGGATGCCATAGAATATCGACTTCGCTTGGCAAGAATTAACTGATGAATGCATAAACGGGATGTAGAAGAAGTTATGGATGAAAGTATCCAAGAATTCTCAACGAGAAGAGCCTATTGCTGTATTGTTAGGTTGACCAATCTCAACCTAATCGATACAGTAGGACTAAGAAATGAAGACGAGCAAGATATTGAGGAGTTACTGCAAGTTTCTGGTGATAGCCTTACCAACGACGACCTTCAAGAACTAGCAGAACAAGGAATTCGTGTAGAACTGAAAAAAAGTTATTCTGAAAACGAAGAACCCAAAAAATTTCTCTACAGATTTCCTCAGTAAAAGTTTGGTAACGATAACCGAAATCGTTGATCGAATGATCCAGATTTTGAAAGGAGAGACGAGACGTTTTGGATGCGATCTTCTGCTACCGACATTTGCTTTAAGGAAAGAAAGAGAGCGACAAATGAAACTACACGACTTTATCGCAAAAAACAAGAATTTCAGAAGAGCCAAGACCTTCATCACAAAAAATGAACTTTACATTTTTGTGTGCATATGTTTAAGTGTTATTTAACTTATATTATTATGCAAATTAATATAAAAATAACTTAAAATTAAAATAAAATCTATCTACTTTTGGTCGCGTGTTTCCATTTTCCTATTTACTCTGTGTTAAAATGACCTTTTCTGTCGCTGTTTCGTTTAGCGCTTTGTCGACTAGGAACGTACTCCCCGCCTTAAGCGGGGTCTTGCTGTATATATATCTAAAATACATCTCAATAAAATCGATAAAAAGAAATAATACACAGTATAATACTGAAATTGTAAAATTTTAAAAGGATAAAAACAAAAGCTATTATAAATATTAATCATTTCATTATCACTTATTGAAGAAATCTCATTATGCAATGTTACAGAGTTAGGTAATGTACAACTTCACTTATTAAGTATTTTTTTTACAGAAATGTTTATTTTACTCTCTCATCTAGCATCAAATATTCTAAATTTTCGTCTGTAAACGATAGTAAAATTCAGATTAACATTTTAGGGAATAATTTAATATTAGTAATATGTCTCTAACCATGGAACTAATAGAAAGTTCAGCAGTAGATGCACAGTAAAATGAAGAGTATCCAAAAACGAAGTAAAGTTGTAATTTTGAATTTTATAGTGTTATAAACTTTTCGTTATAATAATGCACAATACAGAATTAAAGAAAAATATTTCGAATTTATTACATTTAGAAAATCATTCATGGCTTTTAATTTGTAATTTTAAGAATCTGTATTTAATTGTTTGAGTGTGTTAAATATAAAAATTCCTCTTGTATTTACAAAATAATTGTAAAATAAATAATTATTGTTTCTGTAAAGTGGTACTATTGAGGTTTCCATAGTTTAACTTCAGTATGGTTGGAAGTAATCAATATGCAATTGAAACTATTGAAAACTAAACCTCACTAGAACCATTTCAAAAAATCTGTATACGGAGAAAGTGACCTAATTTATTAAATAAAAGATGTCTTTTTTGAATGCTTTTGTAAGAATGGTGCATTATCCAAATAGGCAGACAATAATCCATCAAAAATTAGAAATTTTAATTTTATAAAAGAAGATTGTAGGACAGAGAATAAGAAAATGAAATGAAAACAGTCTCTTACTAATTATCTGGTTTTTAACTAGTTTATCAATATGAAATGTTAATTTTTATAAGAATGAACATAGCTACTTAATGGAAAAGATGGCAAATAGAGTCTCTTAACAGTAACATATCTCCATAGATTTGTTTAGAATCATTTTCAGGTTAAACGACTCGAGAGACTTCGCTAAAATATTCAAGTCTTCTTCAAGAACTTTCTAGTAGGAATTCATAATTTTAAGATCATCGGCATAGGCAAAGGATAGCGAACGTTTCTGAGTCCGTGTGCCATATAGTAGGCACAATTATTTTAAAAACTGTTGCATGCCAGTTTTACACGTGAAATAACGATTTTGAATTAAATTTAATGAACATTCTATAATTAGAATAAATGTAAAGAAGGTGATTGAGAAAAACATGCTTATTGAAATGAATATAAAACCGTAATGATAAACTGAAATTTAAGAGTAAAATTAAACGAAATCGTATAGGTTACGTGTGAAATAATTTCTCCTCAGATGCCATTTTGGGCACGCATGGCATAGGTTCGCCATTTATGGCATAAACAATAATTGTGGCGTTTACGTCCGGAATAATATAATCCAAGGCTTTACCTGGATTATATTTAATTTTTGGCCAATGTATATCAGAAATGGGCGAGGAAGATGATCTTAACACTCCAATATGGTGAATAGCGCATCGAACATATACTGTGAACTTTGTGGTTATTGTAAATGTTGATGTTGATAAAACAATAGATTTCGGTAGTTTACAGTTATGAGAACACCATTTTTGCAAATGCACATAAAATCATTTAAACCTTGATAATGAGTAATACCTCGTTCGCACCGAGCATTTCAATCTAAATTGTGACTAAGGTCGGCGACTATGCCTTGGTGCGACCTCCCTCGACCGTTTCAATCTCGACTGAAACGAGGTTCAATCGCAATTGAGTCAAGAGAGTTCTTGAAACTAGATCCAGTCATAAGAGAGATCCCACAATCCCACGCGTGCGAGAAAATACAAGATGGCGGCGGAAGATGTGTCGGGCTATCGACAGAGAAATAAAAAAGATACCGTATTTGGAGAGACGATGACATCTGTCTATTATTAGATAAATGGCAAGAAAAAGTACTGTATTTATTTCTAACCAAAACTTCCATTTTGTTTGTTGGTGTTTGTGAATTACCGCGTAGTTATGTCAGTTTTGTCATCGCGTGTAATAGCCGGGTTATTCTCAAGCGGACTGGCTGTGCGAACAGCACGACGTTCCACTAGCGACAGTCACAATCCAGATTGTAGGTAAATCGAGATCGAAATGAGTCGTGGATTGTGTGCGAACGTAGTATAAGGGTACGTTAAAGTTAAGGATACTATTATTTTTGTGGAGAAATGTACACCATTTTTTTATGGTTACGTCCACCTTCTCATTATAAAACTTCGAATTAAAATGACGAATTTTTAGATGGCCGCCGTGTTGACGCCAGAGACTAACTGGTTTTTTCCTTCCCATACCAGGTGTCGAGACATTTGTTTACTGTTTGCCAATACGCTTTTGTTTTACAGTATATCGGAACTTCTACACTTTTGGATTACTCTACAATATTAAAATGAGACAAGTTCTTCCAGTTTAATTTTTATCAACTCATAAAGTGAACTTACATTTGTTTTTAGAAGTATCGTAATTAGATTTTTCATCTATGTTTTCAGAACCTGAACTTTCTAACATCCATTGAAGAAAATCATCATATTTTTCCTATATAAAATAAATTCAGTTTTTTTATTTATAAATATATTTCAAATAATAATAATAATAATAATAATAATGTAAAAATTATATAAAGAATTATAAAAATATATATATAATGTAAATATTACGTTTTCATGCATTTTGCGTTTTTCCAGAATTTCGAGTACTGTTTTATATAAGAATGAAGTGGATTTTGTATCAGCAACGGACAATTTCAGTAACTCGCTTAATTTTGGAAATATTGCTATAAAATTTGTATTTTTCATTATTATACACTACATATTGATGTTAATACAATCCATATGCTTAAAGATTTACCTAACATCAAATTTCTCCATGGAACTGATGAAAATATATTGGCGACGGCATTAACAAAAGGATTTTTAACATAATCGTGACTATCAATGACCATATTGAAAGCACATCTGGAAATTGAATCCATAATGAAAACATTAAAATACCTAGAAAAAATACAAAAATTAAACATTATTATTTATTGGACATGAACACTTAGCTTTATTTTATGAGAAATGTATTATAGTCTATATTACGAAATTTAAAAAAAAAACGCGATTATAAAAAGGAATGAATGATTTGAGAGTAATATATTTACTACTATATGAGAGGAATTCCAATCTGACCCCAAGTGTTTTACAATACCGATAACCTGAACACTGTTTTGTAAACATATATTTTACGTACAGATTCGTTAGTTGCAGTGACGGTACAGTACTGTACATGCTACGGTTTATTTTTGTATATATGATAAATAAATATGTATCTTCTATATCAATACGAAATGCCACAATATTTAAGTAAACATTAAATTTAACATTTTAACAGCATTAAACTTTAAGGACTTTCCTTGATTTTGAAACAGGAATGGCTACTCGAGTTTACAAACTTTTATGCTTAGGAATATACAAAGAAAGAAAGTAAATTATTTTCAAACCCTACATCAGGTTATAGATTGTGTCAGAAGTTACCTTGCAATAAGGCTTGAAATGTGGATTGTGTCTGGCCAATAGAAAACTGAGGCACAGTAACTGGTCCAATAGAAGACCAATGGAAACAATCAGAAATTCTTCAACCGATGACAGTAACTACCACACAATATAGAACGTCACTAAGAAACCCGTAATTCCCAGATAAAGATCTGGAGACTGCCAGAACTCATATTGAAGTCTGTAAGTCATAATCGCAACTGATTCCCGACTTCGTTAGTGCAGCAAGCTTCACGCAGCCATTCGGACACAACCTTATCAAACTCAATAATATCTGCATATTTTTGGTTTTAATTTAAATATTATCGTTTAAATTTGCATTAAATAAAAATGAAAAAAGGTTATTATCCGATTGATTTCTGAAAAATTCAACATTTCCTGGGTAAGCGATTTACTATGAAACCGTAATTTTCAGAAAACGAGATTTGAAAATTGGATCAACTTTTAATTGCCTACCAAAAAATTCGGTATTTTATGTAACTATTTGGAATTTTCTATGCCTGTTTATGGTGTCGAATATAACAGGAATAATGTTTTATTGAAAAAATGCAAAATTTAGAGTTAGTCGTATATAGTTCTATATCCACATAAATGTATTATTTACTGAATTTGTTTAGATAATTCGGAGCAATTAGCCTTTTTGTGATGATTTCACGAGTTAGTGTTGTAACTGGTTTTTTATCTACTTTGGCAAAGACTTATTTTTGCGCCCATAAATTTTTTGCAGAAATAATAATAAAAAGAATATGATTAAGAAACTGTTTATAAATAATTTTTGTGTACACAAAAAATATACAAGAAAATTGACATGTATTTTATAAACGAAAATATTATTACGGTATTTTTTACAATTTTTTGTCAGTTCCATTTCGAAGTCCTCTTCGTCCTGGGCACCAATTGCACCTGTGACGAATTACGCAATTTTTTTATGTAGTTTACGAAATAAGCAACATTCCCGAATTCGGAGTAACGTGTATATATATATATATACATAACCTGAGGAAAACTTTTCTGATCACACTGAATTTTCGAACAAGCTTTAAGTTTATTAGAAAAATTCAAGTCATTATACAATAAAATAAATAACAAGAAATGAAAGAGAAATATTTTGATTATAAACATCACTTTTTCATTATGCTGATTTGATTTTACAAGCAGGAAATATATATATATATAAAAACAAGAAATGGAAATTTTGAAAAAGAGCCCGATCATGCAGTTTACAGGAAAAATATCCGATTCGTTGAAACATTGTGTCAATGAGGCGTTTGCAAAAGTCTAGATGTATCTGCCCAGTTAACCCAAGTTGCATAATACAATTCTTCTCTGATAAATTGGTTTACTTATTACATACTAGTCATTCGTTTTAGTTCCGTCTCACTTTACGTCGGGGCTGTTTGCTGTCCATGGAACAACGCTGATGCCATTCCGAGCGTGAAACTGTATAATAGAGTTTCTTTAGTGACAACAGAAATTCGTACCTCCTTTTTCGGCTAACAGGTCGGTGAGACCTGCCCACTGTCAAGGATGGCGGTTTCCGGTCTGGCGTTTAATTGTCCGGAGATGTCGGGCTTAATTGTTTGTCAGGTCGAGTGGAGGAAGCGAGTGGGTTCGTCGATAAGACAGTAGCGATATTCGAATAAACGACACCATTTAAACAATAAAACAAAGTTTATTAATTAACAAAGAGGACGAATATAATTCTAACATCGAGATTAATCATTTGACCCTACGTCCTAACACGGGGGTGTCTCGCGAGAGAGCTTACATAAAATTGGTCATCATACCTCGTCGATGGATTACTTGGAGGGTTTGTGAACGTAGTTCGGCTCGAAGAAGGTCGGAGTAGGAGCTTGGACGTCTCGGCAAGTTCTTCGGCTTATGCTGGGATTTCGGGTCCTGACTAGGATCGAATGACAAACGACTTCCTTTCCCCGCGCCTTCCCTCTTTTATTCTATCTGATCCCGTTACCTTTTTTTTACCAATTACCGAATTTTGTATTTAGTTCCTTCCGACTAAGTCTTGAGTTCCGTGGGGAGAAGAAACAACTTTAGGGAAGGAAATATAGTCATCCTCCGTTCGGATTTTCAACCAAGTTCGAAAATTAAGAGAAAATAATAAAATATTATTAAATATTAAAATTTGTTTTTATTACTCAATTCGGACTCTCACATCTCAGGAGTGGGTTCGAACCTACGCCCTCCTATGAGGACCAGATTATCATTTTGTTTTATCATCTTGATAAAACCAAATGATTTTCATTTTCAAACTAATCTGCAATGCGCAGAAGTAAAAAGTGTTTCAAAATTTCTATATACCGCTAAGTGTTCACAGTTGTTTTAATAACGTTTATTCGTCCATGTCCTGTGACATTCATAGTGCCTCTTATCATGGTAGATTGAGAAAACTTGTTTTGTGTTTCGGCATGCTCGATAGCATTTTTTCCAGGTAATTGCTAAATAAAATAGCCTTGCCGTCGCCTATTCCTATGCACATCCGCGATTTGTCACTAAATATAACGCTCATCCAATCATTTAGTTTTTAATTTTTATATGCCTTACATCATTTCAATCGTGCTTTTCTCTGTGCACGCATTAATACTGGTTTTGTTTTTGCCTTGCAAAAGGTATAGTCTATGCTATTGAGTCAATCCTTACTTTACAATCACTAAAACCGTAGACCCCCAGCGCCCTTGGAGGGGCGCTAAAATATTTTCTTAGGTTTCATGAAAATTTCCGGCCTCTATAAAATTTTAATTTTTACTAACAAAAACTAAAATCTTTAAGACTTGCGGTTTTTATTAATACTGTAAATACTTTACGTTTTCGTTAATACAAAAAACAAAAGACCCCATGCAAGATCTCTATTCCCGATTTTGGACGTCCACTTGTTGGTAATCTAGTGCCATTGTTTGTTGCTTTTTATGTTCTCATAAGCATTAAATTGTGCTTTGACTATAATTAAAAGTTTTTGCAATATATCTTTGATTATGTCCTTTCAATAGTAAAATTATTACTTTACGGAGTCGTCAAAGTAATGATTCTTTGTTTCATTTAGATTAATTTTCTGCTTTGTCCTGAAACATTAGTTTCTATTTGCAAAATGAAAGTTAGCATTATGAAAAATTGATAATTTTTTACTCAAGATGCCTCTTTTTTTATTTATTTATTTCATTCTTTTTAGTAAACTTCAAAACATGTTTTTGAAAATTAAGGGATTATAGGAAAGTTTTGCTCAAGAGTTACATATAATGTGTGTGTGTATATATATTACATATATATATACATTTATATATGTCTTTCAACAGTATAATATTTAAATTCTTAGACAGGAAACGTTTTCACTGTTATATACAAAAGATCCAGCAAAAACTTGCGTAACTTTTCAGGCTGTTAGGATTTTATTTAAAAAATACAGTAACTTTTATATTATTGATCATATTAGTACTAAACAAGATTGTGTGTGGTGCTATCTGTCATGAGATTTTACTATAAAATTCCTTTTATATTATTAATTATTATAAAATTGCAAAAGAGTCAGAGCGTCAAATTTTACACGATTTTAATACTTTCTCTTGTTATTTATACGTAACAGCCGGGAAAGTAACAACAGAGTGTTAGTATTACAAATCATTATTATAATATTTATTAATAAATTATTGATATAAATATATAAACTTACTGTGTATAGTCGACAGGTTTGCCCTTGTTCGCTACTTCGTACAGATTATTTTCTAGAGCTTTGACACATTTGTTGATTTTTGGAATAAGCTAAAAATTATTTCCAAAGCAAAAATAATGTTACAAAAAATTAAGAAAGTTCATAAAGTTTATATAAAAATTTCATAACGAATCAATATTTATTATTGTTTATTTATTTATTTATTTATTCCTTTGGTGTTACTTATCACTGAAAAGGAGTTACACTTGATGATATATTTTTTACCATATTATATCTGATAATAATGTCAACAGAAAAATTTATACAAAATAACAATGTAGTATTTTGCAATTTATGAACACCATCATTTCATACAACAATAACATTTATCGCTTTTCTAAATTCTAACAATTTTTAACAATCAAAAGTTACGTTTTCCAGATATAATAATATCGTTTACAAAGGTAACAACAGTTTGTTCCGCATAATGATATATACATTTTGCCATATCGAAAGAATTTATTTAACCTGAGTTTAATGTTAATATTCTTATTATATAATGTAGATGGATCATAAATATTTAACATAGTGTGGGTGCCGGGAGGTGGACGGAGTCTCGTTCCTCCCTTTTCTCTCGGCTAACAGATCAGTGAGAACTGCCCACGTCAAGATGGCGGCTCGGTTTCGTTACGCGTCACGCGTTACGCGAGTGAGAGTGCGGAAGAGAATGGGTCCGACGATAGAGTGGCGGCGATATTCGATAATACGTTCTTATAATTCGAAACGTTAAAATGGCAAAATAAAGTTGAATAAATGTAATATGTAATATAATACATAATATGATATATAGTATTATAATATAATATATAGTTTAGAATTATAATAAGGTCGAAACTTCGAGAGAAGAAGTTTGAACAAAGGATCTTAAAATGGCGGTGTTAGTAAGTTTGAACAATGGACCGTTGGTGAGGTCGGATGGTATCGCTCCGAGGTGCTTCCTGTAAGGGTGTGTCACTTCCCGGAAGCGAGTTAGCTTCCCTTTCTTGAAGACGGATTTCTTCTGGTCGAGTTTCTTGCTGTTGGCGTCGGCTCGCCGGAGTTTGTCGTCGGCGGTGCGTAACCGCTCGGAAAATATAGATAAGGCCAATAAAAATTATTGCAGCACCGAAGCAGCTAGCAAGTATAGTGGTTAACGTTTGTACGTAGGAGGCTGGTGCGGGTGTTGCCGTCATTCGCAACAAGTGGTTGAGATCATACTTGACGTTAGCTAAGGATCGTTCGGCTACCTGGATGTCGTAGTCCGTCGATGATATTAGTCTCTCGTGCGTTGCTGGGTCCTTAAGACGGTTCTGAAGAAGTTGAATCTTCGTTTGATTAACAATTTGGTCGATTTGTGGAATGACCAATTGGTGGGCCAACTGGAGTGATATAGTTGACTGGCTTCGGAAATGTGATGTGAGTATAACTCTGGGCAAATAGCCAGTACATGCATTTGGGAGATTGATGATTCCGGTGTTATTTAATTTTTGCGTTGTAGATACAAAGGGAGTCTTTTGATGCCTGTTAGGGCATCTAATAGTTAACGTGAGAGGCTCAGGAGTGGAATAGATCCACGCTCCTGGTTGATCTAATCTTTTAAAAATCGGCGTATACTTGAGGATGATCTGCCGCTTGCATAAGTCCTTGACCTGTAGTTCATTTCCGCTGAATAGTGCATATTCACAGTTTTGTTGAGGAGCCCTTAGGATGGGAATATCCACGGAACAAATGGCGAAGTGGGCGGTTGTACAGGTGCTTAATTGGTGCAGCTGTAGCAACATATAGGATTGTCGATCCATAGATAACGCAATTACGGGATACGGGGTGTGGAATTGGATAAAGGTCTTTATCGCGGGGATGTAGGTAGGAAATGGTACAATTTCGTACATGTCGAAGTACCCGTTAGGAGTGATTAAGGGTATCTTCGCAAAAATTCTTAGTTTCCCCGGTAATGCCACAGCAATGGTAGTGATCCATTGATAATACTTAAATAGCGTATCCGGCGTCGTAGGTTCGATCATGGCGTAACCAGTGGTGATATTCGAAATAGTTAACAAAGGGTTCGCTAGCAGAAAATTTTTCCCTGACAATCACCGAGAAACGAAATTGAAGTTTTGGCTAGAAATAAATACAATACCTTTTCTTGCGATATATCTAATAATCAGTGGCGTATTTGGAACGTAACGAGTCCTGGGCGAAGACCAGGTAACAATAGTATATTAGTGCTGTCGACTTTTTTTTTCTTTTTTTTGCAGAGAAATTTTTCACCTCGAATGGCACTGCTGATAATAGACAGATGCCATCATCTCTCGAAATACAATATCCTCTTTATTTCGCTGTCCATACCCCGACACGTGTTTCACAGCCATCTTGTATTATCTCGCGCGCGTGAGATTGTGGGATCTCTCTTATGACTGGATCTAGTTTCAAGAACTGTCTTGAATCGATCGCGATTAAACCTCGTTCCGGTCGAGATTGAAACGGTCGAGAGAGATCGCACCAAGACATAGTCCCCGACCTTGCTCACAATCTAGATTGAAATGCTCCGTGCAAGCGGAGTATAAGGCTCTAGTTTAGTAGTATTACAGAGGATAATACGTATATTTTAATATATTAAAAAAAAACAAAAACAAAACCACTGAGAAATGTTCCGTGTGTTTAACAAGGTTTGGAAAACTGAAAATTTTAACAACGGGTTCGGCCGAACCTGTGCGAACCCGCTGAATATCACTACTGGGCATAACCCTCCGAAAGTTTCGTTTGAATATCTCGGAGAGTACGTAAGAGAACTTCGCGGGAAACAAAATAAGTGCTCAGTCGATTCTGTTCTAGGATATCTATCGCTTCGCGTAGTTCTAACAGCTGGAAATGTAACTCTTGGACAGATGATTCAACGGTTCTCAAGATAATTTCATAGGCGAGATTGAAGCGGTATAGGTTAAATAATTCCCCGAAGCTTTCTACCCGTTTAAATAGAACGTAGATTTGGTGTCTATTTTGTTTGCTTATGTTTAGCGTATCTTGTATTAGGGTAGTTTGTGATTGCAATAAGTGAATGATCCCTTCGATCCGCTGTTTGATGGTCTCGATTTCTGTATTTAACGGCTCGACTTCGTCGGAGGTTGCTGTTCCGAAGAGGAACTTAAGAGCTTTCCCTCCTAGGTCTATGAGTCCTCTTTTCCTTTGGGGAGTGGGACGAAGCGTGATTAACGTAAGCAGTTCTCGATATTCCCGTTGATAGTTCTGGAAAGAGGCCTTTATTAATTTGAGGCCCTGAGTGGGAAGCTTCCATTCAGTTTCGGTCTGTGTCGGCGCTTGCTGTTCCTGTTGTTTGATCAAGGCCTCCAGGTAATCTAGCGATTGAGAGACAAATTGATGTTTTTTTTTAACTCTTTCCGCCCTGTGGGCACTAAGAGGGCCTCTTTTAGTAGGCCCATTATGGGTTCGGCCAGGCCCACAATGGGGCGACCGGGTGGTGAGGGACGGGGCCCGACATATCTGAACGGACCACCCCCTGAAAAATTCCTGGGGATTATTCGACCCGTTCGGATTCGATCCCGGGTCCCCCAGAGTGGTAGGCTGCCACCTTTACCACTCGGCCATCCGGCCGTCGACAAATTGATGTTGTCGCTCCAACGGTTCAAAAGTGATATCGGTGACCAAGGTCCAATGGCTCGCCGTGATGAGGAAATTTCCTCGATGTAGGAAAATTACTCCTTTGGTGAATTCCTTCGGGTCCGAGGGAGGATGTAGCACGGTATAGCTGCTACTTAAGATAAGGAGGCCTAGTCGTAGGAATAGCATGGTACCTTTCTAGATTGGCTTCTGTAAAGAGTAGTAGAACCTAATCAACATAGGATGTTTAAAGAGGGGTTTCATTTATTGTTATTCCTGTTATCAGGGAGGCCTTTTTCCCTTGTGTACTGTCTCCGCTTTTGGTCGAATAACTAACACGGAACTAAGGGTTAGATCAATATTAGATATAATTTATTAAGTAAATGTAATGTACAAAATGATATTAAAAAAAATTTTTTTTTGAATACAATTCGTGAGCGGTACAGAAGTATCCTAATAGGTGGGTGTATCCCTTGGGTTGACGTCCGGCCTCGGGTCCTGTCCGTAGGGCGGCGGCGAGAAGAGGACGAGCTAGCGGAGCTTTCCTGTGTGGCCGCTGTTGAACGGGGAGCTCGCGAGGCTTGCCCGGGTATTGTAACCGGTCTCTGTCCTCCGGCCATCCTGGTAAAATTCCTCCACCCGGGCCACTTCGTCTCAGAAGTCAGCTTTTAATTCCGGTGGACATTGGTGGTTGACCGGGAGGAGCAGGGTGGCTGGGATGCGTTGGTGTCAGCGTTGGGAGCGGTTAAAGCTCAGAGCTGCCTGCAGCGAGACAGCGTTTACCTCCGGCTGCTCAGGGGGCGAGACCAATGTACTGACCGGTGTTTCCCACCATTTCGCGTCTGGGTCCATGTCTAGAAAAGGGGTTTTTTTTTGTTAGTGGTTTAGACCGACTCAATCGGCTTAATGTCTACGATAAATTTAAAGTTATTAAATGCCCCAAAAGATTTAAAAGATTCCGCGGAAAGCTCAAGGGGAGCATAGATGTCGTATGTATCCCCATGCCTATACCGCGGAATGTGGGTCGAGGTCCACTGTAGTGTGTGTGGTTCCTTTTTTAAGGTAACTGTGTAGATAAATGTGGAAGACAAAGGATTGGACAGAAGATAAAGTCTAATGGGGAAAATGGGTGGGTCCTGGGACGTTCTCAAAATTTTGACGAGGAACTGTTGTTCATAACAGTCTAGAACGGCAGCCCAAACCTGGGAACTGGGCTGGTCCGTGTGGATCCCCAGGATAAGTAGTGAGGACCTTGAGAGGAAAGGTATTTGCGGATGAGCGTCCCACAGATGAGCTGCAACATCAGTGCTAGCTCCCTCCCAAGGACAATGGAAATCTAAAATAGGGCATGATAAGGGCGCAAACGCGCAAAGTGGCCTATGTGTTTCCCGGTCCGCCTCAGATAAAAGTTCCTGGCAGCCGAAGGGTTGATTCACGCAGGGCACCAGCATCGAGGAAATAATTTGTTCCGCCACGCGACTCCGGATGTTTCCGAGAGCCTCGCGGCAGGTGTGACAGTTAGAGATCCTCGGCCGACACTTAGAGCACACGATATGCCCATTTGTACACTGGTACACCGGCGCCTGCGCGAGCTCATAACAAATCGGGCACGTCACGAAAAAGGCGAGCATTGGTCTGGTCCGGTAGTCGCCATTTGTCTGGAAGGATAGGGAAAAAGTTAATTATGGAAGAGGGAAAGATGAAGGCTAGTAATATTGTATGGCTGACCTTCCTTAGTCTAACTCCCCGGGTTCAGAAGAGGACAGTCGGCTTGTCGCGGGGGAAACGAACCGCAGGATGCGACTACGATTATGGCTCGGCCGCGGCATTACCCATGGCTGTTCAGGGACAAGGCCGCGGCTGCGCAGCGCGTATGGAGGAGTGATTTCTTGTTCCTCGGCTTCCGATTGTTCGCGTTCTGAGTCCCTGCGCTCGGTGTCCTCTTCACTTTCCCTTTCCCCGCTTTCTCCTGTTGGGGGTTGAGTAGGGATAGAGGCTAAGATAAATTCGTCCCACGGGTCGAGATACAAGGATTGGTCAAGCTCGGCGGTTAAGGACAATGTTGTGAGTTGATCATTACCTTGGTCTTGCCATAGGTGGACTTCCTCGCAGGCTGTCGTTGGTTTTATTCAGTCCGCGTGGACGTGCATTTTCCGTTTGGTTTCTAGGTGTTCAATTTTAAAATTAACAGGACTGAGAGCTTCAATAATTCGATAGGGTCCAGACCATCAAGGTGCTAATTTTCGTTTTAACCCTCGTGGCATGACAACTTCCTTCCTTTAAAAGCACTCGGTCTCCCACCTGATAACGGGGAGGATTATTTTGTTGCCGATGTCGTTCTTGTCGAGCTTCGGCAGCCTGTTCCGCCATTTGTTGAGCTGTTTGATGAGCTATTTTCATCCGTTGTTGCAATTCTGAGGTAAAATTGTCATCTATATCATAGCGCACCTCTGTCGGCTTAGTAACTATATCAAACGGATAGGTAGGGTCTCTTCCATACAAAAGAAAGAATGGACTTTCATTCGTAGAAGCGTGCACGGAGGTGTTGTACGCAAAGAGAGCGTAAGGTATCCACTTGTCCCAATCGTGTTAATCTCTTGCTACATAATGTGCTAAGATATCAATCAGCGTTTTGTTAAATCTTTCCACGACACCATTACTGGCGGAATGATAGGCCGTGGTGAGGAGCCTGTTTATGTTCAGGAGCTCACATACTTCGGTAAACATTTTTGAGATTCGGGGCTCGGTCCGTTAGTAATTGCGTCGGCGTCGAGTGACGTAGTATAATGTTAGTAAAAAAGGCTTTCGCGATCGTCTTACTACTGACATCTGGTAGTGGAATAGCTTCAGCATACCGGGTAAAATGATCGACAAATACTAAGATATATTTATTCCCCGTAGTTGTGCGTGGGAGTGGTCCCACAATATCCATGGCGGTACATTCAAAGACGTGTGAAAGAGAAGCAAATAGTTGTAATTCGGCTTGGGCTTGGCGTCCTCGCCGACGATGTTTCGCGCAGCTTAGACAAGTTCGGCAATAATTTCGTATCTCCTTGGTCATTTCTGACCAATAAAATGATTTAGCTATTTTAGTTCACATCTTAAGTTCTCCCAGATGTTCAGCAATGGGATTATCATGGAAGATATATAGAAGATAATCTTTGAGAGTGGCTGGGACCACAATTTGTTCCCACCAGTCGGACTGGCCTTTATTGGTACCTTTGCGGCATAGGGCGCCTTCTTCATTGAGATAGAATTTGTCCAAGGTAAGGCTGTTCCAACTTCCTGAGGTTGCTCTGTCTTGCAATTGTTGTATGAGGGATTTCCAATGAGCATCGCCTTGTTGCCCCTTCGCTATCTGCGTCATAAAAAATATATGTTCTACCTCCTGGATTTGACGAATAGGAATACGACTAAGAGCATCAGCATTTTTATGCGACTCTCCTGCCTTGTGAACAACGTCGAAATCGAATTCTTGGAGGAAGATAATCCATCGTGATAGCCGCGAATTCGTAGTTGAGTCCTTACAGTCAAGTAATCAACGTATAGGTCGATGCTCCGTAAGTATCGTAAATTTTCGACCATATAAATAGGGTTTAAAATATCTTACAGCCCAAACAGTAGCTAAACACTCCTTCTCAGTCGTGCTATAGTTAAGTTCGGGTTTCCTTAATAATCGACTTGCATAAGCAATCGGTTTCTCCGTGCCATTTTCCTCTTGGGATAATATGGCTTCTAAGGCAACATTCGAAGCATCCGTAGCAAGGATAAAAGGCTTTGAAAAATCCGTTGATTTGAATAACGGAGTCGAGGTTAGAATTTGCTTTAGAGTCTCGAAACATTCCTGTTGAGTCGGGCCTCATTCAAAAGGGATATCTTTCTTTAATAAATCTGTCAATGGTTTGGCGATTTTTGCATACTGGTCTACATGTCTATGATAATACCCAGTTAATCCCAAAAAGGATCGAATTTCTCGTTCATTTTCGGGTCTAGGAAAGTCTAAGACGCACTCTACTTTATCGCTATCCGGTTTTATACCCTGTTCAGAAATTTCATGGCCTAAAAATTTTATCTGCCTCTGCAGGAAATGACATTTTTTCGGTTTTAATTTAATTCCGGCTTCGTCTAATCGTTGGAATATTTGTTCCAAGCGTTTGAGGTGAGTAGGGAAGTTGGGACTGAAAGTCAAGAGGTCGTCCATGTAAACGAGGCATGTCTTTCCCTTAAGACCATGCAGGACGAAGTCCATTGTCCTTTCAAAGGCTGCAGGAGAGTTACGGAGCCCCATGGGACACCTGTTCCATTGATAGTGCCCATCAGGTGTGGAGAAGGCGGTTTTCTCCTTATCACATACACTCAGTTGCCAAAATCCCGAGACTGTGTCCATTGTGGAGAAATACTTCGCTTGACCCATTAAGCTGAGGGACTCCTGTACTAAGGGCAGTGGATATGGATCTACTTTGGTGATTTTATTTAATTTACGGTAATTTATTACTAATCTTTATCCACCCAATTTCTTCTTAACGAGGAGCGCCGCAGAGCTCCAGGGTGACGTAGAATGTTCGATGATATTATTCGCTAAAAGTCCATCGATTATTTCATTCAATTACTGACGTTGCGCATATGGAATTCGATAAGGGGGGGAGTAAACGAGCGCCGCATCGCCGGTATCAATTTTATGCTGCACAATGTCACAATAACCCAAATCATAATCATTTATAGTGAAAACGTGTCGATATTTATATAATAAGGCTAAAAGCTCTGGGTGTTCATCTTCAGGGATATCGGTCCAGTCAAATAATTGATTAAATTTGTCTTTGGATAATTGTGCCGTTTCTCCTTCTCGGATAGACCCTACTGGGTCTGTTTCCTGGACCACCTCAAAATACATGCCTACTTTCTCTTTTTTCTTTAAAGATATAGTTTGGTGGGTCGAGTTACGGAGGCGGATAGGTACTTGTCCCTTTTTGTTGGGTGTGTCCAATACATCGACCCCGAAAATTCCTTCTTGAGCGAGGGGAAGTGTCTCAATTACTCCCGTTTTATTACCTGGATGGCGACGTCCCCGGATAGTAGCGCTTACGATATTATTCGTCATAGGGGAGAGTCGACACGGTTCTATTAAAACTACCTCCTTTCCTTCTTCTACTTCTACCCGTGCTCTTTTTCTAGTTCTCCTTCGACTTTCCTGGACATGTCGGTTACGCTCCGTCATTAGGTTATTTTGTTCCTCCTCCGATTCTTCTCCGGACATCATAGAGGTTAACAGCGTTACTACCGTACAAGGGGGTATAATCAATTCTCCTTTCTTTAAGTTGATAAGAAAGCCCTTATCAGAGATCATATCTCTCTCGATAATGCTGTCGCAAGGATACGTAACATCTATATCTACTAGACAACAAGCAAAGGGGAACTGTAGGTCGCCGATTTTGAAGGTAGGGTTCGCAATACCGTAAGTTTGAATGATATGGCCAGTAGCACTTCTTAAATCAGTCTCTTTATTGTGGTCGACCTGTATCCTTTCCTTCATTGTTTAGCTTTAGCTCCAGTGTCTATCTGCACTATGGCCGGGTTCCCTCCTATATAACATTCAAAGGTGGCTTCATTTCGCGTATCGGGATAGCTATTAGCATTAACCGATTGAGCCTTTGGCCTCCCGGATTGACATTTTTGCTTTTTCTCCTTTACGGGATTGTATCCAGCACAAGAGAGCTTCCATCGAGGACGGATCCCTGGCCTTTTATTATACAGAGATCATCGACCTTGGACGCTTTGCATGTTTCCTTTCCACCTGTTGGGTTTCTCCTCCCTAGCACAACCCCTATTGCTCTCATTGCTTTCGCGCCTTCTTGGGGCTTCCGTATGCTCGACTTCGCTTTGCGTACGGGTAGGAGCATCACGATAATTATTATCTCGGTGATCGGAGGGATTCCGGTTCTGATAGGGTTGATTGTTCGGTCGGTTGGGCCCACGACTAGGGTTACCTGGGCGGTATCCTCCTCGCCGGGAAGGCAGATTATTCTGATTACTTCGATTATTTTCCCGATTATTTCGCCTGCTGGGAGGGGTTCTAACGTTACCGGTCGCGGAGGTTCAGGTTAACCCTTTTACCCTGGCTTTAAGCTCCTGTATAGCCAACGTTAGTTGGGCTATCTCGTCCTGTGAGGGGGAGTCTGTCACCCGCTCGCTGTCCCGGACTGTTCGCAATATTCCCTGCGGATGGGAGGTGAGCTGTTTAATCGTCTCCTCACTAATGGCGGCTTTGAGCGCCTCGTCGAAGGTCTCAGCCTCGCGACTCATTACCCTTCTGCAGATTCTTATATCTATCCCGTTAAGAAATTGCACTTTTAACCGTTCATCTAGCTCCTTTCTTTGAATGCGCTGAATAATAGCAGCTTCCGCGGCATCCGCACCAGGCTCCGGCGTGATCTCGATTTCCATGGCTAGCACTTGAAGCCGGGCGGCATACGCTTGTACGTCTTCATCCCGCCTTTGTACGCAGGTATAAAATCTACTAAGCCTAAACGAATAAGGTTCCCGCTCGAACCGCGCGATCATTAAGCTCTTGAATTCGTCAAAGTCATCGACCTCTTTGATCTGTCGGTCTTTCCAGACGAATTCCCGAGCTATCCCGGTGAGTTTAAGCTTGGCTACAGCCAGCATTTGGGCCTTTGACCATGCCGCGACTTTCGTTACGTCCGCTAAAGAGTCGAAAAAAATCTGTGACTCTGATGCCTCCCGTTTCTCCGGAAAATACGGTCAGTAGTGGAATGATTCCACCCAACCCTCCTAGATTGAGGGGATTTGGATTCGGATTCGGGTGAGCTGGTCCTGCCGTGGGTTGCAAATTGCCCTCCATTTTTCCTAATAGATCCGATTAGAGTGGAACTACCTCCGATACTATTCCTAGTCTTTCTATCTATGATCTAGGTCCCTACTTCTACTGGAATGATCCTTTTTATTCGAATATGGTCCTTTCCGCTCTATCAATATTTCGAAGGAGTCGAACCCCACTCCTGACTCAAATTTGTGGGTGCCGGGAGGTGGATGGAGTCTCGTTCCTCCCTTTTCTCTCGGCTAACAGGTCAGTGAGACCTGCCCACGTCAAGATGGCGGCTCGGTTTCGTTACGCGTCACGCGTTACACGAGTGAGAGTGCGGAAGAGAATGGGTCCGACGATAGAGCGGTGGCGATATTCGAATAAAGGACATTACAACGGATAATAACAACAACAACGATTTATTAAGGCTAACGTTACAATTTCAAAAGAGGCGAGCGACTGTCGCCTTTTTTCGGATCCGCGGAGGGAGAGTTTACATGAAATGGGGTCATACCTATTGACCCGGGTCGGTCTTTCCTCTAGGTCAGAGTATTCCTTGGATAGTGGTCTGGTTCCCTTAGGACTTTGGCGCACACACACACAGTCTAAGTGACACTACGTAACCGGCCCCTCTTTCCTCTCTCGTCGCCCTTTTATCATCTCGGTCACGTTTTTCAGTTTCACCAACCAGCATTATTCGACTGTTGTTCCTTCTGATTCATGTATTCTCCGTGGGAACCAAGCAATAAAATAATTTATGATTAACAGTTTAATTCCGGCGGGTTCGAATTTACACAATAGATACCATAAAAAATTTGGCAGGAGAAATTCTTAACACGCTTTTCTTTTTAAAAACTCTTGAATGTTACTTATTATTGCTCATTTTCGAAATAAAATCACTTTTGCAAATATAATAATTTACAATTTTAAGTTTGTTACCTTTTTAACTTTAGCAATGCTAAATATTGGCGTGAGAGTAGTTTTTAATCTTCTCCATTCCTCATCTTCCATCGTGATAACCATATTATCGATAATTCGATCTCCAAATTGCCATCGCTAATTATTATTATTATATCAAAAAACCAATTAGAAATCACAATTATAACTTATTATTAAATAACAAAATTACTAACTCTTTGATTTGGTATTTTATTGAAGTCTCTTATCAATATATTTTTAATTAATTCCGGTTCAGAAACCATCAGAATGGGATTTAATCCTTCGTAAATCCTGCAAAATGTAAATAATGACGATAATTTAATACAAAAGAGAAACGAACTCAATTATAAATTAAGATACAACGTACCCAAATATTCTTCCATATTTCTTATACCATTCCAATTCTATATAACCTTGAGGCTTAAAAATACATATTTTATATAAAATTACGTATTAAACTAACAATTTAAAAGTAAATTTGAAATCTTTTATAGTACGTTTAGTTATAAGTAAATGTATTAATAATAAATGTACCTCCTTCCATCTTGTCCCGTATGAGCCTAACAACCACATTGTTTTTGGTGAAGGAATTCCTCTTCTTTTCCAGTAACTATACACTATACTGAAATAACTAAAGTATTTAAACAAAATGTTAGTTAGTCGCATGTTAATATATTAGTATGTTAGGATATTTAATAATTCTTCTAACTTAAGAGAGGAAAATGAAAACCTTACATGTAAGTAACTGATATTAAAGCGATGAAAAATCCAATAATCCAATATGTAGAAAGTAGAAATAGAAAGTAGTCCATTTGAACTTGAAATTTATTGACGATACACGTTATTATTATTCTGTAATGCTGCAAAATAAGTAGAATAGAAAGAAGTAAAATTTTAAAATATATTGCATTGGATACACAACTGATATCAGAAATAGAATTTTTTCGTAATATTTTTATTTATAACATAATTGATATATAATTTTATAACAGCAGAATATTAAGTTATAAAGAAAAGAAAGTTTATGCATGCAGAACTACGTGATAATTTGTAAATTTAACACAATATAACTTATTTTACTTTTTCATTCTCTGATTTCATATATTATGAAATTTCATTTACTATGAAGTTAGAAAATCGAGAAAGGTCTACATATTCAAATTGTCTAAATTGGATTAAATCTAAATATTGTTTTAGCAATTTTTTTTAAATTCAATGCCTGATAACTGCCAAAACCCTGATACTTTTTAATTAATTAAGCAACTTACCTATAGCATTGTCATTGTAAAATTTTAAATAGAGAAGTAAATTATTATAAAAATTCATTTTATTTAAAAATACTTTCACCGAAATTCTTTTTTGTTATACGCACTTTTAATATGATCTAGTAGACAAAGTTTTTCAAGAGTAACTTCGAAATATTTCGTACAATTTTAAAATCTAATTGTATATTTAAACTCAGCATAAGAATGCATATCGCAAGATATACATACATTATTATTTAAAATGTTAATGTTACAACAGTTTTTATCTTTAAAGTTCAAAGGTTAAATTGTCAAAATAGCATAAAAAATGCAGTTTTTAGCTAGGTTAATATACCTGAGGTATCAAACTCCTATATCTGTTATTACCGGAAGTATAAATTTGATACTGCATATCTTTGGCATACTTTTAAATCTATTCAAATTCATTCGCAATTTATGAATATGAAAAATAAATAAATAAGTAAAATAAAACATGTATCCAATGTGAGAATATCGTGATTGTTCTTTTAACTTAACTATTGTATTTCAAATAAATTTGTATGTGCTTTTGCTCTGATTTGTATGGATAGGGTGATTTCTTGGGTCTGTCGACAGTGTTCCTGTTGAGAAAAATTCACACGGGAACACTCCTTTTTTATGGAAAAAGTACATTTATTTTCTATAATTTAGTAAAGATATGCATTTCGGGCTTAATGCCCTTCTTCACTCCTATTTTATTAAGTATATCGGCAAAAAAAACTATGTAAGAAATTACAGAATGTATTAAATTATATTTAACAAACGCGTACAAAACAGTTTTTCAAAAAATAAAATTACCTAAAAATTATTATAGTGACAGCTGGAATAATCAGTTATTAAAACTTTGGGGTAAAATACGTATAATATATTTTTTTTCTTTTTTAAGAATGTCAAATGAGATCTCGCAGCCAGCAGGATTGCAATGTGTTGGGACTGCTGAGTTGGTGTAATCTTACTTCACATCCTTTATATGCTCTCTTATACAAATTTTTAACATTCTATCCGTTTCACCTACGTAATAGTATTTTGGTTGACACGTACTGTACAAGTGAAGTTGTAAACCAAATCATTATTTAACCTGTTTCTTCTCGTATGTTTGTATTTTACTTGATATGTACTCTGAATTTACTTTATAAATTCGTTTTTAAATCTTTATAAATTAATTTTTGTTGGGCTATTAAAGTTTAAACCTTTAATTATTGCTCATCAAGAAAATCGCTGTTAACCAGTACTACTGACCACTCAACACAGTGTCACATGAGGTGTATCTGTTTAAACTCTGAGTAGAAATGTAATCGAATGGATGTACGAACAGTTACAGTGTTACCATGTAACGAGTTACTATTGTGTTAAATATTGCAGGTTTGTTTTCCCATTTGTTAAATATTTCTATGCAACAATTAAAAGCTGAATGTTATATATGGGTTTTTACAACTATTTCAGATATTTTTACAACTCCTCAGCCACAACAACTATTCATGTTGTTGTGGCTGAGGAGGGTCCGTTGAGGAGCGAAATGCATTTCACCAGTTAAAGTCTTTTCTCAATGTGATGTCGATTACTTGGCTCCATTGCAGTTTGATAAGTCAAGCTCATATCTTAATCGATCAGATATTGAGATAATATATAATTAATTAATTAATTAAAAATATGATTTAAAATTGCAATCCGGCATTGTTACAATGTCACAATAAAAATTTGCTCGTAAAATTTTATAAAATTTTGGAAACATTTATGAAATATACAACATATAATTTTAAGAAAATAAAAATTGTATATATTATGGATTTATGTATAGGCCTATATGTTATGGACAAAGTGATTAATCGGGCATTATGAATAATGACCAAAAAGGGCGCGCAGTGTGATACATATTGATTAATTTATCAAATTGACCGGTCATTATGAATACTGCTATCACCTAATCAAGCAAGTGATAATGAGACATTGAAGAGTGATCATCCAACATACGCTAACCAATTGGAACTCTGAGTTGCCGATTGTATCGCGTTGAGTGCGTATGGTGTTTAGTACTGAATTTTAAATTGTGCAATATTAATTAATTTGATTAAAAAAACACCACTTATTTCATTTAGAAATATTTATTTTTTGTGAATTATTTCAAAGTATTTTAAAAAGAACATGTAATCTTTTAAAACTAAGTACTATTAACTATATTAATTAGATGGTAAAATTTTACCTATGTGCACCATCATGGTAATGGTGGCAACTGTTTGTGCTCCCGACAGATTCCTCCCGGAAAAGAGCCGCCAGCAGGTCGCCGATTGTTTAAGTCACTAGATATTGATACATACTAGTTATTGATACGTGTGTTCAAGAAGTACCGTAAATAAATAACTAGTGACGTTAAACAATCAGCGGCCTGCCAGCGGCTCCCCTCCGAGAGGAATCCGTTGAGAGCACAAACAGTCGCGACAGCCGTCAAATTTGGTACTAAACGCAATACACACACGCAACTCGTGTACGAGTGCTGATTGGTTAGCGTATTTTAGATGATCATCCCTCAACGTATTATTATCACTTTGCCCTACTAGAAGATAGCAGTATTCATAATGACCGGGCATTATGAATAATGCCCGTATTAATCACTTTGTCCATAACATATATATATCCATAGTATATTAGTATACCCTTTGTCATCTGGAGCATTCTTTTTGTAAAGTTTTTGGAACTCTCTGTACACTGCAATACATGATTTAAATTCAGAAAACCATAGAATCGTCCGTTCAGAAGGCGCAATGTGTTCTAACGTTGCGTCCTCTGAATGGACGTCATCTTAGAAACAACTGACTACTTTTTGTTCGAGTGACTTAACTTCACAATGTTGCCAATTCCAAAATTTTAAACTTTTACGTTCATTTTACAAGTCTGCGGGATCTACAAGCACATTAAAATCCGGCGGGACTTAAAAAAACACTTGTATTTTAGTAATTTTTATACTAAGAACACTTCTTCGTAGATAAGACTTTACAGGAATAAAAGTAAAATTATTATACTTTTTTCACTTTTTCCTTCCTGTGAGCGTTAAAAGGGCCTTTTTTCAGACCCATTTGGGTTTGGCTAGACCACAATAGGAGACGGCCGGATAATGAAAAATGGAGCCCGATATATCCCAGACACAGAAGAACTTTTTAGCATTTAAAAGTGTGAGAATCCGCGATAACGAGTCTATTACTCCTTCACCTATTCACGGAGTCGGACTCGTGAAGTCCGCTTTGTCAGTGGATGGCTTAAATGTTATATGTAAATTATGGGAGATAAGAAAATCATAAAATTTCCTTCTCCTGTCAGACTTCCGACACCAGTTAGGATCAAATTTCTCGTGCCCTAACTCACGAGTCTCAATTTTTTCAACAACGTTGGAGTGGGAGGACTCATAGATCCTTTTAAAAGTAAATCTACACCAACTCAATTTAATAAATAACGAAAGCTTAATGAGTAAAATAAAGTAAAAGTAAATACAAAGCGATAAAAAATATACCTATGTCGACAGGTTAACTAATTACACCTCTATTTGACCGAGAGAGAGAGTTTACAATAAGTAGTGCGTAATACCTCTTGTTAATAGTGGAATGTCTTCCGATGAAATTTTCTTTCTAATGTGGATCAGGGAGCGACTTTCGAGACCAGATAGCCTCGAGAACGGGATGTTTACTCCTTTTATTCCCCAATCTGGTGTTAATTTGTTACATATGTGACTGGATTTGAGGGGTGACTCGAACTAACAGATGAACCATAAACAAGTGATATGACTGATTTTACTACGGGAAGTGGTCTTATCTTTCTAACCAGAAAGGAAATGTCGTTTCCACTTCTTTCAATCTCGAGAGTGATATTTTATTTTATAGTTCGTTTTCTAATTAAATAATTTGTTTAAATCGTTAAATAATTATATTAAATTTTAAATAAATCTTCCTTATTTAAGAATAGATTCTTGAATTACATCTCCAAATTCTCACAAAAGTGTATTGTTATCAAAAGTGTCATCATAAAAAAGACTAAGCGTATTTAGCTATAAACATGTAAGAACCCGGACTTCAACAAAAAAATAACAATTTCATCATACCTATTTTGATGACTAACGTTGATGACTATCCTTTACTACCTGAGAACTTCTCATTTTTCAAGTTCTCCTCGGCGAAAGCGACGCTTTCCTTTGACCTATTCCTTCGTAATCCTTTGAACCCCGGCCGTGCGCTACCGTTTTAATATCAGAATTGACTGCCGAATGAGGCGGTCGCCGCCCGTTCCTATAACGGAAGTTATCGCCAGTGCCTCGGCCGATACCGTTAACTCTGTGCCTCCGAAACAAAATATGTTGCCATTGCCACATTGGAATACGTTCTTGCCTCTGAATAGGACTAACTTCGTCGCCGAAAATCGGGACAATCCTAGATTTTATCTCTACTTCCAGGACAGAGAGGTGAGACAAGCGGACAAGCGGGTCCTTCTAATCCCATATTTATGTCTACGCGCGATTTATTGTAAACTCTCTCTCGCGCGACCACTTACGTTATATAGACCAATTAATTTAATAGCGAAGTTGAGGCCGAAGTTTTAAACGCGAGAACGTGTATGTCAGACGTTCAGCGCCGCTTTTCTGTAAGCCTTTTATATAACGCTAAACAATAGGAAAATTATCGCGGAATATCGAAAGAAAAATTATTTACCACAACAATCCAGAGACTTGTACAAACGAAGAGAAACAGAATAATTATTAATCGCGACAGCGACAGAAATAATGATTTTTCTATTGTTTTGCGAAATTTTAAAGATAACGGAAAAATATAGAAATGAGATAGGAAATTCGGTTTTGTAATTGGGCACGAGGAAGGAAGAACTAACGAAGTTAAGTAATCAATTCCGATATTGATAATAAAACTTTAATTTAATTTTATTTTTAAAATTACTTATAATTTTAATTATTATTTTAAAATTAATTTTGTGAACAAAGCTTCCCAAACCCCACTACTACTGTTATGTGATAACAAATTGTAAATTTTAAATACAGAGTTTTAAGGTTATGTAATATGTGTATATTTTTAATCTTATGTCCTAAATATGCAAAAAAAAACTTGATTTATAATCAACACTTATATGTAGGCCTATGCAACGGATGTTTTCGAAATGCATTTTGTAATAAACTACGAATTACGTTATTGTAGGACCGGAATTTGAAATGTATAGGCCTAAATAAAAATTTAATTATCATCAGAAAGAATGAAAGAATATTTTAAATTGTAACTAAATGTCATAAAAAACTAATGGATTATTCTCTGACTAATTCAAAGAGAATAAATAATTCAAGAGAATGAAAATTAAACAAATGTAGTGAATGATTAAGAAAATTAGTCGTCTAAGTTTGAGGTTATACAGTATATTGCTAAAAATCTATTAATTTATTTAATGAGAATAAAATTGAAATATCCAAAACTAACAACATATTGTATTTCCTTAATTAAATCATGGAAGATTTATTTTTAAAATGCACGTAATTATAGTAAAAGTAAGTAACATTAAAATAGCACAAACTTATATCAAATCACCCAATTATTACCAACGTCTGGTTCGATTTGGCATAATAAACTTCTGCCAAAACACATTTATTAAATAAAATAAAATAAGATTAAGGAAACAACTCGAACTTAAAGTGGAAGTAATGCAGATAAACCGTTTTTTATAGACATAAAAATTTTCACATTGTCGTCATTTTCTATTTTCTACTATTTGTTTTCTATTTTTTGCAGGGGTGTGGAGTCGAAGTCAGAGTCGTGGGGGTTTTGGTATTTTAGCCGGAGTCGTCAAAAATCCCCCCGACTCCGACTCCTTGTTTACTTTACTTTCCCAACTTGTTATGTATATAAAAAACGAAAAGTATTTGAATCGTTTCACATTTGACTCTCCGACTTTTTTGCAAATCTATTCGCTCGGAGATCTCTCGAACCCAAAAAATCTCAAATAAAGAGAAAAATTCGCGCGTCCATGCGCGTATGTTGGAGTCTAATATGTTTAATTTCTTTATTCTGTTCTGAACTATTAAACAATATCCCAGAATGAGTACAGTTTAAGAAACAAAATTTGACACAGTAGCGTGTGTATGAAGAGCATTAATGCTATTAAATTTTTGTTCTTTATTGAAGGTCGACAGGGTAGAGGGGTAGGGGTCACGTGTCATATTTTCAGTGTGGTCGGACTTAATGAATATTTTACTCATTATTAGCATTCACAATCTTATAATATAATCGAGATAGGTTAATAATAATAATAATAATACTGTAATAGTAATAATGATAAGCTCAGAGTTCAAACGGTTAAGAGCAATATTCCCTCTAATTTTTTTTGTATATGAACGGAACATATACTTCTCTGAGCAAAAAAAAAAAAAAAATTTCTGAGCAGATTCTCAGCATATATATATATATATAAAATCTTATTTTTTTCTATAAAAATTAAAATAATTAAGGATTACCCCAAAGAACTCCGTTTCTACCGTACTATTTTAGATGCGGTATTTGGCGTTTTTGTGAAAAATCAAATATACTTTTAGACCCATCTAAAAATTCTCTAATTAGTCTCTGAAGAGAGAGGACCTAATTCTTGCACCCAATGAAAATAGGTAAAATCGGCTATAATTTAAATATCTTAATCTTTTATAATTTAGGTATTCTTGAAACCGTGTTTTCTTATATGTTGAGCATCAAACACAAGACCGTGTTATTTATTAAACACTTGGCACTTTTCCACTTCTATTAGTTGATCAACTATAGAAGTGGAAAAGTGCCAAGTGTTTAATAAATAACACGGTCTTGTGTTTGATGCTCAATCTTAATCTTTGTTATCGTTACTTATTGCGAGAACAACATCTGGCTCATCTGCTAGTTTTTTTTTTTTTTTTTTTTTTTATAAAACTCGTCTCTACCCTCAAAATTAAGCTTGAGTTCTAATATGAGTACAGACAGAAAAGAAAATCTTACAAAATTTGAAGATGATATTTATTATGCACTGGAAAAAATAAATCGCATTGACCACTCTTCAAGTTTGGATCTTAAAACGGCAATACTGCACTATCTAGATATTGTCCAAAATACAACATTGATTGTCACAGCATTGTCACCAACCAAATAGCCCTAATAATTGGTCACTGAATTGGAAGAGACACTAAATGTATTTACATTGTTTTCTTTTTAATACCTCAGGAACACAATAGTCTTTACTGCGGAGTCGACTTTTATGTGAGGTTAATCATCTACTTCGATATGCAAAACCGTTTAAAAATTTTAGGCACAATTATAAAAATATATTAATTAATTAATAAATACGAGGTCTGCCCCAAAATTAAGTGTACTATTTTTTTATTTCAAAGTATACAAGAGTTACATTAAACTACAAACAATCTCATTCAAAGTAGACCCTTGCTAGGTCACACAGTGGTTCCAAAGTTTTTTCCGCTGGTCTTAGCAATAGGTAGAAGTCGCATGGAGCTAGGGAGGTTGTGGAGGTGTGGGGATTTTTTCTTGGCCAACAACTCTCGAATTGATAGAATTGATAGCGCTGTGTGAACAGGCTCATTATCTTGGTGCAGCACCAATCTTCTGCAATATCCCTGCAGACTTGCTTGACCAGTTTTTGAAGTCGTTCCAAGACATCTTTAAAGAAGGCCTGATTAACCGTTTGTCCTGAAGGTAAAAATTCGTTGTGCACAGTTTCACGGTATTCGAAAAAAACGATAAGCATCGTCTTTACCCTGGATCTTTGTGCCACCTAAATACAATGTTTCTCGATAAAGTGGCATCAATATAAGCTTCGGTTAAATCTGCAAATGTCTCGGTTGCAGATTTCTTTAGTTTCACAAAAAAACTTGATAGTGTAACGTTGTTCGAGATTTTTCCCCATTTCAAACGTAACGATGTGTTAAAACACTATCTTAGACAAACAGAAATTGTGCACGTTTGACTTAACCGATCAACTTGAAACAGATCGAGACATGCTGCTAAGATATCTAGCAACGTGAAAATACCAATTAATGATGTGTTAAGCTGCACAATCATTAATAAAAAATCAGTACACCTACTTTTGAAACAGATCTTGTAAAATGTCGAGTCCATCGTAAAGACTGTTGTATTCCTGAATTATTAGAAAGGACAAAATATGAAAACATTTATTGTTTCTTTCAATTTTGTATCATTCCATAGAGTTTGACACTAATTAAAAATCGGTGGAAACTTTTTTTTTCGTTAGTCCACAGACGCGATAAGTTTGAGAGTGAAAGGTCTTAGGTTAATTGTTCACAAATAGTCCTAATTTACACTGACTGACGATTTTCTTTTTTCGAATTCTTAATTTCTTGGCTTTCTTCCATCGGGGTTAGCAAATAATATGTAAGTCATGTGTTATCGAAACAATTAAACAGTTTTAATAATTATTTCGGGTTAAATGGAAGAATAGTGAGTTCTTGTGTATTATCATCACATAACATCGGAAAGATTTGCGTAAAAACAAATGAGACGTAGCCTGAAACTCTTGCTGTTGACTGATTTATAGAAAAGTGAGATTTAATATTATATCAGTCATAAATTTCGGATTTCGCAACGATAATATTTCGCAATACATAAATATACGTTAGTAAACCGCATAACCAAGAATATGCGATATTTCTATCAAAAAACACACACAGAAAGATACATAATACATACAGTCATATACCCTCCAGAATAGCCCTATCTGACATAAGCCTATTTCTTTGAATGATTTTAAATAAAACCAAGGTTTTTTTTTATCTCATGGTCTGTCAACCGATGATGTTTTCTTTTCAATTCATAGACTCCAAAGGAGACAATTCTTGACGACAGAAGGCGTAAAGACTAGTAGTTCGTTTAAAGTCTATAGATGGAGTGTCAATGCTCCATCTACCATCTAATTTACAGCGTCAATAAGTCTACAGTTCTCGTCACAGTTTTTACCTCAGTCTTTCATTACCAGGGAGCGCCACCGCTCCTTCTGCTAGACTGTCGGGGCGATATAGCCGTGTAGCTTCTGCCCAACCGTAACCGTTAAGGTCTACATCAGGTTATTAATAGAGATTTAAATACCGATATTTTGTTGTTAGATGAAATCAAACATCCAGTACACAAACTGCTTTAATATTTGCATCATTGTAATGATGCAAATATTAAATGATGCATAAATGAAGTATGCATCATTTAAGTGGTTTCAATTAACCCTGTTTAAATTACATTAAAACACGGTCCTCAGATTAGTACTAGTTTATAGACTGTGGTAAAGTTATAGTTTTCTGACAGGTTGTATAACACTATGTAACTTATTAAACAGAAACATTAGAATAAAGATATTAAACAGAATAAATGTTATAATTTGTTGTTTGTTGACTGAAAACAAACTTTAAAAAATATAGTAATTGTAATTAATACGTTTGGTCATTTAAATTAACGTTACATAATAATTGAGAGTAATGTAACAGTCAAATTGCATATTCCAATGAATAATTGTTGCTTAATAATCATTTTATTATAAACTAAACAATAAATAAAGTCGAAGTAGATATTTCTATTTTTTGTCTACTGTTTAAAAAATTTTTATAAATATATTTATTTAATTCTCTATAAAAAGTAATTAAATTGAATTTATATACATAAGAAAGTTCTTAAATAAAGGAAGTTATTATCTCTTGCAAATACTTTTGAAAGTTTGAAGGTTTTGCTTTACATGATGTGTAAAGTTTGTGAGAATGGTTTTTGATCTTATGTTGATAGACCTCGGTTCGTTAAACTTTGCTACGAGAGCGTGTTTTAATTAGGTAATATTATAGACCAGTGTTTTCTAACCTTTTTGGATTAACGACACACTAAATTTAATTATATTCCTGCGATACCATACTTTTTAAAATAAAAATGTTTAAAATTATTTTTTAATTAAAAACTTGTATATTTTATTATCTGCTTAAAATTTAAAATAAATTACGGTAGATTTAAAAAATTTTGATTAATACGGAAGTAAAACTTAACAAGACAAAGCTTCGCAATATGCGAGGCTTTGTCTTGTTAACTTAACTACTGAATAACTATTGAATTTGTTTTTGTGTTGTTTTGCACAAAAGATAATCAAACTAAATTTATTTTAATATTTTAAATAATTTTATTACTTTTTGTTTTGTAAATTTGCCTATTTTCAATTAGTTTTTATACAAATATTGTTACATCATTTGTACAATACTTTTTAAAACACTTTTTTGCCATGTGGGCACAAAGGCCTCTTTTAGCAAGCCCATTGTGCATTCGGCCAGGTCTACAAAGAAGCGGCCGGGTAGTGAGGAACAGAGCCCGACGTATCAGGGCCTGGCAGAACCAACGGTAGGCTTGGTAAAAGAACTTCTAAGTGTCCTCAAGACTGAAAAAACGAAAAAAGTACAATACCATATGCAAAATAATATTAGAAACATAATTTTATTATTCTTTTTTGAATATTTATTAATTACATATAATTATTTGGATCTACTATAGATTACTATCTATGGAATTTCGGGACTTTGAGTATATATTTGAACTGAGGGAACCGAGACAAGTTCAACGATACCTTACTTTTGGGGCGGAGGCAAAAAATAAGAAAGTTATCATACTTTTTTCGGCGATCGTGCGATGATCGGGAGTCACGTCGCTCTCTCCGCTATGCCTATCGCGTGTTTAACAGGCAGTCCGACAAGTCGGCCATATATACCTTCAACAAAGGCAGATGTTGATCCACGAGCACATTGATTGTCTACAGTTCGAGTTAAGTCCTTTTTGCACACCCTCGCGCTCGTCGACCTCGGGGGCTACGGCTCCTCAGTCTCGCTATCGCAATCGGGAGTCGCGATGCTTGAACAAAAGGAAAAAAAAAAAAAACTGGCGTTCGACTGTTCGTGCTCCCGACGGACTCCTCTCGGGAGAGGAACCGCCGGCAGGCCGCCGATTGTTTAACGTCACTAGTTATTCATTCACGGTAGTTCTTGAACAAAAGAAAAAAAAGGAAGTGGCATTCGACTGTTCGTGCAATTTCTTGCTTTTCAGCGTGTTTTTTAAATTTGTGTGCAGACTTTATTGCGAGATGGCAGCAATAGCAACTACGGTGCTGTCTGTATGAAAGCATTAAAAAAGTATGATAACTTAAAAACTACGATAACTTTCTTATTTTTCGTCTCCGGTCCAAAAGTAGGAACGTTGAACTCGTCTCGGTCCCCTCAGTTCAGATATATACTCAAAGTCCCGAAATTCCATAGATAGTAATTTATAGTATCCCCAATTATTTTATCGAAAATGTAATAATTAAAAAGTATTATTAAAACTTAAGCAACAAATAGTTTAATTTCTGCATTCCATTTTTAAAATAACTTCTTTAGGACTATGGATGTCTAAACCAAAACTAAAATCCATCACCAACTGAAATTGGATTGAATTATAAAAACGAATTAAAATATAAATTTAAAAACATTTTTTAGTGAAATTTAAATATTCGAACCTTCGATTCTTCACAAAGACGAAATCGAAAATGGCGAAAAACATTTGCCAGACACAATTTCATTTCCAATTGACTAAATTTCATACCCAAACAACTTCTCGGTCCCAATCCAAAGGGAAAATATGTATAAGGACGAATGAGATTCCTATTTTCTGGAAGAAATCTGAAACAATTTTTATTTATGAGAATTCATAAACGAAACTGTAACATATTCAATGAAAAATAATAATTGAATTTATATAGTATCTTGAAATATTTCGAAATATCATTTTTTTGCTTTTTATATCTTGCATTTTACATACATCTAATAAGTTGTAGTGGTATAAAATACAGTATATTATATTTGGTGTAATAAACTATAGTCTTAAAAATATATTTAGTTGCGAATTTAATACACTCTTCGAATATTAGTATCATTTAAAGCAATGGATCCTAAATATCAGGATTAATTCTATTGTACAGTCTCTCTTAAAACACTTACTTTCATAATCATTATTCTCGAATAACAATCTTTTAGAAATACAATACACATAAATAAAATACAATGTAGCTCGGCTTGTTTATGTTTGTTGACACGTTTTTTAAACTCTTTCCGTCATGTTGGTCACTAAAATGACCTTTTGTAGCATACCATTTATGGGTTCGGCCAGGCCTACAATCAGGCGAGGGACGAGGTCCGACGTATCCTGACGGACCACTACCTAAAAAATTTTTGGGGCTTTTCGACCCGTCCGGATTTCCTACCCCAAAACGGTAGGCTGCCATTCTAATTGCTCGACCATCCGGCTGTCTAATAAAACATTCTTCGCTTCCTTATTCCATTTAGCCAATATAAGAAATGATTGTATTTGATAATTCTGCTATAAATTTAATATCGGTTTATATTATTTTTTCATTTATATATTCTTGTGCATTATTATTATTATTAATTAATCATGACATAATTCAAGTTTTCAAGCTCGTTGAACTATTCCTCATCGCAATTCATCTCATTCTACCTACAAACTGTACAGTTTGCAGTTCCACACTCAACTCACAATTTTTACTAATAGCGCACTAGAAGCGTAACAATATATGAAAAATGTCTTTGAAAAAATAGTTTCTTAGTTAAGAACATAGGAATGGAGAGTACGGTAATTTTCATGTGAATATTATCCATTTTAACATTCCCATTTGCATGTATACATACAGAAAGAGATAATATTTAAATGTAATGTTTTACTACCTGATACAAGTCTTACTTATAACGATTATGTTTTTAATTGAATATAAAATATAGGAATTTATATAAGTTTAGATAAACTATACATTTTAATATACAGCATTTTATATAGCCTATGATATAAACACTTGGTACTACTTTTCAGATACGTCAAGAAAGACAATCATTTATTTTCTTAATAAAGTATAATAATAATTACCTTTCGGGATCAAACTTTTTGGGATTCGGAAACCATTCTTCATCTTGATGAATCGCATAAATCGGTATTGCGATCATCATATTTTTAGGAACAACAATATCTGTTCCTTCTAAATGATAATCTTCGTGTCCCATGCGAATAACTCTACAGAATAAAATGTAAAGTTGAAAATGATAATATATTTACTTTTATTTCTTTGAAAAATAAGAAGTATTTACTTTGAAACTGGTGAGTAATATCTCAACGTTTCAGAAATGACTGCGTCTAAATAAGGTAAATTCTGAACGTCTTCGTATTGTAGTTCTTCCTTTAAAAATATATGAGAAATGTTCACATTGAAGTTAAATTTTATATTTAGAAAAAAGGAAAACCAACCTTGTTTTGAAGTTTTTCTTGTAATTCTTTTGCTAAATTTTCTTGGCATTCGGGATTCAATGCTAAACTGTATACGATAAAGTTAATATTGGCAGCAGTTGTGACGAATCCGACGAGAAAAAACATAATGCACTGGGAGATAATTTCGTCGCGGGTCAGATCTAATATTTTTACAATAATTTTATAAAAATAAAAATATAACGAGTTTTAAATTTTAGATGTAAGTTATATACAGTATTAATTTTAAAAACAATTCTATTCTTCTAGAAAATATTAGTTTGAATAACATTAAAAGTGTTATAAATCTTATTCAGTTTTGCTTTGTTAATACTGTGAAATTTCTGAAAATTACAGGGCCTTTCAGAATACTATCTCTTATATTATTGGTTATTTCCGAAACTAACTTTTTCGCTCTTATGATTAATGCAATTTGAAACGCTTTGAAAAGGCCAGTTTTTTACTGTACAATATTGCTAGCAATTAACGGCATGATAAGTTTCATCTGTCTTACATCATCGTTTTGGGTGGTTTGTGGCAAAATTGTAAATGTAAACGACGATGCTCTTGATGAATAGGAATCAATTCTGATCATTAATTAATGATGGGTATTCTGAACATGACTTCTATAAATATGGACAAGACGAGATTATAAAGCAATTCCAGACAAAGCGTAACAACGAAAAGTGAGTAATACAAAGGCGAAAAAATAGCAAAGCAAAAACTGTCTATTGCTTTGTGTGCTTAATCTCTGCAGGAAAAAGGAACCATCATTGATAATTTATAGCTGTTCAACTATGGTATTTCGAAAATATTCGTGTTTCATAACTTGTATTTAGTGGGATGCAAACAAGAAATGTGGATATCATGACATACTTTTTCTTCTTTGATAAGTTGAATGATAATATGTGCCGACAAATGAGAAAAATTCTGCTGTTTGTCGCAAATGCAGCATGCTATTGCTAATAATTTCATCTCCTCTTAAGAAGTTGTTTCACATGGAGTTGAAGTTATTACCAGCAAACACAGCAATCAAGATCGAGGACGTCTTACTCTAATATAGCAGTCTTCATACGATAACGATGATGTGCCATAACCTAAACGTAAAAAGCATACTAAAAATATTAGTCATTATATTATATTATGTATACTGTAGTATATTTTTATTATTTACTTTTCAATATATTTTAATAGGTATGAACATGTTAATAATTTGTTCATAAATATTAAAAAATATACAGTGTTTTCAAATACGAGGTGATAAAGTTATTACGACGTTATGGTGATGTCTCGTTATGTTGTGAAATGTTATTACCGTCATGGGGAGGCCGCCGTATTGCAAATACAAAATAAATACATCTAAAGATCTACACAGGTATGCTTCAAGAACTTAGAATACACTAAAATATCATAAACATACAACCATTCGTTACAGATTAAGCTCAATACACTCGACACACCAGAAAGATATACTTTATCATAATTATCCTAATATCGTAATCAGTGCTATGTATATATATAGCACTAATTATGATATTAGGTTTCATTGAGAAAATATATAAGATTAAACGAAAAAGCGCTATCTCGAAACAACGCTATGTCAGGGAGCGCTAATCGAGGTATTACTGCATTTGAAGTGTATCGATTGTTCTTCGGATGTACTGTACAAATAAAGTATTCACTTATTGCTATTTAATTATCATTTATTGAGACATTTTCCTGTACAGCCGTCCACAATTTACCCATTACAAGCAGATTTGATCCTCAGTGAAATAAGCCAGCATTGGTAAGGAAGGAGAACGATGTTATGAACCTCATAATCCACAATATTTTATGGACGTTTGAATTAATAATAAATTTTTCAAAAAATAAATAAATAAAGAGTTTCGTGTAATTTTTAAAATGTGGCAAGTTTTTCCAATTTAATTTCTAGCAACTCGTAAAATTTTGAGAAGAGAACTTACGTTTATTTTCAGTAGTATTAGAACCAAACTTTTGATCTTTTGTTTCATAACCTGAACTTTCTAACATCCATTGAAGAAAATCATCGTATTTTTCCTATAGTATAAATAAATTCCTTTATAAATACATTTTTAAAAATGCAATAACCTATATATATTATTGATATATTTAAATTATACTGTATAATTATTTCATAATTCTTTACGTACCTTTTCATGCAGTTTACGTTTTTCCAGTAGATCAAGTACTGTGTTATATAAGAACGAAGTCATTTTTGTATCAGCAAATGACAATTTTAGAAACTTGCTTAATTTTGGAAATATTGCTGTAAAAATTACACTTCTTCGTAATTATAAACACTCGTATTAATATAATAATATGCTAAAAATATTTAAAACGTTCAGTAAACGAACTCAATGCATCAGTGCATGTATGGATCGTTTAGTAAAAGAAATGATTTCGGTGCTCAGGGTTCAGAAAAGTACTAAACGTAACAATATGGCTGCTCCCAAATGTCGCGAATTTAATTATAAAAAGAGTTGCCAGATGTACCGGATTTTTCCAACTGCCATCGGGAGGACTTTATTGTAAAAATTGTTCCCAAAATAAAGTATTTTTTGTTTTCTACATTTTAAATGTATTTCTATCACAGAAAGTGTAAAATGTACACATCTTGCATGTCTTAAAATTGAAGCACCTCAATATCTTCCTGGAAGAACTCACTTTTTTTTTGATTTTAACTCCAAGTACCTGTCAACTCTAATTATGAAGGATGTGAATTTTTTTTCTTTTCGGATGAAAGATTATCTCAGATAATTGAAAACGATATGAATGTTATATAAATAACGTTGATATTCATTTTCAAAATACTAGCGAGATCTTGTAAGAGATGCTTTTTCGACAGTTTAAATGCACACAGTAATCATTCAGTAATTTTTTATATATATATATATATATATTTATCATTACCTCTGCACTGAAAGAATTTGTACTGATGCCTAAGTTTATCTACTGAATTTGTCTATTTACCAAGCATCAGATGTCTCCATGGGACTGATGAAAAAATATTGGAGATGGAATTCACAAAAGGATTTTTAACGTAATCATGACTATCAATTATCATATTGAAAGCGCATCTGGAAACTGAATCCATTACAAAGACGTTAAAATGTCTAGGAGAAAAAACGCAAAAATAACTATTATTTATGGGGTAGAAAAGACAATCAACTTTATTCTATGAGAATTTTAAAAAAAAATTAAGAACTCTTTGAATCAGGAAAAGGGAATGATGAGAATTATATACATTTAATTATGGAAATGTATAGAAATGTTAAACCATGTATTAAGATAAGATAGATTTAAAGTGTTACAAAAAAGAGATTTAGGATTTAAGGTGGCTTTGGAGTTTATCAAGGTTAGGCCCATATTTTTTTTTTTTTTTTTTTTTTAGTTATTAATATTAGGTAAATGATTGTAGTTTGCTGTGAGGAAAGAGCTATGATATATGTTATTTACAATTTATATTGTGTTTATTAATTTAATAAGATAGAGAAAGATTAAAATTGAGCCAAAAAAAGTTAGGAGCAGGTTAGAGAGAAGGATTTAAAGTCAGTAAATTTAGTTCTTAGATTTCAAATATAGACTGTTAAAAGAAAAAGAGAAGATTTCAACTATTTAGACAACATAGTCAACATATTTACAGACACATAATAACTTAGAGATGATTAGAGGATGATGAGTTAAAGGCTGACAAATAAAATAGGTAAACGTAGGGTGTAAGAGTTCAGACAGTATTATTAGATATTGACAGTGATAGTGATTAGTGATGACATGGAGACTAAAAGAAAGACATGTTACTGATATTTTAAACCTATATAAATAATGGACAGGTGTAGCAGGCCATCAATAAATATTCATTCATATTCTACTTTTGATAGTGCAGAATATTATATAAATTACCAAACTATGTAGAGCCAATGAATATAATTTCTCATGTCAAAAATACAAACTATTTCATTCCAAATACTATTTCTTCTCACTATACTTTATGTAGTGTTAACGTTAATAAATTATTTTAAAAATTGTTTGTCTTTATCTGGATTAAATTTCTATGACTATTTAAATGTATCAGAGGATAAGCTATGTTTTTCCTAATTGCCATACATATGCAATAAAACAAAACAGTAAAATGCAAATTTATTTACTTATTTTACCATTATCTACTTATTAAACAGATATATTATACACAAAACATTATGTACAAAACTTTCATTTACAATATGTAGAAATATAACAGTTTTAAACATTATAAAAGAGCTTCTTGTCTTGAAAATTGTTGAAACTATCTGAAATATTATAGTAGATGTAACAGAGACTTATCACAATGCTACTAATAGCATTAAATGATAGAAGTGTCATTTTTATGTTACCAGTAGCAGTGTGATAAGTCTCTGTTCTCTAATATTTGAGATATTAGTTTTAACAGTTTTAAACAGATCTCTATTTAAAACCTGGATAAATTAAACCTGGCCGCATCCTTATTTGTAATTTAAAATCATCATGGTATTAATTTTTTTTATAAACCAAAAACACTGTTTCTTTTTTATACATGATATAAAATTTAAAAATGTAATTACGAATAAGATTTTTTACATAGAACAGAAGAAAGTTACAAAAACGCTTCAAAACGGGAAAACTACTTCCTAACCAAATAGATAAACTTTTCCTCGCCTAGCAGCGACTCTCACGCCAGCTATCAGCAACCCGAGACATTAACTGAACTTTAAAGCATAGCGCAAGAACCAGTATATCTATCGACTCTGATATTCCGAGTGGGTCGAACTTAATGACGATTTTACACATTATTAGCATTTACAATTTTTTAATCCCAAACCCATACTTACCTTTAAAAATTAAGCTTTTTGCCATTTTATAATAAGTAAAAATATAAAAAGTGTTTTAATAAAACATCATACAGATGGTGTCACACACGCAGTTTTAAATGTTGCAGGAAAAGTGAAGTAACTCGTTGCTGATTTTTAAAATTCTTTTCGCCCTGTGGGTTCTAAAAGAGCCTTCTTTTAGCAATCCCATTATGGGTTCGGCAGACTCACAACATGGCGACTAGGTAGCGAGAGATGGGCCCGACACATCCGGACAGGCCACTCTCCTGAAAAATTCTTAGGAATTTTCGACCCTGGATTCCCAGAGCGATAGGCTGTCGTCGTAGCCGTTCGGCCATCCGACAGTGGTAGTGACAAATGGAAGGAATGACTTTTTTTTTCCAAAGGCCTACTTCAAGTCCATAAAGGGGCCAAATAGAAGATGTTCAAAAATGAACGCTGCCATGAAGTTCTTAATTAACGTGTTTGATGCCACACACTAAACCTCATCATTACAAATGGACTTCATATTAATCTTTGCTCTATTGGCGATGATTATAGGCTTCATATAACCGGATTCTAATCAATGTAGTTCAGTCAAAACTCATAACCAGAAGCTTTCGAGCAGAGGCATATTCAGTGTTTTGAGATCATGGTTGCTGCTCAACGTACGTTCAGAGTATACTAAGCGGGAATGCATTAGTGACATCAAGCGAGAACAAATAACGTAGAAAGTAACTACACTAGCCTAACCAAAGAATCTTTATTGGCTCTTTATCTCTTATGATGAAATTTCATAGCCTGCTTAACAGTTCTTAAAAATTATATGTATCATATAATTATGAATATAACCTATAAAGCCCTGATCTATAAGCTAACTGCATATATAAAGTATTTAATTTTTTCTGTATAAAATTTTTACACCCCGAACTTCCAGACCATCTGACATGATTCAAGAGAGAAAAAACCCGAAGTACTGGGTTAATCATGCAAATTAAGCAGCAGGTGGATTTCAGAGTATTTTTACTGGTTTTAAAGAGATTGCAATATTCTTAATTTGCAATGGGCTGTCCTGAAAAAATGTAATGTCAACCGATGTCACAATGCAAAGTATGCATGAGCATGAATCAAAATATGGTATCTTTCAGGTCAGATGCAGAATGTTAAGATGCAGGAATTTGAAAAACGTTTTGCCGGCCGATTAAATCTCTTCAAGAATCCACTACTGAGGCAGACATTTCGTGGATGCCGGTTATTTGGTCTCCAAAATCCTGTCAAATTGTATGAAGCCCTATAGTTATACGAGATAGTGAACGAAACCCTTGAAGCTGTAGCTAATGTATTATTTCCTGAAAAAAGTCTATTACAGTATTTCGAAAACTAGCTTGTCGATATTTACTATGGGTAGGAGAGTTGATGACATGTCAATGAATATTGAAGATATCTTAAAATTCAGAGCATCTCATTTCAACACGTTTTTCATGGTGTGATATAGCTCAACTGGCTATCTTCCTTTGAGGTATTAACGATGAATTTCACATAATTGAAGAGTTAGAGAATATGATGGGGATAAAGCTAGTGCGGATTTCAAAGAAGAGTTGATGAAAGAACTAAGAAGTTGGGCTTTTAACTCTTTGAAATCTGCAGAGAGGTTTTCAGGAATGTTAATAAATGATTGAATGGTTGACTGATATTGCAACTGATGGGTAACCAATGGTTAGAAAGAACATCGGCTTGATAACTCACGTCTCTCAAAAAGCCAAGATTCTTTATTTTTTCTTTATTGTCTGTTATCCTTAATTTATTACAACGATGGCAAAATGCAGTTATGTTTCTTTTTAAACTCCTTTCTACTTGCGAATACTAAACAAGGCTTTTTTAATCGTGTTTCCATCCCATTATGGGCCTGACAGAAACCAGCCAACAATAGGTAGGCGGATGGTGAAAGACGGAGCCCGGTCACCCACAAAAATTTTCTGAGGTCACTCTACTGAATTTCGTTTCCAAATCTATCAGAGCGGTAGGCTGATGCCTTAACCATTTCGCTATTCGGCGTGAATCATATTTATTTTTATAATATACAATAAAGGCTATACAACGTACAATACATATATTATTTGTATGTGTGTGTGCGTGTGCTTGTATTGCAATATTACAAACTTTAAATTCTTAGACGTAAAATTCTATTTAAAAATATATAAGAAATTCATTGTTTATAATTCCAAAAATGTTGACTGTTATATAAAAACACGATAAAGTATTAGTATTGCGAGTTATTAATATAACATTTATTAATAAATTACTGTTATAAATAAAAGAACTTACTGAGTACAGTTAACAGGTTTACCATCTTTAGCTACTTCGTACAGGTTTTCTTCTAGAGCTTTGACGCATTTATTGATTTTTGGAATAAGCTAAAAACAGTTTCCAAATTAAAAATAATATAATAAATAATTAGGAAAGTTCATAAAGCTTATATAAAAATTTCATAAGCAGTGCAACCTCGTTCGTTGTCGAAAAAATATACAAGAATAACTTTATTTTGGTATAATTAAAAACAGGAGTTCGCTTAACATGTGATGTTCTGAAAATATTATTTAAATCAACATAAGTTTAAATAATATTTATAAATCATTTTTGGTCTAAATAGCTTAGAAATGCACATAGCGTGCTAGCCCCTTTTCCTTTAGCCACTTCATTAATGATTGCCATCCCAGAAACATTTCTTCAATGAAGTGATATGCTGCAGCAAAAATAGCAGCTTAAAACAGGAACATTTTTCTTCTGTTGAATGGTGTTTCTTCTCATAATATCGACGACTTGAATTCGCCAAACATTAGAGTGCTCTTCGTTCTCTACGATATATTTTTATCTTTGTTACAGCATTTCGTCGATTCTATCGCATTTCGTAGATTTCGATGATCGATTTCCAGTTACTTTTAATCACTCATACAGATTATTTCATGTTTTCAAACAAGTTAATAAATATGTACCATGGACCAGGAGTCGAAAAAGTGGTCGACATAACATTATTGGGGGTCGATTATTAAGCTTAAGCTAAAGATAAGGGGGAGCTAAGGATCAAGCTTATCCGTCTCACTGATTGTCAGTTACAAAAATTATTATTAACATATATACAATAAATGCCAAAAATTCAAAATTAAAAGAAATGTATTAAAATAGTAAGTGGTTTTTTTTTGTTTTTTTTTTTTTTTGCTTGTAACACAAACTTTTTGGTGGGGGAGTCGATGTGAGGTTTCGGGGGTCGACGACGAAAAAAGTTTGGCGACCCTTGCCATAGACTATTATCTGTTAAGAAATATGGAATATGCAATTTGAAAGCAAACTTCGATAACTCAAACTCTGTATTTTATTATTTCATACATTTTGAGATAACGAGATTTCATTCTATTATCAATATTTATTTTACTATTTTCGAGAACAATAATTTCGATAATATTAAGATAAAGGAAATATCTTTTACTGACTCATTTTAAACAGTACGATAAGATCATTTAGGCTACAATTTTAAGTTTGTTTACCTTTCTAATTTTAGCAATGCTAAATATTGGTGTGAGAGTAGATTTTACTCTTCTCCATGCCTCATCTTCCATCGTGATAAGCATATTATCGATAATTCGATCTCCAAATTTCCATCGCTAATTATTATTAATTTTTCGAAAAAAAAATTAAAAATCAAAATTAAAACTTATTATTAAATAACAAAATTACTAACTCTTTCATTTGGTATTTTATTGAAATCTCTAATCAATATATTTTTAATTAATTCCGGTTCAGAAACCATAAGAATAGGGTTTAATCCTTCGTAAATACTGGAAAATATAGATAATGACGATAATTTAATACAAAGGAGAAACGAAATCAATTATAAATTAAGATACAACGTACCCAAATATTCTTCCGTATTTCTTATACCACTCCAATTCTATATAACCTTGAGGCTTAAAAATACATATTTTATATAAAATTACGTATTAAATTAACAATTTAAAAGTAGGTTTTAAATCGTCCATGGTACGTTTCGTTATAAGTAAATGTATTAAATAATAATAAATGTACCTCCTTCCATCTTGTCCCGTATGAACCTAACAACCACGTTGTTTTTGGTGAAGGAATTCCTCTTCTTTTCCAGTAACTATACACTATACTGAGATAACTAAAGTATTTAAATAAAATGTTATTTAGTATATTAGTATGTTAGTTAGGATATTTAATAATTGTTCGAACTTAAGAGAGGAAAATGAAAATCTTACGTGTAAATAAATGATATTAAAGCGATGAAGAATCCAATAATCCAATATGGCTGAAAGTAATTCGTAGTGAACTCCATTTGAACTTGAAGTTTATTGACGATATACCTATTATGTTGTAGAACTGCAATGATAAAAAGAAGTAGATAGATAAAACTAAGAAAAATACATTGAATACTGATTTGATATCAGGAATTTTTACCGTAAAGATATTTTATAGATAACATAATTGATTAATTGAAAATAATTTATTAGTAATTGAAAATAATTAATGATTTTTATAACAGAAGAATATTATAAAACTGTATAGAAAATAGCCTTTGTGTCTAATGATGCAAAACTCGATGATAATTTCCAAATTTAAATATAAAATAATAAAAATGTTATAGAAAATTATTATATATTTTTATATTTTTATAATTTATTAAACATAAAAGATAGCTTACTGATATAGCTATAATTTCTCATAGAGAATGATTACTCATTAATTTGTGCTGATGTTATAGTGATTTTATTTAGATTGTAATCATTTATATGTTACGTAGATTAAAAATTAATAATAAAATTAGAAAACATTCAATAAAACTTAATTAAAAGGATTATTCAAAAAGCTGAATAAAGCGAGTTTCTCACCTCTCAAACAAAAGGTTAATTTGACCAGAAAGTCCGATAATTTTTAAATAAACTACAATATATAATTTAAACTAGCAGATGAGCCAGGCGTTGCTCGGGGAAAAAAATATCAACAGAAAAGATTAAGATTATTAGATTATTTCGTAATTTTAACCTTTCTACTATATATTATATTAAAGTGTTTTATTTATATTTACGCAAGGATTTCTCACACCGAGTGCCCAATCTAATACATTTAAAAAATTCGTTAAATTGTGTACAGTAGACGAGTAAATAATATTTAAAATGTGTTATATTGGGTACTCGGTGTGGGAAATCCTTACGTAAGATAACCTTTTTAGTTATATAGTCGATCTTACCCGTTTTCACCGGGTACAAGAATTAGGTCCTCCCTCTTCTGAGACTAATGGGTCTAAAAATATGTTCGATTAACCGAAAAAACGCAAAAAACCGCATCTAAAACAGTAGAAGCAGAGTTCTTCAAAGTAATCCTTAACCTTCTCCCTCTCCCCCGAGAGGGGAATTTCCAAAAATTCCTTTTTAGTGTGCATTCTCATGGCATATCTTAACCGTATATCAAATTCCAACTTTCAACTCCTAACCGTGTGGGCTCTGCGCTTAATATTAACATTATTATTATTGTTATCAACCCATCTCGTATAAGACTGAGAAATCAGATTGGTTTTTTAACTCGGGATACGGAAGAGAAAAATGTTGAATAATGCTTTCGTTGTTCAGAACTTTTTTTCAAATTGCAGCTCAAAAACGAATTTAAAACACGAACACAAAATACCCCAATGAATTCTATGATTTATAATCTCGTAAATATTGTTAAAATTTTCGCTTTAAATAATTGTCAATTATTATTTTGTAGTGTGAATTAACTAGTTGATAGTAGGGTACATCATGACAATACACCCTAATAAAACATTTTTGGAAATCCCTCCGCAGGGACGAGGTAGAGGGTTAAGGAATACCTTGAAGAACTCGGCTTCTATTGTACTATTTTAGATGCGAATTTTTGCGTTTTTGACTGTTTTAGTAGGGTATGCCATGAAATGCACATTAAGAAAGAATTTTTGGAAATTTAACTCTCCGAGGGAAAAGGGGGAGAGAGTTAGTTTTAGTCAGTATAAAGTGTAAATAATAAAGAAGGAAAGTAAATAGTTTTCACATATAGTATACATTTTGGAAATTAATAAAGATTTTAATCATTTCCACTCTTCGGATAACCCAAAAAAATAAATCCAAAATAGAATTTAAAATTAATCATTTTATTCAAGTAAGGTTATCATCAAGTAAGTTAATTCTCCATTATAATGAGAATTAACTTACTTACCTGAGCAACACCGGGCTCATCTTCTAGTTTTAAATAATTGGCTAATTTATTAACAGCAACACTGCTTATGACATTTCATATGACATTCAACGCTTTCAAATGACATTTATAAAAAAACAAAAAAAAAGACACTGTCAATTTTCTAAATACGGTCAATATTCTTTATAACATTTATATTTCGTTCACAAAGAATTATTAGAATTTTAATGAAAAATATGGATAAGATAATATTATGGAGTATTTTTTCCAAAACATTATCTTTAGTCGCTCCCTCGAGGGTCAGAGTCTTTTTCCGTTGATTTGAAACACGATGAATCTCCACGTGTCTATCAGTTATTTTTTTTATCACTGACACTGACAGTGATGGGTAAAACAATTCTTTTCGATAATTGGAATCGTTCAATTCAACTCACTGAAGATATTCGATCATTTGACTGTGGTCGTTAAATGAGATACGGTGAAACCTCGCTTAACGAGCGATGTTTCGCATAACTAGTGACGAGGAGAGGGTAAGTCCTGAATTGTGCTCATGCTCCATCAGTCTGTGTTCAGCACTCGTTCGCTAGCATCTTAGTGTCGCTCGTGATCACATATTTTTCCAAACTTGTGTTCACATATATTACTTATAAACATCAACAACCAAAGCCCGTTATATAATAAACACCCCAAACGATATTCCAAGTTCTTAGGCTATGTAAAGGCTATAATTAAATAATAGAAATTAATTAATTTGACTGGAGGTAGTCAATTATGTTGCCATCTCGTATTAAATTCTAGAAATGTCTGAATTAAAGATTAACTATTTATAATTATTAAATTTAATACGAGATGGAAGCATAACTGCCTACCTCTAGTCAAATTAATTAATTTCTATTATTTAATTATAGCCTTTACGTAGCCCAAAAATTTGGCATATCGTTTGGAGTGTTTATCAAACATATCTGTGATTTTTTTTGTCTTCTGCAAATGTAATTCTCATTCCAAGTTGGTTTATTTCGCGCTAGAAGAAAAGATGATGATGATGATGATTCACGCTCCTTAACAATGTTTATTGTATAAATTTCTTTGAATAAACATTATACATAAAACATTTAAGTATTTTTTCGCGTGGAACACATTATCGTATTTTACATTAATTTATATAGGAAAATTGTTTCGCATAACGAGTGTTTCGCATTACGAGTACGACTCTGGAACGAATTATGCTTGTTAAGCGAGGTTCCACTGTATATTGATTTGGCGAATCGTGTGATTCAAATCATTCGAGAGATAAAAAAAGATTTGATGCGAATGAAAGAATCAATGACTTGCTACGTGATTTTAAATTCTGAAATCAATTCCTGAAGCAAATGATCCGAAGAAATTAAGTAATTTTCTAAGTTATGATGGATAATAAATTACTCATTCGTGCAGTCTTTATATCTTATCGAAAAATAATAGAAAATTTAAAATTAATCTGTAGTTCAAAGTCGGAGGAGGAAAAAGACAAACTTTTAGGATTTTTTCTTATGCTTACATTTATTTTCCCCTGTAAAAGTGATGCAATGGATCGATTATGTTTCTTAAATAACATAATCGATCCATTCCGTTATCGAAATCCGAAGAGTTGAGTTTATGAGTTACATTTTCAAATTAATCAGGTTTAAATATGTACTGTGAAAATAAAAGTTAGACATTTTTTGAATTAGAAAAATAAATACATGTAGAATACAGAATATGCTAAGGCAAAAATCTATTGATATTTCCAATTCGTTAAAGTACTGTTGTCCGTTGTTGCTCGGGTAAAAAACGAAAACAAACATTAAGGTTATTTCGTACTTCTAACCTTTCTATTATATTATATTATAATATTTTATTTATATTTACGAAAGTTTTATATTTACATAAGAGTTTATCACATCGAGTGCCCACTCTAACACATTTTAAAAATTCTTTAAATTGTGTACAGTAGAGGAATAAAGAATATTAATTAGTAAACATCTACTTCATAATCCCCATTTTAATCAAAAAAATAATAATAAGTTTAACTTATCTCATCGTACACGTAGATAAAACCCCTAAACACGGGTTCGTACCTGACCAACAGACTAGCCCATGAAATTTTCCGGGTTAATTCGCGTTTCTAACACCTAAATTTAGGGCTCGTTTACCTTAGAAAATCCTTCAGGGAGCCACTCCCTTGGCAGATTGCCCGTGTTTCAACAATTCCGAACTTCAATTCGGGTGTAGAATCAAGCTTTAATCTAGGGTGGGAAATCCGCGACCTTTTGCGTCTTCTAACTCGGCCCGATAAAATATAAAATGACGAAATTCAGCACAGCAAAATTAAATTTATTTGTTATAAAAATGTGATTTTGTTTTCTTTCTCTATTTAAGTATAATCCATAAATATTATCGATGCATGTATAGGCCTACTATACTCAGGCAACCAGCAATACCTTATGAGACCTAACGTTAGGCGTTCCGATTAAGAAAGGTTCTTCACCTCTGACCTAATCGAAGCTATTTTAAAAATCTAATGGAAAACTTTTAATTTATTATGTTTAATTTGTTATAATACGCTTTAATTTGAATTTACGTTAAGAAGATCGTATGTAATTAATACATTTTTTACAAATAAAAATAATAAAGTTTATGATTTTTCCGTCCAGATGGCATTACGAGTTTCTCGTGCATATAACGAATTCAAACGATAACCGCCATGTTTAATCCTTTTTACAATAAACCGTTTACAGTTCCTATTTTAAAATAACTACTGTATTTATTATTTATTTTATCGCATCTCATAAAATGGCCTTTTTTAAAATATAAAATAGCGTAACGTACAGTACACAGCGAGCAGAACGGTAATAATCGGACTAAAAATGGCGGCCTAGCCGTTAGAATGCGTTTCTCTAGAAATTCTCTAATGCTTATCACAAGGGTTATTTTGCAATAAATTTTTGTTTTCTGAATTGTAGTATCATAATTGAATAATATTTCTAGTGAAATAAAATGTATAATCTTTATTTTTATAATTTTCTAGCGTTTAAAAATCAATATTAAAGATCAGATTGAAATCAAATTCATAGTTTTTGCTGAATTTTAAATAACTTAAATGGTAAATAATTTATTTAAAATAATTTAATATTAACATATTTATAAAAAACGGAAAAATTCAATGACGAAATTCATTATTCTCTTCCATACCTTTGCGGGAGACCGGAAATTTATCCTACTTGCAGTAAATTTTTCGCCCATAATAAACGAGTTTCCAGCATAAGCTTGAATTAAAATACATTTTTAAAAATGTGATAAAATCATTCTTATTTTACATTTAAATAAGCTTGTTGTCATGACTTTTACCATTAAAAATAATATATATTAATATACAGGAGAAAGTATTATATTTGATGCTTTACTATTACGTCCTTACTGTAAAAAAAATGCAATTTCGATGTATAAAAGTGCATAATTGAGCTTAATTTTTATAAGAATTTAAAACTGGAAACGGAACTTGTTTATATTTTCACTATCCAGTCGCATTTCCGCCTACAAAAATAACTTCTTTACCCGATGATTTATAGAAATTAACATTAGCAATCATTGTAATTAGTCTAATTAATTGTTAAATTATATCCTTATTATATAAAAAAAGAAATAAAGTCTAATAGGAAATAATTAGTAATTTTAATAAGAAATCTTACTATTTTATATTAATACTATAGTTATAATATAATATTTTTAATATAAAATTGTAATTAAAAGACTGGGAGTTAGAGAATTCTGTTTTAAATAATAATAATAATAATTAAATTTAAAGGAAAAAAAGTTGAAAATTAAAGCTTATTAACCTTTGAAACAATTTAATAAAGTATGAGGATGACTCTAGAGTCATTAAAAATGGAAAAAATAAGCGAAAAAATTGGATATTTTATATAGTTTATTACACAATGAATAAAATATAAGGAGATGAACTGCTTACAATGATTTATGCAATGAAATGATTAAACTTCCTGTCAATATTTGAGGATGAAATTATATTACATTTCTTTAAATTTAAATTTAATCAGTAGTAGTAATTTCGTGACTTGTTTAAATATGACCATATGGCTAACAGGGACAACAACTTATACTTTATTGTAATGCATGTCATGCCTTGGGGTTACTAAGTTGTCTGATCCCGAAACTTTATGCGCAACCTACAGTTAATGATTTTGTTTTCTTTAATGGCAAATTAAAATAAAATATATTCTAGTCTGAAAGTAGAAATTAGTTTAATTAAAAACAAAGGTACAAATACCAGTCGTAAACATCTATTCGTATTTATCAATTACTTGGATTTTATTTGATTTTCTTTTATCATTTTTAATAAAATTACTCTTACTTTATTTTTAAGGAATAAATTAAAAGAGGTCAAACAATCCTGTCTGTCTATAAATGCGTAATACTTTTAAATAGAAAAAGCAGACACTCGATTCATAAATTCAAACCTTTTTTTTTTTTTAATTAAAATATTTTAAGGAATTTAAATTTTTTTTCGATGTTTTAAGATATGCAAATTGATCGTTTATATCAGATTTTTAAGTTAATTATATATATATATATATATATATATATATATATTTAAAGCTTTTAAAAATAATTTTTTTAATGAAATTGTGACGTAAGATAATTTTATAAACGTTTATGAAGCTCTAGACTTATCAGAATTGCAAAGAAACGTGTGTTACACATTGTAATTTTACAATTACACATATGTAAAGACCTTTACTCCTATCTGAAGACCGTAAAAGTATAGATTTTTTCATTTTTATATGGGAATTTTACATTAAAAACAGCAAATTTTACATTTCCTTTATGTTTTAAGGCTCTTCTATCAGACATGTAAACTTTTTATAATAATTTTACACCTGTAGACAGTTTAAAAAATGCATGTTTTCAGAGATTTTTATCTCTTTATGATGTAAAAAAGTAAATAAAATCTATTTTTATACATTATAAAGACTGTATATAGGGTCATACACATCTACATATTTACTCGTGATATAAAAATATTTAATTTATAATTTTTTTTATTTGCTGTAACTATCAAAAGGATATTAATAACTCATACCTGTTCTGTTATAAAGTAAAATTTAGTTATCGCCTAAAAGACTGATTCCAAAATTTTCTCATGGGCATAATTCGAAAATAATATACAAAATATATAAACTGGAAAGTCTAGAACAGGAGTTTCCAATGTTTTTCATGTATCGACCCCTTCATTATAATACAGTATATAGGATTTTATATTGTTATTGGGGGAGGAAATTCTTTGTCTGTAAGACAATTCTTAGCGTTTTAAATAAATAAATAAGGGTAACTCTGGTTTAGAACATCATTTAAAAATATATTTTCATAAACTGGATTGAATGTATTAATTATTTATAATTAAAAAGATAATTGAATTGTCTATTTATATGTCTATAGTAAAAATAGAAATGAGGGAAACGATTAGTACTCTTCTACTATAATTAATATCCTTTTTTAGGCTTGTAAACGATGCAGGAAAATCCCCTTTCTTCGACTTTCGTCCGACTAAATTACTGTTTTTATTACGAATCAAAGGTTAAACTAGTGACCCCACTCTAAGAAATGAGACTTTATTGTTTCGATAATCTTTAATTTAAATAGGAAAATCCATTGTCGAGGACTTTTGTACATAAACTCTCACACTGTGTTCACGTGGAAGTTGTCATGATTTGGGTGGAACAAAATGCTGAATAAGGGCAGAAAAGTGTCCTTGAATTTACACGAAACTAGGGCATTATTAGTATGCTTAATTTTTCCTCTATTTTATGTTGTTTAAAGGAACACGTTACATTGTCCAATTGAGATAATACAGGAGTAAAGTAGAAATTAAAGCAAATGGTTAAACAAAAAAAGAAAAATATATAAAGAAATAAGCAAAAGAAAAAAAATCTGGAAAATTTTATATAATTATTTAGTTTATAATAAGGAAATTAATAAAATATTTCCATTGTTCTTAAATGAAACCTTGAAAATTTGATATATGTATATACATATTAATGTTATCGCTATGATATATTTTATAATCATAATATAGATTTTTTTTTATTTGTTATGAATACATTTGGAATTTTATGAGGCTTGTTAAATTTTCCATAACACCTTTAACTGTTATAGCATTTTGCGAAGATCTTATTATCTAGATCTAGTTGAGAACGATCCATTGTGTCTTTCGAACAATATGGGTTAGGAATTGTTCAAAATGGCCCAAATTTTTCAAACACACCCAGATAAATACAGAATTTGCAGGTTCGAGTTTTCTCCCTGTCTCGTTCAAAATCTAGATAAATAGGTTATTTGCCCTTTTATCAATCATTTATTACCTAAGAAAGTGAATGAGATAACCATTTTCTTCTGTTTAATTCTATCTATTTTGGTTTCCTTATTTATTCCGATAGTTTCATTAGTTTAGCAAGCAATGGGATGAAGGTCCTTCGAGTCACGTTGTTTTCTTAATGGACAAAACTGTGATACTCCACCCCGCTTTAGTTTTCCAAATGATCTACATCCGGGATAAGGGTCAATTTGACAAAGTTGCAAATCTACTACAATTCGTTTCGAAGAAAATATACTAATTTGGAAAGAAGCCAATCCAGATTTGTATTGTTTTATAAATATAGTGGATAATTTATGAGAAAATATTTTTACTGATATAACAATAGTTTAATTATAATTTTATTTTTTACGCATATGTATATAAATAATCGAAAATTTGCTGTCAAAACACAATACGTCACTTATGCTTATGCTTGTTATCTCGATGTAGTTAAATTATTAACGTCTTTGCTATAGAAAATTAAATTATAAAAGTATGTTTTAATAATGCTTAATAAAAAAAACAATGGGAATGATATATTTAGGAAGTTATCGAGTGAAAAAATGACAAGTAAATATATAATATAAAGATAAGCAGATACATTCTCGTTCTTTATCTCATTCTTAATTCATTTGCTTCCTGAAAATAGTCATAAAGAAAACGTTTCTGTTTAAATCTTTTAATTGCTATCTTTGTACAAAACAAATAATAATAATAATAATAATATAAAGCTATTGTTTATTAATTGTTTATTTATAGTTTTATTTTCCCCGGATAAACTGTTGAGAATTTAATAAAACGAAAAAACCTCTAACAATTCTTAAATTTTCACGATGAAAAAATTAAGAAAATGTTATATTTATCAAATATTAATTTAAAAAGCATATTGATAAAACAATGTTTATATAAATATTTCATAAATTTTGTTATATTACATTATATATTAAGCTAAACTTTGCATAAAAGTATATAATTTAACAATACATGAAAAGCATCATCCGGGAAATGTAAAAATGACACTTAAACACTGCATTAATGATGATTTTTCTTTCAACTAGATCCAGTAGAGAGGATAGCAAGACCATTTGAGACAATCCTTGGACCAAAAAAATCCTCAAAGGTTAATCTTTTATGTATGCATTCCATGAAAGCCATATATCCTATAACAAATTTACATTATGTTTTGTGGATTTCTTTCATATATTTCCATAGTTTTCGAAGAGGTGTGGAATCCCACATTTGAAGCTGAATCCCGTCTCATTTCCAAATTTAAATACCACAGTATAAAAACACAAAATTAGACAATTAATTAACCATTTGGATATAAAAATTCATTAAATAATTGTTATTATTATTATTATTAATTTAAATAATTTAAACATGTACTTAATACCGACATTTTTCAAATAATTAAGTGAGGCTAACTATAAGACATTTCCGTAAATGTTACAGAGAAAACTATGATCTACATTTAACAATGATTAAATTATGGTAATAAGATTACTGAAAAATTAAATTTTGATTCGATGATAAATTTTTGTAGCCCTATCTCCACCGTTTCAAACAATAGCCTATTATAAAACTCGTGTTTTTTTTTTGTTTTTTTTACAGTTTACTTATATAATAACTGTTATTATTCATTTATAATTCGTGTAATTCTGATCACAAATAACTAATGAATGCGCCTTGATGAATATTCATTATACTTAATGGTAATTTAATAAGATAAGTTCATTTTATTGATGAAAGCGTTCTTTGAACCAAGTTAATGCTAGTTCATTTGCCTCCATCCTGTCACAGATGCATTGTTTAAAATATATAATGTAGACCTAATGAAAGAGTAGTAAAATAGCATCTAAATGTCATTTAAATTCGAATATTTTTACTCACTTAAATTGTATTTTTATTTTTATAAATTAATTAATTTTAGTATATTTTATAATATAAATGAATCAGGCCATCAATGAATGACTTCCGTGGTTATTTTATGTAAAAATATTAATAAAAATTCATCATATATGAACAATATCTCTGTGAAGCTTCTATTGATAACAAAGATTGGACTTAATAATAATCATTAATCAAAATTAGCTTTAGTTAAGTTATATATAGCTTTAAATATACTTGTATAAGTAGTCTTCTAGACAGCTGGAAGACCGAAAGTGGTTTAATCACTCTGGAGGACCCGGGTTCGAGTTCGAATCTAAGAAATTTTCACGGATGGGTTGACCCGGATATTTAGGACTCCTCCCTTACCACCCAAGAGTAATTTAGCCGTTGTAGGCTTGGCCGAATTAATCTTAGGTGTGAAAAAAGCCCATTCTTAGTCTTAGTGTCAGCAGAACAGATAGGTTAATTTTTAAAAATTTGATAGTAAACTGAAGAAATTCTCTACAAATCATTTCATCGAAACGTGAAAAGGGCATAGGGAGTTATGAGAATATAATGCCCACATGCCCTATTCTACGTGGCATTATGCCACACAAAAGAATAGTTTTCCTACTATTCCACGTAATACATCGAACTGAAGAAGCTCACAAATCATTTCTTCAGTTCATTGACTCCAAAAATTAATTTAAGTGAACTGCGAAATCATTATTGTAACCTGGATCATTAATCAAAACCTGTAGATCAATCGTAAATGTGTTATTGCGTGCCTTAGCTATCACCAATTATTCCAAGATGTGCGTGGAACATGTAAGCATCATTTATCTTTTATGTGGGTCTATAAATCAATTTAATCAATATTCATGATCCTATCATTACTTACAACAAGGTAAATTATATTGAATTTAAGTAATTTAAAAATAATAATTTACTTATATTAGAGTGCAGGTGAACCTTCGAGGAAAAAAGAATTAATAGAAACTGGTTATAAAAGTATATCTCATAATAATTTTATATATTTATAGTAACTCGATATAACTATACATTACATATAATAGATTCGAAATAGTTACACATGTATTTAATAATAATTGTTTATTGTATTCACATCTCCGTTGTGTGTATTCTTTCCTAAAGTTATTAATCATTCAAAAATATAAGCATAATTTCTTTTTCTAAATAAATAAATGCCAAAAGGGCATCTTATGTTTTCTTCTGTTCGTGATCTTTTAGCATGGATTTATGCCATTGTTGTTATTACAGTTGACATAGAATCTCTTCCTACACAGATAAAATCTACCAAAGTCATTTACAGGGAGGACTAAATAGCTACTACTATGAAAAAATAAAGGTGTAATATGGATTTAGAGAACACGTGATGATAGTATTTAAAGAGGAAATTTATGTGATGACTGCCTTTAAGGCTTTTTTCATTATTAAAATGAGTATCTTTCAACAAAATTGCAAGCTCTACTGTAAACCTCACTGTATTAGGTTAATAATATTCATATATAAAAAACTATATTATATAAAACTTTATCATTTATAAAATTACAAATTTATAAAATAAACTCGTAAATTTAAAAATATTTGTAATAAATATTTAAAATATTCTATAAATTTATGTATCTGTGTGATGTGTTCTCGAAACAAACTAGTACGAATTCGTCGTAATATACGCTAACAGAATTTGCTGTTTTAAAAATAAAAATATGCATTTTTATTCAAAAGACGGCAATTATTTACTTTTATTACACATTATTTTTATTTACTTCAGCAATAAAAATGTATATTTTTATTTTTTCATCAACGAACGTACTGTACATATTACAATACAAAAAGTAATATATATATATATATTATTTTTCCTGGTTGCTATATAATATAGCAGAGGGAATATACGGCGATCGGTCAAAACATTACCTTCCTCTCAAGATCTTTGGACTCGGGAGGCCTTGAAACGTCGAGAAATGTAAAAAATTGGGATTTTTTCTGTCTGTATGGATAGTATTGGGTACGATTTTTTCGCCCACTTTAAAGCTTAATAACTCCTGTGCTTTTTGTCGAAAATTTTTGAAAATTTGCAAGGTGATCCATGTATTGGAGGTAAATGTTTCTAAAAATTTTCAGGAAAATCAGACTATTAGTTGGAGAGATATGGCACCACTCCCTTAAGATCTCCCGAATCAGTCTGAAGATTTAAAGATAGCAATTATTAGGAATGAAAACAAATAAAGAATGCCGGAAAAGTCCAGCTTTTTTTTCAAATATTTCATAAATTTTCAATAATTTTCATTATTTTCTCTGTGTATTTCACATATATTTATAAAAAGAACATTAGTTATTAATATATTGTAATAATATTGAAATAACATGTTTATCACGAAAGAAAGCATTTCATTCATTTTTGTTGATTAAAAGCAATTCTTTTGTAAAACAAAATCACAATCAAAAGCCATAAAGTATATCTTCTTCTTAAATTTTAAACTTAGTTATTTCAATATTACCACAAAGATAAACAATACAAAAACCTAGTTTTGAAATGGAAAGGTATTATGACCCATATTGTTCGTGGTTTTAGAAATGAAATGCGCTGAACCATGTTATTTAAATATAACAATAGTCGGCATCTTAGTTATTCAAAAGTAATAATTTTTCATGTCATTGATCTCGAACCGTTCAAAAATCACTTCCTAAATCCCGAATACTTTTCAATTGTAATTATTTTTAAGATATTTCGAAAATTTCTTAATATTTTTCTTCCCATAAAAATGAAATTAAGTCACGGGGAATTCTTTTTTTTTTCTTTTTAATTCGTGCATTGCACGTTGTTTATCACGTTATTTATTTCCGAGACCACCTACAGTACAAAACAGTGACAGGTGATGTTTTAAGTACGTGTAAGTGAAGTGATAAAATTCGTGTCTTTTACGGTGTGGGAAACTCGTACAATAGCCAAACGTGACTAGTAAAACTGTTGTACATATAGTTTCAAACAAGATAATCTTGGCCTATATGCGAATAATTCTTAAAATATTGTCTACAGAAACGTTTCCACAGTAAAAGTTATATAAGAGACACCCAAGGGAGATCGTTCAATTCATTAGATTCGTTCGTGATTTTCCTTCCTATCTTTTCTTTATTATCTCTTGTTATTGTATTATTACTATTGCCGGTCCACGAACTTTTAATTTGAAATATAATAACTACAATTGTATAAATTCTCAATGAGTCAGTTTCTTAGTATTATACTATTACAGACACTTCGAGTTGTTAAATGAATGCATACATTTATCAGGCAAAATTATACTTATACTTTGTCTGTTTACCTTTAAAACAGACAGAATAATTCTCGTATCTTAATCTCATTTGGCTTTAATACTATAAAGCTTAATTTCTAATTAATACGGCTTATTCACCTTGCTTTTTATTAATAAATATAATAGATTAAAGTATAACGTAAATTGAAAACCCGTATATATTAATAATATATTTCTTTAAATAAATGCCTCCTTGGCCTAGGATAAACTCATTGTTAATCGTGAAAACTGGAGTTCTGGTCTGTTGAAAACAATTTCGAATGTTAACCTTCAATGACCTCGATCCACCCAAAAAAGCTTATTTAAAGATTTCATTGTCGTCTCTTCTTTAATATCTAGTAAATGATGAAATCAAAATTTAGGTTAACTGATAAAGAAAATAAAGAATAGGAAAAAAAATGGAATAAGCTTACAATTAATTGTCTTTTGATACGATCAAGTAACCGATGCTTACATTAAAAGTAAATGATAGAGAATCTGATTTTTGGCAATTGCTTCGTGAACAAATTACTAAACTGATACGAAAGGACATTTCTTCCTGAACTACAAGAGTAGATTTTTCATTAGCAAAGTCTACTCAGATAATAAAATTCTATAAATTAAACATAAAAAGATATCCATCTCGTTTTAAAATATAAACAATAATATGACATTTCCGTTATTGCTGCTTTAAACAAAAGGCTTTTCTCTCATATTAATTTAAAAAAAAAAAAAAAAAAGAATTTCTCTTTATTCTTAATTAAGAATAGAGTCATTTCTTTATAAATTTTTATTACCAGGCCATTATTCTTTTATTCTATATATGATTGAAAAGAATATAAAAATAAAGCTTTGTTTTTTAAATAGAGTTAATAATAAAGAACTTTTAAGAAATTATTTTTCTAAATTATGGTAAATAAAATTATTTTTCCTTATAAAACTAGAAGAAATTCTTGCAGAGAAGTGATTTTTCACATTTAAATTTGTCGTAAACAAATCAATTTTCTAAAAATAATACCAAAAAAAAAAAAAACAAACACTAAACCGAAGTGTTTAAAACTCCATCGAGTTAATCGTTCTATTAATAAATGATTTTCCTTAATGTAACCGCCATTCTTCTAAGTGCTGGATCTTTTCTACGATCATTAAAGAAGAGAGTTAAAATTAGTAAGTCAAACAGGCTAAGATATCAGTCCCCAACACTGTATTTTAAAAAATAATAATAAAAAAACAATAGAATTAGTACAGAAAAAAAAAGGAGTTCTTCCTCGTGACATCGCCGAATCTATAAATTTAGCAGGTAGAAAGAGAGAGGGAAAAAATCGTCTCCTCATAAAAGCCTGCAAACTGGACACCTTAAACATATTCGAATTTCACGCCCCAATAATTGCCGTTGACGTAATAGGGTGACGAAGTCGGCACGTGACACACACACTCGAACGCCAGGTGGCGTTGGTGTGGCCTTAATCCGTGTAGGCATACGAAGTTTTTGGCATTTATCGGCTGCAATAAGCAGCTTCATGCTTCCGTCTTTTTTCGGCTGGTTGAAAGAAGCTTCTCTTTCTGGCTTCGGCAGGCTTGTGATATTATTTTACAATCAATGTATCACTAACAACAGTTTCATATACTAACATTCAGAGAAACTATGTCATCCTGTGTCGCTTGGAAGAATTGTAGGTCGTTTGCATCTTGTCGTCTGCTGTTTGTAGTGTTGCTTGGTAAGTTCATCCCATTTTTTTTCTTTTTTTTAACTTAATTTTAGTACTATCGAGCTTTAATTTATTTAATGCAGCGCACCGGTGGATCTTGCGAAGTCCACGTTGGGAATTCTCAATGTGGACTTTTCAAGATCCACCGGTGCGCTGCAAAAAAAATATATAATTCGAATAATTTGCAAGTATACTTGCTGACTCTTCGAAGTTCTCGATTATTCACGGTTATTACTTTGGAAATTCTTACTAGGACGATATTGAAAGGGTTCTTGCCCTTAATGTTCCAATAACTGCATCATTTATTGGTACAAAAAAAAAGCGGCGAATGTTATTTTTGTTAAAAATAATAAATTCCCCAGGGCAAAAATTTAATGTCAGGAAGTATACTATTGTCGGGAACAACGGTTTCTCGTGTTCGAATTTGGATTTATGTCTGAAAATATCCTAGTTGATCGGTACGGAATGAAAGAATTTGTCTACATTTCGAATTATTTAATGCTTTCGAATATTGTGAAACTCGGCCAACTGTTAGGAACCGCAATTTGTGCTACTGGATCAATCGCATGGGCGTACCCGGGTGCCACATGGCTGCAGGGAACGTCCGAGACGGTATGGAACAATGAAAGTTGAGAGTGACCCGATTCTCATAATCTCATAAAGGTGGACATTGGCTCAGGAAACGTTTCTAGGGATCCATTCCGGTTATTTCATCCTCCACTTACCGAAGTGAATGTGTTTTTGATATAATTCCAGTCGAGCTCTGAAAAATTCACGCGTTGATTCTCTTTTTTCATCCGTTTCCCAATCCTTAAAATTATTCTGTAATGTTTATAGAGCAATTGTAACGCCAATTCTATTTTAAGAATTTTGTAAATGGATTCTGTTTCGCTTTATCTCGTATCATTAACTGAAATGATCAATTGGTAATGGAGTATTTTCACAGTCAGCGATTGTAATATATTTAAGTACAGTAAATGAAAAGTGGGAGGAGGAATTAGTGATGGAGAGAATTGTAAATAATTTTCTAAATTCTCACGAAAGTTGTTAAACGTTTTTCCTACCGTGTAACGTTCTAATTTCTGTTCACGGAAAATGAAAAACAGTTTTTAACGAAGGCCGATCTAATTTTGACTATTCTATACATAAATAAAACTTGCGATTCGAACTTGTTCGGCCAGTTCGATTGACCTCGTTGTTCGTAACAATCGATTCAGAATTAGTTTTGCACAATTGTCCAGTTCCGAACAGGAAGTTTTCTTCATATAAATATATATATATATATATATAAACACAGGTTTTTTTTAATATTTGCAACATTTAATCATTGATCGAATGCCACTGATTACCCAAATTACACTCGCTAAATCTAGAAGGGATGAAAATTATTATCATCTACACATAATATAGATTCATTTAATTATATATTTGCATTTGTTTCGTCGTATACAGGGTATACATCTCAATGGTAAAAGCGGAAATAGCGCGAAATTAGTTCAAGGTCGTTAAGTCTAAAAGGTCTTTCCAACCAGATGTCCGACTGTTAAGAACCTGTTCGATGCCACAGATGAAACAAAAATTGATGATTGAAACGAAAGTTTCCATTTCCATTAGTAGAATATATATATATATAACACGGATTCGCCATCTATAAAAAGGCATTATTACGTGTTACCTTATATAAATTATCGACTCTGTCACGTAACAATTCCGTATTTTCTTACCTTAATCGTAGTTTTACTCGGATCATTTAAGTTATTTTCGAACTGTAAATGCGTAAAATTACATAGGAAAATGGAAAATAACAGGAGAAAGTAATATATCAACTCTCGTTATAACTGCAATTATCGAATATTCTAATTGTTATATCCTCTTCTAACTAAAGGAAAATGATGCTGAATGTAATTTTATATACTGTATCTATATATAAGAGACCTATATAAAGTTATCCGTGCATATCTGTTTAAAAAGAAAAAAAAAAACATATATGTATAATAAGATAAAAATATCAGATTTATCATTTAAAAAAGTCTCTACAAAGATTTTAAAATTACCGAAGCGTGCAGAATTAATCGTATTTGTGTATATACACAAGGGGATGCGAGTAATAATTAAATGTAAGCAATAAATGGATAAGGAAATGATAATAATAAAGATAAGTCTATTTATTCTTCATCACTTAAGGTAAAAGCAAATAGTGAGATTTTTACAGAAAAAAATAAAGTTAAACACCATTTATTTTATATTTTAATATATAATAAGTAAATTAATATGATATAAATTTATGTATACATATATATATATATTTGCTATATAATTTTAAGAATATCTCTAAGATTATATATTTTTAATTTAAATAAAAATATACTATTGTGGTAATATAAGTTTATTTATTCTAATTATTATGTTATTATTATTATTGAATAAAATAGATTAATTTTTACACCGTGTGAATAACTCAAACAATAAAGTATTGATTTAATTTATAAATCCGATCGTCCATATATCCATTGTATATTTTGATGACATAGTGACCTCTTTTCTTTTTAAACAAGACCACGATTTAAAAATCTTGATTTATCTTTTCGCTGCTCGCATTCCACCCCGGTTCATTAATTAAACACTATGTTTTTTTTTTCTTTTTGCTGCAACAATAAAATTCTCAATGAAGTCCATCTTTCAACACGCAAATCCGCTTCGTGACTATTCTTTATAACGACTTGCTGTGCAAAAATTTAATGGCACCGAAGAAATCGTGGCTTTTTATTATATTCCTCGGAAATAAACGCCGTTTCTCTGATGTCACACCAGAATACAATAATTAATTCCAATAAAAAAAAAAAGTGTGATCTAGATGGTCTCGGAGGGTGGAGAAATGCGTTATATCTTCAGCTCACGCTTAGTTGAAAATATAACAGGTTATTTTTTATTATTATTATTATTTTATGGGAGTTTCAAGATGTTATTAGAATTTTTCATCTTCTTCCACCCGACTTTGTTAAATGGAACAAGACAGTGAGAGTAGGCTCCACCTTAAAACTCAAGAGCAAAACTGGACACGTTAGTCTTCGAAATTATGGGCGTTTTTTTCTTTCTACGTTACACTTCAACACACAGCCGTGCTGTTCCTTAAAGTTGACCTAAAATTATCTGAAAGAGGCGAATATTCGAATTTTCATCAATTTTTTACTCACTTTTAAAATCGAGAATTGATCTAATGTATTTTTTATTCACTTTTTGTGTGTGTGTGTGTGTGTGTGTAAAAAATTCGGCAGCATCGCTTCGTTTTCTAATCTTAATCTTAGATAATTTTCGATAATTTCGTCCATGCGTGAAGCTTTAAAAAAAGAAAAAAAGTTATATATTCTCCTGACAAAAGAAACGTTGGAGGATAACATATTAATTTGTACACTTCTTATAAAAATTTTGGAGGTCGAATGATAAAAAAACTTCCTGGTTTTAAAAGGCGCTTCGTGTGTTTCGGTTGTCGCACCGACGATTAAGTAACAATGGACAGCATTGAAAAGCCATAGTAAATAAACAATAGATAAAAATCGAGTTCCGGACTCTCTTCCTCTTTTTGTTAGAGAATTGAGAAAACTTCTTTTGACGTCTTCTCTTCCAGAATATGAATACAAAACATTATAGATTGACATTATAGTTAACAATTTTACTTTATATTCTAATTACTAGCGTTGTTTCGTAACAATAACGATGCCTAACCTTTAAATGACTTTAAAGGAAAGCCCACACGAATTTTAAGTTTAGAATTATCTTTAATTTTAAGGTAGGGAGTAGTAAGGTAGTTTAATTCTTCCGAATTCTTGCGAGTTGTAGAAGACGTGTAACGATGGTTGTTCTTTAGAAATTTTCCTTAAAGTAAAATAATAAGCGAAGGAGACATTACTGGAGATGATGTAGACAGGTGATATTTGATCTCGGAAATGAGATGAAAGTACCGGTTTGTATATAAATTTGCAGACACATCTAGCGGAATGCTACAAATGTAGGTCAGAACAATTAGGACAAGGTTTTGTTGCTCTTTCATGTGAAGATTGAATAATTATCGATTCAATCAAATTGGAAGACTAATCATGTTAGTTCGGTACCTTTAAATTTAAATGATAATGAAATTTCCGAGTTTTCCTTCTTCTGTGACGTTTTTTGTCTATATTTAGAGGCGAATTGTTCATCCATTTTCTAAACTTTCCTTTAGAGTTTCAATTCGGTTTTGTCGTTCTTATCAATCTCACTCACTTTCTTATCTATAGAATAGACGAATTATGTCACGATAACTTCAAGAACACCTCTCCTTTCTCTTTGTCCTATTTTGTTCGAAATTACTATGCGATTTGAGATAATCATTGTCTTCGAACTCAACAAGTTTGTCCTTCGTGTAAGAGCTTATTCTTTATACCTCCTCCACACATAAAGATAGGGCTACTTCTATCCTTATACAGTGAGATGTGCCACACGACTTCCCACACGAAATTAAACTTGATAAATAACCTTGTAGAAGCGAGGGTCATCGTCTTCCAAATTCCAATATAAACCTCGGTAGGTATTCCCAATTGACTTCTGTCATTTCCCTCAACATCCAATTAGGTCAATACTCTTTTATGTTATAGGAATAATCTGCAGTATGTCCCAGATATTCCTCACGTTTTCACTCCTACGCATTTAACTCCATTCTTTTTTGGTACACGTTAACACCTTATCCTAGAAGTTAATTATCTGTCGAATTCTATACTCGAATTACTTTCTATACTCAATTTCCTAAAAAGATATATCAAATTCTACTTAAATTTATCGGCATATTTAAAGGATATAATTTAAAAGTTTGCTTTGTCTCTGCAGCAATTGAACAAAAACACGGTACAGTACTTTTAGATAATCAGATTGATTATTTTGTTTAGCAATAGGCCTACTTTCACCTAATTACATAGTTTGGTGATATTTTTCGTAAACGGTCCATGAAAGAATACGTTTCAATAGATCCTAAAGATAGGCTATGCCCCACATACGTCATCTACTGATAAACATGTTATCGTCAAACTAACCTAATATCAACTATTTAAAATCCTACAGAATTCTTATATTTTCGGGATATTAAAATGGAAATTTATTCCAAATTTTTTAATATAACACGCAAAGAAGTTTAATTATTATTAACAAGGTGTAGAGGTGTTCATCACTTTGATGAACACCTCTACACTACACTACAGATCTACATATATTAAGTATAATCATCTTTTGCAAATAAACCTTAAATTCTTATAATTTACTACATTATTCTCCTTATCGAAGGAACGATTTTCCTTCCTCCTGATGAGTTTCAATCTTTTTATGACGTTAGATTATGAAAATCCGGCTGATCAGTTCATTCGATAAAAGTAACTTAATGCTTTATAAGTTTATTTTTCAATAAATACTCGACAATTTTAATAGAAAAATGCTTTATTTAACCGTCGTTTACAGTTAATTATAACATAATTAATAGTAAATTTGAATAGAGAGATGTTCTATAGATGATTATTAACCCATTGTTATAAGCTTACTCATACTCATTTATATATTTTAGGAAGCACTCGAATACTTAAAGTACTGACCACTTAACCTCTGCAGTTAATTTGATAGGATTATGAAGTATATTTATACTCGTTTGTATGAATAAATTGTGTCGACGAATAGAAAAAGAGAGAATTTTGTTGAACTCTGAACTATGGTTTTAATAGGTCGTGAATATATAAATAAATTCACTAAATATTTCGATGAATAAAACTTGTTCTTTTAAAACTTGTTTACGGAAAAACTAGTTTTATTTGAAATTTTAAGTGGTTAAAGAAACGTGAGTTTACACTACAAGTCGAAAACCGTTATTCTCTTACATTTAGTATAAGCATCTGTCATTATAATAAACTGTTTGGATACTTGCCACGATACCTCAAATACCTAAAGAACTCATTAAGAATTCACATAAGATTCATTTCCTTGGTGAAAACCTTCATGTGTTACCTTAATGTTATATAAATATTAATTAAAAACAATTATAATTAGAGTTATGTCTATAGGAAGTCTTCTTGGAAATGAATTAATTAGTAAACGTAAAATAACACTTAAATTCTTTAACAAATTAAGTGTTATACTACCGGAAATGGATGAAGTATTCGTCAACGCCTTCATTAGTACCACATAATCACTATAAAAAGGCTAACTTACTAATTAGCCTTTCTCAAAACAAAGGTGAAAGGTTCGTTTCTACAAGAAGATTCATAAGTTTTCATGTAAAACAGACTCGTGAGCCATGTGCACATGGATCAGAAATATTATAAAAAGCTCATGATTACCAGTAAACATGCGTTTTTCATAAGTGGGAAGGATGCATTTATATGTGCATTCAATTAAATAGCGCCCACATACATCACATCCTGTCTTGTAAGTAACTGAGCCCTTTTCTGTCTGGAGGCTTGTGAATCACACTCTGCAGATTGGGGCATTGAGAATTATAGGGCACGTTCTGTCTGTCTAATCATTTTAACAAGTTTAAAACCTTGGAAATTATTATTTATCTTATAATTTTTTTCTCAATAATGACAGTTTAATTATTATTAACGCCTTTAAATCGTGCGAAATATTTACAAAAATGTTTTTTGTTTTTATCGTTTAATTTCGTTTATTCTTAGGAAAACAATGAATCGAAATAGATTTACTGATAATAAATATAAATATTTGAAAATATTTTTCAAACGGACAACCCTTCGGGCTCAAACCAATTTCTAAATCCGGATAAACAAGTCTAGTAATATGTAGGTGAATCGAATTTCCGTACAGGTTTCACGAGCATGGCCTTATAAAGAACTGGGTTCGTTTTAGAAATAAAAATTTAAAAAAAAAATAAATAAATAAATAAATATTCATTTCTGCATCATTTACTTTAAATCGATTACTCGATCGAAACTGCAAATTTCATTGTTTTTATAAATTCAATTGTATTCATAAAGATTTATTTCTTACTGTTGGCAACGTGTATTAACGAATTTTAGGGAAATTCAAATATATGTTAAACCTATTACCAGGCACCATACTGCTTGGATCGAAAATATTTTCCTAATTATTCAATAGGTGTCGTTGACTTCGCCTTATCTTTTGGTGGCAGCACCAAATGTTACGAAGCTGGAAACTAAACGAGTTCTACACTACGGTACGTATCCAGGCCAAGAAAACCATCTTAACAGACCCAGCTTTTTGTTCCAATGGATAGAAAAGAATATAAATTCGTACCCTATTATTTACCGTTTTTCTAGTTCTACTTTTCTACTTTCCAGCATCGTTCTTTTACCTAACTCCAACGCGGTTATTTAACAAGTCGTGATATTAATTCCATTAAAAAAAAAAACTAGTTCCTTTATTATAAATAGTAAATAAATTTCTTTACGAAGTGACTCTAGATATTAAAATTACATAAAAATGTAGCGTATGTCTGGCCAGTTCAACTTTCCGAAACCGGAAATGATCCTGTTTCCTCTATCGATAGAAGTATATATACTATTTTAAAAAGGTGACATTCTATTATCTATAATTACTAAATTCGGTCAAAAATAATAACTTAATAATTACACATTATTTGCCTTAAATAAACTTGATAAATATCTATAATGAATAATCATAATTCATAAGCACGGAAATAACTTTAATAACTCTCGTTGGGTCGGGAAAAATTCACAAATTTTCTATTATGTAACTCTTAATTATATCTTGGAATGATTCTAGAGTACATTTACGAACATATGCACGAAAATTTACAAATTTACATTTATTTTTTAGGCTGTAATTAGTGTCAGGGTTAAGAGTGGTACGTAGAGAATCGCCTTGAAAACTATCTATCATAGAGAAACCTTGAATGTTGAGATAACAATGAATTGAAATGGATCTCAGATACAGAATATAGATTTGGGTTTGTTCACATCGAAACCGAACAATAGCCTGGACATTATACGGTCCGTTGAATATATTTCCTTGAAGGATTTCTCTTGATAATAGCGCCAACAATACTTTATTTAGCATTCGAATTCAATATAATTGGCGTATAAACTCTCGAAAAACGATAAACTTTAAGCTTGTTTATTTACAGTTATCATATTTGTGGGCGTTGTATATACCGCTAATCGTGTTGGAAAGCGTATTATAACAAAAATTCACGGAAAATGTGTCATTTGAGCATTATTTTATTATAAAATAAGGTATTTAAGTGAATCGACTTTCCCTACTTTCGTAAAATAATAAATTACACGTGATAATTATAGTACGGTTATTATGAGATTTAATTGAACGTAAATGGCATCTTTCGCTGTTCCGCAAAACACAATTGTTCTTTGTTTATGTACAATGCTTAGGCGTCGTGACAAGAATTGTAACACCTTAATTAGGAAGCATTAAGTCTAATTCCTTTACCTTTGAAAGTTGATTCATAAAATTCAGCAAGCTGATCGAATAAAAATTGTGATGAATCATACTTTCCAATATTTTTAATTTTACATGTATAAAGTTAATTATACAACATTACATAATGTACACCTATCACGACCAACCAATATATGAATTGGGGTCAGCAATTTCAATTATATTTCCTCTTAGTTTAAAGATATATATATAACAATAAGACTATCTAAAATATCATTAATCTTTACGATTGATCGGTTATGTCAACTCATTGAAGAACTTTAACGAATAATCACAATCAGTTCACTTGTTTAATCAACAATATATGTTTCCGGTAATAATGATAAATATATTAATCTCCTGCCTTTTGAATCTTTCAGCTATTAACCTTTGGCCCTTTTTACAAGTATCTGCCAAAATATTTAAATGTCCGGAAAAATTTGGATACTTTCCAGACGATAACGAATGTACAAAATATTATATGTGTGTTTTTGGTGATGCATTCCACGAAAGATGTACAGGAGGATTACATTTCAGTGCCAGTCAAAGAATTTGCGATTGGCCAAGGAATGCGCAATGTGAAAGTAAGTTTAATAAATTATTTGGTCTTTTACAATATTTTTGCTGTTATCTACTTAAACTCTTTTCATTTATATTTCTGTTTCGTTTAAAGGCAATAAAGTACCTTCAGAAAGTGCCAGCAGTCCAACTTATCAGAACACCAAAACTACTGGTTTTAATCGAGCCAATACTTCACCTCCTCGACAAAGACTTGCCTTAGGAAGAGTAGGAAGTCGTTATCAGGTTACAGAAACTTCTACATCTCATTATAACCGTATTTCGACCACTTCTGCGCCTCCATCAAGAACACCTACGACTTCTCGACCTCATCCAGTGCTTACCCCAGCTCCAGAAAGCCGTTATTCGCCAAGAATTGTTAACACGCGTTTAGTTGCTTTGACAGAAGCTTCTAGACCTCCAGGTTATTACAATGTTATCAGAAAATCCGGTAATCTTCAACCCGTAAACGAAGATGAGGAAGAAGAAGAGGAGGAGGAGGAAGAAGAAGATAATGAAGAAAACGGACGGAGTGTAAATATATACATTAGACCAGTTTATAATAAAAGAATTAATGATGAATCTGTTGGGAAAAAAGAAGAAAAGAAATCCGATCCGGAATCATTAGTAGTAGTGATGTCAAATAATGGAAAATATAAAGATCCTGATGTAGATTCTATACAAAGAGTAGCAGATAATACAAAAGCGTCAAATGAACCTCCAGCTGTACAAGTTAAAACTGTTAATATACCAAACAGAAGCTATAATAATAATATTAGAAGAAGCCCAGAAAATTCCGGAATAACTCAAAATATACAAACTCCTGACAGAAGAACCGTAGCCATTCCTTCTCGACAACCAGTTACGCACGGATTTGGTAGACCAAGATCATACCCAGAGACATCAGCAGCGAAATCAGTAGCGGCACCTGCAAATGACAGATCTAAAGATGTTTCCCTCTCTTCTCGTCAAATTATAAATCCTATCTACACTAACAAGAATTCAATTACTCGTCCTAATCCAATTCGTACTAACGGCAGAACTCCGTTGTTATCACGTCATGGTTCTACATACCAAGCAAGTTTAAGTGATTCTTCGGAGGGATACAGACAAAGACATCACGCTAATTCGAACAAAGCTGCAGAAAATACCAGAAGAGGCTCCACATATCTAGAAAGTCTTAATAGAGGTAATGAAAACCCGCGTCAGAGTTATGGTGTATATAATAGAAGAACTCCAGAAACAAATCGACAAAACCCATCTTACACTAGTAGGGATTCTTCTAGATACGTCCCACCATATTCATCGGATAGAGATGAATCAGAAGATCCTCCAAGTTCATATCAAGCAAGACCTGTTTCAGATGGATCCAGATCACCAGGCAATTATCAACATAGAAGTCCGGTCATTCCGACATACACAGAAAAAACACGTCGTCTCCCCGAAACTTTGGCTACATCAAGACAAACATCATCTTTACAAAGAACAACCCCTGCCAGCTCTTTCCGACAACAATTATCCGTTTATCTAAAACGTGTGCCCGACGTTTCCGTGCCTTCAACATATAATTCTGGCGACAAAAGAAAAAATTCTGATGATGTAATTCCAGTCAATAGGAATCGACCTTTGGATTCCGATGTTTCGAGCATTCCCAAGCAAGCTTTGGATAATTCTGAAACATTAGATGCTCAATACGGAACAAATCCTACTTCCGTTCGACTTCCAGACGTTCCAGTTCGAGTTCAATCATTCGTAACCAACAAAGATACTAGGAAAAATACATATAATAGAAATCAACAACCATATCATTTTGAAGAAGAAACAGATAAAAATTATGACGACTATCCAGATTATTATTTCGAAGATGACGAAGAAGAGGAGGAAGAAGTTGTTCATACTCCCCGTCCAAGAGTTTCTACTCCCGTTTACAGACTTCCTCCACCACCTCCTACAACCACAACCACCACCACTACCACCACCACCACCACAACGATACAACCACCAATCACTCAACCCGGTAGACGTCGACTTCCATTCGGAATCAGTCGTCCTGCCACGCGAGCACCATCGATATTTGCAGGAAGACCTCCTCCTCCCGCTTCTCGTCCAAGATCAGTTTATCCTACACCTAGATATCTTAGTACCGGTACCAAATGCAGTCCTTCTAAATGTCGTTTGCCCGACTGTTACTGTGGTACAACAGATGCCCCTCTCGGAATGTCCGTCAGCCAAATTCCTCAGATAGTACTCATAACCTTCGACGATGCTATGAATGACTTAAATTTCGAATTATACACAGAATTATTTGGAGACAGAAAGAATCCTAACGGATGTCCTACTCTAGGTACATTTTACGTTTCTCACGAATGGACGGATTATGGAAAAGTTCAAACACTCTATTCTCAAGGACACGAAATGGCATCACACGGCGTAACGTAAGTATTTATTTTCTAAAACTAATCTTCGATAGAAATATTTTTTGAAAAAAATATTTTAAACTAACTGTTGAATCTTTTACAGGCACAGTTTTGGAGAGAAGTTCTCTGTTAGTCAGTGGCACAAAGAAATTCATGGCCAACGAGAGATTCTTCATCTTTACGGTGGAGTCAAAATGGAAGATATTCGAGGAATGAGAGCTCCGTTCTTGCAGACGGGAGGAAATAAGATGTTTGAAATGTTGTACGAAGCTAATTTCACTTACGATTCGTCTTTGCCCGTACCCGAAAGTAATCCTCCATATTGGCCTTATACTCTCGATTATTCTTTGAATCATCAATGCATGATTGGTCCTTGTCCAACCAAATCTTTCCCGGGTCTTTGGGAAGTGGGTATGATCATGTGGACCGATCTCAGGGGAGGACGATGTTCTATGGCTGATGCTTGCTCGAATCCACCCGATGACGAAGGAGTATATAAGATGCTAATGAAAAATTTCAATCGCCACTATAAAACTAATCGTGCTCCTTTCGGAGCATTCTATCACTCCGCTTGGTTTAATACGCCTCATCACAGAAGAGCATTTATGAAATTTTTAGACGAGATCATGAAAAAGAATGACGTTTGGGTTGTAACAAATTGGCAAGCCATTCAATGGATGAGAAATCCCACACCCATTTCTAAAATCAATGATTTCGAACCTTGGCAATGCGATTATTCCGACCGACCCGGTCCTTGCAATCACGCTAGATCTTGCCAAATTTCGTATAAAGGAGGATCCAGATCTATGAGAACCTGTCAACCGTGCCCGTCGCAGTATCCTTGGCTAGGAAAGACGGGTTACGACGAAAGATATGGTTAAAATCTTCAAAATTACGCTGACATTTCGATCCGTTACCTACCATAATCTTACATTTATTACTTCACGACTAAGCATCGTAGTAAATATTCAATATTCTCATAACTCATAGAAAAAAAAATATATATATATATAAAACTTGAGATAATGAACGTTAACAGAATATAAATACGTTAACAAAATACGAATAAGAGTAAAACGTGCGTATTTTTTAAGAAAAAAAGAAAAATGAAAGTGCCTGTGATCATAAAAAATTCCCTTATACATTCCCGATTTATTTATTTATAAACTTTCTCTAAAATTCCGTCATAGACGGACTACCCCTTTCGGATATACGATCGATTCTTTTAAGGATCATTTTGAATCTTGCCTATTAGTAGGCCGTTTCGGTGTGGGTTTTCGTTGATCTACGTATGTGCTGGTATACTTAAACACAGATCTGTTGCATTATGCGGGAGTTTCTCACGAGTCACAGAAACCCCCAGTCTAGTGCTTCAGATATCCACTGTTGGTGCAAGGTCCATCTGTTTTGTAAAATACACGGATTCCGGATTGTAAATAATGTGCTGAAGTGCCTGCATCAAGAGTGATGTATAGAATAGTATATTATTATTATTTTTTTTTTTAAAATTACCGATTATGTAATTCTTTGCCATCAGTTGTTTACTATTTCTTTTCATTAAAATTTTTATATTTTGAGTTTTTCAATTTGTAATTTCGTGTGCGAGTCTGTCAAATAAGCGTAAAACATTTACACAAGTTAAAATATTTAATGCTAAAGAATTTCAAATGGTGTAACAAATTTTAATTGCAACATTAAAATTTCTAGCCTTTTTTTTCTTTGCTCTAAAAAACAAGCACCGAAACAAGTTTGAAAACTTGAAGGTGAATAGTGGGTTCGGTTCTCAGAAAAGTTGTTAACTGAGTATGCAATTTGATAAATATAACACGAATAATAATAATAAAAAGTACTGAAAAACCGAATAATTTAATTAATCGAAAGCCTGAACGATACTAAAAAGTGTCTAAATTTTTTCCAACGAAACTATTATTAAATATAAAAGTCGTAATTTTTCCTGTAATCATCAATCTGAATTCGCGAATTGTTCCGCCGTTAAAATCAGGCCTACATAAATTTTTATCTACGTCGGTGGTGTCCAAATTATGCCTCGAGGCCATATCCGGCTGGCAAATATACTGTATTTGACGTATCACTTATAGGCCTGCTTTTATATAGAGCATACAAAATAATTATAGCCCTTATACGCAATTTGGCCCGTCGATCAAAAAGTTTCGGCACCACTGATCTACACGATAAATTCCTAAACTGATTTATATATAAAATGTAAATTTACATCAAATAAAAAGTAATGTTTGAAGTAAATATTCTGATGCCAAAGCGGAAGAATCCTCAAATTTCGTGATTTTCGAGGAGTGTACAAACGTATAAACAATTTTTGGAGGAGGTTCCTGGTATGGTAGACAGATAGCGATAAATTAACCATTAGGATAAGTAGGCTTAAGCCTACTGGCCCGGAAAGGGGGCGAAACGTTATTATAGTTTATGATGTAAAATTATGTAGAAGGTCCGAATCTTGTGTCCAAGGGTCACTGTTGACTAAACTGGTCACTGATGTGGAATGACGTACGAATCTAGTACACGATTGTATCATTCGTTGAGTCCGGGATCGAGTTCTCCTCGTGACAACTAAGCCACCAACACAGAAAATTAGTGTTAGATGTCAACGGTGTCATCACTGCCTACCGAACAAGGACACCTAAAACCAGCTTCGGAATTTGACAGACTCAAAAAAACCATTAGTAAATCACTGTTTTCACCCACTACAATGCGAGATCCCTCACCACACGAATGATCCTTGTCACGAAGTTTTATCTTTGAATTCTTTAATCATCCCACACATTAAGTTTCCATACTATTATAAGGAAATGGCGCTGGCCGGGAAATATGATAAAGAAAAACTTAAAAGGAAAGAATTTCTAGTCTTGGAAAAGTTAAGTATCATTTACAACTTCTCACAAAAGACGATGATTTTATCAATAATTTTCAGCGTGACAATCGAATTTATTATTTCCCAAACAAATTCTTTTGTTCCTATTTTTCATTTTAGATTACTTTCCCCGAACTGTCCGAAATTTTCATTTCTATACAGAGTAAAGTATTAAGAGTAAATATATTTTAGATAAGAAAAATTTGCATCGAATCGATCTACTTAAGCAGACTCATTTAAACAGAATCGAGTAACCTAAACAAAAAAAACCATAAGTTTAAAGTGGGCATTGTTTAAAAATATTTATAGTATCCTTATACAGTTAAAAGGAGGATTACAGTATTAAAAATTGATTATACAAGAAGATAACAGTAAAGAGCTTAGTCCAGTTTTCGTCCTAAATAATTTCTGTTAAGAGAAATTTATCATTTAGGACGAAAAGTCAAAAAAAAAAAAGTTAAAGTTCGGTTGATGCTGTCTTAATAAATACTGAAAATACATAATCTATTTGAGAATCTGCAATCTACTTGAAGATACGCATTTCAATTTTTTCTTTCCTTTTTTAAAAATTCGCTTCGGGTAGAAATTTCTGCGATATTCGTGAAAATATTAAAAAAAAAATTGTGTCATTATACTAAATCATACAAATCAAATATGTCATCGTTTATTCCCCGTTCATCCTCTGTTTAAATTCGAGATATGATAGAAACATCCAACTCATCAATCTTAAGATTATTACCGGTTTAATCTTTGAAAGTTATTTTTTATTAGTAGAAAATAAATTCTATCTCTGCCCTACAGGTTTAACCCTGTTATAATCGGAACGTGTATATTCCGCGTGATATATTTTGCATACCAAACAACAGTTCTTTCATAGAAAAGTAGTTTTATCTCCCAGTTTTCTACGTAAAATTTTTTCACTGTTGGACTATTTTCAAAATAAGGCTATTTCCAGTTAGAAATTCAGTTTAAAGTTTGCTTAATTGTACCAAAATGATCAAATTCGCATCACCAATTCTACAGACGAAGCGAATTTTTCGCAATCCCGTTTAATGTATCTATGAATAATGGTAATTAAATGCTTTTTTTTCCTATTTAAAGCTTTCTTTGGTTGAATTAATTAAAGTATTCAGCCAACAGACAATTTTATGAAAAAATATTAAAATTTTTTTTCTTTATATCTTTCTATAAATATTTAATATCGAATGATTTTTCAAATCAAGCATATTAAACAGAATACATTTTCAAAACCAATAGGAATAAACAAGTAAAATCACACATATAAATAAACTGGATATTGATTGATGTACAAGTATCCTGAGTTAATTATAAATATAGATATGCATCGATTTGGGGCAATTTCTTTTTTACAACTAATCACATATACTGCATCTATCACATCTTTCACAAGAAATGCATATCTTCGATACTCTTCGTTTGGCAAAGTTGAATTTCGTTATATATTTGAATATGGTAACTTACTACATATCAAATGTAAGTATTTCTCATCTCCTTCGTAATAGTAATTTCTTCCCATAATTTTATGTACACTTTCTTATTTTTCTTTGGCTTTCGATATATGGTCGTTCTCTTCTAGATGTGGAAGTGGGTATCTCCAATAGGTGAAGTAACTGAATTCTTCGGGGGCAGGAAAATTTGGTGCTAAATTCACGGTGTGCTGACGTTGTAGCGGTGGGAAAATGTGGTCGACAACATCGCTAAGTCGCGTGTAACTGAAATGATTTAAAATTTCCTAAAACTGTCTTCATTCAGAACAATTTTTGCTTAAGAAATGAGTCACTTACGACGATTGAAAGGTCTGGATTAATTCTAACTTCAATTCGCCTCGATGGTTAATCGTGAAAATTCGTCCCATTGGAATATCGACTGCTCTGTAGGACCACGTATCCTGAAAAAGAATAATCTCGATTTTAATTATTAGATACCATATTCAGTGTTTATTTACAACAAACAAAACAGTTAGTAAATGCAAGAGTATGCCTAAAAAGGAACATCTCTGGCAAAATATACAAACTACTTTCCAAATTTGGAATCAATTTAAATAAATAAAGTTTATAATTTAATATTTCTACCCACAAAATTTTACATTGCCAGGGGCAAGGTTAGACTATATACAGATTTTTATAACCAAAGAAGGTGGAGTCGAAGCGAAATCCTTGAAAGTCAAGGTCCGGGTTGAAAGCCTGTGTACTGAGAATATCAAAGTGCCCTCATTGCGTATATATAAATCATTTTGCTTTTAATTCTATAACTATATGTAATTAAATCAAATCATACTTTACACGTTACAAATTAAATGAATAAATATACTGTAATAAGTTATCGTATGTTTGAGATGTTAGTTTTGTGATTGCCATTATGAAATAATTCATTTTTTCCTTTTTATAATGCAGAAGCACAAAAAAAAATCTACTTAAGTTTCCTTATAGGTAAACAAATAATAACCCTCCAAATTTCTTTTGCTCCAAACTAAAAATACATCAGTATTGATTCACTTAACTTGTGCACTACTTAAAAATATATATAATTCTTAAATATCTAGAACACTAAAAACATATCAGAACATTGATTATTTTACTGCAGAATAAAAAAGGATCTTGTAATAATACTCACATTAATTTTATTTCCAAATCCTGCATAGAAAGGATATGATAATGCTGGAAATAATGCTCTAATATCTTTTAAACAGTTTATTTTAAAATCTTCTGGTCGCTTCTCAATTACTTCTCTAGATTGTAAAAATCAAATTTAGTAGGATTAATTAAATCTGAAGATAAATTATTAAAAACACCTACCTATGGAGGGCATTAAAAAGGGAAGTGGGAGAAAGTAGTAGAGGACCATCTGGTAGACATATATCACCCTGTTTCACACTTCGAAGATAATCCCTGGTAATTCTCGCTTGACCGATGGCACGGGCAGATAAATAAAGGAACTGGTATCCATTATTTTGTATTTTGGAGAATAATTTAGCTACTCCTAATTGAGCCCAATCTTTACCAATAATGGGTAAAATATGACCAAGAACATCAGATCTAATAAGAAAAATAATTTTAAAATTAAGATAAAGCAAAAACTTTCAAAAATAACAAAAATTCTTACTTTGTTATTGTGCCATCAATGTCAGAAATGATAATTTTATCATCATAATTCCATAAATATACATTACATACACATCTTGTTGTACCTTGATATGCAGTAGTTACACTAAAAACAACTTCATTTGGACCTTCTTTCAAATTTAAACTTTTCTGAAATTATCCAACAAAAATTTCTTTAAATACAGTATTTCAAAATCTAAATGAAATTATTAGATAATGGATTCTTTTATCTTACAATATTGTCAGAAGACAATCTAAGAGTCTTCCGATATTTCTCTTGATAGTATAATCGTTTGATCCTTGACTTTTTATTTTCAAGAATTGGTCCAACATCCTCAGTTTCACTTGAAGTAGAAGCATAAAATTCTTCTTTTGATCTATTTATAGATGATCAATGTAAATATTGAAATAAAGTTTAAGTATTAGTATAATTAGAAATTTTAAATTATTTATAAGCTAGATATTCAGTAAAGATTGAAAATCAAACATTTTATTTAAAAACTGTTCAATCGTTAAATGTTTTGGATTAGTTTTTTTTTTTTACTTATACAAACTGAATACAAAAATAATTGATAATTTATAAGCAATCAAATTTTCAAGGTAGAATTTTTTTTCCTCTATATTGGACTATTTCCAAGACATTTCTACTTTGAAAGATTATAAAGAGGGGAAAAAAAAATCATTAATTCAATCATTCACAATTATAATTTATTATTACAACAATGCCTGTCACTTAAATTTGTTAAATACAAATTTATAATACTTCTGAACTAAGTAATAAGACTAAAACTAAATTTAGCAATTTGTATGAAAAGATTCAAATTGAGTAGAATCCAATTTTTACTTTAACTTAAATTTGACCTTTATAACAAAATCTTACATTTCAATATTGTTAGCATTGAAAATGTCTGACAATTCAAAACAAATTTAGAATATTAAAAAATTGTTTAAGTAAAATGTTATATGTATAATTTTTTATAATCTGATATAACTTTTTAATATATTAGAAATGTTAAATTTATTTTTAAACCTTCTAATGAAAAAGTTTCTAATGTCCTTTTAGTCAAATTGAGTCTGAAGATCTGTCAAGTTGAAAAATTAGTTTATTTCCAGTCAACATTAACTATACAAACAACTATTTATAATTTTTTTAACTCTTGTAATGGGTTAACAAAAATAAGAGTTTATAATTAAAAATGAAATCATTTCTTTATTATTCTACTTTAATTTTTTTTTTTAAATTAACATTTCAAATCTTTTTCAGATATTCATAATGAAAACTAAAATAAATTTTTTTTTTCATTAATAAATCTTAGTACCCTAACCAAATATCCTCTCAAGAAATCAAGAATAAGAAAACTGTTTAGTGCACTCTTGCTTATCTGAACTAACAAGGAAACAACCAGAGATGGCCATCTTCCAACCTTGTAATGTTCAATATATCTTATATATAAAATTCTCGCGTCACAATGTTAGTTACCTTACTCCTCCGAAACGGCTTTACCGATTTTTACCAAATTTTATATGCATATTCAGTAGGTCTGAGAATCGGCTACTATCTATTTTTCATACCCCTACACCATTTCCCCCCTTTCAAAAATATATTTATATATGGATTAAGGCTTTTATGTCCAACAGATGGCGCTAACTTCCAACGACCTAAGTTTGCTTTTCTGTGAAAATGGACTGAAGCAGATCATTTTCTATCTATCTATATAAATAACATATAACGTTCGTTTGTTCCTACCGATTCCTTTGAAATTTTGACACAACGTTGCATTCGAATACGCACGTTTTTTTATATAATATACATGTCGAAATTCCCCCCAGTGGGGGGAGATGGACGGGATTAAGGCTTACCGTGAAGAACTCTGCTTTTATTATACTATTTTAGATGCGTTTTAATAGGGTACGTCAAGAGAATGTACACTAAGAAGGGATTTTTTGAAATTCTCCCCACGGGGGAAGTGTTATACATTTATAATAGATACATTTTGAGCCACAACAACGCGTGGCCGGGTCAGCTAGTATATATATAGTATTGCTATTCTCCCAGTAAATCACAGTAAAATCACTCAGTGCAATTCTCAAGCATTTGCAAGAAAAATGAGTTAAATTTTCTGTGTTACTTGTGTACCATGTTATATAGATAATATGCTAACAGCAGCAAAGTTGAGCAGATAAGGTTTCCAACTACTGTACTGTATGTTTTAGAAGAAAAATAAGATTTATACCCAATAAGTTTCTTGAATATGCATTGAATGGATTATTAGTGCAAATTATTTTTATTTTTAACAAATCATTACTATGTAATAGTAACATTTTTTTGCTGTGTAATAAAAAATTTCAAGTGGGTTTACTGTGAATTATGAAAGGATTGTGCTACAATATCTATCAAACTTAGCAAAATTGGAGAGGGGACATCTCCAGTGGGTCTTATAAGTATTATAAATGAAGGGGTTATTCAAGTTAGTGAAAAGTTGCCTTTTTTATATAGAATCTTGTTAATCCGAAGTTAAGAACTGAATAATTTATTATATATAGTAAACACACATTTAAGTTATTAATAAATTATATTGAATAATAAATATTCCATTCATTCCTAGCTCTTTAATAAAATTTTCAATTTTATAATTGCAATGTTATAAAATTATAAAAGAGCTTCTTGTCTGGAAAATTTCTATTATGTTTGTTTTCAACAATAACACTTATACTGATAACAACAAAATGATACTTCTATCATCAGAATGTAACTTTATTACTGGTATGCATTTTGGTACACAAACCTTCATCAGCCATACATAAAATATTTTTTGTTGTAGATATCTATATACAACTGAAATAACACAAAGCCTACGGTTCCATTACAAAAGAAAATTTCTCAAAACTAACCTGTTGTATACAGAACAAATTCGCAGAGAAATTGACATTAAACAATTAAAAATGAAAATTTAATTGATAGACAATATTATGAACATTTAAGAACACTATACATTGATGAAAAATATAGAATAATAAAGAAGGAAGAGTAATATGTAAATCTGGGTTGTCATTTTTACCCAATAGGGGGAGAGGTAGTAATAATCACACAATACTGTAATGTGAATTGTAATTGCAACCACTATATACATACATACATGAAAGACATCGGCCATACACGAAGTGTTTAGCTAGCAGAAAAGAGGGTAAGGGGAAAGGGGAGGGGAAGGAGGAGGGAGAGGAGATAGACAGTAGAGAAAGGCAGGATCACTCTAAACCAGCAGTTCCCAACCTTTTTTTGACCAGGGACCACTTTGATTTCATTGTTGTTAGCAAGGACCACAAGGTTTAAGAAAAATAAACTATGTCAATCTAAAAATAAACTTTAATCAAAACTTTTAACATAAGTAATCGTTAAACTCAAGAGTAACATGCTTTAACAATACTATTATAAGAGAAAACATAACATTTTTAGTAAAAATTAAATTCAGTTTGTATCAATGTAGGAATAATAATTTAAAATGAATAAATGTTTTACCGTATTTTACGGACTATAAGACGCACTTTTTTCTTCGAAAAATTGCCTCCAAAATTCAGGAGTGTCTTATAGTCCGTAGCCTCCTATAAGTATTTTTTTTAAAAATTGCTTAAAAATTAAGGTGCGTCTTATAGTCCGTAAAATACGGTAAATCTTTTGCAAACCATATTTTAGCTCTTGCAGATCACTGGTGGTCCGCGGACCACTGGTTGGGAACCACTGCTCTAAACAGTGTACATAAGACTACAGTACCTTCTATGATTGATGTTGGCATGCAGTTTTAGGCTGCAAGACTGTAGTCCCCAAAGGTCTAAAAGAAAACCTGAGTGTAGCAAACACCAATAATTGAGTGCCACCATGAGTAGTTAACCTGGACCCATGCCCACCAGGGGACGGTAGGGAATGAGAGATCCGACTTCCTAGCCAAAGCGGCAACCTCTAGTAACTCAATCCCTATCATTTACAACAAAATAAGTAAACGGTGTCTACACCACATACTCTGGACAGAATGTCTTCAAATTTGGCAGAATAATTGGAACCACAAAAATCAGTGCACGACCTACAAGTTCATTCCCAACATAAAACAGTTTTTCTCTCTTAAATGGTTCACCCCTAGTTTTCCAGCAACTCAGCTAATAACCAACCATGGAAAGTTTGCCTCATATTTCTACAGGTTTACTTCCAGCGACACAAATCTATGCCCAATCTGCCAGACTGAAGATAACAGCGCTCATTAAATCTACGATTGTATCACCCTGGAAAAAGAGAGACTAGACTTAAGGCTTTTAGTAGAAGATTCGGGCCACACCTGGCCTTGTGACTACAATGTGATACTCTCATCTAAAGAAATATATAAGGCCTTCAGTAGGTTGGCCAAGAAATTCGTTGAACTCTCTCTGGTGATTGTAAATAATTAACTACCCAGCATTTTGCTTTTAATTTGTAATTTACCATTAACTGTTCATAATCTTATCATGTTTGTTGTCTCACTGCCACTTGCTACTGTGTTGTCATTCTATTGTCATCCATACAAATTATTGTCGGGTCAATAATTATCAATGTATTGTAGCCTAACTACTGTCGTGCCAATAACTTGTTAACTACTCTCTTAATGTAATTGTTTGTATTATTACCTGTTTATATTGTATCACGTTTATATGCACCATTTATCTTGTTAGTCTCTAAGTTTACCCTCCTTTTTATAATGAACGCGTAATTGTGTATTATGTTCTAATGTATATCCACTTTTGTTTATTATATATTCTGTTTGTATTTGTTTCTGCTGTATATCAATCAAATTTACGTATTTTCAACCCTGGTAATGCCTTTGGCGGGGCCAGGAATGTACTCACTTGTACGTAAAAAATATTATTGTATTGTATGAGTAGTTAAGTGTAGAAGTTAGTACCAAATGGCTTTTAGTAGGAAGACTTATATCTACTTAATACTAATAAAACTAAATGCAATCACGAATCTTAATGCTAAACAGCTACACAGACAGTGCGAAAGCAAATGAACACAATGACAAACTGGACGAGATGAATGGACTGACACAGAAACGAGCAAGACTTAAATTTTATTTTTTTTTATTATTATTTTTTTAATGTTAACTTACTAACTAAACTAACCTATCATAACCTAGGACAAACCTAACTGGATGACTAAAGCTAACAAACCTTAATCTAATTTAACCTAACTGGAAACCAAGCTAAGAGTCCCTAATCTAACTTACAACTAGGACTAACTTAAACTAGCCAAATTTAGACTGAAAAAAAAAAAAAAAAAAAAAAAAAAAAAAAAAAGGAAAATAAGAATTAAATTACAAAGTTTAAAGGCAGCTATATACCAACAGTTGAAACAAAGCAAGGGAAAGCTAATTGCCATTGGTGCCCTCAGAGCAAGTGCTCTCGTGAGCCCCACTAAGGGATAAGAATGCAAGTACAGTAAAGAGTCGTTAATCGGAATCAATTGGGAACTGGGGTTGGTCAGATTAGTGATTTGTTCCGATTACCGATTATGTACGAAAAAATACATTAACCTGTCCGATGTTCAAATTTTTCTCCATTGCGTGTCGCTTCGTGTTGAATTTTCGTCGATTTTAAGCCTAACGAAAATTTATAATAATAATAATCGAGGCTATCATATCGTTAAAAATTATTTCTTCATTTTGTACAAACAAAATAAATATATTGAAGAATATAAAAACATGAAAATTATACTTTAGAAGTAAATCTAGTATCAAAAACATTCGATTCAGCACAACACAGTCCGATTGAAAATCGTTCAGATTACCGGGGTTCCGATTAACGACTCTCTACTGTAGATGATTGAACATTGTACACATCTGAATGAGTTGGTGCAGGTTTCAAGGCCAGTTGTACCCTTTAAGGATAGTTTAATGAGAGCTGCTATTCTTGATGTGATTGTACCTATTGCAGTAAAAAAACTAAGTGAAGTGGTGTTTGGTCCTCCTGAATACGACAATCGCATTGTAGATTGTCCCCAAGGTTAAACCTATGCAAGTAATGTTTAAAGTCGCAGTGTCCTGTAAGTAGCTGAGTGAGGGTGTAACTAGGGTAAAAGTGGCAAAAAAAAAAAATCACAGTAATGTCAACCTTGGAGATGAAAGTGTAGGTGAGCCTACAAGTGGTGTCATGGTCCCAGCTGTCTTGCCAGAGAATGAAGATTTGCTCCTTGGCATGATTGTTGATGTATGAGGTAGGAATGTAACTGAGGGTACTAGTGACTGAAGACTTTGCAGCTTGTTTGGCAAGACACTCAGTGGTCTCATTGCCGAAAACTCCATGACACGACCCAGGACCCATTGGAAATCTATTCTAATGTTGTTGTCTAAGTGTCTGAGAATGTGGTGTGTGAGTTGGATGAGTTTTAAGCAGCTATCAGACTTTGCAATCCTGTGTAAAGCTACCCTACTGTCAGAATGTGATAGTGTAAGTATCAACCGCTATATAGTGGATTATCAAAAGATCTTCTTATTAAGTATTGTAGGTGAGTGTCTTTAAATTGATGATATGTAATTAAAATGTTTGTAACAGGACTTAATTATATTAATTTAAGCCTGTTTATAATGTAATCCTCATAGTACTGTGCAGTGTAGGTGGAAATAAATCTTTAACAGCTCAGTTTGTAAACTGGTATTATATGTACACATTTATGGATTTTTAAAACTTTTTAAAATTATTTTAGATATGTTTTAAATTTTAGATTGTAATTAATGTCAATTATTCTGCAAATTTGTTCTATAACAAGTTAGTTCTGAGAAATTCTTTTGCAATGGAATCTTAGCCTTTTTATGTTATTTCAATTGTATATAAAAATGATATTTTTTGTTGTAGATATCTATATATTTTTATATATAGCTGATGAGGGTCTTGTGTACTAAGATGCATACCAGTAATAAAGTTGCATTCTGACAATAGAAGTGTCATTTTGATGTTACCAGCAGCAGTGTGATACATCCATTATCTCTACTATAGTATTTTATAACATTGTTGAAACTAATATATCAAAGTTTCAATAATTCATTAGTATTTGGTTAAAACATTTTTTGTACTGTATTTGTTATATATATATTATCAAAATATGTACTACATATTAACTTTACAAAATTTGTTATATTTTTTTAAAAAACTATAGTTAAACACTTCAATCAAAAGCCTTAAATTGTATTCCAGTAAGGCTTAATTAACAAAAAAAAATTTTTTTTCAACTAACATTTTCAATCAACAATTGGAGATCTTCAGGTCCGTACATTTGATAATGGAATACAATTTAAAACTTTTGATTAAAGTGTTTATTATATATCATTCCAGTTTATCAGGTGGTTTTTTAACTTTTTAAACAACACTTAAGCATTCTTACCAATAACAAAAGTGACAGTAAAATAATTCAGATTAAGCAGTGTTTGGATTAGTAAGAGTACACTATATAAATTTGACAGCAGATGAAAATTTCAAAATGTATTTCAAAATGTTATGCCCTGTTAGACTGCAAGCCAATGGAAAAAGATATATTCACAGTTTTGAAGAAGTCAATAAGAGAAGAGTTAATTCAAAACATATTACTCTGTATATTTAGAATGTACATCGCTTGGTTATTAATTAATATCTATGTAATAACAAGCCAAAACAAAATCAGAATGAAAAATAAGCACAACAAAACAGAGCACATAACTAATAATCAAGAATGCAGTAATAATTAAAACAACTAGCTTAACACTAGTTAGAAAAAATTACATATTATTTAGATATTCATACTTAATATAAACTCTTAATACTTGAAAATTGATTTTTCTCTTTCATTTAAGGGTCACAAAATCAATATAACAACACTGAGAAAGTAAATTATAAAGTATTTTCTATTTAGATAAAAATAAAATTTAGAAAAATTATAATATACTGAAATTCATAAACATGTAAGACAAGACCTATTCTTGTCTTCTAAATTTAAGCAATTAACTGGGAGAAAATCTTAATAACATCATGCAATACTGTATAGGTCATGGTTCAACAAATGCTATTAACTTTCATTTATGTTTTAGGTTTCATTTCATCAATAAAAAAACAAAAAACTTATTTTCAATACTCAATCATAATAAATATACAAGGTGACTCAGAAGTCAGTTAATCATTGAATACACTAAATTGCAATTAATTAGTTAACTTAAAAAAAAAATACAATTTCATTGAATCATCATGTTTCAACCAATTTTGTAAAAGAGCAACATTGTCCTAAATTCATTTTACAATTTACATCCATGGGTTATTGGGAACACACAATAAAAAACACAGTTAATTGACTTTAGAACTATCCTGTACATTTTTATAAAACTATTACAAAATGATTGCTAAAAGTCAGTTATGTCAAATTTATAATTTTTTCCTAAAAATATTAAAAAGATAGTTACAAAGCAAGAATTTTAAGGTTCAAACAATTAAGAAAAAAAAACACTTTATCCAAATATATTTCTAAGTATTAGATAATTTTTAAATAATTGTTAAAATGTAACAAAATTTCATTAGTTTAAGATTTAAAGAAAATTATTAGATATTTATTTTTGAAAATTAGAATAAATTTTAATGTAACTTACTTGACTAGATCAAGTCGTCCTTTTGATGAATTACTTATAGCACCAGATGACTCAGCTGAATCACTTTGAACAGTAGTTGTGGAATTATAGTCTAATAAGATCTCTTTCTTCTCAGTTGACTGCTCTGCAGTTGTTTCTTGTTTTGTAGACTGTATGCTTGAATTTCTCTAAATATTAAAGTTTTAACCATTTATTAACTAATTTTTAACATATTAATGTTGTTTTATTTCTTAAAATTTTCTATAATATATTAAATTTATTAATTTCATAGAAACAACAAAAAGTAACTTTAAATCTTAATTTACTGTTCATATCATTATTTTATTTAAAAAGCTACTAATTAAAAACAGAAAATCAAGTTAATTTCTTATTAGAATAAATGATTAAAAACAAACAAACATTCTATTTACAAAGTAAGATGATTGAATGGATTTTAATCATCTAAATCAAAATGTTTAATATAAAAATGCATGAAACATTCTTTCATATAAAATTTGAAACTAAAGGAAAGAAATTTTTTAACTTAAAAATTTCATGTTATATACACTGATGTACACTAAAGCAACAATCATTTTTTAGCTGTAACTCCATAAAGAAATCACCTGGGAGACATAAGATTCAGAATACAGACAGTATTTTGTACTTAACACTTTCTGATCTGACCCTTTTGCCATGCTCTGTTTCTGTGCACCGAGTTTTTACTGTATACAATCATGCCATTTGAAAAACAAATAACTTTGTGATTTTCATTATTAAACTGTGTTAAAGATTGCTGTTTTCTGTTTAATCTGATATACATTATGTAAGGATTTGTTGATATAGTTTGAATTTTACATATTTTCATTTGCTTACATTGAGTTTAAACTAACAAAAGATATTTTTAATAATTGCATCATTTGAAAAGTTTGCAATTGAATTTGATTGAATGATATTATTTTTATTATATTGGATGTTTTCTAGCATCTGACAAATTTATGACGATATGTCCAATAGAGATTTAGTTTTCGATTTTTTTTTAGAACACCATTCTGCTTCATCAGAGTAGTTAGGATTAGCACTCCATAGAAAATACATTTAAAAACATAAATTATGTATACAGTTCAATCTAATTTTTGTAAAATCAGATAATAAAAGTATTTACTTTTTGTCAAATGCAAGTATTAATATTAGTACATGAAAACTATTGTACATTTTTTAAATTCTAATTTCATGTTTTTAATTCTTTGTCTAATTATCAATTATGTTGCCACTTTTCTTATGTTTATTATTACATAAACATAAATTGTTTTATTTTTACAGTATATTTAATATAACTTTCAATTAATTAAATTAAACAACAATTATTAATATAAACTAGATATTTATGTAAATATTTTAATTAATATATATATATTTTTTTAAATATTTAAATAACAATTTATTTTATGTCAACATATGAAGATTTGAATAGATAATATAATGCCTAACTATATGAACATAGAAATTACAAGAAACATGTTTAAAAAACAGTAAATAAAGGAACGTAAGGCATATGTTCGTGAACCTTGAGGAGTACAAGGTCAAACATACGTCATACAATGTTGGACCAGAAAGTGTTAAAGGATGAAGAAAGAATACTAACACAAAATGAATAGAACACAAAGTATGAAATCAAAGCCTTTTGTTTATTGTAGTCTTGCACTGCATGTGCTGACAGCACATGATTTTCATGCCCTCATGTCACCTGTGATTTCTTCTTCCTGCATACAAATCACCTACTGAATTGGGTGTTCATTGTAATGATTGCAACAAGTCCTTTTTGCATGTCAGTGTATGTAACATGTTTATAAACAAAATGTATTAATTTCTTACTAGTATTATTACGGGAGATCTATTAAAATATATTTAAAATATATATATATATATATAATTTTAAAACCTTCGAAAGAGGAGAAGTTTTGATATTCTTTCAACTTAAACACTGCCTTCATGTTAATGATGCTAACAAATTGGACAAAAATTTCTGATTCTTCCTAGTCACTGATTCTGTCAGTACAATTACTTTTTAAATGATATCCATGGCAAAGTAATATCATGTCTATCTTTGTTGCCATCATTTCATAAACTGAATGCACATCATTAAACTTGTTAAATGAAGTTTTCTTATTTCTGTTTTTTTAGACAATACTGCAAGTCTCTCTGCATAAAACATTGTACACTGATGCCAGAATTTCTCTAGCAAATGAAAATAAGGCATTAAAAAACAAAAAAAGTTTTGAGTAAGAAACAACAACAAAGTGGTAATTAATGAAATAACGTGGTGGATAAATTGGCAAATTTCTGCTTGAGAAGCTTATATAATGTAATTGGTAATGTCACATGCCTAGCTTGCAGTAGCAATGGTTTTAAATCCCACTACAATACATTACATGATTAATTTAGAGAAAACTTAATCTGTGTTAACTTCTGCTTTGTGCTAATTCATTAATTAGAACTTCCTCGTAGTACCAAATAATGTTAATGGTTGCATAAAAATAGCCTTACAATTCTTTAGCTATCATCACACATTCTTTTACAAAACAAAATTTGTGATCAAACACACAAATCCATAAACAAAAATATAAACAAAATTTAACAATTATTTAAAATATTACCAGGTGTTATATATGGCAATTTTTTTAACAAGTCATAAATTATAATGAATAAATTTGATTCTGTTATATAATAGGATCAAATTTACCCATTAACATTTATTTACACAGTATAACTTGGATTTTGCAACACACTTAAGAGTGAACTTTCTCCACTTAAGACAGACTTGTTAAAAACTGCCACAACACCTGGTGATACCTTAAATAATTGTTATATTTTGTTTATAGTTTTGTTCATGGATTTGTAATGTTTCACCAGTTTTTTGTTTTGAAAAAAAAATGTGTGATGATAGAAACATAGAATTATCTAAAGATTTGCAGAAGTTATAAGGCTATTTTAATGCAGCAATTAACATAATTTGGCCCTAAGAGAATAATTATTTTAAAATAATTATCACACTGCGTAATATTAAAATATTGACAAATTTTTATAATAATACTTTATATATCACAAATATCAATATTAGACTTGTGTAATTTAAGTGTTTGTTTTCATTAACAGGAAGAATTGGTTTTATTATGGAAATAATGCAATGATGATTTATCTTTCCATTTAATTAATGTACATTGTAGTATCCCACAATGTATCAATAATCTTTAGAGCATTTCCTGCCATTCTGAATTTTTAGTACAAGGAAAAAAACAGACTAAATTAAATAATAATTTTATTAATAATTAAATTAATAAATACTTATTATTTAATTTAAGATATCACCCAGTAATGTTTGTTTAACTCACTAAACTTTTGATGTAATCATATGATAATTCAAAAGTTTTTTCTTGAATATCTTAAATCCATCTTACAGTTACATAACATAACAATTTGCAATTCCAGCCAAATGAATACCCTCTGATGGCAAAACTTTAATTAGCACATATAACAAAAATCCAGCAATGAGTTGCTTAACTTTCCTGGCAACAATTAAAATTGCATGTGTGGTTCCCATCTGTTATATATTTTTTTTTTTTTTTTTGAAAAACTTATATTTTTAATTATTATAAAATGGCAAAAAGCTTAATTTTGAGAATAGAAAAGAATTTTATAAAAATGATTATAAATGCTAATAATGAGTAAAATTGTAATCAAGTCTGATCCTACTCGAGATACAATACACGACCCCTATTTAGTTCCCCCACCCCTGCGACCTTTAACAACCAAACTTTAATAGCATCAATCCCCCCCAATATACACACCTCCTTGCAAATTTCAGAAATTTTTGACAAAAAGCACAGGAGTCATTATGCTTCAAAGAGGGTGACCAAAATCATGCTCCTCCCCCACACAAAAAACCCCAAATATTTTTGCATTTCTTGACATTTCTAGAGATCAGAGTCCAAAAATGTAAAAACCTTGAGGGGGGAATCATTTTTTACTGATCACTAGTGTTATCACCCTTCCGGTTGTCACCCGGACAGTCCGGGAATTGACTCACTGTCCGGGTGAACTATTAATTTTGTCCGGGACTTTCGTAGAAAAATTACGATGAAACAAAGTTCTTGAAATATTTGTTATAAATTTACACCATTTGAACAATGAAAGACATCACATTCACTGAAACTCATCTGCCATTCTGCCATGTTACTCTATGCTGAACTGTGATGCACAACCTGTCTCTCGACCTTTTTTGACCCCTACTCCCTAACTGTAACTGATTAGAACCAGCTTTCACATTATTTTTCGCATTGTAAAATGACATTGCACATGTGTCAGGAACTTCTGTTCGAACAAACCTGACCTGCCGCCTGGGTCAGTGATTTTGTAAAGGTGGCAACACTACTGATCACTATACTTTCCCCTCTGTTGTATATAATAGAGCCAGGAAAGTAAAAAGACAAGTAACTTGTCTTTTTGCCCTTGTATTCTAAAAATTCAGAACAGCAGAAAATGCTCTAAAGATTATTGATACATTATGGGATACCACAATGTACTGTGGCTGTGCACCATATGTATTTTGTAGTTATATGCATGTACTTTATATTTTATTATTATTTCTATTTCTCTTTCATAGCTTTCCTCTTTTGTTCTATTGTCTATCTTTTCTGGAATTTCCTTATCCAAACTTCATTTCCTTATATGGGCATAGTGAACCTTGTGAAACAATAGAAGGGTATGTAGCCCGAAGGGCAATAGAGAGGGAGTGAGGACAGTTGGGGTTTGAGCCATGGAAGAGATGGATATGAGTGTCAGCTATTCTGGTATGTTTTGGCACCATGCAGAATAGATGAGGGACGTAAACTAGTGAAGAAAGAGCCATTGAGAAGCCATCGGACAATCTAAGCAACAAAAACATGAATATCAGAACTGAGTAATTAATTCTGAAGTGACAAGAACAGTAACCCCCCAATTTTCTACATCAAAGAAAGATCCACGCTCAAGTGACAACTTTAAGAATTCAGATACGGAACATTGAGTACCCATTTCTCTATTCCCTCAATCTGTCCTATCCTCTATCCTATTCTTTAGTAATATAATTAGTTATAGGTTTTAGTTTTAGATTATTTTATGTTATTGTATACATGTTATACCACGTGGTCAGTGTTGAGATTTTTCCCCAATCCTATAAATTTTGTCATGCGATATGGTTCGATGATTATCTGTTTCTAGTACTAATAATTAATATTACAAGTGTTGCATGTCGGAATCTAGACTGCCTGGCATCTGGTATACGAACCTGTACATTATCTTAATAGTACAATTAAAGTTTTCTTTGTTCATCTACTATCTTTGGTTATTTGTGAAACACCTTCATTTTAACAGTACATTAATTAAATGGAAGGATAAATCATCTTTGCATTATTTCCATAATAAAAACAATTCTTCATGTTAACGAAAACAAACACTTAAGTTATACAAGTCTTGTATTGATATGATTTTGAGTTAAATTTTTATAATGCTGTATATATTATATGTCAATATTTTAATACTGCACTGTGTGATAATTATTTTAAACTAAATTATTTCAAAGACTAAATACTTTCAATATCGGTGCAACTTAATTCATTCAAAATTCAGATCAAATTCTAAATATAAGCAACCTAGTTTAAGTTGATAGTTTGGTTCCTATAAAATCTTGTGTTGTTTAAAATGTTATATGTGACTAAATACAAATACAAACAGAGGATTCCATTCAAAGTGCTAACAAATTTGTCATATTTTCAGAAATGAAATATCCTGCAGCAATAGCAGTTCTAATTCTTTTATTACTTTGTGATGTAGACTGTTGCATCATTCAAATTTAACCTTTCAGCAATATGTAATAAGTTTAACACAATCCAAAATGAAATCTCTTTTCATTTTTTTTCATTAGACATAATTTAGAATTCAGATTCAATTCATAAAAAATTATTACAGTACAATTTGAAAAATCCTGCAAAAATTTTGTTTTCATGTAATGACACTAATTTGAAATTTATTAATCTAGAAAGAAGTCACAATATTTAGTGGTCTCAAGAATAACTTCATTAGCATAAACTAACACAGGAATCATCCAACAAAAAAAAAAAAGTTAGACAATCAATGCTTTATAATAGTCAGCATAGACAGTAGAAATTCTCAAAAAAGAACAGAAATGTCAAATTACATCTAATACTACAGCAAGACTTTTCTTCCATGCAACTGTATACATATAAATTACATGATCTAAATGTATGTATAGTAATGCAATTTATATATTATTATTCCTAGATGATACACATGTGTATATATAAAAAGTGTAAACATAGTTACCCCTGAGATATCATCAGGTTTTTTTGTTTCAGTTTCTTGACTAGTACGCCTCCAATTCCACCAAGAGTAACTTTTAGTTTTCTTCTTTTTTGGCATATGAGCATCTATCAATTGGCTAATTATTTTCTGAAAGATAATTTACATAAATGATTTTATAAAATAATATAAAAATTTAATACTGATTCTTACTGAATGCAAAAAATAAAATTATATATATTGGGTTGTTCAGAAAGTAATTTCGTTTTTTCCATAGAAAAATAAATGCAATATTCTTATAATAAATAAATATTTTATTGAATTATATATTGACCATTTTGGTCAAATACCTGTTGTCATTGTTTCTGGTAGTAGCATGATTTCACATTCATAAAAATTTTAATCGTTTACAAAAACACTGATCCAAGTGATTTGGCAAATATGGTTGGTATGATAACACATCCCATCTAAGCTATAACAGTTTCTGACGAGTTACCAAACTTGTGTGAAATTTGGCATTATCATGGTAAAACACTACACTTTGTTTGTTGATCAATTCTGGCCTTTTCTGTTTGATGATATTACTCAATTTGTTTACTCAATGGCAGTACACTTTCGAATCAATTGTTAAATTCTCTGGTAAAACCTCAACAAAAAAAATTTCTATAAAATCCAACCATAGAGAGCATCTCTCGTTAATAACATGTGGAACCCATATATCGAGCTTTAAAACAAAACCAATTCATTTTAAGTAATAATAAACGGTTCAATTTAACAGATTTAATCTCTTAGTGATTTCACATGTTGTTATATGACAGATTGCTTCAATCGGTACCTTTATTTTGTTTTCATTGGCTTCAAATGGCCATCCAGAATGTGGTGTATCTTCAATATTAAAATTGCCAGAACACAATTTTGTAAACCAGTTTTGGCACTGTCTTTCTCTCAACACATCTTCTCCAAACATGTACCACAATTTTTTTTCTTGTTTGAACATCATTTTGATTTTTTAGTTATAAAAAAGCAAAATATGCCGAAAATGATGCTTTCGATTTTCCATATTTGATGGGTCACAAAAAAAAAAAAAAAAAAAAAAAAAAAAAAAAAAAAAAAAAAAAAAAAAAAAACGATTGTACAGAATCAAACAAAATTTTTTACAAATAAGCCTTAAAATGTCAGCTGTCGAAGTATATAATGAAAATGTGGTTTAAAATAAAATTGGCTGGTAAAAATATATGTACCATATTTTACGGACTATAAGATGCACTTTTTTCTTCGAAAAATTGCCTCCAAAATTCAGGTGAGTCTTATAGTCCGTAAAATACGGTAATTCCTCTAGTAATAAAAAAATGAAATTACTTTACGAACAACCCAAAATATATATATTTTGGGTTGTTCGTGTAAATAAATATATATATTTATTTATTTTTAATAAATTAAAAATAATAAATATATATATATTTATTATTTTTAAAGTAAATTAAAATTAAGTAAAGTAAAAAGGGAAAAGAAAGAGAGAGTTATGTACTAAACAACTGCAACTGTTAACACCAAAATGTTTTTAATTTACTTGATATATAAAAATCCTAAGTCTACTCAGAAAAAAAATCGAAACCAAGACAATATTTTGGTCTCTAGTAGAATCTAAATCTCTACCATTTGGTAATATGCTAAAATGAGGAGAAAATCATTAGAAATATAATAGTGCTCATTCTATCCTCTAACAAAATAAAATAAATGAAAATATAGATTTAAATCTATATTATTATTGATTTAAATGGTTAAATCATAAGGCCATGTTAAGCCAAAGTTTTTTAAAAACATTGTAAAAAAAATCTGTGGCCAGAGATTTTGGATACCAACAATGACAGTTGAAAAACATGATAAAATTCTACTTCTTGTGAAACAGATTTCAGGTTATGATGATGCTGATGGAAATGAAAATAGAATGGGTAACAGAAAACTGCTGAGTGGATAACAGAAAACTGATGACCATGGCAACCAAATCTGTAGTAATGATGACATTATCAAAATAAAATAGTAGTAAAGAGGGAAAACAAAATATTGAGGAACCAGAATCTCCCACAGAAGTTGCTAGTGCATTAAAATTAACACATCTTTACATCAAACAGCATGTCGTTCAACACAACAGATGTAATGTGAATGTGGGACAATACTGCAGCATCACATTTTACTTCTGACAAGTTGACTGATTTTGTAAAATTAAATACCTAAGTAAATTAAAATGTTTAAATATTATACAACTTTATTTTAGCATTTTGCATGGTTACTAAATACTTAAAACCTAATCAGAAAAAGCTATTAATACAGTTTCTTGTATTATATAGTAGTAATAAAATTAAAGTACATATGTATTTATATTGCATGATGTAATTATGATTTTATTTCAAAGTTTTATAATTTTCTTTCATGCTTAATTTTCCATTTTTTTAAAAATTATTAATATAAATCATTTAATATATTTTGGTGCTTATTAAACAGTTTTATGGTTAATTATTTGTGGTCGTTCATTGAAATAATTTGTAAGCAGTTAAGTTTCTAAGAAGTATAGATCTAAGTTTAAAGTTTTGTTTTTCCCCTTAATTTTTCAAAAGATTGATATCCAGCAAGGCTGGTATTAATTTATTTCATTACCATTTGTATTTAATAGGCATTCCTGACTACCAGAATTTGAATTAATTAGTGACATCTCACTGTATAATGAAGTCATTCTTAAAGTACATTTCAGATTTTTAATTAATTTTAACCTGAATTGGAAAAATTTAATCATCATTATATTAAACAATATAAAATAATAAAATTCATTAAAAGAAAAAAAAAAAAAATATATATATATATATATATATATATATATAACTGAATTGCTTGTTTTTAATATTTATATATTGAAACAAAAATCTTGATTAAAAAATTCAAATTGATTTGAGTAGATATTTTTCAAAATACCTACTCAATCAAGATAAGTTTAAGATATAGGCCTACCAAAAAAAAAAAAATTTATAAAAAAAATTGAAAAATTAAATTTAGTTGCAAATTTTTAAAGTCACATCTCAATAAAAAATTAAATTTCCAAAACATTTTCTAATTAAATAACTTTTTAGTTAAAATTTAAATTTATTTTTTAATAAATAAAAATAAAATTTTTAATACAATTTAGACTATTTTAATATGAATTATTTCTTACCTCAGGCAAAGGTCTTTGAAACATAGCTAAAGATAACAACATTGGTGCAGCTGTTTGCCAATTGTAATATCTAAAATTGTAATATATATTATTCTCTATTTTGCATTTTAAAAGTTTTAAATAAACAAGTGATTTGTAGAAAAATAAGAATTTAAAGATTTTTTTGCTAATATTTTTAAGTTACATTTGTGTTTTTAGAACAAAATTTATAAAAGTTTCTTCAAAAACTTATAAAGCAGAATCCCTGTTAACTTCTGTTAACGGTCTTAACCGCTTAATCCAAATTCCGTATTGTCTGAAATAAATTATGGAAGAATGTTTTGTCAAGAAAAGGCAAGAGAAAATAGTACAGTACAGTTTGTTCCACAAATTATGTCTAAACAATGCACAAAAGTCAAAAGGTGCTCTAAAGTTTTAAGAATTTATCCTGGCAATTTTTCATTTTTTAAAAATTTTATATTGTAAGCAAAAATTTCAATTGTAATCATAGGTTTACATTTGATTTAAAAAATAAAGTACAACACTTATTTCAACTTTTTCATTAGGTGATGTAAAAGTTGAAATAAGTGTCGTAGTTAAGTTTATCTAATAATTTACCAAATATATCCAAATTTAATTATTCAAGATACTCTAGGGATCTATATCATCATAGATAAAATCAGGATTGCTGTATTATGGATATTATTAATTTATAATATTAGTGTACAGTACATTAATATTATTGGCCCTAACCCTAATGAAAATTAAGGTTCAATTGAACTTTATTGGAATGTATGCTAACTTTATATTCTTAAAAGAAAAAGCTAGAGACATAAATAAATGTTAACAAATAAATATTAAATTTATTAAAATATGATATTTAACAGACAAAAACAAATTCAGTGTTAACTATGAAAATGAAATTGAAAATCATATTGAAATATTTTTACTAATTCATTTTTATATATATAAAATGTGAAATATTAATATTTATGTATAAGGTGATTCAAAAGTCACAGAAATTTTAAAAAATTACTAACTAAAACTATTTACAGTAAGATGATGTGGTTTTCACAGAAATCCTTAGAATAAAGCATAGTTTTTTACATGTAATAAAAATTTTAGTGCCAAAATAGTTACATTTCTTGCCATAGACGGTGGTATAAAAAACTAAGATGATTTGTAAATTTGTTAAAGTAAGAATAAAAAAAGTTATTAGTGTAAGCTCTAGTAACAACTTCACAAATTATGTAATCTTATCAAGCACCTTCTATGGCAAGAAATGTAACTATTTTGGTACTAAAATTTTTATTACATGTAAAAAAACCATGCTTTATTCTAAGGATTTCTGTGAAAACCGCATCATCTTATTGTAAATAGTTTGAGAGTTATTAATTTCTTTAAATTTCTGTTACGTTTGAATCACCCGGTATATATATGTGTACTAGATTACACTTACATGGTAAGATTTTAATCACAAGCTTTATATATAAACATGAAGCAAAATTTTAAACAAAATCTGGAGATTACCTTAAAGTGTGGCAAATAAGTCAATTAATTAAAATTACCAAGAAGTACTGATAGATCAAACATTTTTATCAAAAGTTATGCTAAAGGAGATTTAAAAACAATCCCTCCAAAGTTTAAATTGCCCTCATTGATCAAAACAGTTACACACAAAAGCAGCAGCATTGGAATCAAATGAAATGTTAGTGAGAATATAATGATAATAGGATGCAAGTGATTATGTCATAGCAAAGGCACAATTTCCTGTGAAACCATACAATTTAACAGGAACCTTTAGTACTTCATATGGCCTCTTGCCTGAACATATGCACCAATATGAGCATACAGACAACATATACTATCCTGCAACAGATTTACCCAGAACTATTGCAACTGTCACTCCAGATCACACACTTGTAGATGGCCAAAGTTGACATCCCATCTGGTACCACAAGTGCTCAATGGACAACCAAGCTAAAGATTGGGCAAGCCAAAAAGTTTGGCAACATGACAGACATATATGGAAACCCTGTGTGCAGGGTTATCTTTCAGGAAAATGACTACTTTCAGCCTTGTCATGAAAGACAACACAAGGATAGGATTTTTTGAATATACCACCGTGCTGTCAAATGTACCTCACAAACTAAGAATGACTGACAGTTATACTAAATGCCTTCCCTGACCAGATTGCCAGCAGTGAGGACAGTGTCACTCAACAATATTGATGGGAATGAAGTGTTCATCAGTTGTCCTCCAGACTAATATGGTTCCTTTGTTCTTAAAGAGAAACAGAATTTGTCACTGAAGAATATATACTGCTGTTTCATAGCAGTCCATGCTTCTCTGTCACAGCACCACTGCAAGCAAAGCCAATAATATTGGAGTGCTAGTAACAGTGTGTAACGGTTGCTGTGCAAATGATACAGGTTATGTGATAGTTTCCATTTGTGGATGATGGACAAAAGATACTCTTGTAAGCTGTTCATATTTGTCTCAATCCTGGTTGTCTCTGTCTGGGATATCCAGAGCCTACCTACCAAGTATGTATGTATGCATGAATGCATGTACTCATATCTGCTGTCTCCAACAAATCAGTCAAATTAGAATGACCCAGATGGCAGGCAATTAAGAGAAGCAGGATGGCTGTTTTACTAGACCTGATTATTTGTAGAGTTTAAGAAAACCCATATCTAGTTTGATGTACAATACAGCCATTTCTGGCATTTTAAGACTTCCAAACAATGGCTAATTCACCAAACACTGAAAATTCTGAACACAGTGAACCTCTGCAAAACTTTTTTATAGGGGTAGCAGGATAATAATTTTAAGGCACTTGTGTTCTGATTGCACACCAGATAATGTCACAAGTAACCATTTACAAATCTGTTAGAGACAACTGTATGCAAAGTTTTACAGTAATTGGACAAATTCTATCTGTGCATATGTTTTAGGTCAGAGTAATTTTATACAAATCATCATGATTTAAAAATTTAACAAGTATGAAAATTTGGTACATACTTTCCTCCCATCCTAATAACCAAATTGGGATTTTGTAATAAAGATGTATTTTGCAAAAAATCATCATATGTAACACGACTCTGGAGAAAACACTGATCAGGAATTTCACCTTCTGTATCTTGTAATCCACCACAAAGAGAGACAGCCAAATCATCATAGTATTTACTAAAACAAAAAAAAAGTGTGCATGTTATATTAAATATTTTAAAATACAAATCAAAATCATTTGAAATCAATTACAAATTTATGCAAAGTTTATATTAATTTAATGTAAATGGAGATTTAAAAACTTTACTAAGCTTTCACATTTTGCTTTTTTTAAAATCCTAAAAAAGATCTGCCTTTTATTAACTCTTTCTTAATGGCAACAAAAATCATTTTACTAACTAACAAAACACAAAAGGTTAACTTATTGAAAGAAATTCATTATAATAGAATTGTAAAGGAAAAGATTTTTAAAAAATTTCTGAAATTATGGTAGAAAAAACTACTATGTCAATTTTAATGCATGTTTAAAACTTAGTCATTTTATTTTTATATTACTTGCATTAATTTGCATTCTAAATAACAATTTGAATAACTGGTTTTTGTCTGCTACAGGAATTATGCAAAATATTAAATTCTGTGTATCTACAAGAAAAAAAAAATGTAAGCTAAAACTTTTATCAAAAAAATTGACTTGCTTAATTTAAAAATATAAAATTTAAAATATTTTATAGACTATTGCTAATATGAAGTTTATTCTTGAAAATGTCAAGCCAAATTTAGGTTTATAGTTTGTTTTATATTGTTTTCATAAAAGAAAGCACTTCAAGGCTTATTTGATTATACTTTATATTCAGAAAATGAGAATAAAATTATGTAAAACTAACTAATTCAATTATTTATATAAAAATTTATTATAACAAACTAAAAATAGAATATTTCTCTTTTTACATCATCAATGAAACTGAAATATCATGTTATTACTAATATAAATGAATCACCACATACATTTAATGTTAAAATGTTAGCAACAATTTTTGGATGTTTTGTCAAATGGCATATTACAATACCAACATGTAATTTTTGATAATGATGTTTTATCTATTAACTATACTATATTATATATATTTTAATACTATCTGCTGATATTTATATCAAATAATTTTGAAACTGAAAAACTAAGACGATATGCTTAAAGAAAAAAAGACCTAAGCTAAAAATAAATAATCTATTATGCTTCATAATTGATTATAATTAAAATCCTTTTATTATATTTTGTAATAAAACAAACTGAATTAAGATTGAATTTTTATATAATTCCATTCTCATCAAATAAGTTTTAATACATAATTACATAGCATAGTGATAAATATTAAGTATATAAATTCTGGATGTATATGAAGTAAAATGGTAAGTAATATTAATTATTCCAATAAATAATACAAAAATTTCAATTAATAAAATTACAAAAGTTTTTTTCATAGTGCACTATTGATAATGTGAACTAGCAAATTGTTAAAAATACAAAATTTTAAAAATGGAAGAAACAGAAAATATCTTTCAACAATAAATGGTACAACAATAGAGAGCAAAAAATATATATATAAAAATAAAATTTTCATGATGTGGATAGATAACAGAAAATATTTAACAAATCAGTTTTAAATTATTCAAATAAAATAAAGCTTTATACATACATAAATTAACATTCAACACAAGATTTATAAAATCACTCATACAAACCTGTAATAATTATATGATGAATGTCTATCATCAACATCACTATCTAAGCCATGTGATCCTTCTAATACTCCTTCAACACTACGTGGTGATTGAGGTAAAGAAGGTCCATTACCAGATTCAGCATCATCTTCAAGCAATTGATTTTTTACTCTGACTATAGGATACTGTGATCTAAATAAATATATTGAAATGTATATATTTAATTAATTTCAAATATAATTTTGTAAGAATCAATTACCGAAATTTTGGTAAATATAAAGCTGCTATTTCAGGATCAAGATCGTTGAAATTTAGATCATCTAAGTATATTCCTTCACTTTCAGGCATGTGTCTTAATTTTTTTGTTGATCTCATAAAATTCCACATGCCACTGAGCATTGATCTTTTCTCTTCCTCTACAATAAAAAAAGGAAGAAATTCAAATAATAATAAACTAAAACTTCTGCTATTACATAAATAGAAAGATTCATTTAAAAAAAAGTATCTATTCTAATAAAATTTACCTGTTTTATTAGATTTGTTAATCTGATCTTCATCATCAGATGACAAAAGTTCTACTTTAGGAATTAATTTTCCTTTACCATCCATGGATTTTTTAGGTATGCTAGGTAATTCTCCCCAATCCCAACTCACTTCATCACATTCTGTTTGACATATGGCATCATTTTTCTGAATTTCAAACTCAGTATCAGATTTTGGACTAGGCGGACGTGATTCGGGAGGACTAAAATGAATTAACAATTTATTATTATAGTAAGTGTTACTAATGTGTAACAACATTAAGTGCACAAAGTATAATTATAGTTAGATAAAAATTAGAGAAATTCAAAAATTTCTTTCAAAAATTATATGATGAAATACCTGCATGGTGGTGTTACATCACCATCACTGAAAGGATGCAATTCTCCAGTATATGTAGCTGATAATCTCCTTGTTGGCCAATTCTTCCTTAAATGTTCCCTATATACAGCACTATTTAATGGTAAACTCATTGAACGAATCATATTTGCAGCTGAAAATCCTTCATCATCATTATAATCCTCATCCATTTGGAATATTTCCTCTTCCTCCTCTTGAACTGCTTGATCTGCAACTTTATGATCTGCAACTTTATGATCTGCAATTGGTATGGATTGAGTCATTGGAATGTTGGCACTCTCTCTAATACCATAAGGAATTTTATTTTCTTTATTATATGCTCTTGTTTTAGGTCTTAATTTTTTCTTTCGTTTTCTTTTAGATTTTGCATCATCAGATTCATCTATAACAATTGAAACTGACTGAACTGGATCACTGCTTCTTGTTTCATTATCTTCTTTGCAATTTTCAGTTTGGATAGCTACAGAAACTTCTTTTTGAACAGATAAGAAGTTTGGCACTTCATTATTGTAAGACTGATTCACAATATTTGTCTGTAAATTCATTTCATTTTCACTTTCTTTAACTGCATAATTTTCACTTTGATCAGAAGAAATACTTTTACTATCAACATTTCGTTGAAAAAAGTCACTGTCTTTTATATAGGCTTCACCATTTATTAATAAAACATCTCCATTGCTTACATTTTCATTCTCCATTCCTTTGGAAGATTCTTTCAATTTTTTTAATTCCTCCTCTAAATTTGGTGCTGGAGGTATTGGGGATGTTGCTAAATGACTTGGAACCTACAATGGATGAGAAGGATAATTAAAATGATTTATAAACAGATGAATTCATTATCTTTTCAATATATGTAATTTTCAATTCCAATTCAGCTATATGAATCCAGTACCATGTTATAAAATTTGTTGATTGTTAGTAATATTTTACATTCCTATTTTTTTTCTATTAAAGACTTGGAGTTATTATTAATTTAATTAAACTCATTATGAAAGATAATTATATTTTTAACTCCAGGTTAGAAAGTTAAGTCTCAATTTAAAATCATTTTAATAAAACTTCACTCACTTAAAACAGCTACATCTATAACTTTCACAATTTTTAAAAATTTAAGAAGAAAAATATTACTTAAATGAAATTTAACAAATATTTTTGTATTTTTAAACATCTAAACTTTACATAACTTTAAAATTTGTTTAACACTCAATTACTTACCATTTCATCATCTGTTTCTTCTACAAAAAATGCTTCTCCAGATTCCCCTAATTTCATATGAATATCTATTGGTTCTCCATTTACTTCTATATCAACCTATTTAAATTATAGTGTTTAATAATCCTATTTTTCAAATAAATTTATGGCATAAACATTATTATAGCTTACTATTTTCTCTCTGCTTCGTAAAACACCAATTTTTCCAAACCTGACATGGAATGGCGAACATGAATAGGTTCCGTCGGGTTGATGTACGACGACGACATCAATAGCACCAGTTAGAGTTGCAGAATTAATCTCATTATAAAATTCTTTGACATTCGTAAATACTTTTCCTATGTAATTCATGTTTGTTAGGTGTGGATACACAATCTGAAAATTAAATTTCAAGGTTTAATTGACTGATTTTTTTGTATTTTGTCACACTTAATTTATCAATGCAGAATTTGGTTTCATATAATACAAAACACATGATAACAAAAATATATAAATGTATACAGGGTGTTCGGAAATTCCCGTTACAAACTTCTAGAACTTGTAGAGGGGAGTGAGTACATATTTTGATTAGGAACCCATGTCCGGAAATGTACTGTTTCCGTTTTATGACTGTTTCAATTCAGATGTTTAACTCTTCCACTTCTGCTGAGGGAAAGAGAAAAGTCTCAGAGTGTACCAGAACATGCTTCATAGGTACAATGTCTGTAAGAACGTTGGTGGTCGCCACATTGAGCTGCTGTTGTAATGCATCAGTACTGTTCTGTACGTACAGTATGCTGGGTTCTTTTTTGTTTTGGAATAATGTAAACACTTAAAGTTTAAGTGCTAATAAAAACAAATGTGCTTAAGTGATAAATGGATGTTTCATTATGTTTTCTTTCGAATAGTTACCTAATAATTTCATTGCGTCACGGCTAATTCAATTCCTCAAGCAGAAGTGAGAGAATTAAACATCTGAATTGAAACTGTCGTAGAACTGAAACTGTACTTTTCCAGACATGGGTTCCTAACCAAATTATGTAATCACTCCCCTCTACAAGTCCTAGAAGTTTGTAACTGGAATTTCCGAACACCCTGCATATGTAAACAAAAAATGAATGGGTATGTGTACATATACACATCATTTAGATAATGAAAGATTAAAAATACTTGTTATATTAGGTTTAAAAATTACAGGGGAAAAAAATGCTTAAAACATTCTTGGTTATAATGCAATTTTTAAAAATTTTTGCATAATCTTAAACAAAAGTAAATGTTCATACTTTATGTTAGATTTTTTAGAAAGATCAGATCAGACATTAAAATTATAATCTTTAAAAATATTTAAAATAGTAAAATTTCTGAATTCAAAAATTTAGATGGAATAAATTGATTTCTGTGAAAGAGTGTTCCAAGATTTTCAGCAATTTTGCAAAATTTAAAGTATTAAACTTTATGAAATTCTACAAAGTCAAAAGCAATTCCTTCAAAGTATTTGCTGTGTTAAATATTTAAAATAAACAATTACATGTAACAAGTGTTTGTTAAGAAATGACTTTTAATTTACCTAAATTCTTTGTTGAACTTCATATTTTTTAAATAAGTTTGGACTCATTCATGCTTATATTTCATTAATTTTCAATTTCTATCATGTGATTCTTAAATATTTTGAATTTTTTTTTTTGCATTAACTAGATTAAATTATTAAATCTAAGCATCTTCAGATTGCTCTGTTCAACTAACTTTTAATGAAAGCATAGATAAATAGTGCAATCTCCTCTCCAAATTATTGTTTCTTAAAATTTTATTAAAAATTCTTTTCCTAATTGAGAATTGATCTACAATTCAACATACTTGTCAATAACAAGTAGGCGCACACATTTAAATTTTAAATTTGTTCAGAAAAATGTGAAAAAAATCTGTTCAAAATTTATGAAATACTTGTTAAATTATTATTAATATATACTACTACTGTTAGAACTGAGGAGCAATCCTGTAGACGAATTCTATCATCAAGTAAATTTAATATTTTGAAAAAATTATCAGAGCATTGAATGAAGAGCAAGAAAAAATTTAAAAAGGAGGTTTGTTTGAGAATGCCTAAGAACTAAGGCAATTTGAAGTTGTATCATCAGTATCATAAAGGATAACGTTTCTTCTGGTGTGAGTTTTGTGAAGACAGTGGATTAAATACTAAGTGATGTTGAATCACAGCTTGGATGTAGAGAGCTCAATGTTCTAATTAGCCAAAAACATTTTTTTTTTTTTTTGAGACAGAACTGTAGAACCTTGAAATTAATGTATTTATCTTTTTGTATGTATTTGCTATGTTGGAACCTAAGCAGAGCTGAATAAATGTTTACTTTGTATGTTCATCACATCAGTAACTAATTTTTCTTCTTGCCATTGAGAAAAAATAACCACTACTAATGTATTAGGATAAGTACTATTTTTGTAATTAGACTTTGCAAAAAAGTTATTTAAAAATATCTTGTTAAGCAAATCACTTTAAATAAGAAACAAATGAATATTTACTGTATATCAAAATAACTTCTCAATTACAGTTTACACTTAGAATATAAAACAAACAAAATAATAATTCTAGTTTTAAGTTTGTTTCATTACAACAAAAAGAACATGCATTATATAAATTATAAAGTATTTATTTTTTTATAAAATTATAATTACATTAACAATAATGAATTTTATTATTTTATAACTAATCACATTTATAAATATTCAATCTGTAATCTGATTTTTCAATTAAACCAAACAAACTGCCAGATTATAGAGTTATATTACGGCTAATTTTAATTATTAATTGTGAAGTAATTTGACTATAGGAAGATAATTAGGCTGGCATTTCTTGATAAAATTTAATAACTATAAATAAATTAATTTTAGAAAGTTCTGGAAGAATTGACCCAGAGTGGGACTTGAACCTACAACACCCACATATTATACAGATAAACTGTCCTATGTTAAGCTACCTGGACCTCTGATCTTTGCCTCCAGAACTAATTAATAATAATAAGATATAATTTGACTATAGATATGGTCAGTGGTGATATTCGATATATTTAACAAAGGGTTCGCTAGCAGAAAATTTTTCCCTGACAATCACCGACAAATGAAATGGAAGTTTTGAATAGAAATAAATACAATACCTTTTCTTGCAACTGTATATCTAACAATCAGTGGCGTACTTGGAACATAACGAGCCATGGGTGAAGGGCAGGTAACAATAATATTTTAGGGCTGTCGACCTTTTTTTTTTTTTAGGCAGGGGTAATCTTTACCGCGAAATGGCGCTTCTGGAAATACACACGTGTCATCATCTCTCGAGATACATTATACTTTTTCTTTCGCTGTCCATAGCCCGACACGTGTTCGACAGCCATCTTGTATTATCTCGCGCGCGTGGCATTCTGGGATCTCTCTTATGACTGGATCAAGAACTCTCTTGAATCGATCGCGATTAAACCTCGATTGAAACGGTCGAGAGAGATCGCACCAAGACATACTCCCTGACCTTGCTCACAATCTAGATTGAAATGCTCGGTACAAACGGGGGTTTTTTTTTTTGGTAACTCTTTCCGCCCAGTGGGCACTAAGAGGGCCTCTTATAGCAAGCCCATTATGGGTTCGGCCAGGACCACAATAAGGCGGCCGGGTGGTGAGGGACGGGGACCGACATATCCGGACGGACCACCCCCCGAAAAATTCCTGGGGATTTCTCGACCCGTCCGGATTCGATCCCGGGTCCCGGTACGAACGGGGTATAAGGCTCTAGTTTAGTAGTATTACAGAGTATAATACGCATATTTTAATATATTTTTTAAAAAAAAAACAAACCCACTGAGAAATGTTCCGTGTGTTTAACAAGGTTCAGGAAACTGAAAATTTTAACAACGAGTTCAGGCGAACCTGTGCGAACCCACCGAATATCACCACTGGATATGGTTAATTAATTATAATTAACCTTATACAGCCTGATAATCTGATAGTTTGTTTGGCTCTAATCACATTTACGACAAATTCAATAAATTTTAACAAAAATATAAGATAAAGTATTTCTTTTTATCAGAATCAAAAACACCAAATACAACATGAACAGACTCATCAATGGCAAAGTGAATGAAACCATTGAACACTTATCCTTGTCACACCTGGCCACAGTTTTCTGGGTTTTTTTTTAAATGTATAACACCTAAATAGGAGGCCAGTTTTTCCCGTAGAAAAGTCCTCCTGGGTGGCAACCCCCACCTTGGCAGATTGCCCTCATCGTGTGTTGTCCAATATGATAAGAAAAAGTAAGACAGAGATAGGAAATAAATCATCATCAGAAAAAATCATTGTCATTAATAATTGCAGTGAAAGTCAATAAACTGACTGATAGTACACTGTAACGGAAGAAATTAACAACAAAAAACATTGTACAAAGGCATATAACAGGAGGCACTCATCATGCAATATCAAGACTCATGACACATTAAGATGGAACACATGATAAATCTGGGTGTGGATTTATGTCTTGTCTTTTGTTGGGCAAAAGCTGCTAGATTATAGCACCCTGTAATGGTGAGATTTATGATGCATCACATAAAATACTTAATGTTTTTAAAGTGATGTTAAAGAGTATAAAGCTATTGCCATACTCTTGACAGTGTTTATGGCAATAGCTTTACATGATATCATATGTACAGATAAAATTAAACTTTGTTTATTGATTAAAAAGGTATTTAACATGAGCATTGTGCAATATCGATAAGGAATTTTCTCACATTTTATGCTGTCAGCATTTTTATTGAAATTTTTAAGAATTGAAATTTTTAATTGATTTTTAAGAAATTTCTATAAAAATTTCATTAACAGGCCCATCCATTAATATTTTCTCTTGTTCCAGTTCAATAATACTATATGATTAATCTAAAGATAAATTGGAACTATATATTTTTTTAAATAAATAAAACACAGCATATGAATTCATTTAAAATCAAAAACAACAACATTGTAATTAATGTCTTCAATTTAATATAAATTAAATTATGTTTAGCTTGTATGATAAATTATTTTTAGACAAATTGTTTCCTTGACAATTAAGTTTAATATTTAAGTTCTAATATTTTCAAGCAAGCAATGATCATTTTCAGGAACAATATTTTTAAGTAATCTTCAGGAATTCTACAAAAAATATTAGAACAAATGAAAATTTTTTACTTTCAAATAAAGCAATTTTAATTCAGTTTATTTCTATAAAATATGTGTTTTTTATAACTGAGAAATAAATTAAGCTTATATTTTTATAATTCTTCCTCATATGTACTGTACAAGCAACTCAAATAATTTATAAATTTGTGTATTTAAATAAATACATTTATGAAAACCTTGTTTGCATAAAAATGATGTTAGGTCAAGATCAAAACTATACTATTTAAAAAGAAATATTTATCATTCAAGGATTATTTGAAATTAAAAATAGAATAATTTGAAGGTTGTAATATACACATTAAATAAATATCTATATTAATATTTTTCATTTATTAGAAAGAAACGTTTATGTTTATACATATTTTAGAAAACAAATTTAACACACACATTTAAAAATATAAGATCAAGCAAATCCAGCCTAAATTTTAATAAAATATCTAAAACATCAAGATTTTTTTTTCCTCCCAGAATATTTTAAATTATTGAATTTAATTCTAAACAAATGTAATTATCAATATTAGTACAAGATGGAAGACTAACTGCCTAGCCTTAAGCCAAATTACTTTAGTTTCTTTTTAATTAAATGTCTAGACTTTTCTTTCAGACTACTTATAGCCTGGATAAAAAAAAAATTTGACACTTATTACAAGTAAAATAGGCATTTAAATATTAACTTCAAACTGAAAAACTAACCGTTCTGAAATTGCTGGAGTTAAAATTCTTAAACAAAGTATAAAATTCATGAAATGAATCAAAACATAATTCATTTATATATAAAATTAATTTATGATATCAGATAAGTATATATAATTTTTAAAAATTTAAGAATTAAAACCATATGTTAGCAATCAGTAAAGAAATTATGCATCAGGAATACATACATGCATATATTTTCTACAGATGTCTCTTTGATATTTAGATATTGTGTTATATGTAGAATTTTATTTAAACAGATTAACTAATTGAATTAGTGGTTAAAAAATTTAAGAACTATTTTTGCAAAACATTCTAAAATAGTTCAATTTATAAACATTAAAATATTTGTATCAATGCATATTTTTTAATTTGAATTTATATGTCATTAATATAAAAAAAGGTCAAGTCATTTAATATTAAATATAACATAAATGTGACACTGATTTACTAACAACAACATTTATACTACTACTAAATCATGCTATATTCTATACAGAATGTCTCGAAATGTCTAGCTTGACTGTACCAACAGTCTCTTTATTATAAACTAGAATTCTATCTTATCTAACTATTATATCTGTAAACAGAATCAATACTGACCTAAAAACTACAGAAAAATCAAGTTCAAAGAAAAGACTTTAAAAACTTTGTTTACATATATTGTTTACATGTAATATTTATTAAATTATGTAAAAGTTTATTTCAACAGAAATAAAAGATTTTTATGAAATTACTATGTAATTTAAGTGAAGAATTTAAAGGTCTCTAATGTCAAAAATCTATTTATAATTCTTTATCATTATATGAAAAGTTGATACTTTTAATTTTTATACTGTTTTCCTAAATCAAAATAGCTATTTAAACATTCAAACAAAAATGGGAGAAAATGAGTTTGTAGAAAATATACTGAATACTGTATATTTTCTACAAACTCATTATGTAGTTTAAATAATGTAGCAGTCCTAATTGGAACAATGTTAAAAAAATTAATAGTACCAAAATATAAAGTACTGTACATAACATTAGTGTAAAAGAGGCCAAAACAAGTCAAAAAACATTAGCTGGACCAATTAAACAGCTGAAACAAGGAAACAATTATAGTTAAAAAAACGTTTGTTTTATATACATATATAAAGCTATATATAAAAAGGTTAGATTAGTTTTACAAGCTAAAGCTCTCTTAAGAATAAATCAATTTGATATATTCTTAAAAAATTTAATATTAAAATTCTAATAACTAATTTTTCCTTGAAAAACAATTAACTGTTACTTTTCTTTACTTGTTCCACCCTGTAGGGACTACAACATTTTAATCAAGCCCATCATAAACTTGATTAAAAATGGGCCAGGTCCACGATGGTAAAGCTATATGATAAGAAATTGGACCTAACATATCCAAAAACCATTCACCCAAAAAATTCTTGTGGGTTTTTTAAACCCATTTGGATTCATTCAAGAGCTTTCAAAGTACAGACTGACACCTTAACTGCTTGGACATCTGGCAACTGCTATTGCAAATTTCCTTACAAACCTCAATAACCATACAATACTTATAGTATAATACACAACAGCATACTAAGCCACAATTTAACTATTTTTAAAAATAAAATAATGGAAACATTCTTATTTTATATAACTGGTCAGAATAAATATTTAGCTGGTCAATCAACCCCACTGTCATATGATTCAAAATAAAAACAAAACATTGATTTAAAACTTGAAATGAATGTTTTGTTTTTTATAAACATCAGTTAAAAGTTTCTGCAATTAGTTTTTAAGTCAATTTTAATACATTTTATGTAAAACATATGACATACAAATACATAATTTTACAAAAAATTCAATTTATTATAATAAAAATTTAACAATTCATTTAATATATATATATATATGTCCGAATAAGTAAATTTGAACACATTCATACATTTACATAACTAAAATAGAATATTAGAAATTCAGAAATCTAATCTTTAAAATATTTCAAATATTGTTTTCAAAATGCTTTAAAAATTATCAAAAGACCAAAAATATCAATCCTTGAATTTCAAAAATTGCTTAAATATCATGTCAAGACAAAATTAGGTTTGCCTAAAAATAGAAAATTTTCAAAGTTTAATATAGGAAAAAAAAAAAAGATATTTTATACTTTAACAATATTTTAATACCATATTTGCTAGGTTAATTATTAATTCTCGAATTCGTTATTAAAATAATCGAAAAAAAAATCAATTTTAAAAGAAAGTAAATGCTTGAGAAATAGGTTAAGAACAGAGTGCTGTTGAATGTTGACCTTGCCTTTTAGATATAAAGAATTGTTTTAAGAGAAATAAAAACCATGTCTGGAAGTTAAACCATCTGTGAAGAAATCACAAGGTCTGTCAAATCTATAATTGAGAAAAATTACTGATAGGAACGATTACAAGAAAATTGGAACATTAAAAATCATTTTTTTTGACACACAGAAGAGAGATTTAATAATTGTCACAACCGTCAATTACTTTTATTTATAAAGAAATGACGAAAACTGAGAACTTTGCCCCTTGTCGATTCTAAAGTTATTTTTATCAATAACTTCGGTTGCAACAAAAACTCATTTCGACAATGAACTGGAGGTCATACGGTGTGGCGATTAATTATCAGATGTATCACCAGATGGCTGTCTCAAAAAATGAGAGTTAACTTATTTGTTTTTTCCTTCCCTTCTTTTTGAAAATACACAAAAGATATGCCAAATACTATTGTTCAGTTGAGCAGGAAAAAAATAAGAAAAACAAAAAACACTGACACTGTAGGAGATGTAAATACGTAACACGCATGTCACTGGGTAAAAATTACTAACGACTGTTTTCCTGCGAGAGATGCTTAATAAACAGCAAAAAAAAAGTTCAAATTTCCATCCTTATATCTTGACAAGCGATGACATTATAATTAAAATCGAAAAATCTGCATAAACTCTTCGGTTACACAATATGATGTAAAAGAATGACGCGATAAATAATTCCCATAATCTACACACTTTAAAAAATGGTTTTTAAAAAAAATTAAAATTATATGGTACTTTTTAACGTTAAATAAGAATTTTGGGCCAAAAGAAAACTATAATTATAAAAGAATTACGTCGAAACGAGTTCGGGATAAAGATTTTAACAGAGATTCAATTCTGTAATAATAATAATAACGATTAAATGTAATTAAAATAATTAACCTACTACTCGCGCCCGAATATTTTAAAACTAGTTTTATTGTTAGGGGGAAAAAAACCAACGAAACTATACCTGGATAATAAACGTATTGTAGATTTAGCCACTCATCGCCCTCGATACAAACCAGCTGAGAGCGGAGTAATTCACGTGAACGTCAGAAACAACAATTTTATACGACGTGATTCGAAAAATAGGTCAACTACACGCCTCCAAACAAACCAATCGCGGGAAAGAATCTAAACACTCGACATGACGTCGATATCATGTGATAACACGTGACATATTCCGTATCGGCGCGAATAATCGATACCCGATAAGTTTGATAGATATTAAATCACCGAAATCCTTGAATTCGAAATGAACAACACTTTTTGAAATAATTACCTCTTTTATAAGACATATTTTTCATTTAAACATTTAATTTGTGTTATTTTTTCTAAGAGGCATTCGAGCATAAATAACTGCTTTCTTCACTGTTTTTATTTTCTTAACCTAATACATATGTTATCACTTAAAAACGTTTCGCATCCGGTTATAGAGGAGAATTTTTTATTTTTAAAAAATGGCATGAATGGATCTCGAATGTTTATGAAAAGACGAGAAACGCAATGAATTTTCGGTGATTTTTGGAAATGATCCGGTGTTGGCACTTTGCCACTGGCAACGTAGTAAACCTCCATTCAAGAGTCGCACGATTTTCGACATGGGATTTAAAACGTTGGTTAAATGTTAACTGGCACGTGTATGTAAATATTGTACATTCGGTATATGTAAATATTGTTTTTAATAAGCGTTAACAACTTGCGTAATTCATATCGGAGGAACGGATGTGAAATCCCATCACTAGAAATCACTATATTTGGATTAGTGCCAGTTTTTCAGACAAAGTCAACAATCTGTTTACTAAGAAAGTCAAGGTCTTTACGTCAACTTTTAAATAATACAGGTGGATTCGATACTGAATCATTCCGCAATTCTTTATATATCGATTCAATAATATACATTTTAAATAAATGCTGAAAGTATACTCTATGATATTTCGCATTAATCGACGTATCGTTTATCTTTTAACATATTAAAATTGTCGATCTCGTCATTTAGAGATGTTATGGATTTTACTTTCGTTTATCTATGGCGTAATGAATTCGTTCTAAATGAGTCAGTTAGATGATCTAATACATAAAATTGTTCTTATATTATCATCATTTTTCTTGAAATATTTTAATTGGTGACCAACGTCAACATTTATCTAATAATTCTTATAATCAAATTTTCAAAACTAAATTTAAAATGGATAGAGATTAGTTGTTATTGAGAATTCAAAAATTATAAATTGTTTTATAGTTTAATTATAAAAATCAAATTTCATCTTTAAAACTGGCTAAATACTTTTAGAAGGGAAATAATTAGGCAAAACATCCTGATGTGATCATCATATTTACCCTAATTATTGACCCCAATGATGTAATCTATCACAATTTTTTTCCCCATCCAATCCATCTTTAAAATTTGTTACATAATGTCAAAAATATTGTTCGAAATGTCATTCGATGGCATCGATCCAAACTGAATGTCAATTTTAAACCCGAAAGAATTACTTATTAATAAATATTGAATGTTACTTAAAATCATGTACAGATTTTCTTAATGTTACAAAGAAATAGGCTCAATAATATCAAAGATTCGTTGTACAATAGTTTAAAATACTTTAATTCAAATTCAGTAAAATTTTATCATCTGAAAGTATTAATATTTTATCTATTCTCATAATTTAATAAACGACTTATCATCAAATATTTATCAGTACTCAACACATACCACAGATAATAATCATCGTAGATAATAAAAAAAAATTTTAAATGCTAAAAAATAAAATTATTTCTTCAAAAAATAATATACATATATACATATATATATATATATGACATTTATTAGAATAACATTTATTATAATATCTCTTTATTATTACTATACATATATATATATAGCATATAATGCAAGTTTATGTAAAAACATTAAAACTCAATAATATAAATGTTCTAGTTTTCATTATTCTCATATTTAAATTAATATCTCATTTAGGTCCCAAATTCTGAAGGATAATTTATTTATGTTTTTGTCTATTATCCTCATTAATATTGTATTAAATTATTCATATTTAAAATAATAAATAATATATATATTTAAAGAGAGATAGATCAATTTCCTCCTAAGTCAATATACTGTATAAAAAGGAGCCATTAAAGATTTTTTTTTTCATATCAAGGTTAACAAACCTTCTAAAAATATAAATTTATATTATGCAAAATCTTTCCAGCCTTAATGGCATAATATTGTATAATATGTTGATTAGAAAGACACTTACAAATTTATCATTTATGAAGTTTATACATCTTGATCTACTGCAAATGAATGAAGATTTCAGTCTCAATTTATAGTAATATATTGATTTATCGGTATGTTATTTTTAAGATTATTTGTTTATGTATTTATACACATGCATCTAAAGATATACATGCAAGTACGGTAAATGAAGGTATACATGCAAGTACAGTAATTGAAAGTAACTTACCAATTTACCTAATGGAGAATGCTCCTTTTCTTGTTTTTTAACCACTCCAGTTCATAATTTATCATTTATTTTGTTTCTCATTATTCCCTTGATTATATTTAAATTAATATTTCATTTACTTTTGTAATTTTCATACTTCACTTGTGTTTTATGCTTTTGTCTATTATCTTTATTAATACGTTAAATAATTCATATTTAAAGGATTAAATAATAAAGTAGAGGCTGTGTTTTAAATGTTTCATATACAATTTAATCCAGAGATTGTATATGTATTGTTTGCAATGTACAGATGGCATTTAGACAAATAAAAGAATATTACTGATCATCTGCAATAGTTTAACTGTATATTTTAGTTAGGTTTTATTTTATAAAAGTATCCTTACCTTTCACTTCGGACAGAGACCCTCTAATATTCCGATAGCGCAAACGATATCGACAGATATCAGATGTGACATTTTGCGCTAGATCCGCTTCCACCATCGGCCATTACTGTCATTATCGTATAGAGGGCGCGCGCGCATTACGGAGTTCCTGTCGTCTGGAAAAATACCTGTTATTGCGCCATCTATGATAAATTTTATGAATTCGTGCGAAGTTATAATTATATTTACACTGTATTTTTTAAAGACTTAATATATTAAAATAAATTATTATTTATAATATCATATTTTTTAAAATATAAATTAATTATATTTTCTTTAACAGAAAAATTGCGTTTTTATTATTTTTATATAATATCAATATTTAATAATCATTACTTTTGAACATTGGACTTCCTTTTTTGAATATTGAATTACAATAAATATAATTATTCATTTATAAATATTTCTCGTTTAATAGTACATGTTTATTCTACTTAGATTATACAACACATTGAGATATATTTTTCTCATCAATTGAATTGATTAATGTAATTGAACTTTGATATTCCAAGGTGAAAAATTAAATTAAAAGAAATCTGTTTACAGATAAGATATAAAGAAACCTTATAACTTAATTTAATGATAATTTAATAATATAGTAAAAAGAAATATATATATATATATATATATATATATTAAGCTTACTACATTACCGCTACATAAAATTAATATACGCATAATTAATTTCTCCTTTCCAGAATTGTTTCGGTACTATATAACTAGGGCGTGGATTTGCAAATAATATAAATAAGTTACAGTTTAAAACCTTTGTAAGAGGCCACGCTCCATTAACTAGTGGTTTAGTATTTAACGACAATTATCCCTATTAAAATAATATATGATTATCATTCTATTTTTGTCTTATTCCAAATATTTGGTAAGTGTAGAGCCCACTCGCACGCTTAGAGTCTTAAGCCGGCTGTCTATAGCATTCTATTATTAAAGGAAAGAATTTTAGTTATGTATATTTATAAATGATGACTATATATAAAACTTCTTAAGAAAAAAAATAATTATATTTTCCTGAAACTTATTATAGAATACATATTAATAACTTAACATTTTATAGTTAATAAAAAGAAGTTATAGTATTAAAATATTCATGTCCTAATTAATTTTTTAATTGTTTTCGGCTAAAAAATGTCCTAATTTATTTATATATTTTCTACCGAAATGATCCGTAAAATTAATTATTTATTTTTCTATATTTAGTTGCTTTTTATTGTTATTCTACTTCGGTAATTTTTTGTTTCGTTTTTTCTTTTTTTTTAACGAATGTTTACGTAATAATTTTTACATTTGTCATAAGAAACTGATAGGTTGTAATATAACAAACTATAGAATGAACAATTGTTTGCACTAATATCTGTTCGTTGTTCAGTTTATTTTTACGTGTGTAACCTTGACTTTCAGTTTTAGTTGCCAAATATAGTTATTCATTGGACAAACAATAATTTATACAAATAATCACCATTAAAACTACTTTAAAATATTAAAATTTCTGCGTTATTTTATATTAAAATATTAATAATTATACTCTTAATAACTGATTCGGCACGTTTCTATTTTAGTATTTTGCACTAAAAATAAAATATTTAACGTTGTTTCAATAGTAAAATCTCTCAACAGATGGCAATGTATGTGAAGTATGAGTCAGGTAACATTTATTTATTTATTTACCAATGAAATCTTTAGTTTAAATCAGGAGTTTCCAACCGCTTCGCTTATCTTTCCAAAATTGTGTTTAATTCGCCAACACTCTTCTATACTGGTACAAAATAAAAGTAAAAATTTAAATAGGAAATTACCTATAAAATTCATACAGTAAAGCCTAAAACCTTTAAAAAAACGGAAAATGAAATGATTTCTACGTAAAACACTATTATTATGAGCCAGAAACCTGTCTAAAACAAAAATGAGAGGTTTTTTAATACCAATTGCATAAAAGAACCTGAATAAAGCGGAGTTCCATTGACTTAAAAGCAACTTGATTCTAAAATTATAATTAATGTTGTAAACTCGCTAGCACAGATTATGTTCGACGCGAGTTACAGTCTATCATTTCAGTTATAGGCTACAACAGAGAACCGTTTTGCTTCATATTTTCGGATTTCCGGACCCAAACTTTAATACACGGTATTACATTTTAGAGATTATAAGTCAAAGGAGAAACAGAAGGGGCTTGGGCGTTATATCTCGAGTGAGGTCATTGATGAAAAGTTTACTCGTTACTAGCAATTAAAAAACTTTTTTAGAACTCACATCTTACCCCAAAAATAAGTCTTGCCTTTTATAATAATTAATACTTTATATTAAAAATTATTTTAAATAATCTCATGACAGATGGCACTAAACATAACTTTCCGCTTAATTCCCAGTTCGAATGCCGAGAAGTCGTGCAAGTGCCAGAATTTATTTTTTTATATTTTTGTTAACTTCGTACTTTCATTGTCTGGAAAATAACAGCGAAATACAGACATTAAGCACCACTGTTTCTTCCCAACTCTTCTACAGAGTTAATTAATAAAATGGCTGCCAAAATAGAAATTGTTGTTCCGTTTTAAACAGGTTTTACTGTAATTTTATACAATAATAAATTATATATTTATTTTTAAATATAATAATAATCAATTTGTTCTCCGACCCTACCAAATAAATTAACTAACCCCCCTCAGGGGACTATACCGATCTAGATATAGCGAGCTATATCTAGAAAACTTTAGGTTGGAAACTCTTGGTTTAAATAATATAAAATCGGAATAAAACACTCAATTTTTTGACAAATCACGCACTTTTATTGTACTCTCTCTCATAAAAAATACAGACACAACTTTCACAAATTTCATAAGGGAAAAAAAAATCACAAAAATCGATGAAGTTCCCCGCACCCCAAAAATTTATTAGTGTGACAAAACTGAAAAATAACCAGATCACATTTACAGATTTTTTTTTTTTAAACTGACTAGCGGTAAATATTTTTAAACATTTTATTTTTTAATAATTAAATATTAACCGTGCATGCTATAGACAATTTTGATTTCTTTTTTCCTTTTTTTGATTCTGACGTTATAAACAATAATAGGAAGAGTCCAAGGGCGCACAATAGTACAATTTGGACGGGTAATTTATAGAGGGGTAGTAGATATAATAATGAAAATTTAGTTAATAATTAGAATAATTTAAAATTTTAAAATCCCCTTCTAGTTCGTCTAATTTTAATTAAAAGAGTTGTTACTATATTTTTTAATTACTTTTTTTTTTGATTTTGTTGTGCGCTTCTAAACATACAAAAAAGCCAATATACAATATCACAACACGGAACACGTAATAGAAAAATTCTTCCACTGGAATCAGAAGATTGAATTTAACAATTTAAATATTTATTTATTTATTTTATTTTATTTTCTTTACTGAGACTGAATTACTCCATTTTTTTTAAATATTTTGATTTCTTGTACTTCAGTCCGAGTCGAAAAATACTTCAGATTACTTCGCTTAACAGGTAATTTCTATTTTTTAACTAAAAAACATTTTAAAACTATTTCTTGATACATATTTCATATATTATTCTATACCGAATTAAAATGTATCTAATTTATTTTTCACTTACAAAAGGTTACATAGGCGATATAAACGAAAACTCTGGTTGTGCTTTATAATCGTCTATGAAAATTCATTAAATTTATCAATTTTTTCTTTAAATTTTCAGCAAAGGGGAGCGAGGAAAGGTGAAAAAAAATTAATAATAATAATTACAAATGCGCAAACACCCGTAAAAAAAGAGATCTTGAGGTAGTGCAGCTTTGTTTTTGTACGAACACCTCAATGGCATCGTAATCCGGAGACCAATATAATAATCCCTGAGAGGATCCGGCTGATACCAAAAAAGAATGTGCGATGAAAGACCCAGAAAAAAAACACAAAAAAAAATATATATATATATATATAATTCATATTATAAAAAGGACGCAGAGGTCTACTATTCAATAATTAATAATATACATAATAATATTAATATAATAATAAAGCACCAAAATGAGCGCTACCGTTAAATGATAGGAACTAAATTTTTTTTGTCTCTGGTTTTTGTTGTTGCGTACGGGATAATTAAATTTAAAAACAAAAACTCTCCCTGAGCTATAATCCCGCTTTACTCATGGAATTTGGTAGCGTCCGTTTGATTGCAAAATATACGTCTACGAAAAAATGGCTGGAATGAAATATCTTATGTATATTGCTCGTCTATGGTAATATTAGTTATCCTACTTAAAAATAATAATAAACTACAACTGGGGGGACATCTAAAAAGACTAGGATGTTATTCTTCTTCCTTGTTAAAAGTGCAGAAGACCCGCCATCCTGGCGACGCTGTCCTCATTTTTCGGAAGAAACTACCGAAACATAAATAGAGTTCAACATGGACACAAATGCACAAAAATTAACCAAGATTACGGACGGCATTCGCTCGGCTATGCAAAACAATTCTCGGAGCTATGCCACCGTAATTCTAACTTTTGATTACAGCACAAATTAGTCACTTGACTAGGTTTCTTTTTTAAAACATTGCAGCCATTTTAAGAATACTACGGGCTGGGCACTTCTTAGAAAAATATACGGCCCGTAGTATATATACTAACCTAGTACTGACGTCTGAGAATTACATATGGAAGAAAGAAAGATCACAGATGTAATGCACACTCCTTTTTTCTTAGTCACCATTTCCAGTCAATCGTGTGCCACTCGTGCGATATGAATGAAAAATGATAACTTATCATTGAAGCGAATACCGCAGACGTTACACTTGAATGGATGATTATAATCGTGGTATCCCATATGTATGGAATACATGGCACAATCTTTGAAAAGTAAATCACAATGTATGCAATTGAAATAACTGTTAAGTTTTCCGTCATTTTTGTCGGGACCAGAATTTTGTTTCTCTTCGTTGGATCTCGTATATTGTCCGTTGGTTTTGTGCGTTTGCAAATTGTTCATATTTAAATTCTCTTCTTCGTGATCGTCTTTGTTGTCTTCGTGATCAATTTTCATGTAAATCCTCTCTATTTTGAAGGCCTTTCCTTTACGGCGATTGCGAGAAAATTCTTGAGAGGAATCGGCTTTATTATTCTTTGGACTGGTTTTACAATTGCTGAGATCTAAAGGTAATGAAGAATCGACGTTTCCGTTTGTGTGATTTTCAGAATTTTCAATATTTTCGGTAGTCGTAGGTACTGTCTTTTCTTCTTCTGAAACGAAATCTTTAGGAGAAGGTAGCGAGTTGAATGAAAGTTTATATTCTTCTGGAGAATTGGGCCTGGTTCCGTTCGGAGTTGAATAGTCCGTATTTAACTTTTCTCTATCTGCGGGTGCAGACAGATAACCATTTTTCGTATAGAGAGAGTAAAGGGGATGATTTGAATCGTACAGAAAGAGGGTTTCGGGATTGATACCATAAATTCTGCACAGATCCTCGTTATCTCTTGTGGCGTGAAATACCATGTGTCTGTTGAAAGCATCTTTGTAATCTGAAGAGAATTCGCAAAGATTGCACTTATACGGCTGAATTGAAATGGTCGGTTTAAGAAAACGTTCAGCTTCGGTCGTTTGAGAGGAATCCACACCGGTTCGATTTAAACAATGCGAATTAGCTAAACCATTCATGTTATTGGTAAACGGTAAACATACCTGAGACGAAGGAATCGTTGGGAAAGAATAATATCCCACTGAAGGAACGAGTAATTCAGTATGCGAATTCGAATTCGACTGAGAAATCATTTCTCCGTTGCCATTTTCTTCCTGATTTGAACCAGATTTTTTCTTCTTTTTAGTTCCTCTTCGATTACCGTATACATCTACTGTAGATTCTGCAGGAGTGCCATCCGGGTTCAAAACGTTTGCAGTCGTATGTTTGTACTTTCTCAAATGAAGTTTTAAACTATGACAATACTTAGTTGCATAACTGCAACTAGCACAGTGATATTGATAAATATTGGAATGCGATTTCATGTGACTATTGAGCATTGATTTGTTGACACAAGTATAGTTGCATTTGTTACATTTGAAAGGTTTGGATCCTGCGTGATTACGTAGATGGTACTCTAAGTGATGTTTATATTCAGTGACGAAAGGACAATTGGGGCAAGTCAAGAGTTTCTCTTCTTTTATGTGCGTTCGATTATGTTGCCAGAAATCTGCTTTACTAACAGCGACAAAATCACACTGTTTACAACGATAGTTTCTAGCTTTTTTGCTAGAATTCGAAGAAGCTAGGCCAGAATCTCCGTCTTCCGATTCTTTTTCACTACACTTGGACGAGTCGAGACCAACATGAAATTCTCTAACGTGTCTTTTCAATCTACCTTCGGTTCGCGAAGTGTAATCACAAAACGAACATTTATGTTCTGCATGAGTATTTAAATGAGAATTATAGTGGAATTTAGAAGTGCTTTGAAAGCCACATTCCTCGCATTTGTGAGTGACTTCGCCATCGGGTGTAGTCTGCATATCTTGCCATCTTTGAATGTCATCTTCTAGTGATGGAGAGTTGCTGTGTAAACTATCGTGACCATTAATGACGGCATTTGACGTCGTTGACGTGGCCCATACGAATGTCGAACTCGTTCCTTCTGGGGAAGAATATGGAGAATATTTATTTGGAGTTGATGTTTCGGGTGATAAATTTAGTGCCTCCGTTCCATTACAGGGTGGATTGGCTAATTGTTGTTCTTCCATTCTTTAAATATAGCAAATCACGTGACGTTGATTCTTGACAGTTGACATAATTTTAACTATAAAGATAAAATAAAATTGCTTAAGCGACATTAAAAAGCATATTAAGTCTCAAAATGAAAATACATCGTTAAAATATATTTAAATGAAAAATTCTACAAAATAATATCATTACTTTTATTTAAATTATAAATATTAGAATGTAAACAAATAAATTACGATATTTCTCAACATTTATACATGTCTGTAGACATTTATATTCGCTCTACAGAAATAAATTCTCACAATTTTCATATAAATATTTATAAATTAATGATAATTTAAAGTGTAGGTTAGCTAGTGATGAAACGGAAAGATCTTTATAGAAAGTTATGAGTGAATAAATCCAAGAGGAAGAGGAAGATCAATGGCGAGAATGGATTTTACTGAAACTTTCTATTACTCTCTTCTGAAAATAGAAGGTAAAAGATATAAATTACGATAATGTAGAATGATGCTATATAAATAAACAGTTTAACACTGAGAATTAAAGTAAATTAACAAAACTGGGTGAGAATGAACGTGATTTATGGACGAAAATAAACATAAAAGTAATTTATGCAAATTAGAAAATGTAGAAAAGAACGATTAAAACATAAAAATAATTGAAAATTTTCCATTCTAAAATTTTAAAACACAAAATGCCGGTCGATAATTTTAATATCACACAAGGCCCTAGTGTAATTCGTTAGATATAGCAAGATTTTAATATATTATAAAACATTTAATTGAAAATATGTTGTAAATGATCGATTTAAATTGAATTTTTAATTATGTTTTCTTAATTGTGCTACTACGTTATAATTATATATTATTAAGTAATCGCTTAATTCGGATCACTTGTCTCGTTCCACAGCATAAACAATAATGAATTACGGAAGCCAAAAGCTATTGAAATGGCATCAAACAGCGAATTAATGATAGTGAACTAATAAATTACCAACATATAGCTTATTAGTTCTGCATATCGTTCTTTCATCTCGTCAACGTCTTTCTTTTTAATTTAATTTCCTGTAACGTGTTCATTAGTGCATAAAACAACCTTAAGACGTTTCAGGAATTTAAAAACGACTTTTTAAAATTAAGAGACGGACAGTATTTTAAATGACTAAACTATAAATATACAAAAGAATATTTAATTATTGCTTTCCATAAAGACTTAATTGTAACTAAATTCGCTTACGATGAATTGAATAAGATTTATATTAAAGCATTAATGTCCAGCGAAGTAGTTTTTATTGTTTGCTTTGGTTGGTTGTCTTCTTTTAAATTGAGCAATAAATTGTGTCGTGGTTCTTTAGTGGTATATTCATCAAGAGTAGACCATAGTCATGGTGATGCGTCAACCAAAGAGGTAGAGGAATAAAAATCGTCGAGAATCGATTCCGTTTGGGTTCATCTATTCTTTCATCTCACCGGGAGAACAGAGAATCAATCCCTGTTCATCCCACTTATTCTCGCTTGAATGATGCTATTGTGTCTTCTGTCAACTAAATTTGGAATTTACAAATGAAATATTTCCATGTCGATATTTAATACAAAATAATTACAATTTAATCTTATTTTTCGTCATCAATCCATCTCATTATCCAAGTATGATCTGTCTGTCCCCTTTAAATTCTTAACTCTTAAGATGTTTATGTTCTAATACTTCACATGGTCTTGTTTTCTGATTATTATTAGTACTGTATTAGGAAAATATAAGTTTATTTGAAACGTGCAACAGTAAACTTAGTAATTAAGAATGGTGTCATCAATTAGCAAATCCCAAACTTATAAACGTCGCTTATTGTTATCGTTATCTTTGAGTAAATAGATATTTTTAAGCTCTCTTTTTCAGGTTACCAGCCCAAATTCTGTAGCATTTTAAACGTTATTTTCTCACAATTTAATAGTTTAAATTGTTTGATTTCATCAATTATACCCTCACTATTGTTAAAGGCGGTAACAAGCAATACTAGATGAATGGCATATTTAATTAATAAATCTTTGTGTCATATATTTTTGAACCGTTTTAACATGTCCTTTTAAGTATAAAACTAAAATTTTCACTAATCGCAGTCTTACTCATAATGCAAGCCAAAGTGATTACATTAAGCGGATTCTAAACTGAAATATCTACATTTATTGTTGTCTTGTGTTGTTTAGCTATTTAATAATAGATAAACACCACAAATAGAAATTCTTTCAATTTCTATACTGAATAATTTAATCTAATTTGTACATTAATAAGCAAAAATAAATAATTGTTTATATGACTATGAAGACGTATGCCTTAATTGTTCACTATAGTAATACTGTTAACTTCAATTAATATAAAATTATATATTCTACGTTCCAAAAAAAAAAGAATAAATAGGCCTTTTCTTTGTTATCAAATGTGTAGAATCCAACATTCTGATAGTAAACGAATTAGTTTTTCTTTAAAATGAACTGCATTTAAAATGGTAGTGACAACTTTGATATAAAAAAGATATTTATTATCAGTTCTATTTAATTGTTTTCAAATTATTATTGGTGAAATCTCCGCCATTTCTTTCGTAAGTAAAGACCACAATTGTATATAATTTATCAGTACAGTTTTATCAATAAATTTTGTAAGCAAAAACACAGAACAGTTGAGTTCTTAATAAACGAAAAAGCTCTTTAGAAGATGAGAAACTGCAGCAATGTTAAATTATTTATATATTTTTGTAAGTTTTCTGTACAATAGTGTTAAATTTACCATTCTTAACCACTTGCACCAGTTACTTTAGTACTGTACATGTTCAAATCAATTTACAAATATGAAATTTCATACTTTATTTAAGTGAAATGTCAAATAAATCAACAAGCTAATTACAATCAATTTAAATTAATACTTTACAACATTTAATTAAATACAGTCAAGCCTCTGAACGAATAAAATGGCCGCTGTTTAGGAGGTTCTTTTTTTAATAAAGGTCATTACTATTTTACTGCTATATATAAAAATTATAAATCAAATCTGTTCAGCCTTCGAAAAACAAAAATAAAGAACAATTTTTCCTGCTTTCAAGTGACAGATCTTCGATAAAATTATAAATAACTGGTTTTTAACTTTAATCGGCTATAAATGGTATATCCGTCCGTTATTTTCGAGTAAATTGCTCTCGTATGAAAACACTTCAATGTATATCACTTAACTTGTAAAATTTATACGAATTATCACAAAAAAATTAAACATTTCCGTATTAAATAAGCAATATTTATACCACAAAACTACTCCAATACGGTTAACTGAGCTTGTATATCGCTGAAGAGTGAAAGAAATATTATATTCAATATATTACAAGATGTCTCAACACTATAAATGTTTCACGTTTCATACTAGAAAGATTAAATTTGGAGTTAAGAGACAAGTAATTATAGAGATGTATGCAACAATCTCACCAAACTTCTTGGTCGTATTACTTATTCAATGATGTCAACAATTCGTGTGGGCATCAATGAATAATTTATCGACTCGAAACGATGTCATACATCCCAAGATTTATTGCATGTATCTAAATTATGATATATTATACCAAAACGTGCGACTGAACTTTTTCATTTGGATTTCATGAGAAAATATTACACTAAAGTACAGTACTCATTCCACTGTTTACTTTCCTGGCTGTTATATAACGTAGGGAGAAAGTATGGCTCTCGGTCAAAAGCTGACCCTCAAGATTTTTGGATTCTGAGACCTTGAAACGTCGAGAAATTTTTAAAAATTGGAGGTTTTCCTGTATATATGGATAGCGTGGTACGATTTTTTCACCCAGTTTAAAGCTTAATAATTCTTGTACCTTTTGTCGAAAACTTCTAAAATTTTTCCGGTAGATTTGTGTATTAGGGGAAAATATTTCTATAAATTTTCAGAAAAATTCGATCATTATTTCGGGAGATATGGCTCCATTCCCTTAATATCTCCCGAACCAATCTGAAGACTTAAAAGTAATGGTAGAAATTATCAAGGATAATAATAACAAATAAAGAATGTCGGGAAATCAAGCAACAACTTAAACTTTTTCATATTTAATATCACAGAATTTATTAAATGCAATTTAAAGTTAAATTCTCATTCAGTTTATATACTGTATATAAAATTTCCCTTTAATAGTGCAATCATTGAGTGGGTGAGTAATTTTTTGCAATACATGCTTCAAATATTTAATAGAATAAAATATGAGTATTTAATTTTAAAATTGAAAAAAGATATACACGTGTTTCAGATTATTATCAGAAAATTAAAATATAAAAATCTATTCTTAGAATAATAAATTCTCCGTAAAAAATCGAGGAAATACTTCTGTCGCCATCTGTTGGATAATTAACAGACTAATTTACAGGTAAGACGCTATGGTATCATGATTGTGACGTTTTCGACATTTTTTTATTAATTGAGAGCATTTATAAGCTGTTCTTTAAATTAATTTTCTACTAAATAAACCTTTATTATTATTATTTATTTTCTATTATATAAACAGAATTTAATGATTATAAATTAATTACATATGTTGATAACAGATGGCACCAGCTACCAAGTAACTTTCATTTTACATAAAAATTTTAATTAATTTAAGCTTATTTTTAAACATAAAATAAACCCAATAAATTCATTTCATTTATAAAATAATTGAAATTTATTAAAGAAATTAAAATTAGAATTTAAAAAAAATCTTTGTTTTATAATCGAAGAACGACGACAAAATAAGCAGAAAAATCAATATTATAATTGGAACAATGCACGGAAAATCGAATTCGATGAATTTTATATATTCGAAACAATTGCTATTATCCAGAACTCGTTGTGTAAATTGTCTTTTCCTAGTATCTAAAAACATCGCCCTTATACCTACAGGACACCTGCAAGCTACTTACTCCGGCGGGGGCCCCAAAATTATTAACTTTAATGATAATTCACACATTTTTATAGTTTTCAGTATGAATGAGGCCCCACATTTGCACACTTCTCACCTTTCTGAGGCCCCTCTTCCGCTATTGTAGTGTTTGTATATGTTCATAATCATTATATTTTACAATCTTGTAGTGTGGAGCTCTATTGTTATAAAAATAATTAAAAATTCTGACATAAAAATACATATTATATGACTGTGGTAATAAAATATATATTGTATTTTATATTATTATACTGTAAAAAATTAATTTTGTATGATAAGCCAATAGGCGCAGAAAAGCGCGCGCCAAAGGCCTCTTCGGCAAGATAGGCCTCAAAAATTATGTAGCGATAAGATAATACGCCTTTAAAAAGGATTTTATTGTATTTTTAAAACACTTTACATAAAGGGCCTCGTAACAAAATTGCTCCTAGGGCCTCAATGCGCTGATGTATTATACTGTATAGTACTTATACTGTACAAAATATTAATAAATTTAATTAAAAAAGCATACATTTGCAGTAAAACCTGTCCGAAACGGAACCCGAATAAGACAGAAACCTGCCTAAACGGAAAGAAATTCTTCGAAACGGAGCGATTTTCTGTAAAAAATTTAACCTGTTTAAACCGGAAAAACGTATTCAAAACCGTGCACAGTTCCGTTCCGGCTTACACAGGTTTTACTGTATTCATTTAAGTTTGTTCGGTTTAAGAAGTGATTTTGTATTGCGTAAACTACGGATAAAGCCCTAAAAGAGGGGTCTCGAAAACGCACGTGAGGGTGTGCGTGCAAAAAAATACTTAAAATAATAAATGCGTATATTTGTCTTCGTAAGTTTACGTACGGTATTATTTTCAGATTTTAACGTTTATATATAGAAAAGCTTCTTTTTCTTGTTATACTTCTACTAGCATTTTCGTCTTCACCAGAAGGGAAGAGGGATGCAAATGTTGAAGCAGTTTCTGAAACGATGCTTACACAATATATTTTGCCTTAAAAATTGCTTAGAATGAACTTAAATCGGTATTAAAAAGTAGCCTAATTATAAAAATATAACGAAGCTCCCCTTGGCAATAAATAGAATTTTGCGGGATGCGATCGCTCCCCTGTAAATTCACTCCGGTTGGAATCTCCCTACACGAAAACATTCTAATGTCTTTATAGAAATACAGGGTGGCCAAAAAAAGCTGTTTACCCTTGTAATTAACTAATTAAATTAACTAAAACAAATGTAAATTTATTATTTTCGTCCAAACTAGACAATTATTGAAGAATTTTTTCAGTCAAATTATTCTTTTGACTGGAAATTAATAAATTATCGATTAAATCGGGGCATAATTATCATTAAACTAATTTCCTGAATACATTAATTATTCAGACAAATTAATTAGTTCTTTATTTAATTAAGTTTTTACTAAAATTTTTATTTACTTTTTTTAAAATTCTAACTTATAACCGGGTTTTCGGGCCCTCCAATACAAGATTTAGTCTAAAAACAAAGCTCAATAACCTTATAATTATTATTAATTTATATGTTTCTGTCGTTAAACACCATGTTTTAATACATACGTTTCAAAAGGATGACAATTATAAAACTATTTACTCGAACGTCGCTTATAAAATGCGTAATAATTAAATATTTAATTAATATATGTATAATAATAATTAGTTAACAAATTTATAAATATGTTAAATTGCAATTAAAAATTTATGATTATTTCTTATAGTATTCGATCGAAAATTAATTAATTAAATCCATAATATTCCCCGAATAACGCTGGAAAATAACACAGTGTTAATTAACGAACCGTTGAATTTTTAATTAATATTTCTTATAATTTTGGTGTATAGAGCTATTTAGATGGAAATGTATAAGCATTAAACACCTCTATCATTAAAATAAGAATATCATTAACATTTATGTGAAGAAAAATGGCAATTTTCTATGTATTTTCAATGAAATTTCGTGCATCCCTCTCCTCCGGATCCAATTATTACTTAATACACTTTTAAGACTGTACAGAAACACGTGTCCTAGAGCTTAAGAGACGAGAATTGTGTGGATATTTAGAGATCCACGTGGATCTAAATTAATTAATTAGAGTTTCTAAATGAAAACTGTGTGCGGACGAAGATTTTTTAAACTACATTTTCTAAATAATAAGAGTAAAGATGGGTCTAATTTATGAAAATTGCTGATTTCCGGTAGGGTGATCCCTTAATGGTTAGAGGAGAAATGATCTTAGGGAGGATGCTCGCCTCTCTCTCACTCACTATACAATAAATTTTCCGAGCAGGTGGAAATCGTTCGAGCAATATTGGGGAAAGGAATTTTTTTCTTGAAAAATTGAATGCGTGTACTTGTAATTCTGAATAATTGAATTACGAGTACACGAAGATAGCGAATTACTTTGTCTCCTCCATTAAACATTTAAATGATTTCTACCGTGTATTACGAGTATTAAGACTTTAAAAATGGGGGCATAATTAAACGGAAAAAATTGTTAAAAATTTTTAATTTAAAAGGTAATTATTAAACTTTAGAAGCTTCTAATCTGTATTATTAATTAATTAGTAATAAATAACTACGAACGTCGTTGGCCTTATTTGTTATAAGTACCGGTACATATAAGGTTTGTGATGAATCTGTACTTATTTATTACTAATTAATTTAAAACGAAATTTTTTCAATAAAGAAGTATGTTACACCTTCTTTAAATGCACAACGTATAATAGTTTTGTTAGAAAATCAGTGACAAATCCTTATTTTAAGGTTTCTTAGACTTACCATAAACGACTCCCCTAAAGGACATATCCCGAAGAAGCCCCATCTCGTCAAAAGGGAAAGTAACATATGGTCATCCTCCTGTAAATCAGGTACATTTTTTTTTATGAGACGTGTCAGTTCTTTGTATCAATGCATTAACGACCAAGTTCATCCTCTACGTATTTTTTTTTTTTTTTTTTATCTACTGACCAGGAATTCTGTTACGTTATGAGCTCATAGGAACAGAGTTTTGATTAGATCTAAGGGTTGGGATTATACGAGAATCTGTTCGATGAAGCAGCATCCCACTGTATGCTGAGTGTAGTTGATAAGTAGAAGGATACCACTAATAGTTATTGATTTTGGTCTCTTCTCTATTCTTGTAAATTACCGCAAGTGTTTTAAGTGAACGATTTTTTTTTTAAGTGTTGTCTCAATTTCAGAAGGGAAAATACTAATTTTATTTTATAAATGGAGTGTATAATCTTAAATTTTTTATGATAAAATTAAAAAAAATAAATCATTTAATTAATTTAATACGTGAAAAACATCCTTGATAGAGAGAGAGAGAGAGAGAGATAAATATTTTCTTTTGTTATAGTGTCTATCGAGCTTTATAAACAGGAGTTTTTCTATTCTGTTATATCTCTGATTATTTTCTGATTCATTCTGATCCAGTCACTTTTATATATATTTACAATCTAGTCTATCAAAACGTCCCCTGAAAAACTACAGGAAACATCAGGAAATTGTATATTTTATCCATTCATTCTCGGAAGTACCATCATAAATGGCTTAAATTAATGTTTTAAATAAATTACACGAATAAAACTTCACACACTGATCGAAAAAAATACAAATTTTTTCGATTATATTAACCCACATTTTTTTCGTTATAAACAAAAAAGGATTTTCAAGTAAAAGGCGAAAATTGAGTTGAAAAAACTAATTTCATAAGTGAATACTTTAAAGATAAACATGCGATGAAAGCACAAAACTTACATTTAACTGCAGAAGTAAAAACGCCCTTATTCACCCGACTTGTCGACTTCTCTACTTGGACTTTGAGAAACAGTAAAGTCTCTCGGTATAGATAAACCACTCAAAACAAATAACGTCCTTAGACCCCAAGATAAAAATAGAAAATTTTGTGTTTTCCGCACTTTTTCGCGTTTTCCCCAACTCCAAATGACGTCAGGTTGAGGAACGTTGCAGCTTCTGCCGCTCCGGGAAAACGTAATCGCCCATCGCGCCCAGAAATGGGGGAGGGGTCACCGAAATAGCTTGGTCAAAGGTCCTCCACGATCAGAACTCTGTAATACGATACGAGATGCTAAATGAAGGCTGCTTCGCAGAAATTAGTGTTTGGGGAAACCAAAATTGTAAAAAAAAAGAAGAGAGAGATGGAAAAACTGCTTTGCTGAAGCTGAAATTTACTCGAATCCCTCCAACAACAACAGAACTGTGAACCTCCGTTTTAACTTGATCTATTTTGAAAATTATGCCCCAAATCCAATTTTGCATTGCTCCAAGTTACCATAACAAGTGAATTTCGGCAGAAACGCGTTAACCCACGGATAAAACGGGCAATTGCTTAGGCCCCCTTCAACGGGGGTTCCCAAAACCAATCTTTTATAAACTCATTATTGTAGTAAGAATTTAAATTTGGAGCATGTCGGGGGACTCCTAAATTGCCGATGTAGCGCGGGCAACGTAAAATCTCCAGAGATCGTATTAAAAAAAAACGAATGAGGATACCACCGGGGAATTCCTCCCCCAAAAAAATCTTTCCGAAGAAAAATGCCTGAAGTCAACACTGTACACGGGATCCCACAATTCAAATTTGCCTGGGTACCACGAAGACTTAACGCGCCAATGAATTTCAGCAGCAAAAAAAATCATTTTTGATACGCTCAATTTCCCATCTTTTTCACCGAAAATAAGGAAAGCAGATTTATTTACTAGTTTATTTACTGAATACACGTGTATTAGCAAACCATGGTGTCCTACCCCCTTACTGAATGATATCTGTTCACCCTTTTTGTGTGTCATCCCTCGTCGGCCGCAAACCCCCCGCCACCATTGTCAGATATTAGGTCAACAGGGTGAATTATTAGAGTCACCCGTCCGCAACTTAAAAAACCCTCTTATTTGTGCAACCGCACATCTCAAAGTTTGGTTGTAAACACTACCAGATGGTTCAGCTACCTGGCGACAAGATTTATTGGGTAATAAACCTATCAGTTGGAAGCAGGGCGGACTGGCAGCTGCCAGGACAGGTTAGCCGTTATGCCCTGAAGGGCGGACAGCTGAACGGAACCGATGAGCCCTTTGACGCCGTGGCTCGTGTTACAGGGCTCAAGCCACGTGGCATAGGATCACAAGCCGTGGTTCCGGATTTGTGACGCTTTGCTGATCTTTTTCTCGCAAGAATACAGCTGGATCACCACCAAGATCACAAGGTTATGTTTTTAATATGGCGGAATAATCTTAATGGAGGATCTATGAGGCATGTCAATCATTTGTAGTTTTAAAAACGCGTAACGGAACCGACGTTACAATTATTCTACAAATTACCGATTTTCGCCAATAGATGGCGCTATTTTTATAGCCCATAATTACAGAACATTACCCAAAATTCTTTGAGCATGAGTTTTTAATGAATAAAGTCCCTTTTTTTAAATTAAATGTTCATTGCTCGTATTATCTTTTACAATGCTTAACATAACCCAATTTAATGAATATTTTCGTGAAAAAATTAATAAATTTTTAATTATATTCATATTAAATACTAAATTTTTCATTCTTTCCTTACATTTATGTTTCAAATATTAACAATATCTAAGAATTATAAACTTAACTAGAGCCTGAGAGAAATGGGATGAGGCCTGAACCAGTAAACTCAGCTCCTCCAAAAACATAAAAATATATAAACAAAATCAATAAAACACCATAATTTGTCAAAAGAAACTTTAACTCACATCACTTCGTATCATTTTTTAATGTAAAAGACTAAATTTCTGAAGCCCTAGCCTAGGAAGCTCACGTAACTATCTTCGAACATCGCATAAGCATATAAAACACTACCAAAGTGCCTACTTGTGGTGTGAATATTAACATAAATAGAACTAAATTGTAAAAACTAAGGCCTCCCACAGGGCCTCCGAGTCTAACCCAAATGATCTTGTAAAACTTCTGTGGGGCCTGGTCTTAAAACAAATAGATTTTTATACCTTTGGATAACTTAAATATTTCTTATAATTCCGACTCTTTGGCCGCGATAATCTTGAATAATAATGATCTACTTGCAATATTTTTAGTCTTTGGGTGTTTTAGAACACCGTAAAACGCTTGTAAGGCCCCTTATATAAAATATAAGCAATGCTTTAAATAAATTTTTATGCTAGAATATTTAATAAAATTCTGGAATTAGCTCTCAACCTTTTATTATTATTATTATTTTTTTTAATTAAACAGGAATTTAAGCTTAAAGGATAAAGATAATAGCTACTTAAATAAATGCATCTGCAGTTAAAACTACAGCCTTAAATGTAAAAATTAAGCCTTATACCGTTCAAACAGTCTTATTTTTCATTAATTCTTATATAACTTTATTAATATTTTTTCAAAACAACTATTTTAAATCAAACATTCATAATATAAACATTGTATAAAGAAGTTTAGAGATAACCATATGTTTTACCACATTCATTATCACAGTTTTCTGTAACAATTAGCAAAGATAGCGGTATCCACACGCGTGTTAACTTGACCTTAAAATATTAACAAAGATTTCGTAGGAATTATTCAAAAAATTTGAGAGAAATTAATGATTTTTCCCCCCTTTAATTCTACCCTTTAAACGACGAAACCCCTTCTTTTAAAAAATGGGGAATTGGATTCTTGTATAGAAAAATGGAAAAATTAAGCTACTTAATCTCATTTATCAGCTGATATCAAACAAAATATTCCTCGAATTTGTATAGTCATAGAAAAATAGATAAAAAGCGGCTATTTTCCCGATGTTTTTCTTTGTTCATTAAATGTTATCGTGGTCAGATCAAAGTGCAGAGTTCATAATGTTTATCTCATTTCTAAAATGATTTTATGACAATATTTCGTTAAGATAGACCCGAAAATTTTTGTAAATCTAATTGTTCTTATTCCATTTTGTCAAGAGTTAATAGCCTCATAAATATAAAAATGCCATGCGATAGATTTATTGTTGGAAAAGTATAATAGTGGACAGTGGTCAGCTTCAATGTATTTAGAATTGCTGGCCACCACCCCAGGGTAGAGAAAACTTAACTCTTTTAAACCGTGAACTGTAAATGAAAGTGTCCTTGAACGAATTCTTTTGTGTCGAAGTTTTTAAAGCTGTTGGAGAGAAAATTTAACCATTAGCCCGAATTCTACTAAATATAGAATCCTTCCTTTACTTCGAACTACACTAAAATAACGCAATTCTCTAAGGACAATTTCTGTGATAAAAACATCTTCCTTTCGTTAAAAACGAATTAAAACTATCACATAACGAAAAGATTCAAATTTTGAATTTAAAATCAGCAAAATTGTCAAAAAATATGTATAAATTCTTTGACAAAATACCGAAGTTATTACCCTAAATAAGTAAAGGAGGAACATTACACCTCGGTGGTCACGACAGGTGAACGCAGGAACTTGAAGGGGGAATCGCAGGTGTACGGAAGTGCCACGACCCTTCTACTAAGTTTCCCTCGGGCATTGTTAAAGAAAGAAGGAGGACAAAAAAGGAAATACCAATGCAACATTTCCGCAGTAACAGGGAAGAAAAAAGGGGTTCCATAAAGAAAAGAGAACAATAGAAAACCTGAAGACCCCTTCTGACACAGAAAAAATGGCTCCCTGGTATACAAACCTGAATAAACCATTTATACCAACCCCTATAATGGGTACAGTGGGAATTCTTTTTACAAGAACTAATTAAAACCAATTTAAATAATGTGTTTCTAATGTACTGGAAACGTTAATTTTACAGTAGCGTGCAATAAAAAGCTTAAAAAGTAAATGAAAAACATCTGCTTAATACTTTCGAGAAAATTTCAGAAATTTTTTTCTTTTATTTCTTAAAAACGAAAGAAAATTCTCAAAATTAAAAAGGTTTTAACTGTTCTTCCCTGCTGAGCGATAAAATAAAAACATTTTTCACGTCAAAATGGAGACTCGAAAATTAACGATAAGAATTGCCCGTTCCATTTTAAGCCTGATAAAAACACTAAAATGTAATTATATCTAATTATTTTGCTGATATAACTAATTACCGTTAAATAAAATCTATTACTTTAAATTAATTAGACCTTCAACTTGTGTATTTTGTGTAATTTTCGTTTATTTTTACAACCGAGAGTTGCTTTCTATGAAAAAAAGCGCAGGTTATACGCCGTATTTCCTGCGATTTTTTTAAATAGAAATATTGTATATCTTCCTGTTATATGATAGAGAATATTAATATTTAAAATAACCAATATTTTTTACAAGTAATTACGCGCTTTCTTCTAGTATAACTTTAGCACACTCTTTGCTGAACTTACAACTACAGCCTGTGACTAGTGAATACCTACACCAACGATTTAACATAAAAGTATACAAAATAATTTTAAAAATAACCATAATTAACGATTTCCCTTTAAGTTTATCTAATTTTAATACTAAATACAGCTAAAACTTTAACAATTCTATTGAAGTATACGGTCACAAAGTGAATCAAACTTACCTTCGTGTCCCTGACTACAGTACGAAATAATAATAAAAAAATAAAAAAATTATGGTAAATCCCATAAGTAATTAAGCTTCTCGAAACAAATCTTACGTGTTCAGTCCACAAAAAAAGGAAAAAACTTATATTTAACAGCTTAATTTCGTTATATGTATTTAAGTAAATCAATATTTAAATGCTGTTTATTACTTTTTTGGAATTATATTTATATAAAATGATTCAAACGATAAGAAATTAATCATATTTTATATCAAAGATTAAGATTTAAGCTGTTTTTCTCAAGTCATAAATTGTTTATGGATAATAAAAAAAAATGTGTAAATTTATATATAAATGACTTAAAAATATTTATAATATATAAATAAAGTTTATTTAACGTTGTATTCCTTTCATAAGCGAGATCAAACTAAACAAAATATGGAATAAATATGACAAATATCAATCGATTCGAGCTTCCTCCCTCTAGACGAAACGAGTGCATTACTTCTTCCCTTACAATCTATTTTGTATTATGTACTGTACTGTACTGTACTGTACTGTACTTTTAAATTTTCTAGCCGTAAAAGTAAGTATAATTTAAATAAGAACTGTATAAATTCGAATTTAATTGTTTTAAAATCTTAACATTATCGTAAAAGTTTACTACGTGTTTAACTCATCCCCAAAATTTGAGACGGTTCCTAAAATTCGAAAATTAGTAAAATAGCCACTCACGTTTTCCATTACTCTTGGCGAACGAATCAGTCTCTACTGACCAAGGTCCACTCAGTATCTCCACTCACCGGTCTTTGCCACAACAAAGGGTTCACAGAGAGCCCACGCATGTCATGTGACCTCCCCTTAACGCCCCCGGGCCAACTCCATCTCCAATCCCCTAGGGTCATCGACCGCTATGGGTCAGTGTGCCAATGACTTTTTTTTTACATTTTTTAAAAGATTATTTCTTAAATTCGGAAAAATTTCATGCCACGTGAAGAAGTACATCCTCCACGAGCAATGGTAATTCGGAAACTTCTGAGATATCAATAAGAGAACACAACGATATTCACTTGATATCTCGTGGATTCTATGCTTAATGGTTTTAATGTTACCATCCTGAAAACCTTAATAAAAAAAAAAATACACAATAAAATTGTTTATGGATGAGTCCTAACAAAGAAGAATGGAAATGAGAGCTCTTCTTTATGATTAATGGATGAAACCATTTTTAGAAAAGAGTAATCAAAGTGGGCGTATCCACGGTGAAGATTATTAAGAAATTACTAAACTCGACTCTAAAAAACTTAATAATAAAAAAAGTACAATAACCACATCATAACTACGATAGACATTATACCAAAACGGACCCATTTCGAGTTAATTTAAGAGAATTTTCTTTCTTTCTCTCTCTCTCTCTCTCGCTCTGCAAAGAAAATTATTATGTTAGATCCTTCTTAAATCTTACATTTTTTCTTTCATCACGCCTGCTGGCTAGTGGCAAAGTCCTAATGGATACCACGTGTTGGTTTTTGGAGTATCCCCCCTTCTGAGAGTTGACTAGTGTGCCCGGCCATAAAATTTCTTCCCCAGCGACGATAACCCACGGCTAACCTCGTAGAGTTGAGGTCGTTCACTAATGGTCTCCCATTCCAGTGTGTACTATATATATATAGCTTATATATATATATATAAAAATAAAAGAAAAACTAACTTGTTGAGTAATTTTAATTATGAATTAGTGCCAATCGCATTTTAGTAAAAAGAAATACTCTTATGTCATTTTATAGAAAGATGGAAACTCGACTCACCTGTTAACTTTTTAAATAAATTCGATTTTCTTCTTAATGGGGGAGTTCAGATGCGGGGAGGAGCGAAGACTTACACCTTTAGCAACACTTTCGCTCCAGAAGCATCCGCCATTTTCACCAATCAATATCAAAGCTCGTCTGCATCATTTCGAATACAATGAAAAGCATTGTTTACTTTTACAAAATTTCCAATTATTTTTCACCACCAGATTATTAAACTGGTTATTTCAGACCCGTTTCTTTACAAGGCCACTCACCCTCCCGCCCTGTCCTCCCCCTACAGCTTAGGTAGAGCGAGAAACTCGTAAGAGACGTCCGCACAGGAACACCACACCCGAAAGGGATTTGCTGGAGGAATGCACTGGCGGACGACATCGCTTACACGATCACTGATTGGTTGGTAGCTTGGCAGTCTCCCTTCCCTTGAAGTATGTGGCAAATATAGAACAGTAATGAAGTTGAAACTCTACTGTTTTATGGAGTATTGCGTACTGAAGTCGAAACAGCTGTCAATGAAATCTACCATGTCCCAGGCATTATCCTCATTACCTTTTTTTTAAAAAAATCAAATAAAATAAACCTTAATATTTCCAAAACTACCCCCTAAACTCAATGAAGATAATTGGATTTACCATTATTAAGAGCCTAGCTTAATCAAATTATCATCTGTTATAATCATATTAAACACTATACCGTGTATCAGCTAATAATAGCGTCACGTAGATAGAAAAACTGATCTTATTCTGCATTATTTATAAGTTTGGAGTATAAGTAAAGAGTTGAAAACAATTTTTCGAGATTACTTTGGCTCGTATTATCGAATCTTTAGCACTTGACAACGGCACCTTATGTATGACTTCAGAAGATCCCAAACTGTAAGTAACACGACACAAGGGGAAACGGGTAGGGATGGGAGAGTATTTTTAGAAACAGGGCTAAGCCGCTCAGCCCCCATAGTCAGGGGATCGATAGTAGGAATGGTCAGGAAAGGATAACTCCCCCAACTTGCCTACGGTTTCAACCATTGCTGGTAGGGGTGATAAGGAGAAAGTCAATCAGGTCACAAGTCTACAAATATAATAAATGGAAATCATTAATCATATTTTTCCTTACACTTTAACCAAAAAATTCTAAATTACACAGAACACTCCGTACAGACATACAGACGGGCACCGTTTCCCAATACTGACTGCGCTGAAAATTAATTCTACTACTTATAAAAATGAAAAGTTACTCCAAAATAAACAATCAAAAAATTTAAAAAACAGGGTAGGACTGTTGTTAAATTCTATAATTTTTATTACATTACACTGTCATTTAATTACGTTTAAGCATTGTAATTAAAATTTTACAATTTCCTCATTATACAGAAACCATTTCCATAATTACAACTGTCCAGAGCGGTTAGAAAAACACCCCAGAAGCTAACTTAATTACAGTTTGGCAGAAAAAGGGGCACAAAATAATCCAGAGATCTAATTTTGTTAGGCCAAGTACAGTTACAACCCTTATTGAGAATGGAACTATTTTTGAGAACGAGTCGCAGTATTTCTTACACCAAAGTGCATTCTGGAGTTAGCCAAACCACACAATGGCATCAAACGAAATGTAAAGAGAAGTATTTCTTGCAGTCCATTCAGAGATGGCGGCCAACTGACTGGCGTGGGCGGACATCTGGTGGTCCTGCTGTTTTTCGAAGCCAAACACCTGGACCTTATCCTTCCACCCTAAGGTCAATGTTACACTCTACTAGAATTACGCAACAATACAATTACACGGAACACCGATCATTAATCTATCACACTTTATAAACGTATGTTATACTCTCTCAACCTCATTAACTACCGTATAGAAACGATAAATGTTATGAATTCAACGTTTGTAAAATGATACTTTCGCTGTAGAAAGGGAAATTCGAGTAGAGTTTCCCCCATAAAAACACGATTAGATATGTTTATTTTTAACCGTATCAGTAGCGTATTTTTTTATTATTTTATTTTTTGCGCGATAAAATATACGAAAGATAATAACAAAATCTCATTTAAAAAGTGATGCTACAGATTGGTTCTGCACGGAATTTCCCTCAATATAGCTAATTTTTTGCTAGATTTAGTGAATTTATGAACAATCTATATATGCAAATTACCTAAATTTTAATGGCCTAGCTATTTTTGTAATGCTATCTAGCCGTAAAGATCAAACAATATTAAAATGCCTAGCTATAAATTTGAATTTTGAGTTCTGGAAGATCGCTTGTTGATTATTCCGTCCATGAACAAGCTGTAAAACTTTTTACTCAGAGCAATTGAGACTATTTCTAAAGATTAGATTCTCTTCTAGAACTAGAAATGCTTAACCTATCCTTGAACATCGTGGAATTCCGGAGGATGCTCTCCGTTATCCACTCGACACTCCACTTTTAAACAGTTATTAAACACTACTCCCGAGCGGAGTTTACGCAAGTTGTAGGCCAGAAAAAAAAGTGATTAAATCCACTTACCTAACTTTAATATAACGATATCTTCTCCTGGAAATAATTCCTATCATCCTGTACAATTTTCCATTACCTCCGTTCAAATATCGAACGGACGAATGCAGTAAAGGCGACTTCATGCTACAACTTGGCACTTTATAACGAAAAAATGGCTAGCCTTCCTAATGTGTGCAGTTTATCAGTTGGGAGAGAGAGACAGGAGCCGTGAAACGGAAATGCGTTAAGGCCTAGTGGCCAAGTCAATACAGAAGAGACACTGTCCGCATCAAATTGTGTCATTTTTTCCATCACCCACTATCCTCCTCCATACATACAATGTACATAAATATAGGCACTTGGCTGACATCAGGGGCTGCAGCGTGTGACGTATTGACGGTATAAATCAAGTTTATGGGTTTTTATCGCTCGTCCTATACTATAGATGGCTAGGCTGAGCAGAAAAAGCTGAATCCGGCAGGGATGTTAAAGCTACTCTCCTCCCCGCTGCGTCCAAATTACATGGTTTTTGGGACATTCTATTTTTCGCCTCCTTATGGATAGGTTTGTGATCCTGTGTAGATTTTATATACGCTTGATTTATATCTATGGTGTTATTAACGCAACTCGCACCCGTTTCCTCTACGATGAATTTAATCACTATATTATTCTTGATTTATGTCATTTTTATTTACTCATTACCCTCTAATGGCTAATCATCACGCAATTAACGTACGAGACGCATCAAACGCTCTAATTACAAGACAAATAATAATAATAATCGATAGCGCTGAATCGAAGTATGCAGAATAAATACATATCGATTTCGATTTTACGTTTATTGAAAAACTAATTACTATCAGCGACAATAGAACACTATCAAATGTCAAAGGAAACACTTCCCTCGTTCAGCAGGTGGCGTTATGCACCGCTGACCCTTATTAACCACTACCACTTGGAGTGGTGTAGTGGACTAGACTTGTCTCAATAAGTTACATTTCAAGAAGTTATTAACACCTCTTGGCTCCTTTTTTATTGTATTCAATGGCAAAAACATAAAAGTTATTATCTCTTCCTCCACAAATAATCTTTTGTTATGTCCTCGAGCTAAAAACTAACCCATGGATTTTTCGCGTATCCGTCTTTTTAATCTATTTTTACGTTTTTCCGTTATGATCCCGTTAGGGTGTGTTAGGAAATGGCGATAATGGGATAGGAACTTTGCAATATTATCTCTTATCTAGTTTCTTTAATAGCTTATTTGCTAAAATTCTGTTTTTGTCGCCAATTCTCTTGTGCTTTTTTTTTCGTCTTAATAATTAGTCGATCTAGTTACTTGCAAATATGGTGGCTTAACAGGCCTACACTAAAAAGTATTATTTTAATTAATAGTACGTAATGTTCGAGTGAATATTTACTTCTAAAACCGTCGTGTGATCCTGTATAGAAACACGTCTTACGTACTGTACTGTACAACACGAGCTGATACCTTATATAGAATTTTTTAGAACTCCCTTTCCCTTCCTAATATAGCTACTGCAAAATCGATCTGTACTAAATTTTGTACGCGTGTTAGGGAGTTTGTAGCCATCTGGTTTCGCTACTGCATTAAGTAACAAACAGATTCACCCCCGACGGAATTTGTTGTCTCGATTATGACGTAATAAGTACTTCTGTACGTCCCCTCTACCCCATTGAAAAGAGGCGAATGTTTTGTGAATAAAAACGAAAAAAAGAAAAAAAATGGATGGAAAAATAAATATAGAGCTAGTTTACACGCGCCCCTATTATGAATAGATCTTTCATCACCATCCGACAACCGATACTGTATGTAAAATGATCCTACTGACACCCTTATTGTTGCAGTCATACTTCACACTGCCAAGAATTGAGTACCTGTCAATAAAAATATAGAATTACACCGATACACGTGTTTACATATACAATAAAGTCATGTGCCAACAGGAGGTAAAAAAAGAAAAAAAACCTTTTATCGTGTGCCACCGATAGCAAAGGATTTAATCACGGGATTACTGATATATTCATAGTTTAATCCTGTATTGTTCGTATATGGGAGGAAAAAATGTGGAAAATATGTAGAAAAATAAGTAATTTTTTAAGTTTAAATATAATGTAAATGTAATTTTTAAATATTTGTAAAGATTTTCGATTGATCTTGATGATAACGTGGCTGATAGAAACTGACAATGACGTCCCTGTAAGCACGGGGGAGAGGCATTTATTCAACATAGCCTTTCCTTACAATTATGTAAAGTGAAATGGCTTATCCCTGACGTCATTACAACCAACAAGATTTTTTCCCCAACTCACAAAATCGACCTAGCTGTAGAGACACCATCTGCTGTTTTGTTATTAGTTTCCTGTCAGTATTGACATCATTATTCCATCAGTGATAAGGACAGTACATTGGAAGACAGGTTAAAGTGACTGAAACTATAGGCTACAACATCTGGCCACCCATGCCCTGTAATTGTGACTATTCTCCTAAAGATAAGCAAATATCTGTAAGGAAAAAAAAAACTATATTCTTCATTGTTTCGAGGGTTTTAATTGTTTATAACACCCCTCTCGATTTGAAGAAATAATGTAAGTATGAATAAGCTTTGAATAATGTTAATTTTTGTACAAAAACCATATAATAAAAACAAACTTACATGTTAAAATAAAGCAGATACCTTGAGAGAATGAGGTTGAGTGACAGAGGTCAAAATATCTAAGGATCAAAGGTCAACTTCGCTGTTACTCTGTACTCGCTGTTCTTTGTCTTCAACATCTGGGAATGGTCAAAACTTTTAATGTTTTCATTTTAATAGTAAAAAAAGTAGAAAAAATTCCGATAATTTCATTCAAATTAGAGAATATATTTTTTTTAAAACGTGTTAGGACGTTATTTATTCATTATAAACAGCTTAAAATAATCATTTTTTAAGAAAAATATTTTTTAAAAAAGAGATTAAATACACGAGTTTAAAGCTTTAGAAATTCGAAAAATTTGCATAAATCTTCGTTTACTGGTCCATAACTTCGATTAAATTAAAAATGCATTCGTTTTGTCCGAATAATGTACAACTATGACGTCAATTTGGTGTCATTCTTTACATTTTTCTTATGAGAAAGTTTGTTAATGACGTCAATTTGACGTAAAAATGTACACTAATTATACAAAACGAGTGCACCTTACGGTAAGAAAGATGCGCTTTTTTATATTGATTTAATCGAAATTTTGATGTTTTTCTTAAAATATTTTAATTTAATTTTTAATTTGTTCGAAAATCAAGTTAAGTTTTTAATAAGTTGATTTAAAACTCAAACTTAATTAAATCTATTAAGTACGATAAATTATGTAAATTTTTAATAGTTTAGTCGCTTTTAATTTAATTTATACATTAATTTTTTTTATTACAATTAATTTTAAGCAACTAAATTAATATTTAATTTTAATTTAAAACCTCTACTAGCGATTTTAAAATATAAATAATAACTCTAAGACCTACTAAAACTTAATACTTTTTCTTACAATCTAGAGGGAAAATATATAGCTTCATAGAGGGAAAAAGGGGGGAAATTTTCTGTGCAATAAATTTATTTTAAATGCATTTTTATAAGTCTACACAGAAAAGTACTTAATGCCAACGAAACCATAATTTATTAGGGTAAAAAATTATTTTATAGATTTAGAAACGAAATTTATTCTTTAAAGTAATATTTTGAGTGAGGGAAAAAACTAAATAAATTATATATATATAAAGGAAATTTATGATGAATTTGTGTAAATTCTTTTTTTTGAATGAAGAAGATATTACCATAAATAGTCAGTTATTTTAAGGATAGCATCGTATTACTTTAGTTAAGATGAATGTTCTGAGTAACATTCAAAAAAAAGTATATAAAATAATTATTTAGTAATGTATTTATAAGTCTATTCATCATTTTTTTCCATATAAAACTGCATAAAAGTGTACATGTAAAGGTTTGAAAACATGATCCTTTCATCGAAAATTGATTTAAGTTATAAGATAATATAAAATATATATGTTAAATATGAAAACTCAAGGCTAAAACTCCCCCCAAAAAACGCTTTTAATTTAGTAGAATTTAACTAATAAGTGTTGGACCGATTGAATAAGCTCGTAAAAGCCTGTAATAATGTTTGCACTTTATTCCATTGAGCAGCAGCATTGTAAAATAAGTATTCTAAAAAACACTTCATTATCTATAGTGTAGGGTCAATGGGAGAGGGTTTTTGTACCATTTCCATTTCTGACGTCATTGCAGCCGTCTACTGACAAGTACTGATTGGAGGGACGAAGAAAGGGTGATTTGTGACATTTACTCAGTGAGTACACAAACTCCTTGCTATCCTCTATTCCACAATCATAGTTTCCAATGACTCATCCGAATCAATACAATTCTCCCACCATTCCAATCAGTACCATACCAATCCATCGTAGAAAATATCAACCCCCATTTGTTTAGTGTTGTTTAACTTTCGGCCGCGTGTATTTTCCTAAAAATAGTGATTTCGTTGGATTAATTTATTTAAAATTGTTAATGATTGGTGGGTAGTGGATTGAAAAACACGATTGTTGTGAGAATAACCCATCTGGAAGTACTAACATGTGGGAGAGTGTTAGCTGCAATTACATCTCACCCTGTTGTTAAGAGTGATAAACACTTCACACTTCCGCATTGTGAAGCTACTTATAGTGTTGTACGTGCAGATGTTTCTTTGGAAGGATTACACTTCAGGTTTTAACGGTTTACTAAACTCTTTGCCTTTCAATCGTAGCCAATATCGACTATTGACGGATTTACATCTGCTTTTTACTAACGTCACAACAAACGCAACTCGTGTTACTACATTAAAACGTGTTGGATGTCATTCCCTCTTTTATAGGTAGGCCCATGAAAGAAGGGAAGAATTCTTGCTTTTATTCTTTTTTACTCTCTCCCATTCGTAGTGAAAGAGAGAGCAATAAAACTGTCAGGCCTTAAACAAAAACAGAAAAAACAGGAAAGTGTTTTTGGGTGCGACTGCTTTGTGATGATTCTCGGTATCTCTGTCGCTGTTTTAAGAATTTTAGACGGTTTTATTCTCCATTATCTTCTATACGAAAGTATTTAAAAGGTTCGATGATGCCTCGGGTCGATGAACTAAAAAGTTGTTTGTTGAGAATCAGTTTTTCTCGTCATTTCGCCGGAAATGTCTAAAGTGATGTTCCCTGTTATTTTAACCCATAATTAACTTCTCCGTTCAAAGGGGAAGATAAATGGAGTCTTACTTGTTTCCTGTTCCTGTCCTTCATCCAATTACTTCGAAAAACGGGTAAAAACTGCAATGAACTAGCAATTATTTTCCTGTTTACAAATATCTAACTAGTCCTTCACAATGACGCCATTTCCTGGTGTGTAGTATAATCCTTACCGTGACAGACTAATTGCGCTAACAAAAGATATCACGTTCTGCCGATTTCAGACTTTTCTTTACCTAGTTCCGCTATAAACCTTCAGGCAATAGTATCTCACCCGCTTCTAAATTAAAAACTTGAAAGAAGTTTCCAAATTTAAACAGCATTCCCCTTTAAAAAACTGACAAGCAACGTCCTGAAGCACTATTAATCTATAGGAAAATATCCATTAAAATCATCCTTCATACCATTCTGCTATTCAAATTTGAGAAATTTGGTATTCTTCATCTATCCTAACTCAATATATATGATTATTAGGAGTAATGTTTGTTGGAGCCGACATACCTGCCAGAGGAGGTTGCTAAGCAACGACTCTCGAACTCCATAGAGAAAGGTCATCTCTTCATTGGTTGGAAGTAAAGGGATTTCCGCCTGTCACCAGCATCCATCTCTACATCACAATAGCAGCTGTTGTGGTAAATAGCATCGACAATACTGTAAGAGACGAGTGATAACATCGGCTACATCATCAACAAATAGCTTGAAATTGAATTTTCTATGATAAATAAAGTAGAATTGAGTTAAATATTATTCAATAATATTATAATTTTAATAATAAATGTTATCAATTTATAATGTATAAACTCACCTGTAGTTTTACATTCAAAAGTTTTAATAAAGCAATAGGAACTTTTAGTGTGCAGGAAACTGAATACAGAAAGCTTAATGACCATCCCTCCGGAGCTACTAGACCTAGACCTACTCCAGTATAAATGGTCTATTTCAATAATTACAACTGTCATTCAGTTTTCTCCACCCCTCACATGTAAATTACTGAATAACATTTTATAATAGCGTAACGGTAAAACAGTGCAATGAACCTTTCCGGAAGTGCACTCTACAATATGCATAATTAATTTTTAAAAAACTGATTCTCATCCAATTTTTATAATTAAAACAAATGAAATAAATAGTGACAGTAAATTGAAAAATAACAGTGAAAAATGGCAGTAGTCGATGTAAATTGAAATCAAACTACGCTTTATGGGGCCCAAGCGAATTTGAATTGGGAGGCCCCATATGGTGTTCACTTCAAATGTTTTACTTCCAGGAAATGTTTGGGGGAAATATATTTTTTTAATAAAAGATTGGTTTGGGGCCCCACTAACAGGGGCCCCCAAACCAATCTTTTCCTTTTTTTGCCTATAGGATAACGCGCCAATGCTACAGCATCATTTAATTGCTTCATTGTAAATTTTTCTTAAACTTTAACGCATTGAGGTAATTAAATAATACATAATTAATTATTTTATAAACATTTAGAGTAAAAAATATTATAAAATGATACATTACAAATCAGCAAACTCTTTCTGTGTATCATTATACATGCACATGTCTTAAATTCGTCATCGCAGAATAATAAACAGTACGATACATGCTGCACTTTAATTAGCTTCTTATGTGTTGTAGACTAAGAATAGAATAAGATTCCTTATATTAATAATTAATTTTTAAAGCCTGATTCTCGTATGTAACTCTTAAAACAATATTTTAATGTAAAATATAATAATAATAATTATAGTATTTATATAGAAAATGTATCATAAAAACCGATAATATCAATAAAAATTGAAGTAAAACTGTAGACATTTATCACACATCCAATTGCAGTAAGGTGAATTTTCTTGATGGTATATTACAATACAATTAAACACTATATAATTAAATACTTTATGAATATTATAGGGCATATATTCCGGATCACACTTTAAAATGATCTTTTTAATGTATACAGTACATATTATACCTTGATTAGTCTATTCTTATCTTACTGAGGATAAAGGATAAGGTGAGATTTCTTATCCAATATTCTTAACCTAAATATTGAATAATTAATTAATTAAGAATAATTTCGACCATAAATTTCGCATGTACAGTACATTCGTAAATAATTTATTAAAAGATAGAAACTAAGCCGACAAGTAAACAGCATTATTAATTTCTTCGTATTGCACGAAAATTTCGGAAATTATTCAAAAGTTATAAATGTATCGTTAATCAATTTGACTAGATTCTATAAATTATTAAGGGTAGGATAGCTTCGGATGGTGCACTAATTAGATAAATTCTTATTGATGGAATTTCCTACAGGATATATCAATGCAGTGATCAATTAAAAGATACGTGAGAATACTTAAAAAATGTGACTTACCGTTTGAATGAATCAGCAGATCAAAATGACATCCTGGAAGACAGATGGCTGAACGGTTTGGGGTTTCAAAGGGGTGAAGCATCCAGAATGAATTCGGGGATCGATGGGGGAGTTGGTTGTCATGGAAACTGCTAGCTGAATTAACTTTATTTGGCTCCATTCTCCAACTCTTTGTGACCGAAGACGTCTATTAAATTCTACCGAATATGATGTAGATGTTGGTCACGTGTCCCGTCGTTGTCACGACGACACATCTTGAATTATATCTACCTGTTAATCTTCTCTTCTAATATTATTTGACTTGTCTCCACGTTAGACACTACCGTCCGTAAATAACTTTGAAGTATGCATATTAAGTCTACACAACTTTCTGAAAATAAAATATACGAAATTTCTTCATCTTAACATTGTTTAAAAGTCCTTTGAGGCGTGTTAAATATTATGAACGGAAAAAAATTATGAGTTTTTTTTTGAAACGACCAAGAATAGTAAATATATGATATTTTATCTATTTAAATTAAAATCAAAATATTTAATTAAATATAGGATGTCTCAAATAACTTCCTTCATAGATTCTAAGTATAAACTATATTTATTACTATAGTTTTCTTCCCTATGTTATGTTATCTTTAATTAACAATTGCTAATCTTCACTAATAATCCCTTCCTTTAAACACTTGGGATTACATAAATTAATTTTCCAGACTTTATAATTAAAATTTTATTATACAGATTCCAACTAGGTCCCTATACAGGTCCTGTGACCAGAGCAACACGTCCATTTTTCCTTCCTTATGTCAGCCCTGTATATCTTATGTAGAATATTTTTAAAATGTTAATTATATTTTAATTATTAATCGATATTTTTTTTCTTAATTATTCCTCTGATACGATTATACCATAAATTTCTGGGATGCTTCTTTTCAATCAATGAAAACTCCCGACTTCTCGTTGTCCCTCTCAATCGATTATTTTAATCGAAAATTATGACTTCGATTTTCCACAAGTGCCTCGTCTTTTCTTATTTTAGTGCCACTCTTGAAATGATTCTAACCAAGTTCCTCCTCCTCTTAAGTAAAAAAAAAGTTCTAACATAAATCTTCTAGAAAACTAATTTTCTAGAACTTTTTTACCGGATTGAGGCGCTTTATACGAAGGAAAAAATCTAGTAAAGTATGTCAAAAATATAACTGAAAATTTTAAAGAGCGCCATTACTTTCATCCTTTCTGTATAGGAGCAAAGAATACCGTTAAGTCACAAAAGTGGGATTCGTGCTCACAATTGCGTATCCTAATGCAGTAACCCCGAAACCAGGTGATCCACTTATGGATTACAATACAATTCCCAAAATAGAAAAACACTTTCTAAACTCCAGCTGATCGGAATAAAAATATGCAAGCAAAGACAGATGGAATTAAACATTAGTAACCCACAGACCCTATTTAGATGCGAGCCTTAACTGTAATCCGGTGCAAAACAGTTTAATGAAAACTTCAGAAGCGATCAGAAGAGCAGAACAAACCAAATAGGAAACAGCAATTACAGCCGATCCAGTAAAATATAGCCGTTTATTTCCCGATGGTTGATTCCTGCAGAATTGGTACATCAGAACCGACCAGCGTTAGAAGATTGAACAATGGATGACAGAACAGGAGGTTGTATTGTGATAGCCACGTGTCCACTACTGACATACTTCTGTCCTCTCTCCCCTTTAACTGACAGCTAACGGGAGAGAAATATCACCTATTTTTGTCACCAGTTACAACAATTACCCGTGCCGAAATATATTGAAGGACTGCCTCTCGATTCTGCTGCAAAATAATGAAATTCTAGCGATAATAATCGAGCTCTTACAATTCGTGATGTTTTTTTTGGCAATGCTGAATGGCCTAAATTTTTTCTCAGGTAGCTCACATCCTCCATTAATTAAAGAAATTTAACTATATTCCACGTACTGTACTGTACTGTACATTCAAACACACGGCTTCACGTTATAGATAAGATCTAAATTATACATTTAAAGAGAGAGGAAGCAGTAATGTCGAGAACAAAAAAGATTCTTCTGATTAGTGCATCCCTAGTGGCAGTTAATTAAAACCAATCACGACTGAATGAGAACCACATGATTAGTTTCAATTAGTTCTCTTCATGATTCAATCTTGCCTCTTCGTTAGTCATGAAGTGAAGTGGTTTCTTCCTTCCATTTACGATTCTCTAATTATATCATGCACCTGATCTTGATGATCTTGTCGCACCATCTCGATATATTTAAGGAAACGTGAAAATGTTGGTGACAGCAACTAACAAGCACATGATAAAGTATAGAATTACAGGGAAAATGTGATAAGTCACTGCCTACACAAGTTTAATTTCTTCGGTAAAACTTAACTATTTTCTATATCTAGGCTATACGATGATAGGAATTTCATACATCTTGCAGGTTTATATATACATAATTTATTAACAATACGTCATAATTTGCTTTTATGTGTAAATATACACTTTAATTTGAAAAAAATTTACCAAGATCGATCAAATTTAGCACATTTTTAAAAATATTAAATAACCTAATTTAAAGATTAAATTAACTATTAAAATGTAAATTTGCGAATAAAATTATTATTATTATTATTATTATTTTGTTATAGATTTAACAAATGAAATTCATCAGATGATGTGTCATACGTCTTACAGGTTCACAAAGTTACACCCTTAAAGAATAAGCTATTTTTTTCAATTAAAGAATATTGTTCTTTATTAAATATTATTCGATGTTATTCTTCCTTATTGTTCTTCATAATAAAAAAAAACATTTTTCAAAAGATATGAGTGAGTTAATAAATCAATGCTTGAAGATTAAACATTCCTTCTAGAAAATATAAAACAAAATTTTCTATTTGTATAGGCCTACTTAACGTTATTTATTAGGACATCTAGGCACTAAAACTCTTAACCTATAACTTATATGAGTGATAACTTATAGGATATGTTATTTTATAAAATTTTTATAACTATTTAAGATTTTTAATGTCTAAATGTCCTACTTCTACTTATAACTCATACATAACAGTCATTATTTTATCAGAAAATCCTAACTAGAACTACTTTAAATAGAAAATCTTAAATATTTATCTAAATTTTTTAATTATTAAAGAAAATTAATATTAAAAACTTTTTCAAAATAGTTTAAAATAAGAGTTAAAGGTCGATTTATGTTAAAATTTACAACTTTGTTTATTTAAAAATCAATAAAGTACAAGGATAAGACGACAAGACTTATTTTCCATTTTAATCAACGAAGAATAAATGATAAACAGACCTAATTGTTTAATGAGATTATATACATATTTTCTATTGTCGTTATTATCTTAATAAATGCTATTTGTTTAAAATACAATTATCGATTTGATAAGTAATCCTCGTTAGAACTTTAATTCAATAGCTAAATTTCCAATTTAGATTACAACACTAATCGATATGATGTAAAAATATTAAAATTAATTAATTAAATAGCTGTCGTATGATATTTATACACTCTTTATTGAAAGTATTTGAAAGTAAATTATGTAGTAGAATTTAAAATGAGAGGAAATATTCGAGATACTATGCTGGATACGTCACTGTGTCCTTGTATTCCTTCCTTACTTACTTATGAATGAATGTGTAGTAAGTAGTTTTATAGAGTTACTCTAAAGTTGTTGACCTTGAATCTGTTGAATGTTGTACATTTTGTAGCTGTTGAGCAATGAATTTCCTGTTATTTTTGGTATTGTACGGTGCCTTGGATAGTATCAAAGAATTTAACAACTTTTTCTAAACATTTATAGAAATTACAGTAATAATTCTGTATAGATTATACTTCTTTTAGGACATTATTAAAATATTAAAGCCGTAAAAAATAACTACAAAATTTTAAATAATAAATTTGATATTTTACTATAAAAATGATGACAGATTTTTAGATTAAATGTTAATTAATTAATTTATATTTTATTAATGAAGATTTAACTTAAAAATGACTGTTTTCTGTTTATCTTATCTACTTTATAGTCATGCACATAACATTATCATTGCATATTTTAAAAGGAATAAAGATAAAAACACATTATCAAACACCCGTGTTATCAATAATAAAAGGAAAAACATTTACTTAATCCTATAGCCTTAATTATTGATATTATAAAAATTTTTTGATAACAAATTTTATTTACTTCTCTATATCTTATCTGATCATACGGATTTTTAAATTCTAATGCAAATATAATTCTAGAAAATATTGTTTTAGCTATTGATTTATAATTTAATTGCTTTAAAATAAAAATTAATGACATTTTTATTCGCTCGATAAAATGATTAATTGATAATTATATTCACAAATATTTTCTTTTTCATTTTAATTTAATTAATATGTTTTAATTTCTAATTTACTACTGTATCTTACTACTATACCTAATTTATTTTACTAATTTAAGTACTTTTGTTTTCACTAAGTTAGCTAAAATAACGTTACAAATGGCTCCTTTTATAATGTATATTTTAGTTAATTAAATTAGCTTTGTTTTCATTTAATTAACTAATTAAGTATCTATTTAAATAGTGATAGATACCGTTACTTTTATAATTAATCCCATTCATAAGCCAATAATTATTTAAAGATTAGTCCAGACTTTTTTGAATTGTATAAGTAGAATAACCTGTAAAAAAATTATAAAAATAAACCTAAATATTCTTCCGAATTAAACATTACGGTTCAAAAAAAATATTTTAAATTATGTTATATAAATCTATGTCTAGAACCCACAAAGCCATATGGTTTATATGGCCTGTAGCATAGGCTTAGATTCATTGTTACCTAATGTGTTTAATTTGATAAATTCTGCTAGTTTATTCCTTCAAAATATCTTAAGAAAAGGTTAATTTTTATGATTTATATAACAAATTATAATTTTATTTTATTTTTTAAGAACATTTCCTATTAATTGTATTGAAGTAATTGAAATAGATCTCATATATTTTAATTTTTTTTACATATAAAATCCGTTTATCTACTTCGAAGTATTTTGTAAGTTTCTATAGGTTAAATAAAACGTTAAAGTTGATGAAATATTTACTCCTAACTATATTTAGGGACTTTGTTTTCACAGCTGCTTTTTGTCAAAGGGTTAAACATCCATCTGGTATTAGTCAGTACGTTATTTTTACTTTCATTTCCGCTTATTGTATTAAAAATTACTATTATTACTATCATTATTTTATAATTATTATCCACTTAAGAACGTTATAAACCATAAAATATACTTATTGATCTCATTTCTTTGATTTCGAATTTAAGAAAGGAAATTGTTGCAATGGAGATTTTCGGTGAACGAAAGTTTTTCCAGAAAAGACAGGAACTGTTCAGGTCTCTCCCCTCGGCAATAAATCAAGTGCATTTCGAATGACGAATGGGACAAAGGAGGCTCTACACCCCCGCAGTTGTGAAAAGAACAAGTAAAAAATCAGTTGAAAGTTGAAAGAAAGGTTTCGCATATTGTAAACCACCTTCTTTTGTTAAAGCCCGCTTTCAAACATATTCACTAAATGTGTTTTCGTTTTCTAAATATTAAAACTTGTGTGTAATCTCCCAAAGTTCCGTTTTTTTCACACTAACTTACGCCATTTTTCATTTATATATGATTTATATCTATGAGGAACAATTTAAAAACGTAAACAAGTTCAAAATACGAAAGCAAGTTTTGAAAATTTTGTTTTCCAATTTTATTTCTGGTTAATTTACTTAATAGATTGTAATAATTTTATAGTTTGAACACATCGTTATTTAAATAACTCGTCTTTAAGAGTTTATATCAATAAACATAAAACGAACTTTTATATTTAAGTCAGAGAGTGCGAACTAAGGTAGAATTACCTGTAAAATAATTAGTTTAATATTAACTTATTATCGTTTTTAGTTAGACATTATGAATTTTCTAGATAACATAGAACTTTATAGTTATACATGTCAAATCATAAGAAAATAGGTAATATCTTTTATTTAATTTTGAGTCTTTCTTATAGCAAATTTTCGCAGATAAGCTGTTTTTCTTATCATATTTTTAGTTCTGTATAGAATAAAAAATAAATATGCCTGTTAAAAATTTAATGCTAAATTTATAAATATATAAAATAATAATAATAAAAATAATAATAAAATTATTTTCTTAGAGCTATTTATAACAGTTTTATTAACTTAAAATATTTAATTTGTTTATTTTAATGTAAATTTAGAAAATTCATCAAATTTTATTACAATAAAACCGGTACAAGTTAAATGTTTTCATTATAAAACACAAACCTAAGATATACACTAAATATGAACTTTCATTATTTTTATGTATTATAATATAATATAACTTTTATCACTTATAATAAATAAAAGTCTATACATTAGAAGCCATTTTCCCATCCGCATCGATGATGATTTATGGGTTTCTCTATATTATTACATAGAATATTAAATAGTTTAATTATAATAATTTAGTTTATTAAATTTTAAAAGAATTGTAATAATTAAATCAAATTTTATATGCATAAATTGACATAAACAAGAAGAATTGATCCAATCTATTAACGAAATTTACACTAATTAGTAGGGTGTGGATTTAAACTTTTATTTTCAGGTCAAAGTTTAAAATAATTAATACAGAAGCGAACTCTATTTATATCATTCACTGACATAATTAATTAAACGGGAGAAGTTTACCATATTAAATAGGAGAAATTAAATAATTTCCATATTAAGGACTGTCATTAATCATACGAACGTCTTCCCATTTCTCCTCAATCTCAATTTTCATTTGACGTCGCTTGTCAACCGTCCTCCCATAAATCCCGCCCTTAGCTCCCGATTGGTTGTAGTAATAGGGAGGAGACAAGAATTTATCTGTGGCCGATTGTGGTTGAAATTTCACACCGTCCGTTCATCTTTAAGCCGCAACATAATCTATTCGCTAATTCACTGAGACTTTAAGACAAATGTGTTTGTTTGTTGGATTTTAGAATCTTTTTAACAGATGTTCCTTTTATAAATCACTTCCGACATTAAATTCCGCTCGATACCAATCAATCACGCGATGCTACCGTCCTCGTCTCTTAATGGCTGTTCAAACTCAAATTTTAACCAATCATTCTTGATTTTCTCACGTGATCCTAACAATTATGTCAAAGCTCTTGATTAATTTTATCAGCGCCATCTGATAGCGATACTTGAAAATATTTTCTGTATACTTAATTTTTTTTAATCGTAAAATCTCTCGTAATTTCTCCCGCGAGTGTATTCAGAATGTTAAATTCTACGTTGAATAATTCAAAAATACTTGCTAAATTGTTTTTTTTTCTCTCGTAATAAGAAAGGCGAGTCACGAAGAGATAATCTCTAATTCCGTATTCAGGAGTTGAAGTCATAAATGTAAGTCAAATTGCAGAGAAGGTAAAAACAGTGAGTGAGGCGCTGGAGTGTTGTAAAACACAGCCATGCTTCCCATTAGAGATGACTCATACTTTTATGGGGAGGGAACGAAGTCGTAAAATGCTCCAATTACAGTGTCCAGTAGAGCGTTCCACGTCGCTGGCCACCTCCTGCCCTAAATAACCTATCACTGACCAATGTCCAGCTGATAAAGCTTCGTATGAAGTATCTTTTAAGACATACGTAGTTCTCTTTTATACTTAACTTCCACACCCGTACCTGTCAGAAGATATATATTGTCTATAATATAAATAGGTGTAAAAGGTAAAAGAGTTTAAGCCATTTCCTTTTATAGTAAGGAACAAACGTCGTTTTAACGAAAGAGGAATGGGAAAACATGTTAAAAAAATCACCTTTTTAGATGATTTTTTTGTTGTTTCATACGTAAAAAATGTTTTAAAATACAAGAAAATGACTCATAAAAACCAGTTCTCTTGTTAACTCCAAGGTGTAACTACACATTTTCTGACAATTATCCTATTTAAATGCACGTTTAAATTGCCTTTAAATGGTAATTCTAACGTGAATTTTTGCCTAAATTGTCGAAAATGCTTAATTAAGCATGACTTTTTAATTGTATAATATTTAAAAAATTGAATATAAGGGCCATTTTTCATCATTTTCTCCACAAAATCCGCTTAATGTTTAGCGAAGTTTTTAATCCGAAACAAACGTTTCGATGGCAAGAATCATTGAAAACGATTCCCAATGTTAATTTATTATCCTTAATGTCATTTATTGATTGTCCATTTTTATCCAGCGACATTTGTCTTATCTCTCAGCAGGAATGGGCGGACATCCCGTCTGCAATGTTCAATGTCTAGAGTATCCATTACTTCTAACAGATTTTCCGATATTTCTCTTATTATTACATTGGAGCATCCCTGTTAAAGTAGAAAAAAGAGATAAATACAAACAGAGCGAGAGAGAAAAGCATTCAGCATTGATAACAGTAGAGATGATACAATACAAAATGGCGCTGCAGATTTATTACCCTAAAAACCCTCCTGGTGTAACTGGCATCTAGCGGTTATTTATTGTACTAACCGTAGCTTTGTAAACGTTAGACGATAGACGGTAATAACTTTGCGGAGGGATCATTCACGTAAAAATTACCATATAATGAATAAAAGCGTATATAAGTAAAGCGTCACGCTCCATTTACTTCCAATTAAACAAAATTTGGACAGATTTTTTCGTTTATAATTCCATCCATAACGAATCGCAATCTGTTACTTTACTCATTTTTCCCCTTTGTATTAAATACGGATGCCTTTAAAAACAGTATTCAATTAATTAAATATTTTTACTTTTATTTCCTGACACTAGATGGAAGTAGTATATATATATATCTTTTATTTTAAATAAAATGTACATGACTTTTAACACGAAAAACGAAGAATAATTCAAACTAAAATTTTAAATAGTTTTTTAAAAATTAAAATAAAAAATAAATAATTTAATAAAATTAAAAAGTATTATTGTTATGACATTTAATAATTTTACTTATTTATTTTTGGTAATTTTATTAAAAACTAATTAAAAATTATTATACAGGATATGTATATAATATATTTAAAATTTATTAATACATTATATTTATATTTTTGATATATTATACTTAAATAACTAACCTACAGATGGAGCCACTATAATAATAGCATATAAATTTAATACTGTATTAGTTTACGAAATAATTTTTATAATTAGGAAGATATTAAATATAATTTTTAAAAATTAATACACAATTTTGAATATTTTTAAAATAAAATTTATTAATAAAAAAAAAATTAAAATAAAATATTAAATCTTTTTAAATTGAAATTTAAAAAAAATATATTTATTTGTCATTCAAAATACTATCGATTTTTATTAAAAATTAAATATATAAAATAAATAATATATTTTATATTATTATTAATATAAATAATAATAATATTATTATTAATATATATATATATAAATTTTACGATTAACTAGTAAAAATTTATTTATATATTGTTTTAATATATTTATTTTTTTAATTAATTTTTAACAATGTTTTCTCGCTTAAAATATACATAAATAGAAAAATTATGATAATATTTATTAATAATTGATTAAAATCGAAAAAATATATATTTAAAATTTTAAATTTTAAAAAGACGCGGTTTATTTACCATAAAGTTAAATTTCGTTTCTATTTCCGTCCGCCAGGCTTCGTGGCGTCGCCCCCAATCGGGAGATATTGGATGCACACGTGCGATGGAGAGTCGATGAGAAGAAACAAAAAAAAAGATAACCATTGGTTTATTTGGTTTTCAATTTTAGTTATTTAGTAATGTAAATCCCGTTGAAGATGTTAAGTTAATGATTTTTGATTCTTTTTTTATTTCGTCGGAAATCATGTCCTCTAAAAGGTAAGTCTCGTTAGGGTTAACTATGTTGTTAGGATTTCCTGTTTTGTTTCGTTTCGTCATTTTATTTATTATTTAAACGTCGATTTGAATAAAAACAATCGAATATTTTGTTATTTTTAAATAATATTCGTGAATTATTTAAGTGTAAAGAGAATAGAAGCAAAAAAAAAAAAAAAAATCCTTTAAAGTTTTGTTTTGATTGCTTGTGACGTAATAAAATAAAATGACGTCAGCAAACACCTGATATTTTTTGAATTTTCTTGTCTATTTCAATACAAGTAAAAGACAATGTCATATGATTATTTCTCCACTAGAATTTGATATTAAGGATGAATTTTAATGCGACCCTTGAAAATATTTTCTGCATTCATTCATACACTGATAAAAATAACATCTGTCAACTTTATATAGATATAGCTGATAAGCGTTTATGGCTTTCTTTTTATTATAAACTAATTACCATTATCTATATGTAAAGGAAGAGAATTTAAAACTAGATAGAAACAACAAACAGGCTAATATATCTTTATAAATTTGTAATTTTAGATTGACATTCCTCTATATTACTTCTTTAAATGTTTAAATTAATTAATTAAACTGAATATTATTCAAGGCTACTTTAAAATATTTGAAACTGTAAATTGATTTTTGGTTTAGAGGAGAAATAAATTTCATGGTATCCTACTGTGGAATTGTAGATAGAAAGATTAGAAATTTTTAAAATGTCGAGAACCAATATAATGGATATCGTTATTGAAAGAGGACTTGATTTATTTTCATATTAAACAAATCATAAATGTGAAGCGAAAGTAATAAATAATGCTTTGATATTGGTTTTATTGCCGTATTATACATAATACTGTTTTATTTATTTTGAATCCATTTCTTTAAACTTTTAGTTTTTCTTTTTAATTTATATAGTTTTATTAAGAATTTTATATTTATATATTGCTAGCAGATTTATCAACTGATTTTATATTGATCGATATTAGTTGATGTTTTTATATTATTAAGTATTCATTTTGTCAATTGTACAAATCTATTCGAGTACTGTATACAAGAAATAATAGCTATTGAATAGCTCGATAATCAATATCGTGCAGTTTATTGAGTGTTAAGCTGTGTTATGTTTAAAAGAAAATTAACTTCATCCTAGATAAACAATAATGTAGTTTAGAAACTAATGTCACTTAACTCGTTACATGTTAATTTTAGCGCATATTATTGATGCTCATTTTTATGTAAAACTCTTTCTTTATTAAATAACTGTTATTATATATAAATGTAAGAATTCTGGCATATTTATTTTTCAAATGAAATAAGTTTATAGGCTAGGCATGTGAAAATATCTTTACTGACTCGGATAACTGTTTACATTAAGCTAGTAATGATAATGATATTGAAATGTTTGTTTGCCATAAAGAATTTAGTAAATAATATAATTATGTTGCCCTTTCCAATATTATTTATTTTTTAAAATACATTAACAGTATTGATATTTCATAAGGAAGTTCTTTTCACAAACTTCTAAGTTCATTTGGAACTGATCTGTCAATGATTTTTACTCCTTTATTTATAGTTCTTTAGTATTTATTATTTCAATATATATTATTAATTATTTACCAATTAAATTTATATTGTATAGTCAGAATATTTTAAAATTTAAAATAGTGTGTCTTAATTTGTAATGTAATTGTCATTATATATAGATACGTTAACAAGGTATTTTAGTTATGTTTGTATATTATGATAAAAGTTATTTACTTAAATTTTAAAGATTATATAAACACACTTTATCATATGTAATGTCGGATGAATCTTAAGACTTTAAATTCAACAGATCTTACAATAATTTTCAGTTTATATATACTTTTTTTATTTTACTTTTTCATTTTAGCTAACAAATTTAAAATATTTTTCTAGTGTAATTTAAATGTACGTTTATAAAATTATTAATAACTCCTATCATATGTTAGCATAAATTTTTTTCAAAGTACGAGTATTATTACATGTTATACAGCAATTTCAGGATGAGAATTGCAGTTAGTTTTTGAATGATGAATAAGATGATTGTTTTCATTCTAAATATAGTAAAAGTGATTAAAAATGGTTTGATTTATTCAGTGAATAAAGTCTGGTTAGTCTAGCAATGAATATAATCAAAATTTCTGTATATAACAAGTTATAAATATAAAACATTAAATTGATAGGAGAATTCTGTGTAAAATATATGTGTATACGTTTACAAATATGATTTTTCAATATATATTCTCGAATTTAAAATATATATTAACATTGTTATTTAAAGAAGGTCTGTTTACTCATAGATGCTTCAGCCTAATATATTTAATATTTTAACTTTTCAAGCTAAAGCTATTGTAGGAAAAATTCAGTTTTAACAATGTCATAATGTAAAAATTTAATGGCTGTTCATTTGGCTTGTTTCTGTTAATATTTCAGCTTTTATTACATTCAAATCATTAAAAGAGAGGTGATAGTAAAATTTATATTTTAGTAATAACTACATACAATTAATTATGTTGAAGAAAGATTAAATAAACATTTTTGAAACTATTATTAAGGATAAGTATATAGTCTAAATTCTATATTTGTTCTTTATCTTAACTATTTTATCTTTAGATATTACAATTTTGAAGAGAGCATCGGGATCAATTAAACTAATTTAACATGACTTTAACACAAAATAATAAATATTTTATTAAAGTTAATTTATATCTTAAAAATTGAAATTAATATTTATAAAGTTATATATAAAACTTTGAAGTTATGTTTTTTTCTTATTAGATTAAAACTTGAAGTGAAAGATTTTTCTGAAAAAGATAGAAATACATCGTATTAAAATAACAGCCATTTTAAATATTTTTATCAAATAAGATCAATATTTAAATAGCTCCGGATACTAAGTTACATCAATATTTTACATAATCTTTTTTATTAGATTTTTGAAATGGTCTTGAAAATTTCCAGGAATATTTGAATTCATTAGTTGAGAACATACTAATCTTTTTAAACAAACTGATATCTTTGTGATATTTTACATGTGTATGAAAAGAAAAAAATCACAAAATTTGAATAGAAGAAACTTTAGATGAATAGACGTTCACATTGATTGGAAATATTATATATTGAGATGGATATAAGAGAATGCTTTAAAGAAAAATAAATTGTAGATGTTAATGAGTTTTCATTGTGATTGTAAGATTTGATCGAGGACAAAACAAAAAAATAAAACCGAATGTTTAGAAAAGAACAATGCGAAAGACGTACTCCTGTCTACTATTTTTTGTTTCGGTATAGAATTTAATAATTATTTCTTTTATATTAATTTTTAGTAAGAAAAAATTTGAATTACTAAAAAAAATGAAGGAAAAATCAATATACAAAACATGGAAATGATCTATTGATCAAATTCAAAATTATTGATGATTGTTAGTTCATTTTAATTCAATACAAAATTTGGACATATCTTGAAGCTAGTGATTCAGATCTATCATCCAAATCAGCAATTCTCAACTTTTTTCGCTCTGCAATACCCCAAATAGTAAATATAAATAAAATTAATATTTTACAACCTCCCACCCAAAGGAATAACAACAGTAAGCCTTACTATTACTAATTGAATTTTGACTGTAATTATAAATGTAAATTTTTTAAAATATTATATAATCACATTGCACTAATTTTATACATTAAGAAAATACCGACGGTATAAAAAATGTAATACAACTATTCCTATTATTTTATGTCGCTGCATTTATAGCGACGGGTATGAACATGCATGTATGATGTATACATGCTCTTTCTTTTCTTTACACCTGTACTTATTGTAAGTAAAATGTTTATAAGTTTATAATAAATGATTTTTTTCTCATAAAATGATTTCATTATTGTTTCGCGACCCCCAGGTTGAGAAATGCTGATCCAAATGATACAAAAATGACAGCTTATAATAAGAATAAACTTTTTATTTTTTGACAAATAGAAAAATCATTAATGCAGTTATTTATTTTATTAAATATATTAGACTTGAATTGTTATCAAAATTAGAAGGCAAATTTTAATTAAAAATTTATGTTAAAATGATTTTATATTAGAAATGAGTAAAACATGGTACCGTATTTAAATAAATGGAATTTGAAATTGCTTGTTAAGGATGCCAAAATTAAGAATTTATTTGAGATATTTTTGACTTACCTAATTAAAGGGGATTTTGGGGACATTTAAGTAGTGACTCCACAGGTGTAAAATATTTAGCAGAAAACAGAAACAGAAATTGCCAGCTATTTCACATTCCGTCTAGTTTCAGGTTTTTATAGTCTGTCATAGAATTCCACATACAGAAATGAAGACCCACTCTAGTGTGCTGAAAAGTAATTTATTAAAATATAATATGAATGATATATACAATTGCTTGTCTTTATTTACAGCAGTCTTCATGTTCAATCACTTTGTTGGAAATGACTAGGAAAACTTAAACATTGTTTTTGGATACTGTATACAGATGTTTTGGTGAATATGAAAGATTAGAAGTAATAAACATTTAATTCACAGAATGTATTTGAATGACCAACAATTTTATTTTGAATGTATGGGAATGACTCCAGAGCTTTTAACCATAAAATCCAAATAAATAGAGGACAAAATAGCACATCAATAGCTAATGGATGTTAAAATCAAGATTGTAAAAATGGGGTATAGCTAGACTCAAGAACAAATATACACCATTAAAATGTTTTACAAATCTTTTCCTGACAAAATAGCTTTGATGATTGTTATTCAAACTATTAATACAATTAGCTACGCTTTCACATATTGTTTTCTTCTCTCTGTACTGTACTTTGTTTTTTCAGCTTCATGCTGTAATATTAACAAATATAATAATTTATCACATACCCATTTTCAATGGTGATTCTGCTGTAATAGACATCCAGATAATTTTTTTAAATATGGCATCCTTAGAATTTGAATCTAGTTTATTATACAAGTAATAATATTTCCTTATTAGCTTCACAAATGCCTCTAAATTGGTGTCATGTTTTGTACACTATCTTCTGCCATTTTTAATTTCTCACTGCAAGTTGGAACTGATGTAATTGCACAAGACCAAATGACATACTATTTTGTTGTCTATTCATTGATTGTTGTAAAACAAATGCTAGGTAGTGCTGAAAAATTAAACCTTTCCAAACTCTCTTTTCAGTCATGTTTTGTTTGATGTAAACTGAAAAATTTTGCTGCTAGTTTTGGCATTCTTTTTATGCCTGTGGAGCGACTACTTTAGTTGGGTGTGGTCAGCTCGAGCTGACCAAACAACAAGTTGAAAATGTTCCAAATAAATTTTTAATTTTTGTTTCCTTAATAAGGAGTTTAAATTACCTTTGATTTTATACGCTGATAGGTCCATATCTTCCAAAAATATTTATTATATATGTAATTATTTCCTGATTAAGATTAAAAATTGCTAATGGAAAGAATAACAGTTTAATAAAGAAATAAAAACTAAACAGAATGAGCCAGAAACAGTATTATTAGAAAATGTTTTTAAAAGACAATATTACTCATTTTTATTTTACTGGCTGTTATATATAATAGAGGTAGAGTGTGGCAACAGGTCAAAAAATGACACCCCGAGATTTTTACATTTTTGGACTCAGAGGACCTTGAAATGTCGAGATATGCAAAAGATTTGGGGATAATTTCTGTATTTATGGATGTTTGTGTGTATGTGGCAAATTCTGTTAATCCTCTTTAAAGCTTAATAACTCCTGTGCTTTTTCTTGAAACTTTGCATGGAGGTTTGTTTATTAGGAGCATTAATGCTATTAAATTTTGGCAATTAAAGGTTGAGGAGAGGGGAGATAAAGGGGGTCATGTGTATCTCCAGTAGGGTCAGACTTAACGATGATTTTACTCATTAATAACATTTACAACTTTTTATAAAACCCATCCTACCTTCAAAATTAAGCTTTTTGCTGTTTTATAATGGTTAAAAATATAAAAAGTTTTTAAAATAAAATATCATAGCAGATGGCACTACCAAATGTTGCCAAGAAAGTTAAGCAACTCGTTTTTATTATGATGATTCTACTATAAAGATGAACTGAAAGATTTTAAAAAATTTGTAGTAAAATGAAATAGTTTCTCTTTCTTATATTTATTTGTTTTAATGCTATTTGACTGTACATTGAAATTAATAACAGAAGAAAAATGAAAACATATTGATAGTTTTACATTTAGATAATTGGTAATTTAATATTCTGATAACATAAGAAAATATGAAATTAATATCCGATACCATATTCTTGTTTTATCATAAGTATATGATGATGATTTAAATTAATAAATTATTCGGAGTTTATTTTCAAATGGTATTTTTTTTCTGACTGTCTGCTTCATCAATAGAAAGCTTTGATGTAACAATTATAGTTTTTTTTTGTAATATATATATTGTGGAAAGTAAAATAAGAAATAATAAGGTATAAAAACTCTTACAAAAATAATTAATGTAATAATTAAGATGGCAAATGTAAAATAAACAATGAAATCTATTTATAAAAGCTCAGATATCGAAACGTTTTTTTTTTAAGTTGACAAATGCAATAGGTTAATTAATGCATTATAAATTGAATCTGATGCAATGTAATGCAGAAGATATTGTGGAATAAAACATAAAATGTGTGACAAAAATGTTAATTTTAAAATATTCTGAAAATTATTCATCTTATTATATAGATGTGATAAATTGCAAATGTTTTCATTTATTCATAGGTTGTTTTGCTTTTATTGTTACAATTTCAAAATTTTGGTACGGAATTTTTATCATAAAAGTAATTTATATTCCCTTTTAATTTTAATACGCTGATACGAATATTTTATTGTTTGAAAATTTATATTACTTTCCCATGTTGTAGTGTCTAAAATGAATTTACACTTAAAAATATCTGTTATTATATAAGCAATAAATTTTTTATGTTTTTTTTAAAATTATATAAAATTAGTTAATAATGAAATAAAAATGTTATAAATGAAATAATGGTTTCAAAGAGTTTGAAGAATTAAATATATGGTAATTATTTAAGCTATATACATATACTTTTTATAAAATTATATGAACTTGCTGGTAACTGTTCACTTTTTAGGTGGACAATCTGTTAATATTACATCTTGTCCACATGTTTGGTAATTTTGTCTATTGTTGATAGTGTAGTATACACATTCAAATGCAAACATGTGTATGATATAATGGGGAAGGATTCAACGTATACAGGTCAGACCACCATGAATCATTCCTGATAATTTGATCCAAATCCAGATCTCTCACAGTGGCAAGCTGACACCTTAAACTCTGGCTATTTAGCCATTATAATCAGTATTTCTATACTCTTATGGCATTTAATTGGCCTCCAAAAGCAGCTAGAGTGTTTCAGAAGGTAAAAAAAAAACCTATTATGTTGTACAAGCAGTGACGTAAATAAGAGTATACTAGTAGAGTACAGTCTGTTTTACTAGGAGTATTAGCTTTTTTTCATTTGATATCAATTTTTTTATGTAGCCGGTTGAAGCATCTCGGATATCATTCAGATATTATTAATATTAAATGAGTTTATTTGAAATAATTATTGTCTCCGTAACTCTAATGTTTTTGATTATGATTTATATTTTTAATATATCTAGGTTTAAAAATTGAAATTTAGCAATAGTTAGCAATTTTTAATGTTTAATCACCTGCTATAAAAACAAATCTGTATATGATTAAAAAATTTTTTTGAAAGTTACTATGAATATTTGAAAAGTAAAAAAATTAAATATAATTGAAATATAAAGTGGAGTGTCAATTAACTTACTGGAAAGACAACAGCTAAACAAAAAATGGTATAGTCATGTTTTATTAGAATTTCTCTGATTTATTTTACACTTCAACTCACACAGCTTGTATTTCTATTCACCATAACATTTTTAAAATATAATAAAAATAATTATAGATCATTATTGCTTCAAAAGCCAATTATTGGGAAGCTTACAAAGATTATTATTTCAACAAGCACTTTAATTATGTATATCAGAAACAACCTGTAGTCATGGATAATTTATTCTGTGGATAAGCTGTACTGTGCTAATAAAAAATTTTGCCATTTAACATTTTATATCATTATTTAACTATTTGTATGAGAATATAAGTGTTTAAAAACTCATTACAAGCGCAAAAAATATTATATAAAAGCTATATAAAAATAATAATTATAAATACATGTAGAATTTGTTTTACTGGCCAACTGCTGGTTCAGTGTACCAGCTGAAAAAAAAAGCACTTGTTAAAAGACTAAGGATATGAAAACATATTCAAAATTATAGAAAAGATGCAACTCATTTATGTCGGATATTAATGATCTGTTGAAATCCACTTGGATACTAATCAACTACAGAATTAGTTAACATTAAGCTAATTTTATATTAATGTTTTATAAATGGCCTTGAAGAGTAATGAGACTTGTATATTTTCATTTTTAAAAATTCCTGAAGCACATCAAGCAAATTATATGGATGATTCAACTACTGTATTTCATAAAAAATCAAGATTAGAGATTGCTTTTGTGTGTTCTCTAAAATTAATAAAGTTAAAAGTTCCATAGTTTGCAATTAATATTTACAAAGTACGATACATATAATTTTTCATTTTTTATCAAAGTATCCTCTTACTATGAATTTAGAGTTTCATAAATCTTATGATCTGAAATGACTTACTCTTTTAAATGAAAAAGTTCAGTACAATATTAAAAATATGAAGAAAAATTTGGCAAAAGAATTTTGTAGTTCATTAGAAAAGATTAATCTTGAGAATAATCAGCAAGACTTAAGATTTGGTTCATTTCATATTTCTGAATGTTTTATTTGTATATGAAGTATAGAAAAAGATGCATAATTTCATTTAAAATTAAATCAATAGACTTAGAGAATTTCAGATCAGGTGTCCCAGCATCCAAGTTTTAATCTTTCAAGTAATTCCTTATAATAAAATTACAATTTATTTGAATACATTTTTCAAGTACCCGAGCTTATCAAAATAGTTTTCATATATGATTTAGTTAATAAAATATAGTAGAATCAATTTATTGTAATCATTTTGTAACTTTCCTGTACTGGCAACAACAACTGAATGATAACATTAATCTGGATAAGTAAATAAGATTACAATTAGCGAAAATTCTGGTTTTGTTGACTGCGATATTGAAAGAACATGTTAAAACATTATGAAATATATAACTTTGAAAATTTATTATTATTCATTCTACGTATAATTGGAGTAAGAAATGCCAACAATTTAACTTTTGTACTGTGAGCAAATAACAATTAACATTTAAACTTTAAAGTACAAAGCAAGACTGATAATGATTGCACATCATCAATTGCATATTGAAGCTGATGATATGAAAAAAAGGTTAAAATGCTTATTTATCTGAAGATAAGGATTACTATAACTGAATTCTGATTATAAGCAAAGTTTTTACAGTATACAGTGGAACCTCGCATGAGTATTTTGCATAATGAGTGATGAGGAGAGGGGAAGTCCTGAATTGTGCGCAAGCGGCATGCTCCATCAGTCTGTGTTTAGCACTCCTTCCACTAGCATCTTAGTGTCGCTTGTGATCACATATTTTTCCAAACTTGTGTTCACACATATTACTTATAAACATCGACAAACATATTCCATTATATAATAAACATGCCAAATGATATGCCAAATTCTTGGGTCATTAAATTTAATGACCAATTCCAAATTAAATTTCTGAATTAAAAATTAACTATTTATAATTATTAAATTTAATACGAGATGGAAACATAACTGCCTATCTCTAGTCAAATTAATTAATTTCTAATATTTAATTATAGCATTTACATAACCCAAGAATTTGGCATATCGTTTGTAGTGTTTATCAAACATATTGGCTGTGATGTTTTTTTTTTTTATTTTTGTTTCTACAAATCGAATCCTCATTCCAGGATGGTTCATTCCACGCTATAAGAAAAGATGATGATGATGATTCACGCTCCTTAACAGCATATATTGTACAATTTTTTTTGAATAAATGTTAAACATAAAACATTTGAGCATTTTTTCGGCGTGGAACACGTTATCGTATTTTACATTAACTTCTATGGGAAAAATTGTTTCGCTTAACGAGTAAGACTCTGGAACGAATTATGCTCGTTAAGTGAGGTTCCACTGTATTTTAACTTATATGTTTTGAGACATGATAATTCTGATAACATTACATAACTGATAACAATATCTGCAGTCACAATAAACAGATTTTTCTGTATTAAAATTTTATATTTTTTAAAAATAATTTATATTTGTGGTAAATCTATATTGATCTTCCAAATATAGTATAGTCTTGGGATTTCCGTCATATTTCCTTATCCATAGTAACAAGATCATTCAGGGTGTGTTGTTAATGTTATTTGATTTCACTTTTTCGTGTCTTGGGAACTCTCTGTAATTTATAACACACTTGGAAATGTTAAAATTTATTATTGCATAATTTTATTGTACTTGCATATTGGTTGCCATTCTTGTATCATCAATTTTATTGTTCTATCAAATAATTGATAAATATAGTATATTTACCAGTCACATTACTTTTACTTTGTTCTAGAAATATAGTAGGAGACCTAGCTGAAAAGATATGAACATCCATGCTCCAAAATTTTTGAATGCTCTCTAATGGGATGTACAGTATAAAAAGAAATAAGTACAATACTGCTTTAAAGGTTGTGTGACTTCTGAAATCTGGTCACTAATCATTTCTTGCCTTGTCTCTTTGAGATGAGGACATAAATATGGTCTGTGCTATTTGTTCATATAAATTTTATGATATATACCTTTTTAATATGAAATTGCTTCTTGTATGTGTCCAGTAAAATCTGTTAAATTATGATTCTGTAAGAAATCTTGACTATCCATTTATTAAAAACCAATGAAAGGTTTCATCAAATCTCAATAAATATAGTATAGATCCTTGCTGCCATATGCCCTAGGTGGTAATGTACCCTTTATAAATTTTCTTTAGAATATGCTCTCTTAAGCAAACTGCTGCTCAAAAAAATGCCACCAACATGGCACTTATTTAAACAGACTGCTCTATTATTCAGTGCTCTGTTAGTCGGTCCTGCTAATGTAAAATATGGGGAGAAAATTAGGAGCATGGCAGATCGCTCTCTTAAGCAAACTGCTCCTTTATCCAATGCTCTGTTAAGTGGTCTTAACTGTGCCAACAGTTTATTATAATTTGTCTTGTAAAGAATTCTTGCACACCATAGAAGAATGTAATATATATATATAGTAATATATATATATATATATATATAATGCATGTTTGATTTGTTATAACTGAAAATACTTCAATAGAAAAAGTAAAAATCCTTTTTAATTAAATTATTCATTGAATTTACATAATTATACACTGTATTAATAATATAAAAGCCATCATCCGTGTGAGTGAATTCCTTATAACTTCTGCAATTTCTGTCCAATTCAAATGAAATTTTGGTTATATTCATTTTAAGTTCTGATGGAAAGTATAGGCTTCTTATTATGCCGAAACATTAGCTATAGAATAAATGTTCTATTGATTTCAGATCGGTGATTGCACTAATGTTAGTGATGTCAGCGACCTCATTTAGTTAATGCTTGACAATGGAATTTCCTTTAAGTTGCATTTTAAAATATTTTGACAAATGGCATATTTTAATCATACTTCATTAAATTGAAACTTTAAAATAAGAAAAGATAGTTGCATTGTGTTACTTCTTTGACAAATTTAAGAAAAAATCTTTTCGTAATGACCACGTGACATTCTATTATCCAATTAGAAGTAAAGATCTAACAAGCTATATCTCTTCTCTTCTCAATTCTTCAATCTCTACTTTTTAATAAATACAAAAATAATAAAAACAAAATTGAGCAAAGATTTTTGCATGGAAAAAATTAATATAAATGTACAGAGTTGTGTTAGATTTTATTTATTAAATACTTTCAAATTAAGAAATGACTGATTTATAAATGTCTAGTGGTTTGGAAACATAACATTATAAATACAAAAAACATATACAAATATAAACATCCATAAATCTGATTATTAGATTATTAATAGTATTGTATGCATTAAGGAAAACAAATCAAAAATCATTGTATTAAAAAGAGCTATTTACGAATTCTTTTGCAGAACTACATTGGAGAAGTTTCGTATATTGCCAATTCTACAGATTTCATTCTAGCTATTAATTAAAAAGTTAAAAACTGGAGTGCTGCTCATTTTCTTAGGAATTTACCATTCTTTGATGTCTCATTTATCTTAGAATGGATCTTTTTTCTGTTCATTCTAAGGTCTGTTTTTTTTTTGCTAACATATAGTTAGAGATAGATTATAGACAAAGATTACTCTGTTTCTAATAGACACCCACAACTGCCGTAAATAATCGGGCTATATTTTGGAAATAAAAACTTATATTTGCTCTATTTCTATTGGTTAAAATAAATCAATTGAGTAAAACTTACCTTCTTATACACAAGTTAAGTAACTTACTTGCTTATTACTAACAACATAATAACAAGGAACAGGTTAAATATAAATCTATAAGTAAATAGTAAGAATATAATTATTGACCTATTATATTCTATTTTATAGGAGATTTTTTTTCCCAGGCAAAAATATTTCTTCTCAAAGAATTTTTAAAATAAATAAATAAAAAGTAAAGTTTTCAATCATTTTTGAATGAATGGAAGAATACTTTATTCTGTACTTATGATACCAGTCATAAATTTGCTAATCAGACAGGATTTACTATTGAAATGTAATACTATGAATTATTAATATCTATATTTTTAGATTTCTGTTTTGATTGATAATACAACTCACAACTTTTCAGAATTTTCTGCTTCAATCGTCATTTTGATAAAACTTCGGTTTACCTGTTTTTGTTCTTTAAGATTTGTCGGATCACTCCATAATTAATTAGAAGTTTCGGATACCTACTATCCGAAATCGGTCGAAGATAATGGAGAAATTCTTTTCGTGCTGCAGAAATAATTTTTTAGAAAGAAATTGTATTGAAAAATAAAAATTATTTTAATGTTATTTATTTAATTTTGCCTCAAATGAGTTTTTTTTTTTTTTTTTTGTATCTGCAAGTAACGAGAGAAGTCGGCAAAAATATATTTTTAAAAGCCAGCTTAAAATTGACTATTTATGTAATCTGTTTCAAATAATAATAATGCTTTTACAATTATTTTATCACACTTTAACATTTTTAAAAATTAATAAGATATAATTTATAAATTTTATTTATAACTTGAAAGATATTTACTATTTAAAATTTTTAAAGTATTAGTAATAATCAGCTATATATATATATATTTATATATTGATAATTTAAATGTAGAAACTTTAATGTTAGAAAAATTATTTAGGAAGTTTTTAAGAAACACTGTTTACAGGTCAGACACTTGATTTAGTCATCTTTTCTGAGAAGTTCTGTTGTTTACTTAATAGCTGCATTTAAACGTTTTTACTGATACAACAGAAGTAATAATTTCCTGTAAATAAAATTTAATTTAGTTAGTTTAAAATGTTTTTACACTGTTAATAGCTTCAATTAAAATTTGTGTGTTTAAGTCGACACTAGTACAGTTTAGTTTAATTCATCTTTGAGAAGAGACGTGTTTATTTTAGAAAAAAAAAAAAAAAAAATACTAAAAGATTATTCACCCTTAAATAATTTGGCTTCGATATCTTGTGCGAAGTAATAAGAATTGTACTTTGTACTTCAAATTATAGTAACTGATATTGGTATGATATAAAAAATATATATATATATATATTTATAAATCATTTAGCACTTACACTTATTTAGCACAGTTAATTCACTTACATATTAAATTATTTAATTTGTAATATTTACTGAATGGAAAAAAAAATATCGAGAATTGTTTAATAAATGATTTTAAATTTATTTTCTAGTGAATTAAAAAAATTGAGTGAAGAGAGCTTAACAAGACAACCAGAAGAAGTTTTTGATGTAATTTGTAAACTTGGAGAAGGGTAAAATATTTCTATACAATTTAAAATAAATTTTCTTATAAAATGATTAGATTATATAAGAATTAATACCAGTTACATTTTTATTAAAAAGAAATTGTCATTATTTTATTATTAAAGTTAAAAAAATATACATTATAAAGTCAATTTCACCATTGTTTCTTTTATTAGATAAGATAAAATAAGATGAAAAGTATATTTTAGTTTCTATTGGCACTTGACTCTAGTATTCTCAGTTTCATTGTGATTTAGTGTCATTGACTTCTTTGAATTTAAATTATTAGCAATTAAAGTCTTTTAATTTTATCTTTCAAATAATTTATATTTAAATACCTTTTAAATTATGTATTGAAGTTTTTAGATATAATTACAGGCTTTTTATAATATTTTTATACCATATTTTAATGATATAATTAAAAAAATACAATGAGTATACTTCTGATTTTTATATTTAGTAAATTTTATATTTTCGGAGTATGTGAGACATGAAAAATTATTTATTGGACTGACCTCATATTAATATTAGCATTGTTTATTAAAAGTTGTAATAAATTTTTAATGGCAATACAGGATAGGAACAATTTTTTTTTTGTTTGTTTCATAGCATTCCATTAAATAAAAATAATATCAAATGTTTATAAACTTTGAAATATACAAAATAAAATATAGACTATGGTATTTATTTTTAGTTTTAGCATTTCTGCATCTGATTCTCGTGTGACTTAAACATATATGATTTGCATAGGTGCCCACAGAAAGTTTTCTGGGGGCAAAGCTTGGAGACAAAACAATAAATTTGTATTTAATTACTTAACTTTTTGGGAGTTTTTATAAATATATTATAGAATACAGTATTGCAACAGTACAAAAAGACAGACAAAGCATCCCGTGGTCGAGGGTGAATTACATATTTCAATTACTTTTACGATTATGATTTCAGAATTTTTCCTCGATCCCTTAAGGTAAGTGTCCCATTTTCATTTACCCCCTCCATGTGGACACCCATGACTGTGTGTAATTTTATGTAGTTATTCAAAGATGATAACATATCTCATTGGAAAAAACGTGGTTTATAATCTAAATTTAATGGAAATTTGACCTTCAGGCATACAGCTTATTAAATATACATATTAACAACATAAAGTTAAATTTTCATATATAAATTTATAAGATGTTAAATGCTTTGAAATTAAAATATTTCTAGATAAAATATATATATATATATATGTATGTAACTGGATGTGATATCAAAATTGTATCAAATCTTCAGTACTAGATAATTTTAAGATAAACAAACATCTTCAACTGCTTTTATTTTGCCATCTTAGTATTACAGTTCAACATTCTAACTTCCAGAACGTTGGTTCATGTGTTATTGACACGAAACATCAATAAAGGTTTAAATTTAAAAATTATTTTCAAAAGAAATACTTAAATTAAAATATGACAATAAATAAACTGGAGAGGACTACTAAAAATCAGTGAATTTATCTATGTAAAAATTACCTATTGAATATTAAAGGCTTGATACTGTTATTTCTAAAGTTGGCAAGATTTCCAGGTGTCTAGGTGCAACGTTGTTTAGTGGCCTTTAGGAGACTATCCTGATATTCTGCAATATTTTTTAATGATGATTGAATATTTAAGATGACATCATTTGAAGTGTAGGACTTTCATGTCATCTTTTGAATATTTCCAAAATAATTTTAATAGTTTCAGGTTTTGAAATAGAACCATACAGGCTTGACTACAGAACCAACTATTTGAAACATAGAGAAAAGCTGTATACAGAGCCATTATTCAAATATAAAAAGATATTTTTTTTAAGTTTAATGCTGGGATTCTTCATTCTGCTTTAAATTGAGTTTCTCTGGTGGGAATTTCTTTTTATTTATTCAAAACACTATATAAATAAATAATTCGTTAAATAAAGTTTACGTTATTCATGTACTTTGTTTAGCAATAAGGAAAAGAGCTTAACATTCAGGTTAAAAAACTGAACAGCAAGCTGTGTTTTTAAAATAATGGTGCTAGATTTATACATATTATCATTTATTAATTTTATTCTAAAGCAATAAAATCTTTCAAGACAAGTGTTTAAATTTAGTAGCAAGTAAAAATAAAAAGTCAAGCTAAGCTATATAAAAATACTTTTTTTTTTTTTTTGAATGAGAGTATGTAAAAAAATGTTTGGATTACAAGACCTGACTATTTAATAGAGGAAGAAAGAATTATTTTTTGTTCATTATTTTTGTTATTACTTAATTAAATATGATGATATATGATGGTAATGTGGATCAAATTATTTCTCTGATATTCTCGATACATACAGATCTCTGCACTTTTTGTTTTAATCTCTTTGAAGCTACACTCAACAAGAGGTACTCTTTCACATCAATTCTTGTTGAATGTAGCTTCTGGGGAAAAACTGCCATGTGAGTTTTATTGAATATACAAGTAAAAAAATAAGTGATATCTAATATAATATAATTGGTATTGAATATTGTGTAAAATATTCTTTTTATAAAAAAATTTATTTTATACCCAGATAACCCTTGATATAGGCCAATTTAATTAATTGGTTCTGTAAATATACAGCATATATCTAAACCCATATATCAATGGAAAATAAATTAATCACTCTACTTTTACTCAGACTCTAATACACTGTAACTAAACTGTAATACAAACAATAAATTAATCTGTGAACACATTAAGTTGTCTGAAATCGTAACTTTTACATTTATATTTGTCTGGATGAATTAAAAAGCAGGAAAAATGAAGAAAGTAAATTTAAAAAACATTTACTGAAGAATTTTTACTTAAAGATTTTATAGACAAAGTATAGTGTAGTTGTGCACAAAAATCAGAAAATAACATTAAAGATTGATTACAGACAGTTTAAACCAATGGTTCACAACCTTTGAGGTTGCAGAAAACCATTTATGATACTTTTTATTAAAGAGCATTAGCATCAATGTATTCAAAAATCCAAGAAATTCCGTGTTTACTTTTCTCATAAAACAATAAAGCGATAAGCAAGTAAACTTTATTGTATTTAATAAAATAGTAAATGTGGAATCATTTATGAATAAAGTAATTTACTGTAGTACATTGGAATAAATTTTCAATAAAAACTTAAAAAATTTTTATTTGTTTCATGGAATACTCTGGGCAAGTTTGCAGCACATCGGCTGAGAATCAATGATTTAGACTAACCACTGAAGTAGCCCAAAAAAAAAAAAAAAGAAAAACATGAGGTTAAAACTTTAAAAAGCAAGCAAAATATTTATCAAACATTGTCTGTACAGTTGCTGCCTTCTTTTTTTTCTTCATAGGGTTTTCTGTAAAAGCTGAATAATTAAAACAGAAGTGTTTGCAGAAATTACACTAAATACAAAAATAGATATTAAATTGTTGTCCAAACACACATACTGCACTAGGAAAGCTAAGGTTCATGTTCTTCTGCTAATGAATAGTGAGCAGGTGTGGGGGGAAAAGAGATTGGTTTAGCATTGCTAGCTTTGAGCTCTATTGAGTTTAAAATGTTAAACTTTCTTCAGAACAGACTTTTATTAACCAAAACCACACACATCAAGGGTTACCTGTAATGTTTTTAAATATAGATTATAGAAAAAATTTATATCATAATTTTTTGTTACATTTAGGAGTTATGGCAGTGTTTATAAAGCACTACATAAAGAATCTGGACAGGTATTGGCAATTAAATTAGTACCTGTGGATACTGATTTAAAGGAAATTATCAAAGAGATATCAATAATGCAACAATGTGACAGTCCATATGTGGTGAAATACTATGGAAGTTATTTCAAGGGTACTGATTTATGGGTAAGTTTTAATAAAGTAATTTCTTAAACTTTATTATTATTATTATTTTTTTAATTCTTGACCAAATTTTGTATTTTGTTTTTCTTTGTAGAAAAAAAGAATCTTAAATTATAAAAGATACTTAATTTATACCCATTGATATGTGAGCAAATCAAACAAATTTTCAAAAAAAATAACTTTTTAATGAAATAAACTCATATATAAAACCATAATATAACAAAAGATGGGAAGAAAAACTGCACAAGTATTATAATGTGTTAATTTACATATTGTCATCAATTTAAATATCTTATATTTTTAAATTAAATAATGGCATAACTGAATTATTGTTTAAAATATTATACAGAGTACATCTAACACTACCAATAACAATAACATACATACAAAATACATTGACTATGGTTATAAATTATAACAAATTAATAAATTGATGAATTTATCAGCAATTAATATATATATAATTTAATCATTTTTTGTCATCTATCCACTCTCAATTACGAGGGCTATTTTTTAAATAAGGTCCGTTGGTGAATGAAAGTGAGAATAATGCGCAATCACGGCAGTATGCATGCGCTTCTGCTCCGAGCAAGCTTGGCGCGCGTTTTGACGCCATTTGCAGCCATATCGTCTGTCTGTATGCTGAGCTGTAGAAGTTTAAAATGTTTAAGAAAATTGAGTCTCCCGCCGACTGTGAGATACGATCTGTTATTCGATTCTTGAATGCAAGAAACTTGGCAGCAGCGGAAATTCACCGTCAGATTTGTGAAGTTTACGGTGATAATGCTATGAGTGACAGTAAAGTTCGAAAATGGGTAAGAATGTTCAAGGATGGGCGAGTTAATGTGCATGATGAGCCACGCCCTGGCCGACCTTCTCTGATTTCTGAAGATTTGATTCGTGATGTGGATAACAAAATTCGAGAGGACCGACGATTCACGATTTCAACGTTATCAATTGAATTTCCACAGATTTCAAGATCAGTTTTGTATACCATTGTTTCGGAGAAACTGAATTATCGAAAATTGTTTTCTCGGTGCATTCCAAGACTGCTTTCTGACGATCACAAAACAAAAAGATTAAACAGTGCTTTATCGTTTTGACTCGATACGATCATCCACACAGTCCAGACCTTGCACCCAGTGATTTTCACTTGTTTCGATACTTAAAGGAGTTCCTTGGTGGTCAACATTTCAACGACGAAGAAGTGAAAACTGCAGTCGTGGATTGGGCTTCTTGACAGGCGGCAGATTTCTTTGAAGTCGGAATTCAAAAAATTGTTGAGCGGTATGACAAATGTTTAAACAAAATGGAAATTATGTAGAAAAGTAAATAAAAGTATGTAGAATATGGAAAAAAATATATTTTAACGATATTTACAGTATTTTTCTTCTTATTAAAAAACGGACCTTATTTAAAAAATAGCCTTCGTAAATCTAAGAGTTTAAATTTGTCACATATTCATATATTAAATATTTGATAAAGTATGATGGTAAGTCAATAACTGTCAGAGAATATAACTTTTACTGAAGCTGTATCATTAACTGCATACATATTACTAAATGTGATCTACCCCTGTGCTTTATACCGCAAGTTTCAACTTGACAACTTACTCTTGTCTAATTTTGATGACATTAACATGGCCATTCCACTATTACTTTGCAGCAAGGAAGAGCAGTGTGCTATGATCCAGTTTTTGAACTTGCATTTAAAAGACTGAATTACAGCTTACTACTCATCCTTTTTGAACTAGTATTGATCAATTAAAATAACTGAAAAGCATATTAAAAATATAGTCCAATCTCAATGACATGCATACTTAAATAGTGCCAACAAATACTCATGAGCAGACATCCTCATAAATATTAGAATATTGTTTACATATTACAAACGATATTATTATCACCAAATCATATGATTTTCAAACTCTTAAATCAAACTTGTTTGTAATCCTAATTACTATATATAATTCTTATTGTTTTGATGTACTTTGGTTCAGCACTATACTTGACTTAGTTTAGTATTAGAGGTGAACGAATAATTGCAAAGTTTGACCGTATATGCTAATAGCTCTATACTATTAAATTGGATTATACAAGTTAACTAACAAGGAGATGGCCAGATGTTTGGGACTCCAATTTGAATGAAACTTGGTGAGGATGTAGCCCTAAGCACAAACAGCTTATTGTCCAAATAATAGGATCCACTTTTCAACTGTTTCCAAAAAAAGGGGCCTCTGAAAATTGACTGTTTAGGTTATAAGTCTTTGGAAGTTTCACTCTTTGTAACAATGATAGCCAAGTGGATAAGATGATAATCACTGAACTTACACAATGTAGGTTCAAACCTTTGCAGTTTTTTTTTTTATAATGTGTAACAAAATTATTTTATTATTTTATCGTGTCATTAGCATTATTATTACTATAATTATTACTCATATTTAAAGCTTATAAAACAAGAGGTTTAAAAAAACATGACTCATTTCCTGTTTAGAGAGAACAAAATCTCTGTAGATTTAACTCTTGTATGTGGTTAAGTAAAATTTATACTTTTTCATATTATTCAATTTTTATTATATAAAATACATTATTTATTATAACTTATTATTATTATTATTTTTTAGATTGTAATGGAATATTGTGGAGGTGGTTCAGTATCTGATATTATGAGGCTTAGAAAGAAAACAGTAAGTAATCTAAGTAGTTGAATTAATTTATTAATTTGTAGAATAAACACAGTTAACATTATTAATTAGAATTGTAAGTATACATGTAAACTAAGAAGAAATGTATTATTAAAGTTATTGCAATTTCTTGCTAATAATGATTTATTTATCTGTGGATTCTATGCTTTCATATAGATTCCTACCGTTTCAAATATGTATTTCTTTTAAGAATGATTATGTCAAAACTGTTTAACAAAAGTGTAATGAAACTTTTCTTTATTGGCAAAAATAAAAATTAAATTCTTTTGAAATTTAAAGAAAAATAATTTATTTAAGTTTAATTTATTAAAAAGATTATTTATTTAAATAAATTATTATTCACAAAAATCTTTATTAAAGAATTTTGCGAATTTTGATGCAACAGTATCATAAAACATTAAAAAAATGTCACAAAGATACCAAAACGTAATTAGCAGAACATTTAGCAGGGAAAGATCAAAACATCATAAAATTCAGTCAGATTGATTTTTCTTTTTTAATATCTTTTTGGTACAAATTCTTATTTTAAAAAATTATTTTTGAAAAAATTAAAAATATAATCTCCTTTCTCTAACTTAAAGAACGTTCTTTTTTTTTTTTAATGAAAATATGTGAAATATATAAACACAAGTTGAACAAGGATTGTGTCATCACAATACTTTCTTCCAAATGTTGAGATTTTTACATAAAACAAGTATTATTTCTTAAGTTCTATATCAAAACAGTTTAAAAATATTATCTGTTTATTATGTTGTCTAAATTTTTAAGTTAATTTTAAATTGTTGAAACTAAATCTCAAATACTATAGTAGAGACAACAGTGATTTATCACCCTGCTACTGATAACATCAAAATGGCACTTCTGTCATCAGAAAGCAACTTTATTACTGGTATGCATTTTGTCACACAAGACCCTCAACAGCCATACATAAAAATATATAGATATCTGTTCAAGATTTACTTCTACACACACTGCACAGTACCATGAGGATTCATTATAAACAGGCAATATCTCAAAAGAAAATCTCTTGATAAACCATTATATAGCAGTCATGATTACAATTCACATCACAGTATCACACAATACTGTAATGTGAATTAGTTTATCAATCTATATAAGTATTCATTTCAGCAAATAGGTGAAATGAATACTTGCCTGGACCTGTTAATGGGAATGGTTGTCCTCCCATCACAACAGCAAGAGGAATAGGATTCTGAATTCCATTATCAGAAAACAATGTTTCAGTACTATTACATATTATAGGCATTTTATGAAAGAGAAGGGTATTTTCATTAGTAGATCAACTGTTCATAGACAATTCTGAGAACATGGATACCAATCTGCAGTACTCAAAAAGAAATCATTGCTAAATGCTACACAACGAAGGCATCGTGTAAAATGGATCAATGAATACATCAGAAAACCTCCAGAATATTGGGATTCTGTTACTTTCAGTGATCAAAGTATGTTCAGTGAGTATGGTCATATCCAGAGGAAAAAAAAGAGAGGAGTGTATATACATGTGGCAGCATAAAGCACACAGTTAAAAGCCCATATAAATAATGCAGAAATTGGACAACAATATAGAAGAAGAAAATAACCAAAACTCCAGCATAAAATGAAAAATTATTTAATGAGAGAAAAAACATTTTCAATAACTTTAGCTATCATCATCAGGTTAAAATATGTAGTTTAAAAAAAGAACTCTACATATTTTATCCTGATGATAGATCATAGTTAAACATTCAGCTGGTTGTATGGTATAGGGTTGCATGGCTTCCAAAGGTATGGCAAATATCTTGTTTCTGAACAGCAAGGATTATTTAACAAAATAATTAGACCATTCTAGTAGTAGGACTATTGCTTTCTGATCTATTTGTTAGAACAAATAAGAGACTACCTTCCTTACTTTTTCCAGCAAACAATTTCAATAAATATATTTTTATTTAAAGATAGAAAGTTGCAATTTGGAACACTAGGTCTATTGTTCAAAAATCTAAAGCAGGCTCCTAAATAAAGCAGAAAGCATTTGTGTTATAATAAAATTATTTGCTGAAAAAAGGAAGGAAGTTGGTCTCTTGTTTCTTATAAGAAATTTCCAGCTTTTGGGAGTTTTTACCCATTTGTTTTCCAATACAATCATCCATCTGTTCACAACTCTAGATACATCAAAACCTGGATACAAAACATGGGTATTAATCTATTTCCTTGACCAGGTAACTTACTTGATCCAAATCCAATAGAAATAGTTTAGTTGGAAAAGAAGAAAGCAGTTTGGAAGGTAAAACCTCTGCAGAGAAGAAAAGATGATCTGAAATCCGCAAGTCGGTCTGTATGAGATCATTTTCCCCTGAGAAATGCCACACATTGGTGTATTCTATGTCTACACAATATCAGGCAGTCATCAAAATTAAAGGCTATTCAACAAAATATTAATTTTATGTGTATAGAATATTGCACTTATAATGTTATGTCATTTTGGACAATTTGGTTGATATTCTAATACACTTCTTTGGATACTGCATGTGTATTAAATAACCATACCATGATAGAAACCTTAAAATGCAGTGATATTTTTAATTGTTGAATGTTTTTGGTTGTTTTTATCAATTTTCTAATGTTCTGTTTGTTTCAAACAAAAACTGTCATTCAATCAGCATTTTATCCTGAAGACGATTGATAAAAAATGACTGAAAACATTTGAAAATTAAAAATATTACTGCATTTTAAGGTTTCTGTTTTTGTATGGTTATTTGATATTCTAACATTATGAAACAAGAAAAAGTTGTATAATTTTTTATTACATATGAAAATTCATTGTCATTAATGTGGTGTCTATAGATGGCTGAGCTGGGCATTAAGAAGCATATGCAGAACATAGTTTAAGAGAGAATACGAAGAGCTTCTTATGACATATAATGACGTGTATTTTAATACAATACAGAAAATGTTACAAGAAGAAGAACACTAAACAAATCATCTTGATACTAATTATTAAACGGATATTGATCGTCTTGAAGTGGACACGTCGTTGCTTCTTCTTTTTCTAACTCTAACTGTTCATCTTTTTTCCCGCCTGTGCACGACACTGGACTCGACCAAGTCATATCAGCATGGGGGACGGCATGAATAAATAAACATTAATATGTTTATTTATTCATTAACATCCTGTAACTTAGAAGAAACAATAAAATTAACGTTGCATGTATAATATTTAATGAATTATTACATGTATTCAGTTCCTTGCAAAAATATTTATAATTTTGGGATTAGATTCTAGCTTCACTATTATACAGATCTTCATTGAGTTATAAAGGATGATCAAGACCACCAGTACACCCCCTTTTAAAATGAATGGAAGTGAGTTTCATCAAAAATTCTAAAAATTTTCATAAGTAAATTGAGTTTTCTTTATTAAATGGGTGATATTTTCAATTTCTGGTACTGACTGGAAATGGGTTATCCAGACCAAAATTTAAATTTCTTAAACGGAAACATGATATTTTTTAATTTAGAATTGGATCAAACTCAAAAATAAGACAATTTTGTCTGAAATATTTTTTCTGAAAATGCTTCCATTGACTATAAAAGAATCTGGAAAATGTGATACACAGAGAAGAATGATACTGTGTAAATAAGAAAATATTTTATGTTACAAAATATTCTCATTGATGTACTATTGATGTAAGTTAAGCATAATATAATAAAAATGTTGGCACAATAATCATATGTAATTGATGCTGAACTAACAAAACTTGTTACTACATAGTATTTTTGTTCATATATACTCTTCTCATGTTATTTAGCACTGATTTTGACTGTTGTTTGATCAAAATGTTCTAAATGCAGTAGAATCCATTTACTATAATCACAGCTATTGTTTTTAGTTGTATAATAATAATAGAATTTACATGTTTTGGAACATGTAAGCATCTGATGATTATTGTAATTATAAGTATGAGAGTATTTCTATAAAAAACAATATCATCATAATTAAGTTGTAACTTTTGTAGGCAAAAACAATATACCATTAAACCTACACAATATTACCTGGAAATAACACAACACAGTGGACTCAGAACTAAGCATTCTAATCTTAAGCAGGATCTCATTGACAGAACTGTGTCAAATTGCTGGCTGGCTGGAGTCTCTCTGAAAGATGGAGGGTTCATGATTGCCACATAAGACCAAGTCATAAATATGAGGTGCAATCAAAAACTTCCAAGACTGAGACTGTAGTGATTCAAGGGAGTGCTGCACAATCATGAGCATGTAGCAAGAGAGGCACGTGGTGTTCATAAGTCAGTATGTAAAGTGGCAGTGTGCTGCATTCAGTAAAGATTGTATTACAGAAATTTTTTGATATCCTAGTGTGCCTTTGCAATCTTATCGTGGACCTGAAACTGGAACAGAGAGCTAACATCATATTCTGTATAAAATTGGGGAAATAAAAAACAGAGACTCTTGAAATGCCTCAGGAAACCTATGGTGATTAAGCAATAAACTGGACAATGGTTTCTAGTGGTGCACATGCTTCAAAAGGGGCAGAACATCACTGAAGGATGAGGAAAGGTCAGGTCGACCCTCCGTGGGCACAACCCCAAAACTGTTCAGAACGTTCAATGTCTTGTGCATGAGGTTCATCAGATAACCATTAATTAAGAACATTTTCATTAAGATTAGTGTGTCACATGGACATAGTGGGTGATCTTGACATCTGAATTGAACATGTGCTGTATTGCAGCAAAGTTTGTGCCCAGGCTCCTGAGTTCTGAACAGAAGATGTGCCATGTCCAAGTCTGTGAGGATCTGTCAACAAGCAAAAAAAAAAAAAACACAAACTATTACACATCCAGCAACTATACTGTAAATATACAATGACCAAGACATAATCATAGAAAAAACACTCCATCACAACAGAATAGAACAAACTTCAATTCCACCTGTCAATAGAAAAATGACAGCTGGAAGGTCAAAGGCAGTTAAGGTGTCAGCCATTATATTTGAAGAATGAGTTGCTGAAAGTAAGTTCTGGCTATGGGCTTTATTAAAAAGAAAAAATGTTTTAAAAATTAGAATTAACTGTTCCTTTTTTTAAAAAAAAAAGTAAAAAACAAATCTGATATAATAGTATGGTGTTTACATTGTTGGAGCTTAAATCAGATCCATTTTCTATGATTTCAGCATCAGAACTATGTATTTCTGATTTGAAATTATCATTTATTAAATGTAAAATGTCATCAACAGATAACTTTCTGTACACATCCATTTTACAAAACATCAAAACATTAAACAATATATATAAGGTATTAGTGAAAATGATAATTTTTTCATTAAATGTACTTCTTACAGCAACTATACTTGACTATGCTGTCCAGCTACATGGAATAACACATAAAACCATAAGCATGAAATGCATAAACATGTAAAACTGAACAAGTGAGACTGAGTCTCGCTTGTTTAGTTTTACATTTCACAGTATTGACAGATATGCTACGTCGATTATCTTACACAGCATGATACACCAGTATCAACCAAGTGGGATGCAGTCCACTTCAAAACACAATTATTCTTAATAAATCTTTAAGATTTACATTTTTTAATTATTTTAACATGTCCTTTTAAAATCAGGAATTCTTTGTTAATTGTAATTTTATTTAATTATGTTACTTATTTGTTAGTTATCAGTCAGTGATTATCAATAGATTCCAAAGTAGTTACAATAAGAAAATTTTGCACTAATGTACTTTGCACAAAGTATGTATTTGAGCCTGCAGAATATGATATAAATCAACTTATACTTTGCAGATTTTATTTAACAAAACTATTAATGATTTATTTATACTTTAAAAAAATAAGTATCTAATGATAATGAGTTCTTATAGAGTTTATAATTTAAAATAATCGTTTTCTTTATATAAAATTTATTAAGGCAGTTATCAATGACATCATTTATTTTTATTAAAGATATTCTTTTATTAGATTTGTTTTAATATCTGAATAAAACAAGCATAATCTAATTTTTATTAGCTATCTGAAGATGAAATAGCAACGATATTATCTGATACATTGAAGGGATTAGAATATCTACATCAAAGGCGTAAAATTCATAGAGATATTAAAGCAGGAAATATATTGCTTAATACAGAGGGTCATGCTAAGTTAGCTGACTTTGGTGTTGCTGGTCAGTTAACAGTAAGTCACATGTTTAACTTATCTTACGGTTTTTAATTACATCTAGAATAATAGTAATGCTAAGTTTTTATTTTAACAGGATACTATGGCTAAAAGAAATACAGTCATAGGTACACCATTTTGGATGGCTCCAGAAGTTATTCAAGAAATTGGTTATGATTGTGTAGCTGACATCTGGAGTTTAGGAATTACAGCATTAGAAATGGCTGAAGGAAAACCTCCTTATGGTGATATACATCCAATGAGGGTAAGTATCTGTATTTTATTATTCAATGATTTTACAAGAAGATTTAAATTAATAAGTTAGAAGATTAATGTTTATTATCATTAAAATGTGTAGCATGTATGGAAAAAATAGTTTTCACATTAAAGAAATTACTATCAAGATGGATTTATAGATGCATTTAGCTATTGTAAGTGTAATTTATCTAGTTTTGAAATAATATAATCTGGAATCATCTGTTTTGTCGTAATTAAAAACTAGCAATCTGATCAATTTCTGCACAAGATTTCATCGTATAAATTTAAAATTTTGAATTTTTAATAATCCCTTAGAAAATCTAAGCAAATTTAAACACAGTAAAGGTATAGTAATCTGATGTAAATAATAAAGCTGAATTATTTGAGATGAAATAATGGAAATTGTTAAGAAAACATTTCTTGTAATGTTTTCTTTGCTGTAATGCTGGAGCAAAAACAAAGACAAATAAAAAATGTTGAAATATTTTCTATCTTAACTACTCATAGAGACCTTATGTCAACTTTTCATTATCTGACATAAATGAGTTCTTAAGATGGGAATTTTCAAAGATATACTCTTCAAAGATCTTAGATTTGGTACAAAACAGTTCTACATCAGGCTTATTTTACCTCCAATAGAACCTATTACAGGTGTTATGTCTCAGTTCTGAAGAGATATTCTAGCTGGCACATTCATTGAAACCAATAATTAAGAGTTGCCAAAAGAAAACACTAGCTGTAGATAGGTACTGATCTGAAGGGCACTATGTAGCTGACATCATTGTCATATAGAAGGAAGAAAGCAAGTACAGTAGAGACTCGTTAATCGGAACCCCGGTAATCGGAACGATTTTCAGTCGGACTGTATCGTGCTGAATCGAATGTTTTTGATACTAGATTTACTTCTAAAGTATAATTTTTATGTTTTTATATTCTTCAATATATTTATTTTGTTTGTACAAAATAAAGAAATAATTTTTAACGATACAATAGCCTCGATTATTATTATAAAAATTTTCGTTAGGCTTAAAATCGACGAAAATTCAACACGAAGCGACACGCAACGGAGAAAAATTTGAACTTCGGACAGGTTAATGCATTTTTTCGTACATAATCGGTAATCGGAACAAATCACTAATCTGAACAACCCCAGTCCCCAATTGATTCCGATTTTCGGTTCTCTACTGTATCTAATGTTTTGCCAGATAGTCACTAATTAGAAGATTGTGATGTTTGGGGCATTGTCATAATGGAGAACCCATCTGTTTACTTGCCAGCCTCAATAATATTTATACTATTTGTACACTTGTGTACATATAATGGTATCATTGCATCAAAATGTGGTAAAAAGTCTCAGCAATGTTTATCTTTGAGACTTGATTATAGTGATTACAGAAAACAGTAAATTCTTAAGAGTTGCATCAGGTGGCTTTATTATTGCTATATAGTAGGATAGTTATACAATACATATGTAGATGTATTGTAGAGTAGGTATAGCCTAGGGCATAAGATCACTAATTACTAATCTTGGGATGATGTGTGTGCAGGTTCAATTTTTTTTTTTTTAATTTATATTCAAATGGAACATATTTTTAACAAGAAAATTATAGAAAACAATAATAGCACACTTTAAAAACTGGAACAGTACAAATGTACTTGAAATATTTTATAGATTCACACAGAATTTAATGTTTTTAATTTTATTATTTAATATCATGCCATGAAAATAATTGGATCATTGAAAGCCTTTCATTTATTTTTATGCAAATGTAACTGCATTCTCTGTCGAATGGTAGAACTTTTTTGTTTTTGTTTTATTTTCTGATGAGGGCCTCCAAATTTTGATAGAAAATGTTAGAACATTACAATTATTTGTTAGAAATCAATATAGGTGTTAGTTTCACTGAAAATTATATATAAACTCAAATATCTAAACTCTAACTATAAATTAGCTATTGACTCAATTACATAATATTTCTGGACATCTTTCTTAATTTATGCCTTTTTGTACACAACTTGACAGACAAACTAAAAAGAACAATAGAACAGTTGTAACTTGATCTGTAGTGGATACACAAAGAATACCTGACAAAGGAAAATGCTGCCATGTCTGTGGTAAAAATCACACACAACAGTAATATTACAAACTATAGATGACATCTCTGTTGCAAGTACAGCCATTCCAATAATATTATATAATCCTGATGTCTGTTGGTTTCATGGTATGAGTGATAGCCATTAGATGTACAGTAATATCATGAAACGTGGTTATAACAAATACGAAAAACTTTAAACCCATTTTTTTTCATGAATACTCAAGAGTTGTGTTGGGTGGCTTCATTATTGGTTTATAGTAGGATAATATTACAATATATATCAAACTCGTTGAAACCAATTCAGAGCCTCCCTTTGTAAGTTTGGTGCAAAATTTAATGTTGATTTGTTGCTTGTGACGCATAAATTCAGAATTCCAATAGCATACACTACCTATTATGTACTTTGACATTTTTGTGTTCTAATCCATCTAAATGTAGGCATATATCATGTGTTTTAACAAGTATTGATATGTCTAAGAAAATTCTTGAATGTTCATTTGCTCACAATTATAACTATTGCTATGTAGCAATAAAAGTTCAGTTTATTTTTTACTCTAGTACAAATTTTTCAACACTCAAAATTCCATACAAATACATAAAACTTTTTATGACCATTATTGTATATTCTAATGTAATAGAGATGAAATTGATTTAGAAATTGACACATTAGAAACAATTTGCATCTATTTGAGCAGAAACTAATCATATATGTAATCTAGTTGCTGAAAAATTGCCTGTAAACAATTAGTACAATGCTATTGTTAAATTATTTTAATATTTCTAGAAATAATTATTTTTTAATTACATAAATACTCTGTTTGTGAGTAGATATTTTTATACTATTAATGAAAATTTAATTAATTCAAACTGCACAATAATATGGTAATTATTATTATTATATTCTTGATTGTCTTTTCATGTGATTTTAAAGTTTGTATTTTTTTCCTAAAATAATTAGTTTCAGAAAAGAAGACAAGATTTAAGTCATAAGTTTTAACATTAAATGAATTAAATTCTTTTAATTACAGTTAAATCTTTCAATCATACAACAGAACCTGGTTGACTTGAATTGGTTGGGGAAAAAATTTGGACTTTGAGTTAAAAAATTTTGAGTTATGGAGGTTCAACTAAAAAGCATAATTTTGTGCATTGGTTTATTGGTGACTCCTAAATTATCCATACAATATTTCCACGGATCTTATTACATAGAATCATTGTGTCAATGTAAACCTCTTGGCATTGTCCAGAACTCAAACACTTAACTGAATTGTTAAATAAGCTACTTAATGGATCAACCACTGAGAGAAGCATTTCTGAGTGGTTGATCCATTCACTCCTAAGTATTTAGTAAGGGTTTTTTTTTTTAATTGCAATACAGGTATACCTTGCCTTATGTCAGTAATTGGTTCCAGGAGAGACGACGTAAGTCGAAACTACGGTGGAATATGCCAACAATGAGCATTTAAAGACCGCTAAATAAGACAACACAGAAACACAGATGTTTTCATGTTTCGTTCTCTAGGATTTATGATGATTATATTAACATTTACTGTAAATGTACATATTTTAATATGATTTTATGTGCTTTTAACGCTTTTCTAGTGATATTACGACTTCAATATTTGTGGTGGACAGATGTAAAGTCGAATAAAATGACTTAAACTTGATTTTTATTTTTCCATATACTTTTTTCACAAACGACATATAATCAAGAACAATGTAACTCAAAACGATGTAACTTGAGGTATACCTATATTATGCACCTAGAATCAATCTGTTTTTTACTTTTATCACAAACATATCACTCTATGATTGTTATATTTTTAAAATGTTGCCACTAAGAAAAAATTTTTACATAGAATTGGGATATAATTGGTTTTTAAAAATAAATTTGTCAAAAATCCATTTATTATTTCAGCTAGTCAGAGAAGTCCATCATCAATCAAATAAGACAAAAATACATTTGAAAAAAAAAGCAAGTTTGAATGTTAGTTATAGTATTTAGGTCACACATACTGTCTGGAAGCTGCCACCCCCTACCACTGTCATGTGAAATGTTTATTTTTAGTCATACATGGTTAGCACATTTTATAGAAAGTTTCCGGTTAGTTTATTCAATAGATGATGGTTAATTATTTTATTTAAATTAAAATTCCAGAGAGTTTATGAAAATACTGTATCAAAACCAAATTCGAGTTAAACAGTTCAAGGAACTAGAATTAACCAGTTTAATTTAACTTGTAAATACCAGTGCTTGGTGATTGGGAAAGAAAATGACATAGAGTTAACCAAGTTTCACTGTAATAAAGATATTTACTTTTCTATATTGATAAGTAGATCATCCAAATTAACATATGTAACTTCATATAGTTTATTTTTGTGTGTGATTACAGTCACTAGAAATAAACAACTTGCATTGAAGTCCTGTTTCATTTATAGGAAAATATTTTATAAAATTATAAATTGCACTGCCTTGCAATTGTTACAAACATTTGCACTGATTTGGGCATTCAGGTAATGACCTTGACTATTCACAAAAACATCGTATTCTATTTTGTGGACATATCCTAATCTCTATTAGTAAATAATTACAGTTTGTCCGTTTTTTTATAATGGTTTTAATTTATATAAATTTCAATCTAATTTTTTTTGTATCTGTCCTATAAGATGACCCCATATTTTGGGGGCCTTTTTTTATGGTCCAGCTATCATCTTATCTATGGAAATATACAGTAACTATAGTACCTTTATCTAGTCCAGCAACTTTATTTCTTTATAAGACAAATGTTTTCGATCTTCTTCAGGTATTAATTGAAAAAAAAAAAAAAGGAATGTCTGAAGAACACAATGTCTTTCAAATTCGAAAACTTCAATCAGATGTATATATAGGAATGATGTGCTTAAATTAAAAATGTTTATTGAAAAGTGCTTGCCATGCAGAAGAAATACATTTCTCTTCTTTATAATTAATACATCCTCCCAGTTTGGTATTCCTTGTACGTCCTCCTGCCATCTGTTTTTTCTGCAATCTATTTATAGGTCTACAAAACGATCACTGAAAAAATGATAGCAGAATATAGGTATGACTTAGCTCATACAAAGAGATCCATGGTCCTATCCACATATGCATTGGACAACAACATTACAGAAAATTTAGAATTAGGCCTCATTGATAAGATGTGCTTTCTCTATGGAACAACTCAGAAAATTGGAAGCCCTGAAGATTTTTAAAGCAGACCAACTGGAAGGATGCATTAATTAGAAAGAAGAGAAATATATTTCTCATGTATGGCAAGTACATTTCAATAAATATTTATATTTTAAATAAGTCTTTCTTAAACATGCATCTAATTGGAATTTTTGAATTTGAAATACATCGTGTTTTACAGATGTTCCTTTTTTTCCCTTTATCTTTTATCAATTAATACCTGAAGAAGGTTTTAGGAAAAGATCGAAAATGTTTGTCTTATAGAGAAAAAAGCTGCTTGACTAGATAAAGCTATTGTGGTTACTTATTTATTTGTTCTCAGGTCTTTACAATGCTTAAGTCTTTAAAAGGTGCTTAATGATTTTTATGGTGCTTAAAATGTTTAATTTTCTATTGCTGACTCAAAAACAGTCATGGAAAAATATTTATAAAAATTATTTTCTTTCGACTAATCAGATACAAGATAACAAATCTATAAAGATCTCAAAGCTTGAACGATTTAATAATAAGCAAACAATTGCCCTAATGAATTGGACTACTTTACTGTTACTAACAAAGAAGAATTTAATTATTAACAGTAGTGGTAAAGTAGCCAAACTCATTACAGTGATCATTTGGCTCAAGGTAACAGAAAATTTTATTTTTTATAAAACTAATTAAATTTATTTTAGCAATAAACACACTGTACACAGAATGTAAAATCAATCAACTCAAAATGGTGACTACAAAAAGGAAATTTTAGTTCAGGAAACAGGAAAAGTCACACAGTGCTAAATCAGGTGAATATAGATAGAGCTTGCAGAAAAACAAGAGCATGGTGATCAGGTGCATTATTGTCATGCAAAATCCATGAGTTTTCTTGCCGTAAATCAGGTTGCTTTTATGAACTGCTTTATGCAAATGATGCATAATGCTCAAATAATATTTTTTGTTGACTGTTTGACCAGCCAGAAGAAATTCATAATGCACAACACCACAACAATCAAAGAAATCAGTCAACATGACCTTGATTTTTGACTGACTTTTATATGGTTCTTTTTGGTCTTGCTTCATCTTTTGAGGTGTCATCCATTTAATTGTTGAGCTGTTTCAGTGTCAAAAGTATAGAACCATGTTTCATCACTGTAATGATGCATTTTAAAAATGATTCACCTCAAAACATTTTCCCAGCCACTCAAACATGTTTTTAGAAAAAATTCAACGTTTTTGGGCAATTCGAGAAGCAATGCATTACAAGCCAAAATGATCCTTTAAAATTTCTTGACAAGATTCAAATGATACTGGAACGTATTCAATAATATCCCCAATTGTTAAACAATGATCATTAAGCATCAAATCTCTGACTTGAGTGAAGTATTGTTCATCATTTGAAGTGATCATCTACTAGAGCAGTGATTCTCAAAGTGGGGGTCGTGAAAAATATTTGGGGGGTCGCTGAAAAATTGATTCTAGATCAATTTTTTTCAAATATTTTATAAATTTACTGTGGGTTCATGTTTAGAAATAATAGAAATAAAAACTATATAAAATAATTTTTACTTAAATAAATTGCACATATAAATAATAAAAAGAATATAAATATTTAAATACGAGCCTAACCCCTTCCCTCCGGGATGTTTTTCGACACATACAGTCAAACCTGTTTTTATGCGCTCTTTTTATGTGCGATTTTTATTTGTGCGATTTTTTTAATGCGAATTTTTAATTTGTGCGATTTTTTATTTGTGCGGTATAGTTGGCGACTAGTCTCGTGCGATTCGTCATGTCTCACGTTAAGTTATTATAGCTAAATAAACTTATTATAGCATAAATGCACTTATTATAGTAATATTATTGCATGAATATGCGAAAAATGAAATAATTTACTTTTTAAGTCAACAAAACACCACCTGGACAAAAATATGTAAAACAGACGATAGACCAGACGATGCAGTCAAGTGCTGACATCTGTTGTCAATAAATTCTATTTCGTACGGTTTTGAGTTATTTTCTATGTTGGACTTTTTTATGCGGTCCCTATTGACCGCATAAAAAAATATTTTTTTTAATTGTGTTGCGAAAACTATTTTTTACAGCCATTCGTGAAGTTTCGTGCGACTTTTTTTATGCGTTTTTTTTAATGCGGTCCCTATCCACCACATAAAAACAGGTTTGACTGTACTCATTCGGGGGTCATTTGAAATTTTTAAGTGCAGAAGGGGGGTCGCGGTCCAAAAAGTTTGAGAAACACTGTACTAGAGCATGGTTTATGTTCAATGTATTCTCTGCCTTCCTTGAACTTCTTGTACCATTAGAAAATTCTTGTTTTTGATAGACCAAAGGCTTTATGCAACATTTTCAACATTTTTGTAACAGTAATTTTGTTGCAAAAACAAAATTTATTGCATGTTCTTTGCTCAATTACACTCGACATTTTGAAAAACCGTCAGCACAAAAATTCTTTACACATAAAATAAGCATTTATTTGCAAACAAAACCAGATGTACTGCCTTCAGATTATCAAGTTGGGAAGGGACTCTGTATTAATGATCTGATTTGAGGTAGAAGTTTATAGTAAATAATCTCATACTAGCGTCAACATTTGCTCAGCATAAAATTTTTCAGTGTGAACCAGCTTTTTGTAGCATTGCAGGGGAGTCAGTTGACTTTCTCTACCATTTTTTTCTATTTCAGGTAATCAAAAATAATTTAATTTTCATTTCTAGTAATTAGTCACCTCTTACAGGGATTTATCTGGTTATGTTTCAGCAGTGAATCATAGGCCACTCTGTTCTCGTAGGATACTCTATCAGATTTCTCTCATTTAATTGACACGATAATCATCGTAGGGGAGCTCATACTTATTCACATTTGACATGTAAATTGGCAAATTTTTACTAAACTTTACTTTCTATTTTCAACACAGTAAATCAAAATTGGCTCATAGAAAATTTCCAATAAAACAGATTTTTGTTTGTTTCTACTACTGGTATCATTTTAACATTATTTTGATGATTTTTTTTTAACCAACATGACGTATTTTATCCCAATTTCCACTTTTAAGACATTGTTCCAGCTGTTCATGTGAGAATTTCAAAAGATGAGTTGATGTCACGAACATCACTATAATGTCGATTCCAGGACAAATGAAAATAAGTGTGCCGTTTTGAATAATGCATTTACATAGTCATAAATCACCATTACCAGCTGCTTATGCTGATGAAAAAACAACAGAAGAGTTTCACATTCTAGAATTGATCTGTCAAAAGAAAAACAATAACACAAAAATTGAGATAATTTAAAAAGCATTAGTCCTCATGGGTGATTTCCAGTTTATGACTACAAAATAAATCTTTTAATAAATATACAGCAGTTAAGATTCAAAACATAAAAGATACATCAAGAAATTAGATTTAAAAATAACTGATAAAAAAAATATTAAATTAACTGTAATTTTTAATAAAGCTATAGTTTAGTCTTTATTTAATTTATGTTCAATTGACATACAGTAGAGCGTCGTTTATCCAAAAGCCGATCAATTGAAAGCTTTCCAGTCGGACTGTGTCGTGCTGAATCAAACATTTTTGATACTAGATTAACTTCTAAAGTATAATTTTTTTGTTTTTATATTTTTCAATATATTTATTTTGTTTGTACAGAATAAAAAAATAATTTTTAATGATACAATAGCCACAATTATTATTATAAAAATTTTTGTTAGGCTTAAAATCGACGAAAATTCAATGCAAAGTGACACGCGATGGAGAAAATTTCAACATGGGATAGGTTAATATATTTTTTTGTACATAATCAGTTATCCGAATAACCCCAGTGCCCAATTGATTCGAATAAACAACACTCTACTGTATATGAAAAATAAATAACACAGTAACGAAGTTGAATAATTTTACCATGTCAACATATTCAACTTTCAGCTATTATAAGGTCTTTCATAGAATTCATTATCAATTACAAGAGGCATTTCAGAACATATAGGCAGTCACCACATTTTGTTCTCTCATTTTTTCTCATTTCATTCATATGTCAAACATAAATTGGCATTATGATTCTTTTAACAACTTATTCATTTATTCATCATCTGAAAGCAATTATTATCTATACTGGAATTCTCTGTTGAATTTTGAAACAACCAAATTATTCCTAGAAAATAAAGCAATACAAACTCACTTAAACAAATTGTAAAATAAAAATGATTCCCAGGAGCATTATAAAAATCATAAACAATAAGAAAATAATATTTAGTATTAATTTTATTCTATTCTGTAGAACCTATGAAATATCATGATAACATCTTTTTTTCATAACTGATGTGCTAAAGGAAACTCAGTGTAGTATTATAACACCTACACTGCAGCAATTTACCATCTTTGACTTTTTAAAAATAATGCCATGCATTACTTGTATTTAAATTTGGAAATTAAAATTAACATGAAAGCCAGAAAGAATTAAATATTTAGACGCCACCTTTTACAAACATCTAAGAAACATTGGCCCCCCTTTTTTTTCTTTTTCTATTTTTAGAAATAAGATGTGATACAAGAAGACAATAGACACACTTTAAACAATTTTCCCACGACTAAATTTAAACAAAACAAATGTTTTTGGCCTGATTGATTAAATCTCTATTTAAATTTCATTCTGTAACCTGACAAAAGCTAATCAATCAGGCCAAAAAACATTTGATTAACTTTAGTTACTTGAAAAGTGTGTACAGTGTGTGGAGTGTCTTCTTATATTGAAGAAGTTTCAGCTTAAACTGTTATTGATAAAATGCAATACAGGCTTGTTCTTTAATCTCGGTTGATATTTATAGTATTTTATTAATATTAATAAAATACAATAATGAAATTTTAATTCTACTGAATTCAAAGGGGTTTTGAAAGCAGTTTTGCATTTGATATTTGACCAATTTAGAGAATTCCTGTTTTTGCTGGTGCTAAAACTAAATATACACAAAAATGTATTTATATGAGTATTCTTTGTGTGAGTGTGAGTGTAATTTTATAAGATATAATTAATATGTCAATTTATGTAATTTTGCTTCTGAAGTAAAAGCAAAAATTTGGAGCAAGTTTCTTAATTAGGCTACTAAACTTTAAAATTAAATTTCTGTTGAATTCATAAGGTCAATCAAGGCACTTCACGTGGGGAACCTCTCCCACTTGGTAGTCAAGTAGAAAAATATTACTGTATTAATAAAATAATATATTGTATACAACTTAGAATATATTTTTGTACTCATCCAGTTCCTCCTTAGTCTACTGCATTATGTTATTCTATATATTTACTGTATATTATAAAAATTAATAAACTATGTTATGAAAAATGATGTTT